>NC_139743.1:4038051-5384068 GCF_964211835.1 Anser anser | reverse complement strand
TCCTAGAAGTAATTAGAAGCAAGAACAGGAGTCAAGAACGTAGACATTATCCTTCCTAAAGGAAAGCAGATTTCTAATTAGTGAAGGGAGCAGCTTCTGTGGGATTCTTTCTCCAAACAGCTGTTGCTGAGGGATCATCTGTCTTCTTTCTTCTCTTACCCTTTTGCAGTAAAAAGTTCATTTATTTTAACATATATTACCACTGCGGTATCCAATTAAGGCAGACATAGCAAGACGGGTATGAAGGGACGCCGTAGCGGAATAAAGACGACTCGATGAATCCTAAACCACTGCAGGAGGAAGGCAGCCAGCGCCCTGAGCCCTGCAAGGAGCCACGGAAAGCCAGAGAACACAAAGTGGCTGCTGGGATCCGCGCTCAGCCCTGCACCTGGCCCTCAACCTCACACACACACTACTCGCAGCCTCCTGTTTTTTATGTGCCCCACTACATCGATAGAAGAGACAGGAAAATAGTGCAAGGACCAGCTCAGCTCAGAAGAAACGGGAGGACACAAGGATTCGCGACTGTAAATAGATGGCAATCAGAGCCAGCAGCTCATCGCACCCGCCCTAGGTGTTGGTGCAGATCCAGCTGGGTTCGCTAGTGACAAAACCCTGGGGGACAAGGGGCTTTTTTTCCACCCATCGCTGAGCAAATACCTATGCTGCAAGATTAACCATGCACAGTTGAAATAACTACATAAAAATCTGCATACAGCAACGAGATTTGAACAAACAAAACAACAACAAACGACAGCGCACAAAACAAAACCGACAGTCACGCTGTCTCCAGGCTGAACATAGCACAGCCAAGGCAGGTGGTGAATCTGGCCACCCTTTGCCATGCTCCAAGGACGAGAACACACCATTTGCTGAAGGTGCCGTATAAAAAGATTCAGGTGAAAGCTTCTCAGGCACCAGATATAGCAAGTTAACATTTTTCCAGCCATCTGTTTCCAGGCTTCAGTCTAAAAGCTGCAGCCATGTGCAGGAAGTGATGGTCCCTCCTCTGGCCCTCTGGCAGCTTCCACCCAAACAACCAAAGCACACCTTTCTGCTCTGGTACGGTTTCCTTTCCTCCCTCCCAGAACATGACAAAGTTGGTGGTTTTTAAACTATGCAAAAATCAAAGCTGCGATGTTGCTTCATACACACACAAAAGCTTGTCACATCAAAAAAAGACATTTCCGTTGAAGAACGTTTCTCACAAGGTACCTTTTTGTTATCAATTGTATTTGTTTTTCCTCATTATCATCTTAACTTGGGAAAGCCTGAAGAGTTCTTTTGAAGTGGGGCTCTGTGGAATTGTAAATCATCCCCTGCAGAACAGCGTTGGCAAGGGCACCTTTTTCACTTCATTCTGAAAGGGAATCTCAAGCAAAACCCAAACGAAGTAACCAAGACCCCTCTGTATGAGTATTTATGTGCAGGGATAACATTGGCACAAAAATGAACGGGGCTAACCAAGCTCAGAATTAATTAAGGCTGGTGTTCGCATCCATTAGAGCAGCAAGGATCTAGAACAGCCTTCCCCCTAAGTAACAATTTATAGTATAATGTATAAAATAGTAGTTTTGAGATGGTGCTTGCTAAGTTTTACCACGACAGACACCTGTGATTACAGGGACTATACATCTCCTAAGGTCCCCTTCTGGGCTTACATCCAATATTCCTTCAACACGTCACACAGAGAGAACAGAGCAACGCATACATATGTGCCACGCACGGTGTTTTCAGCCAAGCCCTGCACTTCTTGCAGATGAAGGTAGCCGTGGCATACACAGACATATTGTGCACTCAAGATACCGCATAAACAAACACACCTACAAAGGCGCTTCCTGCTGAACTGGTTCCTCTCCAGCCTGTACGCCACAGCTTCCACTTCTGGGCGAGCAACCCGATACCATCAATCCAGTTCTCCAGCCTCGGCTGATCCTTTACCGAGACCTAAAGGACCAGAACAAACAAGCCAGCATCAAGTGCTGAAAATTGAATGATCTCTTAATAATTCAAACTCAAGCTGCTTCACTTCTGTCTGGACAAACCACCCACGGTCTGGGCACGGGTCCCTTCCTGGGCTGTTTTTGCCTGGCAAGGCAAGTAAAGGAATGTGCAGGTGTGAACCAAAGGGGAAACACAGCCCCCTGAAGGACCCTGGCTATAACCAAAATGCAGGTTTGCCCAAATAAGCCCCTTTTGGCAGCCCACAGCTGAGGACACAGGCAGACACGATGCTAAAAGAGCTCTAGCATTTGACAGCTGGAAAAGGTTACACGAAACATCTTCAGTGACTGACCTCTGAAAGTCCATACGTGCCCCAAGGCACCCAAGCTTCCTCACCACCTCGCTCCTGCTTGCAGGAAATGCTCGTGCCCACATGGAAGGAGGAAAAAAAAAATACAAGAAAACCATAAAAATAAATGCAGTCAGATAATTCCTGAGCACTCAGCTACATAGGAACTAACACAGACACAAATAAAAAGACTGTATCTGTACCAGCACACTGGGACTGTCACACCATGGGTGCCACCAAGGAACTGATAACAACCAAGCAAGGGGGAGGGCAGAAAAAGTCCCAGAGCAGGACGATGTATGTACCAAAGGCAAAGCAGCCTAAACTGCGTGCATCAGGGCTGTTCCTCCTCTGCACAGACGCACGTGTACCACAGATATCTCCTGCCTTAGCCTCAGAGAAACGCTGGCTCTCTGCAATCATGCAGGACCGTTGGCAAAAAGGGTCAAGAGACAGATGCAGCTACAAATTTTCCAATAGCTGAAATGGTGTTTGATCAAAGGGATGTCTCAGAAATCACTGGTGCATTGCTGGTGGAAAGAATAGGAGCAGACATTTCAAAAGTAATTCTTCGCTTGCATCACTCAGCTCCTGCCAGAAGCCAGCACCTGGTCTCCCTCCCCGTCCTCACAGGCTGCTCGACTCCAGCTCTTGTTAGTTGGCATATTTACATCAGGTTTCCTTTGCACTTCAGTTCATGTTGTACCATCTCAACCCAGTGTTATAAACCAGTCCATCATAAACATCAGCTTGATTACAGAGATTGCTGCATATAATAAATGTGTATAATGTATACGTAGGAAGAAAAAGACACCTCTATATTTTTGGTTTTGTAAAGACAAATAGCCTCAATTGTTTAATCAATAAAAATGCCTCTCCAACTCCTACTGTTATTACAAAGCAATTTCAGACAGAGTGAAAAAGAACCATTGCATCTATATTCCTGTCAAAGGAGACAGTGGCTGATCGGCCAGTGAATGAACTACCTGGACACATCCTCTGTGCTACTCCCAAAATCCCAAACCTCACTCCAGACCCTTTTTTTTTTAGCAGTAAGGATGCTGAATCACCACTGCAACCCCATCTTTTCCTAGTACCTGGCTTCCATTAACCTAAATGGGGATTCTTCCAGGAAAGGACACTGTACCTATGCTGAAAATACAGAATCGGTGAATTATTCAGCAAAAGTCAATTACGGCAAAGAGGGACATGCTGGCTTTGAAGGGTTGTGCTCGACGTGCACAACCGAGAAGCAGCTGACAGTCCCAGGAGCTGGGAGATGGGGAGCTAAGGAGGCAGGAAGCGATTTTATTTGAGCAGGGATGGAGGAGATGTGCGCAGAGGAGGCTCGAGCAGGTGCCACTCCAGCAGGGAGCACCAGTCCTGCAGCACAGACCAGAGACCCAGCTGCCAGGAAGCCTTTGGAGAGGCAGGCAGTGCCGGAGCCGTGGTTCTTAAGTGCCAGCCCTGCCATCCTGGTTGGAACAGCAGGGACCAGCAGCATGCGAGGTGTCACCATATGCCTCAAAACTTGCTCACTCAACAGCTCCAGCTTAGAGCTGTAGGGAACTCTGAACTCAAACGACAAAGAAATTTCTTAGACCTTTCTCTCCTCTTCCCCCCCAGCACGCCTTGTCTTTAAACTCACTGCTTACAATCACAAAAGAGAACAGATTGGAATGACAGAATATCCCGAGTTGGAAGGGACCCACAAGGAGCATCACTTCCACCTCCTGGCTCCACACAGGACCATCCCAAAACCAAACCCTCTGTCTGAGAGTGTTGTCCGAATGCTCCTTGAACTCCAGCAGCTCGGTGCCATGACCATGTCCCTGGGCAGCCTGTCCCAGTGCCGACCACCTCTGGGTGCAGAACCTTTTCCTGATATCCAACCTGATCCTACCTTGTCACAGCTACATGCCATTCCTTCAGGTCCTGTCGCTGTCCCCACAGAGCAGAGCTCAGCACCTGCCCCTCCGCTCCCCTCGTGGGGGAGCTGCAGGCCGCCATGAGGCCTCCCCTCAGCCTGGGCTCTGGGCTGAACAAACCAAGGGCCCTCAGCTGCTCCTCGTGCTTCTTGTCCTCCAGACCCTTCTCCATATGAATAGCCCTCCTTTAGACACTGATATTTTTACGTCCTTCCAATATTGTGACACCCAAAGCTGCACACCGTGCTCGAGGCGAGGCCTTGCCAGCGCAGAGCAGAGCGGGACAACCCCTTCCCTCAGCCTGCCGGCATTGCTGGGCCTGATGCACCCCAGGGCACAGTCAGCCTTTTTTTGTGTTTTTTGCACACTCCTGGCTCATATCCAACTTGCCGCTGACCAGAACCCTCAGATCCCTTTCCACAGGGCTGCTCTCCAGCTTCATCCCCCAGTCTATATATTTATCCAGGGTTGTCCCATCCCAGCTACAGAATCCTGCACTTGCGCTTGTTTAACTCCATCCCTCTGGTGATTGCCCAGCCCTAGTCTGTCAAGGTCCCTCTGCAAGGCCTCTCTGCCCTCCAGGGAGTCAACAGCTCCTCCTAATTTAGTACCAACTGCAAACTTACTTATTACACATTCCAGTCCTGCATCCAGGCCATTTATAAAAGCATTGAAGAAAACTGGCCCTAAAACGGAGCCCTGGGGACCCCAGTAGTGACTGGCCGCCAGCCTGATGTAACCCCATTTATATAACCCTTTGAGTCTGACCCATCAGCCAGCTGTTCACCCAGCGTATTATGCACTTGCCTAGCTGCGTGCCAGACATTTTGTCCAGAAGGATACTGTGAGGAACAGTTTCACTGAAATTCACAAGATTACATCTACTGGCTTCCCTTAGTCAATTAGATGGGCAATCTTGTCATAAAAGGAAATTAAATTAGTTAAATTAGACCTTCCCGTTGTGAACTCATGTTGGCTCTGACCAACTCCTATGTTGTCTTTCAAGTGTTTTTCAGTAACTCCCAGAATAATCTTCTCCATAATTTTACCAGGCACTGAAGTGAGACTGACAGGCCTGTAATTACTAGGGTCCTCTTTCTTACTCTTCTTGAAAATTGGGACAGTTTTCCTCCCGTCACCAAAGATTTTAAACTACTACTTCATGGTCACTGTGGCCAAGACAACCACCAATGACCATTCATGAGACTCTCCAAGCAACAAATCTAAGAGGGTACCTTTCCTGGTCAACTTCCTTAGTACCAGTACCAAGAAAATAGCCGGGTCTGCTGCCCCAAGCACAAACCTGCTGCCATTCCCCCAGATTTCTTAAGTCATCTCCTTCTGCTGGGTTAACTTTAAAGTCAACCTTTGCGATCTGCAGCAAAAGCAGATAGCCTGAGTTCCTGCTTTGTGCCATAACGGCCTCCTGTTCAGGGCTCAGCTTCAGCCCCTTCCATCTTTGTCTGACCCAGAACTTTCCTTGGTGGCAGGGGAGAGCTCCTGGCCATGGGTGTCCCTCAGATCCTCAAGATGCAGTTTGCATTGACTAGGACGTCTAGGACTAGTACAGTAGAAAGTGGAGGAAACCCAAGAGGCAAGAAGATTCCACGTATTCCCACATAACCACTCTCTTCCATAGCACTTGCTTCCTTGCAACAAAGACATTTTTTCCCCTTTTCTTTTTCCATTTCTTGTCCTGGAGGCTGTAAATTAACTGTCAGTTCCCTGGTATTTCATACACTGCTCTTTCTGGCCCTTTTCCAGATCTCCAGAGTATCATCCTTTTTTTTCCTCCTCCTTGCTGCTCTTTCTTCATCTCTCCAGTTCATCTCCCCCTCCCCTGAGGTTTCATCATCTCCACAGCTCCTGGCTGATGGACTCATGGCCACCAACATCCAGCAAGGCTGATCTCAGCTATGTCCCTGTTGGGTCACTGTCTTCATGCCCTTGGTTTTTGCCCTCTGGGAATGAATGGAACATGTGCCCTTTCTTCTGCAGGTGACAAATTCCCAAAGGAAGGCAGGGAAATGTATCAGCAGAGCCTACAAATCCCAAAGATCCCCTTCCCAATCACAGCCTGAGCAGAGCTGCCCTTCAACCCTGTCCGAGTTGAGCACTTGCTGGCTAGGGAAAACAAGAAGTCATTTTACCTAGCAGTGCAGGAATAGAGATCAGAGATGTTCTGGAGTCTGGAGAGAAAAACAGTGAACAGAGAGAGAAAAGGTACTTCGGGGGAGGAAGAGGAGACATTCACTTGTCAGGTACAAGTAGAAGCTAAGGCGAGAAAATAGGCTGAGAAGTAAAGAAGAGACGGGAGAAGGGTGAAGCCAGACTACAAAGAGAAGATACTGCAAACTGCTCTGCCCTGTACTTCAAACCAATTTTGAGTAAAGAGAAGAAACCGATGCCACAAGCTTCTTCCTTCTGATGTGAGCAAACAGAGCTCGAAGCACTCTGACATCAAAAACAGAGGAGGGGGCAGGAAAAACTTATTCTCTACAATTTCCACTCCCCATTGCCATGCCCTCACACCACCACAGCCTGCCTCCCACTCCCCCTGCATGCGCACACACACTTTTTCCCTGGGTTCCTGCACCACAGGCTCAGGACACAGAGGTCTGATGCAGCCTCAGGACCACTGCAGCTGTCCCAGATGTTCTGCTAAGGGGCAAACCTGCCTTTCCTGAGCTCCCCTTCTCTAAGACGGCCCTATAAATGCACACAAAGGAGCAGCTAGGAATGCAAGAAGCCTACCCTAAAGTACTTACAATTAACACAGAAAACTCATACAACTCATACTCATTCCCTTCCTGGAAGGGAAGCTCAATGCAAGAGAGGAACACTATATGCAAACTGCAGTATTTTGGCAAGGGAGAAAAAAAAAATCTAACTTCTTCACTTATAAAGGGAGAAAAGGATAAAATTTGGCTTATGAAGACTTTTCTCTCTGCAAAATTAATCCTGACAATACAAGGACATACATGAGAAAGGAACAACTCTCAGCAGAGCATCCACGAAAGGGGAAGCCAAGTTCAGTCAGGAAAGATGATTACTTTAACGTAATAATGCCCCCCATGTATTTTGAGAAAACCTGTTTTGTGTTTTCTTCTATTGCAAGGCTGTAATATCCCCACAAACACTCAGTCAGCTACAATAAAACCTACATCACAATAAACCAGCTGAAAGACCATTATATGAAACATTCTGAGCAAAATAAAATTAAAAAAAAAAGAGAGGAAAAACAATAAAGCTAACATTTTCAGAGAGAAACCTCAATGCCTCTTGCCCACCACTTTCATGGTCATACTTGCAAATTGCCTCCGTTTTAAAAGATTTCTCTGTTTTTCACTTTGGGAAGGTTTTGTTTTGTTTTGTAGTTTTTAGCAGCTCTTATGAAAACACACTTTGCCACAAGTCTGCGTTCCCATGCAGTCTGCCTGGATGGATGTGGGAGAGGGCAAGACCTTATTCCCCGGACCAATATTCTGACACACGTGCAAGTCATCCTCCTCAGCACAGCAAGGAGGACAGGACACGTTCCTGATTCTTCCCCGGCTGTGCAAAACCACCACGGTGGGATGCCTTGAAAGGCAGCACCTTGTGGGGTGGAGGGCCAGCAGGTCATTAAGCTGAAGATAATGCTTCCCAGCAGGGACCCAGCCTCCCCAGGTCAGACTCGTGGTCCCTTTGGTCTGGCTGTCAGGGACTGACAGCAGGCAGCACTGAGTGCTGAAGAAGAAAGTGCAGAGACAGAGGAGAGACAGCTTGTCCTGAGGTTAGGTTTCTGCTCAGCTCTCATTAAGCAGAAGTTAGGTCATATCCTGCAGCACAAGAATTTATAACTTTCTATTCACTTATGCTTTTACACTTACAACTTCGTAAAAAGTCTGATAAGCCACATAAATATCTCCTCTCAGCTTCAATTATACTGTGTGACAATGAATACCAAGGGCTATTTTTCCACAATACTTAGGAATTAACCCACGTCAGCATCTCAAGTTTGACTTTAAATTACCTTGTCCTTCCTGATGGCTTTGCCCAAATGATCCATCCACGCATTTTTGTCTGCTCATCATAGAGGAAGCCTTGTACTTTAAATGCAACAAAGCAATTTTTTGGTCTGAACTTGTCTTGTCAGGTGGGGCTTGGTCTCCAGATCCCATTAGCAGAAGTCCTCTGAGGCTGACACCATCACACCACGCAAGCAGCACAATCACAGTGCTGCTGCGTGCTGCTTCACAGCACGTCTCCTGCGAGCCTGGCTGACTGCAGAGGAGCAAGAAAGCCCAGGGGAGCTTGGTGCATGGCAAAGAGGAGCTTCAGCAGCCCCATGGCCCCTGGCACCACGCAAAATCAAAGTCACGCAGCAGCAAGGCCACCTCCTGCATCAGCACTGTCCATCGGAGCATCACTCTCTGGGTTTCCCTGCCAGGGTACCCTGCCAACCTTCCCTCGGTCAAATACAGCCACGGGGAAGAGGGAAAATATGATGAAGTGAAGGTGATCATTGCACCCTGGCAAGCCAGAGATGCACGCAGTGCTCCTCCCTCCGTCTTGTAGGACTGCACACACTCGTGTCAACCCAATGACAGGCTGTGCTCCCGCACCTGATGCTGAGCACGCCATGGCTATTGCTATTCCGCACACAGCCGCTCGTAGGGCTGTCAAGTGGCAGAGCTGATCCTTCCCTCCTGCAGAGTTACTCCGGTGCACTTCCTAGCAAGGCTAGGAACTTCTCTGTAAACATCTCGTCTTCTACAATAGGGAAAAGAAGTGCTGATGGGGGCACTACAGTTCCCTCCTGTCTCCTGTGTGTCAGGAGAAAAACCCATTACGGCCTTTTATTATTCCTTCAGTTTTAAAGTTATTCTCACAAGTTCTTAAAATGTCAACAATGAAGAATCCCATTGTTCTCCTAATTAATTCGGCAATCGCAGTGAAATAATACAAGATGCAATTGTAATTCCAAGCTCACCCCTCGACCACTGGAATCAACTAATTAAATAACAATCAGCAGTACCGTTTGCATTTAGAAGATGGACTATTCCTTTTTATTGCTGCAATTAGGGAATGCACTCAATAATCAGAGCGAAATACAAATTCACCCGAGAGCCCACTAAATTATGACCGTTCATACTTTGCTTTCTTTTCAAACTAGTAAAAAAATGGCACTTTTCCCCCTTCCCTGCTTCCTCGGTTGGAAAGGGCAGCCTGGAGACACACGGGAGGTTACCAGCTGCAGGCAGCCCTGCTGTGCAGGCACCGTCTTCTCTTCCTCCCAGTTAGGATAACCTCTGTGGTTTTGATCAAGGTCTCTCGTAACCATCTTGGACTGCATCTTTAATCGAATAAATCAGCACGGGGCTGCAGACATCCACACGGAGATTTCAGCTAGGCAGGGATCCTGGTATTGCTGGTAGGATTCAGGACATGTAGGCCAGCTGCCCTGCTGCAATTACACCAGCTCAGATTTTAGTAGAAACAAAGCAAAGCGGTGACAGGGAGACGGGACGCCTGGATGCTCATCCTGCCTCGCCATCCCTGGAGGTGTCACCACCCCTCCCTGCCCGTGTCCTCGGCAGCAAATTAGAAATTCTTGTTCTCTCCGGAATAATGCCTCCGAGGGATGGCCAGATCACAGCACATTATTTCACGCGAGTGCTAAGTGTTACAGACAGAGCAAAATCAGTATTTAGAAAAATAACTGGGGAATAGCCATCCATTTTAATTGGGGAGACGTTGCTGTGACCATCGTGCTTTGAGGCTTTTTCCTTTTTCTGTACTACAAACCTGTACCTCATCATCACGGTTAAGAGGTTCTGCGTGTCTGCACAGAGCAGTGCCAACATTTCCCTCCCGTTTCTTCTAGCCTTGCTCCAGCTGAGTTGGAAAAATCCTCTGAGGAGATGAAGCAGGGTCCAACATGAGTTACCACATCCTCTCTAGCCTTGTACTAGACACTAAACTAGAGGGGAATAGGTCCCGCGTCTGGTGAGGAGCAGCCTGTTGGCTATTAACCTCTGGTAAAGGAGTTCTGTACAGCCACTGCCCCTCTGAGCCTGGCTATTCTGCCTCTGCCTTCCCGGCCTGCTCTAAAAGGTAACAGCAGTCTGAAAAATAGGATGGAGCAGAAAGCATCCCTACTGGCACATTAGTTACTGCGATCAAATGGCTCCAGATTTCTCTGTTAAGAGCACATCATTGTCTCTGTCTCTCCTCTTAACTGCCAATCCTGCAAACCCAGACCGGAGCTGGAGCTTCATGCTGGGCCCCTGCCTTTTTGGCCATCATGATTCATAAAGATCACGCTCGCCAAATGCAGCCAGCGAGGCCCCAGGGCCCTGGAGGTTCTGGCTCTGGTTTCGGGGAAAGAGAAGAGCAATTGCCTGACCCTTCGGCTGAGACTTCGTTAGCACTTCTGCTGGCGCACGAGCCGGAGCAGATGACTTCTCCTCCGGCTGCTGTGCAGGGCTCGCAGGAACAAGGAGGAAAATAAGCCCAGAGGAGGTCTGACTGAAAGCCCACAGGTGTTTTAAGGGGTGAAAATACATTAAAGTGACTGTCAGATGGACACTGCCATCAGGAGGAGATGCACATTTAGGAGAATGGCTATGTACTGTGCTTAAAATGGGAACGGCTATGCCCCACTAAGAAAACCCATGCTAACCACTCTCCCTACGTTCACCATCAAAGCTTAAAAGAGAGCTGTAAAGACGTCCTATGGCAATAAGGTTTCTTCTTCCCAGCCGGGGGAACCAGTCCCTGCCAGTGCCTTTGGGACAGCAGCTGTGCCACCAACTGCACCCAAAGTGCTGCTCTCGCCCCTGTGCTGGTGTTGCAATAACACGGACGACCACACAGAGGAATGGACTTGTTCACATCGAAACCAACACGACTTCAGCCCAAATTTGAAATTAACTTTATGCTTTAGTGTTGTCTTGATGAGGATGTGAGGTCTTTTCCCCCAAGACACGGAGGGAAGCTGTGGTAGGGTCAGCTCCAGGACCGGATCTCCTGGGTTCACGGAAGCCAACTTGGGATGGGACGGGAATCTCCAAGGCAATTGCTCCAAAAAGGGAGAGACACCCACTGCAGAACCACGGAGATAACTGGCAAGGACAGCAGCAGCAGGAGGAGGTGTGAAAATTAAATTGGGTAAAAGGCAGGTGTTCGGGGAGGAGTGGAGGCTGAGGGGAGGGGGAAGGCGGGAGAGGTAAAGCAAGCAACTAAATAGAACGATACCGGCATTGTGCTGCTGTCACTGGCACTTCAAAACATTTTCAAAATGCTCCTGTCTGCTTCAGGGAGAAGAAATAGAAGGAGATCTGGAGTTTTAAACTGCATAATCAACCCATGAGCAAGAGTCTAAGAAAAGCCACATCTCCATCAGGCTCTGGCCCTGCCGCAGAGGCCAGCAGCCCGGGACAGGTGGACGCACCTTCGGTCACATTTGGGGACCAGGGGACAGACGGGAGCACAGCAGGAGCACGAGGCTTTTGGGGATGGAGGCGGTGATGGCAGGAAAGGGGGCAGAGGGGAGGGAGGGAGGAAGGAAGAGTCCTGCTTCAAAGCAATGCGGCAGAACGACATCCCTTAGTTCATTTTATTTTCACTTTGACCACCTCCTAAACTTTCCAGGAGCTTTACACGAAGGGAGGTGGCAGCAAGGTGAGGAAAGACAGCAGCCACACTCTGACCAGAGCTCCTTGTTCCTCCAAAACCAAGCTCAATAGGCACGATGCTCTGCTACACCGTGCTGCAGGCATGACCAAGGGGGTTGGAGAGCATCCCTGCAAACCCAACATCTTGCAAAGCTCAATCTCCACCAGGCAAAGCATGCAGTGTTTTATGGAGCCCATAAATTAGGTTGTCCCCAGACTGGCTGCAGAGGTGGGATGCTGGGGTTAGAGGGGAGCCATTGCACCTTGCCTGCGGGGTCAGGAGGGGAGAGCAGCTCTGCTGCTGCCCAACCACACCCCACGTACAACATTTCAGATGAGGCAGCATCCGTGCTTCAGAAATAATGATCTGTGATTACACAGGATGGTGGCCAAAACACATTACAGCTAGAGCCGGGGAGAATTTCTCAAATAGTTTTTGTCAAGAGAATGGCCTTCTTCCAAAAATTGATAATTTTTGCAATTCAGCCCCCTCACCACGAAGTTTCCAATTTTTCCCACAAGCCCTTCAAGTAACATTCTCAGTTTCCATCTCCTTTACTAGGGGTTACTGGAAGAAAAAAAAAAAAAGCGCTTACCAAAAGGAAAGAACACGAAAAAAAAAAAAGAGCAGAAGGGAAGAGAGGCCGTGAGAAGGAGGAACATGACTTTTGCTTGTCACCTCCAAAACAGCAACTATTTTTCCACGTACGTATTTTTCCCCATCCTGGAGCCTCCTCCGGCTCTCCCGGGTTTACTCAAGCCCACGCAGCAGGAGGCAGATGGGATAATTTGGGTTCCTCCACGCCACGGGCGATGTCCAGCCAGATCAGCCCGGGATTAGGGCAGAGGAGCTTCCCCTGCAGGGCGATGGGGCCGCGCGTCTCAGGAGAGCCCCTGCACGAGGAGCTGAGCGTGGTGGCAGCCAGCAGCCCTCCCTGCCCCGCACACACACAAATCGGAGGAGCAGAGGGGGCCGACAAGCAGCAGGGACGTGACCTGCAATTGCCTCCTCTCCCCAGCGCAATTGATCCCGTGACCTGGAAGGCAATTGCCTTAATGCACGGACGCAGCGCTACTCCAGCCTGTTAATGCAAGCTATTACTCTGGTTGATTACAGTATTCATATATTTTACATATAAAAAAATTACTGCTTTCCCTTTCACTTAATGGCCTGAAGAAGTTTCCTCCGATAAGTGCTCAGAACCGCTCCTCTCCGCCTGACCGCCGATGCCCAGCCTGGCCCTTCCTTGCTGCTGGGCTGCTCTCCTCCAAGCTCTCCGCCAGGAAAGGCGTCAAGACACAGCGCAGGGTTATTCCAGATGCTGTCACTGACTCACTGCAAATATTTCCACTCCTTTCCATCTATCTGCTGCTGGCAGAAGGCACAGCGATTGGCAGAAGTGCAAGAAAGAGCCCAGCGCTGTGCACAAAGCATCCCACCGAGGGTGCTACGTGTGCAGAACGGCTCCCGTCCTGCCCCTGCTCCCTGCCTCACAGGAGCTCCAGCAGGTGGGAAAGAGGGCCTACTAATTACCCGACCGTAATGAATGAAAGCAGTTTGCAGCAGAGCTGTTATGCTCAAGTCAGGAGACTTTTCTCTTATGAATCAGCGACCTGAACGTTTTGGCACCGACCACAAAAACCCAATGGATGCACAACTCTCGTTGTGCTCACAGCGGTCCTAGGAAAGAGCCTCCAGATAAATGGGATTTTACCTGTTTGCATCATCTTTTCACAGTAAAGCCACTCAGAAATGACTAGAGGCTTTTCCCATAAGAAGAGCATGAGCAGTTAGACTAATTGCAGACAATTCATCCACAACTTGCAATTTGTTGTAAAGCTGGCTTTACTACCAAGGCTGGAAAAGATTTCAGTATGTTGGTTCCTTAGTCTGTAGCTCACAGAAAGCCTAGTGGCCCCTCCGAAAGGGGTTTGCTGGAGTTAAGTTTCTAGAAACTGAGATCACCATCAAAATTTATGGGTTGTTTCAGAAGATGAGGGCATTGCCATGCCCACCCCTAGACCTGGTCTCCAACCGAAGCAGAAGATTCGGAAGAAGTTGCAAGGAAAAAACAGATTAACTTGTCTTTAGGGAGAATTATGCTTAGCCTTTGCCACGCCCAGCACCAGAAAGACTTCAAACCTTTCCAAAATAAATAAATTCCAACTCCACAATCCTTGGTCTTTGCAGCTTTGGGCACTCGCTAATTCGAGCTTTCGCATCCAAAAACCAGGAAGTCATTATTCTTTTTCTTTTTTTTTTCCCCTCTACAGAGGTGATAGGACTTTCTTAGCAAAAAAAAAAAAAAAGGAAAAACAAACTCTTTTGCCAATGCAACTTTTAAAAATCATTCTCAGATCAATTAATCAAAACAATCCACTTTCAGCAGTGAATTACGAACTTCTTTCCAGGGTGGGGGGGAACAGCAGGGTACCTCTACAAGGAGGAGAAAAAGGAAACCAGAAGCACAAACCCCAGGAAAGGTGCTTCTGTCATCAGCGTATCGAAAGCTGTAATCACAATCCCATAAATCAGTTACCTTGATTAGCAGAGCCTCTTTTAGGCGAGCTTCCCCCACTGCTCTGCCTTGTTTCCCTGGCAGTGTCTGATCTGTTAAATGCTTTACATCCCCCTTCCCAGCACCGGGGTGCTGCAGCCGGTCATTACAGATTTAGCAGGCACCGCACACTGCCCGCCTCTGGTGCTGCTCTCGCCCTCTCTCTAATAAAGCCTGCCACGCTAATAGAAAGCCAGATTTTAGTGGTTTCCTTCCCCGTATCCCCCCACTTCCCCAGTTGGAACAACTTGTCCCAGTCCCTGCCCGCTAATTAAAGCAAAGGAAGATCCTGTGCTAAGCTGGGAGATGTTTTCCTTGGGTTTTTGCTTTCCAGCATCAAAATCTTCACAGCAATTGGGCTCACCACGGCGTTACTGTAACCCACGCTACTCCAGCCATACAGGACACACATCCGTGCTGCTAAAACACAAACCCGGTGCCCCGTTACGTTCCTCAGGGCATGGGGAACACACCCCAGGGCTCTGGGATGTCCTTTCTGCAGCTGTCCCCCAGCATCATCTCTCAGAGATGGAAGGGGAGCACCAGGGCCAAAGCAGCAAGCGCTAAAATATAAAAGCAGGGCCGGAGCTGCCAATAAACCTGAGAGCCTGTTTGCTGTCTGCGTTCCCAGGGACACATCTCCAACAGGTTTCTTCCCCCGTGTCTACAATATTTCATCTGGAGGATGGATGTTCTTACGATACACAGTGAGCTGTCAGGGAAAATGGGTTTCTCACCTAGCTTTTAACACGTCTCCTGGGATGCTGATGCTGGAGGATGGCATCCTTGGAGACTCGCTGGACTGATTGACATCGGTACAGGGCCAATAACCTGCTACAGCCAACACCAGCACAGACTAATTGCCTGGTCCAGCAACGCCCAAGCAAGCTCTGCCCTCCGCTTACTCTTTTATATGCCTTTGGTAACACGTTGACAGCCCGTCAAGCGGGAGGCCACTGCGGTAGGCAATGACCAGCAGTTCTGAAACACAAAGGGAAAATAAAACACCCCACGCTTAACCAAACTCATGGAGTTCAGTGCCACAGGAAGCCAGAAAATGGCAAGGATTAAAGAGATGGGGCTTTTGCAGGGGAAAAGCCCCAGACTTGCACGTAAAAGGGCAGAGTGGCACATGTGGGAGAAGCACAGCCCAGGCAGGGGCGCGAGGAGCATTTTGATCACCACTCCCAGAAAGAGACCTGGCAGTGCCAGAGCACAGGTGACAATCTGAAACACATCCATTAGGTTTGGTACTGCAGCAACTATATTTTTTTCAGTCCTCTCACACATTTGATGGGGAACGACCCCTTTCCGTGCCCTGTGAAGGGATGTCTCCATAGGCAAAACAAAACACACACACAAGAGCAAAAAGGTATACCGAAATCCTGGCCTGTTTGCTCTCCCCTCCATCTTCTGGCTACCCCTGCAGCCATCACCAGACACCTGCATCCTATGCAGCTATTAAGATTATTAATTTTTAAAAGTCTCATTTATTTTAGCTGGTTCCCTGAAAGCCAGCCCGAACTCGGAGCCCTTTTGCTGACACAAGGCCTTTATAAAAAATGTGCCTTATTGTCGCTGTCGACATTTACAAATTCTGCTGTATCCATCTGTCCAGTTAATTACTTTGTGCAGTAGCCTGTTAGCTTCTTAAAAAAAATGAAAAAAAGACCCAATTATCATTCTGGGCAGCTCCTTCAATCCCAGAGAAGCAGCACATCCCCAGTGCCACCAGTGCCTTTGTTACCGTTTCAAGCTGACAAACGGGCAGGCAGAGAGAGGAGCGAGCGCTTTGCAAGACCTCCTTTATTCCCGCGGGACGGGGGCACGATTTCCAGCTCTCGCGTACGTCGTGCCCTCTGCCTCGGTGACAGCTCTCCCTGATCTTCCCTCCCCTGTCCACGCCTTGGCTCTCTCGCATCCTTCTTCTCCTTTTCTCATTCCCTGGGACTCGGCCACCTCCAAATACCAGGGACGTGGCACAGGGCAAGCGGCTCCCCAGCCCCGCGCGCGCTCCTGGGCGCGCACAGGGATGTCGGTGCCATTCGGCAGAAGAAAGGCAGGAGGGTTTTGCTGGGGCTCGGCTTCAATGAGAGCATTTTTCCTGGAACAAGGGGCTGAATTCAGCTGCCTGGTGCTGCCTGATCGCTGCTAGTTGCCAGAGTAACGGAGGCGCTGGAGCTGCCAGGGCCACGCTTCAGGGGAGGGATGGGGCTGCAGCCTGGCACCCTGCTTCATCCCCACCAGGGCTGGGGACATGGGCAAGGGGTCCCCAGACCCTCTGCAGGACAAGCTAAGCCCCCGAAGCTGAGCAGGAAAAGGGTGAGACACCCCTGGGAATGCAGAACTGGCTCCTGGCACCTGCTGGGGATGTCCTGGGCTGCCTCTGGACTGCTCCATCCCCGGTGAAACAGGGACACCATGCTGCCCGCACCCCGTCCCCAGGAGCTCTGCCTCTTGCTGCAGCCCCAGAGCTGTTACCCCATTGTTCCAAAGGTTTTTTCCCCATCTGAAGGCCCAGACACGCAACTGAACACAATGGCAGTAAGGATGCTTGATGGGTTAACACGTCAGCTCTCTCTCCAAGAACATACTTCAGTCTGAAATAAAACACAACGATGTCTTCTGCTTTATATAGCAAAACCTGGCCTTAGGGATCCAGCAGACCAGCAAAGGCTGAACAAGAGTGGTTTTCTTACACAGGGAGGACATAATTTGTGCTTTGTACAGTGAGAGCGCCAACACAGCCCCCTAAGACAGAGACTGCAGTCTCTCCAGACCAAATAAAACACCCTGTGATTTTCCCTCTAAGGGAGGACGAGTTACAAGTTATCCCATCGCACGCCCGATCCGTAAGCTTCACAGCACATTACGGCGCCCGGCGGATCACCAGGAGACCCACGCGTTTCTCCTCTTTTCCTCTCCCCCTGCTCATACATTTGTAAACTGGATTTTCATCCGTAACCCACTGCTCACCTCACTCCCCATCTTCTCTTTGCGGAGATCTTGCAGATTAAAACAGACAGCCAAAGCACACACGTACATGCCCCCCAGTCTTCTCAGCACTCCTGTATCATAGCGCTGCAAACATCAGGGAGAACACTTGTAAGGCACTCAAACAGCTGTAGACACAAGCAGGCTCAGCGCTGCACGGTGAGAGCTCGCTGCTATCCCCCACGTGCCCACGAGGACCTCCGAGCACGGCACAGCTCTGTCTCCCCGCTGATTCCCTCGCACAGCCTCGCTGAAGCCCGGAGCCCCAGCCAGCCCCGCCGCGCGCGTTGGCTCGCTCCCTGTTTTGCGATTTTAATTTCTCACCTTCCTAAACAGCAAAAGATTTATCACGCTTTTGACAGAAATGTTTAATTTTCCCGAACGTGGTTTTTTTTTTCCCCTTCCAGAGGTGCTGAAAGTCTCGAGGTAGAACATTTCCATACAATACCCGGCCCGATTTCCATAAAGCCTGCCTGAAAATAAAGGGCTGCACGCCACGGGGAGCAGAACCCCAGCAGCGTGCACAAGGCAGGCTGCAGAGGTGCTGATAATGGCTTCTTATGCAAAGTTTGGTCCCGTTTGCATTTGCAGGAATCACAGGAGGCAAACCCAGACCCAGGGAGGGAAGGAAGAGCTCCGCCAGCCCACCTGCCCGTCCCGTGGGCTCAGCCCTGCCAAGCCATTTATCTAATCTGCTCCTTAAAATCCCCAGTGGCAGGAACTCCGCAAACTCCCTTAGCAATCTATCTTAGTGCTTCGCCCTTTCTACTGCTCGGCGGCGTTACCCGACGTCCAGCCTCGGTTTTTCTTGCTGCAATTTATGCCGTCGAGAAGAGTTCATTCCCTTGCTTTAAGATTGTTTCTCTTGGAGTCCTGTGGGCATGTGTTCAGTGCCGAGATGGCCGCAGGTTTCCGTGCTTTAATAAATCAAACGTTACAGAGCAGCACTGATGGGCCATCTGATTTCAGCTGCCCTCCGCGAGCCCAGCTCGGAAATTTGCTCTCGCTGCGCTGCCATCCCAGCCCATGCATATGGCAGGGCTCAAGCAAGAGCACAAATGGGAGCTCTGGGCATTAAGGTCTCGAACTGGCGAGCAAGACGAAGCAGTTACAAACAGCCTCTCTCCAAAGGCATTGGCCTCGTTTTTCCTCCCGCGCTGGCCACGCAGACGCCGGAGCCTGGTGCTGAGGTTCAGGAGCCCAGGGGGGGCAGTTTCTGTCCAGCCAAGCTAACTGCCTCCGGAGATGCTGCTGCCAGAGGGTTATTTTCACGCTTTGACTGTGGACAGCGGAGTTCAGCCTCAATCTCCCAACTCTGAAACGCTGCCTGGTGGCCTCGGGAAGGCAGGAGGAAAGCGAAGCAGCCCCGTGCCAGACAGCTGGGACCCAGAGACCGCCAGGCAGGGCCAGGGCAACACAGGCCGGGATTTTACCAGGGAAATAGATGGGGAAAGGCAGGAGCACGCCGGGAAGGGAATGCAAGAGAAACAAAGCTCTCCGAGTAGCCACAATGCACAGCAGACAGTAAATCTCACTCCTGCTGCTAAAGCAGAACCGCTGAGCAGCCCTTCTGCTCCCAGCACCTCCCTTACACCCAGAGGTTTTCCCAGTCCACCCAGCTCTGCCCCCCCGCCTCCTGTGTACGCTCAGCCCTGAGAATGATGTTACTGTGCCAACACGGTCTGTAGTTCAGGCCCAGAGCCCATTTCATGGGTTGGGTCGGTGCCGCTTGGGGCTTCAGCAAGGCTCCGCCACTGCACCCGTACCCCCTGCGGGCCTCAGCAGGAGCAAGGACGAGCCCTCAGCACACCTCTGCAGCGCTCCTCCTCTTTAACACCTTTGCTCCTCCTCTTTTCCATTCTTCCAGGCTACTCTCTAACGCCCCTACCCCCGTCGCGTCATTTCTTTATCTTCCTTTAGTTCTCACAACCTTCCTTCTCCTTCTCGCACGCGCTTTGCCCAAGAAGGATGGGGCAGCTGGCCCTAACCCGTCATCCGCGACGTTAACAACTGCATATGCAATTATTTGCCAGCCCTGTTCCCCTGATGAATTCCATCCTGTGCCTCTGCAGGCTGTATCCATTTTTTCCCTGCCTTTTGCTCCCAGATCCCATAAAGAACTTTCCCCTGTCATCATTAGGGCCGGTGCCTTTTCATATTCACTGACTAACTGCTCCCGGAGGCTCCACGTTACCCTGCGCCTTTTAAAAATATTCCATTGTTACTTCAGTTCTGATGCAAAACAACAATGCCCCAAACACAAAACGATTCTGAGCTCTCTTGGACTGGAATAATGCATGCCACGAGCTCGCACCCCCCTCACTCTGCTAGACCAGGCTGGCAATGCGGACACCGCTCACACCACACTTGCATGCTCCCTGTTGTTTAAATTAAGTAGGCACATCCACACCTAGGAGGGAAAAAAAGCCAACTTATTGGCAGCAGCTGGCTTGATAATTCCCATCCACCGACAGCCATTTCTCCAATAATTAGAGGGTTTAGATGCTTTAACGAGGCTAACACCGGCTCCACCCACAGGGCAAAGTTCAGTACAAAAACCGGCGAGAAAGCGAACAAAAATGTGCACTGAATTAAAACTCAAAAGCTAGGCATCTCAGTGGGAGCATCCAAGTATACAAGTCAACAGCTTCCTTTAGCTAAAAAAAGTCATCTCAATCTGTTTTCCACTTTTTTTTAAAAAAAAAGCCTAGGAAATATTTCAAATATTTGAAACTGTCATTAAAAATTAAGTGCCACGTGCCGGTCCAAAGCTACCTGTTTCTACATCCCAGATTACTCACAGCTGAAGAGGGTGACATTGGGTCATAGAGATGCAAATTCTCACAAAGACAACTCCCTTTTTAAATACATAAACACAGTATTTTTGGAAAATGGAGTGAAATGCCAAACCGAAATGGATCTACTCGCAGCACTTGCTGTTCCTAACACTGCCTCACGCTAACTCAAGACCCTAAAAATGCCATGACTCCAAATCATACCACAAGTGGTAACAAAGCCAGCTTGTCCATCGCTATACGGCTGAACTCCATAGATGTTTTCTAGTACCAAATTCATTTTTTCCAGCCGTTTACCCCTTTGTGCTGGGATCCCACATGCCCAGACCCCATGCCGGTGCCCGGAGCGCTCTGTGGGCACACCGCAGCCGTGGGACAGCTTTGCCCACACAGCTCAGGGATTCGTGTCCCAGGTCAGAAGAGCTTCCCCATTCAGAAAAGACACAAAAAGCTTTGCACGTCCCTGAGCCATGGCCCGAGGGGCTGCTTGCACAAGCAGGAGCGAGCAGGATTGCACGGTGACGCCAGCCCTTGTGCACCACCGAGCCCTCCCTGCGGATATCCCTTCTTTTCCCTCCCTCCCAAACCTCTCAGCCTTCAAAACAGGCGCTTGGCCCCCGTATTTTTCAGCGGGCCTGGGCCTTGAAAAAGCAGCAGATCGGCTGCTCTCCGGGCCGCTCGCGACAACCACAGCCCTCCTAATTAAAGGAGAGCTGAGAAAGCCAGAGCAGGGAACGGATGCGCGGGGCCCCCGGGGCGAGCACGGCGCGGATGCGGAGCAGTAATCACAGCCCTCCCAGGCACGGTTTATCACCTGCTCTCGTGGGGCCCTCCTACACTCACCTGCTCTGCAGGAGGCTCTCGGAGATGAGAGCCGAGCCTGGTACCTCCCCTGTCCCTGCGCGAGCTCCTCTGCTCTGTCTCACCATGCCTTCTCTGCGCTTTTAAGTTTGCATCATTAAGTGGCCTTTAAAAGTCTATTAAGCGGCTCTGGTTAGACAGGCTGTATGTGAGAAAGGGAGAAGGAAGTACGGGGGGGGAAGTGAAATAAAATTAGCCGAGGGCTGGCAGAGGAAACATGCCCAGGAATGTCACTGCAGAGCGGTGACTTCGTGCGCGCAGCAGGCGGTGGCACGGCAGGCCTGGGGGACGAGCAGGGTCAGGGGGCGCACATTTCTCTCTCGAATTGCCCCAGTGTTTTCACTTCATCCTGGAGGATAACTGCAGGACTCGGTGAAGAAAAGGGGTACAGCAATGCCCTCACCTGAAGGTGGGAAGTTGGTTGCAGCAATGCACAGCAGACAGCGCCACGGCACAGCCGTGTTCCACATCTGCTTGCTAACCCTCTGCAGGCAGCGGCACCGAGCAAAAACCCCACTGCTGGCAGCACTCCGCCTTTTGCTCCCTCCTCTGCCGTCTCCGTCGTAACTTCTCTGTGTCCTGGGACTGAGAGAAAATGCCCGACCTGCTCGATGTTCCCCTACTACAAAGCGGTCACCATAGTCCTCTGGGGGCACATCAGCTCCTCTTTTTTTCTTGCTCACCTCCTGTCCCCTCCCCACGAGCATTCCCAGTGCTGACTGACTCTGGAAATGCAAAGAAATTACCAGTTCAACCTGCAAGAGGTGGGGGCGTGGGGACTTAACCCAGACAGAAGGCACAGCAGCCTCCAGGCCACTTGCTGGGCTTCTCAGCATGGAAGATAAAGCCTTGGATGAAAAAGGCAGAGAAAAGATAAAAACGATGGCACCAACCCTGCAGTCAAGCAGAAATAACTCAGCTGTCCCCAACACAGGTGTAAGTTGCTGCGTTTGACCTTGCCGAGATGTTTCAGGCCAGCGCTCACGACTGTGGCCATCGACAAACAGAAAACACCAGCAGCGTTTGCATCAAAGGATCCCAAACAGGTCGCTGGCTATGTTGGAGCTGGGAAAACACGCAGGGACACTCACACCACAAAGCCCGGCCAGTTCCTTACACACTCGATGCTTCAGATTTTCACGTGGAAAAAGAAGTTCATCAGTAAAAAGAATCATTTATTTACCAGATTGGTAAGCACACGCACCCCAGTAATAAAACAAACCCTATTGCAACTGCCCCAGGAAAAGGCAGCGCGTTTCCTTGTGCCCCTACCAGCTCTCCGGTGCCAAATTCGGGTGGTGGAAAGCGGGAGGCTCCCCTTCACCCAGCTGGAGCCTCCACTCCAGAAAAGGGCTGCAGCAGAACTCTTCATTAGTCATGGCTGGCAAACTTGAAAGGAATAAAAGGAACCAGTGAGTAATGTAAAGCTATAAAAACATAACAACCTCAATAATGGGAAAATCAAAAGCCAGCACAAAGCCTCCACGTAAACAGACCTACAGAAACAGGAGCACTTGAGCCAAGGCGTATAGCTCAAAACGTCCATCTGTGTAACTGCGCCCTGAACATTTCACCTGGAGTGCTGTTACACACACCAGCTTGGAAACGGTGGCTTTCCAGTCCTGACATCTGCACGGACACGCAGATACAGCCCGACCACCGCCTCCACTGTCCTGGGAAACCCTTCTGGACGTTGCCATCCCAAGGGGACGGGGAGGGGCAGCGGCTCTGTCGCCCATACGCGACGGCTTTAAGAGCTGCATTTATGCAAGCAACCGGCGCGCAGCGGCTGCGTTAACACCAGCGCCTGCAAAACGGACCCGGAGATTTTGGCCGGAGGTTTGCTCAACACACCGCCAAGCAGACAGCAGCGCTGGGCTGTGCTTTCAGAACAGGATTTCTGCCTCCCGCGGCATCGCCTCGCCTTTATCTGCCGCACGCCGGGAGCGCAATCTCGTCCACACTTTGCATGCAGGGCGAGGCGAGGACGGGCCTTGCTCTGCGGAGCTCCCCACCGAACAGCCAGCACGCGGAGAAGAACCCAAACTGTTGCAACTTGCAGCAGGATGAACCCTGCGGACCACTACTGGCAACGCGCAAATTCCATCAATTACCTCAGATAAGGGCTACAAAGAGCTTTAAGCCGAAGCTGATTCGATCATTCGTCTCATGATTTCTAAAAGCCCCAGATCCCCAGCTCAAGAGTTTGTAAGAGAATCCCAAGCTTTGTTTTAACAAGCTGGTGGAGGATAACTTTCTGGTTCCTGTAGCCCTAGAGGGAAGTCTAAAGCTGCACCGCGCTGCCACGGCACCGTCCGAAAGGGAGCTGGAGTCGGGACACAACCCCCCAGCGGGCAGGAGGTGGGCATCGCAGCTCACCCTGGGCACGGAAGATGAACAAGGCAGAACACATCACTCCTTTCTAACCCCTTTTGCTTTTTTCAGAGGCTTTTTGGGAGGCGGCAGCACTCGTGCATGGCAGTCCGAGCCCGAGGAGCTGCTCTCCGAGGACACCGATCAATACCTGGGCTGAACTAGCCCATCTTTTTGCAACAGCATGAGGCAGCGATGGGAATGCCCCACACGAACAGCCACTTCCCAGCATCTCTGCCCACCCTGCAGCCTCCGGAGGAAGCCCAAGAGCAGGAGGCCGAAAGCTCAGCGCAATACAAAGAGATGCTGATGAGATAGATATCTCTGTGCTGAGGGATTTAGGAGCCTACGGGCCTGGGAGGAGTTCCCTGTCCTTGCTTGGGTCTGCAGGGTGGTTGAAAGCAGCATCTCGAACACATCAGCAGAGCTCTGACGCCCCAATACCACCCCGCATGGCTGCAGGGGGGGGAAAAAATCACTTGTACCCCAAAGTCGGGGCTGGAGAGGGAGGGAAAGCAAGCAGGGAGCGCACAGGGACTCTCAGGACCACCTGGCAGCAATGGGACCTTCGCTCAGAGCTTCTGACAAGGTCCCCAGCAGCCCAGGGTGGCCAGAGCCCCCCCTGCTTTCAGGGCCTGCCGCTCGCAGTGCGATCATAAATCCGCACAGACACCGGTCAGGTAATTCCCAGCCCCTCTCAGACGTTGTCTGCGTGGCTCTAGTCACGAAATTAAAGCAGCCTGAACCAAAAGAGTATTCGAGGACAAATTTGCTTCCTCTTGACAGCTTTTCCACAGAACTTAATGGACTCTAACTCATGTCTGTCAGCACCAGGCTTTCATAAAGTCGTTTTCCTATTCCTGGGTGTCACCTGTAGGGATCGCTTAACTCACGCCATCCTTCCCATTTTGCAACAGCTGGAAGAAAAGCCTGCAGGATTTTCCTCCTGACACAGTGATATTCCCAGAGACCTAAGAGCTATAGAGCGAATTCTTTTACAATACGATAATTGACTCAGTCTCCAAAGGATAAACATGTCAAGATACGAAAATCATTTTTTTCTCCCCTTACCAATGCAATGAAGATGTGATTGAAAATGTCGTGTTCTGGGTGTATGAGCAATATTCTCATAACTCATCATCCAAAATAAATTGTTCTATCATTTGTACTAGTTAGAAGCTATTCCAAATCAGACAAGCCGAAAGCAGAAGTTTAAACATACTCAGCATGGCAGCAGGAATATTAATTTCGCTCCCCCCCCTATATAAATGTTAAATCACAGTTTCTCACCTAGGGTTAATTAATCTTTCCAAAGTGCTCGAGTCCACCAAGCACGCGGCAGAAAGATCTTAAAGACCAGCCAATAGCTTCAGAAAAGCTCCCCGCAAATCTCGAAGATTTCCTGCAAATTCCGGCCAAAGAAATTGAATATGCAAACCCACGCCGCCCTCCCCGCGTCACGCCACGAGTCTCATTCTTTGCAAAAAAATGAAATAAAATGCAATTACTTCGGACGCGTCGGATCACGCAGTGGCTACAGAAGAGGAGCACCGCTGAGTGCAGGGGATTACTGGGATGTGCTGCCAGCTCCTCGCCTCGCGTTAACGAAGCACTCAAGGACTCGCGGGTCCGGGAGCTACATCAAACCCCGCGGCTCTCCTGCCTGGTCCTGCCGCCGCCTCCCCGTGTGTCAGCGGGGTGATGCTAGGCTTTGGTTTTTCTTTTTCCCCCGTAAAGCACTATTTACTCCCATAATTGAACCTTCAGCAACAAAGAACCTCTAACGGATGAAGCAATTTCTGGGGAAACCGGGACCCTAAATCCTCCCAGACAACAGCTCCTGGACCGCGTTCAAACGCATCCCCTGGTTAAATTCGTGTTTCGGGCCACTTAAAAGCCTTGAAGTATTAGGTGCATTAAAGGTACTTGCGAGAGAACAAGGCTGAGGTGCCTCCAGAGAGGAGGAGATGATACTAATTATACTGCTGGTAAAATGGAATCACTGGGGGCGAAAATACGAAGAGTCAAGACAGCCACGCGGTACGAGAGCAGCGGTACTATTTTATCAGTGGCGGGCCATCCCTCGGAAAGGGGAATAACAGATTACATCAAGGCACTGACAGACAATCAATGAGCACTCAATTAACAGCTACAATATTACAAACTTAAGCAAAACGTGGCTTTGCAAATGGCAAGCTCTCCCTCATACAGATAAACCCTAATTTCATTTTCTTCAACGCACCGACATGAGACATCAATAGGGAAAAATTCGGATGCCGCCACCCGAAAGGAAACACCCCCAGGTCCTGCGGAGCCAAAGGAGCTGGCCCAGGGCTTTGCAGCCCAGGCAGAAGGGTCCTGGCTTGGGGGCACGGCCAAATCACCCCTGCCCCCTTGGTTTCAAGGTGCCATCTGTCCCTGGATTTTCTTGCTGTTGCTCCTTCTCCCCTTTTGCCTGGCGTTGCGGCTGTAAGGGTGGCGAGGAGCTGGGTATTAGCGGAACGTCACCCTCCCGAGCACGCCGTGCGCGCTAAAAAACACCCAGCCACTGGCTGAACGGTAACGCCGCCTCTTCATCGCCCTCCCCGAGTTTGCTGAGCATGTCTAGGTGGTGGCACGGGGCATCTGTGGCTGCAGCATCCTTTGGTTTTGTGCAGCAGGTGCCAGGGGCTGTGCCTAACGAAGGGGCAGGAGGGGAGCGGGGCTGAGAAAATCACAACCCCATCGGCCACCCTGCAGACATCCAAACCCCGGCTGCTGGGATGGAAAACCAGGGGCCTGCAGGGAAAGAGTGTTGCTCCTGAGCACAAGAAACCAGGGGTGCCTGCTGCGCGTCGCTGTCCGTGTAACAGAAGGTCAGCACGTGCCCGGACCCAGCACCACCCTGTTAATGCCAGGGCTTCTGGCCAAGTCCTAGAAACAGGCTCTGCTGACCCCAACCCCATCTCCTCCAAGCTACAGCCCCATTCTCTGGTGAGTGTTGCTTTCTGCCTTAAAAATAAAAAAAAATGACTTAATTAAAAGATTTGAAGGCCACTAACGACCACTTTGAAAACCTTGTTTTATTTGTTATTTACTCCTGCTGAGTTTTCCCAAACCAAGCCACCACAGCCTGCAGCTGACCTGAAGCAGCCCCTGCAGAGGTATCATTTCCATTGAAAAACACCAAATATACCAAGTCCCGGGTAATTCGCTCCTGTGCCTAACTATAGAGCAGTACAAAAATAAAGCAGGCCTTTGTTTTTCTTCATCTGAATTGATTTATCTTGAGCATCCAGCCACAGAACCACGTCCTGCCTTTGAACCTTCGGCTCGCAGAGTCTCCTGCCCTGGTTAAGTATTTACAGGCAGCAATCAAATCCCCCCTTAACCTTCTCTTCATTAAAAGACACAGATTGAGCTGCAGCCTCTCTCTCCAGCATGCTTTACAGACCTCAAATCATCCTTGCAGTTCTTCTCTTATCTCCCACCAGTTTGCCAACATCATTTTTAAAGTACAGATACCAGAACTGCACACAATGCTCTCCCGGCTTGGATTCATTATTTCTCTGCTTAGACTGCCTAAGATAGCACCAACACTCCCCGAGAATTCACACCACTGTAGGACCAGCAGGTTAGTGATAAGATAATGAAATTAAGCTCCAGCTTCTCACCTTGACGCGGCAGCTCCCACGGGTTCCTCTCTCCAAGTGTGGGTTTTACTCCCTGCTCCCGTTAATGGGGATTAGTAAGTTATCACACGCCAGGCACACGCCGCCGGAGTTGTCTGCACATTTACCCTTTTTTCCCCCCGTTATAAACAGCTGAGAACTCGACCAAACTTCACGCCCTTGCTCAAAAACCCTCGCGCTCATCACCTGAGCGCAGGCTCACGGGTTGTGCCGCACGAACCCCAAAACCAGAGCCTGCTCCACCATCCATGAGCGAATTTCACAGCTGTCAGGGGCCAAAGTGGAAAGAGGGAGCTCATTTGGCAGGCTGGGTCCCAAGCCATGCTTCGTGGTCCCAAGGCAAAGCCAGCTCCCAGGAACCACGAGAGCTCCCTCCACCGAACCCCAGCAGCACCGGTGTGCCCATGCCAGAGCACAGCAAACGCTAAATCCCACGACATTCATACCCCTCCCAGAGCTGCACCTGCAGCCCCTGCTGCTCTGACACCCGTGGGACAAGGAGCTTGCAAAACCCCCCACCCACACCCCAAACCCATGGGGACATTTGGGGCAGCGCTGCCAAGGCTCCGGCACCCGACGCCAGATGGAAATCCCAAACTCACTCCGTGTTCGAGGGGACGCAGAGCCAGGCTTTGCTTTAAGAAGCCTCCTCTCCCCCTCTTCTTAGCCCTACCAGTTGGAAGCTGATACGCCTGGATTTTTCCACCAATCGTCGGAAAAAAAATTTGTCATAGGAAATGTGCAAGCGCTGACATCTTAAGACAAAAAGGATGCAGATTTCTCAACTGTTCGCAGCACATTATGGAAATACATTCTTAGGGACTATTAAATATGGGGATTATTGACTAGATAACAGCAGCTCAATGGACTAGCTTGCAAATATGTCTTTAGACTATTCTTAAAATGCAGATTAATTATCTAACAGACCAGAACATTTTTTTTTCCTACAGACGTTCTAATGATCTGTTGCATAAACAAACAACCAGACAGTTTTGTTTGCATTTGTGTTGGCTGCGATGTTCTTCAATAACTAAATAGGGACTGAGGAGACTTAAATCTTGTTTAACACCCAGCAGGAACAGAACAAAAGGCGCGTCAGTCCAGATCACTGAGAGACATGTTACTTTAAAGACTCCTGGGAAGCCCAACCATCATAACACCAAAAGGCACCGGTTCTCAGGCACACAACTTCAGACCCGCCAAGTAGCATTAAATTCTTTTTTTTTTTTTATTTGCCATTAGGTTTCATTAAAGAGATTACAACGTTGACTAGAAACCACAACATTTAATGGCTAGTATCCCCATCGGTGCCTTTTTAAATGAGCAGGGCGTGTTGTGCTACGGAGATACCATTCAGGGCTCTCCGCTGACTCAGGAGAATATCGCCGCTCCCCAGCGATGCTCGAGGTGGGTTTTTTAAGATTCACGGCATGCACAGGTGGAAGTGAGGAGAACCATTACAGGGCCCTACTGCTCCGCACAGACCCTCACCCACCAATTCCTGCACAACAACTTGAACCCTTAAGTTCAAATATAAAAATCCCATCTTGACTTTAAATTTGCCATTGGTGTAGAGTTGATCACAGTGGTATTTTTTTCAGCATAGGTAATTAACTCGTTATTTGTACACTACTTCTCCTCGATTTCTAGTTTCACCTTCTCCTCAATTTCTTTACACCTTTCCTGATAGGTTAAAATGCTGTTGGGTATCAAAACCAATGCAAAGCAAGTGTGAAACATTATTATTCCAGCTTCACACCCACTTTCCCTTGGTGTGAACAATAATGCAAACCGCAAGACAGTGATGAATTGGACCTGGAGAGGACCAGATGCTCTGTGAGCATTAGCACAGTCTCTGCCCCAAACATTTTTCAGTCTAAAAAGAGATGTGATAGCCTGCTCTCGGAGCTGTCCGTGCACACACACCATCCTTTAACGCCAGATGTTAGCAGATCACACCCGAGGTGGAGCAAAATGAGGAACAAGAGGAGAGCAAAGAAGAAAAGAGCGAGGGCAAGTAATGAGTACAAGGGGAGCGAAGTACAGTTTGCTCAGCCTGGTTTGGGATGAAAGACGAACCTCTGGCATGTGTAACAGCCCGTGGGTGAGCACTGGGCTCAGAGGAACACATCCTAGCAGCCCTGTGCTGCAGCCCAGCTCTGCCAGGGGCTCCGTTGTTCCCCAGCCTCGCCACCCCGCCCTGGATGAGCCGCATGAAGAGCGATGCCTTCACACGCAGCGATTTGCTTCTCCATCGCCGCCTACAAGAGCAAAGCACGAGGTCGAGGCCCAACATGAGCCCCACCACGGATCTAAACATCGGTGCCAACTCGCCTTGCCATCCCTCCGGCTCCGAGCAGGGCCAGAGAGCTCGACGAAAAAATAAATCCACTGCACCAAAAGGCAGCCCATTCTTCAGAAAAACGTCAACTTCTGCCACTGAACCAAAACCCCGCTCGTTCTCAGCAAAAAGTTAAAATATAAAATCTAAAGGCTGAACACGGAATGTTGCAGGATTTTATTTTATTTTTTTTAATCAGTCCATCCCTCCTGCTCAGGCCCGGGCTATCTTTGCTCTCAGGGTCAGATGCCCGTGGAGGAAGGGATGGGTGCAGCTTCATGATGAGGCAGAGGTGCGACTCCCCAGCCCCCAGCCTGCAGTGCCCCGATGCAGGGGGGCTCCAGCCCCACCACGGGACGGCTCCGGGGGGCTCTCCAAGGGGGGGACGCAGCCACTCGCCCCCGCTCCCACCCGCTGTGACAGCCCCAGCAAGGGAAAACCTGCTTTGTAAGAACAGCCAAGTCTTCCAGGAGCCGAGCACATGCCTGAGTGGGTGGGAAATTAGTGTTATTATTACTTTGTGCTCACGGGGTCTAAGACCTCAGATGACTTGTTTGTGCCCAGAATGAATTTCTGCAGACTCATTACAAACCCTTGCAAAGCAGGGTTTATAAGGTCACAGGAGAATTTCCCCTAATGGTAGCCTAGCTAGGGATTGCCAGGATGATCTATTTCTCTCATTTATGCATATGCAATAAGGCCACAACGAAGCTCCTTTGCTTTATTTCCACATCATGGTGCTGATGCTGAGCTAACCAAATAAACTGGAAAGCAGGTGGGGAGGGGAGGAACACAGAGGCTGAAGGAAAAAAAAAAAAAAAAACAACACACGTATGCCTGGCTCTCTTCCTCATGAAGGATGCAAATGAATTCTGCAGACTTTGAAGCCGGGAGATCTCAGCAGAGATGAAAATCCCCTCGCGCTGGAGGGCTCACCGGGTGCTCGGCTGAGACGCCGTGCGGGTGTTGCATTATGCAGCCGCTGCCATGCGAAGGACGGCCGGAATAAATATCGGAGCCCCGACACCTGACGGAGCCCTGGCTCGGGGATTTGCGGCCGGGCAGGAGCACGAATCCTCCAGGCTCGCTTTTCTCCAGCACCCACCGTGAGACCACAGCCTCTCTGCAACCCCCGCCTGAGCCACTTCACAATAACTCGCTCCCTTCCAGCGCCGCACGCGCTTCCCAAGTCTCCAGTGAGAAGCAATGCAGGTCTGGAGGGGAAATCACCCAGGCAGACGGACAGCTGGCACCCTCAGCTCCTCCTTCCCCAGAGCGATTAGCACAGGATCTGTCCCCTTGGAAAGGCACAGGAAGGAGCTGGGGGAGCTCAGCGGGGCTCCCTATGTCCTTTGGGAAGCCAGCCAGCCCGCTGGGGTGCCCGTGACCACGGCCCCATCCAGGGCAGCTGCCTGGCTCCAGCAGAAGGAGTCCCTGGTCTGACGCCAGAGGTTTTGGGTACAGACCCACGGTCACCACGCTGCCGCTGGAGCACGCGGTGCCCGGGACAGGCAGCAGTGTGCTGGGTCAGAGCATCTCCTGCCCCCGCTCCTTCTCCTGGCAGAGCCCCACAGGAGCATCACTGACCACACCAGCAGGAAAAAAAGCCCCATTTGCTCCAGTTTTTCCTTTTTCACACGCTTGGGGTGCTCCAGGCTGAGTTACGCCCCGAGCACTGCCCAAACGCAGCAGCCTCGCCTGTTCATTCCTCCAAATGCTCAGCAGCAAAAGCCCTTTCCATTGGCGTGCTCTGTGTCTCTCACCCAGCTCTGATCCATTTCCACCTCCAAATCATTAAAGATCACAAATAAGCCCACCCTCAGCATGAGGAACCTTCCCATAATCACCTATCTGCGCTCCTCCATTCCACTTCTGTTTTCTAGAGCTGAACAAGGAAAGCTGGCACCGGACTCTTCCCCTTACACCGCTGTTTATTGCCCACATTCTGCTACTTATTTCCTAAAATAGTCTCTTTGGGTTGGATCTAATGAAAACATCCGAATAAATGAGGTCCGTCGGTACGTCCTCGGTTCCCATTTCATTAACCTCCCAACCCGCCAGCAGCATCAGGCAGGCAGGTTTCCCTGCCGTGCGCCCATCCTCTCATAAGCGATGGTGGTTTGACCCCCAAGGTTAGACCCATCAGAATATTTTAGTGATAATTTGCCCGTACCTGCCTCACATCCTTGCTCTTCCTCAGGTATGCTTGATTTCTGCAAAGGCATCGCGTGGCAAAACCACTCCTGGGGTGCCTGGCAGCTCCCTTTGACCGCTTGGGTCCGTGCCTTGTAGTGCCCCAGCACGGGGAGGAGCCGTCCCTTTTGCCAACAGCTGCTGCAACTTCACACCATTTACTCTAGGCCCCTGGATGAACCACCCCGCACCTACAGATTTACAGCACCTGTGGGCCATTACAAGCAAAAAGCACTGGTGTTAGCCCCACGGGCTGCCCTTCCAGCCCCTGTCCCACAGGGCAGGTGGAAACTTACTGCAGGGAGCCTTAACAGCGCTCCATCGCTTCCTCATGGGTCCTGGAACTTCTTTTTCTTCTTTTTTTACCTCCCCCAGGTGCCCCATTTCTCCTGTCCGAGGACCCAGGACCGTGTCGGTGTCTCTGCTGGGAGCAGACAGGCAGCCAAAGCAGAGTTTGGGCTCCCCTGTGCACAGAAGCAGCTCTGCAGCAGTGCCAGCAGCCTCCTCTGCACAGCCGAAAGCCAGGAGTTCCCTTCCTACGTAAAGCTTTCACCGTGAAGCCACCGAAACCCCACAGGTTTCCCTGCATCGCTCCCCCAGGTCTAAGAGAAGACCTACAGAAACTTCTGTCTCACGTTCTGCATATTGCAAAACAAATAAAATCTGACCCTACCGATAGCTCTGCGTGAAGATCTCCCCCCAGAGTCAGTGAGAACCGATACCCACAGCCCAGCCACGTCAGCGAGCCTTTAGAAAGGGCAAGGCACTGACCACCTGCACGTCCTCGGTACCGACAATGCAAAACGAAGCTCAAAGCGGCTTCAAGGAAACAGACGTTTGTCGGACGGGTGAGCTCTCTGCCCGCGTGGCCCTGCGATATCTGCTCCTGAGCATGCACCCGCTCCTCCCCGGTCCTTTATGGCTTGTGTCACCCCGGGCTCGTCCCCTTTTCCCCCTTCCCTCCCTCGGCTCACCCCCACGGACCCTCATTCCCAGCCAGCCCCCCCACACGTGTGCCCGTGCCTACCCGCCTCGCAGGTCCCCCCGCGGGGCTCCCCAAGGAGCAGCTCCCCTGCCCCGCTCGCCGCCCCCCCAGCCTGCCGCGTGCTCCCGGGCGCTCAGGCCTCTGCCAGCCCGCGTCGCTCCTTGGTTTCTTTTCCCTGCACAGCTTGCAAAAAGAAGTCTCCAGCAAGAAGCCGGCGGGCGGCAGCGGCGCAGCCTCTGCCCGAGCTGCGGGCGGCTCTGCTTGGGGACCCTTGGCTGCCTTCACCCCGCAGCCGTGCTCTCTGCCCTTCCCAGCCACCCCAGGACCTTGTTTCGGGGCTGCCACCACCGTCACCAGCTCCAGGGGCTGCCTGAAATGGCTGTTTTAAGGAACGAGGAGCCCTCGTTGTGCCAAATCTTCAGCTGTGCTCGTGCTCACGGAGGCTGTCGGCTCCCTCTGCCCCACGTCCCGGGCACAGCTCCCTGCCCACGGCACTGACTAACGCCAGACGGGAGCAAAGAAACCCCTGCGAACCAGAGCGAGCCGCACAGCAACTTTCCCAACTTCTGGCTCTGCTGATCAGCCCCGACTCCCAAACGGGAACCGACGGGGAAAGCTTCAGCCTCTTAGCATCCCTTCCCCTGCCCAGACGGCTCCCTGCAAACCCCCAAATGCCCGAACACCAAAGCAGGCTTGCAGCAAGACGCTTTAACAACACCTTGGCGTGGTGGGAGCCTCACTGCAGATTTCTTCCGGAGAGCAAGCTCCCGTTAAGTGGTGAGACGAAGAACGAAACGAGCCGCAGCAGAACAGCACCGAGCCCAGCAAACATCCCCCTGCTACCTGCGAGCACGCACGTCCTGGCCCCGGGAAGCGCTGCCGGCAGCGGGAGCACCAGCGGCTCCGCGGGGATGCTCGCTCCCCGGGGCCGTGGCCCCCGGGACGGCTCCGCTCCCGCTGCCCCCAGCCTGGGAGGAGAAGCTCAGCGAGACAAAGGGATCGCAGCTGGCAGGGGCTGGTGGAGCTCGGGGCAGCCGCAGCATCGCTCGCCACCGGCTGCGGGGACCCGGGGATGCTCCGGGAGCTCCTCGCCGCCACGGGGGCACGCGGGGGAGGCGAAGCAAAGCCGGGCTGAGCAGCTCCTGGGAACTTTCCCCAGGGTCTCAGCCTGCGGGGTTCGGTCCTGCCGGGCTGGGGATGGGAAATAGCGGAGAGCTGGGGGGTGCTGGACGGTGCTTGGGGCATCTCGGCCAGGCAGAGCTGCGGGCCGTGCCCAAATCCCGGCACGAAGTCGGGCCTAGGGAGAGGTCCCTACGCGGAGTTTGGCCCCCGGCTGCCCACAGCGGGTTCATTTCGGAGAGCCTGTGCCAGCACCGAGCCCGCACGTCTGCGCACGCCGCGAGCGCCTGGCATATTCTGAATTATTCACGAGCCCAACTCCGCCGGAACGCGCGCCCCCAGACCCCAAACCCCAGACCCCAAAGCCCGGCGTGCCGGGGCAGGATGCCCGCAGAGGAGCGTCCTCCCCAGGGCCACGGCAGCCGGGCTGGGCGGCAGCACCGGGGGGCTCGGGGGGAAGCCCCCGGCCGGCTCCGGGCTGCTGCTGCTGGGGGTCCCCCGGGGGGGGGGGGGGGGTCTCCGGGTAAGCCCCGGGAGCTGCGGCCCCCCCCCCCCAGCCCTCACTCCCTCAACTTCAGCTCTCCCCAAAGCCGGCGCAAACTCTCCCCGCGTTAAAACGCTGCGGAAAACAAACCGGGGGTGGGGGGGTCGGGGGATGCGAGCCAAGCCCCCCAAGGTGGGCACCCCCCGGCCGGAGCTGCGACCCCCGAGGGGGGGGGGTGTGGGTGTCTATAGGGGGGTGTGTGGGCGTCTATAGGGGGGTGCTGCCCCCCCCCAGCCCCCTCCCCGTGGGATGCCGGGGGCCCCCCGGGCGGCCCCTACCTGGCGGCGCTGCTCTGCCCCCGGCGCGGCTCTGCCCGCGGCTGCCGCTGCTGCTCCCGCCCCGCTCCCGAGGCTCCGGGACCCCGGCGGCCGGCGGGGGAAGTGCAGGGGGCGGGGGGCGTCGGGGGGGGGGGCAGGGGGTGGGGAGGGGGTTAAAAGGGTGGGGAGGGGGCGTAGGAGATAAGGGAGGGGGTTAAAAGGGTGGGGAGGGGGCGCAGGAGATAAGGAGGGGGGGTACAGGGGGTGGGGAGGGGCAAGGAGCAGGGGAAGGATGCGGGGGGGGGAGGGCAGAGGAATGGGATGGGGAAGGTGGGGGGGCAGGGAAATGGGAGGGGGATAGGGGCAGGAGGGGGGATGCGGGGAGGGATGGAGGGAGGTGGGCTGGGGAGAGGGATGGAGGCAGGAAGGGACGGAGGGAGGGAGGTGGGATGCGGGGAGGTGGGATCGATGCAGGGAGGGAGGGATGGGGGCAGGGGGGATGCAGGGAGGAATGGAAGGAGGGGGGATGGAGGGGGCACCCGGAGCAGCTGCTCCCCAAAAGCAGCACTTTCCCCAGACTCAGCACCTGTGGAAGGACCACTTGATCTCTGGAAGGGCTGCGCCTTCTCCCCACGCATCCCAGCCCTCAGTGCTTGGGGCCAGGGCCCTCCCTCTCCCCGTGTGCTTTCTCCTCCCGCCCTGCCTGAGAAGGACAGGACAAGACACTCTTGCGCCCACCTCCTAAAATTCTTCGCATGAAGTATTAATCTCCTCTTTGCCCCCCGCACAGCAACGCGTGTGGGCAAGAGGTATCCCCTGGTGCTGGGAGCCAGCAGTGGGACCGCGAGGGCTGTCCTATAGCGCAGAGACAAGAAACGCAGCGCCAGCCAGGGCCAGCTTCCCGAGCAGCGTCCCCGCGGGCTCCAGCTCTCCCTGCCATGCTGCGGCTCTGCTTTCCAGTTTGTTTGTTTGTTAATAGCGAGGAAAAACAAAGCTTCTAAACCATCAATTAACTGGACTCTTGCGTTAGGAGCAATGAAGTGCTGCTTGATGGAAATTCATCTTCCCCTCCTGCCGCGAGGAAACCGAAATAAGCTGGAGGAAGAGAAACAACTTCACAGGAGGAAAAAAAGAAAAAAAGCGACGCCTCTGCTTCAGAGACAAATTACTCATAAGACGCACAGGTAACAGGCACGGGGTGCTTTGAGCTCATCCCTTTTGCACATCATTTCCCTCAGGACAGCAGCCACAAGGCGATCGCTTTTTGAGCGATCCCTGCGCCTTCGCACCAGGACCCTGCCCGCCACCAGGCCAGGAATTTGTTGTTCTCAGCACAGCAGAGCGTTTCCCAACATGTGGGCTGCATCCACAGGCTCGCAACATTGGGATGTTTTGGCCATGGTTTTCACCTACCCAGGCACGGAACAACATGGCACGGCCGCACGCCCTCCTTTACGCCAGCACCAGGAGCAGTCCCACCCAAGGAGCATCTCGCAGGACACCACGGCTGATGCGCTGAGCCCTGCTCTTCTCCTCCCCTCCTCTTAAACGACTCCGGCTCTCCTGCCACAAGTCTCGCCGCTAAGTTTGAGCCAAGATAGCTGGGCTCCAATTATTTCCAATTTCACTTGCTCTCTCCGGTTCCTGAGACAGTTGTATTTTATTTAAAAGCTCCTGGTGTCTTTGTGCTCGAGATAATTCAGCGAGGGAACAAACGGGGTTTAAACTGTCCGCAAATAAATCTGGTTGGGGAATAAAGACTGTAACCTTGAGGGAGATTTTGAAGCTGCCTCCTGATAAAAAATAAAAAAGGGTGTGTGGGGAGAGCAGGGGGAGGGAAGGCATCCGACTGGCTTTAAAATAGAGTTCGGTCATTTTATGAATGAGGCTATCTGCGAGCTGCTTGCCATGACCCAGAAAATGCCGTTTGCGGAAGGCGCTGGTGTGGCTGGAAGGCGAAGCCCCCAAGAGGTGCTGGGGGCAGAGCCCTGCTCCCTGCATCCATGCTGGGTGTAAAAAAAGGCCGTGCCACGCAGGTGGGTGGCTCTGCCCCTGTTTTCGCAGAGGGTTTGTCCCCTGTGAAAATCCAATATGGGTAAACCCAAAGAGCTGGGGGGAAACAGCCACCACCCCACGCCTCGCTGCCTGTTACGTACCCGAGCAATTAAATTATCTTCTCCCTCTCAGCTGCACGAAGAGGGGCTCTGATTTCAAACTGACACCAAGTTGAGCCGTGAATCATTTAAACAACTGCCACATTTATCTTCATAGGTGTCTGGATTTCAGCAGAAGAGTAAATAACAGCACCACCGTATAAAGAGGCAGTCAAACGCGCGAAGTACTGAGAGATTGCGGGGATAAAAGGCACTGCAAAAGGCAAGATTTCTCTTTCGATTGAAATATAAAAAATAAATCTATTATATACGTGCCAGGTTTTTTTCCTTCAAGATTCATAACAACTTTCTAGTGGTAATAGAATATGTCCAAATTAGATCATTTTACAGATAAGAGCAGCTTTGAAAGAACTGGGTAGTGGAATAAGTATCTTGTGGTAGTTACATAAAAAAAGCCTATCTAATTATATATATATATTTAGATGGCTCGAAGAAAGTTAGTAGGACGAGTTAGATAAATAAGGAACATTTTGTGGAACAGTTTGTTTTCTTTCTTTTTTATGCAAAAAGGAAATGTGTGTGAATTGAAGGGAGCTCAAGTCAGGAACGGCATCTGCGATCCTGGAGCTGGATTTGGGGCAGGCACCCACAGCCCCTGTATTGTGTGGCTACCGTTTAATCTCATATTATATAAATATATATGCATATAAATATATATATATATATAGCTAGTGCCCAATGCATCACACAGGCTTGCAGGGCAAATCCCTGAGCACCTTTGGTTGCAGCCCCGTGCCGTTGCGGTGCGATCCAGCCTCTTCAGACAATAATAAATATTGGGCTGATTACTTGCAAAGCGTTTATCTTCATTTGGATCTTCGTGTTCCTTGCTGTTTGGTGTTCTCTTCCCTTGTAATTACTGCCATCAAAAGATGTTTTCTCCATTAACACACCAAAGAAAAATAAAAGCAGTCATTTATAAAGCAAGGGAAAAAAAAATACCACCTCTTTTTTGAAAACAGAAGATTCAATAGACTTTCAGGTGAGAAATAATTAAGCAAAGAGCGTGATGAAGAAGGAAACCGGCTTGAGAGATGTGATGGGCCCACCAGCGAGGGAAGGCAGCGAGGGATGCTCTGGGCTCTGCCGTGCCCGATGTCCCCTCTGCCCCAGGAGGAAAATTGAGGCTCCAGGGCTGCAAAATTCACCCCAGGAGTCCCTGCTCCGGCTGTGGCTCGCTCTGGGACACGTTAGCTTGCCCTTAAATCCCCACCTCACCAGGCAAGGAGCCTTGGGAGGCACCCGGTTGCTCTCCCGTTTGCTGATGGGGACGTGTGGGGCTCATGGAAGAGATGAGCAATGGCTCGGCAGCGACAGGGGCAGTTTTGTTACAGCCAAATAAAGAAATTGCAGAGGGATAAAAAGGAAAAAAAAGTTCTCTGTAAGATACAATTGAGGTTATTTGACTTGTGCTGCGCACAGCCGCTGAAATGATGATGATGAATGGGGCAGGGAGGCTTTCGAAACGTTGCGAGCTTCTTTCTCCCAGGATGGAAGTTATGGTAAATAAATAAATAAACAGAAATTCAATATTTGGAGGTGAAATACTAGGAAAAGGGCAAGCGCGGCAGAACATGGAACAGGCAGTTCTTTAATCAGCTTCTCGTGTTGAATAGTAAGCAAGGACCAGAACTGCTGGAGAAAAGGGAGGGCGCCTCTGCTGCCCCGGGTGCCCTCATCAGGCCTCCGAGTTTTGGGAGGAGAGGGCAGAAGGGAGGAGGAGGAGAAACCATTTCAAAAACGAAGACCCACAGAGAAGGGCTTAATCTCCTTCTCATCACGAAGGTCAAAGGGAGGACAGGTGGAATTCCATCAAATACACCTTTATAAAACCAGAACCAAAGCATTTCCAACTGGAGCTGACGAGGCCAGCGCGAAGCTTTCTCCTTTCCATGCTAATTCAGAACTGAGATGTTGTTTTAGCACCAGCACTGGCATCGGAATTGAAGCTTCAAGAGACAGGAGGAAGGAAAAATGGGCTCGTTAATATCCTAGTATAACAATAAACTCAGATAATATGAATTATTGCAAAACCTCCAGAGAGCTGATAGAAATGTAGATTTACTCTCCCATCCATGGAGCTCCACTTAATGCAGCGTATTCAACAGCACTGAGTAAATATCAACAAGAAGGTTAAAATATTGATCAGGGAAAATACTTCACGCTGAATAAGCTGCAGACATCTGGAAACAAACAAACTACTGCAAGAAAGCGGCAGAGTTATTTTGGGCCTTTCATCCTGCCAAAAGCCCAGCTGATGATCTGCAGCTGTGAACTCCCATCTGGTGAGGAAGATGGGGAGGAAGAGATGCTCGGTGAGTGAAGCAGGGGAAGGAAGCCCTGATGGTTTATCGGTTTGTGATAGAGAAATGCAGGAGGGGTCTGCAGAGCCACCTCGAGCAAGGAATGCTCGTCTCCCAGAATTGCTTTCCAAGAGGTGCCCAAGTCTGTTGGTGGGGCTGGAAACCAACCTGCAACGCTTCCAGCTTGCAGAATGGCTCTGACACGTGCAGATGTATTTTCCTGCTCCCTTACTTCTCTCACTTTCTGCCCAGCACAGCTCTGACTCCTCCAGTGCGGAGCCGAACATCACATCACAACTTCTGGCTGTCCAAGCCCCTCATCCAGAAGCAATCCTGACCCTACTCTTTTATATCACAGGTGTCTAAAAAGTTTGGAGTGGTCACCGAGCCGACAGCTCAACGCAGACACACGCTAGCTATCAATCCCACACTGTGCCATTGCTCTCAGGCACTTGACACGAAAACGTTGGATCACACAAAGCAAACTCACCCAAGCTTCCAATTTTTTGAGAGCCGTGCCCTGCCTGGCTTCATCTATCTGGTGATGCATTTGCCTTCACAATAACCAGACCAACTGGCAGGGAACACGTGCCAGGGACTAGGCAACCTCCATTCTCTTCCAACCTTCATAAATATTTTCAGGGAAGAAAAACGGCAACAACCTGAAACGCACTGACTAGTCGATAAAAAGAAAAGGTCATTATAGGCAATCCACAGGAAAAACAAAGTCACCAGTGCCAAAAATATTCCTGGAATAAAATGGAATAAAGGCTTTTGCCATTTGGGATGGTGCTGGTAGGAGAGAACCGCCACCCTAATCGGACAATGAAAAAACAACCCTACAAACCAATAATCCAGGAATGAGTGGCTGTGCAAGCAAGAGCAGCAAATACCTCTAGGTAGGTAAACATCCCTAAGACCTACGTGAATACCCTTGGGTAAAGGCGAGGAGAGACTTCACAAAGACGACTGGGAGGTGGGTGGCTCAGGGGCTGCCCTACAAAGTCAGCACTGCTTGAGAATCAGGATCCCAAAGCAGGCTGCGGCTTCGCTTAGACTCCAGCCTCTCTGGCCCAGAGATCAGTCTTGTGAAGCCTGCATCAGCTCCAGCTACGAGTACCAGGCATTGCCACAGAAGATATATTCACAGCCACTACCAAGCACTCTGGCGTTTCTGGGAGCACGCTGCATGACCGCAATACCTCAGACATAACCCAGAAACGACACGAAGCCATCGGAAGGAAGGCTCCTCGAATCCTCGCTGGTGTTTTCTTCCCCTATCTGTGGCAGGCAGCAAGGAGAGATTAATTCCATGACCAGGGATGTGAAAGCTCTGAAAGACGCGGTACGGCTCTTCCCCATCCCTAGCTGGGATTCAAGGGCACAGGCTGCAGGAGAAGACACAAAGCAGAATCTCAGCTGTTTATTTTGAATCATTTATTTACAGCAGCGCAGTAAAGGGAATATATAAAATAACATTTAAATAGGCAAAACACGAACGGCATCATTAGGAAAGCATAATAGAGCTCAGATTACCAATTATAATAAAGTAATCTCTCAAGAAGCTTCACATGCATACTGCAGAAGGAAAAAAAAAAAAGAGAACTCAATATTCAGAAGTATATCTGATTTAGTTTGTTTTCTGTTTGGGTGTGGGTTTTTTTTTTCTTTTTTTCTAAATTCCATTATTTTTATTGGCTTGACCACCAGAAATGCGGGGACATCATTTACCAGGGAAGTCAAAGGGTGAGAATGGGAACACTGCTAAATGACAGGGATTCACGGAAAGCATCCTCTGCAGATAACACAGCAAAACAGCGTCCCTGGCACAAAACTCACAGCACAGATGTTCCCTATTAAAAAATTTGCAAGTTCCCTCAACGGCAAGTTTCAGCTTTGCTTCTCTTTCAAATTCCTGTTTGATCCTAGTGGAGGGAAAAAAAAAAAAAGGCAGCAAATGCCTGGGAATGAGAAGCCTCCAGTGCTCCCGCAACACAAAGCTCCCGATACGCGATGTCCCCGCAGGCGCTCGAGCCCACATCTTGTAAGGAGGCAAGGGCTGCCAAGCACAAGGGGGAAGTTTCTTCTTCTAGAAACTCCAACTTGGTAAAACAGAGCGGAGTCTAGCCAGGCAAAACACGAGCCTTCTGCCGCACACATCACTTCACACATACGCGCTGTCTTTGTGAACGCTTTTGAGACTGTCTGCTCAAAGGCAGCCTCAAAAAGAACTTCCAGGAAGAAACCAAACTTCTTCAAAGGTAAAGAGTTTAAAACCAAATGCATGCAGAAGGAAAAAAATTCACACAGCGCACGAGCAAACTACCCTTTAAGCCCGATGAACCCTGGCTGACATTTGATACGAAGGTGCAGCTTTCTTTTTTTTTCCAGTCGAACAGCAAACGCTTGCAGTTATGCTTCAGGGGAAAAATTAGCGCAGCGAGACTCAATAATGAAAACTGGCAAGGTACTGAGCTCTAACGTCACGTTGAAAGGCTACGCACTGACAGCCCCTAGTGCCCCAACAGTTAGATTCCATTTTGAAAACAAGAATAAGCTTGTAAGTTAATAAAATCAACTCGCTTAACTTCCCTGGATAATTGTTCTGGTTGGATTTAAAACCACACTGCTAGAAACTTACAAACAACCACGGCAGCAGGTGAGGTGCTGAACTACGGGAACACAAAACTGCTGTAGCCAGGTAGGAATTCACTGTAAATGGCAATATCCCACTTCCAAATCACATCCAACAACTGCAGAAACAAGTGCAATGGCCACGGGAGCACTGCAAGCTGTGCAAAGCAACCGGGACGCCACTTACCGTGGGGAACCTCCTGAAGCATCCTTCTCAGCTCAGACCAAGTGGCAGATCTGTGGTTCCTTGTAGTCCGTGCTCTGTGCTAATTCCTCCTTACTGGGCCATACTAAAGGGAAGACACAGGGACATTCCTCCCCATACAACAAAGACTGCATGTGGCAAGGAACCCACCACCACCACTCTAAAAGGCAGCTCCCAAGCAGGCGCTGCTCTGCTCTGATTTCATGAGCTTTCTTTTGCCCAGGCCTAGCATGACTCTTATTATACACCATGTACACCCCCGTCAGATTACTGCCTTCCTATGAGACTGCTGGTAAAACCACACCCACACCTTTCTATTCTTTTATTTTCTTTCCTTTTTTTTTTTTTTTTTTTCATTTTTCTCCTGTGGGTATTCATTTTAAAGGACCATCTTGGGCACCCACCTTAGGAGGAGCCACACAAAACGGGTTACATCGATAGAAGATGCTCTCTAAGCAGAACCTGCTGAGTCCAGGCACATCCCTCTCTTGTGCTGTGAGGTTAGGATGAGGATGAGGTTTGGGTGCTTGCAGTGAACTCATCGCCTAGAGCCAGCTGTCCACCTGGCCCAAACACTTCTGGGCACAGGAGGGCATCGCTCTGGCTCCCTCTTCCAGGGAGAGCCCCAGTGCACAGGAATGGTGCTAACTGGGAGAACTGGGCATTCCACGTTTACCAGAGCAGCTACAGATCCTGCGAAGTCACCAGATGAAAGCTTCCCTGGCCCGTCAGGACAGCTTGTCCTGCCAAATGCTCCAAGTAATTAAAATAAAACCACCCCAAAAAATCCAGCAGTCAAAGCACGTTTCCTTTAAGCTTATTTAATGATATTTGAAACGCTTAAATTTTCTATTTCCCAGATCCTGAAAACAGATATTTTTTTTTTAAGTGACCAATATTTAATTCCAGAAACATACAACCTTATCAGCTAAGTCATAAAAGAGCTATTTTACAAACATACATCTGGATAATTAGAACAATAAAGTCTTTTTAGACATTCAAACATGATCAGTAAAAATACAGGATTATTAATAAAGATTTTTGTGTATTTTTTTAAAGAATACTTCCAGATTTTTTTCTTCTCTTTAAAGTAAATCTCTGTTAAGAGTACATGATTGTATGTTGTACAAAGAAAATAAAAATATTCTAGTATGAAGAGAGCTCCAAAAGACTTAATCCAAAACAAAACAGCAGTGTTTTGGCTGCAGTATCCCTTTTGCAGTACATCTGCTTGTCAGTTGGCACCTTTGGGGACGGGGAGGGAAGTCAGGGATTTCTTTGGGGAACAGAGAGAAAACAATACCAAATACCATCGAGCACTGAGACCACAACCAAGGGCCACCCGCAGAAGCATCAGACCCCTCTTCTAACAACAGGGACAGTATCTGCAATTCAGAACATCTGCTTTATGGAAAGCGGAATAGTGCTGTCTGAAAGCTGACCAAACCCACCTGGACTTCTGAGCTCTTCAGGTTCACGTTCCATACCCTCCCTTCTGATCCCACCTACGGGACGTTAAAGAAATCTCCCTCCCTGCAACACGGCACGTTCAGAGAACCAGAGTGGCCAAAGAGCATCTTGCCATTTCATCCTCTACCCCTCTAGGGGAGAAGGAAACTTCCCTTCCCAGACAGCATCCAGACCACCTTTTTTTTTTTTTTCTTTCTTTTTTCTGGTCCATGAGGAAGAACCCTTAATAGCAGAGAAGAGAAAGCACATCTCAGAAGGACATGAAAGATGGTTGCTGTACTACATCCTTGTTCCCATGCTAAGAAACCCTTGCTCATCTTATACTGGGAGAGGGAAAAAAAAACAAAAAAACAAAAACACACAAAAACCACTGGAGTAGAGGGGCCGGGGCAAACAAACCAGAGATCACTGTCCTGCTCTGCTGTCCAGTCTGAAAAAGGGAATGTACAATCACCAGCCAGGAACAAATTAAAATGCCTTCTTACACTGGGAACTGGAATTTAAAAAGGGTAATCTTATGGCTTAAAGAGGGGGAAAAATGAAAATCCTGAAAAGTGCATTTGAGTTCCAGCTCCCTCCACACAGCAAGCCATGGCCTGAGGTCTGCCGTACAGTAGATGTGCTAGGGAGTAACGAGGAATCCCTCGTAATTGCAGGTAACCGCACACAGGAGAGAAAGGATCCCTGACCCCACCGTCATCTTTTTAGAGTAATGCCCTATTTGTGAGGATGATCGATGTAGCATAAGAAGGCCAGGTGAAAACAAAACCCAAACAGGACGGAGCACAGCGTGACATTTACAATTTCCATACAACTGGTCGCTCCCCTCTAACACTCCTTAAAGCACCGTGCATGCAGTCTGCTGCACTGCACACTGCCCCGTGTCATCCGCCCCAAAGGCTCCTCTGCCATCACCATCAGCCTAGCAGAAAGTGAGGCTGTTTCCCCTTAGACATCCTGAGAGGAGACAGGGACAGAATCGCACCTCACCTCCTCCTGGCCCAGATCCATTAGGGGACGGTGGAGAACTTCACTCCAGCAGCTCCAGAGGCAGAAACGCTAGGATGAGATGGCAACATGAATGCTCTGCGTTCCCAGCTTGCTTTTTCACTGGCGTTACACTCTTAGAGAAGAGACAACACGGCGGTGGATGACACTACAAAATGCTTAAGCAGAAGTGGAAAAGTCAGAGGCCATGTGGGCGATCGCCCCTCCACGGCCCATCTGAGCGACCTTAAAATTCATGCAACCTGGAGAAACGAGAGAGCCAAGGATTTTGTCTTCAGTTACAAGGGAAGAGAACTGAGCAACCAGGCCTTCACAGGTCCTGTCCTTGCTGGTTTTCAGTGGAGTCTTGAAAAGCCAGAGTAAGCTATTTAATACGGTTTGATGGCGATTTTCAATCAAGCAAGGGAACCTACTGGAAAGCTTTTAGACAGCTAAGGTCATAGTAACTGCTCCCGTTTCTGGAGTGTGTAAACCCAGACCAGCATCGTGCCAACTGACCAAGGGGATTTGAGGGTGGGGAGAACACGAGTCCTTGTCTACAGGGAAAAAAAGGGCTTTGAACACCAAGTCTGGCTACGGCCCAGCTCTTTTTCTGGCCGGATCAGGTAAAAAGATGCCACATCAGCATAAGGCAGCATTCTACTTCGGGGGCTTATCAGAGGAAGTCTAGATGCTTATAACCAAAGGAACTGTATGGCTGAAGGTGAGGGGGGAGGTCCCACCAGGTAAGAAAGGAAGCGCTCGGCTAATACTGACAGTATATTCATGCAGGTGCAGCAGGACAGGCCTTAGTGGGTCCCAAGGAAGAAGCAGCTCCTGCCAGCATGGAAGAGAACACTTTGGCTTGTGTTGGCAGTGTAATGCTCCTGCTGGTGACAAATGACACTTTGTGCAATTGGTTCTAAAAAAAAAAAAAAGAGAAAACTCCTCCCTGCTCTGAAAGGGCTTACGGCTCCATCGTACGATCAGGTCCCAAATCCTCTCTGCTCAACCTCTGTCCATCTTTTCATGAATTTATCCCTTGCGTTATTTCTAACTGGAAGAACAAGAACTGTGTTTTTTTCCAGTGTGAGTAAAAAAAAAAAGAGAGCTCTGATTCTTTGCCAATAGCTGAAGAGAAACCATTTGTTTTAATGGAGCAGGGAGTGTGATCTTTATGCTGACCAAAGACAGATTCTCAGCACTTCACGATCCACGCAATCGCAGTTGCTATTGCAGTTCTGATGTGTTAATGGGATTTACAGGTCTGTGACGCTGGGGACAGCTTGAACCACCCTGTGCCAAGCAGGTGCCTGCCCTAGGGCCAACTCCAGAGCAGAGGCACAGCAAGCTTAGGCTGTCCAGCACTAGCTCTGCTGGTAGGCTGGTATTTACCATCTTGTTCCCAGACTGGAAGGAATTACAACAGCAAAACCCATTAGAACAGGCATAAGGAAGTACTAGAGAGCTGTTCCAGCCTTCTTTGCTTTGCGCATCTCTGTTTCAGTTAGAACACATTGGCACAAATCAGTGTTTTTTAAAAAAAATAAAAATAAAAAAAATAACACCCCAAGCCCTCAGCAAGACATACTTTCAGGTACTAAAATTTACTGGCCCTATAATCAGCAGTACCTGTGGCTAACTCAAATGGCAGCCCTTATTCATTCAGTAGTGAATCAGGGGCAGATACCCATCTGCCCCACATCTTTGAAACACTTCTGGGTTTGCATTTTTTCTTTTTGATCCAGAGAAGAGTTACAAAAGTGCTGCAGGTCCAAGTATTTTTATCACTTTACAAAGGAGACAATGATCAAAGCCAACAAAGTCAAGAAAAAAAATTAAACCTATCTTTCTCCTCTCCCAGCCTAATCTTGCATGTCAACAAAGGAGACCTCTAACGGGAGAGGGGGGGAAAAATAGTTTGCCCAAGTGCCTGGCTATTTAGTGCATGGAAAATTCCCGTTACACGCATGGTGACATGAGTATTTCCCATGCAGTTTTATAATATAGATAGTTCCAGCCACAAGTCATCCTAACACCTTCATAAGTAGCTCTTCGCATGGCAGTTTGATTGCCAGCAGGGAGTGCAGAGTCCAGTCCAGTGAAGTAAAGATACACCTGCACACAGGCACACCCTCTCCCCTCAGACCTGACCTTTGGTTCAGGAGCAGTGGGAGGCAGCGTGTACTGTATGCAAAGGGCTAGAACTGTCACTACCCAATTAAAATAGAACAAAAAAAAAGGCAGATTAAAAAATTAAAATGTGCTTTTGATACACGGAATGAAGTCAAATAAATACATTGATTTTTTTTTTAAATGTCTAAATACATTTTTATATCCTACACCCAAAGCTCTGTACATTTGGTTTGGTTTTTCTTTCTGAAAAATGAATTTCTGGTATCAAGGAGAGGAGGAGTAGAATAGAACAGACTCCCTCACTGACAAGATAGTGCAGATGCTCCACAGGAAAAGCACCCATGCCCACTTCGCTAGAGTATGGTTCACGTTTGGATGGTCCAAACCCTCTTGTCTCAGAGTCCACACGGAAGACACTAGGTGCTGGGTCCTGATACTCTTCATCCAATCTTCAGCCACTCCTGAAAACATGACTAGCTTTTCTCTGATGGAGGGGGAAAAAAAAAAAAGGGGGTGGTGGTGAGAGAGGGAGAGGGTGCAACGAGAGGTGAATGCCTAACATTTCTGAACACTAGTATTACCAGAGAAAGCGTGCTAATGTGAGAGAGAGCACATTTAACCTGAAGACCTTTGTTAGTAATCCCAGCAGTTGCATCTCGAGGATGCCTAAGGCAAATTTAAAAAGCCCCACGACAGCCACTTTACACAGTATCAGAGACACCCCGGAGAAAGAAAGGACAGATTGGAATCATTTTACATGTTCAAAAATCTTCGTTTGGGACTTTACATCAATCTAGCCTTCTTTGAAAGAGAAGTTGTACGTCCTTAGATGTCGGTCTTTGGCAGGTAGGGGTGAGAGAGCTCGCAAACAACCTTTTCAGAGGAAGGAACAAACTCCTCTGCACATGTGAATCTCAATGGATTCTACTGACCTTTCTTGGAATCAGCACAGTCTCAGCCCTGTGAGAGATGCTGAAGTAGATGAAACTCTGTTTGTGTGTGTGTGAAACATTAAAAATTGACTTTGTGCTCTGTGGTTAATGTCTGATGCCAACATGGTGCATGTTACCTATTGTAGAAGGTGTGGTTGCATACCTGAGTGCTCTCCTGTGGAGGCTGATCCAGCCAGCCCTTGGCGACGGAGGATGATGTAGTCTTCCTCAACCTCCTAAAACACACATGAACAAACAAAAAAAAAAGAACACCAAAAGTCAAGTGGCTTTTTCTCCTTTATCATGTGAACAAAGAGGGCTTCAAATGGGAACAACAAGTTGCACTGCGGGTGACTGGAATCGACCATGCCACTACTGTGACCCACAACAGATCTCAACTCCCTTGGCAGCACTTTTATTAGGCCTTCCATTCCCATTCAATATTCCACCTCTTCCTCAAATTTCAGTTAGATTAAAGTCTGGCTATCGACTTAATGGGTCAGTACAGCAATTGCTGTGATGGATGGACAAACCCCAATACATACAAAAAATTATTTTGGATATAGTAAGTTTGAAAACTTCGTTATTACCCTACTGCAACTTACCACCTTCTTTTAACATTAGCAACAACATGCAACAGATTCAGCAAGCCTTTATGTGTCGGTAAGTCATACTCATTGCATTAGTGGTCCCTTCAAAGCTCCAATGCTGCAGACATGCAGTTTTGTCCTACCCCTGAGGAATCTCTCCAAATGCAAAGTAATATACATGCATCCTGCCTCTACAACTAGTAGCTTGTTGTAGCCCCTCAACGTATTGCAAGCAAAATGGCACCAAGTTTCTCCTTCGAAAGCTTCCAGAGCCGAACACATAAAAAGGCACAACTGCCTGCCTTCCTCCGCAAAATTATTTTCAAACTCTTTTCTAAAAGAAAATCTAGAGGAAACGATAACTCTTGATACTGCAAATGGAAACGTACTATACCTTTAACTTTTCAAGGTTGTTCTCTATCTTCTGAATATACTGCATCATCTGCACACGCGACTCTAAAGACAAGAAGTGAGGGCTTGCTACAACTGAGCAGGACTCTTCCACTCCCCCCCAGCGCGAGACCAGCATCTCCTCGGCAAACGGGGAGCTTCCTCCATCCGACTGCGTGTCCCGTGGGGAAAGAGGCTGCTGCTGGGCAGAGTCCAAAGAGGTGTGGCCACCTGCAGTGCACTGGAGAACTAGAGATGATACCTCCTCATCTGTGGAGCTCTCCTGCACCGTTCCATATCCATCAAGGATCAAATAATTTCCTGTTAAGAGAACAGATTTTTACGAACACCTCAGTTCCATAATCACCGAGAACCACTGACCTGTAGACAGTTTAAGCAGACTTTAAGAAGGATAAGTGGTGAAAGGCCCATCTCCTGAGACATTTTAAAATGGGTAAGAAAAAGCATTTGTGAACACTACACAGAATAGTGATTATATTAGACCAGACTAGCTTGGTTCTGAATGGGACTTTACAGATCAAGGCTGGTTTTTGCACTGCAGTTTGAAAGTTACGTGATTAGACGAGCTAATCACATCCCCTCTTGTTTTTCCAAACTCTCTGTATCCAATATAACATCTGAAAAACCTGCACTTAATATTAATGGTACCCACAAACCAGACTGCTGGATTTGGAACCTACACTTACTGGTTACAGTACTGAGCACCCCTTTAGATGTGTTAGCTTCAAAATTTAGCCTGCTGAAGGTAATTAAAAAAACAAAGCAATTACAGACAGAAACGCATTCACGACTGCACCTACTAATAGCACTACATTGAATAATTTCTCTACAATATTACAGCAAAGCTAGCATGTGGAAGCAGAACTGACTGAAAACAGGTCAATCTAATTTTGATGTCCCTGCACAGTTAAGAAAGTAAACAGCATAAGTGGTGACAAGTAAATTAGATGCTTCAAGTTGTTGGCTCAGTTTTAATAATTTAAAATGTTTCCATAATTCAGGGAAAGACAAATATATACTTGGAAGGCAGCATTTGGACGGTCACAAATTGGCTTATTTATTGGCTCATGATAGAATCCATAAATTCATATTCACAGATAAGAAATTTCAAGACTAACAGTCATATAGAATCTACCAGCTAGTACCTACTTCTGTTATAACATGCACAAGATAAACCTCAACTTGTGTGCTAAATTTAGTGCAGGGTCACCACTCGGGCTGATCTAAATCACAGGACTTTTCCAAACACAAAGTGCACGAAGTCCCATGAAGGTGCTTACAGCTGCTGTCTTGGAGCTAGTTTTCTGCTGAGTTAACAGCTCTACAACCTTCTTGAAGGGTAGAAGAGAGATGCTTTGAGATGCCGCTCAGGTAAGTGCCAAATATAGCAAATGTAATAATAATAGAAATAATGATAAGCTTTTAAGAGCTTCAGACTGAGGGTGAGGTCGCTGGAGACAATTACAATGCAAAGCTAAACTCTAAGTTTCTTTTCTGAAGCTCAATCAGCAGAAGCCAACACAATAGCTACAAAAAAATAGTATGAGTCACGGGGGCTCTGTGTGTAGGGACTAAGGCAGGGCTTTGCCTTCAGGGCCAGTGTTTTCTCTATAGGTCCCAATGGTCAGCTGAGATACAATAAGGTCCAGTGCCAACAGCAATCGAGAGCTTGCACTGTGCCCGTACCTCTGTAAATACAGTTTGTCACAGTGTGTTAAACCCCACAGGATTTTAGTTTCTTCTTTCATGAAATAGAAAAAATCATTAAGCACAGCCCTTTTCAGGGCTAGAATAACTGCCAAGGACTAGAGAACTAACTTTAAATAAATGTCCTATATTGTACCAGCAAGAGAAGCTTCACCAGGAAAACATACTGTGGTTTTCTTTAGTATTTCCTATTTAAAATTGAACTCAGGTCTCTAATGTCAAATCTGGACAGCCTATCATTCAACGAGGTAATGAAATATGCTCACCTGAGATCCGTATTTGCACATCCTCCTCTTCCTTCCTTTCCATTAGTTCACTTTCAGATGGATTTTCATCACTGTGAGCTTCTTGCGCATCAAAAAAATGCTCCCCGCTCTCATCAGCGCCCACCCCTTGCAGCTCTGCGGTTGAGATCTCCAGATTCATACTCATGCGGTCTATTGCTGAGTTACTGCTCGATCTGGGGTCTCTCCCTATCAGCTGCATGGCATCCCCTGAAGCTGGTGATTCAGCTGAAGTCCGGAGGCCATAACTAGCTGTGGATTCATTAGTTTCGGTTCTTGGAAGCATGCCGTCTGTTCCAGGCTGGTGAAATTTGTTATCGTCAGAGTGCTGTAGTCCAAGCTCACTTCCACTCTCCGTTTGGGCTTCTTGAGAGACGGTCCTAAACCTGGGAAAGCGCTGCCGGTCTTCAAGGGTCCCCTTCTCAGAAAAGCCAAGCTGCTGTACCAACAGTTTTTTCAGCAAGTCCACTGCAAGTAGAGATAATGTTGGCAAAGCTTCACAGACCATATTCTCCCTAACAGTGATTAAACTAGACAAAAAGGCCAAACAGAGATATCTCAGAACAGCCAGCCCTCTTATTGTTCTTGGTAGAAAGCACAGGGGTAAAAATAAATTAAAGGTCTGAAACATTGTACCAACACCTTACTCCACATTTCATCTTACAAGTAAAGGCAAAAACAGCAGGAACAAGTTCCATCTTGCTTAGGAGAAACAGAGAAATCATCTACTGAAATTACCCAGCAAGTGAATCGTAGTGCAGGTGAATGCCCGGGTGTTACCTGCCCCCAAATGAACTAAAAAGCAATAGCACTAACAAGGGATTCCCACCTTAGAAATAAGCATATTGAGAACATGCCACCCAACGTCAAATAACAGATCAAAACATAGAAGACATTTTCCCTAAAATTTCCTGTAAATTTATGCTGATTTGAACTTCAACCCACATTCCTTTAGCTCTCAAATTAACCCAACCAAACACTTCATAATAAGGACACATCGTTCAAAACAAAAATACGATGCTGCCAAGAGCGTAAGTACACCGCTCGTTCTCACAAAGCTCACGTAGCACCCAATAAAAGCTGCGAGTTCACACAATGCGACAGTCTAAGAGGAAGGCTCTTGTCAAAACGTGAGTGACCCACAGCTGCTGCTAGAGGGCTGCTCTATGAAGCCTGAGCAGTTACGAGATGCGAGGTCACTAATACCATCTTTACACACTTCTCATACTAAGGTTCTCCATCACCTGTCTCTGAGAACGACTACTAAGAACATTTGTACAGCCTTCAGAATTAGAAGAGGGCTTTGAATCCCATAAAAAGGAGAAGCACAAATGGATCAAAAAGATCCGAGGTAAACTATTAGATTGCAGAAGACTGTCGTTACTTGTAAAAAGAGAGAGAGAGAAGAGGGAATTGGGGCCAAGGATATGAATGCTCTGCATTTGAGTAACAGCAAATGATCCACAGAGAAGCAATACAGACTATTCCCTTCACGTACAATTCTGGGACTTTACGCCCATTTCAAAGTTGCCAGGGAGAGAGATATGGATTAATGAATTCATTCAAATTTTAGGAAGTTATATTTAGAAACACAAGGAACTGGAACGCTGGATCTGATCAGGTAGGTTGCAGAGCCCCGCATCCTTCCTCTGAAAGAGGGTATACCACCAAACAGAGGAAGCGCTTAAAACTCTAAAACCAGTCTTGCAGAATTATCTGTCCATTGGGAAAAATTCCTTTCAATACACACAAGTGTCAATCTAATCATACCCAAACAGCTTCCAGACTCTCAGAAGATCTGAACCTAGACTTCGTCAAGCTTGTGTAAAATATCCAACTTCATTTGCATGATTTTGCAAAAAAAAAAAAAAAACAAAGAAAAGCCGAATCATATTCTGCAACTCATGCAACTTCGCCTACTCTACTTCTCTGGTGCTATGAATGTTAAGTCCACAGGCTAACTGCATCGTCTCTTAAAAAAAAACTGCTGACTAGCCGTGGCACTTTACAGCACTGCACAAAGCTCTGCAATGTGATTTTGTCATCAAAGCACTTCCTGGGCAGTAAGTAACAATTCATTACTACCCTCATTTTATACATGGGAAAACCACAGCAAAACAATGAGATACCTGCATCCAAAGGGCTCGGTATATGAATTTTGAACTTATAATTCCTTCGTGTCAGATCCACTGTGTTTTGCTGTGCTGTACTACAGCACAGAGAAAATTTTTATTTCATAGAAGCGGGCATTATTTTAGCTCACCGCTTCATAAGGTTGATCTAACAATTCCCACCTCCGAACCATATGCTTCCAGATGCTGCTCCACGATACTTACAGTTCCTTAAGGCATCCAATGCCCACTGCCCTCCTGATACCGACGGTAAATCGGTGGCTGCGTGTTCATAACATGTAGAAGTATCTTTAAGCGTCAGGTCTGCCTGCTGCACTTTATCAAACTGTCTTTCTGTCACAAGAAGACTTTCTACCTCCGACTTTTCGGACATGGTGGGTGAAGAAGTCTGAGCGTTCAGTATCAAGGAAGAGTCTAGGCCCAAATCTTTGTCTAGTAAATAGAAAACATACATTCGCGTTAAGCAACTATGGCAAATATGATGTTAAACTGCAGAAAATTCTGCTTCACATTAACTTTTTCACAGTGCTGCTGAAAACACCGTAAAATACGGTTCTTGAGCATGGGCTTGGTAAAATGCTGATTTGTTCCTGGGGAAAAAAGATTCTTACTCAGCAAGTTATAAAGGAGATGGAAATACTAAGAGGTATGTTTCCAAGGCGTTCAGTATCTCTTCTCCACATAACTCATAAAGAAATCACTCCTTTCCAGAAAAATGTCAATGCTACCAAAAGAGCCCCAAGACACAAGGAATATGGCTTTGTTCTCTACGTAGAAAATTTACGGACACTTTTTACCTGGCCCACTGTTTTACCTGGACTTTGTAGACTACTGGCAGGAATGTCATGCTGCTCTTTGAGCTTCTGCTGCTCCTCTTCTTCACGCTCTTCTCTGCAGGGAGGAAGGAATGAATACAAGCTTTTAGTCACCTGTATCTGAATTACTGCATGACAAGCAGAGCTCTGGCTGACAATCTTCAAGTAGAAGAGGGATTACCAGAAAAAGAACACCAGCCCTTCCTCCCCCAGCTGCTTTTACTTACTCGCCAGGTCCTGACTGTGGTAATGGAATCACTCTTCTGGCACTCTCCATTTTTACAGTCCCTGCCATCTGAGCTATAAGGTCCTGCCACCTGCATAAACATATCAAATAAAAATATGCAAGACGTGAAGCACAACGACTACTGCTCCATTCAACAGTTTTTAAATCCAGCTAATATCATCACTGCTTTTCTTATCAACGGAAACGACTAATCCTGTTGCATTGTTGCGTTAGTTTTTTTAATCCTGTTACAGTCAGTGCCTCAGTAATACCTTGCAGCCACAAGTGAAACACACAGCTTAATGCTCACCTCACCAGGATACTACTCAGCAGAAGGAAATGAATGACAGGACCTTAGCAGGAGCCATCAAGTGAAGCAGTTGTATTTATATATAAATACATATGAAAGCATTAAGTAACCTTTCACGTAGAATTGAATAGTTTAATATGTGACACACTACAACAGTTGCTACATATCGTACAAGTCTATGCCCTGCTTATGCACTGGAAGAAAAAGCACTTGTACCAAAGAGGAAAAAGTGTAGGTAGGGCCTCACATTCACGCACTGTGGATGCTGATGATGCCAGTATCAAACTCTGCAAAACTAAGCAGTTCTGCAGGAAGATGCAGGATGATTTCAGTGACTTATCTGGCAGTCAGTCACATAAGACCAGAATTGCAAGGGTATGATTTTTTGTTTTATACGTATCTGTATATATAAATACACTCATTTATGTGTATACACCCTCTCCCTGCTTTTTAGAAGCTGGGAGATACTATGCTTGGATACTCCCCATGGAGGCAAACATAACCATGTTTTCAGCTAAGCTTAGATAAGGAACTCAGGTAATTCCTGGACACCTGCAGAGTTACTACACACAAGCAGATGTAAAAGTTCTCTCAAGTACAACAAATCACACAGCAGATGGAACCGAACCAATTACTTACACATTCTTCTCTGAAACCGTCTGTGCCACCAGTTCATAAATATGAGCGCCATTTTCTGACATGGAGATGACGAAGAAAGCTTTGTTATCTGGAGCAACACAGGGAGGGAGGAATTTAATTAGATGCCTTGTTCAGCACAACTTTCTGGAAATTCCTAGAACTGGACATAACCCCAACCAGAAGCAGTGAAAGAAGAGTTCATGAAATAAACCTATAATGCTATCATATACAAAGACAGATCTTTCTCTGTCTGGGAGATATGTCTGTTAGTTCAAACTGCTTTGAGACATATTTTTCCCCTCTTTTCCCTCATAATGATTTGCATTTCTAGAGTACCTTTCATCTAATAAAATCAGACTACTTTAACTTAGAGGTCTATTTATAACTCAAGCTGTGCCTAAAAAGGTTATTAACGATGCAGAGAAGTTAAACAGCTCATACAGCGTTACAGAGCAAGACGTTGGACAACCAAGAATTAAGCCTACGCATTTCTGCATGTTCTACTGTGGAACTCTAGATCAGTTGAGGACAGTTGGTTTTGTCTAATCTTCATTTCTGGCTTCCTCCTTCGCTTTCCCCATTGGTTACACTGACCTGTTGCCACCTGACGAACCAGAACAGTGTTCAGCTTGATGATAGGACTGAAGGTGTGTTTGCTATCAGCTGTTGATGCCAAGATTTTACTGTGACACTTCAAGACCAGTTTATCATCCTGTTTCTGCAACAGCACCAGAATGTCCTCCAGGAGCAGAGTGTAGAGATCTGCACAGAGCGCAAAAGAACCCAGAATGAGTTAAAGATTCGTGGTTTTCTATCACACCCCTGCAGAAAGAAAAAAGCTGCATTTTTGATTACTCATGCAGAGGCACTAATCAGTGCTATGCCATTCTAGGCAAAGCTTGCAAATCTTCCTCATCAAAACTAGAGCAGAGAGCTACAGATGGGATTGGATCATCTCACGACTGACTGCTGTGTCCCTGCATGGCCTTAATGATACTCCAGCACATTTCAGAATTGACAAGAATAATTTAATCAGCTCTGAGAAACACATACACATTATTATAGGTGGCAGTACAGATCATAATTGGAAACTGCATAAATGCTTTCTCTCTCCCCCCCTCTCAGCAAACACATACAAACCCAACTCTACATCAGCTGATGAACAGGACTCACCAATAGTTTTGTCACGATTAACCTTCCAAGTTAGAGGTCCTTCATGAAGCATTTTTCTCTTTGTTAGATCCAAGTTCTGCCAGCAAGGGAAAGAAAAAAAAGTAGCAATATGAAATTTTTATAGAAGCATGGAACGGTAAAGCATGGGAATTTCAGAGGGAAAGCTACAGATAGGCACTTCAGTGTGGAAGTGAGCAGCTAAACCCAGTATGGAAAAAGAAAGGTGGATCAGGAATTAGGTACGCTTGTAAACCAAAATCTTGTGAGAGGTGTTTGCTGCCATTCTTCCTCATTCACTGCTCTTTTGCAGATACTGGGAGTGCCAGGGTGGAGAACTGTCCTTCCAAGTCAAGCTCCTAATGCATTAGGTTGTCTTCTGATTTCTAGGAGGAGTTTTTCCAATATCCCATACAAAGTTTGCAGTTCTAGTATTATAACAGGTTAATGCTTCAGCACTCTATTTGCAAGTCAAGTATGCCTACAAATGACACACTGATATAAAAATCATTCCAATGATCTGATGGACTTTATAATGTCAATGGATTCTTCAGACATTTCAGTGCTTGTGACATTTAGATCTGCAGGCAAGTAGAAGTGACAATTTTCACAAGTCATTCCTTCCAAGTCTCAGAGTCTACAATCAATAACAGCAAGATTTCATAACTGCCAGTAAGTTCTTCATTTCCTAACTAAATGCTTGCAAGTTTATTTGTGGAAGACTACATAATACAGTTTTACAGAGAAGTCTTCATATAAAAATGTCTTTGGATACACGCTGACTTTGGGGAAGGCAGGGGAGTGATAAATAAACAACACAATCTATGCATGAGACAGACATAGATAGTGGTCAGAATGAAATGGGGTTAAAGTATCAAAACATCATCATCCATCTGAAACATGAAAATTTCCTAGAGTTAATTTTGCTCTGAGCGTGTTTTTGCTCGTTCCATTTATCAGCAGTTGACACCAAGTAACCAGCTTTATTAATGTAATTGGAAGAATTTATAGGAGCCACAGTACTTGTAGCAATGGACTTAGAATTTTACTTGGCTATACCTGTGGATCCCCTACACTAATTAGCACCTCTATCAGCTCTTCTTTTAAAGCCTAAAATAATGACTCCCTGAGGCCACCCCATTTTCAACAGCACAACTAAGACACGATTATGTGACAGGCATACCCACTGTAAGATTTACCATCCTCTAAGTACCTCCTACGTGATACAGGAGTGCATTAGCTTGCAGGCCCTTAACATTTATCTCACACAACTTACAAGCTCTATCAGCTCTTCTATGTGCAGAACCATGTTGTTACATCCAGAGCTCTTCAGGAATACAGCAAAATTCAAGCTTCTGAACCTAATGATTTTAATTTTTGTACAGAAATGTATATGCCAAAGGCCATTTGATTGTACATCAGAAGACTGCAGTAGAAAGAGCCACAAATTGAACAATAGCGTTGCAGTAATGGTGCACCGAGCAATTACTTCAGTGTCGTGACTTACCCTGAACTCATCCATCATGGGATCCTCAGACTGCTTCAAGTAGGAGAGGTCAAGACGACGCTGATAATCTTCCAAATGCTGAAAAAAATGCATTGGAGACGGCCACTTTGATAAGCATAACTAACTACTAGAGTCAGAGAGCAAGCAATCATGAATACTTCCACGTTCCCAAAGGCCTGGGATTCCTGCTCTCATAGGAACACTTGGGCCACAAAGCACCTTTAAGCACAATATACAGTCAGTAGCACAGAGATTCTAGCCATCTTAAGCAGTCTTTTTCCCTTCATCTCTCTTTCTCCCCAGCCCTTAATGCTCACTCCTTTCACCTCCTACCTGTTTGTTCTCAGATTCCTTGACAGCCTGGTTCACGTGGTTAAGAACCTGACGACAATGATCTGCTGCTTTCTTCACTTTCTCTTTCTCTTCAGGCAGTTCTGTAAGAGGACAAGGAAATACAATAACGTTCTCTGATAAAGGATGAAAAGGCCACAAATCTAGCACAGTTTGCCGTCCAAAAATTCGAGAAAGGGAACTCAAATCTGCAGAACACCCTATCAATAAAAGCACTCCATTTCAAAGGTGAAATGACGGGAACACATCTGTGATGGGAGAGAATTCCGTCTGCCCTACTCTGATGATGACCACAGACATCCCAGACTGCACTTTTTTATATTTCTTTTTTAAAGGGCTTACGACAACTGTTCAATGCACAAACACGAATCAGTGAAGTATTCTGAGTAACACTAAAAGTTTACTAAGACTCCACTGTGGTACAAAGAGAGCATTGGGACAGATGCTTGAAGTCACACACAGACAGCTAGCCAAAGACCCAGCTTTGCTGAGTGGCTGCTTCAGCAAGTGACCACTGGCTTCTGCATTCAATTCTTTATTTATTTACACTGGAAGAGAGAAAAAAAGAAAATATAATAGAGAATATCAAAAAGTTGCTACCTAATAGCCTTTTCCACCCAGATACCCTGTATTTATTTTAACAGCTTAAAAAATATATATCTCTGGCTACATACATGCGGCCTTACTATAAAAACCAGTCTTGCACTACAGGAAGAACAAACAAAAGACACCTTTCCAGCCAATGTCTCTTGATCATACACAAATAGACATAGGTGAACCCCATCAATTCTCACTACCACGAGCCACATTATGCATTTAGTTAACTGGCAAATAAACAAGGACATCAAGGATAATGGAGTATCACACGCTTTCTTAATTATGTTTAGAGTGAACTTGTAAGCGCAGTATATTTTTTACGAGTAATGAAATTAGACTGCAGCAGGTATCTGTTAGTAAACATGTAAAGGCATTTTGCAGTACTATTAATCCTCTTTTTGCCTCCACCCTGCTGCAGCCTCCTTTGAGGTAGCCGTAGAGAACAAGGAGGTCTCCCCTAAGTCTCCTTTTCTCTAGGCTTTTTCTCCTGGTTCCCTGAGATGGTCCTCATAAGACTAGATCTCTAGACCCTTCACTAGCTTTACTAGCTTTGTTGCCCTTCTTTGGGCACGCTCCAGCACCTCAATGTCCTTCTTGCAGTGAGGGGCCCAAAACTGAACACGGTATTAGAGGTGTTCAAACCCAACATGGACTGCCATTCACCTATTCCAAAATGCAATTCTCACCCTCCCCCTTTTTTTCCCCTAAGGAAAAAAAAAATAATTGAGAAACAAGGACTGGATTTTTTAAATAGTTTTTTTGTTTTTAACTCGCTCTCCAGTGAGGTCACAATGAAAACAGACAGTGACCCATAAAATTGAACTGAACTTCAATACATGCTTTGAAATCACATTTGCTTAGAAAACCTGCTGTGATGCAACCACCAACCATGGGCTACCTAGTGGAAATGCTTTACCTGTGTACTTAGCAATGTTATCCAGCAGAAGGGGGTACTTAGTCAACCTCTGCATCTCTGTGGGAATGATATCCTTCAGCTGCAACCGGCGACACAGTGGATTACTCTCAGCATCCTAAAATTAAACAGCACAATAACTACATTTGTCATTTTTATTAAGACTATAATTACCTGAACGTGTAACATCTATTCATCACATAAATGTCTATTACTTCACTTTCTAGTAATTAAATACAAGACAAGAAATGCCAAGATCTATCATTCAGACAACACATCCCCTCTCCATTTGCAATTACATATAGGAAAGGCTGATCACAAAAGCAGCAGCTTCCTTCCCTCATTACTTCACAGAGGCCCGGTGCTATCACCAATCAATCTCAGTCACTGCCATACAGGGAAGACATCAGTTTAGCCTTTCAAGCTATAGCAAAACTACAGTACATTTTTCAAAATAACGTCAACCCTCATATTACAGCAGTTCTTCCCAGCCTGTGGTAATGAAGATAATGTTCTCCTCTCCAAATGCCACAAGTATTCGAATCCCTTTCCTGGTGGGCAGAATAGGTGTACAACATCTGTCTTCTGACTGTGGCATGCTTCAAAATTGCACTGCTATAAGCAGTTTTCCCCGCAGAGGTACTCATCTTTAGGAAACAGCCACCTCAAGTGACACGCGATTTTCCTGCCTAGGACAGCTTTTCCTTCCTGCATGGCAAAGGGACATTATGCAGTCCCCTCCCTCCAGAAACGATTAGAAGAGATAAATACAGTGCTGGAAATGATCCCAATCTGAAGGCAATGTTAAGCATAATCTCATTAATGATAACAACTTTATCTACAGCCCTTCATTATCCCATACTGGCCATCAGCCGCACCCTCAGGCAGATCAAACCCTTGCATAAAATTCACCTGCACAAAAGTCTGGAAACGAGAGTCCTTCTTCTGACGCGATTTTATGACCTCTAGAGCAAAGGGCTGGTTACTGCAGAACGTGGCAGTTGCGTGTTTTATCTTCTCCTCTGCTGCTCCACTAAACTGTGCCAGAAAACCACAAAAAGTCAAAATTAGACCCACCTTCAGCATGTGCCATTGATAAAATAGAAGAACAGAATAGAACAGAATAGAACAGAATAGAACAGAACAGAACAGAACAGAACAGAATAGAACAGGTTCGGTTGGAAGGGACCTACAAAGACCAGTGTTTGACCACCCCCTCAGTAAATATTTTTTTTCCTAATATCCAGCCTGAATCTCCCCTAGCACAGCTTTGTGCTGTTCCTTTGAGTTCTATCTATATATGAGAAGTCATTTCTATGGAAGACAGCATTTTAAACATCCTGGTTTTAAGGGTTTGTCTTCCCCGTCTACTGAGGAACCCCCTACATGTCAAACTCTACAGTTCTCCTGTCTCCAGCTTCTACCACATCCAATCATTCCTATAAATGCACTGCTGATTCAGGGAGAGAATACAGTGCCATGTTTCCACTGTTAGCTGTAAGAGAAGTGGAAAAAACTGCACCCAGATGAATGACAAGGGATTATTTACCACACTGTTGGCCAGCAAAGCCAAGACCAAAGGTCTTGCTTCTTAGGGATACCCATTCTTAAAGACCAAAATTTAACATAATATCTTGTTTCCTAAATGAAAATATTACAGAAACATGGCTGGGGAAAATGATAGCCATGAGCAGGGCTGAGAAATGTGCCGCAGATGACAGATGGCTAATCTGTCACTCCAACTTTTCCCATTCCTGCTACCCAATCTGTGATGCAGCATAGTAACTCCTGAAAATACTCACTCTGGAGAACAAGATCCTGTTTTTTTTTTTGTTTGTTTTGTTTCAGCCACTTAGCCAGACACTAGTCAAAAAATATAACTATCAATCTGTAACACTTAGCTTGCTCTAGCTTGCTCAAAAATGAATGCAGAAGGTATTTTTTGCCTTTTCACAGCACACGGGGGAGAACTGAAAGGGTTGGAGGTGTTCCTCTACTAGCCATGTCTGATTTTCATTCTTTTCTTTTTTCTGAAATACTAGACAAGTAGTGGGATTAAAAAAATAATAATTCACAAGAGACTTCTGCATGAACAGCTGAAAAGAATAAGCAGATCAATCTTCAATCCTAAATTATGTAGGCTTGAAAACAAACAACAAAACGTAAGACTCCCAAGAGAGATGGTTTTGGTTTTTGTTTTTTAAAGAATTTATATCATTCCTGCTCTTGTCATTTGGATCTCAGAAATCTGAAATGATGCCTGCAACAGTGCTACAAAATTGAAGAGGTTCAGCTATGTAAATTCTAGGATTGGAAAACAGTATTTTAAAATACCTTTAACTGCACCACAGGCAACACAAGGCATATTTCGATATTATTGCAATAAACTGTGCTATTACTTTTTTCAAAATCCTACTCTCGGTTTACGTCTCCAGAACTAAGCTTCTGTTCTACCAACACATCAAGAGACAATGTTTTTTTTCTTCTTTAAATGACTTCTGTCTCTAGACAAATGAAGATCCTATGAGTTGTTCCTGCTTTCTTTCAACCCTCTTTCTCTAGTTCTGTGTTGACTCCACAGAAATGACAACTCTCAGACCTTCAGTTCCTATTAGCTGGGAAAGACCTTCATTAACCTCTGACTCTAGTTGCAATTTTATGAAACATATTTTCAAGTATAAAAAATGGAGTTTACCCAAGAAAGCAAGTCCTCCCCAATTTGGTCAATAACAGAAGTCTCGTTCCTTTTTCGGACTGCTTTCATCTGATCGTTCAACGCAACTTAGGGGAAAAAAAAAAAGGAGATTTTATTAATATCAATTAAATTGTGTTTGATTTTCAGCATTTATTTTAAAATAACACCAATTTGAATAAAAGACTAGACTTAGAATTATTTCAATTACTTAAAGTGTCCTGAAACATAATAAATTTAGCAGAATATCTACGAAAATGTTATATTCCTCCTTTGCACTTCCATCTCACCTGTATTCAAATGACCCCTAAGAACCTCTCCCGTCTTATCTTTCCTAAGGCTCAATATCATTGACCTTTTAAAAACACAAGAAAAACACACTTCAAGCCACCTGCCTAACATTTTACAACTTACTATCCAGCGGCAGAGCTGAAATTCTGACTCTGAACAGCCCTTTCTCTAAACAATTAGAAAGGATGACCCTTCAAAACCACCTGCAAGACATCAATCCTTTCACTTGTTTTCATGATTTCTTCAACAACAGTTACAACTTTTTGAACATTGGCCTACAAAGACCATTCATCAAAGCATTGCTCTTTTCATCAAAACATGAACGAGAACAAGAGAGTCTGCGTAAACAGATACAAAAAAGCAAGCATCTGAAACGCTGGACGCATGCATTCTTTATCAAAATATCTTTGTAAATTAGAAATGGGAGAATTGTGTGAGAAAGGAATAAGTGTTATAGGAAGCTGCCTCTTGTTTCCTGTTCACCTGCATACATTTTTCAGATATTTGTATCCTGAATTTCAGCTGAGACTGCGAAACTGAAAAGCACCTCAGCTACTCTTACCATGAAGCCCAAGGATATCCTCCAGATTTGAAAAGATTTTCCGTTTGTCACTGGAGTTCAGGATCCCTTCCCGGGTGACACGCTGGTAGAAAACATTATGCAGAACCTTCAGAGTGCGGACGTGAGCTCTCTCGGTGTAAAACAGCTCTGAAGAGAGAGGGTAGGGCAGGATTGTTAACTACTGACTTAAAGAGGTGTACCAATGTGGGATCAGTCTCATCTCAGGATACTTTTCAGTAGCAAATACAAGTTTCACACACATGAACTCTGGAAACCAAAAGTAATACATGGCTACTACTTTGGACAGATTGGAGAAAAGAGACCAAGAGACCTTGTTTTAGATGTTAAGAACTTGAAAGCTCTGCAAGACAAGATTTTAACTTTGCACTTGGTGAGCTAGGGAAAAATATTAATCTCACCGTTAATCACTTCTTGGCGCTTGATTTCATAGGGTTTCAGCCCCATCAACACTTCCCGGCTCACGAGTTGCTGCCAGTTGGGAGGGTCCATGTCCGTGTCAAAATCAAACAGCTCATCTTCACTTTGTACATCTGCGAAACCGACACTGTCCATCCTAAGAAGAAGAAGTAGGTCAGACAACTCCCATTTTAGGCATGGATGTAAAGGAAGAAAGAAGAGAAAAATCTAAGTATACATAGCAGTTGTAAAGCATTATGAATATGCTCTCCGGTAAGCTGTTATATGTCAGAAGCTACAAACACATTTTGTAATTTTGCCCTTTACAGGACAACTAAGAGTGAATATCTGTTCTTACAGTATTTTCATAAACCTCCTTTTAATGATACAGATAAAATAATTTGCTTAAGATCAAATAGGAAGCCAGTGAAAGGGCAGGTTACAATTTCTTTTCTCTGCTTATCTGCAGATACAGAGCTAACAGAAACATACACACTTAAAAAGAAAACCTGGGAATCACAATTCCATAGCCCATCAATTCAAATCAGTAGATAAAACACTTAAAATATTTCACCCATAGATCAAAGGGTTTATCTGCATATGATCTGCTCCACCTGTCCTATACACAGATGCCGATGTCTCTTTTCATATATGAGTTATTTAAGAACAGGAAAGATCAGGCAGGCAATCATACTGCCTCAGAACAATGAACGCTGCAGCATTCAGCTTTATAACCTATTAAAATCTCAATAAATTCAGTGAAGCTCAAACAGTTATAAGCACACTCACTTGCGAAAAGGCTTTGGTGTTCCCATTTCGACAACTCTGCAAAAAAAAGAAAGAAAGGGATTATGAGGGAACCACGCAAGAACTTCACCCCACTCAGACATTCAGCATAATTTCAGAGTAAAGGCCTAACCTCCTAACCCCAATGTTTTGTCCATCTCTCAGCCTCACCCTCCCGAGAGCAGACACAGACCAGCATTTCCTTCTTCTACAAATAATGTTTAATGCAAACGGTGTGACTAGTGTTTTACAGACCCGGCTTCACCACCCCTTGTTAAAACCACCACTGCCACCAGCCTGTCCAGCAACAGCTGTCCAACAGCCACTGCCCCCTCCAAGCAAGCAGGGCACTCAGTTACCTCTCAGATTCTCCCTCCTCTTCTGGCAAGTTTTCCAAGGGAGATGGGAATTCAAAAGTATTATTAGGTGTGCGGGGAGTGCCATCCACACAGTCATTAGCAGGTGGTGCTTCTCCAGTCTGCTTCGAGCCTACGAAAAAATGCATAAGAAATGTCAAGAACTGTATCAAATTAGAGTACCTAAGAGAACTTCACAATCTCTTCATAGCCTCTTGATTCATATCCTCATTTAAACTTAGAGCTGGAGGAAGTGAATTTGTAGCTTGGTAAGAAAAATCCCCATGATATGTGTTTCCAGGTAATACTGACTTGTGATTACAAAGGCAGGCACCTGGGGATGCTTTTTTCCTGTTGGATGATCCAATGCCACCATGACAGAAGCCACCAGACAACAATTTCTGGCCATGGCAAGACTTCCTAACTTAAACCAGAGACTAAGTCAGAAAACATGACTGAGCACCCAGGAAAATCATGTCTAGTGACACAGAAACATGTCCCAATTTGTCAGGCTTCTTGCATTAGAAGTGTGCCTTCCATATCCCATTCACAACACAATTTTCAATAGTCCCTCTTCAGTAGTATCATCCTAACCTGCTTCACTGTCCTTGCTTCCCTCTGGAGATGAAAAGGGACCCGTTGCCAAAGGAGACATTGGGTTGGCAGGTGCGTAGGGTGCATCTGTTCCATCACTGGAGGACCCGCTCTGGCGCATCTTGCCAGAATCTGGTGGTTCTGGGCTAACAGAAGATGCTGTAGGTAAGTGCTTCGGATGGCGCTGCTTCTGTATTTCCATGGCTCTGCCAACTAAAGAAACACAGAGTCATTACATTGCTGAAAGAGCTTTTACCTGTTCCCAGTAACCAAAAGAAATATTTCAGGACAACTACTTTAATTAAGATTTGCCTATCGTTAAAAACATGGTTTAAAATCAAAAATTTTACTAAGTCTTTGTTGTTGTTGTTAAACAGCAGAGACTAACTGGCTTTCATACAAGTAGTGGGGGTACATACATTTCCTTGTCTGACATACTTGCACTGCTGTCATGTCGGCTTGGTCTCCTCGGTGGGCCCAGAATATTAGGAAAGCCTCTTCTCTTTCCTTTTTCATCTCCTTCTTTCTCTTTCTTGATACTTTGCTGCATTAATATACAACAAAGAAAATCAGAGTAAACAGTAAACTCATTTCTTCAGGCTCAATTATTTACTGAGATATTGACTAATTCTTCAGAACAGCAGCAGCAGTTTGGTACAAGAAAAGTTTATTTGTCATAAAGCGGGTTTTAAAGTTACCCAGGGGTCAGCATCCTGCAGCATACCAGACAAAGACAGTACGGGCAACCTGCGAGTGGTACCAGGGTTTGCAGCGGGGATCCACAGCATCTTAAGAGATGCGTCTGTTAAAAGCAAGAACTCACACAGCCTGGTTTTAACTTAACGGGAGCCAGAAACCACTCTCTTCCCTAGGGCAAGACACCCATTTACAGTGACCACTAGCTCCTTGCTTCTCTGAAGAACAACATCTTGTGACTCCAAACCGCCACAAGCATACAGACTCTAATCTGGGGAAGAAAAATACAACTTAGCAAACCACGTCAGAAAGGCTGCTAATGCTCAATCAAAACTTTTCACACTGTCAGTGCAGAACTGCTCACGACAGCCTTAACATTCAAAGGAGGCTGAACACCGATGAAGATACATAGCTGCTGTGACCAGACATGGCCACGCTGTGGGAGATCACTGAACACACCCATGGAGATTGAGTTTTGGTGAAAGAATTCATTCTATAAACAGGGGAGTGTGGGTGGCAGGAAGAGTAGCTTTCCTGCACCACAAAGCCTTTGTTTTTGGGCAAGTTTCTCAAGAAAAAACCTTAAGTATACTGGCCAACAGACTGATAGGTTTAATGAGGTCCTGAGTTCTGACAGCTTTAATGAGGTCCTCAAATTATTTAATATTGTAATACGTGAAACGTTTATCACCCAAAGTTTTAATAAGTCTAGAACCGTGAAAAGGAAGGTAATTAATTTATAATTGAGGTGTCTGAAAACGTATGTACAATTCAATCTCACTGTTAGGTTTTCTGTGCAGATTGATAATGCTGTATCCTGTTGGTGCAATGAAGACTGTAAAAATCATACCAACTTCTAGTGTGTCACGCAAAAGTCTATTCTGAATTCTATCGAAGCACCCACGTCAGACAGTTTTAAACAAATGTGCTCTGGTCACAACACTACTACCTTGATCTTTGGCAAGAAACCAATACGGCCACGCTTCTGCTCCAAGTTCCGAGGCTCTTTAACTTTGACTCCCAGATGCTTCATGTAAGTAAGAATCACGTATTGCATTGTGGAACTGCCAAATAAACACAAGGAAAGAAGATGGATGTTACGGAGAAATGTACTGGGGAAAATCCATCTTGTCAAAAAAATGAAATAGGTCAAATGCAAAGGTTCCGTGGAGAAACGAACCATTTCTGGATTAAAAGAAGTTGAGTGATTTTGTTTGTTTGTTTTAATATGAAACTATGCGTTACATACAATGGAAAATACTCAGCCAATATTATAATGTATCCTTTTGTAAATAACAGATGCAGTTTATGAAAGGCGTACCAGCCTAAGAGGTAAAAATATATATATTTTTTAAGAATCACACAGAAACTTCTAAGCTCATACACTAAGTACATATCTGAAGTCATATTACGGGAGTTACAGTAAAAATCAGTAACAGTAAAAGGTGTAGTAGCTGTAGTGAGTATAGTAAAAGCTACCCAGCTAGTTGTAGGGTGCCAAACAAACTGAACAGGGCAAGGCATCACAAATATTAGACTGGACTGAAGCAGCTACAGAACCAAACCAAAGAAACAGATGAGCTCTCAGAAACAGTAACTTTTTGTGGTCTGAAACAAAAGAAACAAACTTCACAACAAGGAGAGGCTGGAAACAAGACTGGTATTTCAAGTTAATTATGCCAGCAGATTCAGAAAATGAGAGTTTAGAGCTACGGCCAGCAGAGGGCTGCCTTGTTCTGTTCAGCAAAGAGAGCCAGCAGAGCAAGCATCAGCAACGGGGTTCTTACTTCAGACTAAGCCCACACAACTTCCATTACCTCTTTTCTTCCTCCAAAGGCTGAGATGTCATCCTAAAAACAAGAGAGAATGTAAAAAGGAAACAATAATTAACTAACAATTAACAGCCAGTCATATCCACCAAGAGTGTCAGCAGTAGTATTCAAAGTGTCCTTTGGCATATAAGAAAGCCCCAGGAAAAGGAAACAAAAATGAAAGTTCAGTTAGGAAAATTGGGTTCAGCTCACATTAAAAAAAAAAAAAAGTTATGAAACTATAGGTTTCTACAACCCAGAAGAAGGACCCTGACCTAACAATGCACAAGACAACAACAGAAGCATGCCTCTGCTATCTGAACAGTAGCCTTCCTTAAAAAGATATATGGACTTCAGCTAAATATTAACATATTTTTCGCTGTCATTACTGAAATATACGTTGGTAGCAAAATGGGGAAGCAATATAAATGTAGTGGTGTAAAATTACTTCTAGTTATTAATTCCTTTGCTTAGCTGCTGTAAGGTTCAGGGTGAAACCGTTTTTAACTCCCACAATTATACTTGCTGATACTCACAAGACTTCCTCAATTTTGGCAATAATCTGTTCTGCACATGCTCTTTCCTTCTCCACCGCGTTCCGATCACGAACCCTTTCTGCATCCAGCTTGGTCAGCTCTCCTTCCGCCAGGGTCAATCCCATACTACGTTTCTGCCTGAAATACAGAGAGGGAAGCATCACTTGAAACTGAATGCTGACTTGTAACAAGCAAAGGCAACCTCTTGACATTCAGAATGTCAAGCAAGTTGCATTATTGGTTTTTGAACAAGAACGGAGAGGTCACCACAGTTCTCTGTAACATTTGCATTCGCTGTAAAACAAAGCTTATAAAGTTGTATGATATTTATCAAGAGAGCTAGCCATGGCAATGGCCAAGCAAAGGTGGTTGTTCTTTTTGCAGTATCCCAAGTTGTACATTTGAAGCATCTACTTGAACTGAGACACTTTTAGCTGTGAAAAAGTCCATTATATCTTTTGCTACAGCATCTCATGTTGGCACAGAATGCTCGCAACTGTACAAGAAAGGGCATATTAATTATTAAATTCTACCATATGCTCATGACAGCTCTCTAAAGTGGATTATTTCTTGTCCAAAGGAGAGCAAAAATAAAAAAGGATATAAACTGATTACAAACATGCTTAGTAAGAAAGATTCATGTAACATCACCTAAGTAATAATATTCTAAAATTGCCTAAAATAACCTCTAGGAATAAATAAACAAATCTCTAACAAAGATCTTGCAAAGAACTACTTGCAGCACAGTGTCAAAAAACATTCAAGTGTTGGTCAGGGTGACCCTGTAGGCCCTCTGCAGTGCCATCTTCCTGTTCAGTCCGAGATGAATTATTATGTCCCTTGAGTTTGGACTTCTCCCATAATGGACACGTTGACTGAGGGCAGGTATGAATTAAACTAAACCTGCACAGGCAACTGTTGTTACCTGAAGTCTTCCAGATTCCTCTGAACTTCTGGACAGACTTTATCTTGCATAGTTTGTATATAGTGGCGATGAAGCTCTTCAGGAATGAGCTCTGGCCTTCTTTTGTCTGCAAGCCAGAAGAGGAAGTTAAGAGATTATTCTTTTGAGAACAGTGATAGCCCATGCTACATTAGAATAAAGTCACTCTTTCACATCTTTGACCCATCCAAGAGTACCCTTTTGCTTTTCACTTACTGATAATATGAATTTTACAGCATTAACTGTAAAAAGATTTAGTCACATCCAGTATTAGATTAAAAAATACGCATGCCAATGTGGCCAGTGCTTCTCACTACTAATGCATGTACCAGAGCACGCATAATGCCCTCCATAATAAACAAATATTTATTTGTCTCTTCCTGTAAACACATGATACTGTATATCTGAAGTAACCCTAAGTGCATTTCAGAAATTTCCTTGGACTGCCTTGAACAGCAGAAGCAGATAGTGCCTTACCTAGATCTACGGAGATTTCATCTGGAACTGGAACTTTAAGATTCTGTTAAAAAGAAAAAAAATTGAAAGGAAAAAAAAAAGACTGGGGGAACATACACAACAAACAGCACCCCAATTAAACATACAATGCATACAATACAACCCCCTCAAAAAACAAAACCTACAACCTTAACACCTAAAGTTATCATGAGGGAGGCTCCCATCTTGAATATGTATTATATTACACAAGGATTATTTCATCTAAGCATGTGATACTAGCCTCTGCTACACTACGTGGTAGTCTAATTTATGATGGTAAAGAAGCTTCACAGGCTTTCCAACAGACATACAAAATTGCCCAATCCTTGCAACAGCCATGTCAATATACGCAGTTGTTATTAACTAAAAGGGAATGTATAACAACTAAAGCTAGCTTACACATCACAAAAATACTACTCCTATCAGACAATGCATTCTCTGTGACATACAGACTTACCCAGGCATCTGAGCCTATTTACCTTTCATTTTGCCTTATTTAGTGGTATCATTTTAACCAAAAGAAAAAACAAAAAAACGCTATTGATTCTGGAGGACTTATATAACTACTGAGTTTCTTCCAGTTCAGGAGAGCGGAGAATGGTAAAAGTCAACTTCCTGGATACACTTGAAAACGAGAGAAAGGTCTGGAACTTACTGCAGTTCGGTCCAAGAAGAACTGGTAAAACTCAAGAAAGACACGCCGAGTCTCTTTGGAGTTGGTCTGCTTGTACAGGTCTGTGTAAAGGTAGCACAACTGTGGGAAAGAGGAGGAGAAGAAATTAGGAGATACAATGAGAACTCTTCTACCACACCGAACTCAAATCTTCCTTTCCTCTATTTCAAAGAATTCAGCATTGCTGGATTGTGAGTCTTCCTAGCTACCTTCAGCCACCTAGACTACACAGGTAACCTCATCTAGTCAGCTAGGCTGCCCCCGTAATCAGTGGAGGAGGGAAGGGAAAAGAGAAACGGAGATCAGACCTTCCTTGTAGATAACTAATCCTACTACCTTAGGCTAGAATTAAATGCTTTCAAGAGCTAAATATTTATTTGTAAACCACTGAATGTAAAGGAGACGGTTCTCTTCGTCCTTCTCTTCCTTTATCTGAAATACCCTCGTGCCTGCACAGGATCTCTATTTGCTGATCCAGTGGTGTCACTGGTAATGCTACACAAGAACAAGGAGATCCTGAAATACTCTGGTTAAGACTACAAATTTTGGCCACGGAAACAATTCCAGAACATCTTACCAATGCTGCAGGGTCAAACTGGGACACCACATGATGCAGAAGAACAGCAAGGTGAGCTGGGCGAGATTTCAGGAGCTCAATGTTTTGGAAACAGCTGCACTGTCCATTAATCTGCAGAGATACAAGGAAACTATTTGAATTATTCAAGAAAGCTACCGTGCAAAAAAATAACAAGCTTCTTCCTACAGCTTAGCTCCTCATTTGTTTAATTAAAATAAAAACTGAACAATTCCAGAGCCTTTGCAATGCCATTCTAACATCCCAGGAAGAGTTTACAGTGGGAATATTTCTTTTAAATACACCCCTGAACACTGACTACAATATAATGACACATAGCTCAGAGCAAAGGAGAGCTGAAATAACTCAGAATAAGTATGTCAAAAGCCATAGCAGCTGTACTGCTGTGACTATAATGCAGAACTGTTAATAGAAACTTAATAAACAAAAGGAAATCAAATAAGGCAAATGAATTTCTAGAAAGCTTTAAGTTGTAAGACGAAAGAGTAACAGAAAGAATCAAAGAGAGAATATTGTCATAAAATCCCCAAGTGTTACTATTTGGTATGATCAGCAGTAACGAGAATCACATGCCTTAATTCTTAATTCACCACATGAAAACTGTTAAACAAAAAGAAGCAATGGAGTCCTTGCAGTTTAGGCACAGAAAAAACAGAATTCTGGTTGAGGTAGGGAGAGGGGGTGGCTGAGAGCTAAAAGTCATTCCCACCTGCTCCTGCTCAGTGTCAAAGTCATCATCCTCTGCTCCAATGATCTGAGGCCCTATGCGGCATGAAGGACTTCCAACACTCGACTGAGAATCCTGGGGTGAGTCAGAAGTGCGAGAAGGGAAGGAAGAAAAGTACAGCTCTGTTAGTGTCTTGGAACAGTAAACTTCCTTTACCTAGTCAAAAATATCACCATCGCTTTAATTCTTCTTTTCAAATTGCAAAAGAAACCCATGTGCCTCTATTCAACCTTGTCCGAGTTTATAGTTGCGAGATCCCCTTTAGAATGTTTCTCCCGAGTTGGAAGCATTCAGAAATGTCAAATCAGATGACTCAAAACCAATTGCATCATCTGCAGACTTCTAAGTACATTAAACATGGAGCATATGACAAATGACAGCTTTGTACAAATGGAGAAATATGACTTCAGAAAGTCATGCAAATGAGGGAAAAATACTTCAGAAGTCATCCTGTGGAAGACGGCAGTAGTTTCAGATAGCTCAGAACTTCCTGCTATGTTCCACTTTCATCCATTTTCGAGGCCATCCCTGATAATACCAGCCTTATAATTACTTGAATATCCTAAAGACTGGTTTTCATTTAGGGTTGGACTCAAGGAATAAAATATGTACAACAGCTATTTTAGGTCCAGCTGTTTTACTGCTGATTATCTATTTCTCGTCTCTAAATGGGCCTGCTCTTAAGCTCCATAAACATTTATTCAGCTAATTAACATTCCCTGCACAATTTTAATTGCATTTCATTTTCTAAAGCAAAGTTTATATGTGCTTCATCTAGAAAGCGGGGGAAAACAAGACGTTAATGGGCCCATTACAGGAGATGCTGTCGTTATTTTTTATGGTTTGGACTCACAGTATCTTGAACCTCAGTCTTCTCTGGGCTCTCATCCAGATAAACCCGCTCCTTCGGGCCACTGCGAGGACTCTGGGGAACAAGAAAGTAACTACTAGTGGGCTAGTAACCTCCCTCCACCTCCTGGCAATCCTCTTTCTCATGTAGCCCTGCAGACATTTGGCTTTATTTGCAAAAAGCATGAGCTGTTGGCTCATCTTCAGTGTGCCCACATTAACAACCAAGGCTTTTCAGCTGGGCTGCCGCTCAGCCTGTTGGTTCCCAGCCTATGTTGATGCACGCAGTTATTTCACCCTAACTGTAGAACTCTGGACTCCATAAACTTCGAGAGCTTTCCATTGCCCCCAGTCCTTAAGTTTCTCGGTGTCACTTTGGATTGAAATGCTTCAAAGTTTGGTGTGTCAACCACCTCCAGTGATCACTTATCATCAACAACTCTGACAGAATTAAGGAAGATAGCTATGAATTCTATTCTGCATTTATTATATACAAACACGAGTGACATTTAGTCAGATTTGGAGTTAGCGAGGGAGTGTTTCAAAATAGAGTCATCTGTGTTCATGTTTTGGAGGCACAGCTGACCCATCTTCCTTTCCCTTCCAACTGCTAGTACAGATTTAGCTCCCACCTCCATAAGTTAAACAACAAACTTAGGCCAAAGTGCAAGTACAGAGTCTCAATTTCTTTGCGCTAATCAGATAGCAGCTTAATTAAGGATTAGGTGCTAAGGCACTGCAATAAGGAGACCATACGAGCACACAGATTGATAACTGATGAGTGAACAGACTAGGAGTATTTACTGTTGGCAATAATTGAGGCTTATTTGGTAAAAATAAGGCTCTTCCTCACTTTCATGGCAACTTGCCCAGTGACTGGATCTGAATCACAGCTACCGCAATTGGAACATTAACATGCTCTTAAAAGATACTCTAATTGGCATCTCTCAGTTTTGAGAAAGATGCTGGCATCCATCTTTCTTTGTCTGGTTACAGGGAGTGTGCCAGGAAAATCTAATCCTGGATGAAAACCTAAAACCCACACTATTTATTTCTCAGTCCCTAATGGAAAACCAATATAGTATGCTTCCTCAGGGAAATATTTTTGGTGTGTATTTAGAAGCCTGTTCTAGCAATACACACCTTTACTCAGACACTACGTATCTATAATACACAGAACAACACAAACTTAAAAAATCTGCACAAGAAAACCAAATCCAAGAGGTTTAGAAACAAAGTCACGGAGTCATTCAGTACTCACATCAGCAATGTCACTGTTTGGTCGGGAGGGGCTGTCACTGCTGTAATCTAGTTTGCTCAGACCATCCCCACTCTCTGCCTCCACTTCACTGATCTGCAGCGATTCTGTCACGGACCTGGAGGACAGAACTCCATCCTAAAAAGATAAAAGTGAGTTGGGAGCAGCACAGAGCAAGTAAAATATTTCAAGAGACTATTATACTCGAACACTAGCTCTTTTAAAACCTGGACAGCCCACATTATTTATTAAACTTCCTTCATGTATTTTTAAAAAGTTGCAATGTTCTTCTAAGCGAAGACAATAGAACATCACATCAAGTTCTCAGGACTTATAACCTTAAAAGCAGAGAAGAAAAAAAAGGAAAAATAATACAACTTAAAAAAGAAAAAAAAAAAAGCTGGTTTAAGCCTCCAGTTATTTATTCTTCATGGCAAGAATGACTACACAGGTTTCTTCTAGGTTGTATTGACAAAGTAATATACTTCACAATTTGCACTTAATGCTTTAAAAGCAGTTCTTCATAGATTGTTTGGAAGTTCATTGTAAAGTCCACTTCATATACTGACATTCCACTGTATTACTTGACAGCTTCTGCCAGCCTAATTACCAGTCTCAACTCTAGAGGGTGCAATCTGTCTGTACAAGCACTGAAGAACGTGGCAGGGAACTCCTGCTTGCCCAGAACACCATCATCCCCCAAGAATTTTCAGCCAGAACATACCACAGAGAAGCCTGACACATTCTGTTACCTGAGTACAGCCTGTGGCTTTGGACAGCTGCTCCTGCAGCTGAGTAATGTGCTTCTTTGTTTCCTGTATCTCTTTGAGCAGTCGTGAGCTGGATGATCGGCTATACTCTTCTTGCAGAGACTGAAAAGTAATTTTATGAGCTTTCATCACTCAGTATCTGCTCAATATCAAAGCTTACAACTAATCTTAGCCTACTACTAATCTTCATTCCATTAACACATCTAAAATAATAAACAGCACGTTTGCACACCTACTGTCATACCAAGTAACTGCTGTGGAATGTCTATTTTATCCAGCTCTCCTCTGCCTTGTGCCATATGAAAATAACTCCATTCTAGAGATTTACTGAATTAATCACAACCGCATCGAGCATACAGCTGAAGACACAATAACTCAGCACCACCAAGGAGCACAGTGCCAATTGTTGCTCCTAGTGAGAAATGACTCACTTTCAGTTAGTCAAAGATGCTTACATGTCCTAGGATTAGACCAGATTGACCGGGTATGTACGTTTCCACTTAAACTACCACATTTTTTTTCCAATCCTGTCAAAGATTATAAATGCAAGAGTTGACCAGTCCAAGCAATTAGACAGATCTCTGATGTTAGGCCAATATATAGAAAAGCTAAACTAAAACACAAGCCACGCAAAGGAATGCTGAATAAGCTACTTAATAGTGATTCAACAACCCATCTTTTTAATTCACATCATCCCCTTTCCCTTCCCTCCACCCCTCCTGTACACATGCAACAACTCCAGTACCTGCAGCCGCTCCTGCTCTTTCTGTAGCATCTTTCTCAGAATCTCCACCTTCTGGTTGTGGACAATATTATTCTCCTCCTAGAAAATAAGGAGCGAAGGAAGATAAGGAAAATGGATATGCCTGCTTTCCACCTACTTCCTAAACATGGGCCCAAAAAAAGACCAACAAAAAGCAATTCAAGTTTCTGCAAATCCTATCCTATGTAGAATGTAATCACTCACTCCTACTTTTGAACGTAGTTATCTACATTAAACAAAAAAGAAAGAAAGAAGGAAAGAAGGAACAAAGGAAAGAAGAAAAGAAAGAAAAAAAGAAACATTTGTGTATTTGCTTTCCTTACTCTTCTTTGTCACATGTCTGCATGTCTTACAGCCCAAATTTTAATAGAAATTACAGAATACCTGGCTTTGAGCAGACAGCGTCAACTCACACCATACAAACTGCAGTGTATCTCAAAGACAACCTGTGAATAACCTCTCAACTCTCTTTGCATTATCTCAGATGGGACAGGATATTTCCTTGCAACATGTTGTTTCCCATGTGATTAAATGCCCACTGGGTGGCCAAATACTGCAATTCCAATTTGTTATTTGTGCAAGAAGTTCAAAACAATTCCTTTGAGGAAAAAAAAAAATGACTACATTTTTTCCACTGCTGAACTGGTTCTTTGGAAAGAAAATCTTAAAAAATCTTAAATCTTACCCCCATAAGCACTGGGCTAGTAATCCTTTCTGCATTTCCTGATGTGCCAGGCGAATGGGGCGATGTCATGACGGGACACATATGCCCAAACGCTGCCAGATCCACTTCAGAATCAGCCAGTGGAATCTGGGGAGACCCTGGTGGGCGCCCCTGAACAGTGAGAGCTACATAGGAACCCGCTGGAGGGAGAACAAGAACAAGACACATTTCATACACACTTGCAGATTTCTAAGGTTCTCACCCCTAGAGACACAACTCAGACCATTCTTCATTTGTTCATTCTTCACACCGCTGAACGCTGTCAGATCAGTTTTTGAGATCTCCATTTAAATATCAGGTAATCCAAAACCTTTCCTGATAGCCAACCTTAATGAAAACACCGGGCAATTTCTAATCTACCGGGTTACATTTACAGTATACATAGGCTCACACCACAAAATAAACTGTGCCGGGGTGGAAGGAACCGCTAACGCTTTCTTCATAGTACAAGAAAATCAAGAATTCACTTCCGTTGGAAATATCAGTACTTTGTAAGCAACTTAAAGTAATCTGCATTAACAGTGCCTGAATAGCTGTGGCATTTAAGGTGATATCAAAACCGGACGATGCGTGGGCGAGGTTTGATAGTAATTTCAAACACCAAGCAAAGGAGAAACTGCAGAAGCATGGATCAGCTCAAGTCCAAGTAGTCAAAATTAGCCCATGTTTCACTTCAATGCCTGTTTTACACACACCCTTTATCTCTCAGCATGGGATGTGATTGTCTTTTTCACTTGATAGCTGAATCAATCATCGATCCTTTAAAATTATGCCTTTCATGCTTTTTAAAGGAGCACAGTGACAAAAATAGCAACATGCCTTTACTTACACTTGATCAGCTTTACCACCTCCAAATGGTTTGAGTGTGTTACAAGAGTGCCATTCACCTGGGGATATGAGAGAGAAAGAAAGTAAACAGTGGTTAGCTCCTGATTTCTAACCCAGGAAAAAATCCCACTGGGTCCCCACACACTACACAATAAGCAATGTAATAGAACATGCAACAGTATTTTTTTCCTCTCATCTCTATTACTATGTCTTTCAAGACGCTAACAGAGAAACAATTTCTCCCTCTAAGTTTATCTCAGCGAGCAGAGCTCTACAAAAAGAAAACCATACACATGTAACAAAGAAAACCAAGCAACCGACCATGAGAAAGCAACCCACCTCCCACTGGGCAGAAGGAAATTTAGGGTAGTTAACTTTATTCATTAATTTATATGCTTGGTTGAAATCCCAGCTCTATCTGCGTCAAAGCGGCTCTAGCACAGCCATCATTTTGCAGCACTGACTTAGATAATCATTTTAGCCAATGACTTGATTTCTTGGTTGTTCGGGACTAAAAGAGAACACTGATTGGGGTGCAGTTATGTGAGTAACGATAAAACCCAAGGCAACCATTTATTTGCAGGTAATCATCAGTAACACACTGCTCCCGTCCCCTGATACTTCTTTTTTTCCGTACATGTGATAACTGAACCTTGTAGGATGCTGAACTTGCCAATGAAGTTCTGAAATAAGAGCGATCTCCAAAACAAAACTAACATTCAGCAGTGGGCTTTCAGTGGTTACTGTACATGCCCAGAACAGGGAAACGTAGGCCATTCCTCTATCCCACAGGCAAAAGCAAACATCAGTGCAGAGCCATCAATGACCTGCTTTCAGGGAAAGAGCTCATTTAATACAAAGGATCTATTTCTCGGATGATGTGAATGCCCTTACCTTGATAATTCTATCACCTGTTTGCACTCCAGCCCGCATGGCTGCTCCATCTACAGAGGCAAGAAACCATTAGTTCCAATTTCAATAAAAATCATACAAACCAAAAATAGTTTAAGTGCTTCTGCAGTTCCACGCAAAGCTACTTCCCATAGTCACCCAAGCTTCTTCTTTCTTTCTTAGATTAACATCTCTGAGTATCTACACTAAAGTAGTTCTGTTCCCATTTTGTAGAGGATACGCCAAACCACAATCCACCACTTTACCAGGCATAAACTTACTTCCTTTCAACTGCAAGAGGTCAGTTTCCATATCCATCAGACACAGGAGGGGTGGTTCACTGCATCCCAACAGTGTGACACTCTGTCCTTGCACATCTATTCCAAAGTTTGTGATAGCTACAGCCATCCCACCCATAAGGAAAGAATTTGGAGTTTTCTACTCCAACTCATGCACACATTTCTTTGATTCACACGAAAACCCTCTAGGCTGCTCTCTGGCTAGCATATTTAGCATGTCTGCTTACCTTCTTTGACGGACTGCACGAAGACTGGATTGTCTCCGCTGACTGTCAGCCCAAATCCATTTTCATCCCGTTGGATAATAACACACCGCTGAACAAGACCTGCATAAGAAAGGTGGGGAAAGGGCAGAAGAAAGAGAAGGAGAGAAATACAAAGAGACACAAGCTAGGCATCAGTCCAAAACCTTATCCTCCTAGATAATCACAGAGCACTGAAAGAAACTGGTACAAGACAACAGAGGGAAAAATATATGAGAGACAGAAACAGGGCAGCAGTCCAGAAACAGATAGGAATGTCAAGACAGGTCAAGCTTATTGCTTCAGTTACACAAAACAGAGATATACAACAGCAGAGATGCAGACAGCTCTGGCACATCAGACACAACTTGAGGTAAAAGCAGCTTGTAAAGAGGAGCAGCTATGTACACGAATCAATGAGCACAATTTCCCTTTGTCCATATCAATAGGTCTTCAAAGTGCAGCATAGGGCTGTCATGTTCCCGTACACCATCATCAGCACCAAACTATTTTTACAAGCTACTTTTAATAAATAAATAAACAAACAGGTTACAAATCTCTCAAACTAACATAAATGGCTTGTGCTAATACTGAAAAATTAGCTTGTGCTAATACTAGAAAAATCTCATCTCAGGGCACCTTCTGTTCCAGGTGAGAATATTCAAGGGGAGCAGATCAGTAGCAGTAAAGAAGCACGAGCCGCAAGTGCTACACTTAACTAGTCTTCTGGAATCAAGACCGTGCTTCCCACTGAGCTATTACTGGGCTAAGTACTGGGCCAAAATCCCAGGAGATGTGAGTTCGAATCTGCTCCTCCTCTAACTTGCTGTGTGACATCAAAGGCAAATTGTCTTTTTTCCCAGGAATCCTCAGTATGCTGTGAACATAAAACACAGCAGAGATAAGTGTACTCAGGAGGTGCAGCACTTTGAGAAGGTGAAGTGCTAGACAATCACAGAATCGTTCAGGTTGAAAAAGACCTCTACGATCATCTAGTCCCATAGCTATGTCTATTGTTCACCTGAAAATGAAACAAGGAAAAAAAAAAGGGGGGGGGGGAAAAAGTAGCAGCCCCAACATATTCCTTTCAGAGCACTTCCCTAAGAGCAGCTGCAAAGCCTACCACAATGGAGCCTTTATCTTGAAAAGCAACTTTAGGAACTCTGCAGAATGCTTCCAGGATGTTTTTTTGTTTACATAGCAGAAACCACTAGCTACTAAACATCAGCCTTCTTTCTAACAGCTTGCTTTGCTTCTTCATTTCTAAAGCCACATCAGGCAAAATTCTGACACCAGCATCTCGAGAAAGAGTTCTCCTCCACATCAGATACCAAAATTGTAGCAGCGTTGTTTAGCATGGAGGGGGCAAAGGAAATTGAGAAGATGCTGCCCCAGCAAAGCTTTCTTTGCTGGAATCATTTTTAAGGAATGAATTGGAAGAGACCATGGAGTCACATCCACGCTTTAAATCACTCTCGTACCAGCACAGCTCCTTTTATGTCTCTGGAGCAACTCCTAATGGAAATGAAGAGCCTCAAGTGAAAACACTGTCCACCCAGTCAGCCCTGTTCTCCCTGAGTGTGGCATACATGAAGACAGGTGTGGGAGCGGTGGAAAAGGTTGCTTTCCAGCACTTGGGCAGCCATCTGGTCACAGAATCCCATCCCAGTAACTCCCCTGCTGCTGATAAAGGAGAAACAAATTACACTACCCACAGCGATCCGCAGTAAGTTGATGGAATGGATGCAAGGGGAAAGCAGACAAGAGGAAAAAAAACACCACCTTTCACACCCTCTTTATATGCTTAAGTGAAAGAACATGCCTCTCCCTTTTGTACCTCCCATTTTTCTATATGACCAAGCTTCTTCAAGTCTCACTTCACAAGAATGATGCCCCAGGGTGGGGTGTGGGAAAGAGAACATATGCTATTTCATAAAAACAGCTCGTTTTAAACCTTGCTGCCAGACGTGCAGGTTTTATGAGTAAGACACTAACTAATCTTTTGACTCATAAGAACTTTCCTTGCTTAAAGGCACAGCATAGCCCTGTGTACTCACTGCTCTTCCACGGAATTTCTCTCTTTACCAGAACCAATAACCTTTGGATCCAGGGTACTGATAAGCTTCCTCCTGGAATTAACATGATGCCAACACAGAGGCAGTGCATTACGAGATGCAACAAAAGCTGGCCTTGCAGAGGATGACTTAAGTTCTAGGAATGATCAAATTAAACAGTTTCAAACCACAAGTCTCAATTCCACCCAACACCACCTTCTAATTTTACAATGGGAAGGCAAAAGAAATTAGGCTGACTTGAACCCAAATTATTCCAGAATTGCCTTTTCCCTGTATTTGTTCACCTCAGATCAGAAACAGGCACTTAGCCCTTTCCCCAACACGATATAAAAGGATCTAACACAACATAATGAGGTTTACATAGGCCAGCTGAGACACCATGCTTGACGGAGATACACAGCAGCTTTACGGTGATTTTAATGAATGTGAAGTTTTCTGAAGGTACCACTGCCTGCAGAACTACAGCAGCTTCACTAACAGCGCCCGGCTGAGGCGGGTAACCCAAAAAGCAGCTTCCAGTGCTCTGTCCTGAGCTGCTGTGAGGACAAAGCAGCACAGGACCTCCCCACCAAACCTGTCATTTGCTCACTTCTGTTCTTTTGATATAAAATACATTCCATGTGAAATCTGCTTCGTGGGGGAACGTTAAGAACAGAGCTGTGATGTTTTCATAACCCAGATCTGGTACCTTGACCACTTCATTAGACACTCTGGAACGGTCTCAAAGGCAAGGCACAAACCACCGAGAGCCCAGTGACACACACCGTGAAGTTTTCAGCAGCCGTTACTGCCATGCCTTGATATCACAAGTACCTACAGGAACTCGTACTTTAAAACACTGAGCAGCAACTTCACCCACTTCAGGTAAAGTCTACGAGGTTGGTGCAACGCTGAAGAGCCCACGTTAGCAAGTGGCAATCAGCTTTTGATGCACGATTCATTCATTCTTTGCCTGGGTGTTCCAATTCTCACTGTTTCCTGGATGGAAATCATGAGTCATTCTTTTTCAAGAACCTTACCAAGGTATTTGATGTTTTCGAGTTGAAGCTTAAGAAAAATTACAAGGACAAAGGAACTCATCATTGACAACATTCAAAATCAAATCAATAATTCTCTTATTCCCATATTCACTTGCACATGACAGTATCTTGAAATAAGGAAACATCACTGCGACTATGTTTTAAGTACATAAAAAAAAAAAAGACATTTGTATTTTGGGTGGATTCATAAAATTTTGTAGAAAAAAAATATCTGTAAAATCCTTTTTCATCTTCATGCATATTGCAATTCCCCAAACTTGTCGATTACTCAAGCCACGAGTGCAGCAAAGCAGCTAACTGCATTAGCTGCTGCTAGCTGTACTTAGAGGTTTAAGATTAGAAGTGAAAGCTGTTAGAAATTACCAGTCTCAGAAAAAAGGAATTAGAGAAAAAGCTAAAATGATCAACTCCTCAGTAGGTGGCACTATTCCCTCCGAGACGTTGTGTCCCGTTCTCCAACCCCCTCACAAGTGAGCCTTTTGGGTAGCAGCAAAGGGTAACGTCACAGGTTCTCAAGGTCACTTACACATCATGGTAAAAATGACTGTCTCAACAGTCCCGATATACATTTTGATTCTCCATTAACTTCTTCAGTTAAAGAGATCATTCACCTTCTTCTCTACGGATCCTAAATATTTTGAAGCTATTCAATTAAATATGAAATTTTATTTCCCCAGTAGGGCATAACAAATACAGCAGGAGTTTGTTCTGAAAACCGAACTCACAAGAGAGAACGGAGCCATGAATTACATCTCCCATAACATAATGGGGCTTTTCCTCTGATCAAACTGTGTGGGACACTGCATGGGAGGAGCCTCGTGAACTATAACCTCCCTGGAGGCATGAGGCCACAATGGGAAAATGCAATTTAATATAGTGATTTGAAATGAATCATTCAATAAACAAAAACAAACTCCTTGGGGTTTTGAGAACGTCCAACTGTTTCACTTCAGTTGGGAGGCTTTATTTCCATCAAATATTTCCAGAAACCCTGCTCCACAAAATAAATAAAACTATCGGCTTTTATAAAGACAATTTCTCATCGGATGAAATTCTGAATTTCACTTCATTCGAGTTATCACCACGTTCTTCATACCAAATGACATATTTGCAGCATTCTTCAGATTCTTCCACTAACTTGGTAACAGAAGTCATGTAAAGCCAGAGCAAAAACTATACTGTTGAAAATTACTGCAGTATATAATGGCCTGATAAGGCTGCTAATAACAATGGCACTGAAAACCATTCATAAAACAAAGCTTGGTAACCTTTCTAGAAGAAAAGAACAATGTATTTTAACCATTAAAAATAGGACTATCTGCTCCCATGGCAACGACACATTCAATCCCTGTGGTCGAGTGCCCCTTGCACTCCGAGCCGTTTCTGGCTATTATAAGGGGAGCGATGAGGGGCTCCCAAGAGTCCTTTTAAGAGGCTGGAAAAATGGTCACAAAATAAAGACACAAGGCTGACAAGAACTGCAAGGAACAAAACAGGAAGAGTAAGGACGGATTCTCTAGGGTTCGATTTAAAAACATGTCAACAGGGGCAAAATCTGGATTTGCAAAACAAAAAAAGATCTAAAAACCTCCCCCAAAGTTGGAGGCAACATGCGGAAGAGTATGCAGAAGGTCTAGTCTAGCATCTGGGCTGGAAACTTATAATTAGTAAATATAAAGGAAGGTATCTTTAGGGAGCAGGCAACCAATATCTAACCTCTCACCCTCAAAGCTATAATCAATTTTCAAGTTTGTTTAAGAGATGGGAATTCTATTTCAAGAAAGAGGTGTCAAGCATTGTGGATGGTTATAGCACTAATTAGTTAATTACAGCATACCTGAAATTACACTCAATCTCTCTTCTCATCAGCTAGACCTTGTTGAGTACACAGATATGAGATGGTTGGATTTATGGGAGAAAATACCTCACTCTAAGTTTGATATGGCTATAAATCAACTTCTGTCTATCAGAACAATTTCCCTACCTAACCACTCTCCCCAGCCAAGCCACTTATATTCTTCAAATTCTGGCCTATTGCTCCTTAGTTAAGAATTTTGAGAGGTAAGAACAAACACACACAGTCACACCTCCTTTTTCTGCTGTCATTCAAGACTTTTCTATTAGTCACTTTCCAAGGGCTAGCCAAAAAAGAGCCAGTTACCATCCAGTCACCAGCAAGAAAAATATCAGTACAGTATTTCCACTTGCAGGTCTTTAAATATTTTGGTCCCTTCCAAAGCAAACAGCAAACCTCTCTACACATACCACAGAACCTGGGAAAAGAAGAGGGTAGAGACAAAAGGCAGGGCAAGGTCCACAACAGAAAAGGCCATCGGAAAGGAAGGATGAGTGGAAACTGCTCCCATAGATACTGGACATGGATAGAGCATCTGCAGGAAACTTTGGGGGAAGTGGAGGCTTAAGTTAGGAAGTCATGTTTCTTTCTGCCATACATGAAAAACCAGGACACTGTACAGACTGAGGGAGAAGTATAAACACAGATACATTCCATTAAGCATACCAAATGTTTCCTGTAATTAAACTAGAATAGTCTGACAGCACCTCCAGTATATTATGGGTAAGCAGCATTAGGCAAAACTTAATGAAGGTTCACGCCATAGGGATCTAGTCAACCTGCGCTGTCCTTAGCCAGCATCAACCCGGCGAAGGGAAGAACTAGTCAGGGCTTCAGCATAAGCTCATCAGAAACATCATCCTAAAATATACGCTTTCTGAGTGGGTCATTTCTTTGTTCATTGCTTCTGAGGAGGAAGACAGATCAACTGCAGCAGGCCAGGTCTCTGGGATGAGTTTTCAGGTCTACCAAAGCTCTCTCCAAACCTCTTTACAGTCTCTGTGGAAGTCTCACACCCTGAGGAACATAACTGTCATATTACTCCTGTTTGTTTGGTCGGTTTTGGTCGGTCGGTTTGTTTTTAATAAGAAATGTGTGCGATTCAAAATTCCAGGGGAAGTTAAGAGATCTCATTTTGACAGAAGGCACAGACCACACCTCCCTAAGCTGTGCCAACTGAAGGGCTAACGGGCCTATGGTGGCTGAGAAGGAACTCTACAGATTTGTTGCTTGTTTTGCTTTTATTTTTCAAAGTTCCTTACAATCAGAACTATGACAGCATCATTTTGTGTTACACAGCTGGTTTAAGAAGTTGGTTCACAGTAACACCTGGCAGTTTTATTCTAGTGAAATAATAAAACTGATACTCGAAGAGTCAGCGCATCTGTCCAAAAGCCCACAGAAGGTTCTGCAGCAAGCAAAATTATCAACAAGAGAAAAATCAGAAGGTATCACAGACTATTTTAAATACCAGAACAAAATAGGAAAGGACATGAAAGCCAGCAATGGACAAACAAGCTTAGAAACGTGAAACGTGGCAGTACTGGCCAGATTCAGTCTATGTCCAAGGGTCTTAGAAGCTGGTATGATTCAAAAGGCCACCCACCAACTTGTGAAAACTTGCCACGTTGAGTTTTCTAAGACAGGAGTGCAGATCTCTTTAGGGATCACAAATTCAACAAGTCATTAACATAAAGTTAGAATGGAGAGAGTGTCACAGTCTAAAGACGGACATATCTGATGTAAGGTGAAGAAGGGCGGAGGAGCAAATAGGCTCCATTTGGTACACATTCTTTCCAGCTGCACCAGCCAAAGTGTGCTGGCAACATAATGACGTGGAGCTACTCCTGTCCCAAATTGTTATACGCCAATTTGTTCCAGCCTACAAGCTCACTACGCAGTAATACACGGTAATACAGGAGTACCAGGGAAGTCACCCCCTCTTTGGAATGGAGAATGGTTAAATTCATACGAGGAATGATTAAGTTCATATTCTCACATTTTTAAAAATTATTTTCAAGTATTTATTTTTCACAGAAGTGGAAAAAACAAAGAAACTGATAAAAGATCCTCTACAGATGCAAAAATACGAATTACCAGCTCACCCAGATTAACCTCTACAGTTAGAGCAAGACACAGACTTTTCTCCAACTACAGAAACCCTGCTGGAGTCCAGCACAAGCTGTGTCTTCGCGCAATGCCAAAAATACTCGGCGGCACAAGATCTCCAAGAACAGCAGCCCCACCAGGTTTCCCCAGTTAGGAACGGAGAACAGGAGAACACAGGTGCCAGCCCGTGCTTGCCATGTACGGGTTAGTTTCCAGCCACTACAAGAACTACAAGCTGATACACTGAAGCAACATTTAAACCCAGTTTCCCACTCCTTGCTGCAGAGCCAACCATGCGGATCACGTAAAGGATAAAAGCCTCGGGTGCACAGACAGAAAGCATGGAGCAGACTGCAAAGGTGCAAGGCTGCAGCGGCTGCTTTAGCTTACCATACGTCTCGGATCTACTCTCCTCCGAACTAGACTTTGTCTTCTTGGAGGAGCTATCTGCACGAGAGCAGGAGAAAAGGAGAAAGAGATATAGAAAATATGGAGACCAAACATGAGAAAAAAAAAAACTTAATGAAAAACACAGACTGATTTATTAGGTTAAATCGTGCAAAACACAAATAGGATGTGAACAAAACGTAGGCGAAACACTTGGAATAAGGGGTGAATAATACAAGCATGAAGACACAGGTAACACCACAAAGAATCTATTACAGAATTTGAGACACAATAAAAGAAGTTCTTGGCTATGAACTACAGAAAATATTCTGGATAAAAAACAGTCCAAGCATAGAAACTCTGGTAACATTCATCTCCAGAGTAAGTAATAAACATATGCACAGTAGTTCAGCATTCTGAATTTACCCCTTAAAAAGAAAGGAATTTTATGAAGGCTACAGTTCAGAGTTCATCTGTTAGACCAGATCATAACCATTGTAATAGTGGTGCCAGGTAGCAGCTCTCGAATCAGAATTACTTTTATCAATTTAAGATTAGAAGATTCCTGAAGTTTACTTCTGAAGAATTCTTTCTGCAAACCAACTTCAGAGCCTGAGACCTCCCCCAACCAAAATAATTTTACATTGTGTGTTCCCAAGGACTAAGGAAAAGAAGACAACCGCTAATTTAGGTTCTCTCCCTTAAAGGACTTTTTTTTTTTTAACATAATGTTAAAAGCCCATTTTAATTTATTTTGTGCACACTAGGAAGGAGTCATGCACAGCTAGTGGCAGGAAACATTAACGAACAGGATGGTTTATAAACATCAGCTTCAAATGCCTTGTGCAAAAACACATTCTACAAGTTCTACAACCTTTAGATTCAACTCTTGTCTCTTCCACAAGCCCCAGGGAAATCACTGGGCTAAACAGCAGAATGCACAGACATGAAAAAAAGCACATTGCATGGGGCCAGGAGGCTCAGGCAAGAGCCTGTCATGCATTTCATGAACACACACAGTAGTCACTGGGTTAGTGTTTCGCAGAGGGAAGGAAGAATCCCTGCATGCATCCTAATTTCCATGACAGCACTGGACAGGTTGACCAAGCTGACCCAGATACAACCTTTCAGAAGGTTAAAAAATAGGATAGCATATCCTTTAAAAAACAGAAGTTCATCTTAAAATACATCATGCTGGAAAGCACAAATTCACTCTACAGAGATGGTTCAAAATCCACTAAACTTCAGAAAAAATTTACAAGGAATACCAGAGCTAGTCGAGTCTATAAGGTCTCAAATTTCACACTTTTTTCTACTAAACCAGCCAGAGAACTACTCACAACTAATTACAGTATTCGCCTCCTGAAATTTCAGACTAACTTTTCTGAAAGAGGAAGTAGTTGTAATTACTCACTGATACCACTAATCTAGGTTTATTCTTGCATAATTAACAGCTACTTTGCCAATGAGCACGTTTAAAAGCAAGCCGGTATTCATTTCAATGCCTGCATGCTTCCGAAGGGCTTTGCAAGCACAGAAGAGCACAACTCCCAAAAACCACATTTGTTGACCCATTAAAACCGGTTTCATTCCGATCCCCAGCACTATCCAAATCAAAGCCTAGATCTTCAGCTGTGAAGTTGTAAGACTTTACCTGTCGGATCGAAGTCGTGTGTGCTACTGCAGCGTTCAACCTTCTGCTTCTTGTCAGCTGGAGACTCTCTGCTCAGAATGCTGCCGTGTCTGTGTCAAAGCAAAGCAGATGATCCTGACTACCGTGCCACAAAACCACTGCTCAATCTTAACTAGTTCTGGAAATAACCTTAACTAGTTCTGTTTGCTGACATGAAATTTGGATCTTAGAATCACAGAATCATTTAGGTTGGAAATGACCTCTAAGATCTTCTAGATAAGAAGGTACACAGTAGGTTCACCTCTGAATTTCTTCCCAGAGTGTGGTCAAGGAGAAAGATGGTCTCCCTCAGAATAGTTACAGACTGAAAAACCTCCTCAAATCTTAACTCCACCTCCTCTCCCACCAAACAGTAAACGTTTATAGATGTAAAAATTAAAGACTTAGAATACCCACCCCACACCCCCCGAAGCAAGTGTCTGCACATCATGCACCCGCACAGCATCGCTTTCTCTGCCCATCTCAAGCGCCAGGTAAGATGACCCACCAGGGTACGTAACAAAAGCAAACGGTAACACTATGCCGTGCACTCTGAGCACGGCACCAACTGTATTTTTGGCATCTCATCCTGATCTGGATATTAATTTCCTTGCATCTATACTGGGTACTTCTACCTACGTTTGCACACGCTGCTCTCCTTCAGAAGCATTCCTCCTCCAAAAATGCTGTACCATAACTTGTAATACAGATAAACAGTTAAACTTCAGCTACTCACCTTGTAGGTTTTTTGAGAGGAAACCTGAAAAGAAGAAACAACAAGTTTAATGAACTGTTTTTGTTTTTTTTGGTTCTCAATATTATGCTTGATAACAACATTTATTCTTAAATACAAAGTTATTTTACTCCTCTGTAACGTCTTCGGAAGAGAACAACCAAGGCTTTTCTATTCTTCCGCCTCAGCAAATTATTAGTTCATTGATTCAACTAGGCAAAAAACTACCAAGATGCTTCAGGTTTCAAAAGGAATAAAGAACAGAAGCAGAATTTGTGCCGCCAAATCCAGTGTCCAGTAGGCCTTTCTCATTAGAGTGTAGTGGCTCATGGATCACCTTCCTCTCCCAACAACTAGTTCCATACAATAAAAATTAACATAGCTTGATTTTTTCTGTCCTGGTATCTACGAAAGCCCAAACTCTAACTGAAAATTCTCCTATAGCTGCGACATTCCCATTACGTCCCTCCCACGTGGGTTCCGTGGTGTCCAGGAATATCGGAGATCATGCTGACGTCTCCTAAAAAGACCTCTAACTATTTTCATGAAACTAAGAACTTGGCCAAATTTGAGACAAGTACAGCAGCATAAAGTTAAGCTGAAATTCTATTAACTATTCCAAATATTATTTCTGGGATGCACAAAGAACATAAGCAACAGGAACTCTGAGTTAAAGGGAGGCAGAAGTGTATATGAATTTTTAAACTAGTAAATAAGACACAAAAACAAGTAAGACAAATAAAACCTGGATATTTTCCCCTTGAATTATCACAAAAAAATGACAGAGCAAGGTGTACACCACCTAAATTAAGGTACCAACCTCTACTTTTATAAAGCAACTCTTTACTCTTAAAACTTTTCAGAAATTTAGCTGCACCATTGCTACTTGTTAAACGTTTTTCAGGTCCTTTGGCTGGAAAGCAATACAGACGTTTAGACCTGTACGTGTACTGACGAAAAAAGAACAAATCACCTTTTGTTCTAAACGAGTACATCTACAATTGTTGTAGCTGGTAATTCCCCACGCACACACCAGTTATCCTTACTGCACTTGGGTTTTCCTGTTTACATAGGCTTTCCAAAACGTAACGAGGTGAGGGTCAGGAGGAGATTCAAGTAAAAACAAATCTAATACCACAGAAGTTAACAGGGCATTAAATGACTTTTTTTTTTTTTAGCAGACCTATTTAGTAAAGAACAATATCCCGCAGTAGAGAACAAAACTGCCATCGGAGCAGGACGCTCCCAAAGGCACCACCTCCAACCACATCCAGCTGAGCTGAGCGATGGCCTTGCCCAACCAGACTGCTCCAATGGGCAGAAGCAAACCGCTCCCCAGGAGCGCTCTGGAGCATTACAGATGCCTTGAACACTGCCCACAAGCCTGCCCCAACCGCACACCTCGGGTTTTAGGCTCCTTTCTCCAAGGAGGAGCACCTCACATCCTCTTGTCCTCGGTGCCGCACTGAGCAGCCCAGCCGGGAACAGCACAGGCTCAGAGCTGCTAACTCCTTCCCAATTACCTGGAAAACAGAACTGGATACACAGAAGAAGCACCCAGCATAATCCCTCGCTTCAAATAACAACTTAACTGCGGACGGACGAAGCACTGGCCAGCTCACACGCGCCAAGCCCCTACGCAAGGCTGAACGCCAGGCACTCCGAGATGAGCACCTGATGACACACTAGGCAAAAGAAACTCAAATGACAGTGCCAGTGGTGGCTGCCTATTCCTGACAATAACTACGCACAGCAAGACACCTGCCACCTCGTAGAGAGCAGAAGCAAATGTAGCTGAAATGCACCGACGGCTTCAAAACCAAGGGGACAGACAGGTTTGATCATATACGCCTTAGGAACCGATAGGTAAAGCAGCACAGAAGTTTATCAGTTAAAGAAAAGGTGCACCCAGACTCCACAGAAGCGCTGGAGCTCTTCCCCCACAAAAAGCCAGGAATCACTATTTTCACCTCAGGAGCTGGGAAATCCACAGATTCAAATAAGCGAGGTGCAGCGAACGCAGCCTCTCCTCGCACTGCTCCACCTGCAAAGCCACATCGCCCCAGCACTCGGCCCTGCCGTTTGCGGATCTCGGTCAGCAAAGAACTGCTTTGTGCAGGACAGACAGCCTGAATCCCAAAGCAAAGAAAACAAAAGTCATCCCAGGCCAACCCGGCCTGGCCTGAATGCCGCACGGTAAGCAGATGCAGCAATAACCGAGCGTCGCTTTCAAAGAGCAGAAAGGGAAACAAAGAAATCCAGGGGCAGACAAACCATCATCCCTTCAAAGGCAGGGAAAGATGGTTAAGATTATATATATATTTTTTTTTTTTAAATCTAATGCACTCGCTTGTGAGTTGCATAAAAATTTCCTAACACCACTAACAAATGCTTTGATGGGGGAAAACTTTTATTCCGTAGGCTTCCTTATCAAGCACCCAGAACTCCAGGCTTAAGCTCCTACAGCAAAAGAAACCATTTACAAACAAAGTAAAATTAGCTCCCTGTTGCACTGTTTTGGTTGGTTCAGAGCTATTTATTATGTGTTCAAGCACCGAGTGCAGATGATGTATTTTCGAGGTCTAGAAGTTACGAACAAGGTTTCAACTTATTGTACACAAGCTGTAGACGTTATTTATAAAGGAAACACTGAAGTTTTTTTCAAGCTGTATTTTTTCCCCCAGCTGAAATCCTCAGGATTTCTTCCTGCGCTTTGACGTGAACGGGGAGCAGAGAAGTCCTGAGCAAGAGCCAAAACCTCGCAGCTTCCTCTTCTAAGGCTGCAGCCGCCCTCAGGATTTTGGGTACGGAACAACCAGCCGGCGATAGCGCTGGAGAGCAAAGCGACGTTTGGGCCTAAGCCCATGAGGGAGGCAGCAGCGTTCGGGCCTAGGCCCATGAGGGAGGCCCCTGGCAGCGCTGGCTGCCTCCCGGCTCAGCCTTCCCCCGGGGCCTGCTGCAGGCCGGAGGAGGCCGAGGGAGGTTTGGGAAGCACTGGAGGCCCTGGGCCGCCCGCCAGCTTCCCCAGTTTCGCCCCACTCCCTGGCGGAGGGAGGCCGGCGGTGGGGAGGCCAGCGGCAGTGGGTCACGGTCCCAGCGCCTGCAAGGCCAAGGCAGGTCCCAGTCCCCTGACAGCCGGTAATTCTGTGCCCAGCTTGGCCATGGAGGTGCTGGGTGCAGCCCACAGCTGAGGAAGGGGCTGGTTGAGCTGGAGGTGAAGACCCCCAGAAAAGTCCCCTCCAAGGCCTGCAATAGCCCCAGCCCACCGAGGTGTGAAGTCACAGAAATGAGAGATGGAAGATACAGCTGAGACTATAAATACACCTGTAAAAACCGCGCTAGCCAGGAGAAGTTCCCCTTCTCTTCCCCAAGCCCTAGAACGCTACCTGACATTTCTTGGCTGAAGATGTCCCTCAGTTCCCAGATAGTACATCACTTGCACGCTATGGCACAGTGCCACTGGATAAACGGAGCACAAAGTACACAACAGAGTCCCCCATGAGTTTATTCCACAGCTATTTGTGTCCCAGTGCCACTGACCTTCACTTGGACAGAGCATTACGTTTGGAAGTAGTACTGAACCTCCCCTCGCTCCTTTACTTCATTCAGCACCATATATAATGTATAAAATGGATTTCACCTACTTCTGTAAACACCACGCAGGCTGTAGGCACGGCAGGGCGCGGTTAACAGCTGGAGGTTTAATTCCAGATCGAGCTGGCAAGTTTAGGCTCCATGATAAAACCCTGTAGACATTTTGTCTGATAACTGATGAACATCAGCACATTTTCAAACAAGTTGTTCCACTCTCTCAACTCCCAAATACCAGGAACAATTAAAAGCCAAGTCACATTCTGTTTTTAAAATACTGGGTCAAATAATTTAAGCAATTTAAATGCATCAAATTACTAAAAGTATGTCTTGTTAGTCATGCTGCATTAGTAAAATCTATTTACCGGAAAGCCAAGTGAGAAAAATATACCTACAACTAGTACCACTGTGGATTAAAAATTACACCTCTCCAAGTTAGCTCACACATGCATGCACCATTCAGTACTGGACCGGTGCCTAAAAGCTACCTTCAAGCCAAGACAGAAAAAGATAGTTTTAAGATCTAGTGTGTCAAAACACACCAGAGCGAGGAAGGATTCCCAGCTCCCTGCAGTACAAAGCATTCCATTCCAGCCCTGGAGGTTGAAAATATATCTGACCATAAATAGCACAGCACTCAGATAACCATGTTGGGTTTCTTGGTGTGTTTTTTGTTGTTGTTTTGCCTTTTTTTCCCCTCCCATGCTAACATATTACTAGACTTCAAGTATTTGCTATCTCAAAACCTGATCAAAGAAAAAAATATTTAGATTCAGACAAGAGCCTCAACCTTGGAAATATTTACTCATGTGCCTAAGTTTAGTTCCCTTTACTTCAGCAGGACTACTCACATGCCTGAAATTAAGCTTGTGTGTATTTCAGTGGAAGTATAAATTACTACAAGTTGTGCTGAGATGAGTAAGAAATATTGTGAAACCCACACAAAAGAGAACAGCCCAAAACTGCTTGCTTGACGGAACTAATCTTTAATTAGGAGACGAACAGTTGCAATAGAAGCTTCTTCATTGCTTTATTAGTTTCATTTAAATAGGGCGTTGCTTCGTTACAGACCAACCCTCTTAGAGAATTCTGGATTTGGAGAAAAAGCAGCAAAAGCACCCAACTACCCCAAACCCGACAGAGATGAGAAATAATTACAGGCTCATTCGTCTTGCCCACGCACTTAGAGAAGAGGAAAACTAAAGGTTAACTCTAAGTCTTATCCTCCCCTGAATAAAAGCCCCAAACCATAGCTATTTAAAATTACATCACCCTACTTCAGAAGGTTTTCACCAAGCAACGAGTCAGTGGGAGGCCTTCTGCTAGCACCACCTCCATGGATGCTGGTGACAGAATTGGGCAGCTGCCCCCTCTATTTCTGGGAGGAAGAGCCAGATTCTACTCTCCTCTTCCTCATCCGTACCCAAAGAGATCCTGCAATGGAAGGACTGAAGTCTGCTCACTTGAACATCACTGGTTTCACAACTTGATTTTGAACGCATCTAGTGCATGCAGCTCCCCTCAGTACCTACAAGGCTTTATTTCTGATGCCCTGGTTGGACCTGCACTGATAACAGACAGAAAAAGGCTGCGTTTTCTGTGTAAATCTAGTAGGTTTAAGGAGTGCCTTGAAAGTGCAGTGAATATGGATGTCTGAACTGCCATTTCACAGGTAGTTCTCAGAATTGCATCTTGAAAGAAACAGGAACCCTCTGTATATTTATATTCCCCCAGTCTGCAGACGCACATAGCCACCAGCCACTTGTTTGCTGGGCCTAAAAGCCCTGAGAAAGGTATTGTGGCAGAGCGCTGACAGGACCCGAACAAAAGCAGTACCAATGTGACCTTAATATAGAGCTAAAGGCAGTCTTCTGCCACAACAAAAAGGGGTAGACGCGCTCTGTACAGGGCAGCGGGCGAGTAAAAGGAACTGATGAGATAGCAAATGACAGGCGGATCGAGAGAAACACAGATGCAGCAAGTGGGCAACTATTAGCAACCAAGAAAAAACGCAGACACAAGTCTGCCATTTCCCTGCACTGCCCACAAAGTGCAGCTGCAACCACAGCAGCTATTCTGTGGACACCACCGATTCAACACACCGCGTCTGTTTACCCCGGCATTAACCCACTTACGGAGCAGCTCTGTGCACCATCATCTCTTCCCCATATCAAAGGACATAAGCACAGGAAACCAGTTTTCTTCCTCAAAAAAAAACCAAAAAACACAACAACAACTGCAGACTGGTGACAACAGAGCACAACACAAGGTGTAGCGAAAAAGCCCAGTGAAGGAGGGAACCAAACGGATTCCCAGGACCACCCAAAGCCAACGTATGGAGCCTAAAACCGTAGCAAGTGCACAAGGAGGCGAAACCGAGCTGAGCAATAAAAGTTTTCATGTTATTTTTGTAGGAGTCCAAGGCAACAACCACAGCTGACGCAATGACTCATGGAAGAATCGTTCGTGGCATTATTAGCTTTAGATTACTGACAGCTTTGCCAGCAGGCTTAGTTCTGCCTTCGCAGAAGGAACCCAGGAAACATAAAGCAGTGGCCTGAGAGCCCCTAAAGCTCTTATCTTCTTGGGCTGACCCCACAGCTCTCCATCTTCTCAACGTTCCCAGCAGCTTGGATTGGCCCTAAGAAAGCATCAGCAAATGCCTCCATCCTGGTCAATGCTGTATTTTGTTCTTCTGGCCCACCAGTGTTTCTACACACAACTAGAATGCGCTATTTAGTTTTCCTTTTAGGCTGGAAGATACGGAGTAGCCCACACGGCCCATCAACGTGCTTCTTGGTGGATCAATGCAAGAGACCACTGCTGTGGCAACCAGAAGTGCTGAGTTTAGCATTTAAATGAGATCAAGATCAATTCTGTTAAAAACTGAGGGGAAAAATGATGCTTTTTTTGCAAGTCTGGAAAGCCAGCAGGTTTCTGATGGCCTAAGAAGAGAAGGTCAGGGCTCTAAAGGAAGGTATTTCTATAGGGAAAGAGCAGTCCAGCAGTGCTAGTGCCAGCACCTTTCCGTCACAGGGACAGGTCCTCTGAGAGCTTTAAAATCCACGTACGTATACACACACACGCAGCAGTGTTGGACAGAGGAGTGCTGCTGCACTGTAGCACCACGTGTATTTTGGGAAGCCTTCATTCTCACAGTTATCCAACCAGACCTTTACGTTGGGTGATGGTTTCTTCAAGAGGGGTGGAGAGAAGCAGCGAGCAGAAGGGAGCAAGAGGAAAACTTAAAGCTTTTTAAAAGGTGAAAGAAAAACAGAATGCAAAGATAAGTCTTCTTGATAAAACGTATTGCAAAAACATGGAGATGCTGCCTCCATACAAGGAGGTGCGTGGAATTTCCTGATGATGCAGGTGGTACTGCCCACCTAAATCAGCATTGTTCCCTCCTGGAAATATGACTTTGCAGTTAGATCCATTCAGCTCTGAAAGGAGCTTCCAGTCGTGTATGTTAAATAGATAAATAAAAAAGGCAAGCAGTGCCCTCCAAGTCTCCTGTAGCCCATGGTAGTTCTTTCCTACGCACCCTTTTGCTGTCCCACTTCCAGAAGGGAAGGGTTTCTCTTTCTCTATGAACAGGAGCGTTTGGAAGGGGCAGAAGAAAAGCATCTCCAGAGGAGTTTCATCCACAGTCCGGTCATTCAGTCCCAGCCCAAGCAAGTGCCTCAGCTATTTTCCATGACACAAGCACTTGGATTTTTCCAAGAGCTGATGTCAGGGCTTTTCATGGAGAAAGAACTGCATTTATGGGGCCGGCAAGGAAGGAGGGCTTCCCCAGCAGCTATTCTCAATGTGGCCTTTGTGCTGCTCTGCTGCTCAAGCCAGGACCCTGCGAGAACTCTCAGTCCCCTCAGAAACTCTACAAAGGGGAGGGGACAGAGACATTTTCAGCAGCCGGCACTGTTCTGCTGCTCCTGACCGACTTCCAAGGCTTGGAAGCATCAGCTTTCCATCTCGGGGCCCGAAGCTCCAGCCTTCCAACAAGGCCACCTATTGTTTCCTGCCTCTACGACTGGGTAGGAGCAGACAAACAAACCGGAGCTGGGGAGGGGGGCAGTGGAAGAGAGCATAAATAAACCGAGTGGCTCGTGTGTCCCCCGTGCTGCCTTCGGGTGCAGCTTAGAAGCAAGATTCAAGCAGTGGGGATGAGGTTTGCCCTCGAAACACGGCTCAGAAACTGATGAACAGAGGTGGCCAAATCATGGGTGATTTTCTGCTGGTTTCCCAATCTGGCTGGCTACGAGTTCCTAATTCAGTCAGTTTCCACCGCTGGGAAAGCAAGATTCACATCTTTGAAATGGAAATAAATAAATAAATGAATTAAACATTACGAAAACCTTTTTTAAAAAAGCCCAATATCTTCTAAAAGACCTTCAGAAAATGTCATAAAAAATTAAACAAAAATCCAGTGCTCTGCAAAGAAGAAATGCCCCCGATTTCTTCATTCATTTGCTGCAAGTTTTTCTTGCATTACGCATGTAGCAGCATTGACCACGTACAGTAGAAAGGTCAAGCCTTGTGATTTCAGAAGTTATGACCCACTTTTCTTGCTTATTTATTTTTAAGTAGGCTATAGACAAATATTCCCAGGCACAGAGAGCTCAAGCTTCCCTGAAGGAAGGAAAAGCAGCTGAAATAAGGAAAAGCAGCTGAGATAAACACAGCGTGACAATATAACAGGAGCTCCAAAATCGCCCTTTTCTCCCCATTTTGATATCATCTTAGCAACCTGAGCTTCAGCTCTTTGAGGAGGGAAAAATAGCGCAGAACATGGGTGCTCTGATTTTTTCCCCAATTTTCTTTTCTGAAAATCACTTAAAAAACCCCTTTTGCCCACAGCCTGCTCCCCACTCTGGAAGAATCACATAAAGCAAGAGGGATTGTTGCGCAGACAGGGCGTGGCGGTCCAAATTAACCTGCCTCCGTAAACTGTAGCTAATTACGGGGAAATGAAGTGTTTGCTTTGCCTGCCAATAATTGCAATACAGAGCTGGCTCAATGGAAGCAGCCCCGCTCCCCGCCTCCCTGCAACCGCTCCTCCTACACGGAGTCTGGAGAAGCTTTCTAGTTAGATGCACGCGAAAATCAAAGCAAGGCACAAAGGAACCGGGGCGCTGCGGCAGACCTTTTCATTTCCCTAAACCGACCATAGGAACCCGAAGCCAGCGAGTGCCATGGGATTTGCTGTCACCCAGCACACGCAGAAGGGCTCGGAGATGGCTCCTCACGCTGCCCCAGCGCTTTTTGCATGTCATTAGGCACCCAGCCGAGCTCCTTATTAATGCCGTGCCTCGCCTGTGGTCGTTGGGAAGCAGCAACACGGCTGGTGTGTGGAAGCAGGTCTTAAAAAACAGCGAAAGACAGCAATTAGAAAGGGAGGAGAAAAAACAGCGCACGCAATGCAACTGGAAACGTAGCTTTCAAAAAGACCGTAACGCTAATTCCAATTACCCAGCTTTAAGTTTTGCAAATATATGTACAAGGTTCAGAGCCACATTTGAATATTTGGCCCAGAGTTCACATTTCTGGTAAGTGAGCACAGCGCCTGGCACGGGAACGCCGCACCTCCACAGCCTGTTAGACCCACGCGCATCCCGGGTTCTAGATACCGGTAAGAAATGGGGTCCGTTCTCCAGTAACTGCAGAAATTCAGAATTAGAAGCCTTGCTCCTGCTGAAAGAGACCTGACATAAATATCAGGGGATGCAGGACAGGGTAAGCCCTTGCAACCCAGCTTTTAGCCTAGACTCAAAGAGGTGAGCGGGCTTTTCTCCCTCCGTAGCTTTCAGAGACAAACCATCTGTCTCCATTTTTTTTTTAAATTTATGGGTATTTAACATCACACTAAGACATATTTACTCTCCTCCAACATGCCTTTCATGAGCTGTTTTAGAAAAGAACCAACGAGGTTAAGTCCTCCTGCTCCTTGGCACTGCGAGCTCCTATCTGACTCAACACCAGCTCGCTGCAGATTGATCTCGATACAGATTTCACCGTAATTTGGAAACATTAGCAGCAGTACGTACATCAGCTACATCCTCACTGATGCATTTATGTATTTAAAAAGAATCAGGATAGTTTGCCCGACCCACTGCACAAAATGTCATGTTACCCCCATAACAAATGTGGTCAGCACGGCCAACAGCAGCTCCAAGAAGAGCACCTTGCCTTAATTTAGATTTACCTCGGATTCTCTTGGCAGCTTGCTTTAAAGGTTAATGTGCATCAGCCGCTCCAGAAACCTAACGCCAACACTCCAGACCCAAGACCTGCCGGCTCATCAGGAGGAGGAATTTATCAGCTCAGAGCTGAGCAGACACTCAACCAAGAAGCAGTTTCGGCCCTGCCTTTGCTTCTCCCACCCAGTCGCGAACCTTTGGTCAAACTACGCCCATCCTGCATAGGATGTGCAGGCAAGGCTCACCCTTACGACCTTTGCAAAGCTTCTAAATATTTGCCAGCTGCAATAAACTAATTTACGGCTAATACATCTTAAACTACCCAAAGGCAAAGTGCTCCCAGTGGCCTAATTTACACCAAGGAAAAATTGGATACACACACTATATTACAAACAAATGCTGTAGCAGAGAGAGGAGCAAGAAATCGTTACCACTTTGTTGCTTAACCTGTACAGTGGATTATTAGCTCTTAGCCTTTCAGCTTCTAACGCAGCTAATTCCCCTGGTGAAGTTTTACTAAGGCAGATGCAAACACCAAGGGCAACAACATTAGCGTGACATCACGAGTCTAAACTACCTGAGACTAAATTAAGAATTTGCAGCTAATTGAGTATTTCACTTTATCTGCTTCAGCACTTCCAAAGAGGGTTTCTCTCTTAGTATGAGCTCTGATTTTAGAAGTATCCATGGACGACTTCTCAACAGCATATGTCAGTTCGTCAGAATTTACAAAAAAGAAAGTGCGTGATGTCAACTGAGCTGCAAAGACGTTAGCTAAGCTATACACTGAAGTTACAGCTATCTTATTTGCATTGCCTAAGAAAAACAAAGCAACGTCTGTGATACGCAGACCCATTACTTCCTCTTCCCCTGAAACGCAGGTCTCACCCATAAAGCACAAGGCAATCAGACTGATTCGGGATACACTGCGTGAAAAGTGAAAAAATTCACACCGACATGCACGGCCAGCTTTCCTCCCAGCATTTCAGCCTCCCCTTCATCTAAGTTCCAGGATAAATGCAAAATGACCAACCGTAAAGGGCTGGAGCAGCAGACAGGATTAGGATTTCACAGTAATATCAAGCCCTGTTTCTTCTACTATAAAATGGAAGGAACAACAGAAAAAAAAAACAGTAGCGAAGCCACGCCGCTTGTAAAATGGCTCAAGACCCTGAGAACAACATGAGTCAAACACACGGCTATTAATAGGTCTCCGAACGTGTTTGTGTGAGCGTTTGCCTCTTGGTTGTCTTAAAATAAAGCTTTAGGAAAGGAAAAAAAAATCATCTACGTAGGAAACCTACCGGCTGTCGGGAGGTGATGGCAGCGAAATCCCTCGAGACGTGGCAGCGGTGCAGAGATAATCGGGCTGTGGGACGTCTCGGGATCGGTTGGAAGCTCTTTCCCCACCCCCTGCCCTGCCACCAGGTCTCGCTGCCTCCTCCCCGCGGGCACCGCGCCACGGGGACAGCCCCAGTGGCAATACCTACGGGTTGTCCCTCGGGATTTGTCCCTCGGGGTTTCCGAGTCTCCTCTTGGCGGCCGAGCCACCCGCGCTACTGCCTTCCTGGGGAGCGAGCATCTATCCACCTTACAGCACACCCACTCAAAAAAATAATAAATATATAATAAATATATATATAAACGTACACACACTACATGTAACAGAAGCCCTAGCAGTGATTAGCACACGCCAAGCCCTTTTACATCAAATCTCCGTGCCCTGCATCAGCAGGAGCTACGGCTAGCGGCGAGAAGGCTCCGGCGGCCGTCGCTGCGTGAGCGCTGTCTCAACCCCGCGCCAGCAGCACTGCCCCGAGCAGCGCTTTGGAGATCCTCCACCGATGCAGGTTGCTTCATTTTTTTAAACGCTATACAACGAAATCCAAGAAAAAAAGGAAAATTTCAGAGAAAGCTGTTTTCAGGGAAAAAAAACACACCTCAAAGATGGTTTCTTGAGTTTCTTGGTATTTAATATCAACATGCATCAGCTATCAGCTTATCGCATCACCATCACTGAGCCTGCAGAAGCTGGTGAGAAGGCGCTGCTAAGCGTGCGCGAGGGCTGGCACGTAATCCAGCACAGGGAACTGTAAGGAAGGTACCGCTGCCCGCATCTACACCCAAGGCTTCTTTCCTAGCTGTCAAAAGCTTTGTTCTTCAGCTGAGACGCCGAGGCAGATTTTCCCAACGATCATATTTAATTGGCCATTTTTACAATGGAAACACAAAAGAGTAACTAAGGTTCACGCAGCAGCCATTAAAAAGAATGGAAAGAGGAAAAAAAAGAAAAGCCCTGCGAGAGAAAAACCTAAACCTTCCCACCCTCCTTTTTCCGACAGATACTGAAAGAAAAATTCTTCCCCTCTCCTCTGCATTCAAGGCAGCTATTTTCTGATCTTTCAGCATATTCACGGAGCGCAGAAAAGGAACAAAGCCTCTCAGCTATTACCTGGTTCACCAGACACAGCTGAGCAGGGAGATCCCACAGGCCCATTCCCAGGGGGAGCACGCCGAGACCGAGCCCCTCCAGGAGCTCACGCCACCCCTGCGAAGCCGATTTTTTTTTTCTCCAGCCTCCCCGGGAGGCATCTGCCCAGCCGTCCACTCGAGGGATGGGACCAAACTCCACCTCTCCTCTCCCACCTCCTCCGCGGAGCAGCGTCCAGGCGGCGCAGCCAGCAGGGAGCCGGGATTTGACCATTTTGCATTCCCGGAGCTCCCAGAGGACAGAGCAACACCTACCTGCAAGGCACGTACGTGTGTGCAGTACCCCTAGACGTGTTCTACCCGTGTACCTATGCATTCACGCGCATAAATATTACGGGTTTTTCTTTTTTAATCAGATCCCTGATCAAAGCAACCGCATCACGTGAGGCACGTGAGCAAAAGGCTTGGATTCTTGCAGCCAGATTTTTCCTCGGATCCTCGCAGCCTCCCGCGGGGTCGCGCCGTGCCACCTAACGCCGTCTGTTTGCGGGCGTTTTCCAAACGCCCGTCTCCAGCGTGGCACCTGTAAGGCACACAGCCGCAGGAAAACAGAGCCCCGGTATTGTTTTGGGAGAGAGGAGGGCAGGAAAGAGGGGGAGAATGAAAGCACGCCTCTTTCTGTCATCCCGGGAAGGGAACTGGGAGGTCAGAGCAGGGGGGGCAGCGAGCTCGTACGGCTCCGAGGCTGCTCCAGCCCTGGGGAAGAAGGACCGGGGGGTGAAGGGGCTGTTTTCTTTTTCTGCCCCAATAACCTAATTAAGTTTGTGAGCGCCGCTAGCGGGAAAGAAATTTCTTCACGCTACGCTGTCTGTTTGTGTTTGATTAATGTAAATCTTCCCAGGGCTCCAGCCATGCCCCAGGCGCTGCGATGCCTGGCACTCCATCAGCGAGCAGCCAAGCCGCCGCATGCAGCAGGACGAGAGGGGAAAAAGCACCATTTCTGTTTCAGCCTTTGCCGTAAAACCACCTCATTCGACTGCAATATCTGGGGGAGGGGGATTTGAATTGCCATCCCTAATTCAGCCCCACGTCTTCCTCAAATCACGGGGGCTATTAAAAAGATGAATCGGCATAAATCGCTTCATATATTAATAAAGAGTTCCTTCCTTCTGCACTCGGGATTTATTTTTTATATTACAGAGTACACTCACCGTAACTTGTGTGCTGCCCAGTCCAATGTGTGCCGGTACCAAATATAACCTCAAAGCCACAACTGCACCAAGGCTACAATTACACAGCAGACAGGAAGCCAAAGAAATCAGCTCCTACCCCTATCTGCTCCACGGTTCTAAACATGCCGTAATTTCCCAGCCTGAGCTTGTATTTTCCATGCTTCCATCTTCCCTGTGGCGTGCATTATCATTTTCTAAAGAATCGTAAGCTGTATTTAGTCGGTTCTTAGTCTGAAAGATTTGCTCAGCTCTTCATTTTCCAGGAATTTCACGAATCGGACGAGAAAACGCCAGCTCTCAAAAAGAAAATGGTAACTGGAGGAAAGAAAAACGCAAAACCGCAGTGAGTAGCCAGCTGCTCAGCTACTCACTGGCTAGCACCTCTTCCTTAACACTCCTGGTATCTGACCTAAAGCACGGAAAAAAACAGCCAGTGCCTTTTTTAAGCAAACAGGGAATCACAAAGCCTTAAGGAAGTGAGGGGAAAATCGTTGCAAATCCCAGGGCAGAGCTTCATAGCCACTTTACTCATGCCTGAGCGAGAATCACGTGCACAAAAAGCCACTGCTAAGACATTAAGAGAGTATCAGAGCAGAGATTTTGAAAGCTGGTTTACATTTTAAAATGAATGATACCCTGTTTTCCGTCCCTAAAGCTCATCGGTAAATGAAGCACTGATGAAACACCGTGAGCAGGCGGATTCACCTGACTTCAGTAAATTGCATTTTGCTTGAAACGCAGATTTTCCCCTTCCATCGCCGCTCAGAGCAGCTCGTTCATTTGCTGTCCCCTCCAACAAGCAGAGCCTGGGACGGATGGGCAGAACCAGGTTCCTGTTCCCAGCTCCACTCCCCTCCACGAACCCACACTTCACGGCTGTGTGCCTCAGTTTCCCTGCCATACAAGAGCAAAACGCCACCGGGCTAAGATTCTTAAGCTGCTTTACAATCTTAAGAACAAACAGGTATAACACCGTAGAGTATTATTTGTTACATCCCTGCAAACTCAAAGGGGGCTTGCTTTTTCAGATTTGCAGGCAAAGCCTTTGGTTTGCAACCCCTCGGGTCAGCGAGCAAAGGGAGGCATACGAGATGAGCACACCGCAGAGCTCTGCTATGCCTTTACCTCAGAGGGGACATGTTCAGACCCCTTGAACAGAAAAAGTCTCTTACTGCCATAAACACTTGGGGAAAAAACGCATTTGTGCCGGGAAACAGTGTTAAAAGCTTCAGGAATGGATCCTGCAGCCTTCTCTGAATCGCAAGGAAGTCATAAATACCGTGAAGATACTAAGCGAAATCTCAACGTACCACCAGTATCGAGCAGAAGAGGGATTTAAGCCCAGGACACAGCAGCAACATTTTTGGAAAACTATCACAAGAATGAACTTCTAACTCCTGAGCCTCCCAGCACATTTGTTCGCTTCTTGCTCTGAGGTTTCCTTCTCACTGCAAAACCAGCGCAGAGGAGGCCGGTGTAAGCGAACAGAGCCAGCCCAGAGCCTGCTCCTTTCCTGGAATACCCAATTTCTGGAAGAACATTGCTTTCTGAAGCACCAGCCGTCATCTTTTGTAGCATATTATGTCCGGGATCAAAATCCCACAAACGTGGCACACATCGCCGCTTGAGACAAAGTTCTCTACTCGCTCACAACAGGGATGGGCACGGGAACAACTGATTTTTACCCAGGATTATCATCCAGCACCATCGCTGCGGAACCACACAGCCCTGTGACGCAAGGCTCAGCTGTTGGCTGCAGGTTTTGGCTTCGGTACATAACAAGCTTATAATTTCGCAGTATTAATTTTGATTTATATTTTATCTACGGATTCTGAGAAAAAGCAACACAATGCATTCCTTTCAAGTCCAAACCGATGCAGCTGCCAGGAAACAATGTAAAAACAAGAAAGGTTCAGGAATGGAAGCTTCTATCTTGCTTCCTACTCTGATTTCCCAGATTTCCTTCCCGCTGTACTCTCTCAGCCACAGGACATAAGAAGAAAACAATTTGGAAAAAAATAAATAAATCTTTGACCAAAAAAGCTAGGAAGACCGTCTGGCACAACCAGGTTTTTAGAAGAAATTAGAGACAGCTAAGATACGGCTTGGACTGGAAACGGAATATCACCACTTTAAACAAACACCTCCTATGAACGGAGGCACGACAGTGAAAGAATTAGCAGATGCGCCTCGTTTAGCCAATGCAATAAAACATTAAGCTAGAAAAATTATTTTTAAGTGCTTCTAAAACATCGCACTGCAAGTTACAAGCCTTTGTATTTCAGGGTTAGCTTCCCCGCGGTTTCCTCCCTCTTTTGTGCCATTCTGTGTCGAGTAACTACGGCTTTGCCCCCCGCTCCCTCCCTCGCACTCCTTTGGGTAGGGAACCCATCGCTTCTCGCCCATGCACAGACCGCACGCCCCGCAAGCCAAATAAGCAAAGCTCTTCTTGTCGCTAAATAACAGCGCTAGCGGCTCTCAGCTGGCTAGGATGGGATATGGTAAATATTTACGCGGAATTCACGGACCTTTACCCCAATGAGGAGCCAGGCATGGGAAAAGAGCGGCCTCCCAGAGCTCCCTACGGCGGAAGCGAAGTGGTCCCCGAGGGACGGGCTCCACGCCCCTGCACGCAGCATCCGTGCAGCAGCAGCAGGAGCTCCGCATCTCATCGCTGCCACCACGGGAGGAGAGCGCACCGCGAAACGCAACGCCTCAACCCCCGAGGGCTGAGCATCGGGGGGCCAAACCTCTCACTGGTTACGAGGAGCTCAGAGAGGATGAAGAGATCTGGTCCTGAGAAAGGATTTAGCCCAAACGCCATCAGGATACAGGGCAGACAGACGTGCATTTTGCCTCGACGAGCCCCTAGGATTATAGCACATCACATCAACGTGCAGAAATCTCGATACTACACTTCCTTAGCCCCCGGGATCATAAATGACGGGCAGCAGGGTTGTCCAGCTGCCCCACCAGGGCGTCTGAACACGGTACGGAGCCGTGCGCTACGAGCGCTGACCCTCCTCTTCTCCCTTTCAGCCGATGGGCTCAGGATGTTGATTTTTCCTATCTTTTATATAAAGCAACAGAAGATATCCCCTCATCTTAAATAAACAGGAACTTGCAAAAGCCTAGTTAACACAGGGTTGGGGTTTTTTTTAAGAGAATAAATCTAAGAGCACAGGCAAAGAAGATCTGCAGGAAAGCTCACCTATTTCAGCAAGACACCGCAAGAGCACGAAGCCCACTAGATCGCCCGCACCTTCTGGACGTAACTGAGAAACATCTGTGTGTTTCCAAGCACAAAAATAGCAGGCCACTCTTCAGCATGCAAATACCTACCAAAAAGCTGCGGAGAGATCAGAGCCAGTGAACTTCACTTTAGCAGTGGAAAGCAAGACCAATGTTTACTCGGTGCAAATCCGTTTTATTTAGTAGCTGCACACTGGACTTCTTATTTTTGTTATAAAAGGGTCAGAACTGTTATCCCTCACACACCACGACACTTCTTCCTCGTCACTCTGGGCACTGAAACCACACCTTTTTCACGCCTGCTGCCTTATTTTCAAGTCGTGCACACTTGAGCTTTGCTCCAGACCCATCTCGGCCTTCCCCCACCTGTCCCCGTGGGCTGGGTGCTGACCCCTCAGCCCTCTTTCCGAGCAGACAATTTAGGGAGAGCTTACATCAGTAAAAATAACAATTTTACAAACAAAGACGCCGCTTCACATAGAGATACCTTCCATTATTTCAGCTCCTTAGGAGCATGCCCTAAATTACTTCAACTTCGTTTGAAAAATAGGAAACTGAGGTAGGGAAACAGGAAATTATTTCTGCAGTAGAAGAGCAGATTGACAATCGCTGAAGGATAAATACTACCCAGACTCTGACCAACCATTCCACCTTAAATCTGTAAATTTATTTTATTTTTTTTTTATAGATCAAGTAAGAGATGCTTGTGTGGCACTCCAAGGAGCAGAGAACAAGCCGCAGACACTTGGTGCATACGATGTATTGGGACAGAAAGCCAGACTGAGCGCTAGCAATGGCCAAATAAACTAAAAGACCTGCAGATTTCCAGGTTTTAGAGTAGTTTGGCACAAGGTACCCGAAAGCTTTTAGGATCCTGGACACCAGGTGAGAACCCCCTCGCAAGTGCCCTCTGCTTTCTAAGCACAGCAGCGGCCACAGGTTCACCACCTACTACGTGAAACTGTAACATCCACCAGGAAAAATTCAAACTGAAAGCTGTCTGAAAGGAAATGAGGGGATGAAATCACACGTAAGACAAGCTCCGGAGGAGAACTATCCACAAAGATACAAGCAAGGATGATTTAGGTACTGGAAAACCGGATAAACTCAGTGGGGTGGAAAAGCACAGAAGTAGGCGTGGAGGATAAAATACAACAGCTCCCAATTTATTACTTGAGATGTGACCCCACGAATGTATCGGTGCACAAATCCTCCGGCTCTGCTCGGAACAAAACCCACGTCCCGGGCTGCAGCTGATGACCAGCGGCAGCGATCGGCACACGTCGGGATTAGACGGGCAACCTGCTTTACGGAGTCAATCGCTGCAAGACTGAACCACATCTGTCTCTTTTTAACGTACAGCTGCATTAACCCTCGGCAAAAAGCAGTGCTAAAAAATATTTTTTTTAAGAAAACACTGAAATCACAACTCTAAGCACTATTGTCAAGCGTAAGCATTTAGTAGTAAGAGGTATTACTCTTAGGACCCACAATTTTCTGCCGTGACACACAACTGCTACTCCATTTCCAACAGATAGTAATTAAAGGAAGAAAGTTTTGGCTCAAACACAGAAACTGATTAAAAGGCGGCTGTAAAGTCTGTTCAATCTGCGATGCAAATAAAAAAAATACCTATCTGCAAAAGCGAAAAGCGAAAGACCCTTTATGAACACGAACCCTAATTCTTTCAATCTCTCATTGTCTGGGCTGACTTCTGGCATAGGAAAATGGGATATATGGAGCTTCATTTAAAGGTCACACTGTTTCCTTCCTTATTTTTTTTACCATGAGCAATTTTAGAAGCCATTAAAGATTTTGAAACAGCCCATATAAAAACAAATTTTTGCTTATCCTGCCTTTGAAGTCAGTTCAACTGATTTCAGTCAGCTTGCAATAGCGGGGGGGAAAACAGCTCCAAAATACAAAATTTAAGCCAGTCACTAAATTCAAACGTGAATCAATGCCAAAGCAGCATACTAAATCAAAGAGGGAGACAAGCAGTTATTGTATAGCTCACATTTTCAAAAGAGAGAAAAATGAGAACAGGGACGTTCCATTTTCTGAGACAAAGTCTACTTCATTCACAGCAAGCTGCTGAACATAGTTGCTAAAATTGTGTTATAATCTAAAGAGATAAAAAACAAGACCAATAACACGGTTTTAGCATTGATAATACCTTGTTATGGAATGCTCTAGAGCAGGAAGTCTTCAGTAATAAATACTTTGAGGCCTAATAAATTCTACCAACTGCTCACTACATACCGAGAACCAGGAAAAGAAAAAAGAGCTTGACTCATTCTTTCCCAGGATCTCCGCAGATCCTTCTCAAGTCTCTGCAGATTTCATCTCTCCCCAGCTTTACATGACACTACAAACAAAATTTCAGGATATGAACCACAATTTCAATCCCGTAAGTGACAGTCAGCACTGCTTTCTCACTCCTGTATTCCCCATTTGTAGCCTCATGTTTCCAAATTCTGAAAGGAGGGAAAAAAGAAGACGCGAGGCAGCAATACCTGTATTCACAGCCCCAGACTCTGAAAACGCAGAGATCCATTTCCTCAACGCACTACAACCTACGTTCATTCTCCCACTGCTTCAGCACGACAAGGGAAGCACAAGCACTGATGTTTCGAGTTTGCGGTATTTCCAGACGTTGTCTATGAGCCAAATCCCAGTTTGCTCTAGCTCCCCCAGAACTAATTTTATTTCAGAGTCCGTCCTATTGACGATTTCTCCTTTGCCCTGAAGCCAGTGCATAATAAGCAGCTTTTTCCAGGGCCCTCCATCTCCCCGGCAGAGCAGAGCATCGTGCCTACAGCGCGCCACCGGAGCCACGCAAGGGGTCAGGAAGAAAATGAAGGTTTGGGATCTCAACAAAAGTTTTACCATCGTAATTACAAGAGTTTTCTTTTCCAAGCCCAAAGCCGGAGCGCTCACGGAGCTCGTTACACCGGTGTAATTACGGCGGTGCGTTTCCTCGCCGAGGCAGGACTACACCTTAATGGGGCCTGGGAGGTGATTCATCCGAATTCCTTCATCCTTGCTCACCAGCTGGGCACTGCTGCCGCCGCGCAGACTTCCTGCTTCGACCTCTGGAGGGAGAGCAGCTCTACAGCCGAGCAAATCTTAACACAACAACTGCAGTTAGTTCTCAGAGAGCATTTGATCAAACGTACGGAATTAGCACTTCCATTTCAGCAGAGAACACGGGCACCTTACCTACAGAAACCTGAAAACGCTCGTCCGTCCTACCAGCCACGGCTGAAAGTCATCCGCGCTTGCAAGAAACCGCAGCTCCCTCAGCGCTGGATCAAAGCATGCTCTAAATGCCGATACACAGACCTCCCTCTCCAATTCCCACTATTAGCTGAACACGTTCGCTACCCATCAGCGGCCGCCCACGCTCAAACGCCCTCGCTGGATTAAACGAAATGTCGTGCAGCACCGTAACACGCAGCTGCCGTGATTCAGGATCCCACACGTGCAAGAAACCAGCGAACGTAAAAACGAAGCGCGGGCCACGCGCAGAACATCAGCGCCCAGCGCACTGCCTCGGGAAGGAAAATAACATTTTATATCAATTTTCGAACCGCCTGCAGTAAGGCGATTTCTGCCCAGGGTTCCAAAATGGAATATCTGCAACCAGCACCGGTGCGGCACGGAAAGCACTAGGATGTCAACAGAAGTGCTTTATCTAAAGCAAACATCTCCACGTGATGGAAAAGAGAGAGAGGAGGGGGAGAGCAGAGGAGGGGCGCAGCCTTACAAGATGAAATTCATTTGCTACCAGGCATTTCTTCCTGCGCGTTATCATGCGACCGAATTGGGTTGGCTGCCACTGAGACGCAGATCCTGGGGCCGCAGCGACGGCCCAAGTGCTCCCCGGTGCCGAAGGGCTGCCCCCCAGCTGGGTTATTCCTGCCAGACCCATGCGGACTGACAGCGATACCCAGCGTGGCCCCAGCTGGAGAGGTGACAGAGACAAAGGGAGGATGCAGCGCTCACGGATCCTCCGAGCGAGCAGCCGATTCAAGAACATTCCCAGCGTTAGCACTACCGAGAAAGCACTTCTTAAAATCCCACAGGAAACAGGCTTTCCATTTTGGGTTCCTGATGCTTCAGCAGACTTCTCATTGCCATACAGCTGATCGGCGTGTTTCGAATTTACTGCCACAGCAAACTGATCCGAATACAGCTTTGAGGTGAAGAGATTTCACAGACAGATTTAAATAAACAAGGAGCAGGACTGTCCTTGTGTGAAGTGTCCAGAGCCCCTTTGTGCCTGGCCTCGCAACTGATTACAAATCTTTTCCCCTCCCTTTTTTTTAAAACATTATTTGTATGCTCTTTCTTATTTTTTCCCCTTTAGCTAGCTGTTGAATATGATTTTGGGGGCCAATTTCGGTTTTGCTTTAAGAAATATTTCACTGAGAGGGAGAAGGAAAGGCAGAGGGAGAACCCCCAAATCCCTACACACACTCTAGCATAACACTCATTTAGTGGACAATATATTCCTACTTCCCAGTAAAGCTAGAGGAAGCAGCACATTTTGGTGCGTTAAACTCGCACAAATTTCTGAAGTTACTCGCTGGTCCACCTGATCGAAACCCGTTAGCGTGCCGGGAGCACCTTACGGATGCGGAGGAGCCATTTTCCCGTCCGCCAGCAGCAGCAGATGGAGCAGGAATTCCAGCACGCCGAGCCAGCGCGATGTTCCTGTCCTTGCAGGAAGCAGGCAGCCTCGCTGAAGCAGCCACGACGATCAAAAAAAAAAAAAAAAAACAGGAGGGGGGGAAAGGGGCAGGTCCTTTCCATCTGGCTGAACTCCAGCCAAAAGCATTCAGGCTTGCAGACAGCCCAAAACTCAAACCTGTTGCAAGGCTGCTTCCTCTCCCCCTCGGCTCCCTCCCAGCTTAATTATCCGCTTCTGCCTGCGAGTGACCCAGGGGCAGGGCTGCGAGCGCCAGCCTCCTCCAGCAAGGCTGCTCCTGACCGTCAAAACAAGGCTGGATCGGCACCCAGCGACTCTCCCCTCCGCCTGGCGCCCGCCAGGCAGCGTTGGTTTATCTGGCGAGCAGGCAGGAGCGCTGCACGCCGCCAGGAAAGAAGTGTTTTCCTGGCCCGAGCCTGCCGTGCCGATACCCCAGCCACAGAGGGGGAGGCAGAAGCGCAGGTGAACAGGTGCAGACACCAAAAAAACACCGTTAATGCCTCCCTGACGAGTGCAAACCCTGATAATAAGCCTGCTAAAAGGAAAAGGGAGAGGAGGTCAAGGTTTGCTATGCAATACGTACAGCTGAAGTTGCACTGGGTAACATCCAAAGCAAACAACACTCCGGAGTTTAAAGCTATCACCAACATTCCTCCATCTTTCCACTCTGGAAGAACAGAAGAGCATGCCTGCTCTATTTTTTTTTTCCTTTTTCTTTTTTTTTTTCTAAAGTATTCCAGGCTTTTCTTCTCACAGTGACGCCCGTAATGCAAGCGGGCTGAGTACTGCACAGAACTTTGCGGAGCGTAAAACCTGGGATTTCTCAGGGCTATCTGCAGGGCTGCTTCGTACTTACCAGCTGCTGATTACACCGGTACACCGCGGCACCTGCCACCGCAGCGACCAGACCAGACGCAGAACAAACCTCTTCCCAAGCCCGTGTCCGTCCCCAAACTATCGCGAGGCATTTCCCTTCCCAGTGAAGGTTCTGTATCTCGAGGGCGGAGAAGCAGCCCGTGACAAAGGTGTCCGCGTTACCAGCACCCTGCGGACTTCGGCACGGCCTTGACAGAACCGAGGGAAACCCCACGCGTGCGGATGGCTTTCTCTGCAGCATCCCCGTTCCACCTCCACCAGCCAAAACGATCGAGCTCGTCGGTTTGCTAAGATCCGATCTGCACCCACACGAACCACTTCCGCTGCCGAAACCACAGGGACTACACAGGGCAAACCACAACCTATCATTTTGTGTCTCTCAACATACAGCGAGAACAAATTGCCAACTTGCGAGCTGCAGTTCATCGCTGCGAGATCTCCAAGCTGTCTAAGAACTCCTGTCCTTGACTCAGAGGTATCACTCTCAAGCCGTCGTTCCCCTTCACCTTCACGTTTAGGGAGTTCACATCGTACAAACCCATCCTCTCCTCTCTTTTACAGCTCCTGACTGCCTTTCACAAAGCTGCTAGGACACTGCCTAAGGCGGGTCAGATGGCTACATGCTCTGGATCAGCACGGAAAAACACGCTTTTAAGATCTGAGAACAGCAACTTACTTTTGGCTGAAGTCATCACCTCATTTCAGACGGTGCATAATAATTTTTCAGAGGGTGGAAAGAGCTATCTTATCTGCGCTGCTCAGAAAACCACATTATTTTCCTCTTTGAGAGCCACGTACCAAAAGAACGAGACTAACTACCACCAGCACGGCTCCAATACTGTCACGGGGGACTGCTGTCACTGCGAGCAGAGCAGTTTCAGAAGGCACGGCAGTACCCCCCTGGAGGAACAGGGGGGTACCCAGGCACCAAGCACACCTCCCGGCCTCCCCAGCAGTCAGCAGGGCTGCGCCCCTGGCACCGTTTGTCATTTTTTTTGCCTTACGCAGCAGGTCCTGGCCCTTTGCTGCTGGCATGTGCCTTCAGGAGGCAGCAGCAGGCAGGAAACCTCCCTCGTATCTGGCCGCTGCCACCACCTCTCCCGTTTCTCTCCCTCTCACTCATTTCCTATTGACTTTCTCATGTCTTACGCTGCAGCTTTTTCCTATTTCCTTTTTCTCCGCGCTCATTATAGCTGCTCTCTTTCGATTCCCTCCTGCTCCCCCTTTTCCCGACACTCTCCCGGTGGCTTTAATCTCCCTCCCTGCTCACCAGGATGCCCTCCCGCAGCTGGGCGCATCGGAGGCGGGCGATGGTGCCTCCGTGCCACAGCAGCACCGAGAGGAGCCGCCTCGTCTGATGTGCTGCCAACGAGCTGCACCAACAGCCACTATCATAACACGGTAAAAAGGCTTGCAAGCAGCCATCAGATACTTCAGGGAGGCTTGCAGGTCGGAGCTTGTATGTTTATGGGAGGGGTGGACTCCGAATCCTGTACCTCTCCTGGATCAGACTGGTGCTTTATTCAGATGGGTCTTTTCCTCCAGACCGGGAAATGCTCGCGCAGGTCAATTCAGGTCCCACCGAAGCCTCCCAACGCTCTTCCGGCACTGCAGCTCACTCAGGACTCCACAAGGAGCACCTGGCTCTTGGCAGGTTACTGGTTCATGGTGGGAAGGCAGCCGAGCTCTTGGTAACATGATTGCCTGCGATACCACAAAACCGAGGCTCGCAGTTTACAAATAAAAGCCAAAGCAGCCTCTCACGTAAACGGGATTATTTGTGCCGCCGCTCACAGTTTCCAGGAGGAACAGTATGTGGACAAAAAGACAGGTTTCCACCACCACTTCTGAAGACTTCTAATATATATTTCAAGAGCTCAGGAGCAGACAAACCGATTCAAGCCTTGCCCCGGCAGAAACCCTCCTTCTTGTGCCAACTGCACGCAACCCAGACCTCCCATACCCCGGGATGCTCCCCTAAGTTCCTAACATCAACGCTGCAACTTCACTGTAGCCAACAAGAGAGGCCCTTCTGGTCAATTCACGCAGCTCAGCCCATCTTTTAGGATGAGAGCTGCCCAAAAACGACAGTTTTTCTGAACTGGTTAAAAACCGAGACCTAAGCGCACTCCTAGGACAGCGCCTACCGTCAGCAGGACGTTTGACAGCAGCCGGGTAACCAACGTGACAACGATTCAGGTGGATTACAACCGAATTATTTCGAGCACAGGAACTCACATGCTACGCCTTCGGGTCTTTTCCAGTCCACGTATTCGGCCCCGGGAACGACACCATTCATTTGCTTTTCCAGCGCCCGGGCGATTTCACGACGTACCTTCCCAACTGGCAGCGCAGAGCCCCACAAGTTTCAGCGTTGTCAAAACAAAGCTTAAAATAGCCCCGCAGATAATTTTTAAGCATTTGCCAACAAATGTAAACAGCATCATTTCTTACTTACCAGACTTCGTTAAACGGTGCAGCTATGCAAGGAAGGGTTCCTGCCCATTGGTCTTAAAAGTCAAACAGACAAAATACTGAAAATACTCAAGAAAAGGATGCAGAAGAATAACAAAGCGTAAGCGACGGTTAGGAGACTATTTGTGAATGTCACAGCCTGAACATTGTTTGTTTTGTTTATACTATTTATAATTATGCTTACATTTCAACATAAAATAAGGACACTGCTTTTTCCTGTCATTTTAATGTATTTATTTTAATTAAAAAAAAAAAAGTAAACCTGGTTTCTTCCTGCCTTTTTCTAAATGCGTTGTTCCTATTTCGTACGTCTTGGTATCCTGCCTTTATCCCTCGTACATTCTTGCAGGTTTTTTTTATCCCTTTTCATTCAACCAGTAACTCTGCTACTCCTTCCCTTGTCCTTACGTTGAGACGTTATCCACATACAGGCTCCTGACCCTTGGTTTAATCAAGCTGAGACATGAACTAACATTTCTATTCTTTACACCCAGTAATTACCCAGAACAGGGCCACAGAGTAGAACAGAACACAGGATCAGCTAGCTGAAAGCACGCACTCAGGTTTATTTTCTCTTAGTGCTATTGGTATCTCTTACCAGAGCAAGATCTAGTTTTCTCCAAGCAGGTAAAACATTAGGACTAGAGCGAGTGCAGGAAGAGTGCTTAGAGGAGTATTTGTGCAGCCTTCCAAATGCTACCAGGAGCATTTTTACCTGCATCTTGGATCACCCAGTCCGCAAACTCCGGGATAATACAAACGGGATGCGTCACTGAGCCTCCCACCAACAATTTCCAGGGGGCAGAAAGAGGTATGAAGAGAGAAACCTGGAGGCTAAAGCCCTGAAAGCAAAAACCTAAGCTTATCTTTCAAGCAGCAGAGCCAACATACTTCCCCGGTGACCCAGAAGGACCACCTAGAGGTTTAAGTGGAGAATTCAGTCTCCAGACCAAGGCAAACACTACTTCTTTGAGACACTTTGCATAACCACGCTGCTGGCCAGGGTGGGGGATGGAGGCTGTAACCCCTGAGAGGAAAGCGATGCCACCCAGAACTAGGGGGGAAAAAAGAGCTGGTGGCAGAAATCCCAGCGGTTATACACCAAAGCTTCTGGGGAAAGCATCGGAGCAGCAGCAGGCACTGAAAATGCTCAGCAAACGGCGTTCACACGAAGTACTTAGAGCACAAATTCACTGAGACCTGCTTCTGGAAATAACCCCAAAAGGTCTTGGGATATAGTTATATATAAAGTAACTGGTACTGGTGTGATCCGTGTTCTACACCACCTTGAGATGAGCTGCCGAATACTATTCAATGCCTAAATTCAACGCCTAAATCACTATTTTTACTATGCGATGTATAACAGCTCAGAGTAAACACGGGGCAGCAGCACTGAGCACGGCCTTCCAAGCACCAACAAACTTTTATCCTGCATGGGCCACGCTCACCAGCAGCACAGAGGGCAGGTTTACAAAGCTTGCTGTAAGAGCACAGACCAACACCCGCCGAGCTCACCAGCCCTAGGTGACTTCTGCTCCGAGGTGCGCGTTTCCTACCAGGCATCTCCACAGGCCAGCAGCAGACATCACCAAAGCAAACGGCGAGCCTGAAGCACTCTGACCTGCAAATGTTTTTCCCAGGAAGAAACGGGGAGGCAGAGGCAGCCCAGAGAAGGACGACAGCCGCAACGTCTATCTGAAGAGCTCAGATTGCCACCAAACCCTTTCTCCGGGCTTTTCCTGCAATCCCCCATACCCTCTAGGCTTTCCATAATTAGCTCTGCTAAGTACTGCTGCAGCTAAACGAATCGCGCCCTGACTCCTGCGGATCTGGACACGATTTTTACAAAGTCTAGAATTGAAATAGCCCGCACCTCGGTCCGGTTCCCCATCTACCCATTTGAAACACTAATAAATGCCATAATAGGAGTTGTGCGCAGGGAGAATTATACAATTGGGCTAACAGATGAAATATCATTCCTGCCTCCACCCAAATAATCACGACGCCCACAGCTCTATTCAAAACTAGAAAATCAAGCTCACCTCAACTTCTGTCTCTAGTAAAAACCCTAATAAATTATGCAGCACCAACTGGTAGTGTTCGCTTCTCTCCGAGCCAGTAGTAAACATCACAGACAGCAGCCCCTTCTGACAGCTTCAGTAAAAAAATAAATAAAAAATGAGGTTACGCACAGATGATGTCAGCTACCGATTTACAAACATAGTGAAACAGAGAGAAAACAAGAAAATTTACCGCGATGCCTACTATCAGGGAATCACAGAATGGTTTGGGTTGGGAGGGACCTTAAAGATTATTTAAATGCAACCTGCATGGGCAGGGACACTCACCCCTAAAATGATGCATTTTAGTCAACAGAAAGGGATGTTTCACCGCAGCCCACTTTCCCTAAATAATCTTACAAACTCTCCTAATTAGGAAAGCACAGAGTAACAGCACCTAGCTGCCCAGTGACAGCAAGGTGCGACTTTCTCTGAAGTCCTTACTCTTACCCTGGTGAAGAAAACCAGCTTTCTTCCCCCCCACGGGGTTAAAGGAGTCCCAATTACCAGGGGACTTACAAACAGCCAAAGACAGCGAAAGTGCATCTCAGCAGATAAGAAACAATTAGGGCCTATTTTAGTACCAAGCGAGGAGCGAATCAGCAATTAAAAGCCTCTCAAGGATAATTACGTGTAAATTCTACCTCTCCTATTTTCCGATCGTAGCAACAGAAACTACAGCAGGGTTATAAATAAAGCTCCTCCGATGGGAGCTGCACAGGAAGGGTAAGCAGTCTCCCAAAAAGACTCCCCGCGAGCAGCGAGCGCATCCCTTCTTTCGGAGGGCTCCAGCAAGCAGAGGGAAACCTCGGCCGAGTCCCGGAGCCGTGCAGTTGCTTCACCCCGCAGCGCGCTTGGAACGGTTACAGGAAGAAAAATACAGTTAACTACGAGGCACAAAATATTAATCGCGCACAAATGTTTCTTTAGTGTCATAACAGGATACAGCCCAGTTGCGATCATCCTTCAGCGGCCAAGCAGGGCCTGCGAAGGGCTGAGTTTCAGCCCGGCCCCGGTACGTCCTCGCAAAGAATAAAAGCCTTATCTCGGCCGGCCATGTGTCGCCTGCCACGCAGAGAGCAACGCCCAGGGCGGCCGCACGGCTCTGCCGCGAGGCAGCGGGGGCACTTCGGGAAGCGTCCCCCTCCCCAAATGGCGACGCTGGGAGCTTGTGACAGCATCCAGCAACGAGGACCCAGCCTGGTGAGAGCAATTAGGAAGGAGCTCGAGGACGAAAATACGTGAATTTGCAGGCTAACAGGCGCAGCCCCCTCCTAAATCCAGAGCTGGAGGCACTCGGTCTCACCTGCCTGCTCCAGGTCCCCTCGCTGTGCCCATTTTCCTTCAACTCTGAAGGCATCTAGACCAACAGCTCAAGTGCAGATGCCCCCCCAAAATCTTACTACGTTAAGCGAGACAAATGCCACCCCAGGAGGCCTCCGAGGAAATACAGGAGAGCTAGGAGAAGAGTATATTGAGAGGGTGTGAATGTTTACAGACGAAGTGGCAGAGCAATAAGACTGGAGATGAACTGCGCGATATGGTCCGCTGGGCACCAGCGTTATGAAAAGCAGCAGCTGACAAAGTACAAGAACATCCTGAAAGAAAGAAGGGGAAGTAGATGTCACTGCCTGGGGGTCTGCATCTCTCATACCAGCACCAGAAGCCACGCGGGACACCACGGCTATCCTGGGCCACCCTCTGCTTGTGTATGTATTCCTAAATCTCATGTATTCCTAAACCTTAAGTACTGCTTCATAAGACAATCCTTTTTTTCTGCCAGCACCCTTTGCATATTTCTCCAAAAGCGGAGAAGCTGAGCAGGAAGGGCCCGCGCCAGATGGGCAGACACTAAAATCTGCTGGGAAAAGGCAGAAAACACCATGAGACAAAAAAAAAAAAGTTCCCAATTAATGAAAATCTCATTTATCATCCTGGCTGTAGAGCAGCACCAGAAACGGCCATGCCTACAAATTCCTTCTCATTTCTGCAGACTTCAGTGCCCTGCACGACCTCATCAACAGAGGACACGTGAGGGATAGGGCAAGCGCAACCTGAACATCGGGAACGCCAGAGAGCTATCAAAACACGCGGGATTTCATTTCATTTTCACCTGACGGGCCACAAAAGGAAGTATTTGCTGTCTTAAGCAGCTCTACATATGCAAAAGGCAACTCCGTAAAGCTCGTATGGAGAAAAGTGCAGGCCCCTGCTGCCCCATTATATTCCTAATGCCATTTGGCAGAGGTGCAAGCTGAGTTTTGGGTTTTGTTTTTAAGGCAGTCCCCAACTCGATCGCACCAAGGAAGGTCACCGGTAAATAAGGAGAGAATTAAACACGTCAGATGACTTGTGCCGTGCGGATCTAGTGACACCAGGAGCTTGGAGTTTATTTATATTGCACCTGCTTTGCATTCCAAGCCCGAGAGCGGGACCTAAAGAGGCAACACGGAGGTTTCCTGGGCACAATGGGAACCCACGCCTGTCCCCACCATCCTGCGAGCATTAAAAAATCCTCGGCATTAAAAGTCACCTCAACCAAAACCCCAATGGGACACCGAACAGAAACAGGCACTCCACGCAACCAAAAGCAACAGAAAACAGACTTTTCTCTTTTTCTGGTCTCTGCTACAGTTTTAATTTGGCTGTTCCAATTCAATAATGGAAAATATTTTGTTTTTACTAACAAGCAAATGCAACTCCATGTCCTCGTGCTTCCCCCCCATGCAACACAACCGCTTGTTTGTATGAAAACCCTGCTGTTCCTTCGGATATCTTGCAACCTGCCCTAAGATACACGCTCTTAAGTACAATATTCTTGCAAACCCACTGAAACATCACCTCCTTCTCACTGTCACTGTGTCGCCTGATGCAGAAAAGTGTCCTGCAACTCAAGAGTATCTGTAGTGTTCATACAAACACACCACAAACAGAAAAAAAAAAAAAAAGAAATAGCGAACTGAAACAGCAAGGAGCCCTGCAGCCCCAGGCAGCAACAACTTCACCTCCTCTGCTGGTACAAAAATATTACGCAGTTCATCTCAAAGTCTCGCTGCTCTGAGAACAGCACAGAAATAAACACCAGCTCGATGCGGCTCCTCGCTGTCCGGGAGCGCTGCTCAACCTCTGCAAAAAGGCCCAGGTGTAAACGTGAATTACGCCTGCTCTTCTCTGCCCGCACCTGGGGTCTCCGAGGGATCTCAGGCACCCAGAGGCATCATCCCTGTCCCTGCCCTGCTTCACCTCCTGTGCCAGAGCTGCTCGCGTTGGTCGTGCAAGGCCCGAGAGGCGAGGCCTTCATCTCACACACATTTGCACCTTAACCACCAGACAGGCACAGTAATGAAAAACGCAATAAAATCCATAATAAAAGAGAAGCTGGGTTTGCTTGCAAGCATCAAAACAAGCTGTTTTTCCTGCTCACCAAAAAAAAAAAATCTAAAATTCCATCTCAAAAGCACGTAAGGGGTTTCCTACTGGATTTTTTTTTCCCCTCAACATATAAAATACATTTTTTCACCTGCCTCAGCAGCATCCAAGCAGAAGAATCCCAGCCTGCTAACGAAATGCACGTGGCAGCACCTGCAGAGGAGCCCAGAGGCCCGAGCAGGTATCTCGGGCAGGACAAATCTTGCTGCTACGGTCGTGCAGCCACCAGCACCATTCCTGCTCGGCGACTGCTCCTCCTGCCCTCACCTGATGTGACCTCCATGCAAGGCTACGGCGCTTGACCTGCCGAGAAGCAAGCGTGTCCTCGACTCAGCTTTTGAGCTCGAGGCTTCAGCCGTACCCTAAACTCGTGCTGCTTTTCCTGCTTTACTTGGCGCAGGAGCGGTTCCCCTGGGTTTTCCTACCAGCACCGCGCTGGCCTGGGAGCGGAACGAGAAGCCCTGGCAGGCGTGAAAGCAGTTGGACTTGAAATTCTCCAAAGTTAACCCCGGCGCCTTGACAGTCGGCCGCCCCACGTACGTGCTGATTCCAATTCCCAGAAATATGATTTAATCCCGATTTTCTCATCCCGTCACCGAAGTCAAAACGCGGAGGACGCGAGCCCTAAGGCAGAGCCTAAACTTCATAAAAAAGAACTTATTTCATACTGACCTGTCCGTGATTGTGGACTGTGTGCCACTCATTGGAGCCTTTGGCAAGAAGTCGTATTATCCACTTTACATTTTACTCTTATTGCAGGAATATTATCGAGGCTTGGCCCCCCACACGCACCGAGGTTCAGGCTCCAGCCTCGCTCCAGAAGAGGCATGCACAGAGAAAAATTCAGTTCAAGGGCAGGGAAAAAGAAAAAAAAGAAAAAAATCCCAAACTCTTCTTGCAGTCACTCAGAATATCCAGACCACGGAAGTGGAGGGGGGGGGGGAGGTTGTTTCAGGAAAAATTCCAAAAAATAATAATAATAAAGCTGTACCCCTAGGTGCCCCCAGAGATGGGAAGCGGGGGGGGAAAGGGTCTGCAGAGCGAGGAAACCTTCAGGGGAGCAGATCCTCGGTGGTCCTAGGGCAGGGTGCAGGGGGCTGAGCCCAGGGGAGGCCGCCGGCCCTGCCGCCTCCCCGCGGGGTGCCCCCTCCCCGCCGCTGGTTTGGGGGATTTTTTTTTTTTTAGGGTTTTTCTTCTCCCCCCCTTTTTATCTCTCGACGGCTGCCGGTGTCCTTGGGGTCGCCGAGACGAAACCGGGTGCCATGTCCCCGTTCCCCGTCCCGTCCCGTCCCGTCCCACCCCCCCCGCCCGCCGGCTCGCCCGTTCAGGGGAGGGGGACGGGCGGGTGGGAGCCGCTGTCCGGCTGTCTGTGTGGCTGTCTGTCTGTCTGTCCGGCCGGCCGGCCGCCCGTCCTCAGGCCCGGGGCTCCATGCCCGGCCTCGCCGCTTGTCCCGAGCCGGAGCGATGAGAGGGGAAAGAAGCGGAGATGGGGAGGGGGGGGTCGAGGCCCGGCCTCCCCCAGCCCAAGGCGGGGAGCTCGGCTCCCTTCGTGGCCTCTACCCGCGGGGAGGCCCCGGCCCTGCCTCGGGCACGGCGCGGCGGGGCAAAGTCCTGCTGCGAGAGGAGCTGCTGCTGCTGCTGCCGCTGCCTCCTCCTCCTCCTCTTCCTCCTCCTCCTCTTCCTCCTCCTCCTCCTCCCGGTTCCGGCCCGGCCCCGCTGCTGCCGGGCGGGAGCGGAGCCTCCCGGTGGAGGCCGAAGCGAGCCGGGCCTCCCCTGGCCTCCGGGGGGGGGGCTCAGCCTCCGGCCGCAGCGCTCCTCCCCGCCCCTCCGGCCGGATCCTTCCGCCGGCGCTCCGCCCCGCCCGGGCCCTCTCCTCCTCTTCCTCCTTCTCCTCCTCTTCCTCCACCTCCTCCTTCTCCTCCTCCTCCTTCCCCCTGGAGCCGGGGATGCGCGGTGTGGAAAATGTGGCACGGAGGGGCAGCGGGCAGGAGGGGGCGAGGGGAAAGAGCGAGGGCAGGAGCTCACCCCCACAGCCCCCACAGCCCCTACCTGCATCCCCCGTGTACCCTTCATCCCCCTGTATCTCCCTGTCACAGCCTCCACTGCCCCTCTCTGCATCCCCCCTGTCCCCCCTCCATCCCCTCGTACCCCTCCATCGCAGCCTCCATCTGCATCCCCCTGTACCCTCCTTCCCCCCGTACCCCTCCATCCCCGCACACCCACAACAAGTCTCCTCAGGATCTCTTCTCGCAGCTGAGGAGATCAAAAACCCAAGACCAGCGTGATGGCCGCCCCCCGGCACACCCTGGGCCTGCTCCCGCTCCCCCAGCGCTTTGGGCGAGCAGCCCACGTGCTACCACACCGAATAAATGCAGAATATTCGGACAGCAGCACCTCAAAACGCACGGATGGGGCACAGCTCCCACCAGAAATGTGTCCGTGGCAATATATGGCTGTAGTTCCTTGGTGCTTACACCACGTACAACAAATCCATCGGGAGCGGCGTCTGTCTCGATGCCACGAGCGTTTGAACAGCACGGCTTGTTTGGGACACTGGATGTAAGGCAAACTGCGATAACAGACCAGACGCCAAGCTCGAGGTTCATTACCTAATCCCCAAATCTGTTGCCGACACGAGGGGATAGATGAGCTTTCAGGCGGGCACTCCTGCTCTCAAACACCTAGGGTAAGAGCGTCCGTATACCAGAAGCTCGTGAACCTCCCAAGCCACCGAGCCTCGCGTGGCCAGGAACTGAAGGCAGTGACCGCCAGATGTGAAATGGAGGGGACGGCTCCACGTGGCACCCCTGCCTGGCCTCCCAGAGCCGAGGACTTGGGCAAGGCCTGGGGCTGAGGCTCACGTCAGCCTCCCCTACTAGATGCCAACAACAGGCCGAAATAGGAGTGTTATTAGCTAATCCCGGTCATGTAGGCCACCTTCCTTCTCTTTAATTAACCTTACCTCCACACGCTTCTTCAAAGCCAGGCACCGGACTTGGAAAAAGCCTGGAAAAGAGGTTTTTGGGGAGGGAGGAGCAGAGGTGGCAGTAAGCACCATACCTTGCCCCGAGGCGCTCGCGGGACCCCGGCGTGGAGCTGCTTCCTCGTGTGGAGAAGTGAGTGGGAATCAGGAAGCCCGGGCGCTCTTTGATAGTCTGATGAATTTGTTGTTTTGAAGAAGTTCGGCGCAAAGAGGGGAAGCGTGGGATGAAATCATTTTCTAGATGGTACTTGACATAGACACGCAGAGCTTTTACGCTTCCTCTTTTGGTTTCCTTTTGGGGAAGATAGAGGCTTGAAAAAAGAAAAAGAGGGGGGTGCGAGTCGTGCACCCACAGCCGCCTCCAACACTGCAGCAGCATGCAACACGCTGCTCGCTGTTAATGGAGTGCCTAAATATCTCTATTTATCGATCTATACTTATCATATATCTCTTTATTGCATTCTTTATTGCACCTTCTCTGCAGTAAGTTCCTCCCTGCCTTTATCGCAGGGAACATGCAGTACTGTGCCTTGAGAGAGAGGAAGGCTCTTGGGAGACCTCTTATTTCATGACAGGCCCAGCATTTGCATATTAGGCCTTGATGATTTTTTATTACTTTAATTATATTTTATTGTGCATGACAAAATAATGGCAATAACAATTAGCTGGAGGAAATCCTAAGAAAAAAAAAAAAAAAAGGAAAGAGTAGGAAGCATCTTCAGCTGCAGTAAAAGGACATAAAACTCAGTGGAGTGACACTGATTAACATTTGCCAAAGAATCTGCTCAGTACTGTCAAAAGAAGCATCACATAAAACTATACCAAAGACAAGAAGGAAGCATAAAACCCTTACAGCATATTGTTCAGTAGATTAACTCTTGCTCGTAATGGGCTGCATTCACATTGCTACGTTTAATGCCACAATTAAAAAGAAAAAGCAATAATAAAACAATTCCAAAGTAGACTCTGATACCATAATTGCTTCTCCTTCCTGCACATGATGATTTTCATGGGGAAGCTGATTGTGTACTGATGTTAATATACATGTCTATTTATGACACTTCTGCTGCCTGGGCAGTTTTACAATGTGAAATCCAGGGGAAAAAAAAATAAATCGATAAGCAATTACATTGTGCAGTACCAATTAAAATAGATTTTGTTTGGTAGCTATGAAGTCCTCACTTAGCCTGAATTTACAGCTAGGACTGTCTTATGAATATAGATGTTGGAAGGGGGAGCTGCACGTTTAGCTCATCAGTCCACGTCTCTGGGGCCAAGCACCAATGTCCCCTGTCCCCCCCACTTATATTTTTTATAGGGTCCGGAGCAGAGCTAAACTGCTGAAATAACGAGGACCGTGATGTGAAGAATGTCGAGTGCTACGAACTATAAATTCCCATTTTGCCTTAAGTAAAGGATGGCACAAAAATCCTTAGAGGTACCTTATTCAGAGCTCCTGGCAAGGCATGTCTACAGAGGGAGGCTTCACTGAGCCTCTTTCCCAGACCTCATTTCCCAGCCTGGCACCAGAGGCTCACCCGGGGACCTGATGCCATCTGCTGGAGGATCCTCGCATGGCTGCTCACATCTGAAATCTTCCACCGGCATTTTAACAGCAAGGGCCCGCTCACCGCCAAGCTGCTTTTGAAACGAGTCCTGAAACCGGAGTCAGCTTCTGGAGTTTCTGGAGCTCCAGGTGCTGTGCTCTGATCCGGAGTTGCACCACTATGGCCTCAGTACAAACACAGGTCAGAAACATCAAAAGGCAATAGATTTTTAACTCCCTGAGCCAGATTTATCAGGCTTTGCCTTGTCTTCAAATTTAGAGCATCAGTGAACGTAATCATTCTTTTGGGAAAACTTTGTACCACATTTCAGGTGGGATAACCAAGCATTAGAGCACCTTACCTGCGAGTGCAATGGATCCCCTGCAGACCTTAAGGATAGATAGCTTTGTGAAATTGCATGCTGCAACTCAGACATGATGGGATAGTAGCTGAGTTTTGCTGACCTTTGTTATAAAAATGAAACGGACAAGGACTCTTCTAACTTTAAGTTATGTATGATTTGAAAGGGCACAGATCATGGAATTAAGCCTCTTGTGCTTTGCTGCTTACAGGTAATCAATTTAAAACCAGTGTCAGAATGCACCAGGGTTTTGTACTGGTATTTAGACTTCAGTTGGTAATGCCACAAAATTACTAAGGCTATGGGGAAAAAAAAAAAAAAAGGAAAAAAAAAAGATTTCAGGGAACTCCTCTGGTATGAGATCCTGCTGAGCCAGCTGAGAAGTTGTGGGGGATTTCCTTATTTGCTGAGATTCTGCTTTTGAGAGAGTGGAATATATTATGATGAGCTGTCTGAAATCCAGACTTGGATTGGCCATCCACTGAATTTTCCAGCCAGGTGCTGGGCTGCTGCCAAACAGCCACACCGCGACATGGATGCCACCTGCTTCAGAAGCTGATGCAACAACTGATCCGACAGCCACTAATGGCCACATTGATGCACTTCTAATCTGAAAAAAAATATTAATAATAATGAATTTGTGCTGCACTCCACATTGCTATGAGATTTCAAAGCCTTTTAGCATCACATGCCTTAAAATAGGCACATGATTCGCTACCTACAGAGACAGGCTGCTTGTTTCGTGTCCAGTTTGCTGGAAATGCTGGAAATGCATACAGGGCTGGCCCGTGCTTTTATGTCACTTGGACGCATGCAATACTTTGCTGACTTTGTTGAGATACAGATAGATTAATCTATCAGGGTTTCCACTGTGACAGCTTATTAAGTGCCTAAACCTGGATAAGCCACATCACAGTAAGCATTTTTATAGCACTAAGCTTTCTTTCCACATCAGCATAATTAAAGCAGCAGCGTGTGTAAGGGCAAAGCTGCTGTACGTCCTGCCATGGACTCTTTCTTCCTGCTGCCTGCTAGAATCAACACCCTCTAATTGGAAAAAAAGAGGTATTTGTTATTAGGGTAAAATCTAAAGAAATAAAGAATGAAATTTCTTATCCCACTTGAGGACTATCAGTTACACTGAACAGATGTTCACCTTCTGACATGATACGGGATTTAAGCAACATAACACAAACATTCCTGAAAACCTGTAGCTTGTAACACATGAAAAGCAACAGAAATGGACACTTTCTCTTTTCCATGTGAGATTAGCTACCAGTAAGCTGTTCTAACTTTGCGAAACTTTCTGCACATACCTTCCAGGTCTGTTCAGTTGCTTCTGGAAGTGATTCTCTAAAGATGCCTTAGGTTGCCAACTTATCGGCTGCCAAACTGCCCCTGGGGCTTGAGGGAAACAGGACAAAGCCAGCAAAAGCTAACACCTTCTTCTCTTGCACAGATTTACAAGAGCACATATTGAAGCTGACTTGGAAAGAGAAAAGCACTCGTTAGTTTTGGTATAACCAAAAAGAAGTTGTTCCTTGTCTAGAAATTGCGTATACAACATGAGGCTAATTGCTGACTCTAATTTTCTCTTGGTCTCTGAAATATGATTTCTTTAGAAATGGCAGCAGACTTGTTATTTTACTTCCAGCTAAGCTATACAAAGTCTGCAACTATCAGGAACATACACACGACTACCATGAAGCTTAAAACATTCTCTTATCTTTTATATCCAAGGAACAGGCCAGCTGACAGCACTGGTATTAGTCTAAAACCAGACTCTAGAGACCTAAACTACTACGCTTTTATAGCAGTGTTTGGACTACTGTTGCAAGGGAATAAAGCCTTCAAGATCACAAAATAGCAATTTCTTCAAATACAAGTAAGGAGTTTAATTATAAAGAGAGGGCAGAGGACCAAAAGGAAGTTAGCTTTATAAAGCTGCACTGCAGGGCCTGCAGTAGAAGCAGAAGGCAGGCAGTGGGGGAAGGAATGGGTTTAAAAGAAATAATGGGAAGACATAAAATGAAATAAATTGGGTGGGAGTCAGATGTCACTCTTCACAGTGAAGCACCTTTGCTCATGAACTGAAGACTAGATTCTAGTGTGTAACTTGAAGTTGTGAAACTGGGAAGATGCTTGCAGCTCCAAAGCAAAGCTGCAGAGTGTTACTGTACTTTCTTCTCCGATTGCAGACTACCTCAGAGGTTAAACAAACTCCCAGGATAAATTATTGCAGTCCCTGACACCACTTCACCATGCAGCCAGGCTGCTTGTAGAGTGTTAAACAGGCCGGGAACTCCAGAGGACTCAACACTACACAGCTGCTCCCCAGTGCTGGAGGATTTTGAGGTAGATTTAGGGTTACACTCAAACAAAATTCACTTAACTGTTCATAGAAAACAGACTCTGGCATGATTGATCTCTGGCAAAATACTGTGCCCGTAAGCAAGGCAGAGTTGGTTCTGGGTCTGCACGGTGCCTGTGTCTCTCACTGAAAGCACCACTCTGACAGAAACATTTTCCTCTCCTCCTGTTTCAGGAGCACCATTTGAAGAGAGCTTTTGAAAGGAACGCACAACTTTCTAAATCACTTTTGATGAAGATGTTCCCCATGTTGCCAGCTTTCCAAGTGCCAAGCTATTGCATTAAGGGCAGAAGCAACCCCCGTGTGAACAGATCTGAGCCCTGCGCAGCATCTTCGTGGCAGCTCGCACCTCCCACAGCAGATTAAGTGACAAAGTGCCCGGGGAGCTTTGTGGCACGAACAGAACAGGATGTACACAGCTCCCTGCAGCTGCACGGACCTGCAGTTTCTCTCTGGCTCCGAGTGAAAGCAGCCCCCCAGCATGTAAGCAATACCCTGGCAAGCACACGGAGTGACAGCCCAGCACCTCTCAGCCCCCAGCTTTGTTCAATGCCAACTCATGCACCAATCCACACAAGAACTCCATTCAAAGACGGAAACCAAATTCCTCATATAATTAAATAATCTTTATTTTATAAAACATAATACAAAGCATCTACACCATTCACTGGTGGAACATTAGTTGCTATTACACAGTAATGCAAACACAAGTTATTATTTCACACTAGTTCTGCAGTTTCCTTTTCCACTTGCTGCAGGCACCATGGACTAGCCTGAGGACAGGTCCCTCCATGTGCTCCACAGCTTACAGGTTCTTTTTCTTCTTGGGTCTGCGACTCTATGCTGGAGCCCACCAGACAGACTACGAAGCCTTGCTCTGCGACATCACTGCTAGCTCTACCTCACAGAGCCATTCCTAACTGCTCTTTTGTTTTTTGGTGCCTTTGCTTAACTTCTAAAGCCTCAACATTGATCACTGAGCCCTGCTTCTTCCAACCCAGTTCCCCCCAGTTCATAGAAGGGGGCCCCTCAGCCATTAAGTGCATTGCCTTTCTTAATATTTTCATGCAAGGTGCTTCAGATACCTGCGATCACTAACTGGCATCCTTATTCTCCATTCCTACCCGGGCAGGCTGTGCACAGAAGGGCTACAGCCACGCATTAAGCTGCACACCAAATTTCACCAGAGTTTGGGATCCGAATCATCAAGTCTGCTCAGGAAACTGCTCCTGCTGGGCAAGACAATTGCACTGAGAAATGAACGGGCTCCGTTTTCAGCTGTGCTTCCTCAGGACCTGCTGCTGAAAGCCCTCCCTGCGATCTTAGCCCTTATTCCCAGGTCAGGCTGGCTGCTGAAACTCTCCTGACTCCAGATTTGTTGCAGTCCTCAGTAGGGAACGCCCACCAGACATCCTTTCTTTAACCTGGGAGTCTAGCTGAACAAGAAGGACCTGGGCTCATTTTTACATGGATGTCTAGCTCACTTGTTTCGACTCCTATTCATAAGCACTGCTGTAAAGCACCTTGGACTTGTGCTTTTAAACAAGCCTGATGCTGGGAAGTGTCATGTTCAGATTGGAAATAACTAAATATGGGCCGCAGAGAGAAGTGCTTCACTCCGAGCAACAGCAATTCGCCTTTATACAGCACAGCTTGACAGAGACCACCAAGCTTTAATCGAAGGTGGCTTAGTGTTAACAGATGGAAACGCCCCACGAGGTAGCTGAACATTGTACCCACTTCACAAGGGGGGTAAGCTGAGGCAAAAAGGCTCCTTGACACATCACACACCCGCAGCAGAGCTGGGAAAGAACCGGCGAGCCCTGACTAGCCCTTCTTGTCTCCCTCCAAGGCAGTCACATCGCCGCGCTGTGCCGAATGAGTCAAGTTTGGGTTGAAGGACCAGCTCATCACCAGCCGGCTCTGCTGATCGGAAGCCCTTTGGCTGCAACAGGCAAGGCTGGCAGCAGCACGACAGCCCTGGTGCTGAGTACAGAGCTTAAAGAACACACAGGGAAACAAACGCCAGCAGCTGCCAGCTGGGCAGCAGGTTTTCTCCCTGCAAATGGGACCAGATAATTAACATCTTTTCTCCCAGACAAGTACACGTCTCTGCTTAAAAAATGCCAGATTCTGTGCCTCTCATTTCTTTAATTATTTGGCTATAAAGTAAGTCTCCCTTACCCTGTAAATGTTCACTTTCATAAAGTGAACCAGATCTAATCAGGAAGAGAGAAGTGAATTTAAAGCCCAGAGGTCAAAGCATCAATGCAGATGAAGAAGAGTCAAGATTAGGTCTCTGGCTTGAAGAGGGCATAGGACAGATCTGAAGCTGGGTGTCTCTCCCACCCTAACTAGCAGGTTTTGAAGCTGTATCCTGGCTACTCTTTAACCAAAAATTCCAGTTTGGATCTGAGGAGACACTCTTGTCAAAACTGTTATCTATGGACCTTGGGAAAAACATCAATGCTCATTTCAAGTGAGCTGTATTTATACCTCCACCTACAGTCCTCCACTGTCTTTAAACGCTGGGACAGACTCTGGGTTCAGACACAGTGACAGGAATCTGGAAGGACACCTTCAAGAGCAACAGAAATACACAGCATTTACTACAGATCGGGTTCCGCACCCTGTTCCCTTTAGGCTGCCAGAAACGGCAAGTACAGATTATTCTGCAGTGATCTGCAAATGCACCCTACATTTACTGCTCTCATTTTTAGAAGTTACTCACAGTTTGGGGAAGGTATTTGACAGTCTCAGGACAAGCCACTGGGTCTCAGGCTTGCTCCACACTATGCCTGCATTTGGGCCAATAAATAAAGCAGAGGGAAATTTGCCGTTCTGCAGACACAGCAGTGCTGGGCCCGTGTTGGAGGTCAGAGAACCACTTACTGACAAGTCCTGATGGGGCTCCTCATAAAGGAGAGTGCTGGTCACTCACGGAGCTAGGAGCAGTATTTAGAGGGCGTGGGCAGAGCTTTAACAGTCAGGAGTGAAGAGGAGGAAAAACGTCACAAAAGCGCTTCCCTTCAGGGGCTGCATCTTTGGGTGTGTTCACGGAGCACCGAGTCCTGCAAGGTGCCAGTGCTGACCAGAGCTTCTGGACACTACTGAAAAATAAGTTACCAATACGTTATTAAATAAGTTATTGAAAGGAATTAGAAAGGGTAGGAAAGAGTGACCTACTTAAAATACTGTTCCTTCTAGAGTTCACGCTCTAGCTCAACCACCAGAACCACGTCTCCCAAAGGAACCGTGGGGATAATGAACAAAGTGCGGCTAACAACCACCATTTTGCGTTTATATAGCACCTCTCAAGTAAAGATCTGAAAGTGCATAACACAGATGGATCGGCTCCATCACCCCCAATTCACAAATGGGGAAATTAGGCACAGAGTTAGAGAGTTAAGTGACTTGCCCAAGGTCACATAACAAGTTGGTGGAAGAGCCAGGAATCCCAGCTCCCACGAAACACTAAAACATACTCCTTCCTAGCAGTACGTAGTCACTCCAACTGTCTAGACTGTACAGGACACTGAACATCAACATCTAACGTTATTTTCTCCTCTCTTCCAAGACCACAGCAATGCTGAAGGAGTTAGCTGCTAACACTGCTATTTACACCGGCACTGCTGGACCAGTTACGGTTAGTCAGTAAAATTAGCCCTTCTTTCACTCCTGTCATTTAGCGTATGTTTACGTACACACCGAGCTAGCCTCTGCCAGGCCAAACACTGCAGATCCGATGAATCCATGGCACAGCTCCATGGATTTCAATGGAGTTATGCCAGGGATAAATTTGGCTCCAGAATTGCTAACGTGTGTTGGCTCCTCTCCCGACAGTGGCATCTCAGGCATGATCCCCTTCCTGCCAGACCGTGAACTCGAGGAAGTTTTTACTCAGCATCCAGTCAGTGGTTTTTCAGATGTCCGTTCGTTTTCAAGTACAGCTCCTCACTCCTCCGACTCCTCCAAGCGTGGTACTTCTTCATGCTCTTCCTCCTAGCGAAGCGACAGATGCTGACCATGAAGACCCAGGAGACAGCGTACATGATGACGCCACCCAGCTTGATGTACCACCTGGGCTTGGGAGAGGTGAGCTCACAGTACATCAGCCAGGCCCCCACTCCGATCCGCACCCCGGTGAAGAGGACCACGAAGAAGAAGTCCACCACGTCGCCTGTAAGGCTGTGGTAACACCCCGTCTCCTTCAGGAACCAGCGGGCTTGCAACAGCGGGTTCGTGATCTCGCTGCCGAAGATGACAGCGTTGACCTCTGCGGCCGACTCCCCGAGTGCCAGGGATGCTGTGATGCCCAGGATGCTCACCAGGTGGTGGGCCAGCATCAGGGCACCCTCTGTCTGGAAGTACACACACCAACAGAGGTCGAAGAGGAAGTAGCCCAAGCTAAGGCACAGCCCGTGTACCTGAAGAGTTGTGTTTGGTGATCCTGAAACACAGAGACACCGGGGAGAGCTTTAGAGCAAGGAGGCAATAAGCAGGCAGGTTCTGAGACGGGGAAAGGGGATTCACCTTCAGCACAGGCAGACTGATATTGTCCTGTACTGGTCACAGCTCCACCAGAGAAGTCAGACGAGCCGCAATACTACAGTTGTTAGAGCAAAAGCTGCACCCATGTAATGGCCACACAACATGATCGCACGCTCTGCCAGATTGCAGCTGGGGGGAGGCGTTATGCTAGCAAAATACAGCCCCAGTCTCCCCTTTTCTCTAGTGCCTTCAACCACAAAGCACCTCAGATATCACCGCAACCAACACTCCTCACGTGGGCTAGGTATCGAGGCAACAGGAAAATCCCACCTTGTGCCGTCACCCACTGGGGGGCTCAGGACCACAAGCCCACCACTTACCTGGGTGACTCAAAGGCCAGGGGCCGTCGATGAAGCCAATGTAAGCAGAGAGACAGGTAGCGAGGATGCCGTGGGTCAGCGTGACCAGCCTGCAGCTCCATTCGTAACTCCGGTGCTTGTAGCGACGGCAGAACCAAGCGTAGAGGGAGAGCCAGGCAAGCAGGCTGCAGGCTACTCGCAGGGGCAGGGCGAACAGCATCCTGACACGGGAACAGAAGGACAAAACGCATCAGAAGGTCTCGCCTTCAACAACATTAGCACAACCCTGTAGAGCATTTCACCAGCAGCCACCCCAGCACTGTGCATACAGTTTTTTTTTCTGATCGTGTTGTTTGTTCCTGACAATTTTATTTTTTTTTTCTGCAGAGGTACTGTAGTTTCTCTGGAGAAAGGCCCACACAAATGAGCACTATTCTTGACAATTTGGGCAGACTCATCATGGGTACAGCAGCACACAGACCCCACCAGCACCACCTCAACTATGAGGCTGCACTGAAAGCAATACCTTGTAAAACAGTGAGTTCCTAGCTCACTGAAGAGAAAACATGTCAGAATTTGGTAACGCACCTCAGATGACTTCCCCAACCAGTCTACAGCGCAGGATCTGCTGGGATATTTTAGTGCTCCTCTGCACTGCCTGAGGGACAGGCTGAGGAGCTCCACATCTAGTGACAAGGCTTTGATCCAGAGCTACTCCAGCCCCTTCATTTTTCTTCCCTGCCCACGTAGTCTGCACTTCAATGGTCTGCTTGCGTTGCCCCACCAGACCTACTTATTCCATCTGCTCTTTGCTAGCCTGGCTCCTCCTCTCCTGAAACAAAAACCAGGAAACCCCCAAAAACACACAAGTCTCTTGCTTGATCCACTGCTAATCAACCTTCCCAGGGCTGCAACACCATCTGCAAGTGGGTCAACAGAAACACAACGGCATCGCCTACCGGAATTCAACCTTCCAGCAATAACACGTTTCAAGACAGTTTGGAAACAAACTGCTGTGAGGTCCCATTGTCCTCCCAGGGAAACCTCCTGTGGAGCAACCTATGTCCATGCTTCTTCACAAGCAGAACAAAGTGGCCGACCGTGGCAGGGAGCAGCCAAGCGCTCACACTGCCACTCTCTTTCCTACCCATCGCTGCTCTCCACAGGTGCCCCCTGCCCCTCCTTGCATTTCCCCATGCAAGGCGTTGCACGCTGCCTCCTCCAAAGTCTGCACTCACGAGGTTCAGAAAAGCAATGTGCAGAGGAGTGGGACAAGGCAAAACACACTGAACTCTCCTACCTGCAGACTTCACATCATTTTTTCTGGCACCAAGATCTCCAAATCTTTTTGTTGCAAAAGAATTAGCAGCTACACCCATGAAGATTTTTTCAGCAGTACTTTTATATGTCTTCCCTCACTGTGCGATACAGAATCTCTCTAACAAACAGAAAATACACTGCCATAAGAAAATTACAACACATACTCATCTGTGGAGGACACTGCGCCTATTGCTAAAAGCTCCCCAAAGTTGTAATACTCTAATATCTACATCTCGCTCATGTTTGTAAAAGCTCTCCAAGAAATACAAGATACATATCATTATTTCTGAGCATTCAGGGAAGTGCAGCAAAAGAAGCTGAGTCACGCTCAGGGCCGCGCAGGTTTCCAGTTGTGCTGCAGCCAAAGCACCGCTGGTCCTGGGGCTCGCTGAGCACCGCGGCTGGGGAACACCGAGAGGACGCACGGTGCGGAGTCAGAGGTGCAGCTCCCGACCTTCCTGCCTGGCCTGTTCTAAGTGTTACCAGGCATGATTTAGGAAGCTGGATAAACAAAACCATTATGCTTTAATGGGCCTCGGGAACACGGGGAGATGAAATAAGGATGTGATTAACTGCTCTGACTGGGCGTTTCCATTGGCATCCCTGGTACTCAGGGCCTGTATGCACTCACAGTCGGGGTAAGGCAGGAGGAATCCTGATGCGACAGAAGGGACTGAAGGGCTGAGGAACCTGCTGGAAGGACACCTGACCCGCAAAATAAGGCAAAAAGCCTGCTGGAAGGATACCCAACCTGCAAAAAAGGGCAATAAGCCTGCTGGAAGGGCACCTGTACCTGCAGAAGGGGGCAATAAACCTGCTGGAAGGGCACCTGTACCTGCAGAAGGGGGCAATAAGCCTGCTGGAAGGGCACCTCTACCTGCAGAAGGGGGCAAGCATCTCGAGGTGTTTTCCACACCTACACTTGAAAAAATTATTTCTGCCTTTCCCCAGGAAAAAAAAGGAGGGGGCTTTCTTTCAATTACACATCAAAGCTCAACGCCTGTCATTAGCATGTACAATATATATTTTATCTGTCAGTTATGCCTCTCACTGCACGCTGAAAAGGGCAAAACCCTTTAAATCAGGTGGTAATTACACTATTATCCGTACCACCCCTTCAGAAGGAGCAGCACTGTTTGCATTATCAGCAGCGCCGGGGCCACGAATAAAAGCAGAACAATCAAACGCGCCTCAAATCCCAGCCCTATTCACCCCAAAAGAGCTTAAACCCCTGATGGACATCTCCAAAAAAGTATCACTTCCTCCTTTTTCTAAAAAAAGCGAAAAAACACCCCAACACCACCCCGCAACCGCGCACAGGCCCCGTCCCCTCCAGCCCCCGGAGGCCCCGCCGCGGGCCTCGCCTCAGCGCTCCCCGGCCTGGCGGCGCCCGGAGCCGGCTGCCGGAGCCAAGCGAGGCCGGGGCTGCAGGGCCAGGGTGGCGGAGGGCCCTTGGGGGTCCCCCCAGCCCTACTGGGGCCTCCCCACGAACCCACCTGCGGAAAGCGGCTCGGCCGCCGCCACGGCTGCTGGGCCACGCTCCGTGCCTGGGAAGAGAAAGCGGCGGCGGCGGCCGAGGGGCGCCCGCTGGCGGGGCGGAGGGACGGCGGCTGGCCCCGGGGAAGGGGCCCTGTGCTCGCCCCCAGACCCTCAACCCCACTGAGGGCTGGTTGGGGTCAGGGCTGTGGCTCCCCCAGGTCCGCTCAGGCCTTGGTTTCGGTGGTCAGCGAGGTGTTGCTCGCGGAGCGAGGCAGCCACAAGGCACGCACGGAGCATCCCTTTGGCCTGCGGGCACGGGAGATGAGCCCCACGCACCCACAGCATCACTCATCTCGCGTCCCAAAGATAACAGGCACGGCCACAGCCGCGTCTTGCTCGCATCCAGGCGGGAGGGGGGTGTGAGCCGGCTCTCCTGCAGGAGTTGCCAAACTGCAGCGGCGTGAAGGTAGCGTACCCCGCAGGGTTCGTCGCCAGCACAGCGCGGAGTGTGCAGCTTCAGCAGGCTGGGAAAGCACACACCCCTGCCCTAAGCCTACCCTCCCAGCCTGTGCTTATGCAGCAGTTACAAAGCCTGGTAATTTCTCCTCACTGCAAGCATTCAGCACAAACACACCTCTTTTCCACCTGTTCCCCCCCCCCCCCCCCCCAACAAGAGCAGCAAAACAGGGCACTTCAAGTAGCTCACAAAAAATCTTCCTCCGACCAGCAGACTTATTTCTTTCTTAACTTTCAATCAATCTCTCACACCCTGGATTAGTATGTATTTTCATCCTGTCGGGTTTTACCTTTTGAAATACAAATGGTGGGAGTGCCTTGTCAGCCTCTCATGACACTTGTAACCATCCTGTTTTCAGCTGGATATCTATCTCACCTTTCCAGTTCAAGCCAGGCACAGGTTCCTATTGCTACGAGACGCTCATCCTTCTGCTATTTCAACACGACATCCTTACTAACATTAATAGCACATTTGTTTCTCTGACAAATCTTAGGTCTCATCTTGCTTTCCTCCACCTTTGCTGGACCAGGCACCAGGCCAGCCCTAATAGCCTCAATGACAAATGAGACAAAGCTGTTCTGACGTTCGGTTTAGGATAAAGAACAGCACAGATACACAGAAAGCTACAGGACTAATGTTGACTCATGACACAGAAACTGAGCAGGCAGGAAGAACAGCAGAGACGGTCACAAAAGAACAGTCAAAGTCTCAAGAAGGCAAGGACTGTTTACTGCCAGAGGTGGTATAAGAGGAGGGTTTTTTTTGTGTGTTTTTGTTTTTTTTTTTTATATCATATGATGTGAAACATTTGCATACAGTGAGATACAAAGTGGCAAGCTAAATCACCTCCCAATGCACTGTACCAGAAATTAGGTGTAGTTTCTACACTAATTTTCTTGTTTGCTTTGTGCAGAGTAAGCTGTTTAAATAGGCAGGCTGAGTTGCACCGGCTTATTTTGCCTGCAGATGAATAGCATTCAGCAAAACAGCTCAGGACAGGAACCTCTGCTAACAGTTATTTGCACACTACTACCCATTATAGTATAGCTATACCCTTGCTCATCAGTAAGTTCTTCCTTTTCTTCTTTCCCTACCTATTCTAACAAGAGCTTATAGCACCGAGAGGGTCACAGGATTTATTAGCTTACCTTCACTTGGAAACTATTTGTCCAAAAATGAGCTGAGAATATACAGCAGCAAAGGCACTGGTGCTGCAGAGAAGCAGCAGCCTAGGAAGTAGGCCACGGCCAGAATTTAACAGAAGCTCCATGACCCATTGCCCATCAAGAGCAAGCACTGCCTGACTCATTGGCAAGGCAGGTTATGGGTTCATTAGTCACAACTGTGAGCTTCTGCTGACCCTCATCCATCCTCCAGACCTCAAGCCAGAGCCCATGGCTCTGCCCAGGCTTGTTTGCCCACCAGTTCTCTCCTTCCCAAGATGTACAAAAGGGCACGAGCCAGAGCTTTGCCAGTGACTACTGGCCTTGGCATGCTTAGCCTTCCTTCAAGCCTGCTTTGCTCAGAGGAAGCTTCAGTTGCCCTCCTTAAGGCACAGAACAAAAAAAAAAATTACAGCAATTGTTTCTTTTTAAAAAGAGAACATAACTTTATTGGAATTCTCATCACTCGGGAGTTTTCACAAGAGCACAGTGACTCCAAGAGCTGCCACCTCCCCAGGCCAGGCCCCCACAGCCACACTGGAGACCCATCAGGAGTGCAAGCCTCCTGCCTTTCTGACAATATTAGCCTGCTTCCTTGCCTGGATTCACAACTGCAATGCGTTCGGGGGCACCTGTAATGTTACTTCATGCCATTTAATCTCTCCAGACACCTTCCTGCAGCCCCCAGCTGAGGCAGGTATCAGCACCACACAGGGCAGGAGGTACGGAGCTGGTGGGACCACCCCACCACAGCAGCACCGCCACCGCTGCCCTCCTGTGGCTCTGCAGCAGGAGGAGGAAGTGCCACACAGGCAGCCTCAGGGCTCCCTAGCTCCATGAAGATGCTCTTCTCAGTAAAGTCTTCAAAAGCAGGAGCGAAGGAAAGGCAACCAGCCTCGCTGAGCCTGTGGGGAACTCAAGGCCATTTGTTTCCCAGCTGTAAGCAAGGCTTTTATGGGAGGGGGGAGATCTGAACTGCAGCCTCAGAATGAGGGAAATTCACATTAAAACCCCAGGACAAAGTCAGAACACAATTCTGAGAGGTAAAGACGACAATAGAACTGGTCCATACTCCGAGACCTGCTGGTATGGAGCAGATGTTACACTGAGATCTACCTAAATGTCACTGTCACCACTGAAAACACGGGCACTTGCTGGACTCCTGTTGGCCTCGCATTCAGCTTAAGTGGTCTGTAATAAGTCAGTCCCAGAACAGAGAGCAGCCAGAGAGGACTCTGATCTATCATCTCTCACACAAAAAGTGCCTACTTAAAGAAAAATAATAATCCAAGACCAGGTAAACACCTGCTTATGGAGTTTATCAGCATAAGTCTAATTCTGGATTCCTGTTTGCAAGGAACAGGGCCTTGTAAGTGCCAGAGTCAAACTCAGGGAAGTCACAGTGCTCTAAGATCAATATCTGCTTGAATACAAGTATTTAAATAATAATAAAAAAAGAAATGTATCATTAAAAACAATGAGGTAAAATATTGCCTCACCCTCAAGTGCCATTGCTTCACACAGAGGACAATCCCACTGTACCCCTACAAGCACTTCTCTCTGGTTCGCAAGCTTTCTTCCAAGCACTTGGTCCAATTTCTGGATTAGGGAAGAGTGAGGCTGAGTAAATCCTGGTTAGGTCACCCCCCTACTCAGTTCCACCAACAAGGGGATGGGATTTTCCTGATTAGACTTGCTGGCCCTACACCGTAGTTGCAGACCAGTTAGGCCCAGCATTAGTGCGCTGCTAGAGGCTGCAGCGCTGCTGGAGAAGGCAGGGAATCGCAGGTCAGCAGACATGCTAAATTCCTCACATTTCCACTTAAATCCCCTTTCTATCAGCTTTTCTGCACACCTGATTCATCTTCTCTGTGGGTGACAGAAAGCTGCAAGTGCCCAAAAGCCAATTCTGTGCCACTTTCAGGAGTTCTTGTCACCGAAATGGGCCTCAGGAGCTACTGCAAGGGCCCCTTCTACCACCACCATTAGTGAGCTGTCAGGTGCCCGTTCGTTTTCACAGGTGCATTCATACTCCTCAGGCTTGTCCAGGAAGGGAATTTCTTCAACATTTTCCTCCTCACAAAGTGGCAGATCTCAACCATGAACCCCAGAGATACAAGGTACATGGCCAGGCCCCCAGCCTTGAGGAGCCAGCTGGGCTGAGGGGACGCCAGCATCGCGTACATGATCAGAGCTCCCCCTGCAATGCGCAGCACCAGGAAGAGGAGCACGAAGAAGAAATCCACCACCTCTCCCAGCAAGGTGTGGTAGCGGCCCATTTCCCGCAGAAACCAGCGGGCCTGCAGCAGGGGGTTGGTGATCTCGCTAACAAAAACAACTGCATTGACTTCCGTAGCAGACTTGCCGAGCCCCAGCACCACGATCATGCCACAGATGCTCAGCGTGTGGTGGAGCAGCATGAGGTCCCCCTCTGTCTGGAAATACAGGCACCAGCCCAGGTCAAAGATGAAGTAACCCAAGGTCAGGGCCAGCACGTGGATCTGAAGAGGTGTGTTTGGTGAACCTGGAATGAAAGACACGCATAAGATTGGGGTATTAAATAAGACATACTTCTACAATACATAGCAAACAGGTGGTCAGCATGCCTCTTTCCTCCTTGCTTTCTGTGGTTATCCTACAGGCCATGAACCAGGACACCTGGCTCTGCTCTCCCTTCAGACTTCAGCCCGCCCACAAAACCCAGGCAGGTCATCCCATCCTGCCACGCATGGCTTCTCCTTTTCTCTCCACCCTTTTAGAAAGCAGGATATGAGAGCCTGACCCCATCAGCAGAGCCATGTGAGATTTAACGATAGAAAAAAACAAACCCACAGTCAAGTGCCAGGAGTTATTATACCCTTCGAGACGTGAACAGCATTTAGTTTATTCTCCGCTTTGCCACACCTAGCAGTAATAGCACCATAAATTCAGCCTGAAAGTCTTCAGTAAGTATATGGATAGGCCAGCAGCAAGATTAAAAATAAAAAGCGTTAAGAGCTGGAGAACAAGCAGGGGAGTTGAACAATGTCTTGCCATGCCCCACAAACATACAAATAAAAGAACAGACAGCAAAGTCAGCCGGATTCCTGCTCCATTTGGGCAGAACCAGAGGAGTCACGTCCCCAGCGGATGACAAGGATGTGTGTCAGGGTAAGACTCCAAACATACCTGCGTGGGTCAGAGGCCAGGGCCCATCCAGAAGCACAACGTAGCCCGAGAGGCAGGTGACAGCCACCCCGTGCAGCAGGGTGACCAAGCGGCAGCTCCACTCGCGGGAGCGGTGCTCGTGCCAGCGGCAGCAGGCGGCGTACAGGGACAACCAGGCCACCAGGCTGCACGCCACCTCGAGAACGATGGACACCATCCTGCTGAAGGCAGAGAAAGAGAGTTGTGAGCACCGCAGCTCCGTCACCGAGGGGTGATCATCTGGCCCTGCTTACTCATGTGGAAAAAAAACAGGGAGAAAGAAAAAAAAAAAGTAGAAAAAAAAAAACCTCAACAAGCCACATGCAAGCAACCAAAAAAGTCCCAAACATGCTTCACACCCTTGCCACGAGCACAGCACCCTGCTGCACAGAGCTGGATCCCCTTTAGCACCATTTCCCTGCATGCCCTTCCTCATTCCCACAGCCCTAACACCAGTGGGAACAAACACAGTCCCACGGTCCCACAGCCCCCCAAAGCATCCCAAAGCCCCCTGCCCTGCTCAGGCACCGCTGGGACCCCCGGGCAAGGGACCCCCGGGCAAGGGACCCCCGGGCAAGGGACCCCCGGGCAAGGGACCCCCGGGCAAGGGACCCCCGGGCAAGGGACCCCCGGGCAAGGGACCCCCGGGCAAGGGACCCCCCCCCTCCGGCTCCTTACCGAGCTCGGGGCCCGGAGCTGCCTCTGCGGGACCGGCTGCGGGCTCCGGGAGCGCCCGGGGAGGCGGTGCTGGGGCTCCCCGAGAGGTTTTTATCCTCCCCCGGTCCCTCCCTGCTCCCCGCCCCCGGCCGGCACCTCCTGCCCCTCCGCTGCCCTGCCCCGGGGGGAAGGGGGTCGCGGGGGTAAATGGGGAGAGGTTTTTGGGGAGCCTCCTTCCAGCCTCCTCACCGCAAGAGTCCCGGGCTCTGGTTTGGCAGCTTTGCGTCCTAATGGAGGGGAAGAAAGCACAGAACAAAGGTGGCTCAGGCAAGTAGGGGAGGTGCTTTTGTCTTTTTTTTTTTTTTTTTTTAAGTGTTCTGGAGTCCCTGTTTAAGTTTCGTGCGTGGTTTGGTGGAGGTGACTGCATGGAGGGAGGAGGAAGAGGAGGAGGAGGAGAGGGGAGAGGAAGAGGCAGGATGCGGGGAATGGGGCGAGCAATGGGGCAAATGATGGGGAAAATGATGGGGGAGCCGAGCACCAGGGCAGGGGGTTGTACCATGAAGGGCTGCACTGCCTCCAGGTCCTTGTGGTGAGCTTGGAGTCAGTGCCACGTTGTTTCTGTTTATTCAATTCGCTTAAAAAATCTGCCTGAAGGAAACTCAGCGCCCCCAGCAACCCTGAATCTTCCTACAGCCACTGAGCTCCGAGCAGGGAGCGGAAGCAACCACTGAGAGCTTTAGGTCCTCACCTAAGGGTGCTTTTTTGGGGGGGGGAGATCCCACTGCAGCCCTAGCCCTGCGGGCTCAAGGTACCCAGATCTATAAAAGTGAGCCTGAATTTAAGCTCAACTTCTGAAGGCGTTGTGTAGGAGTGTTAGGGTTAGGCTCTACACTAATGCTACCAGGAAGGTAAGCCCCAAGGCTGCGAGCATCAGGGATGATGAGGGCACCTGAAGGGAGCATTTAGACACTTAGAAAATGCTCAAAGACACCCTTCGGGTCACGGGGAAAACTGGGAAGGGCAAGGACTGTGCCCTGCTCTCCCTGCTTGCTCTCACTCTTCTCCCAGGCGGAAAGCAGAGGAGGAAAAGCAGAGGAATGAACAGAAATACCAACAGCAAATTATTCCGTTTCCAACCCTTCCCAGTCTTGCTTGAACTCAGGCACGGCTAAGCGACATGGGTGTGCCAGGAAGGACACAACCTCTGGTTCCTGATATCCCACCCCCTGCCCCTTGCACGCTCTCTCGGAGCTCTGGGGTCGCTGCAGCAGTCGCATGGAAGAGTTGCCCTCGATGTCAGCCGTTAGTACTGGCTTTAGCGTCTCCTACGTGCACCCTGACATCTGTCAGCAGAGAGGAAAATGGGGAGAATTTGTTCACGTTGTGTTCTGAGGATGCCAGTTTAAGCTGTCTCTGGCTGAGAAGAGCAGGAGCCCAACTTCCAAAAGCATGCCATGTCCTTGCCCTGATTTTTGTATGAAGGGGGGCCTGGCTCATTTCTCCAGCAAGCTTGTGAGTGACCAGACCACGAATAAAAATAAAAGATGAAGGGGGTTGCACCCCTCATGCTCAGAAGCAATAGAGATGGGCCCCACAGGGGTGTTTTTAGATGGGGGACAGCTGACAGCTGGCTCTTCACTCACTCCAGGGGTCCCATCACTAATGTCAGGACTGTCAGCTTGAGTCCTACCGTGGAGGAGCTCTCCTCAAAGAGACGGGCAGGGACGGGGTGCAGAGGCTGCTGTCAGGCACCAGGGCTGCTTCGGCAGCAGGTCAGGTCCAGGAGATGGTGTCGGCTCTTACAGCCACCATGAGGCACCTCTGCTTGCGAGCAATTGTTCCCCGCGTTGTTTATTTATGGCTGTGGGAGGTGACTCTAGGTCTTGGAAAGCTGGAATTTCCTGCCCCGTGTATTTTTTAATCCCTTAGCTGCTCCTGTGAGACTGGAGCTATTCCTAGAAGACAGGGGAATGAAAACCTTTCCCTTCCAACCGTAGCTTTTTCTGAAACAGATAAGCTGCTAGGTTTGTTTTCCTGTTCGGGACTAGTTTATCAATAAACCTGAGAGCCATTTTATTGTGTCGGCAAACCTTCCAGTGGATATCAGCTCTCCTGTTGTGTTTGCACAACACCTGGCACAGCACGGCTTTGATCTCAGCTGCAATATCGATGTGCAGGTGCCGCTACCCAGCATCGAAGAACTTTGTAATTTCTCTCCCCAGCTTCCAGAATTTGTATTCAAAAATTTACTTAATGCTGCTTTTGTGGGAGCAAATTAAATAGAGGAATTTCTGAAAATGAAATGTTAGTTAACAGCTGGGTTTTGATCTTGATGCATCTTCTGTATATTATAAAAATATATACATGTACAGTAACTTATAAATATACGATTGCACATAGTAAATTGCCTTTTACTTCTCTGTGGTTTTTTTTGCTTGTTTGTTTTTGGCAAAGAGGCTCACAAACCTCTGAGACCCTTCACCAAGGGTTTAAGCAGACTATCAGCTGCCTCTAAAATCAGTAGCTGAGCTACCAGCTACACTGTTTAAAATTTGCAGGCTAGGGTTATGAAGGCAATAAAAACGGTCACTTCTGAGCTTCTAATTAATTGCTTTATAATCTACAAAATAACTGGAGATTTTTCACAATGCAAATATGAGCTTGAAACCTGAGTTTCTCCTAGCATTAGTATAATAAATGTCTTCTCTGACGGCAGCAGAATCCGCTGTGATGTTCGTCAGTTGTGACCTATGCAGTTCTGCGCAAATTGAGGACTGGGAGGAGGAGAGGATTGTCATCGCCTAATGGGGATTAAGTGGTTTGTCCAAGGTCATGCAGGAAGTGAGTGAATAGGCTGCAAGCTAAAGGTGTCATGAAAGTACAGATTCAGGTTTAAATTCATTCTTCGCTTACACGAGCCTTTACATATTTGTAATAGCCAGAATTTTTAAGAATTTCTTAGTCATTGTCTTAGCAGCGTGATGCACGTTTCCAGTACGCAGCAGAGCTTTAGCTTCAAGAATTCTGCATCTTAGCAGGGAGAGGCCACAGCAAGGTCCCTTCGTGCTACCTGAGCACCTTTGTTGTATGGAGCTGGCTTTGAACAAGGATCGGAAAATTATTGCTGACTCCAGGATCTGATTAGGGGTCTTCCTAGCATTCTTAGGGGGTCTTTTTAGTGCCACAGCAGGTGACAGCCGCAGCTCTTTTTCAGCCCTGCTCAGAATCCAACCCCTACTGACTTTATTCATAGCCTTGTGGCATGCTCGGTGCAGCCACGCGCAAATCACTTTTCAGGCTGGCATGAAACCCCCAGCCCGGCTGTTTCACCCTCCTGTGCAGGATCCTCAGCGCAGAGGGAGGTGTTTCTATGGAAGGCCTCAGAGGAGAGGCAGCTCCTCCAGGGGGATCACCAGTTTCCCACTTACCACCCACACCTTGTGCTCGGGATGTGCAGCATTGCTCCTCCAAGCCCCCCAGCCACGTGGAGATACTGCTGGAGGAGAATTCTCTCCTTAACTCTCAACCAAAAATCCCGTGGTTAAGGCACACGGTACAAAAAGCTGTCGTTTTTAGTTCCTACCAAGAATAATTCCTACTCCAGTTGCACAGTACTGGTCTGGTAAGGGAGTCCCTGCTATAGGGGGCAATGGGAACCTTAAGCAACGTGCCACAAAAACCCACCCTCGCGGCTGTACCAAACCTGTCAAATCCTTTAGAATAATTATACCCAAATAATTTGTTTCACATCTCTAAATACAGTTGGAAAGCAATAGAGAACAAGGCTTGAAATCAACCCTCCAAGCATGTAAGAGTATTTAATTAATGGCAGAGAGAAGGGCCGTAGCAATTAGTTAGATGAGTACTTCCCACCTACATTCCTTGCTTTCCCAACAGAAAATGCTTTTTAAACCACAACAGATTTTGTTGCAAAAAATAGAAAGTTTCATTTAATTTTAATGTTTCCACTGAAAAAAAATGCTATGACGAAAATGTTTTAGTTAGAGGTAAATGGGTGATGTGGGGATCCAGGAAACAGAAATACAGTTTCTCCGTTCTTTGTTGCTTTTGATGATGTCAGAACATTGTTTAAAAGTGATTTAATATTTAAAAAGGAAATATTTCTCAAATTCTGTTTTTCAAGAAACGTTACCTTAATCTGTTTCAATCCTTTCTCATTATTATCAGTGTCTGCTTCTATACCATACCACACTTGAAGCGACAAACGCAGTTCCACGTACAATGTGCTTGTAGGGCTCAACACTTTGTGTAAAGGTAACTGAAAAACTCTTAAGGTCCACAGACCCATTACTGCAATAGTGTCATCACACAGCACTGAAGGAACAGGGTAAGAAACAACTGAATCAAATACATTTTTCCCCAAAAGAAGTGACAAAGGATAAATTTTACTTAAAAAAAAAAAAAAAAAGCTCACATTTGCCTAAAAAAAAAAAGACTACTACTCAAAAATGTCTATTTACAACCTGTGAACCAAATGCTCATTTACTCTAGTTTCACTGAATTAATTACCTGTACCCATTGACAACCTGACCAGGAATTTGTATTACTGAAGTCTACTTTTACAAAATTAAATATCTGCCTCTTTTTAAGAGGAGAGTTGCAAGTAACCACGATTTCCCTGGCAATATGCTGTGACAGCTGAAGCTTCCTACGCTTTGGCGTCTCATGATATTAAGGAACCTTGCACACAAAATCCTCGAGATTCACACCTGAGCAGTACAACCTGTCCCCCAGGAGCGAAGGGCACGCTGCAGGGATCAGGCCAGCTACATCACTTACAATTCAGGACAAACCACAACACAGGCACCCCTCTGCTCCGGAGAGGTTGCTTTCGTTTGGTACCAGATAAAGCCCAAAGGATGAATCAAAGAAAGAAGAAGGGGAGGTAAAGATTAATCCTCGTCCCATCAAACCAACACAAACTGCTTTTGTGTTCAGTCGAATCAGAAGTGCACGCAGTGTTTTACTACAGTGACATCCTCCAGCGAGGCCAGCTGTGAGCAATAACAAGACCTGGACACAGATTTTGCAAAAGGAGGCAATTTTTTTTTTTTAAAGGAAAAAAAAATAAGAAGGCTCTAAAATACTTTAAAAAAAAAAAGAAAAAAAAGGAAAAGGAAACAAACTTCAGAAACAGGGCAGAAGGGCTCAAAGCAAAGCAGGTTTGGTGGTGGACAAAGCACAGTGCCATTGACCTTGGAAGTCTATTGAAAACCAAGGTTCACGTCTAGACACGGGTCTCTGGTGAAATGAACTGGGTAACCTCGGCTCAGTTTGGGGTTTATGGTACGTGTGCGTGATAGTAACAGCATGACAGACCCTTCTTGTGGGGAGCTCTGAAATGAGTGAGGGGAAAAGAGGGTCCTGACACAGAAATCCTTCCAGATCAGGGATTGCCAGGCAATCCGGTGTGAATGCAGAGATTTGCAAGCAGAGGGCAGTGTTTCATGCTAATAATAGTGCTAAGCAAGGGCTCGTTCTTGAAGTGAATGCATGGAAGAGTACTAAAATGTCACTGGTGGTGGTGAGAATCCTTGGGGAAGGTCAGCTGCAGTTTGAGTCCCTGGAGAGTTCTGCTGCTCTGGGCTCCCCTAAACAAGACCTTCATTTGGCAGCAGTTTGAAGGCACTGGAACGCCAGATGTTGCCCCAAGCATTGTTCCTAGAGAAGTTGGTCCATAGCTAGAAGTCGGAGCTCCTGTTACACACGATGGAGGAGTCAGCTCAGTGGAGGTAGGTAGGTTGATTCCATCGGTACCAAGATCTGTTTGCAACACAGGGAATAAGAGCTACAATTGCCACGTTGTTAACTTTTTCCCTTGAAATATCAATCATTCCCATTCCGTTTGTAACCCTTCTTAGACTTGGCAGCCAGCAAGCGATCCTTTTTCCTGCAGGAAGCTCAGAGCAAACCCCTGTCTTTCTAAGCAGCAGCTTCCACTGAGCTCGGGATTTCTCACACGACCTGGCTGCTGGACTTCCTCTGGGTGAGAGCAGGTCTGATTCATGGCACGGGATGCTCCGTGACTCAGAAAGCCCAGAAGCTACACGTAATGCCCTCTGCTCTCGGTTGCCTTCCTGCTAACGTAGCATCCTTGATGCCACGTGCAACGAGCCGCAGAAACTACAAGCGCGGAGAGGCCTCAGCAGCACAGGCTGCAGCAGGGGAACAGTCAGTGAAATAACTAGAAGGGCTCTGAGCCCTTGTGTGCCGCTTAATCCTTTTGTAGCATCTAAAGGCAGGGCAGAGGAAAATTGCTGTTCTTGTTTTATCTGCCAGCGTGGAATCATTACGCTGCAGCAGAGCTCTCTGGCTGGCACTACAGGCGAGAAACCTGGCTATGGGGAGGTTTGTCAAAGCAGAAGCAGCAAAATAAGCCTTCCTCTGCTTCCTCCACACACAGAATTAATTCAAGACAGTCCTTATGGACAGTGCTTCCATCCAGATTTTTTTTCTTTTTTAATCAGCATAGTATTACAGATAAACCGGATTTACTGTTTATTTTTCACCCAAACCTAGCCAAGTCCCAAGAAGCTTCAGGTAAGGCGTTAAGCTTCATGTAATCACCTGCCACCACATAGCTCTGCATTGCTGGGTCCTCTAAAGGGCTGCACGCTCTTCTCTAAAGCCACCCTGCTTTTCTCCCAAGCCCCCCAGCTTTTCTCCCAAGCCCCCCAACACCCAAGGAGCGAGCCGTGCCCCCCCTCCTTACCCTGAAGAGTTGAAACCGGATGAGTTCATTGCAGCTTTGGAGTTGCTCTGGGCTGTGCTGGGGCTGCTGGCATGGAGTGCACTGCCAGGGGACGAGGGCCGGCTGGAGTTCCCTGGGGAACACGATGATGTTACTGCACGGCAGAGAGAGCAGAGTGAGGCTGGGATCCCCTTCTCCTGCCAAGGAAAGCCCAAGCCCAAACCCTTCCACTGTCCTGTTCATCCTGCACCCTGCTCTGTCTGGTTTCTGTCGGAGCAAACCACATCTCTGCCACTGCTCCTCCGAAGAAATGCAGTTACCTGCCCCCCGAGCACCCTCTTGGTTGGCTTCTGGGTGTGTGCCTGGCTCCCAAACCTCAACACCCCAGTCACATTTAGCTAGGATTATCCTGGGAGTGTTACCATGCCCAGGACGCTTTCCTTATCTTTGTTCCAGCCAAGAGAAAGACTCAGCTCTTCTTATCCCCTGTCCACCCATTATGTAGGGCTAATTTCCCTGCCCCAAACCAAAGGTCTGTTCAAGAGGGGCCTGTGGAGGTGGCCTGGAAGCCAAGCAGCCGGAGAGCAAGAGGAAGAGGTAAGAAAGAACGAGGGTGAGACAGTTTGGCATGGCTTACCTGTCCCAGGCATGGTGCTGTGCACCGGGTTGACAGAGAGGGGCCCCAAGGACCCTGAGGTAGAGACCTGAGGAGGAACAGAAGCAGACAGTCAGCAGCTGGCACTCCGAGGGTGCAGACCACAACATGCCACTCCTTCGTGTTCCCTTTGGAGTGTGCTGGCTCCCAGGGAGACTTATCTACATCTGAGCCTCCCACCAATGCTTCTATCCATGCTCTACTACACCAGCACAATTCCCATACCTAGGGTTGGGCAAAGAAACCAGAATGAGTATTATGTATGCCTGATACTCCCCACACAGGTCTACATTTAAGGATCAGCTACGGAAAAGCTTGAAATTACTACGCTTTCTGCAAGTGCTGAGCTCCAGCCAGGAGGAGCCCCTGCCCTTTGGATGTTTCAGACTGGATGTTCTCATGCAGAAACCTCCCGGCTCGTTCTGGTCTCGGGCACAAATCATCCCTTTTCCTTTGAGGAGTTCTTGATGGGTGAGAATCCTCATGTGACAATTACTAATTTGGTGGCTGTAATCAAAGCGAGCCTGGGGCATCTGGTGTTCAGCCGTGATACTTTAACTACAGGCAACGCGCTATTCAGAATGCCTGATGAGCAAAGGCATACTTTGTGCGACGCGCTCACGGGAAAGCCAGTCACCAAAGCTGCTGCTTTAAAAATTCACGGCTTGCAAGCAGCGCTCTGTGTTCGCGACGGCAGCCCAAACGTGTTGTGCAACAAGTGACCAAACTTCTTGTGATGTTTTTCTGCCTTCTAATGGATAATTCTAAAACCCAGAAGATTTTGAGATAAAATGTTGCTTGTGCATACGTACTCTTCCTCCCACTCACATGTGCTGCAGTACCAACAACACCGTAGGGAGGTTCCTGCCACTTTTATACATGGAAGCAACTAAACAACTATTAAGTAGCAGAAATGCAACAGCAGCTTGTTATCCAGAACAGCCACTCTGATTACAGGGACATGCTTTCGCTAACTCTCACAGCAGCTTCTTTCTCTCATCCTTCCTGGCAATGAAAATACACTTGTCAAAATGTGAATGTGCAATAAGTGAGAAGGACAAATAGCGCTGCTGAAGTGCTTTCTGCATTTCTAAACAGACGGAAAACACCACACTGTTAAGTAAGTGGTTACTATCAGGTTTCAGACTCAACCAAATTCGACACGACTGGATGTAATTCTCTTTCCGTGGAATGCTGAATTCCTCCTCCATTAACTTTGGAAAGGTTTTATTTGCCAGTCTTACAGTGAGAGTTTCGGGGATAGCACCCCTATTTGGATAAATCATCCTGCAGTTAGACTAACTTACACTTTCTGGGAAAAGTGCATTTTTTCTTGTGATTTCTTACCAGTGTTTTCATTAAAAGAATACAAAATGTTGTTCTATAAATGAGGGCAAACGCTGTTCTGTATCCCCCCCCCCCCCCCCCCTTTTCCCTTCCATGAGCAGCACATACAGCTCCTTAATCCAAAGTCTCTCACCAGTCTGGAGTTGTAGATGGGTGATTTGATGGGGGACGGCATCGGGCAGCTGATCCGTTTTTCCTTCTGGCGCCGGTTGCAGAACCAGACCCGAACCACCTCCTTTTCCATGGAGAGCTGCTCTGCTATTAAGGAGATCTCCTCTGAACTGGGCTTGGGGTTCTGCTAAGAAAGGGCAGGAGGTTAAAGAAAGCCTCGGAAGTCTGTAACTCACAGCATCGGCGCCTGCTTCTGCTGCTGGAAAAGCAGAGGACGAGGGTGGGGTTGGAAGTAAACTGGAGAGGGGAGAATATTTGCTTCTAAGGCAAAGGGTAAACATTTGGGTGAGAGATTATGTTCCGTGAACCAGAAAGGGCCTCTGATTCAACATCAAGTCTCATGGAATCAGCGGGGATGAGTCAGTACCTGGCCCTGCTATTGCATAAAGCACCGAGCTCTTTGATCTTAACAGCACCCTAAATCATTGCTTGAGGGGAAGCTAATGACTGGTGGTCTTCTTATCACCGCACAGGACACACGAGCTCCGAGTGCTGGTTGTACACCTACCTGCACCACCTCACAACCATTTCATCTCTGTCTTTCTCCATCCCTCATTTATAAGCGGAAATAATAGTACCCATCCTCTTTTTCTGACTCACTTATTTTCTGGTGCATTTGACAGCATTTAGCTCTGTGGTTTTTGATCTGATTTGGAGACTTCAAGGGAAAAATAATACCTAGCACGGAGACGCCAAGACAGTTTTCCCATTACAAAGAGCGCCTCGTACTAGCTAAAAAATGAGCTGCCCATAACAATCTGAAAACGACTGTCTTTTGTTCTTATCAACAGTCTTAGGAGGAAAATTTGATATGATCAGCTATGAGGGAGAAAACAAGAATAAACGAGGACTGGTCGAAAACGGTTCTGATGAAATATTCTCGATGGATGGTGCGGTCCTGCTGATAGGCTCCGCTTGTGAAAGGATCCAGGAGCACCCTCGGGAGCGATGCCCTGCGCCTTCCTGCGCTCACAGGAGCTGCTTAGCCAGGCCCCCACCTCCCTGCTGTGCTGGGCCAGCAGCTGCCCCTGTTCACAGAGGGAAGAGGTGGGTGCAGGAGGTCAGCTTTGGCTGGGGCACTGAGTAGTGCAAGAGAACGGGTGATGAAATCATAATTGCGTTAAGACATCCACCAAGGAAATAATTGGGCCTAGTTTCTTTGCTTTGACTTTTCCCTTGAACTCCTTCAAGCATTTTCTAACCTGCTGTCAAAACAAATGTGTGTTTTTTTTTTTTTTGACTATTCAGTGCTACTACTATGACCTAGCAAATGGCGAACTCAGAGACAGTTCACAACACGTTGGAACATTTTCCCCTCACATCTTGAAATCTTTTCTCCAGCGTGGAGCGAATGTTGGTCTCAATGCTGGTCCGCTTCTTCCTTTTCCGTCCAAACATCTCGTTCACTGAGGGGTAGGAATTGGGAGTGCTCATGGAAGAATCCAAAGGAGCAGATTCTGGGGAAAGAGAAAAGGGAAAAGAGATACTGAAGAAGATCATGGGTTATTTGCATTCCCAGATCCTTTCTGGGAACTACAGCACCTCCCAGAATAAGTGAAGTGCTCCTACATTATGCATAATTCCTCTTAAAATTGCTTCAGCACTTCCAGATCCATTAATGATGGAATCAAGAAATATAAGTGATACAAATTTTAATCAAAACACTGTTTTTTCTTCTTTCATCTTAATTTCCAGCATGCTCTGATGGGGACCACAGATTTTCTGACATTTTAATTTCACACAGTTAAGGATGTCGATTTACCTCACCAGGGTCAGGCCTCGTGTAGCTGAGACACCTCCTGACGTGGTAAATTGGTCAAACACGCAGCTCCTGACGGGCACACGAGGCCAGTGCCACTCCTGCGCTGGTCTGCAGCCAGCAGAGGACACCAGCCCCATACTGCTGCTGCCGGGGATTCCCCTTGCAGTGATATCCTGCTTTTCTAGGCACTGCTCACGGGCTGATCTCTTGCACAGCACTCCCTGCCTACTCTTGCCAGTTTGCGCGGGGAGGGACAGGGTGGACTAGCCCAGAGATTTCCCCCCAGGCCACGCAACAGAGGCTGCAGGAGCGGATTGTCCCATACACCAAGTGGCAACGGGAAGCCTACACTGCTAAAGCAAAAAAGCAGATGTGCTTTGCTGTCTAGGCTGCAATCAACACAAGCAAGAAGTCTGTTGTCAGAGGTCTTAGCTCTGGCTATGATTTTTCTGGCTTTTATGGGAGGCTCCTGGGTGGATCCTCTCCTGTGCTGGTCAAAATCAGTGGTGTTTCTGCATCTGACGTCACCCACCTGCGTCACTCAGCCACTTCTCCAGCAGGGGTTTGAGCTTGCACATATTCTTAAAGCTTAGGTTGAGAGCCTCGAAGCGGGAAATGGTGGTCTGGCTGAAATCATTGCCATAGAGCTTCCCCATGGCAAGTCCAACGTCTCCCTGCCAGAGAAGACCCAAATCACAACATGAAGTCAAAAAAAAAGACCTCACAGCTCCTTGCTGTCACCACCTCTTGTGCTACTTCCAGAACAGATGTCGCCGAGTGCCCATGCCCACCCTCCAGAGAGAAGGACCTCTCCTCCCACCCAAGTCTTCCCCATGCCCCTGAGCCTTTATATATCGAAGAAGGTGTGGGATGAGGTCGTGGTAATGAAACACTAGGAAGGGTTTGTCTCTCCGTGTGTTTGGAAGGGGAGATCTATATTCTAATCCAGCCCACCCTCCATCCACTCCTCTGCCGCAGAATCCCCCATCCCACCACGTGTGACACCGACGTTCCTGTGGACGAGGCCGCTCACCTGCGTGAACCCTAACTTGATTCGCCTCTGTTTGAAAGTCTTGGCAAACTTCTCCAGCTCCTCCAGGTCACTGGGCTCCTCAGATGCTCCCGACGGAGTTAGGTGCTTCGCCACTTGCAAATGCTGGGGTACATCCAGGTGAGGTTCAACTGATGAGCCAGGGAGCCCAGAACGGCCCACAGCCTGTTAAATATCAGCAACAAATGCAGGGAGTCACAACGACAGAAAAAAGCACGTGGTTTTCACTGCCATTCACCCTCGGTGAAGCAGTGATTTAAGTTTCTCCGGGTGGGTGAGTTACCTGTGATGCCAGGCTGGGTCCTGGCTGGGAGAGGAGAAGGCTGCCCTGCTGCTGAGGGAAGGAGAGGAGGTTTGGCTGCAAAGCTGGGGAGAGAGAGAGAGATCAAATCAGCTCCTTCATCAGCACCTAGGCTGCTGAGCATCGCTCTGCACAGGCTCGAGAAGCTCTGAATGGAAACTGTCAGCTCGCTCATGTTCAAAATATGAGAATTTTGGCCATTGCAAGTGTGGACGGTTCTGAGTTGGGTTATGAGAATGGGAAGGGTTTATTTTTCTTTCTTTCTGTCTTTGTCTTTCTTTCTTTCTTTCTTTCCAAGGCCTTTCAGCCTGAAAGGGAGTTCTAGAGTGATGATGGAGGTAAAATATTTCAGCCATTGATCCCTGCGTGAGGTTGAACTAGGACACAGACATTTTATATAGACATCTAACTTTGATTTCAGATGTCAAGTAGCTGAGAATTTATCACATCCTTAGCGGTGATTTCTCCCAGTACTTAATCACTGTAACTATTGAAAATGTGCATCTTATTTCCAATATAAGCTTTGCTGACTCCAACTTTCAGGCACTTTATCATGTTAAAAATATCCCGATCCTACAGTTAATCTCATGAGCCTACCCAATCTGCTCTCTACTACGCATTTCATTTTGAAGTGTCATTTCAAAGCCATCTGACCCTTTCTTTTCTACCCTACTGTATTTCAAACAAATTGAATTTCTTTTGGAATTTATACACTGACACAAAATGATGAAAGAAAAAAAAAAAGGGAAATCTATAAACCCAACAAAAAGTAGTATTTATGGACACTGTGTAATTGTTCGTTTGACAAGCTGCTGAGCGCAAGCCCATATGTCTTACAGGGAATGTCCTAAAGGATTTAATAGCGACCGAAGCAGTGTAGTTCCATATAAATTTAGTTAGGTTCTTCAAGTCTGTTGTGGGTGAAGCTTATAGAATTTAGAGAGGATTTATAACCTTTCCCGAAACAGGCAATATATTCAATTGATTGGAACTGACAATTATAGGGAAATCTATAGACATTTATGGACTTCTGCTGAAAAAGGAAGAAAGATCATCTCCGAAATGTCTTTCTCTCCCTCTCTGTCTTTTCTTTTTTAATTTAGATCTGAATGTGCAGGATCCCATTTTTATTTATTTAGATTGGTGTTTCAATAAGCCTTCTCTAATGCTGGAACAACTTTGAATTTCAAATGCAGGCTGGTAATGAGGTGCACATTTTTAACAGTGAAGGTAATTAATCACTGGAATGGCTTGCCTAGGGACATGGCGGATGCTCTGTCATTTGGAGTCTTTAAAAACATGATTGAACACCTTTGCAAAAGCTAAGCTCTAGCTCAAATGAAAATTATGGACTGGATTCAGGAATCACCGGTTTGACAGCTGATGAGATGGAGGCTGTGTTTTCGTGAGATGAAGTCTTCAGCAGCAATATTTTGGCTGAGAGTATTCCCAGCATCTCCCTGGCTGCTTGTTTCCACCTTTGCAGCACTGAGCTCTCACCCTCTCATCCAAGCGTGCCAGCATGAGCTGTCTGAAGGGCTGCACCGTGAATCAGATCAGCGCATAATGAATCAGGCCTGGGAACTTATCTGGCTTAAAAAGAACTTTAAAACACTAAAATCAAACCCAGACTTGTGGCCTCTTGGAAAGGTTAAACCTACAACCAAGTCCCTTTGGCTGTGAAATCCATGAACTGATGTATCCATCAGCCAGAGCTCAGGAAAGGTTGAAGATGTTCCTCTATTCCTGAGGGGTGGCCCCAGGAATGACTGCAGGAATACTCCACGCACCTCATCGGCACGAAGAGCGCTTCACCTGCATCTCTACCAAACCACTGGTGCCACAAAACCCATCTGTGCCTTCACTTTCAGTCCCCAGTGGCTGTGCACGCACACAGCAGAGGATCATTAGGACTTGACAATCGTCTATTCAAATGGAAGAGCCCTTGCACAAAAAGCTGGCTACTGGCCAGGATATCCAGTCTGCAGCAAGTCTGGAACCAAAAAGGGGTCATGGCCAAACAAGTGGCCATCTGTTGGAAGGGCTGCAGCTGCCAAAGGAAGTCACTTAACAGAAGAAATTGTAGTTCTATAAAAGGAAGCAAAATGCTATTTTCCAGCATAGCGCGTTTCTTATACAGGAATAAAATCAGGCAGCGAGCAATAGATTATCCCGACCCTGACAGCTCAAACAAACTAAATTCTAGACTACTGTTAAATATACATCAAGTGGTTTCTTGATGCATCGCTCAGCATCGTTTGGCAGAGAGAAGAGTGCACGTACTGTCAATGAGAAATAGGTTTCCCAATTGCCTACAGTGTGATACTTTTCTTTCAGAGCATGTGTACAGTTGCATTCGAGCTGCAGAGATGTTATGGTTCTAATTCTGAATGTTGGCTCCTATAGAGGGACTTCTGTGCTGGGATAAATGAGAATGTGAGTGAAGGACCCAAGTCCCTTTGCATCTGTCAGGTTATGGATCGACGTCTGTGTTTGTCCACAGGCAGCATGAAGCTTCGTCAATGGCATGTCTGTGTCCCAGAGGCTGGAGAAATGCCATGAAAATATCAGTGATAAAAATAGAAACACGAGGTCTTTCTGAAGCACTGCGTTAAGTCCTCTGTCCTTTCATGATGCTGATTACACTCTATTTCAGAAGTAGCTAGCTCTCCTGTCCTCTCCTGCCCCATGCCTTGGAGCGAGGTTGGGGAAAAAGCAGTGGCAGCCCCGCTTTGGAGCTCGCTCCCAGCCCCGCGATGCTCCTGGCTAGGTTGGACCTCTTTGCTCTGGTGCCAGCACCGTCCTTCCACCAGAGCAAGGGGGCACTCGTGGGATGCAGGAGCCGTGGGTGCTGGCAGCCCCCCTGCTGCCCGCCCCCTGCCCCGCTGGCAGCAGAAGGGGCCAGGCACCATCAGGATGGGGAAATCAAACAGGGCAGCTTGAAAGCAAGAGTCAGGAGAAGGGAGGCTCTCCCTGGATATGTGCCCACGTATTACAAGGCCCCTTTCGGCTTTGGTTGCTCTTACCTTGTTGGCCTGCCTGGGACTGAGAGAGAAGAAACTGGGGAACTGACTGCATGTGACCAGGGAGCAATACCAGCTGCTGCAGGGTGTGAAGAGAGCTCATATCCTGCGGGAAAAAGCAAAGGGAACAGCAACGCTCAGAGACGTCTGCTCTTCACACAGCATCATCTCCCCCCGTCCCTCGTCTTTTGCACTGTCCCTGACCCCATTCACAGTTTTCATTTAGCTGCCAACACATCACATGTGTGCACAGGAGAGCTACAGATCCAGAGCTACGCCGGGATCTGAAGTTTTCAGCTTTATAAGAAAAATGCTGTGCACACAGACATCCACAGGGAGAACGTCTACTTTTAACTGAAAAAGTTAATGCTTGAAAAATAACATTTTTGAGGGACTGGAAATCAAAATCTGCTTATTAAGAAACAACAAAAGCCCTTGGATCTCGGTTTCTTACAGATATTGTCTTTTCAGAGAATGAACTCCCTAAAATAATACAGAAAAGGTGCAGCGGGCTGTCCCATCACCCAGCACTGAGCCTGCTTGGCACAGAAGGCTGACTTCCCCACCAGCCGTGTGCTGGGGTGGGAAAGAAGCAAAGCCCAGCAAGTGCCCAATTCTCTGCACCACCAGCAAATGCACTGCAATGGACAACCACCAGATCCAAAATATTTGCTGTTCTTTGCCACGGGGACTCCCCACCCTGCACCGAGCACAGCAGGCAATAGGTACTGAGAGGCAGGGAGTGCATCCCCATGCTCCTTCACATCCCTGGGGTCCCACGTCTTTTGTAGGGATTAGGGATAAGAGTTTGCATTTGTTTGGAGTAGAGAGAAAAGTGCTCCAATAAGACCAACTCTCTTGAGAAGTATGTTCTTGAAGGAGTTCATTGTTTAATAAGATGAGATTTTTAAGCTTCTCAAGAACTGTTATGAAGTCTTGGGGAACTTCAACAAGGAGCTGAGTCATGTAAGAGGTCTGATTAGCCCATGAAAGAATGGGGAAGAGATTACTGAGCAGCCTTGTGGCCTTCCAGCATCTGCCTCCCTATTAGAATTTAACAAGTGTTAAGTGCTAAACTCCCACTTTTTACCTTAAAGAAAAAAAAATAAAAATCAAGTAATCAATTTCTTCCCTGATGTAAATCAGTTGGAGCCAACATATGCAAGGATGGCTCAGATTAGGAGTTAATCTAACCTAGGGTTCTATCTCCAGCAATGACATTAACCAGGCATTCAGGAAAGAGGAAGACCAGGACAAGCATATCCAACACTTCCCCTTGGTATTGTTTCAGTCTCCAATTATTTTCAGCTCAAAGGGATTTCCTGAGCATGGTGTGGTTTTGCCTGTTTAGAAAACCCTCAAAGGAAATCTCTTCCAAGTACGTGTCCAGTCTGCCTTTGAACCCATGTAAACTTTCTGCATCCTTTGGCAAGGCATTACACAGGTCTCCTGGCTGCTGCAAAAAAGAGGCTGGGGAGGAGACTTTGCCAATTTACTGTCCATCATGTTCTCAACTCTCCATTTGTCACTGCCAAAAGGTGCATCTAATTTGGCAAGTGTCTCAAAACCAGCCTTTCCCCTGGAGATTCGTTAACTCAGTCCCTGATGTCCCAAAGGCACTTACCCCTGCGATTTGACTTCCAGGCATCATTGATGATCCCTGTACAAGGTGTCCTGACCTGGGGGGGATTGTAGATTGCAAGGAATCACTGAGGTCTTCGGTTTTAATCTGAAAAAGAGCAAAGCAGTTGTAGCCTTAGGGAACGGACATGGGCTGCGGGATGCCTGGGATGGTAACAAGTCAGAGAGGTTGGAAGAGATGGGGAAGGGATTGCTTTCAGATTAGGAGGAGAAATCAGGACCTATTGCTTCTATCCCTGGCTTTGCAGAAAGGTAGGGGTTGTTCCTCACTCCTGCTCTCCAGTCTATATATTTTTATATCAGTACTATGTTAAAGGTTGGACTAGATGGTCTTGGAGGTTTTCTCCAACCGGAATGATTCTACGATTATAACAGCGGAATAATTTTCCTGCTCTGCTAAACCAAGGGGAAGCTTGCAGTTCGCTCAATTAAATCACATTAATTAAAACACTTCAGGAAGTTTCCAGTCACTTCGCAGGCTTTAAAGCATGCGAGTGCTTTCCTAAGACAGAACACTAAGACATTTTGTGGTGTTATTAGGAAGACACGATGCAATTCCCTTTTACAGATCACCACTCACAACCTGATAGTGAGTGGCTGTAGATGGCCTCACACATTGTTCTGCAGGTATCAGAGAGTGGTACAAGGGAATAGAAGAGGAAAAACGATGAAGTAAAAGACCTTAAAGAGCAGTATACCCTTCCAGACTTGAAAATGCACCACCCTAGGCACCACATGTACCAAACTATGAGAAAGCAACAAGAAATGGGGAAGTCCTGTTCTACTGGCAAGGAAAAAAATCTGGCAAGGAAAAAATTTGCTTCTTTAGCTAAAAGAAGCTGTGAGGGAAAAAATGGCAAACTTCACAGGTGTCTGCCCTTTGTCCAGGGCTCATTTTAACCTCTTTTAACGTTCGAGAAAGATTCCAGTCTACAGAAATCATTATTTCTGAATCCACATTCTTACATGGGTTCTTAAGAATTTACTCAGGGACCAGAACTGAGTCCTTACGTTTGGTTTACCCCATAGTCTCCATAATTAATTTTTAACTTTGCTACTACATTAAAAAATAATAATAAAATACATCATTTAGTACTAGCTGATTTTTTAATTTTATTATTTTTTTGACAAGACCAAGCGGGAGAGGAGAAAGGACAACCTGGCTGGGGAGATTTTAGAAGTTTTTAGAATAATTCCCGAAAGCTGAGGAGCGTCTATGTGCGGATGCTGTGCAGAGGCATGAGAAAAGTCATACAGATCTCTTATAACACGTTTTCTCTAATAAAAGATATATTCAAACAATTCCCAGACAGCCTCAAGTTTTCCCCAAGCATGAACGTGCCTACAAGAAGGCTCACATCAGCAGTCCCCTTTCTAATTTAAGCCTTTCCAGTGCAAGAAGAGGCTCCAGTTCCCACAGACTGGAAAGAACAGGAGGAAAACAGAAAGAATAAGTCTTGAAAACCTTATCTACGGACTCGGCATCTCAGGTTCTCTCTTACTGCCAGGGCTGAACCTCGCTATCTCCCATCAAATAACCCACGAGCCCAACATCGCCCAGAATTCGAGCGGGGTTACGTTTGCCGGAGTTTTGCAGCGCTGGCACGGACTTTAGGTCATGCAGCCTTCTACCAGCAGAGGGGGACGAGAAATGCCCCTTTAAAAACAATGGCCCGTGTGGGTATTTTTGGCTGAAGGATCTTTTATTTCAGTTTGAGCAAAGCAAACAAATACACAACACCTCCATGCCCCAAAGAGAAAGAGAAAGTGCGATCACAGGGAGCCGACCCGGTAAACATTAACCTCTGCTTTTTGGAAGGTGCTGTGCAGAGGGAAGAGAGTTACAACATCTCCTTCAATTAAACTATAGCTCTGGATACTGCCGAAACTAGTTTTGCAATAATAGTAGCTCCTTGCAACAAGGCTTATACATGCTGCGAATTCCAGTTCTTTCCTACCTTTCAGGTCGGCATGACCATCCCGCTTAGCCTGGCGAAAAAATCAGATGGAAAGAGCTTCTTGATCACTATCAACGCGGATAGTGTTTAAATTACTAAATGTTAGGCAAAGGGCTCAGGAGAATGCACCGTTACCCTTGAGCCATCCAGTCACTGCAGGGAAATGGTTTTATGCACCTATTTTTTCCTGAAGGCGCGTTAAAAAAAAAAAAAAAATACAGGTATATATCATCCGAGCCAAAAAGTAAAAATAAATAAATAAACGGTACTCCTGCTTGCAATTCTTGTGTATCTGCCTCATACGATGCAGTCATCCAAGGCTGAACAGTCCCAAAAAGAAAAGATATCCGCGTGTTAGAGAACGAGGCACTTGATCCCGCCTGGGTTACGATCCCGATAGGAGCGCAGTGTTGAAGAAGCACAAGCCATTTCCAAACTGAAATCAATTTTTACAGCTGCCAAGCGGAATGATCTGGAAGCGTTCCAGGCCGAAAGGGGTGTGTAGCTGCATCCCGGCATCGCACAATATGAGAACGGGAGGTGGGTTTGGCAAAGGACCGGTTCCCCATTTAAAAACAACAACATCTCCCACTGCTCCTTCCCCCGGCCCTGGAATTCTCTGGCTCTCTCCTGCGCAGTGGGCGGGAACCTGGGTGTTCTTGACAAATCCTTCTCCCCTGCACCTTTTTTCATTGGTTTTAGGCTCAATTTTACTTCTCCCTCCTCTTCCTCTCCCCAACAGGCCTGCAGCTGGCTAATTGTTCATTAGCAAGAGTTCGGGGCATATCCAAAACTTTTGGGATGGTTTATGCAAATCCTGCACCTTCATTTTTTCCCCAGCTAAACCGGCACTGTTACCAACCGTACGTTAGAAAGAAACCAAACCAAAAGCCCCAAAAAACCACACACATTGTGGGCGAGGCCACTCAATATCATGAGACTCCCTTAAAATAATGTAAATTTCAAACTAATAAAACAAGGGGAGGAGTTGCCTTTCTCCTTTCCCAGTGCATCTGACACACGTTTGCTGTTATTTTCTGCAAATATGAGAGTTTTCCTTGTGGAACCAAAGAAGGTTGAAACAAAATCAGCTCGTGTAGGTGTTTGCTGAGATCCATGCTAGACCACCATGCATAAAAGAGAGTGATTGGGTTAAAATCAGGACCAGGTCCTGCTGTGGTTCCCCAGTCTCTTGCTTTTACATCGTGGTCAGGGCAGGAACGAGAAGGCGTTGAGAACAAATCTTAGTTTCTTCCCATCCTATTGGGTTTGGGAAAATAAGGCTACAAAGGAAAAAAAAAAATGAGAGGAGGGGGAAATAAGGCAGTGCTCGCAGGCACCTGGGCAGTCTGCGGGCTGGGGCCCCTGGGCAGCAGGTAACGGCAGGTGGCGGCACCCGCACGCCGAGCTGCCGAGGGCTGGGGAGAGGAATCACACTTGCAAATCTCAAGTGGATGTTTTCACAGCCTTAAAATAGGGTCAGCTGCCCCCAAGCAATCCCTGTGAAAAACACAGGAAGGGTGACTGGATGGAAGGAGTCCCTTCCTTAGTTGGCTAGCGCGTCTGCTGGGCACGGCCAATGATGGATTGGTTCTTACCTATCTCTAGCCTGAAAACAAAAACAAAAAGCAAAACAAACTAAGAAACATATTGAGGGCGATGGAAAATGATCAAAGCTCTTCAGCTTGCTTGCGCAACTGATTTGTGGAAGGTGTTTCATAAACATTTCATAAGAAGGAGAATTATGAAGAAAACATCTCCCAACCTGCCTGCAATTACTGCACAAACTCTTCCTTACCAGTAGGAAGAAGGGGAGGAAAAAAAAAAAAGTACATCTGTTTTGTAACTGATCTGTGAACTTTTGGCAAACATTCGGCTCATGAAAACATCCTGCAGACATATTGCAAAGCTGTAAAAAGCCAGCCTTACACGAGGAAGTTGGAAAGATTCGCATTAGCAGCTCCGATCTCACCATGTGGAAGGCCGTACCCCTCCGACAGACAGACGGACGGACCGACCCACGTCTGAGCTGATGAAGTGGCAGCAGGATGCCACCGGTTGCACAGGGCTCCAGCTGCAGCCTCCTGGCGTAACCCAGCGCCGCCGCCAAGGTGGCTTGCGATGCTTCACGGCATTCCTGTGCTTACAGGATCAATTAGCAATTCAGCTAACGAGCACCAAGCAACCGGCCACGGTCCCCAGGCCAGCAAGCATCTGCTGCTGGCTGGGAGCACTTCCCAGGTAACATTAGCACTACTCCGCCATCCCCTTCGCTAAGGTGGGACGGGCTGATTCTGCACCCGTCTGGGATGCTCTCCCCAAACCTAGATAAGGGGTGCCCATACCCTGCCCGAGCAAGGCCGTGAAAGCCACACCAGCCTCCTCCAGCAGCAGCTGCGGTCGTCACTGTAAGACCGAAGACAATCGGATTTGTTGTGCAGTTTCTATTTAGACGGCAGCCTCTTTGAAACAGGTATTTATCTGCCCTCGTATCTGGCTTATCTGAGAGTCAGCAATTCACAACTGTTTAAGACTTGGACTTGCTCACATCCCTGCCCCTGCAGCTGCAAAGGGCTCTGGCTGTTGGGAGGAGGATTGGGTGCACAGAGGATTCGGAGCCGATTGCCCCTCAGTGAAGGAGAGCAGCACGTTTCTTCCTGGGCTGAATCATTCCCAAAGCATTATTTCACACAACTGGGTTGCCTGAAGTCAAGGGAGGAAGTCTTATGATGGAAACAGGTATCAAAACTGGATCCAAGGCTATTGCAGCTAAGCCTTCCCACCTTCCAATGGCGTAAGTGTACTTCTGTGAATTACCTGCACACGTGGGCACCATAAAATAAAACACACACTAATAATGAATTATAGCAATAATAATAATAATGGGCTTGCAATTACTATTTCCACATGTACTATCCTGCACATGCAGCGAGGCTTAACAGAGACTCAGGAAGAAAGCAGAAAACCCTTCTGTTAATAGGACAATATTCGCCCTATAAAATTCAGTATCCTTTCACATTAAAGAGTGGGATTTTCAGAAGCTGTCAGCATGACAAAAGCAGAATTAATCCCATGCTGAATGCTTAGCAGACAATATCCTAAAACTCAGTAATGGCAACACACTGAAAAATTAGAATGTAATCCCTAACCTCAACACACCTGCATCAGAGCTTTGAGGCGTTTGAGTCTGTTAATTGAGGTCTGATCTGATACGCTTCACCCTCTGAGCTGCAGCTCAGGACGTGAATGGCTGCGCCGGAGCCGTAGTAAAAGTGGGGGTGGGAAATCAAAACTAAGTGTAACCGAGCTACACGCTTCACAAAAGGAAACAAACAGAACCACGCTCGGCTTTGCGTTCGCGAGCCTTCTGATGCAGCATTTCCCAAGTGTTTCTGCTTTGAAGCAGAGAAGAGGAAAAAGAAAGAAGCCATCCCTCTGCTCCACGCCGAGCGATAAGCCTCCGAACGATCACGTGCAGCACAGCAGGCTTCCAAAGCAGGCACCGGGCACGGGAGAGGAGAATTGAAGGCAGAGGTGGGGCGAGCACCTGCCCCGAGAGGCCGTGCTCACGTCTGTGCTGCCTCTGCACGAGCCCCAGGAGCACAGCGAGGGCTTGGAGTGGTGACCTGTGGTCAGAGAGCACCGAGCTGGCAAAGGGATGCTGGAAAGCAACAGCTTGGAGCATCTTCGCTCTTGCTATTGGTACTCAGGCATGCAGTGCCTTCCCTGCCAAGGCCTGTGGACGTGCCAAATTGGAAGTATTTAAAAAAAGGGGAGGGGAAGATGCCATTTTCTTGGTCAGAATGGTGAGAACCTCCAAACAGAACATGGAAAACTGTTTTACCACCGTAAAGGCTGCGATTTCTCCCACGGCTCCGTTCCAGGACTCTCCTCCCCAGCCCTGAGCCCGGAGGTGCTGCCATCGCTGCTGCCCCAGCCTCGCCGAGCGTTGCAGCACTGCTCCTGCATCTCCCAGTTCCACTTGCCCAACTTCCAAAGCTCTCCAGAACTCCACCTCTGCCTACACCTTTGCGCTTATCTTCCCCGCTCCCACCCTGGGCTGCATCCCTGCCCCTTTCCTTATCAATCCGATTTCACACATGCCAGGCTTCGTTGCTTCTCCCATGCCCTCCTGCGTGCTTGCACAGGTTCCCTGGAGCCTCGTCATGTTCCTGTTGAAGTCAGCAGCAAAATTGCCTTATTGGTCTTTTACGGGGGCCAGAACCAGACCTTTAACCAATTCCCTACACGAAAAATTTCCCCTGCCCGTGGATCCCTTGCCTAGGGGGAGCAGACCGTGCTGATCCTGTATTCTCTGTGCCCTCTGGCTGCCAACCAGTCAGAAACCACCTAAATACCTGGCACTGCCTCCCTGCTGCACGGCACCGATGTCCCTGGCTCAGTCATCCGCGCGCAGGGCAGGGCGAGACGCGGGAGTCGTGGCGCAGGGAGCCCTCGCTTTCCGCCCCATCCCACATTGGAAAAGGAATGAACTTGGAACCAGCCGGCTCCCGTGACTGGGGCTGGCTCCATCCCAGCTCCGCAGGTTTCTCTGATTGGTTCGGGGGAGTTTTGGCACCCGCTGCCGCGCCCCGGGGAACTGGGACACAAGGAGAGCAGCTAGAGGAATTGCATTAAGCGCACACAAGTCATATAATTAAAAAAGAAAGGGAGAGTGAGAAAGATCAACTTCGCTGGAGAGTATCGCATAATTTTTTGGTTTGGATGGAAGGAATGAGGCTGGAGGTTGAGGGAAGAGGGAACCAGTTCTCTGCTCCCAGCTCGGGGGCTCTGGCATCTTCCACGTGCTGGGGAAGCAGGCGAGAGGGTGTCCTGCGAGAGAAAACCCAGCCTCTGCCTCCCAAGGGGCCGAGCAGCTCCGGCTCACCCACTGATTTCACATGGAGCGCTGGCACATCAGCACCTCTGGGATGGGAGAAAGTGCACTCTGATGTCAGGCTTCCAAAATTAGAGGCCTTGCTTGAAACCCCATCACCTTCACCTTTTTATGCTATGACTTGCCCTTCTGCAAAATGGGTGCAGGGCCCCACCCTTGCTGGGTGGTGCAGGCTTTTGATTGAATTCTTGGCGCTCACCAGATGAAAGGCCTTCAAGAATTTGGAGTCTTCTCCTTATTACCGATGAGCCATTCTCCAGCAGGCAGAAGAGTCATAACCATGCATGGTAGTTCATGCAGCTCACCACTTAAAAAGGTGCCAAGCAACCTAAAAAGCGCCTTGACAGTGACATCCATGCCCCGAGCTCAGTTTCTATTGCAGAAACAATTGATAGGTCCCTTTAGTCCACAAAACCAGGGCTTGTCGCCTGCAAGCTTAGAAAATATTCACTAAAAGATGATAGGAGCCCAGCTGAGCAGGGGATTTGCACAAAGGGAAGACCAGTCTCTCTCTCCATCTTTAAGAGAGCTTTGAAACAATAGCAGAAGATATATTGCCAGTGGACCAAGGCAACAAGTGTGGGCAATACCTTCTAAATACAGGTTGCTCTTTGGAAGCCTGGAGCAGCAAAGCAGGAGTCTGTGAACGGGCTGCAGCTGGATCTGAGAACCAGGCACAATCCTGCCAACTCAGGAGTGATGCTGGGCTATTGTCAGCAGTTATTGGCTAAGCAAACAAATCTGGTGACTTCAGTCTTGGGAGCGGAGGGTGTGGGGTTTAGAATATTGCCTCCTACTTCCATCCCTTTTCTCCCCTACAAACTTTGCAAGAGAGTCACCGGCACGTTTTGGAGTTTGTTCCCAGCAATCTCATCTGCAAGGCTCCAAAACAAAACTAGCCTGCAGAAGAGGTTCCTCTACATATCTGTCCTAAGCAAAACAGTGCCATATATAGAAACAGAGGACTTTCCCTCCAGCCAGGGCTTTCTCTGATGCTTTCCCAAAGGGCTGCATTTCAATGAAGAACCAGCACACATACAAATTTATGCAATCAGTCTATCCCTGGGATGGAGCAAGGGAACTTCAAAAGGGAAAGGCCAAGGCAGCGCTCAGCTTAGATCCAGTGTCAGTCAAGGCAGATATGGACAGCTGGGCCCTTTTCCAACTAGAGAAGGCTCAAGAGATGAAAAGCAGATGCAAGACTTAGGCTGACACCCTGGGGCAATGCGGAGAAGAAGAGAGAGTGAAATCTGAATTGATCCCCAGAGGGGAGAAGGAAGCAGGATGTGAACCTCCCCTTGAGAGGAGGGCAAAACAGGACTGGGATGGAAATCTGGAGGGCAGACTGAAACCTGAACTACCCACAGGGAAGAGCCAAGCAGGAACAGAAATGACATATAGGGAACACATGAGATTAGGGGGAGGTGGGAACTCAAAGTGGAATGAAAAACTATGAGAGAGATCGCCGGGGGGAGGGAAGCCCTGATTGAGCAAAATTAAATCTGCAGGGAGTTTTGCATCCCAGATATTAATAACAAACTACCTAGCAAGTTGGGCCCTTCTTTCCACCTTCAAAAGGATGGAGGGGAGGAAGAACTTGTCTGTGGTTGAGCACAAGACTATGAATCAGAGAATCGGAGTCCGTATCCCAGCTCCGCCAGGGAGCAAGGCCCTGGATTACAATAAGCCTCAATGTCCACAGGCAACTCTCCCGTAAAGCATCCACTGATTTCAGCTGCAATCACAGTGCTCAGCATCTTTGGGAAAAGCCAGGGAGTCAGCCTCTGTCTGCCTCATCTTCAGGACAGGGTTAAACACCTCCCTACCTTCTGGAGGATGCTAAATTCATTAGCAAAGAACCTTGAGACGTGTGGGCGGAAAATACCCAGCAAGGTCAGGGCGTTAATGGCTCTGAAGAAGGGCCACCTGTGATTTCACATCTCAGTTCGCCTGCTTTCCTTTCTCACATCATGTGTCTACAGGACATCGGCTGCGAAGACCTGAGACAACTCAGTCTCTTACCTCCAAACAACTGCTGGAAACCCCCCCAAACCTCAGAAATTCAAGTTCCATCAGAAAATGACCCTGCCAGATATGAACAGGGCGGGGAGGTGAGGTTAGAGAAGCACATCCTGGGGTGGGAAGAAGATCATTTTGGAAGGGAAGAATTTTTTCCACGACCCAGTTCCTCACTGCTCTTTTGGGGTATACCAGCAGACACACTCGGATGCCCCCCCCCCCAAAATCTACTCGAGTCCTTCTGACTGGGAACCTTAAGCAGCTCGATTGTTTGATGCTGACTGGTCACTGGAAGAGAGGGGGTATGAAACCTGTCCCTTACCGTCATAAGGAACAGTCAAAATGGCACAGAGTATGACCCAATGTGGGAATTCAAACATAGAGCTAATGTGCACGTGAAATACCAGCCCACTTCAATCGTGTATCTTGTTTCCTGATTTTACTCTGGATGCTTCCCCTTGTGCTCTGAAGATCTCTCCTGCACCACCACTACATCTCCCAGTTACCTCCTTTTCTCAGGTAAATCCTTCCCAAAATCCTATTTCTAGGAGGCCCATAGGAAAGGGCTGTATCCACATTACATCCCCTAATGGGTGTAGAACAAAGAAAATAAAGTAATAAAGAACCAACAGGAAAATTCAAGCTATGCTGAGCCCTGGGCTACTCAGGCACATGAGTGCCTGCCTGCAATATTGGTAAGTCTCACGGCAGGATCACCTCTGTATTGGTGCAAATATCAAACCTGTCATTATCATTAAACAAATGACAGCCTGTCTACATGGGTTAGCCTTCTGCTGGAACGAAACTGCATGACATATTTGGATACAGAGCACACACAGGACCTTTCCTGCCCTGGTAAGGCACAACCTCTCAGCTTTATTTCAGAAAGGACACATTCTGTCCCAGCACGGGAGCGCAGTTTTGTGCTTGAGAGCACGAGGGGCTTGGAGAGGACGTCTCATTCCCTCGTCTGGAAGATGATGTGAGCCTTCAGCCCTCATGTTGCTGCAAGGGCCAGCAAGTGCCACAAACCTACACATCACTTCCCTGGTGGAAAAGAAACGAGAGATCCAGAATCTGTTCTTCTCTCCCCTAGCTGTGGGTTGATGCATGGCACTGGGAGCTGGACTACACATACACCGTAGACACAAGACCTGTTGTGTCCCAAAACCGTGAGCCCTAGCTCTGTGTGCAGATTGCAGAAGGCAATGGAGTTATAACTCCAGAAAAGGGCAAGTTACACGGCTCTCCAGAACAGCTCTCTTCAGAGCAACAGAGAAAACAAACAGTGCAGTATTTCCCCAAAGTGCGACCACTGCATTTACCAGTGGGGGAAATAAAACAAACCAGACCATCACCACCTGGTGAAGATCACCACATGACAGAGAGGAAAAGCCCTGACTCCAACACTTTCAGCCGGACTTTTCCCGGTCTGAAGACTCTGAAGCCACCACTGCCGAGTTCCTCGCTCCTCTCCTTGACACGCTCTGGACACGATCCCAAACCATTAAGAAGCAGATGTCCCTATCCAGGTTGCCAGCACTGAAGGTGAAAGTTTATTACGCTCTCTTTGCATTTCCCTTGATATAAACAGGAAACAACAAGCATTAGACTCTCTAAATAAAAAGCCAAACCAGATAGGCAAGGCAGAAGATGCTGCTTTTTTCCATACACACCCTTTCCCCTCTCATTCACATACAAATTACTGTTGCATCCAGGTGGGAGGAGAGTTTAAGTGGGGAGGGGGGGGAGTGAACATTTGCCAAATAGGTTGAGGGATCAGAAGGCAGCTTTCTCATAAGGCACAGGGCTGACCCACAAACTGCGAGAAAACCTCAAACTCCGCAAGAGTTTCCCTCCTCCCCGTTCGCTGGGTGAGAGCAGCCGCAGCAGGGAACTGGTAGGCAAGTAAGGGGTCTAACCAGGTCACTCCACCCTTCCCTTCCCGCCTGGAGCATAACAGGGGAGGGAAACAGACCTGAAATGTAGGCCATCTACAAAGACTGGGGGAGAGGCTTAAACGATGTGAGATTTATGATCTTCAAAGTGATTAGCGCCCAGCACTCCAAATAAAGTCAAAGAGAGCTCGGCAGCTCTCGCATTCAGCTTGGAGTTGGGTTTCAAACCATGCTTCTCTGGCTTCGGTTTGAAAACCTGAATTGCAAGGTAACAAAAAAAAAATACACCCAAACCCCAAACCAAAATTAAAAACCCACCAACCTCCACCCGTAATGAAAGAGCTCGCCATCTGGTTTTACATGAAAACACTTTGATATTCCCGTATCTCCCCTCTTCCTTTTTCTCATCGCTCGAAATCTATTTGCTGAATTGAAGGTAAATTCACCAATAGCTGAGGTCAACCCGAAACGTGAGTGTACAACCGGTGTGCGTTTGGGCTCAGTCTCATTTAAAATAATACCACGAATGGCTCAACTCACCCTGGAGAGGGCCAAGAGAGGGAGACAGAGAGCCACACTGCCTGCAGGTCCTGCACCCGCTGCGTCCACTCACCCGCACTGCTACAACCCAGATAAAAAAAAAATGCAGCTAAAAAAACACCAAAATGAGCTTATTCACAGGTTTTTCCTTTTTAAGCCTTGATCAGTCCCCGGTAAGGTTTGCTGCTTGGTTACACAGGTGTACGAATGAAAGGGACTTTGCGGTGCCCTGGTGGAAGGAGAGAAACAAAGTGGGAAGTGATTGCTACCAAAGACTGCTGTGCAATCACAGCCTCATTTTGGGAGGAGGATGCTTGCATCGAGCAGACTCTGGCCCAAATCCTAGTGACTGTGAGGCTGCCTGCCTCACGAGTTTACCAGCAGTTCTCATTCAGTGGCATGTGAGGGACAGGGACCTTGAAGATAATGAGTCCAATCAGTGGCGGGTGTGAACCAGCACTGCTTCACCACCATCACTAACGTCTCCTCGATTAACCTCAGCCCAGGATCCAGTTCTAACATCTTTGTGGTGTTGCCATAGGAAAAGTTTGCAACATGTAATGATCGTGTACTTTCATAGCTTATTTCTATCTTGAGGGAATTTTCTTTTATCACTCGTTATAAGCAGATTGGATTTTTCTCTTGGCTCGTAGAAAGCCTGTGCTTTGGGCTCTGCAATCCACAGAGCTGGAGACACAAGACTTTTTGTTTTCAGCTGGGTTTTCCAAAAACCTGGAAGATGGCTGAACGTGTTAAGACACCTTTGATAGGAAGTTACAACCCACCCAGAACCGGAGCAGCCAAACCAAACAAACAAACAGCAGCTTGCTGACATCTGTCAGACCAGAGCCACCAAAACAAGCTTGGAGGACAGAAAAGTCACGGGAGAGGCATCAGCTGCCCACCTGCTGCTAGCAGGAAGCCTTTGCAAAGGATCGCAACCCTTGAACTCGGGGAAGGTAAAGCTGGAAGCAGGCAGGCTGCTGGATTGCTAGGAGTGCCAACATCTGCTTCAAACGCTAGTAACTGTCCATGGAGCTGCAGCCCTGCTGGCTTTTCTCGCTCCAGCTCCCCAGAGTGCTGCTGCAGGTGGGTGCCTTTGCTCTCCAGACCTCCTCTTTGTGTTTACAAGCTCTGAGCCCAGCCCCACTGATGGCCACAGCAGTCCTCGGCTCAGGACTCGGCACGTTTTCTCACGTCTCTGCACAGCTTTGAGATCTGGACAGGGCTGTCACCTGCCTCCCCTTGCAACTTTGCTTTGAGGTTCAGGGGTTTCTGAGAGCCAGGTGTCAAAGTCTCAGGCACTCCATGAGACAGGTTGCTTTTGGCTGCATGAAGCCGGAGGATAACATCTCACAGCAAAGAGAACAGCTCGCCAGAGCCTCACGTGCTGCAGCCAGGGCTGCTGCTATCAGACACGCTTGCATTTATCTGCTGTCCCTTTCCCCACCATCTTGCAAAGAGGAATCTGCCATTGTAGGCAGGCCTGGTCTTGACCCAGGCACTCCAAGACCTCAAACCACCTCATCTTCAGTCCTTGCTGATACTCCTGTGAGTCAGCCCATGCTCCTAGACTTGCATACCGCAGTGCTTTCAGCACCAGTGTCGCACACGGTGCAAATCCATGGAGCTTTGGGGCGGGATTTGCACATTTGCCAGTGTAACTGAGGTCCCTTTTGTTTCTAAATGGCAATAGAAAAAATTAAAAAGCCAGCAAAAGCCTCAAGCAAAGGGTGACTTTAAGAAACTCTATAATTAACTGAACTTCTATGAAATGGGAAGGCCTGGAAACCAGAAGTTTTATCTGCCATGCTGTCCCACAAGGGGAATTGGGAAGGACTTTTGTGGCCTGTTTAATAGCAGCTTGTGACCTAACAGTTTGCGTCTCCTAGCAGTAGCTGCCTGGGACTCAGCAAGATGAGCAGTTAACAAACTGTAATTCAAGAAAGCAGGAGAATCCGGGGAGCGTCTTACCTGCCTGTTAAAGTCCAGCCCATTCTGCTCACTTCCTACAACGAAACAAAAGAAAAAGGTCTCAGTATTAACAGCAGAGAGCATCCATCTAAACCTCCCAGAACTCAGGACCACGTAACCAAAGACGTGCTGCTCGCCCAGTGCACTTTAGCGTGAGAGCAAGGAGAGGAGCAGGGAGGTGGAGTCGATGCGAAAGCAGCCATGGAAGCACGAGGGCAGCTTTTGCAGCACTTGGTGGTACCAGCCTTTGCTGAAGTTTTTCCGCCTGGGAGACACCTGGCCAGGCAGCACCGGTGGGGGAGAGCTCACCGACAAAGGGAGATTCCAGCAGGGGTGAACTGGAGGATATTGCAAATCTCCAGGGAAATCCGGGAGCCAGGACTGTGCATAAAGCCAGAGCTAACTGTGGGAGAGGCTAGCAAACAGGTGGCCGAGGCTGTTAACCAGGGATCTTTAGGAACCTGTGTGGTACCAAGTAATTACGGGATATCTAAAGGAACAGAGGGTGCCGTGGGGTTGTGCGCAAGAGGCGTCTCCTTGATTCCAAAAGAGATTGGCAGGCACAGGGGGAAAATCAGACAGGTTTCAGCCTGAAGGTACCGCACAGGCCCTCACTCATTCCCCTTTGATGATAAACATTCCCCCCCCCTCTATCACACCTGCCAAATTCATCAAGAACATCACAGAGGAAAGGCTGTGTGCTCCACAGATATGAATGCTTTAAGGGATTCCACGAAGCCTCTTCAGTTGCAAAGGCAACCCCAAGAAACCCCTTCCCTTCCCCTTTGCAATCCATCCCCTAAGTCATTCTCTTCCAGCCCAACTGAGTTTGTGATAAATAGTCTGAAATTGTTCACATCCCACCACCACAAACCCCTGGGGGCCTTTTGCTCCAGATTTTTTTTTTTTTTTCCAGTATAACGTTCCCCATGAAGCGTAGCCCATGCCCTGTGATCTGATCAAGCTTCAACACATCATGTTTTTCGGGAGTTCATGGCTCTTGCAAGAAGTTGGAAAGCAGTTCGGGGAGGCTGTGCAGGCAGGAGTGCAAACCCAGGAGCGCAAACCCAGCTCTCCCATTGCCTTGCTTGCTTTCAACTGAGCAAGCCTCCACCTCGAGCTAGCAGGCAGTTCTTCAGCTCGCACCATGCTCGTACTATTCCCAGGTGAATCACCAGGGCTCCGAGATCCTCAGGGGGAGTGTTCTTGGTACGATTACTCATGGATGGCAGAATGCTTTTAGAGCCGACTCTAACCATTTCATGGCACCCTGTTCTCTGCTATCTAGAAACTACTCTGAAGATTTTATCTGCAGCACGTTAACAGCACCAGCGATGGAAACTGAGCTGCCTTTGTTGCTCTCTTTGTTGCTGAGCTGCAGGTCTTCGTTATCAGACACAACCAGAGCACTATTTCACGGCAGAGCACGCCGTTGCCCCCCGCTCCAAAATCTCTATCCTCACCACCTGCAGCTCAACCCCAATCCAGGTCTGTACCTTTTTCCGCCAGCCTGTCTGCATTTCTGCTGTGCTGCAACCTGCCCTCCCTTCCTGGCTCCCTCCCGACCTGCTTTTCAAAGCTTTCTTTCCCTTCCCAATCTCAGGTCTTTATCTTCTTCCCTGCAGTTCCCTGATCCTGCTGCCACCTCCGACCCACCAGGCGCTCGTGAGCCCCCCCAGCCGTGGCCAGTTGCCCCCTGACCACCTCTCCCCAGCTGCTCCTGCCCCAGGAATTTGTTCATTCATTGCGCTCCAGCTCCAAGCCCCGAGAGCCAACGACTGCTCATCTAAGCGATGGGAATGCTGATAGCGCTAATAGATGATCGCAATCAGCATCCACACACCTGAGCGGGGCTGCGTGATGATCTTCAAGGCCTGCAGTTTCTACCTTTGCAACCCACGGGGGGTTGATGCAATCTGAGGGCAGTAGCTAAAGGGGAGAAAGGCAAGAAGGAGAGAAGAAGGAAACGCAGTTCCCGGTTGCTAAAATAGAACAGGAAGGAAAAGGTAATCTTCTGCTTTCTTGGACGCAAGGCTTTCGCTCACGTTCAAATGCAGCATGTTGATGAGGCAAGATTCAAAGACCTGGAGGGAAATCCCTGGGTCCCAGTGCTGAGGGCTCTGAGTCACCACCGTACACCCAGCTCCTGGAACCCGGGATGCGCAGCTGGAGCACAGCTTCGTGCTGCATCCCTACCGCAACGAGCCAAACTCTCCAAACGAGGCTGCCAAAACACACAGCAGGTTCAAAGCGCCCAAGCTCAAGCTCTCCAGCACATCCCCTCCTCCTCTTCCAAGCTTCCCACCTTTCTCTTTTCCCTCCCTGCACCAGCAAGCGCAGCCTTCAGACTTCTTTTTCCCTTCCTCTCCTACAAGGCCAGACTCAGCCCCCTCCACATCCCGCCTCAGATGAGCGCAGGTGCTTGGGAGTACCTCATTTTCTGTGACAGTGGAACATGCTGGAAATATGCATGGAGATCAACAGGAACCCATTTGTTGCTTGGGTGTCTAAGTCTGAGATAAGTGCCCCAGGCTGTCTTGGTAGACAACGAGGAGAAATAGGCACCTCCAGAGGCCATTCATCTGACCTATCTTAGACGCCTATCTAAGTCGAGATGAATGGCCCTCTGGAGATGACAATTTCTTTTTATTGACTACAAAGGGACCCAGGGGCAACTAGTTCAGGCTTAGATGTCCAATAGTGTGATATTTAAAACTGGGCGAGGTGATTTCTGCTCCCAGTGGTTATGTAAATGGGGGCTGGATACACAAATCTCTGCAGCTTTTCAGCAGGATCAGTGAGTGTTTGCGCGCAGATTTATTTGCAAACAAATCTCATCTTTTTCTGTTTCAGCAAAAGCTTGTATGTCGAGTGAAATTAAAATGACTTCATCTGCAAGCCAAGGTTTGGGTGTGATAGGGATAACAACTCTCTTGTTCCAGCTAAATCGCTGACTTTCCTACAAATATTTTAAAAACAGACTGCTTTCCTTCCCATTTCTATCAACATCAGGACCCACGCTGAAGGAGTCATTTCTCTCCTTAAAGGAACGGGCTGTTCAAACAGCACGGATCTGCACTTAAGATTTAATCTCTCCTAGCTCCAGGAGATAAAAAGAACGAGAAGTGTAAGTGGCGGCAGATTCTCAACTGCTGCAAACTGCCAGAACGCCGCTCGTTTTGGTGGAGCTCCGCACCAGCCAACAACGTGCTCCTGCTACACCAGCCAGGCACCACGGCCCTCCCTTCCTCCAGTTGCATCAAATTTGGGAAGCCCAGGGACTTAAAGGGAGAAGGGTTGCTTTGAGCTCCTTGCACTACCTTTCCCAGGAGCTTCCCCATCCATTGCCCTCTCCGTGGGTGTCCCGGACAGAGGGGGAGAGGTAGCGATAAGCTCCGCCGGCTCCCCGCAGCACGGCAGCCGAGGGCCACGCTGCTCTCCTTGGTTCACCTGGCAGCTGTTTTGCATAGCACTGGCATCAGATCTGGTGCGAGTTCGCCTGGGGAGGTTTCTCTGGGGATGGGAGCAGCAGCGCAGTTCCGGACGGCTTTCCCCCCACCCCTGCTGTTCCCCCCCGTCTGGAAGGCTTCGCATGCTGTGAAAACCGAGCCCCTGCGCCCCGTCGCAACCGCCCCGATTCCCACTGAAAGCTGCCCAGCCAGTCCGGCTCTCGAGGATAAAAGCCCCGCGATGGCAGAAAGGAAAATCAAGATCGCAGCTCGGCTTCGCCTCGGCGAGGCAAACACATGCAGGAACATGCAGATGTCACCCGCGGGGAGTGACAGCCGCCCGTGGCTTTTCGCCCAGCGACAAAGCAGGGCTGCAACCAGAAGGCTAACTTAATTCCCCTTCCCACCCAGCGACACGCTTAATGCGCCCCGCAGTTTGATCTCGCAGAAGGGACAGGGAATTAGGAGGCGATTTCAATCTTTAGCAGGTGTTGGGGAATTCCCACAGGGAATCAGTTTTCTGCCCATGCATTTGGGAGGGAAATTCAGAACAGCTGAACGGTGATGGGGGAACAGTGCCAGGCAGACACCGGGCAGGGGATTCAGGCTCAGATGTCTAACTTTTAGGTGTCTAATTCCCAGCCAATTGCTCTAGGCTGCCTTTACAGCCACGGAGAGGAAGCCGGCACTTCCAGAGGGCAACTCACCTCGCCCCCAAGACAGAGGGCAGAGAGATGAATCACCTTCTGCTGATGCCTATTTTCATCGCTGACTCTACAAGGCGCCCGGGGTGAGTAGGTCAGGCTTCAGCCTCAGAGTGCTGAATATCTCAAATTAAGATTAATCTCACCTATCCTGAAGTATTCTAGCACCCCAGCTGATAAAGCACAATGCCGTTAGAGGTTGACAAAGTAGGCCAGATGCAGAGCACCTTTCAATACACATTTTCTAGAGGCTAAGGAATTAACTCGCTCACATTGACCGATGCAAGAATCCAGTCCCTCACCAAAAACACAACATAAAGTTAAAACAACACCCAAGAGCAGTTAAAGAAAAGAGTAGTGACACTCATTATAGCTATGAACAATACTTGAGCCACACACTGTAAATGAAGCAAAACATTCACCTGCGCTGAGATGGATGGGGTTCTATTAAGCCAAAAAGATATTTGACTCCTCAGTAATTTAGCTCACTTTGGATACCCGAGCAAACACCATCACAAACCTCTCTGCCATTCCCAGCAGCCGGACCAGCCACTTCTGCAGAACTAGCAGCACAAGCCCTGGCTGGGACGAGCTCACTTAAATCACCTTGTCATCACTTGAGTGGCTGGCCCTGATTCCCCCACCTGTGCCCAGTGGTAATGGGGAGCAGAAAGTGCAGCTGAGCAGACACCAGTTGGTTCCCCAGACCCTTACCTGCCCTGCTGGGATGCTCCCTGTTCCCAAGGTTAGCTCCAGGAGCGTTACTTAAAAGGAACAAGGGAAAGTCTGAACGGGATGGGAAGTTCTCAAGGCAGCCAAATCGGGCTGCAGTCTTCCTGTTCTTTGCGCTAACAACACAAACAGACCAAACCGGGGCATCGGGGCATCTCCATGGGAAAGTCAGGGCTGGTTAGCAGGAAAAGTGAATGTGTGCTGGCTGACTCAGTGAGAGGGCTGCACGACTGCAGGGGAAGCTTTCACTGAAGGCTCGAGCGTTTCATTTGGGTGGAAACCCCCAGGGACATAGAAATGCCTTTCCTTTGTGAGCCTCGCAGAACTCCCACCTCCTGGTGCCACCGCAGCTCCGGGCGCGATGTACCCTTCGTGTGGGGCAGGGCGCGGGGGGAACGCAGGACAGCGAGTGTGGGAGACTCGGGCAGCTTCCAGAAGGAAACCCGAGGGCAGCAGTTGTTCCCACGGAAAACATTTCACCTGCAGGTGTTGGGAGAGGGCAAGTCTCTTCTCTTAGACCAGAGGCAAGAGGCAGATCAGACCAGCTCTTCCTTTGCCCCTCTAATTCAAGTCAAACCAGCCTTTTGTTCCCCTTTCCCCTCCCCATCCTTTTTTATCCTCTTCCATAATGGGATGTTTAAGAAAAAAAAATAAAATAACCCAACCTCAAACCCTAATCACCTTCATTTGAATTTCAAATATCCCCCTCCTGGCCTCCCCCACGCCCCAACTGACTCGGAGCTGGGAATATGGAAATTTCTCCTGCTTGCCTTAAATGTGGCTGTGCTATGAAAATCATCAGCCGTATGCAAATCCCGAGCAGGCCCAATTGCCATAGCAACCAGCTGTTTCCAGCCCGGCTGCTGCTGCTGCTTTTATTTATTTGGGACTTGTCCTGGGGCTGTTCGTGGCTGCAGGGGAAAGAGAGGAGAGAAGTCCTGGAGGCTCGGAGGGAAGTTTCAACGGGGAGAGCTGGCCTTGGCGAGCAGAGGCACAGCCAAGGACGGGGCTCGGCGTGGGGCTGGGGAAGGCCAAGTTTCCTCAAAAGACTTTGGCCTGATGGCCTGTTTCCAGCCCTGTCTGCGGAGGTAACGGCAGAAGAAAGAGGAAGGCTCGGCCCAGGCATCCCTGGGCTCGCCTGCTGGGGGGTGTCCGAGAGCAGCCTGAGCACCCCCCAACCCATTTCATGCTGCTCAACCTGACATGGCTTGGGCATGTTTCCTTGTACCTGAGTTAGAAGCAGATGCAGAGGTGAAAACCTCTGTATCCTATTTGAGTATAAGCCATAAAGTTTAAAAGAAAGCCTACCCAGAAACCCAGAGCCCTACCACAGCAATACGACAAACACCGGTGACCCCAGCCCCCGAGAGAGCTGCACCCACCCCGGGGAGCAGCTCCTGCAGCAAGGAGCTTACACCTGGCCAAAAGGCTGGGGATGAGCTGGGGACCCCCACTTCAGGGCTGAAAATCCCGTTTGCACAGGGCAGACACTGAAACGAGGGCTCTGGTTTTCCACCGCGTGGCTTTGATGCAGAAGGCACGGACAGACATCAGGAGATGGGGAACCAGGAGGGGCTTGGGGCCTGGTGGCGGCAGTGGAGGCAGGCTTTTACCTCTTGCTGCCACCCTTCTACTGCCACAAGCTGGCTGGAGTCGAGGAGCTGGGGGGAGGAATGACACTCAAAGGTGCATCCCCCCTGCAAGACCGTAGGAGCAGAGGCATCGTAGTTCCTTACCACTTGCACTGCCTTGGGGTTCAAAGGAAGGGCTCTTCCTGATCTTCAGAAGGAAGGATATCTGCTCTACTGCTTCCTAACCCTCCAAAAGAGGCTGAGACAACCACGGTGCTGTTGTCACCAGAGCTGCCGAGAGCCCCCTTTCCACCTCCACGAGCCCTCCCCACTCAACCCCACTCCTCGACCCGTCTGCTTCCAGCTCCCAGCCCTGCCCCAGCTGTGCACGCCATCGGGCCAGCCCTTTGCCACCACCCCAGGCAGCGATACCAGCTGCTTTAGGGCAGCGGGGCCGCTGTAGGGCCGTCCCGCGCTGCGTGCAGCCCCGCAGCCCCGCTCCCTTCCCCGTGCACCGGGATGCCCATCGCGCACCCCGCCCTGGGCTCCTGGCAGCCTGTCCAGCTCCCCGTGTTGCAGGGTGGGGAGGGAAGATGTTCGGAGCGCCCGCAGCTATTCAGTTACCGATGGTTGTGTTTGAAGAGCTTCCCTATCGCCCTTTTGTTAAGGCTTTGGCTTCCCCCCCATAGCCTCAACAGATGAAATCAAAGGGAAGTAGCTTTGCTTGGTGTAACCTGTTTTGATCAAGCAGATAAACGGGGAACAAGTGTCTGACACAAACAAACAGACAGACAGAGGCAAGTCCCACCTCAGCATTTTGTTGCATCAGATACAGAGGGCTTAGATAAACCACAAGAAGGGGGAGATCTCTGCCTCTCGGCTGGAAGACCAGGGGCGACACTCGGCAGTGCCAAGCCCCCACAGTTCCCATAAAAAAAACTCAACCCAGAACTTGCTGGCATGGCTTTCATCAGTTTAAAAAGATGAAAAGAGCTCGCAGCCAAGCGCAAAACTCGCGCTTGTCATTACCCCCCATGGAGTCCGCGGGACTGCCGGCAAGCCCAGCGCGCAGCAAAGGGCAGGGAGGATGGCACGGCACGGCACGGCACGGCACGGCTCCACGGGCATAACCTGAGCATCTCGCACACGTGCCGCAATAGGAAAGGCAGGGGTAAAGCAAGGGAGGGCTTAGGATTTGCAGGACGGGGCAGGGGATATCCTATTTGTTATTATTATTATTATTATTATTATTATTATTATTATTATTATTATTATTGAGGTCATGTTTTTTTTTTTCTACCATGGCAGAATTTTGCTGCAACCAGCAGACACGGGGAAAAAAGGAATACAAAGAAATGTAGAATTTTGGAGGACATCTTACTAAAAGCTTTGAAGTGTTTTTTAAGAAATTGGTGTGGATAAGAAAAAAAAAGGAAAAAAAAAAAAGAAAAAGCTTAGTTTTCCTAACCTCTTACGAAAAAGGAACAATTTGAAAATTTTCTCAAAAAGAAAAAAGTCCCACAATTATTTCAAACACTTCCAAAGTAAAACAATGCCCCAAATTACCCTTTTTTTTCTCCTCTGAGCCCAGAACTGGCGGAGATATGAAAGGATGAGATTATGCTTCTGCTACTGCCACTTCCCATCAGATCTTTAGGCATCAGTTTTAGATCAAGGGCTCGGTTTACAAAAGCATTTTGGCACCCAACTCTCTCCTTTTCTTTTTTTTTTAACATTATTATTATTTTAAATTCTTCTTGGAGCCAGTCTACATCTTTTGGTGATGAAAGGCCTTTGTAGATCTGCACCTAGAAAGATTTCCAGCCTTTAGAAGCCATAATATTGGTAGTTTGGTAACTGCCCTCTCCTTCCAGGGGGGAACAAATTTCCTGGGGAGCAGTGCATTGGCGCAATTCATTAGGAAATGGGTCTTCAGCTAGTAAGTAATTGGAAAATAAATTTTCCCACATGAAGCTGGTAAACAAAGCACTGTTGCAGTAAAGATCCCTCTAACAATGTGTATCGGGGAAAATAAAACTTCAGGGAAGTTCAGTACAAAGCGCTCTGTTGTTTGTAAACGGGATGCTCGGGAAGAGGGGAAAAACCAAACAAAGAGGCGGAAAAGCTTCGGTGCAGCATCAAGGCCGCCCCTTGGTGGGCTTGGCTGGTTGTGAGCGCTGGTGGGGCTGGATGAGGCCCTGAGGGACACCGGTGCCGGCAGGGCATGGGGCTGCTCTGGCCCCAAATCTCCCGTAGGGTCCCATCACCTGCATCCTCTCATCCCCCGGCCCCAACACCGTGCTCTTGTAAGGTCTCCACCAGTCCCGGTGGAGGAAAGCCTTGGAGGAGAGCCCGATTGAAAGAAGTTGCTTGCATCAGTCCGCAGGGAAGTGTCACTCTTTTGTAAATGAGGGAGATTTACTTGTTCTGATTTCCCTGCCTGATTTGAAGGCTCCCGGAGCAGCGCTGAACATTTTTGTTATTTTAAAACAAATTGCCTCCACTTCTCCGCATTCTCCTCGCAATTACCACTAGAAAGAGGTGCTACAGCTCACACTAATGGCTGTCTGGGAAGCTTACACCAAAAAACCGCACTGCACCCGGCCAGCCGCCCCTGCTGGGGCACTGGGTGCTTGGGGAGCCGCTGCCTCCCCCTTGAAAGCTCCCCCAAAATGCGAGCAGGGAATTTTGGAAGGGCTCAGGACACGCTTGCTGCCAGGCGGCGTTGAATTGATTTATCTCAGAAAACCAGCTTGGGGGCAGCTGAAAGCCATGAGCAGAGGCTGACCTGACCAAAGTCAAGTGGAGTTCATGGACGTGAATAGAACCAGATTTTATCTCTGCCTTAGATTATGTCAAATAACCAACTTATGAGCTCGGAGGATTTCTAGACCTCAGTGTACGGTGTAAATAAAGGGGCAGTTTTAGTCCTATTAAAACATGCCTAGGCTTCTCTGCCTTTAGCAAGATCTCTCTCTCTCTCTTTTTTTTTTTTTTTTCCTTTTTCCTCAATCCTCTTAATCGATAAAAGGAGAAGTAAAATCATTCCATGTGAAGTTTTAATCTGTTGTTACACGTGCCCCCACCCCAAGCTTAGTGCTCGTCATGACTCACAGACCAATTCTTCTGCATTGTCTCTGTGAGTTATGGTTTTAAAGAGTGCTTATTCCAAGTCTACAGATGAGTCTCACTGTTTCTAATAACCTTTCTTATATTACAACTATAACTAGTGGGTGCTTAATGCCTTTCTTATTGCTATTTATTTGCCTACGAAGGAGTCTGACCATAAGCCACATCCTCAAGATCCTGCACTCAGCCCACTGTGGGCAGTGGCAGTCAGAAGCGATGCTGGAAAACATGACATGGATTTTTTGGGGGTATCTCACACCCTGTAGCAGTGCAGGAATTGGTAAGCAAACTGGCAGAAGTCAGCAGTAATGCCAGTGCTATTATCTTCACGGGATCGCCCAGTTCTTCAGCTTTCCGTCTGCAAGGAAAGCTGAGGCTTCTAGCCACAGAGCAGGGAGAGGCTGAGCATCAGGTGGGAGTAGTGGGGATGAGAAACCCAATCACGCCTCAAGAAGAACAGCGATACATTTTGGCTGGAGCTACCAAGCTGGATTCGACTGTTCCAGAAGTCCCTCCCATTTTTCTACATATACGTGGCCAAAAAAGGCTTCATCCCTGGGAGTTTTGTCTGGGGAGACATTCCTGACATGAACCCCGTGCACAACGTGGAGCTGTTGGTGCTGAGCTGAGCGGACCAGGACCATTTCAGTGGCATTATTCATTTGGTGAGAGAAGGGAGCGTATTTCCATGCTCAAACCGCAGGGCCACGCACTGATTCAGTGCTCTCACACAAGGATCTTGCATGCTGATCAAGATACCAATGCAATCCTAGCCCAGAGCACATTCTTGATCAACTCCCCGGCTGGCTGGAAGGACGCAACGCAGCAGCAACAGGAGCAAAGCACCGGCGGAAAGTTCCAGCACCCGAGCCCCCTGATCCCTTCCCCTCCCTCGGTGGCCCCCCTGTGTCCCAGACCCTCCTTACCTGGCTCCACCTGGTCGGGCTCGTGCCGAGTGTCTGTGGAATCCGCCGCATCGCCGCTCATCTTGATCTCTGGAAAAGATGGCACAACTGATTTTAATAACAGGTCACAGTCCCAGGCAACAGGCACATGTGGCTTCCACTAAACAGCACAAATGAATGTGTAATTATAATAAACCATCAGACTTTCAAATTTCTGATTCCTCAACATACAGGCACTAGAATATTCATCAGCTCTGAGGCTGCACTTTCCCTCCTGTTGCTCTTTGCATCCCCCCTCGCTCCTTTTCCCCCTCCTCAATTCGCTGCTGTGCCTCTCACCTCCTGCACTGCAAGGGGCTCGGGAAGCACCGGGAGCCCTCCCTGCCCCGCTGGCCTCTCCCCCGCGCTTTATGCAGCCTTCCCAGAGCAGCCGGTGACGCTGCCCTCCACCGCCACACCTGCAGGGGATCCCTCCCAGCCTTGCCCCCTCTCCCACATCCCTTCCTTTTTATTTGGGGATGGCGCAGCGGGGCCAGAGCTTGGTGCTGTGCAGGGCGCAATCAGCCAGGGCCGGCCTTGGCGAGGCAGAAGCGGAGCAGGATGCTCAGGGAGGGAAACAAGCTCTCTTCTCTTCCTCTCAAACTCGGTTTGTTCTCCCCAGAACTCCTCTTGGCAAAGTGCTGCCCTGCACACACGTGCTCACACCCCTCTCAGACCACAAAGCCATGTCCCCAAGGAGAACACTGCCACCACGGTCCGGCACGCTTCCCTCCATCCTTTCCAAGGCCAATAAATTTGTCATTTACCCTTGAAGTGATGGCTGCCACCACACCCGGGGCCACGTTCTCCTTCGGGGACAGCTGAAAGAAAAGGGTGGGAATAGTCAACTTTGCACTGGGTTGCTCCTGCCTCCTTAAAAGAGGCAAAGTACACACCGGGTGAGAGAAGGAAGAATATCTATTCAAATTCAGTCGGACACCCCCTCGCCCTCTTCTCCCCTTTGCATGGGAATTTTAACTCTTTCCAGGCTGGCTGGGGGGGGGGAAAAAGATAAGAATACATTTTTATAAAGAGCCGACCGAGTGATTTGCATGTGCTTCCTGCAGCCAATCCCGGCCACAGGAGGCATCCGATTTGCATCGGGGAATAACAACAGCGTGGAAGCAGGGCGAGTGTTTGCTGTGGTTTTGCTGGGGTAGAAAAGGCAGGTGGAAGCCTTCTTAAAGGCATCCTGCAAACCTTTTCCTCTTTCCTATGTGTGCCTTGTGTTATTTCCAAGTGGCCAAAAGGGCGAAGAGAAACCTATATGTTTTTATTCCAATTTCCCTCTATTACTCACAATAAAGCGGGCAGTGCTTTCATTTGTTTATTTCCCCTCTATTGAAACTTCCCGTGTGCAAATGGCAAACTCTCTGCTTTTTCGCCAAAACGGAATAACTTTATTTAGGCTAAAGCTTGGAACTTTTTCCCGCAGCAAATGACTAAAAGAAGAAAAAAAAAAGGTAAGATTTTTACACCACAGGAGTGCAGCAACATCCATGCACTTCAGAAACTTCCTTTCCTTAAATTTTCTAAGCAGCGAGGGAGGAAAAGGAGAGAGAAGAGCGTTGCTTTTCAAACAATCCCTCTGCAATTAAGACGTGAACATTTAGTGGGGCTTCTAAGCACTGCTACTGCGGGAAGAGTAATTATCTTCAGTTATAAACATCTTCTTGTCTTGTAACACTGCCAAGGGACCCTAACTTAGGTAGTCTACAAAGCACAAAGTTTTGCTTGTTGCCAAGAAGAAGCTTTAAGAAAAGCCAAGTTCTCAGAAAATAAGGAAAACCTTTACCCGTACAGAAGTTTGGCGAGAACGTCTGCACGTTTGAAAAAACAGAGTAACAACAAAAAAACCCTACTGCAAGTTTCCTTGTGGGCACACAATTTACGAACGTGCGTTAGTAGAAGAAAATTATCTCATCTCCAGGACCACGGGGGCAGAGGGGGGGACGAGGAAGGCAGGACAGGCTCACGAGCAGCCCGTGCCCCTTGCACAGAAGCAGGCTGCCAGCAGCAGCCGTGCCTGGCCCCTCTACACGGACCCAAGCACCCTCCTGGTGCTCTGCAGGAGCCTCGGTGACCCGAAGGAGCCAATTCCCACAGCCCCTGCACTTTGTACTGTGCACGGGCAGTAAAATAACCTGGCTGGTGCTCGGAGCCCTGTCTCTTTTCATGCCGGGTGAGGCCCTGGGCTGCCAGCAGCCACCCTCAGCCCCCACCAGCAATAATCCTGCAGCTGCCAGTGCTTACACACCAGCTGTGGGCCATCAGTGAAATCCCCTCCTCCTGCAGTCAGGAGATAACAAGATACCCCGTGATGCTCTCATACAGAGCAGAAGAGTTTTAGTGTCACAAGGAGTCGGTTTCCACTCATAAACGTACACAAGTTATTACAGCTTAAATACATTGGGGGGGGGGGGGAAATAAAACAGCAACAAAACAGGAAGAAAAAGTAAGTCCTTTTGATCAAAGCCAGCTTGATATGAGTCGTTTGGGGCTCCCCACCTTTCAAACACCTATGATAATGATAACCATGCTGCAGCAGCCATCCTCCAAGGGCTCCTTGAGAGGAGGGAGCAGACGCAGAGGGGTGACCAACACAAGTGCAGCCAGGATGATGGGAACTCCTCCTCTTTGTCCTCCGTTTTAAACCAGGGAGAGCGTGACACAGCTCAGCTGGATATGAACCCCCACGTATGGCAAAATTTCTAAAGACTAAACGAGCTGCGAGACTTTGAGGCTAAAAAAATGTAGGCTCCTACCACACCACTTTGCAATACACCTAGGCTAGTAAAAAAATATAGGCAGGCTAGTAAAAAAAAAAATCTCTGGGAAAAATAATGCAACTTGGGACTGCCTAACTCCTAACCACAGACCTATTAGGAGCCGCCACTGTGGCCTGGGCCATATTAAAAATGTGCTGCTATACCTCAGTTAGCAAACATCCCTGGAGTAGAGGCAGTCTGGTCTGTTTACCCAGACCAAAGAAACTCTACCAGTGCAGACAGTTCTCTGGGGATATATCTGCATCTATATTTTGGCTGAAACAAATGGTGTCAGCAAATAAAGCTTTCCCAAGCCCTTATTCCTTGTAGTTGTCCTGACATGGGCACCAGAATAAACCAGCCTGGTGGCTTTAAGAGGAAAAAACGAAAGCCAATGGTGGTAGTGGGGAGAAATTGGGTTGGCTGGGGCCAGCACCTGGAGCCTGTTGAATTTTGCTGCATTTTCTGTGCCCGAGCCCCTGCGGAGGCTGCAGGAAGCTGAAAACGCCCAAAGGCCTGGGGAGGAGGAGGAGGAGGAGAGGAGGTTCTGCTGGGGGGAGCCTCTGGTTGGGAAGGGGGTGTGTAGAGCCCCCAGTCCCTGTGTGCAGTGGTGATGAAAGAGGGCTCAGCACCCCCAGCCTGAGCACGCCAGCACCTTTGCAGCAGTGGGAATAAGCTCCCTAGGCTCTGGCACGTGAAAGCAGCTGGGCCCAGGTTCGTCTCCCTCCCTGCAAAACCACGGCGTGAAGCTCAGGCCCCTCAGACGGGCAGCGGGGTGGGATGCTGCGGGGGCAGGAGGGCTCGGCGCGCACCCAGCGTGCGCAGCTCCCGGCCAAATCCACCCTGGGAGCGGTGCCGCCAGCTCTGACAGAGGGCACAGTATCGATTTGGGGAATCTTCTCATGAAGAAAGAGTCGCCCACAAGCAAAGCAGATGGGCGGAGGGCAGCCTGCGGGGGACGCGTCCCCGAGAGGCACCACTCACGCACGCACGCCCATCGCAGGTGCTCGGACGAGTCAGGCTCGCACGCCGCGCCGGCACCGCCAGCCTCCTGCCGCCCTGCTCGGCCTGCACGTGGCCCCCTGCCCTCAGCACCCCCGGTGCCACAGAAGGGGCTGTCAGGATCCGGCCCGTGCCGTAGCCCTGCTCAGCTCTCGTGCCAGCACTGCCCTCGGCCCCCACGTGCCAGGGACGTTCCCTCTCCTCCAGCATGAGGGGCTCAAGAAGAGGGCAGGAGCTGAAGTGGCTCCGCGGGGCAAGCCCCAGCTCCACGCAGCGCCGAGGCTTTTGGCAGCCGTGGCTCTGCTTCCTCTGCTGCTTGCGGAGACGTGAGGCTGCGCCTCCGTGTCAAAGCCCTGCAAGGCGCGGATACTCCTCCTGAGTGTCCCCATTCATTCATTCCTCGCTCACCTCACCCTCCCACAGCTCTCCCCTGGCTCATTTTTCCCTCTTTGTCATTAACCTTCCTCCTTCCAGCCCAGTCCCATCCCTCACTCGCACCCACCCACCCCCTTCCACCCTTTCTGCATCCCTCGGTGACTTTACCCCCCTCTCTCCTCCTGGCTTTATCCCAGTGACTCAGGACACCGGGTCAGGCACTAGCTGCCCATTTTCCAGGTGCCCAAGAGACTCTGACCCGCAGCCCACGTTCGGGCTGGCAGCCTGAGCAGCGCTCCCACGCTGTGGGCATGGCTCGGCAGCCCCCTAAATAGGGCCAGGGCAGCATCCATCCCCCAGGTGGCTCTTAACCAGGCACTGGCTGCCGTCACCGACTCCAGCAGGAGAGAAGAGGAGGGAAAGGAGGGAGGAAAGGTCACGGGAACCAGAGCAACCCCATTTCCTGCCCGAGCCCACGTCTCGTCTGCGTGGTGAGCCCCAGCCCGATCCTTCCTCAAGCGCCCTTTACCTGCGTGCACAGACTCCAGGTTCACCATCCTGCTGGTGGAGGGAAATCCACGGTGCGCCCAGCCTCCTGCCGTCAGCCCCAGGTTGCCAGGGGCTGCCAGTTTGCCCTCCCTCCTCTGCCACCCGCTGCCTCTCAAACCGGGCGTGGGTCCGCTCCCCAAGGGACCTAGAGCTCCATTGCCTGTTGCCATGCAGGGCCAGGTGAGCATGCGGCGCCGCGCCACGCCTCGCCCCACCTCCGGCTCCCTCGGGTGCCCTGACACCCAGCAGCCTGGCGCCCGGCCCATGCAAAAGCACCCATTTGCATATTAGTAACTCGGGAATGGATGAGTCCCTGCAGCGCTACCAGGGCGTGGGGTGGGGTGGGAAGGAGGGAGGAAGGAGGCGCTTCGCCCGCCCGCACCGCCTCGGATGCGCCCCGCAGCACCTGCCCGCCGGGCTGGCGGAGGGGGCTTCGTGGGGGCTTCGTGGGGGCTCCGACACCAGCCCCAGGGCCGCCTGGGGAGGGAAAGGAGGCTGCTGGCTCCGTCCCTTGCAAAGCACGGGTGGGAGAGGCATGAAGGCAGGCTGGGCAGCACCCAGAGGGGAAGATGGCCGAGTGCCCCCCCCCCCCCCCCCCCCCGCCATGGGGCAGCCCCTTCACATTTTTTCTGATAAATTTTGGGCTCTGCTCGGGTTGAGCTCATGCGTGTGGCCTGCACGGCGTAGTCTTTGGCTGCTGTGGGGCTGGGCTGAATGTAAGGGATGCCATATGAAGTGGTCAGCACAGGGCAGAAAGGTGCCCTGGTGCTGCTGGAGGCACAGGGTCAGCACCCAGCGACTCCCCTCGCCTGAGCCCCGCTCCCTGTGCCAAGACAGCACCCAAGAAAAGTAATGATGGGGCAAACAGCCTCCTCCTCCTCCGCCATCTTGGTTCAAGCTGCAGGATCCAGCCGACTTCCAGTGAAAGCAGGGAGAAAAATCCCCTAAAGCTGCCTTGTGCTGCGGGCAGGCCAGGCCCTCGGCCTGCTCCCCGTGCTGTGACAGGGACCAGCGGTCACCCTGATGGGGCTGGGTGCCACGTTTGCTGTCTGGGTGCCCCCTACCATGCCCGAGGTGGTGGGGAGCCTGCGTGAAACTCCTGCAGCCCTGCTCAACCCCCTCCTGAAAGCGTTAACGCGCTCAATTGGTAGCTGCCAGGTACAAGCTATCGCACATTCATCTCTCCCTGGCTAATTCACGTTCCAGGGCTCTCGGCTTTCCCACATGCTGCTCTCCCTCCCTGGAAAGACAGGTTTCTCTGAGGAGATGGGTGGGCGGGCGGGCAGGCTCCCCGGGCCTCACCTACAACCCAGTCTGGTGCTGCGGGGCCGGAGAGCCTGCGCGGTCAGAGGGGAGCCCTCGGGAGCGGGGAGCAGGCTGCAAGGATGGGGTGGATGTGTTAAAAAGATTAAAAAAATGAGGAAATTTGGGGAAAGACGGAAAGGGGGAAGCGAAGAGGAGGATCCCGGGTCTGACTAGCATTTGCGGGATGGAGGAACTAGAGGGGGAGCGCTACGGGCTGAGCTCAGAGCGGCTCCAGGAAGCAGGGAGGTGACATGGGGTGGCTTGCGCAGACACCTCGTCCTGTCCTGAGCTGCTGGAGGGGCTGGACTCCTGCCACCGCTCCGTGGCAGAGCCCCAGCCATTCAGGCCTGCTCCCCGGGGCATTCCTGGGCCGCCGCTGCTCCGTTTTTCCCCTGCTGCCGGCCTGGCCCCCACGGCTGGGTTTTCCCCGTGGCGAGGGCTGACGCGATCGGGTGGCCGCACTGCGTCAGACCTGGATTTACTGGCGGCACCTCGCCAGCTTGAAGGGCCTCCAAGGGGCAGGAGAAAGGCTCTGTGAGGGCTGGGGGGGGGGGGGCCATGAGCGTGCTTCTTCCACCCCAAAAAAAACACGTCTCACACACCAGCTGGCGGCTTCCTTGCTGCAGCTCTTTTCCCTCTGCTCCCTGTTGCTTCGTGGTTTTTTTTTGTTTGTTTGTTTTTTGATTATTTTTTTTTCTTCCCAGACCCAAGCAGCACATCCCGGAGCCCCAGGGTGTCCCCTTTGGGGTGCTGGCAGGTGTCACCGTGCATCTGAAGACGCTGGCCCGGCCATAGGCAGGCCCGCAGTGCCCTCTCCTGGCCCTACAGACACCGCCGGGTGCAGCCAGGAACCCTCCAGCCCTCCAGCCGCTTCTGGCTTTTATTCTGTGGTCAGGGAAAAAAAAAGGAAAAAAAAAGAAAAAAAAAAAAGAAAAAAAAATGCTTTTCTCATTAAACTACCTGAGACAGCTCTGCAGTGAGCAGAGGGGCAAAAGAGAGGAGGACCACAGCACCATCAGTCCTGTCTGCTGTGGGAATAAGACCACCTTCCCCAGGCAAAGGTAGATGAACTTTGTCCTGAGATGATCATTCCTGGATGCCAGCAGATATGCTGCTGCTAGAAATCAACTGCACTTTTTATTTTTATTTTTATTTTCATTTTTTTTCCCCATGGTCATCAGTGACTGACCCATCTGCTCTCATCCTAAGCACATGCATGTGCTCCTCCACTCATGCTGCCAGTATTCATTCCTCTCTTGGAGGAAGGCAAGCTCTGCAGATAGCAACTGATTTCTGCAGCATGGATGGGTCTGAAAGCACAGACTGCAGAAAGATGTTACAAAATCCTCTCCTGCTTTTCCTAATAGCAAGGATTTATGGCAGTGCTCCCGGCCAACTGCGACTTCTCTGTGCCAGGCAGTTCTCCTGTCTCCACCTGCAGCAGCTGCTCTTCAGGGGTGTTATTTATATCAAGAAGAAGAATTTTTCTTTGGAAAGGCAATTGCACTGCACTGCAGTTCTCTTCTTGCAGGGCAGGGAGATAGCGAGCTCTCACAGGGAGCAAGACTGCAACTTGGGGTGTGAAACCCCCGGGCTTTAGGGACGTGCCCTGGTTTCTCAGCTCCCCTCAAACCCAGAGCACAAATCCAGCAGCAGCTATCGAGTTTTGCTCAGCACATACTGTCTGTTGTTGTAGAGTTCACGTCCTTCACTTACTTGGCTGGGGTAAGAGCTCCCATGACGCAGCACTGGCCCCAGAAATGCCCACCAACCTGCACTGCTGAGCACAGGTCTGGCTCGTATCAGGCTCCTCCATTACCCCACAGAGCCAGGGGCTGGTCTGGCAGTGCCTTCCCAAGGTGCCCGGGGAATACCCTTGCCAAAAAAAGTTAGGGAAGAGCTGAAACGTCTCTTAAGAGCTGCGTGCCGCCAAGCTGCCTTTCCTCCTCCGTTCCGAGTATCCAGCAGCCACCCTGTGCGTGACCCAGCAGCCCAGAGCCTCACCGTTACAAAATAATCACAGTCAGCTCTCTGGGATGTGACCCAGCGGCTCCCAGACACAGGTTGTGCCCACTCCCAGCAGCCCTGTGCAGGAGGTAGAGGTGGGAATGGGGCTCAAGCAGGTTGCAGCCTCCCTGCTGTCCTCTCCCTCTATTCCCACCTTGCCCCACAGCTGGATTTCACTCCAGCAAGCAGGGACAGGATGCCAGCACCCTGCTGCAGCAGGAGAGAACAAATCCCTGCAAATGCTGACCACGTAACCAAAACAGCAGCAGTCACTCCAGTGCAGAAAGGCCGAGGTTGCAGACTCCCTCATCCTGCCTCCCCATTCACCACACTAGGGGGAATCAGCACTCCACGCTTCTCCTGCGATCAGCCACTGAGCTGGGAGCTCTGATCCAGCCCCAAGCTCTGCCACCCTCATCTCCCCTCAGCTGTAGCTGCAGAGGAAGAGACAGAGACTATTTGATGCTACTGGCCCCAGCCAAGTCCCCAGCCACACCACACACACCCCTGGGACCCCACTGTCCCCAGCCTGCCTGACCCCCAGACCAGTTTCTGCCTCTGTCACTGCTCTTTTACTTCCCCAGGGCTCAGGCCCAAAGCTCCCAGTTACTCAAGGGGCTGGGTGGCTGGTACCCTTGCAATACAGGACTGCACTGAGCTCATGCTGCAGGATGTGGCCCCTCCAGCCCCAAGGTCTTCAAGACCCAAGGCAGAGGCTCAGAACCCAGCAGAGAGCAATTCCCAATCCCAATTCCAAACAAAGGGATCACACAGATTATGAGAGAGGCTTTTAGACCAGGCATGCTTTTAAAAAAAAGTTTATTTTACCTTACAAATGATAAATAATTTGTTTTTTAAAAAAATCATTCAAGTGTGTTTTACTTCATGTTGCAATATTAAAATACCTCTCCCTTCCCCCCCCCCTTAACTGATCAATACAAAAATAATTGTGACCAAATTCATTTCTGTCAAAAATTCCTGGATTTTAGGCAAAAAGGCACATTGTGAAGGCTTTTCATCAGGAGGAACGGGGGCTCACAATGACCCCAACAGCCTCTTTCCCCTCTCTGCTTGTTCTAAACTTGAGTGGAAGACGGCTCGGGAAGCAGGCAGCGCTCCTACAGCGCTTTTTGTCTGATGCCCTCCAGGTACACACCAGGGCTGTGGTCAGCTTCAAGGTCATCCCTGCTTTACGTATAGGGGAAACCAAGGCACAGCAAAGCAGTACAGTTAACTAAGAGCTTCTTGTGAATAGCTGGCAGAGTAGGACGTAAAACTGGATGTAGATGTAGGACGTTATCTTCTTCCAAACGACGGTTGCGATGCCCATCTGGGATCATCCCCCCTTGCAACCACAAGGTTACGATGGCAGTCACAAATCTCCAGATGTCTCTTTCCTAGCAGGAGAGTCCCAGAACCAACACAAAAAGTTGGCCTTCACTAGTCTAAATAGGGAGAAGTTCGAGCCCTAATCAGCAGCCCTTTGGGGCAGAATTGCTGGGCTATATCCCCCCAGAGCATCTTGTCTGGAGCCACGGGAAGGATATACCAGCCAGGCAGACACTAAAAAAAGCTACAGGCAGGCTCTGGCTTTGGGTAGGATTCGTACCTCCCTTGTTCAGGGTATGTGGTCCCATAACTCAGCCATGTTCCCATTGGGAAATGCTGTCGTGTCACCAGGAGGTGGCGAAGTCAGTGGCGGAGATGTCTGACACCCCAGGGACTGCTCCTCTCCCTGCCCCGGCCACCCTTCAGGATGCTGGGGGCTGAAAACTGGCCAGAAGTGCCCCCCTTCACACCCCCCACCCCCAGAGCAGGGAAAAACAGAGCCCTTCTGGTGCTTCAGCCCCAAAACCCGCGGCTCCTGCTTCACCACGCAGCGAGCCGGGCCCGCTTATCCCAGTACGAGGTGTGGGGTCAGGAGGGAGCCACGGGGTGGGGGCAGAAGGAAAGGCACACACAGAGCTCCCCTGGTACAAGGCACCGCTGTGAACCACGTTCCTTCTTCGCAGCGGGGGGCTGCGGGAAGCCCTCAGCATCGCGAGCGGTGGCAGGAGGCAGCTGAGCTGCCGCTCGGAAAAGCCTGGCTCTGCTAGGTCTCCTCGTCCCAGAGACAGAGCTGCTTCTGCGGCACGTAGTAATCGAAGGTGTAGCCCTTCTGGCAGCTGCGGATGCCGCATTTGTAGGAAGAAACCTTGCCCGCGGCGTCGCGGCTCTTGCAGTACTTGAGCATGCAGGGGTACCACTCGATGCTCAGCGAGTAGCTGCAGATGCAGGGCTTCCAGCGGTCCACGCACAGCCTGCAGCGCTGCAGGTCCGGCAGGTCGGACGTCTGCGGCAGGACCTCAAACATGGAGCCGTCCACCCCTGCGGGAGGAAGCAAATCCTGCTCAGGGCGCTGCTGGAAGGCGAGGGGAGGTGCAGTGGCAGCGCTGTGCGTGCTGCAGCCAGCCGAAAAACATTTTCGGGGGCTGGTGGGACACGCGGGTGGGTAGGAACCCTGGGAGAGGACAGGGCACTAGGGGAGACAGGCCAGGAGGTATCAGGAATGCAAAGAATGCATTTCTTTTGGGTGAGGGACCAGGTGAAAGGTTGCCCTGGAAATACTGCCTAATTGCATTCAGGAGGAGGGTGACACTGAAGAAGTCAGATATATGCTGAGGAACGGATGAGAGCAGCGTGATGTGCCAGCAAGCAGTGCACACGCCTTGCCCACGGCACAGACAGCAAACAAAAAGCTGAAACGTTCTCTGCAGGTCACCGAGAGCACAGCAGCACCTCAGCTTGCTGACCCGAGCAGCTCTACCCAAACCAAAGGAAACTTCTACCTTTCTCCAGCCAAAATTTGACATCGTCCTCTCGCGTGTAAATCGCTTCTTTGGCCTCTGCGCAGACGTTGTGGATGTGGGAGCTCAGCTGCGCCCCTTTGCTGAAGTTGACAGCTACATCCATGCTGAGGTGCTCCAGGCCCCGCACCTCCTCAGCCTGCCGCACTGTCCTGGGGTTTTTCTGCAGAGGACAAAAAAAATAAATCATAAAAACTTGAATCCTGGCTGCAACAAATCGCCCCTTGTAGCATGTCAGGATTTCACACCGACATAGGCAGATGTGCAAATGGATGCTCCTCTCTGAGCGCACCCACATCCCATCTGGATGGAAGGTGCTTACAAAACCTCTGGGTGATGTTGGAACTGATGATGGTTTATTACTGCTCCGATTTGCCTGGGATCATTTATCAATGCTCTGTCGTGATGGATGGTTACAGTAATTAATTCACTGGACAATGTTGGGCAGGAGCTTTGCTGGTGATTACTCTAAGCATCCGCTTGCCCTTTGATTCAGACTGAACTCAATCATGCTCCCTTCATGTTTGTTAGCAAATCAGGATCAATACTATTACTGAAATTAGTTTAATGCCGAGCTCCTTAAGCAGGAGGGGAGGTCAAAGGCAGGTCTAATAGCCAGCAGAGCCACGAGGAGGCTGCATGGGAAGGTTATCCAGGCAGCTCCAAGAAACCCCGGTGGGTTTGGGGCACGGGGCAGCCCCCTACCTGCCGCAGCTTCGCCATGGACTCGCTGGGGATGATCTCGTTGCGGTGAAGCCGGGTGACGAAGCAGAGCGCTTGGAACTGGCTCTGGCCCCTTTCCAGCTCCCCTAGGATTAAGGCACGGAAGATCTTCACCTCCTGGCAGATAGAGAATTAAAAAAAATAAATCGCAGTTAGTCACAGACCTTTGGCATCGTTTGGTGAATTGAGAAGCCAGGGTCTTGCAGAAAGGCTCCAGCCCAAAGAACAAAGTCAAAGGTCCCATACTTCTGCTCCCCGAGCACAGGTGTCCTCTCCCAGGTCCAATCCCACCCCAGCCTGCAGCATAACAACCGGTGTAAGGGTTTTCGCAATCCCACTGGGGCAGGGACAGGTCGCTGCCAGCTCCCATCCCACATCCCTGCCTCCCTCAGCCAGCGGCTGGGCTTTCGTCCTTCAGCACACGGAGAGGTGAGCCTCCCAGGAGTCTGGTCCTCTCCCAGGAGGAGATGCTCACCTTCAGATTGACCACTTGGGGTTCTCCCACTATCAAGAGAGGATTCTCTCTGCTCAAGGCTATTTCTTTTGCCCTTCAGCCTGGAAAAGCCCTGAAGGCTCTCCCCACCCCCCAGAGGCAGGGTTACTACTGGTGTTAAACAAGCTGATTGCTGCTTCCAGTTTCTGCAACGTGGCCTCTCCTGCTAGGGGCCACTGGTGTGCGAGCAGAAGGCAAAGGGGAAGGGGCGAGAGGAAGCACAAGCGTGGGCAGGAAGGCACGAGGGTGAGCATGAAATGGGTGAAAGGACAAGGCACAGTCCAAAAATCCCCCTGTACACCAGCGCCAGGACTACTGGGATTGGGTGACTGGGTGAGTTTTTCCAAGCAGCAGCGTGACAGGGACCCGAACCTCTGTAACCATACCCCGACCGCACCACGCACCGAGGGAGGCCCATTTTTTCCCTCCAGGTCGCAATCTTTTTGAGCTGTAACTGAAGCCCTCCGGGGGCAGCTGGTCACGGCTTCCATCTGCCACCAACTAAAAATATCCCGAGTCTTCATTACAGCAAAGGTCCTCCTTTCACCAACGAGCTAATAACAAGCTGAGATTGAGCACAGGGAAAACCCACACCTATTTTGGTTAAACGAATATCACATAGCTGTTATCTCCATGCATTACTTGGGGCAAGCAGCCCCGACCTTCCCCTGCTGCCTTCCCTCACTTGCTTCTGAGCAGCCTGGTGTCCTGGAGAAGAAATTACTCCCTGTGCAGACAAGAAAAGGATACACAGCTCGGTGCACATCTGGACGGCTGTAATCTGGGATGTTCCCAGGACAGGGGAAAGGATTTTGCTGGGTGCCTCTGTTGTATGCACTGAAAACTCAGCAGGAAAACAGGACACGAAGTGGATTTGGAAAGAGATACCAGTTGCTTTTGCCCACAAACACAAGGGTTTCTTAATCACTGCCTTTAGTGCTCTGGTTTGACTGACACCTCTGTGTAGACATGGGAAACATCCGAAAAAGTGCAGCATAGCCTGGGAGGCATCACCAGCAGCTCAAAGCTGCTGAGTTCTCCAGGGTCTTAAAAGAGCATCTGAAGGCATTTAAAAAAAACAAAAGACACAAAGGAAAACAAAAATAATATGAGAAAAGAGAAGCTAAGCTTCTTTAAATGGCTAGGGTTATGGCTGGAGCAGTACAACAGCAGGGGGACAGAGAAGAAAGCAATATTTCCCAAACTTCCCATCGACCAAGAAAAATCCAGGATGAAGTTTCCACAGAAGCGCATGTGATGTTACGACTGAATCATGATTTTTGCCTGCTTTAATGGGGACAATTCCCACTGAGCCCCTGGCACCACTGAAGGAGCCGCGTTCCCATCTAGGCGCAGTCCAGCTGCCTCCCAGCTGAGCTCTGCTGCGAGCTCCTGCCTGGTCCAAGGACAAGAAGACTGAAACCAGCAGCTCACCCTGGCACATGCTCCAAATGTGGATTTCATTTTAATTCACTTTGAACACCCAGCAGCCTGTCTGGAAAAAAGCAAACGGGGACAGCCAAGCTCTGCGCTAGGACTGGAAACCTCAAGTAGATGCAGGAGATTAACAGCAGCGCAGGGCTTCCCAGCTTGGAAGCGATTTTTGCAACACGAGAACATGTGGAGCAGCCCACGAATCCTCCCGATGTGTGGGTCCAAGAGCTAGACGTCAGTCACCCAGCTCCCTCTCCTTGTCACGATACGTACAGGAGATCTGCATCACTCTCCCCACGAGCGGTCCCAAAGCTCCCGAGCGATGCGTATGACTGCAAGTCCTCTGGCTCCAAAGCCCAGCACCCCGCTGCTGCGAGGTCCAGGCACAGAAAAACTCCTTCCCAAGCAGCCTCACGTCCAAAGGCGCCTCTTCCACAGCACACCCAGCTCCTAATTCAGCAGCTCTATTCAGCGCTGAATTTGGAGAGCGGTGCTTCGTTTTCAGGGTCCCCAGCACACAAGGGAGGTAGGACCAAGCTCAGGACCACAACAGCCCACCAGTGGAACAAACGAGGAGCTCTCGGGCATCGAGACAAGCGTCTGCTCCCTCTCCAGCCCCGGGCAGGCAGCACGAGCAAGGTAGAAGCACCACAAGCACCCGCACAGCACCCGCAGTGCCTCCAGCCCCAGCCAGCGAGCGGCCCAGGGCTGCCGCTCAGCTATTCTAAATATTTATCTGCCTGTCTGTGTGCTTACTGATTTATGGGCCAGCGGGTCCACGTAACCTCGGGTAAAGATCCCTGCAAAAACTGCCCTGAAAGAGCCCATTGGTATGGGAGGGGAGGAGGCAGAGAAAGAGAGAGGTGGTCCTGCGGTGGGGTACAGCTGGAGGAGAAGGGAGCAGGGGGTAAAATGGTAGAGATCAACAGGAACCGGAGCAGGAGCAGTGCCCCTGACCCATCCTTTCCTCCCCCCTCAGCTTCTCCTTCCTCCAGGCAGCAGGCTCGCCCCTTGGTGCCGAACCAGGGCGGCTCCGCGCCTGGCTGCCCCTACATCAAACAGCAAGGCCAGATCCCTATCTACATGAACCCCGCTGCCCCGAGCCGCCACCACCAAAGCTGCAACCCCACGCATGCCGGGCTTGGGACCTCAGGGACGGGGCATTTCTTCTCCTCCCTGTGTCCCCAGGGCTTTTGGCCACCTCCGTCCTCCAGCAGCTCTGTTCAAAGGGCTCCCTGGGAACACGACAACCCAGCGAGTGCTCCTGGGGTTAAGCTGAGCCTGCTGGACACCTTCAGTCCCTTTACTGCTATCATTTTTTGGGTCCCCATAAAGCCAGGAAGGGATACAACCCTGGGCAAGGGAGACGGTGCCCATGCAATGTACCTTGAAAGCACACCACCGCATCTGAACAGCAGATCTGAGCTCCCCTGCACAGGGGCTGGAGCCATGTGGAGATGTGGGTCTCACCCCACAGCACCCAAAGGAGGCAGCTCTGGCATGCAGAGGGCCGTGGTGCTGCCTGAACTCGGGGCCTTGGGAGCTGTAGGGTCAGGGACTGCAGGCATCTTCATTGATGCCACTTAGGTGCACTTTTCCAGCAGTCAGCAAGCCACCGAACAGCTTTAATCAAGCTGGTTTATTCAAGGAACTGGCTCCTAAGGCATGTGTTGTTCTGATGAGAGAAATCCCACCTTTACCTGGCTCCAAGCAAACCCAAGTGATCCTCCCTGTGGATCTCTGAGCAAAGCTAACCATATTTTGGGAGACTCGTGCCCTGCAGGGACCACTCTCTCCTGACCAAGAGGTCAGCCCCCCCTTCTCCCCAGGTCCTGCCTCACCTCCCTCTCTCAAAGCCATGCCCAGCTTCCCTGCTCTCCCTGCCCTGGCTACACAACACCAGGTGGAGCAAGAACCGAAGCTCATCCCATCAAAAAACATGCCATGCTTCTCGCCTGGAAAGAGCCACCGAAGATTTTTGTGCTTGGAGAGCGCCCTCCCCTCCCCAGGCACCCCAGCGATTCCCACCAGGAAGAGCAGGATCAGCCGGTGCCAAGGTGGGTACCCAGCCAAGGCAGCAAAACGCACCTTTAATTCTGGGTTTCTGCAAAAATTTCCCAGCAGGGAACAAGCCCCGACAGAGCATTGCCTTGCAACGCGGGGACTCTCCGGATGAACTCATCCCGGGGGCGGTGAGAATCCTTGGCCCTGACCCGCGCTGGTGTGCCGGGTACGGTTACACCTATTGTCTGGGGCTGGCCGCGGCCGTGGCGTGGCAGGGAACAGGCAGTTCTGCGGCCGTGCCATCGGAGGGATCCGCAGCCTCGGCTCCTGGGGCGCAGGCAGAGCAGCTCTCGGTTCCTAAGGGGAGGAAGGAAATCCGTGCAGCCAGCTCCCACCAGCCCAGGTTGCCTGTATGTGCCGAAGCAACTCCGGCACGGAACCCGGCTGCGTGGAGGCAAAGGGAAATCAGTTTTCTCTCTTCTCTCCCCGTCCTCAGCCAGCTCCCCAGGGGACTGGCATCTGGGGTGCGGGAACAACCCGGCCTCCATTTCGAGGCTGGATCCCGTGCAGCCGTGCAAGCCTGTGTGGTCCAGATCCGAGCCCAGCGCCTCGGCTTCACGCGGCGTGGAGCGAACCAGTTCCCAGGGAAATAAATTATTTCGGTGCCTCCCTCCCTCCGACCCAGGCAGCATTCCTGCCAAACTTCTCTCCCCCGAGGAGATCAGCGCTGCTGTGGGACCTGCTTTTGTCTTTGCTGCCACACGTCTGGGCAGGCCAGGGGGGTACAAGGATAGGGAAGCTGCTGCTGGGGACACTGGGGACCCCCAGACCCAGGTCCCAGCCCTGCCAGCAGCCTCTGCTGTGGTCGTGGCCCTGCCTGCACTCCCCCGGGGAGCAGCTGGAGCTGGCCAGAAAGTTGTTTTGCTTGTCCAGCACAGAGCATGTGTTATTGCATCCTCGCTGGGGGGCCGGCCGGCCGAGTTACCCTGATTCAGAGGGGATTATGCTTTTTAACCCCTCTCCTACCAGAAACCCTCGTTCCTACAGGCGCTGAGCAGCCAGAATTCCCTGCAGCGCCTGGACGAACATCCCCTGGTTACGCATCCTCACGCTCAGCACCTATACATTGAAGGATGCCAACGAGTAAATCCCAGAGCTGCTTCCCAAACTGGATCCTGCCCCGTGAGCGACCTGCCCAAGGCCATGCACGGCATGAGCATGGGGCAGCCCTGGCAGCATGCAGGGCGCAGCCTCCTGTATTTCACAGCTACCATCTCTTCCACACGCTTCCCTACGTCCCCTGGTCATTTAGCACCTAACACAATGAACCCCTGGCACAAGGAAAGCCTCCACACCCCCCAACTATCACATAACTCCAGCTCTATTAACAAAGGACCCCAAAAGGACTGGCAATGCAAGCGTTACAATACCAGTTGCCACTTCCAACACATTTTTTCCAGCAATCAGAAGGAAAAAGAAACTTCTCTCTATCTGTGTGCTGACCTTGGACTAGAACCGCCCACTTTGTTCTCAGGCCGCTGTTTAACAACTGGCAAGATCACGTTATTGGAATTAGACAACGTTTAGGGTCGATCCACCCCCTCGGTCCTTTTTGCAGTAAGTTTTGTGCCTGACAGTGCCACGTAGACAAAGGAGTGTTCTCATCGCACCCTTTCAAATTGCCAGGGAAGAAAGAGTTTTCACCACTGCACGCCCCAGAAAACAGCAAGGCCCACAGTCTGGAGTCCCACCGACCAGTCTGCGGTACTTTAGAGAATGAAATAAAGGCTGGTGTGCTCAGAGCACGCCACTCCTCCAGGTTCAGCTCTGGATAGGAGGCAGGGATGGAACAGAAAGGAGAACTGCACCCCTGGAAGGCCCGGAGCACTGCTCGAGCCCCGCTCAGCTTCCACCAGTGTCAGAAGGGAGAACTGAGCCATGATCTCATTGTAACTCCTCTCCTCTCCAGCCCATGGTCTAACAGCAACTCTTTGTCAGCAAAGAATTAAAAAAAATAAAGTCTGCCTTTAGACTAACCCCCTGCAGTTTAAGCCAGAGGAGTGGAAAAATCGTTTGTGCAGAAAGCCAGCATCCTGGCCACAGCATGACCACACAATCTTGCTTGGGAAACCCAGATCAACAGCCCCAGCTGCTTTCACAAAGGCTCAGAGCCTCAAGACCTTCTCTCTGGAGGGGAGAAGTTGTGTAACGTTCGAGAGCTGAGCAGCAGAGCAGAGCAGGGAAATGCCTGCGTGCAGCCAGGAGAACAGGTCAGAGGGGGAAGCCTGGCCAGGCAGCTGCTTGCTCACATCATTACTCACTGCACCGCAAATCCATCTCCTCGGTCCCTTCTGTCTCTGGCTTTCTTCAGCTCTGCTCCAGCAAAGCCATGAACACAGACAGGCAGCACCCAACTGCTGTAAAACCGAGGGTTAGGAACAGACTTGGGGAGGCTGATGCTTGCAAGCCTTCCAGGGGCCGTCTGCTGTGTGCTCCCAGGAGCTGAGGGCTTGCACGGAGCTCAGCATTTAACATATATAACACAGAGAAACCTTCAGAGAGCCCGGCTCAGAAGCAGCTCAGCTAAAAGCAGGATGAGAGCAGGAGAAGAGCCACCACACACTGTTGGGTTTGTAGGTGAGATTTTAGAGCAAGCCCGTGTAAGAGCTGAAATAAGCGGGGAAATAAAGTTAGAAGGATGAACAGGACACCTAAATTCCCCACATCACATCCCAAAGGGCCTACCCAGAAGGTCTGTACAGAGCTGGGATTTCCCATGCTCGGGAACACGCCGTGCAGCTTCGCACTCTTGAGGTTTAAAAGCCCTCGTGGCACACGGTGTCTCCTGGGAGCCTGGTGCTCCCGGGACCAAAAATCGCAGTGGAAAGGGGAAGAGCCAGCAGAAGACGCCTTGGAGAGGGCTCCAAGGCTCACAGCAGGACGGGACACACCACCCTCCTACCTCACAGGGCTGAGCTTCCTCCTGTCACAAACCAAAGTCCACCCGAGCAAACAGCCTGAGCAGAAGGAACAAGATAACGCTGCCGTGCCACACGGACGGCCGTGCCACCCACGCAGCAGCGAACAGCTCATCCCCAAGCCAGAGAAAACTCACGGCGTCCAGCCAGGCTTGGGGTGCTCTGAAGGACGCCACGCTGGCCCCAAAGCTCCCGTCTCCTGCCGAGAAGCGTGGGGTCTCAGCATCACCTCCCTGCAGAGGGGCCTGGGAGGGGGCCAGGAGGATCCCTGGCTTTCCGCCAGTCCCAGAGTGAGCTGCCATGCGAACGGTGCCCACACCCCCAATGCACGTGCTCCCCAAAGCCATCACTTGGAGCGAGATGTCCTGGAGACACAGCAGAGCCCCACGAACCTGAGCCCCGGCTCGTGGGGGCCTCTCCTGCCCTGGCCCTGCTGCTGTCTGCCACCCAAAGCCACGGCTCCTCTCGGCTCAGCAAGGAGAAACAGACCTGCTGCGCTCAGCCGGGCATGGAGAAGGCTTCGCCACCCATCCTGCCAAAATCCTTCCCCACCATGCTCACCACTGGGCAGCCCAGGTTACAGCTGTGCCGCGGGGGGCCAGGAACCCGCCCGAAGGGCCCGGAGCCGTCTGCGGGGTGCACCACGAACGAAGACCCCAACATCGCTCATCGGTGGAGGGTCTTCTGAAGGACCCCGTCCTCAGACAGGGCTCAGGCTCCCGAACCCCCCGGCAGGGTTTTCCGAGGCTCCAGGTGGATTCAGCCCCCCCAGCAGGGTTTCCCCAGGCTCCAGGCGGATCCCGGCTCCCCAAAGCCCTCCCGCACAGCATCCCCACAAGCAGCGGGCACCGGGGTCGCGCCCCAAGCCTCTTCCTGAGGACTCCCAGTCTCAAAGGGCCCATCCCCTCGCACCCCTCGCCCAGCTGGGACCCACCGGAGACCCCCCAGCACCAAACCCCACCGGGGGCTCCCCGGGACCCCGGGGATGCTCGGGGGCTCTCCGCTCCACCGCGGGGCGAGCGCAGCATCCCGGGGCCGTCCTCCGGCGTGTCCCCCCCCCACCACCCCGAGCCTCACCTGTCTGAAATCGGCCGTGAGGGTGATGAGGGCGCCGTCGGCCTTGCGGAGCTCCAGGCTGATGCAGTCGGAGCCGCTGTCGGCTTGCAGGCTCTCCTCCGCCACCTGCCCGCCGGGCAGCCGCACCCGCACCCGCAGCTCAGCCTTGGCCGCGGGGCCGGGAGCGCCGGGCAGCGGGGCTAACGCTAGCCACAGCAGGGCTGGCAGCGCCGGTAGCCGGGGGGCGAGCATCACCCCCCCCCGCCCCGCTCCCCGCAGCCCCCGCACCGTTACCCCCGGCGGGGCGCGCACGGCTCGGGGCAGCCCCCGGCCCGCATGGGGCGGGGGGCGCGGAGCGCAGCGTGGGGAAAGCGCCCCGCCGAGCCCCCCCCGGCCATGCAGAGCCCCCGGCCGCCGCTTTTCGGCCCCCCCCCCCCGGCCCGCACTTCCTTCCCCCAAAGGCAGGGACCGGCCCTAAAGAGGCAGCGGCGCGCCGCCCCGCCTTTAAAGGGCCAGGCCGGGCCCGCAGCTGCTCCCCAGCTGCGGAGGGGAGGAGGGGAGAGGGGAATAATAATGGGAAAAAAAAAAAAAAAACAGGCAGAGCTCGCCCGAGGGCGAGAAAAAAAAATAAAAATAAATCCGGCCCAAGCAGCCGCCCTGCAGGCGAGCCCCGGTGCTCTGGGTGGCAGGAGGATGGAGGGGGGGGGGTCTGCTCCAGCAGCAGCCAGGCAGCTTCTGGGCTCTCCTGCAGGTTTTTTTTTTTTTTTTAAATTGTTTTCTACTCCGTGGGATAAATAATTATCCCCAAACTGGAGTTGGAAAGGAGAGGTCAGCGTTAATAACAAAGCCCAGCGCTCGTGTTTGCACAAACACACACAAATCAGAGTCCTCTAAACATGCGGTTGTTGGGAATCAAACAACAGTTACATGATTGCTCAGGCTCACGCTGCACACAGGAGGCTCGCAGGGCTGCTCTCAGGCACGCCGGGGGTATTCCTGCCCCCGAGGATGTCGTGCAAGCCGCTTGGGGCTTTCCCTGGCCCCTCTCCCCCAGGGACACGGACCTGGGGCACTTCAGACTCCGCAGCCCAGCCACAAGGCTCCAGATTTGCCCTTCACCCGCCCACTCCTGCAATCGCTTCCAGATGGGCAGATGCTCATGAAGGGCCCCTTTGATTTCAAAAGGTCTCTCTGCAAACACAAAGGTCACTGTGGCAGCAGGATCAGGGCCTCAGAGAAAGAGCTTTGCAAGGAGAAGCACAGAAATGCATAGAAGCAACCGTTTAAATCCACACTTCCAGGAGAAGAGATCACTTTTGGCCAACTAGTATGCTTTGTGGGACCTCACACAAGTTAAGTTTTAGACTGAAAATGTAAGAAAATGTAAGGGCTTTCTCACAAACGGTATCCTCCAAATACTTTTCAGGACAATAGCAGGGCAAAGAAATCAGAGCAGGCAAGGAGAGAAAGTTAAGAGGTGCAAACGGGAGAAAAGAAACGGTTCGGCTCTGACACAAAAAGAGAGGGAGGGCCCACAAGGTAGAAACCTACACCGACCAGCTCCTCCTGACAAAAGCCGCCGAGAAGGCCCCACTCACGGTCTATTTATTCAGAGGAGATTATGCAAAAAGACAGGAGGACCCCAGCAGGGGCTGGAAGGAAGAGTGCCACGAGGTTAGCGCGCACAAATAACCCTTGGAAAGCTTCCAGCCAAAGGGCCGCGCTCTTTGCCCAGCTCAAATCTGGGATCAGCTTCCCCATGGCAATGGGGTTACCCCAGGTCCATCACCTCCCAACCAAGCCCCCAGAACTCGAGCACAGCGTGGTCCTGGGTCTGTTCTGGAGGACAAAGGGAGGTGAGTGAGGCTACAGTCCCTGCAGAGCCACAGGAACACGCTCCTGGCCACAGGCATCAGCAGTGCCTACTGCATACCTGGACCTCAGGGTGCAAGAGGTAATTTAGGGCCGTCCTTCCCTGGCTTGGAGTAAGGGGTATCATTTTTATCTCCTGGTACCTCCCAGAGGGAAGGAAATCAGAAAGCAGCCTGCCTCAGAGGGCTCTTCCCAAGGCTGAGCACTTCGCCAGGAACTCCGTAGTCCTGCAGATCACAATTTGACCAAGGCACAACTGAACCTTGACTCTTGGAACGAGGATCCGATCCCAGCTCCAAAACGAATGGGCACAGACAAGAAATACCAGGGGGTGGGGAGGGGAACCAAAACACTGGCATGCAACAGTCAGAGAAACAGAGCAGAGAGCAGAAAATTTACCAAGGAATGGAGGAGAGGAGAAACGCTGCTTTGCTGGGATTTAAAACAACTGAACGGTGGTGTTTGAAGGGACAGACACCATCACTCACATCCCAGGAAGGGATGTTTGGGCAGGTTAGCAGGGGTTGGAGAATTACTGGCCATGAGGGGCAGCTGGAGAAGAGGAAGCACAGCTTTGGGACAAGTCTGAGTGACCAAACCGATTCTCCAGTGGTGTCAGCTTCTTCTACCTTTGCTAATATGGAACAGCTCTTCAGACACGTAAACAGCAATCTTCTCCCAGCTATAGGGAAGGAAACTGCCTGCCGGTTCAGTGCCCCCACGCCAGGAGCAGTTGCTGAGCCGCATATAGTTTTACTGAATGTTAATGATCTCGTTTCTGGTATGCGTGTGCTGCCGCCCTTTTTACTGGGAGGAAATTTCCATTAAAATACCTCAGCCATGCTTGAGAACGAGGTTAAGGAAAAATATGCTGTTAAAAGAAAGTGTTCTCCGCTGCACTTTGTTGTGAAGCTCCAGCAGGGCAGTGCGTGGGAGCAGGGGATTAGTTCGACACGGGGCTCGCCTCGGTGCCTTGGATGTATCCTTTGTCATCCCTGTGGAAAACCACTAATATCTGGCCAGGCTGCAAATCTTCATTCCCTCTTCCTCACCTCAAAACTTGGTTTACAGCCCAGCGTCACGCCAGCACCTTGGAAAACCAGGGAGGGAGCCGTGCCCACTAAGATCTGGATTCTTGCTGCAGAAGCTGAGAGCCTCAGCAGGCAGGGGGAAAACAGAAGCGGGGAGCGTGAGAAGTCCTCCAGCATCCCACATTGGGCTCTGTGGGCAAACTGCTGGCGAGAGCCCTGCCTGCACCCCATGCAAATTCACCAGGCGAACGAAAACGTTTGCTGCCACCCTGTCTTCACCACTTACCACCCACCTGGTGCTGAGCTGGGTGAGGTATAAACACCCGCAGCACCTTCTCCCGTTCCAGGAATGCACCTGCCCTGTCCCTCGCCCCACACACAACACAGCTTTCCTTCCCTTAGCCCAAAATCAGACTGCTGCCACCACCTCCTGTGCACTTCAGGGTTTTTCTTGCCCTATTCCCCAAAACAGGAGCATTTAAGACCAAAGAGAATGAAGGTCCTTGCTGTTTCACCCCAATGTGAGTAAGCAGCCAATACTCCAGAGCCCATTAGCATCTGAAGTTCACCCTCCCATGGAGGAGAGAGCAATAATTATTGCTACTTTCTCATCAGCTTACAGTAAGGCTCTGCGGCCAGTTTTCTTATTACAAGCATGAAACCAAGATACTTAACGCACCACAACAACAGCACCAGCAATACATCAAAGAGCGAGGACGTTTGTTGTGAATGAGCCACTTATTCTGAGAAACAACCTCGGTAAGTCAGCGGGGAGCTGGGCACTGGGAAGAGCAGCTCGCCAGGGACTGCAGCCCTCACTTCAGAGGGGCGAGAGGCAGAGCTGTGGCCTCCTGTCCTCGTCTACAGACTGGCAGGGGTGCAGGGGTCCTGCCTGTGCCAGGAGGGCTGCAGGGGGCTCGCGCAGATGCAGCACCAAGCCTCCTTCAGGTCCCCCCAGCACCCCACTGCTGGGAAACAAGCCTGGTCACGGGGTTCCCCTCGCCCTGCTGAATCAGCAGCCACAGCGGCTCCCAGGAAGCACTCCCTCCTCCATATAACCTCCCTGCCTCTTCAGAAGGTTTCTTCTTCACCCTTCGAGGTTCTTTGCCTCTAGTACCACGCACTGTGTTGAGCAGGAATTCACAAGCAAGGAAGCAGCTGGGGAAGGCACACCTCCAGCTGCAGCACCCACAGGAGGTCTGGGCCATACCTAGCTGTTGGACCCTAAGGGCAGCACCAAGCCTTAGCAGCCCAGCCTTACCCCTGCACCCGCAGCCCTCTGCCCTGGCTCCAGAGCCCTGTTAGAGCTCCGACCCCACTCCCCAGCCCTTACCTGAGCTCCACAGCAGGCCCAACCACGCCTGTCCCTCTTGCATCTGAGGCATTGAGCGGTGTCCTCGGCATCCCCTGGCCCCGGCCTGTCTTCCTGCCCTCACCTGGTGACGTTGGGCTGAGCCAGTTGTCCCCAGCGAGCCTGCTGTGCTCACATCACCACGTGGGGGAAGGTGCTGCCTTATTCCCTCCAGCAGGGCAGCCCCACTCCAGTTGCTCAAAAGAGGACAGGGGGCCTGGGCCTGAGCTTAAATGGAGCTGGGGGCCAGTGGGAAGCATGGGGCAAGGCCTGGGGGGAGCTCGTTAGGGCAATTAGGATCTGCTGGAGTGCTCAGGACCCATGCTGCTCTAAAGGCCTGGAGTGCACAGGACCCATGCTGCTCTAAGGCCTCTCCAATCCAGAGCTCAAACGAAGCACTGATGTGATTTATTCAGCTGTGCGTAAGGAACTGTACATTGCTCTGGTGGAGGAGATGGATGGAGCTGGCATCAAAGCTGCTGCATACACCTGTGGACAGGCCTTGCCATGGTCCTGGGGCCACGCATTTCTCTGGGAGCCTCTCCCAGCCCTGCAGTCCTCCCTGCAGCGCTTTCAGCAGGAAAAACGCTGCAGAGTTAGCTCATCTGTGCGCCTGCAAAGCTCAGCAGAAGCCAGTGAAATGTCCTGGTGCTGCAGCCCCAGTGCCCTGAGCAGGATGCTAACCCTGCGAGCACATCCCGACAGCCATCCAGCCTCTCCCAGCCTCCGCCGGGCAGCCTGCCTGTGGCTTACCAGGCTTTCCATCCCCTGCCCTGGCCTCATCAGGTTTATTTCCCTTGCTGGACTGAGCTGTGCGCACCCGCTGAGAGCCAGGCAGAGTATTTCTTGCAGCGCTCTGGCTGGCTGCTTGCGCAGACAGGGATCAGGAGAGCAAAAAGGCAAGGGGAAGGAAGAACAGGCTCTTGGTTGTGCTCCGAAAACCCACCCAGCCGTGCTCCAGAAGAGCCTGGGAGATCTCAGTTTTCAAAACGAAAACCAACCAAGCACAAGCTTTTACTGCCTGTTCAGTCCCTGAGTTTCTCATCCCCTGTGCGCTGGTGTTAATTTCAACTAAAAGCGGTGTAACTGAGGTCAGGGATCCGACCCAAACGCTCTGCCTTGATCTATTTAATCTTCCATCCTTCGTTTTCATTTCCATGCCAAACTCCACTTTTAAAGATACATGAAAGAATCATCAGTGCTTTTTGAAGTGTTCAATCAGGGCAACTCTTTTTGGGGATGTGAACACATAAAAGTCAGCTTTTCTCTGTTGTTCCCAGCACCACAGCACTAACAGACCTCAGGGAGAGTTAGCTGGATTTTTTTTTACCCTCCCAATCCCCCAATTCAGCCAAATTTTTGACTAAATCCCAGCTACAGCTGGGACTATTACTGCAGACCTATGGCTTGGTCTGAAGCTCCGGGAAAGGGTTTGTAGCTTTACTGTTCAGTGGAGATCTTGCTGTTACAGAGGTGAATCAGGCCCCGAGTCATTTTTCGTTAATTAAGAGCTCCTCAGCCTCCCTTTGGGGTGTTCCCCGCTGGCCCCCCTGCATGCCCTCCTTTTCTCGGCAATTACATAAAGCTAGCTTCTCCACGGTGTTTATAAACAGCTTTACTGTCTTAAAACAATACCCAGCATCTTCTATCTCCAACCTGTTTTCCATCCCATTCTCTGCCCAGGGCAATTAAAAGGCTGAGGCGTACGGCAGCCGGGGCGTAATTAAATGAAAGGGGCCCAGTGGCAGAGCACGGGGAAGGCAGCGGCGTGCTCAGACCTCTGCAGCCAAGGCCTCGGATGCAGCCTCCCTTCCAGAGATGCCGATGGCCTGATTAGGTGCACGTTAATTGGGATACCGCGCTCGTTTATGCAGAGGCTGGGTGCAGCTGCAGGGAGGACGAGAGGCAGAGGGTGGGGGAGAGCAGTCGGGGAGGGGGACAGGGGGCTTCTGCCCCGTTCCTGCTGGTGGATTCATGGAGAGTTACTGGGAAATGCCTGGAAAATCTCCCCGGTGGCCAAGACTGCCCCACAGCAGCAAAACTGCTTTGGAGAAGTGGGTTCGTGACTACACGTTGGCTCTGCAGAAAGCTCCTCTTGGTCTGGGCCAAGCTACATCACCCTGGGGTAAAAGAGCAGGATGTCGTACTTCTTGTGGGTCAGCCCTTCTCTTGCGCTAGAGATTTGGGCAGGCTGCCCTTTTGGTCCCAAATTCGCTCCTAAAGAGTCAAATTCAGCTCCCTTCAGCGTTTCATGGGGTAACCGGGGGGGCGGGCTGCGTGCGCCTTGCTCCCGCTCCAGCCGTTTTCTGTCCCGCTCGTGCAAACTCCGCCGCTTCCCCTAACATCTGGATTCAACTACCAAACAAGAGGCTTTCTGTAACACATTCCTCGCCTCCCTCGCTGCTTTATGCCTCACGGGGTTTGTCCTGTTCACAGGGGGAGTGAAAACAAAGAGGATGGGCTGGGGTGAAGCGGTAGGTGACCAGGCAGATCGCTCTGCTGCTGGCAGGTATCTCCCATGGCCAAGCCCCCAAAGCTGCAGCTGTATGAGTGCTTCATCTCTTTTAATACGATTTTTAATCCTCTTTTAATACTTTTTTTGGACACGCAGTAAGCACTGGGTTCTTGCTGTATTTTGGGCAAGAAGAGATTCGGGAGGTTGGTTTTGTCCATGAGACCCCCGGGCGCAGCCACCCTGCCGGGTGATGATGGCTGGGAAACCTCACAAAAATTAACTCCCATCAGCTCAGGCCCTCAGCGGGTTTAGAGATGGAGCTGGGTAAGGTCTGGGAGCAGAGGTCCACCATCCTGCCCTGCGACAGAGCCCCACATTGCTGGAAAGCAGCTGAAAATCCTACTGCGAGCATCTGAACCAGCAGCCCCCAGGGATGCCCACTGACCCTTCTCAGCCAGAGGTCAGCTTTTACCCCGAAGCATGTGGATTTAGAGCCCTTCCAGCTGATTTCTTCCACTGATGTGATCAGAGCTGGGCGGAATCACAAAGCCAGGTCCTCGGGGGCTGTTTGGGGGAAGAGCAGCTTAAGGGAAAGCTGCTGCTGCCCTCCTGCTGCGGTGCTGGCCGGGGTGCCGAGGGGCTGGCACGGGAATTTCATGTTCTGAAACAGGAAAGTGGAGAAGGAAATGGTATTGTGCTTTCAGCACCCAGTTTCTTCTTGATTAGGGCACTTTGGGAGAGGGAAAACCCAGCTTGGAGCCCACATCCCCCAAAAGGAGGCTGCTCCTGCAGCTGGGAGAGTCCCGGTCCACTGCCATGCTGGGAGAGGGCGCTCAGCTTCGTGTGATGGGGGTGTTCAGAGCAGGAAAGGAAGGGACAGAAACAGCATGTCACCAGCTGGACTCTCACTGGTTTCTCTAAGAAATCCAGTTAGTGAAATCTCCACTACAGTCATGTTGGTGCCAACTTGGAAGAGGCTAATTTCGATCATTTACATCAGCACAATTTATGCTGGAATAATCCCAGTGGAAACTGGGAGGGATGGGGGATGGAAGCACGACTGGTGGTGAGCTCTTGCTTAATATATCTAACTGGGACACTGACCAGAGTCCTGGTAAAACAACGCCGGTGTTGAGTTAAGCAATACCCTTTGAAACAAAAAAGGATGCAAATCTCCTATGCAAGACAAGCCTAGTAAAAGAGATATTATAAATCTAAGAGAAGCCCTCAAAGTCTAAAGGGATATAAATCTAATTAAAGTGATATAAATCTAACTGAAGAAATACACTGTAAATCCAGCCAGAATGATATCCATCTCGGGAAAGTAATGCAAATGCACTAGAAACACCATAAATAAAATCAAAGCAACATACAAGATGTAATGGAAGCAGCGTGAAAACTAAATCAAGTGATATAAATATAACCGAGTGATATAAAACTAATTAAAGTGATTTATAAAATGGACATTTGGAAAAGAATCATGGCGCACAAAAGATGTGAAATAGTTGGAGAAAGGACCGGGATGGGTTTATGAGCAGGGAAAACACCTGCAGCTACAAAGAACAAACCAAGGTTAATTAGGCGCGCTGCTCCGGGGCAATCTGCAGTTGCAGACGGGGTCAGGGAAGCTGCTCCTTGAGTACAGCCCCGAGCCACAGCCGCTCCTGGCTCACGGCGTGCGGCTGGCAGGAGGGCAAAACTGGGGGAGCTCGTATAGGGCAAGCGTAAGGCGGCGAGGATAAAGCCAGAGCTGCTCGGGGGGAGCCCCAGGGGCCCCCAGCCCCAGGTTCTGGGGACGGTTGGTGTCCCGGTGCAGGAGGGGTTGAGGGATTTGGGGGATGCTCGGCTGAGCAGGAGCTCGTGGGAATGTGCCTAATCCCTGCACGGCTGAGCGCGCTCGCCCGACGCTATGGGGCCTGACGCAGCAATGCTGGCCGGGGGCTCAGAGCCACGTTTCGGGGCGGCTCAAAGAGATCTGAATCAATCAGAGGTTTTATTTATTCTTTTTTTCCCATCAGTTTTTCCATTTAAACCTTTTTTTCTATACGGCGAAGACAGAAAATGAAGTATCTGGGGGATTTTTTCCCCTCCAGTTATGAGCAGCGAACACCTCCCCCCTCTTTCGCCTCCCAGATTGAAAGGCAAAACTGTCCCAAATCTGCGCTTGCAGGGGGAGGCAGTGGTTAATATTTCTCTCTTAAACTGGAAAAATCTGGTTGGTAGTTTCCATTTTCATCCACACTTTCACATAAAATAAATTCCTGAGGAGCTTTTGGTTTTCATTTAAGCGATTTAATAATTGACCTAATATGACCACAATGCAAATAAATAATAAGGCTGCTGCTGGTCTTTGGAAAAAAATCAATTTCAGAAAACAGACCTGCTCAAAATTCTGTCTTCCTCTGGCTAAAAGAAAACACTTTTTCATATCATTCTGAATAATAAAATGTCCTCGGTTGAGCTTTACAGTTGAGCTTTTCCCTTTCAATGTTATTCCAAAGCAAAGTGCCATATGTTTTATGCTTAGGATCTCAGAATTTTCTCATGCTTGAAAGTCATTTGGCATTGGAGCATCTGCAGTGGTCTGAATTTCATTTTTTCCAGAGTAAAGTGAAATATCTATTTTGTGGAAACTTGCTAAAAAGCAGCCCCCCCCAAACCTCAGCAATCTAGGTTAGAAATCAGCCTGGAGGGAAATGCAAATATTTTTCTTGCAGATTTAGCTGGAAACGTTTCCCGTGCTTTCCTGGAACGTTAATGCAAAATTAGGCAGTTTGTTGGATTGGAGGGCCCACTGAACCAAATAGCTTAAAAAAAAAAAAAAAAAAGCAAAAAAAAAAAAAAGCAACAGGCTGACTGAAAGGTCTATTCACTTCCTCTGTGGACAGATGCCCTGCATTTTGTGTCACCTAATCTTACGTGGCCTTAAAGCTCATTGGAAATAGCCTTTATGTAAACGTCTCAGCAAAGCCATGCGGGGGTTTAGCCGTGGGATCAGCCTGAAACTGGGCTCACCAGCTGGGGCTGGGCAGGGCAGTGACCCGACAGGCTCACCGCCGTCGTGGGGTGCCTCCACCGAAACCTCACCTCCTGGGTTTTGGGGCGGAGGAGGTGGGCGGATGTTCGGCACCCCCAAAACTCAAGGCTGATGCAGCCCAAGGGGGATGGAATGAAATGAGATGAAAAAAAAAAAAAAAAGAAGAAGAAGAAGAAGAAAAAAAAAGGGCACAAAACCCCCACCCCGTGCTGTCACTAAAACTTTTTTGGTGGCTTCTCCAGGCCACGCTGCTCCCCTCGGAGCTGCCCAAAGCCGAGCTGGGAGCATCCCCTGCTCGATCTCCCGAGCTGGCCTCACCACCTGATCACAGCCCTCGACTAACGCCTGTTGTAAATCTCTGCTGGGCGCTGCCGTCAGGCTGGAAATGATGGAAAAAAAATCCCCCCCGAGCCAGCTCCTGCCCCCAAAGGCTGCTGCTGCTTCGGCTCCGGGTGCCCGCATCCCCAGCGGGGGGCTCGTGGCGCAGCCCACCCGGCCTCGGCCCCGTCTCGAGGTCCCGGTGTCCCCGCGGGCAGGGAGGTGGCGGAAGGCCAAGGGACGATCTGTTCCTCGTCGAGGTCATCCTGCAGCTCGCTGCTGATGTGGCGTTCGGGGGCTGGAGCAGAGAAGAAAAAAAAATCTTCTCCTCCTTGCCTGGCCTCGGTTCCAGGGCTCCCGGGGGGGGGGGGGGGCTGATAACAAAGCGTGAGAAGCGCGAGGCCAGCAGAGGAAACCCAACTCTTCCAGGTAAGCCTCTGCACCGTCCCCTGTCCTGCCCCCAGCTCCCGGACCCGTGGCCAAGAGCCGCGGCATCTCACCGGCTGGGCACGCGGCCAGGGAGCTGAGGAATATTTTCCTTCTCCCTCCTCAGGCTTTCCAAGGGCCCTTTTCTTTTCTGGTCTGTCCCCAGTCACTTCAGACAAGAGGCTTTCCCCCCGTGCCGCTGGCTCCCCTTCCCCGCGGAGCTGCTGTGTCATTTTAATGACCCAGCTTTATTAAGTGCAGCTGCCGCTTCCAGGCGGTTTCTCGGATTCTGGTGAAAAATCACAGCTGGCTGAGAGTTTCCTGTTGCTCTGCCTCCCCCCCCCCCCCGCCAGCCCCCCTAAGGAGGTGGGGGGAGCAGCAATGCGAGAGCTGGGAAGCCTTCGGAGCTGGCGAGTTTTTGTCTTCCCTCCGGTGCGTCAAAGCGAGATGCTTCTGCCTGCCCTGCGCCACGTGGGAGAGATCAGCAGCACCTTTGGGGACGCTGCCTGTTCCCAAACCCCTCCCTCACCAAAGAGCTGGGATCTGAGTCTCTGATACCCCAAAATCTGAAAAGATTTGGCTCCAGCAGTTACTCCGTGATGTCCCTTTCGGTCCTGCTGCGGTGTAAATCCCAAGTTCATCCTATTCAATAATCCTTCGTGGTAGCAGGGTGGCGTGAAGGAAAACAGAAAGGCAGAGCTGGGAAGCCCAGAAATCCCCCTTTTTTTGCCCAGGGCACTGTGGCACGAAGCTCAGAGCTTGTCGAAGGACAAAACCTGATACTGGGCAGCCCGTGAGCCACTGAGAGTGCCAGGCCCGCGAGGATCCATCACGCTGCTCGTGGGACATTGCTGCGGGGAGGTCTGCAGCCCCGAATCAATGGGGCTGCCCCAGCTCCGCAGGAGGGATCTCATTCTGTTCCCTTCCCAGCTCTTGGGGCAGGATTGCAAGAGAAAGAAGATCCTCGCCTGGCACGGAGCCACAGCGGGGTCGGGGCAGTCTCGTCTGTATCAGGGAGAGACGAGATGCCTTTTGCTCGAGATAAGAGGCGCTAGGGCCAGCGGGAGGCCGGCGGGGCCGGCGCTGTGCGGGGCTCATGGAGCACATCCTGTACCCGGAGGGATGCTCACAGGGGCCCCGTGCCCTGCCGGCCTGCTCAGAGAAGGTTTTATGCAGCGGGGGGCTGGATTGGCAGGGAAAGCTGCCCCCCCAGGGATGCTGAGCAGGTTTGTGGCACCACCAGCAGCAAAGTTAGGGGTGCGGAAAAATAAATCTTGCTTCGTCCCTGCAGCTGCCCGCGGACCAGCTGGGGTCTGCCCCAGGAAGCCGAGGCTGGGGGTTTCCCTTATCCTGACCCAAAGCCGTTCCCAAACACAGGCCCGGCTGTACCAGGAGGTGAGGGACGACCCCTGCTCCCCCTCTCCACAACCCACCCACCCCCCCAGTTTATGATTTACAGCCCCTGGAGCGCGGAGGCTGGTACGCGCACGTCGGCTGCTGCCTGCTAATCGCAGCTGAGGACGGGGCCGGGGGAGGCGGCAGGCGTGGGGGGATAAATTCCCCTTCCCTGGTACGAAGGGAAGAGACGCAGACAGCCGCTGGCTGAGTCAGCGTGGGGTCAGCAGGGTGAGGCCGGGCAGGCTCCCATTCCCCCAGCAATCGGCTTCCAGCTGGAGCCTCTCCCCTCCCGGCACAGCCCCTGGCACAGGACCGCGTGTGCAAGGGGAGCCAGCTTAGCCCTTCGCCTTCCTCTCTTCCTCCGCAGCCTTAGCCGAAGCCCTTCCCCGCAATCACGTGGCGAACGTGGCTCCGTTTCAAGGGACAAAGTGCAGGAGTTTCTCATTAACGGAGAAGGAAAGCTGCCTGCTGCGAGCCAGCTGCAGGAGCTGCTGGAGGAGGGAGAAGGAGCACTGCGGGGGGAGAAGGGGGCACGAGAGGAACCCAGGCAGGCACAGCCACCTCGAGACCCTGCACCGAGAGCCCTGAGCCTTGGGGTGATGCCCCTGCACTCCACCAAGCCCCAGACATGGCACGGGGCAGAGAGAGGAGCTGCTTCTGCTCCTCAGCTCCCCAAACCCTTGGGGGACCCCAGCTGCAATGACCCTGAGTGCAGCTAACGCCCAGCAAAACCCCTCCGGTCTCACAACGTCCGTCTGGGGCTTCCTTCCCCTGCCCGGACACCTGCAGCACATCCCCGTGTGGGAGCAGGAAGGGCTTTGCCTTCCCCGGGGTGCTTTGGAGCAGGGAACCCGACCCGGAGGAAGAGCAGGAGAAAGGGAAGTGGCTGCTGCCATGTTTACAGCTCCCCCTGTTAGCTCCCCCCCCCGAGAAAAAAACGAGAAGAAACTGAGATTTGATTTCCCTGAGGCAGCTCTCAGAGAAATTACCCGGCATTCAAAGGAAAAGGCCTTTTTTTTTTTTTTCCCCCACCTACGGACTTGGCTGCAAAACCAGCCTCTCGCTCTACGAGAGGAAAAAAACCCCATATTGTTAGCGAGAGCCCACTGATGCCGAACAGACGGCCCCGCGTGGGCCACGGCAGGGGGCAGGAGCGATACGGGGAGGGAATAAAGCGGTCCTTTATCTGGGGCTGGGTGCCTGGGCTGGGGGCGAGGCAAGGCTGGGGAGGTCAGGGTGCTGGAAAAGGGGGGGGGGCCTGGGGAGGGAGGAGAGGCTGATGAGATGGATGGGTGGCGCTGGGTGGCGCTTGCAGGGCAGAGGGGTTTTTTGTTCAGCTTCTCACCGGCGGGGTCATCGCCTTGCGCGTGGCTTTTCCCCACCGCAGGGAAAAAGAGGAGGTGGTGGGAGCGACCCTGCTCCTTCCGCAGCAGATTTCTGGGCACTGGAAATGAAAATGGGGCAGAGATGGGGATGGACACGGTGCCGGGAAACTGGGTGTGCGGGACAGGGGAGGCAGCACGGGGCGGAGGGGAAGCGCTGACTTCGGGTACAGCAGGAGCACGGTTCTCCTTCCACCGTGCTGGCTCAGCACCAGGGAGGTTTCTCCGGGGAACTGCGTGTGTTTGTGACTGCTTAGGGCGAAGTGAAACGGGCGGCTTTCCTCTCGCCCCCAGCACACGTTCACTCGCTGCCTCTTTTATGCTGCAAACTAATCCAAGCCGAGCGCCGACCTGCCAGCGGCTGCTGCAGCCTCCCCTCCCCAGGGAACATTGCAGGAAGCAGGGAACCAGCCCTGGGCTCTCCTCCCTCTGCTTTCCCCCAGGAAAAGGTGGTGGTGTGGGCCAGCGGGGCACCCTGGTCCCTTCCCACCTCCTGGTGGGACCTCTTGTTGCGGGTGAAGGGCAGGTTGCAAGAGACAAAGCCCCGATCCTATTGCCATGGCGATGTTAATTCAAGCTGAGTTCAAAGGAAATTGTTCCAGCTCAAGCTAACCAGGCTGGCAGGAAAGCCCGCTGTCAGCTGAAAGAGGCCAGCACCTCGTAAAAGGGGAAGGGAGGTGGGGTCAGCAAGAGGGGGCTCCGTTCAAAACACAGCTCCAAACACACCCAGACCCATTCCCTGCCTTCGTGCACAGCCTCCCCCGGGACCAAATCCCAGCAAAGCAAAAGAGCAGAAGGTCCCGAGCAAGGAACCAGCAAACGCAGCAAGGAGGGGAGCCCTGACGCTGGTGGCAGAGCCCCTGCCACCTGTCCCGGTGCCACGAGCATCAAACGCGCGTGTGCCGAACCAGCACCTCGCTCCTGCGGCCACAGGGCGCGGGGAGGGCAGGGCAGCGAAGGGCGATCCGGCTCGAGCTTGTCGCTGAAGTCGTTTGGGTTTTTATATGCAGCACTTCCAGGCTTTTGTGGGAGCATTGCTTTTGGCGTAATGATTAATCCCGCTGGTGAGACTCGTTGGCTGCTGTAAAACTGCGTGTTTGTGCCCCATGCTTCGGGAGTGCTTTGGCTCTGAGAGCTGGGGGTGAATGCTCACAGCCTCTGAGGGCGGCAGGGACTGACCTGGTCGTCGTTTGGCATTGTCGGAGGGCATAAGAGTCAGGAAAGAGCATCTGGAGAGGAGGCAGGCGTGCTCTTCCCTGCAAAACCATCCTTAAACTGACACCGTCGTGGGGCTGGGGGGAGGCAGAGGCTGTGGTCTGGGGCGGACAGGGGAGAGCGCAGGGCTGCAGTGCCCTGCAGGGGCACTTTGAACCTGATTTCCCCCGAATCGGAGACATTTCCCCCAAATCAGGAAAATAAAAGTTTTCTCTCCCTTTCTCTAAACTTTTTCTCTCCTCTTTTCATGCCTTCTCCTCTCCCGCCACCTCTCCCTGCCCTCCTCCCGTGGCTGCCGGAGCGCGGGGCTCCCGGCTGGCTCTGCAACGTGCTCGGGCACGAGGAAAGTAAGGAAAAGGGGAAGGACAGACTCGGGTTACTGCGAGCTGTTGGGGCAGCGAGAGAGCGAGCAAGGAAGCGGAGGAGGCAGCCCCGAGTGTGCTGCAGTCAAAAAGCATCGGCGCTTCTCGGAAGCCTCCTCCTCCAGGAGCAGGAGGGGATCTGACACAGTCGCCCTTGGAGAAGCCATGAAACCATGTGCTCCCTTCCTGGAAAGAGCTCGAGCTTCACCCTGGAGCAAGCTAGAGGGTGTTGTTTTTTTTCTTCTCAGCATCCATCTAGAAGTTGAGTCATCTTAGGAAAGAAAAACAACTAGTTCATCCGAGGTGGCCACGGAGCAGTTCGTTTCCCATCTACAGGCACCCTTCACACATCTTGCTCTCAAAGTTTCCTCTGACACCCCGCTGAGGATGCGTTAGCATTTCTGTACTCAGCTAGGCTAACCTCTCCCCACCCCCTTTCAAAACGTAGGCATGAAATTGGGTCTCTGGTCCCATGGCAGTGCTGAGATGACGCAGACTTGTCAGAAATCCCGGTGAAAGATCTGTGATTTCCTCCACTCTGCCTCAACCAGGGGGCAGAAGTTATTTCCCTACACCCCCGACAAAACAACGAGCTCTTAATTTCATTTCTGCCAGGAACTTGGCAATTTTCTCCTCAATACCCTTGCCTTCACTTGCCCTACGTTTAGCCGCGTTTTCCCATTAATAAGTCCTTCCAAGGCAATATTTAAACTTGCCTCAATCTCTACCCCGCGCTGATTGCAGAGCATCACCATTTCTTCCTCCCTTGCTCACTCCTTTTGTTCTGCACCTGAAGAACTCCGGGCCGGTCGTTTTAATGCCCACGGTGGGATTACTCATCTGGCTTTTGACAGCCTCGTTTATTCCTCCACACGCCGACCTCTGAGCTGCTGCCTTCTCTGCTGACCTGGCCTGTTTCTACATCCCTCGCAGGCATCCTGGTTGCTGCCAGCATCCCTTTGAGGTGGTTACGCAGCTAGCTGGAACTGGAAACCTCCCGGGGAAGGTTCTCCCTGCCCCCACACCTCTCACCCATTTTCGACTTTGCTTTTTTTTGACTTTGAAAAATCGCAAGCCTCTCTGAGCTCCCAAGTCCAGTTTTCATTCCTGTGGATTTCCCTCAGTCAACAAAGATTTGCCTATTTGAAACCAAGAGCCTTATTTGCAGGCTTTGTTTGTCTTTCCATTTCATGTTAATTGAATTAGCAGCTAATCTCTGAATCCAAGGTTGCTTTCTCAGAACTGTGCCCTCACCGTTTATCTAAATCCAGTCCTGGGGAACCTTTCCTCACAAGTTCGGGGAATGCTGGTGAAGAAATCCACCCACCGCCACATGCCAGAATATTCCCTACAGTTATTAGTGACCTCGGTTTGGCGTGCTGAATAGGAGTCTTTCACTTCCTAACGCACTTTCTCAATCTGTGTCAGGTAATAATTGTTGTAGGACTCCGTCCATGTCCCAGCCTGACCCCAAAAACCCACAGCACAGCCCCCTCGAGATGCCAGGATGAGCCCATGTTCCTTCCCCTACTGACCTTAACCCTAATAGATTCATCTTATGATGTGTCAAGACTTGGAGGGCTCTCCCTGTAAAGCTCTGCGTTGTCTCTACCTGCAGGGAGCTGTGCTTTCAGAACTCATCTCCGAGCGAAGTTTCCAGCTAGCCTGCTGTTTCTGCACATCTCATCCCAGGCAGACGTTGCACGGCGTGGTGCAACACATCCTCTGCCTGGAAAGCAAGGCACGCTGCGAAAGGTGATGAAATGCAGTTCCCTGAACTAGGGCTCGACCGAAATCAGGGTTCAGCACAGAGTGGACAAGGCTTTACCTTCTCTTTCCTTCCTCCAGCCCCCAAAATGGAGTAAAAAGCAAGGGGCTATGCTTAGATTGTAGTTCCTATTAAATCTTGGTGCTAGTCATAGTGAGGACAACTGCCAGATATCTCAGTGCAAAGGGCTAGTGTGGGCACAGGGCAATAGTACAAGGCAGGCCATGCACTGGCGCCATGCTCTGATGCATCACAGGGGTCACACAAACTAGCTTCAGTTTTATTACATCATCTCTGCACAAAGAAACTAAGCAAAGCAATCAATGCAGGGCATCAAGGGGGTTTTCTTTTCTCCCTTTAATCTGCATTCGAGTTCCTCTCTACAAACCCTCCCCTTCGTCTCCTGATGCTCCTGCCCTCCTCCGTGATCCTTAAAGCATTACTTCAGCCTGCTAAGGTGGGCGTCAGGCCAGGCTGCTGAGCGAGGCTGCTGGCTGAGCTTAGCACTGGCTGCGTCAGGAGGAGCCCCGCTGGCTGAGCACACCGTCTGTGGCCATATCTGGGGTTATTTACACGCGGAAGGGAAGGGGAAATAAATCTTTGTGAAATACGAGCTGGGAGAAAAGAGGGAGACCCAGACAGAGCCGGGTGGGAAGGAGCCCATCCGAGAAAGGCAGCCCAGCGCAGGCTGCAGCAGGAATTAGCAGAGCTGGGAGAGCTGAAAGCAAGCTGCAAGGGTCTGCAGCAAAGCCTGTAACGGGAGAAGGAATTGGACAGCCTTCTGCAGTCGGCGCACGGAAGCTCTGCTACCAGCTGGGAGACTAATTTAGTTTCTGTTTTCTTCCCTTCTCCCCATTCAGCCTCCCTCTCCCTCTGAATGGAAGGACAGCAGTGCGGCCAAGCTGCGTGGCGCTCAGCTCCTGGCAGACTGTGCCAGCTCCGACGGGGCAGGCTGGGTCGCAGCAAGCATCGGGGGAGGCTGCAGGGGCTTTCTTCGGCTGTGCCGGGGCTGAAATGCTGAAAAGCAGCACAGGAAGCACTCGAGATCCCCGGCAGGTCCCGGCCTGCCTGCATCCAGCTGCATTACCTGTTGCGAACCAGAGCAGCCTGAGGACTGCTCTAAGCCCCGCAGCAGCCGTGGCAGGTAATGAAAGTGGAGACGGGCAGGGGCTGAAGCTGGCAAGAGCTCTCGCTCTGCTATTTTCCTCTGCTCTGACCGGAGCCCAGCAGCAGCACTGCGATTCTCTCAGCCACGGCAGTACCCATCTCCTCCCAGCACAGCCCGTGTCAGCATCCTGATGCACTCGTGGAGGTGCCCCCTTTGGAATAAGCTGTAAAACCGTCTGCCTGACAGCCTGGACTGGGAAAGTTCCCCTGGCAGCTCCTGCCGGAGCGTTATCTTCCTCCCTCAGCCAAATTCCAGGTTAGAAACCGAACAAAGCAGCGGCGGTGAGCTGCCAGTATTTTAATGAGCAGCTCTCAGACACCTTCCTACCTCTGCCTGTGATGAAATTCCGCAGAGCAGGTGCACGCGGGTGCTCCCAGAAAGGGAGCTGTATTTACCTCGCACTTGTTCAAACAGCAGCAGTTACAGAAATCCTCTCTCATAACCATCACTCGAGCAGGGAAGTGGCTTATTTGGCAAGGAAATTGTCATCGAGTGCAGTTTGCTGGCGATGTTTACACTGTGTTTCTGAGGGTATAATGAGTGTGCTGATAAGATAGTGTGGGGGGGACTCGCTGGCTCCAGCGAGGGGGAATATGCTGACGGGGAAGCTGCTAGCTGGGTTCTGCAAGGTCTTTGGGAAATACCCTGCTGACACCCGACAGAGGCAATAGCGTTTACTCTTGAGCATTATTTTTGGGACACCTAAGGAAAAGGTCTTCTAAGGAGAGAAAAAACAAGGCTGGGAGAGCTGGGATTTTCAGGAATAAACCTAACTTCCCCATCCCATCATCTGGGGCTTCCCAGCAGGAAGGAGGACCCTGTCAGCCCCTGGCTACCCGCTGCAAATAATCACGCAGGGAGTCACCTGGCCAGCCCTGCTTGGGACCCCGGGGGGCAGACAGGGGCTCGGGGTGCAGGATGGAAAGGTATTTTTGCTCCTTCTGTGCTGGGCGAGCTCAGCATCTCCCTGTGCTGGCTGCACGTCGCTGGCAGGGGATGCATTTAACTTCCTAGCAGAGCTCACACGGGCTGGGAAGATGAATCCTGCAAAGCTCCAGCCTCATCCTCTGCTTTCCATAGGGGCACAGGAAAAACCCTTTCTCCTCTTCCCACCAGCACCCCCAGGGATGGACGCAGCCAGGCGTGCGCCCCACAGCCAAAGCTGGGGGCTCAGCACCATGTCCCCCCCCCGTGCAGCCCCCGGGGGAGCAGAGCTCTGCCTCGGGGCAGGGTGGTGAGGGAGGGGGCGCCCGTCCTGTCCCGGGGGTTTTGCCCAAACCCCCACGTTTCTGGAGCCCCTGGATTCCCCGCGGGGCCCCCGACACCCGTGTGCGGCCCACGGAGGACACCTAGCGGCCGGAGAGCCCTGCCACGGGGATGCTGCCCTGCCTGCAGAGATGCTCGCCTTGCCTTGGAGATGCTCGCCCTGCTGTGGAGATGCTCGCCCTGCCGCAGAGATGCTCACCTTGCCTTGGAGATGCTCGCCCTGCCGTGGAGATGCTCGCCCTGCCGCAGAGATGCTCACCTTGCCTTGGAGATGCTCGCCCTGCCGTGGAGATGCTCGCCCTGCCTGCAGAGATGCTCGCCTTGCCTTGGAGATGCTCGCCTTGCCTTGGAGATGCTCGCCCTGCCTGCAGAGATGCTCGCCCTGCCATGGAGATGCTCGCCCTGCCTTGGAGATGCTCGCCCCCTCGCCCCCCAGGAGCTCACCCGTCCCCAGCTCCCTCGCCTTGCCTCCCGTGCTCGCACACAAACCCCAGTCCTGGGGGATCCCACAGGATGGAGCAGGGACAAGGGGGCTCTCATTCCACATCTGGGAGGTTATTGAACTGGCCAGCCAGGGGTTCCCTTACACTGAGCACTTCCCACTGTCAGGATGCTCAGAGAGCCCTGCTCTATTTAAAAAAAAAAAAAAAAAAGTCACCAAATTGCCCTGGGAGGGACCTCCCTGGTCACAGTTTTCATTTCCCCTTGCTGCTTGAGCAAGGTGGGAGCACCACACGCCCAGGAAGAGCCGGGTGCCCAAATCCCTTGGGGTAAGAGACGTGGGATCCCCCCGGCGATGCCCCTCAGACCGGGTCACGGCCACCCTGTCACAGGCCATCAGCTCTTCCCACGGTGCAGGGCAGCACATGCTCTCCTTGGACACACAAAGGATGCCCGGTGTGTGTGTGCCCACACTGCACAACCACCCATCTCCCCTCCCTGCGGCCCCGCAGCCGCGGGAGAGGCACAAACGTGTGGGTGAGGGCAGCTCCTTCCCTCTCCCACATTGATGGAGGTGGCCCTGGGTGGCGACCTGTTCCCCTGACATGGGGAATCTCACCCCAAATCGCTGCCCCTGCCAGCCCAGAGAGAAGGATCGTCGCGGGGAGAAGGGCAGGGAGCACGAGGCACAGGCAAGCGTCGCCTTCCCTGCGCCAGGAGAGCTGCAGCTCCCCTGGGCCCGCCGCTTTCTCACCCAACCTTCCTCCACCCCCTCGGCTTTCCTTCCTGGGTGCCAGCCAGCCCCGTGACGCTCCGCTGGGCTGCGTTTGGACTTGACGGAGCCTTAAAGTGAAATGCAATTAATGTAATGAAGACCAGCAGCCAGCGCACGCACGGAGCCAGGCGGAGCAGCAGGGACGGCTCCCGGCGTTGCCCAAGCTCCAGGTGCTCCCTGCCCGTGCACGACCAGCAGCAGCTCTGTTCCCTTCTCCCCTCCCCGGCAATCCTGTGGCCCGCGGAGCTGCAGTGCCAGCCGTCTGGGAATCTCCCCCATCATTTTCTCCTCTTTCACAACCGTACCACCAAGGAGGAGACCGGGCTCCTCCTGGGTACCGGAGAGGCAGGCTCGGGCTCTGCCAGGAGGCAGCGAGGTGGGGAGGCAGGAATGCAAGAGCTTTTGGGCCCTCTGGCTGCTGGGCACCTTCCAAAGCTCACAGGCAGCTGCAGGAGAGTTTCCCAAGCCGGCTGGCCCCCCTGCTCTGCACGGCAAGCAGTCACAGCCACCCAGCTGGGTGGCACAAGGGGAGCTTGGCAGGTGCTTGGCTGGAGGCTGTGCCCCTTGCTGCCACTGCCAATGTCCCGTGTACCACCCTGTGCCTCGTCACGGGCATTTAGCTGACCACAGAGAGCTGCTGACACGGTGACACAGCTGCCACCAAGTCCGGAGGAGAGCTCCTTGTGCTAGCCACACAGAAAGCCCTGCCCTGGGGTGAGAGGATGGGATGGGCAGGCAGGTATCCACGAGCAAGGGTGCAGGGGGTGGCCATGGCCCATGTGTGGCACCAATTCTGTCCTCTGGCTCTGAGTTCGGTCCTGCTGGGGGGTTTCTTGAGCTGGAGAAGCCTTCAGAGGTTTGCTTCTTCTGCCACTGGGCCATGCAGGAGTGAAGCAGAGGCCTCAGTGGGGCTGGGAGGAAGGTGGGGGCTGGTTGCAGGCAGGACTGTTATGGGATTGAGGGTGTGAGGGACCCTTTGGGCTGCTCACAGCACCAAGGATGGAGCCAGAGAGAGACAGGAGCTAGGACACAAAGCTGGGATAGCAGGGGGACGTGGGGAGGATGAGCAGAGGTGGGGGCTGAGCTCCTGCCATTTAGCAGTGGGGCTTGGAAGGAGACGTAAACAGGTGCTGAAGGACCATGAGCTCAGTGCCGGTGATGTAAGAGCTACCACGATCAGCCTGTCCCCAGATCCTTTCCAAGGCAAACATCAGACATTTTCCAACAGGCACTGCTCGCCCTGGATGCCAAAATTCACTCCCTTTTGTGCAAGCTGGGGCTGGTGTTTGTATTGCAGATCCCTTCCCAAGCCCCAAACACCAGGCAGCCCCTGCCACGAGTAGCCAAGGGACCGAGCTGTGTCAAGGGCTGCCTGCCCCCTGCTCCCATCCCCACCCAACGCAGCCAAACCACCAAAACACAGCCTCTGTGCTGCTGCCGGGGGAAGAGCAGCCTCGCCGGCCTCCCCAGCAGCTTGCTGACCCTGCTGTTTTCCCCTGGAGAAGGGGACGGCGTGACGCAGCCCTTTCCCAGGCGGCTGCCACCACCCTAAAACCAGAGGGTGGGATTCGGCTGCCGAGGGATACTGCTGACCAAGGACAAGCAAGTCCGGGCACGGCACGCAGCAGTGTGCTGCCGATGAGTAAGAGTGGCGATGCTCAGCCTCCTCGAGGTCTGGGTCTGACCCTCGCCCTGCCTTGGCTCCTGCCGGGTTATCCCGTATTTTTTGGCATTGAGCAAGTCACGCTCAGGCCCCAGGCTCACCCTAATATCTAGATTTTATACTTCTCTCTCAGCATTGTTCAGCCCTTTCTCCTTCTTCCTGCTCTCCTCAGCATTGTCCCTCTTCTTTGCCTCTCCCCCTCCAGCTCTCATTTCTCTTTTTCTGCCCTGCCATTTCCCTGTTTTTAAAGAGGAAGGGAAGGGGGGAGTAACCCAAGACACGCACGCACACACGCTGGATGTTTGCCGTGCTCAGTCACTCGGTGAATAAGCGCCCTTGTTCCAGCATGTTTTCCCATCTAACTTCCCAGGGGCTTTTCAGCACGAGAGCTCCTCTGAATGCCCAGACACGAGAGCCAAGCTCGCCGCCTCTTCTTGCGTGTGGTGGCCTCGTTACTCACGCTTCCCTCCATCCTGCGCTCAGATTTCCAGGAACCCCAGCGATGACACAGACCGGGGCCACCCTCGGCCTCCCCCAAAGGCTCCCTGGAGGCTGGGGAGGCCGGCTGGGGCAGCCTCCTGCCCCTTTAGCCCTGCTGGGTCTCACAAACCTCCGTGGATAATTGCCCCAGGTTCCTCTGCCCTCTAGGCACCGAGGGGAGGCAGGTCTCGGGGGGCTGAGCCTTCAGCGGAGACGTGAGGCTCAAGACACTGAGGCTCTTGCAGGAGGTGAGGAGAGATTTGGGGGAGAAAAAGCTTGTTTTTAGCCTGGAAGTCGCTGATCCCACAAGGCCCTGAGCTCGCTGCCACCCCCAGCCCCTCACACGGACCATCAACAAGCACAGGGCGAGCAGAGGAAGCAGCTCCAGGGCAGGAATTGCCCCGTGCTGCTCTCCATCCCCCGCTAGGCTGCCTGGGGACCACGCACACCAGGTCACCTCGGGAGGGACGGAGCCGTGGTTTCTGTCTCCGGGGCAGGCCAGGGCAAGGAGAGCTCCTTCTTGCAGGGCTCTCTGTGCTGCCCGTGCTAGGACCAGCCATGGCCTGGAGGGAAGCTTGCTCAATGTTGCCAAATACAGAAGATTTCAGAGTATTTAGCGTGTTTGGGAAACTATTAATAACTCTCTGCCCTTTTTCTTCTTTGTCTGGCTGTCCTTGCTCTGCCCTTCTTCACCCAGCCACGTTTCTCCTCTTTCTCTCCACCTGTCTCCTCCGGGCTCGGTGTCAGGAGTCCCATCAGTCCCCAGTCCCTTCACTTGTCAAATCTCTCCCATCACAACAAAGTTCTTACAGCAGTGCCCACAACCCCTTCCCAGCCTGGGATCCTGTGTTCTGACCGTACCAGGAATCCCTTCATTGGCTCACTTACTGCGGTCGTATCTCATGGACCACTAAAATAGGCTCTGGAGGGGAAACGTGATTTTAAGCAGTGGGACAGGGACAAAGATATTTCTGTTTGGGGATTTCCAGTCCCTGCTTTTGGACGGCTAGAAAGCTGAAGTTTTTCAGCTTTGGCAGGCTTTCATTTCCTGAAGCATACAATGGAGATGGCACTCCCCTGCCTTGCAGAGTCTGAGGCAGGGCATTTTTTGCTGGGATCCAAATCCACAGAGAATTAGAGCTGACAAAATAATTCCCAGTGCTGGAGACAATTGGCAAATTCTGCTAAAGGTTATCACTGCTAAGCATCAGAGAAACATGAGCATCAGAGAAAGAACAACATCTGCATAGAAGAGCACAGAAAGAGCTCCTGGGGGCTATTGACCCGTGCTAGCACCTACACCCCATGACCAAATCTTTTTTCTTGGAAGGACTGGTACAATCTCTTGTACATATCCAGATATGAAGAAATGCCATTCTGCCTGCAAATCAAGGAATGTTTTATTATTATTATCAAATTATATGAATTGTCACTTTTACATGTATAGTATCTACGTCTTCTAGCATGCTTTGTTCCTTAAGATCCCATAGCCCTATAGAAGAGCATCCACAGGTTGAAGCAAGACAGGGAACAGAATCCCAACCTCCCAAGTCCATGAAATCACATCTGCATGGTTACTGAACCTGCCTTAAAAACTGCCAGCGACCCCACTCTGAAGAGGCCAAGAGAGAATACACCAGCCTCCAGGAGAAGGCAAGGAGCTCCAGTGGTCCTTGCCAATCGACCTGTGAAACAGTCCTTCCCAATCCCAAATCTGGAGATTGTGTTTTAGTGCTGAGCAGGCACCTGAGAGGTGTGACCTGCTCCACCCAACTTCCCCATCTCAGCTTGTGCCAATCTCCAGCGCATGAAAAGGAGGTGGAAAAGAAAACAAAAACTGAAAACCAATGACACAGAAACCAAGTTAATCATCAAAGAGGGAAAAAAAAAATCCTTCCTGGCCTCTACAGGCAACCAGCAAGCAGAAGCCTTGAAACACAGGCTTAATTAATTAATTAAAAACAATATGAACATGGTGCAACAAGTCCTGTAAGCACATTGAAGGCATATAGTATCATCCATCCACAGTTATGCAACGTGTTGATGACTGCAGCAAGCTCATCTCGAAGCCACTTTGGATCCTGGTGCCCAAGACTTTATTTCAAAGGCCATCCCTGCACTCTGCTCCTGTGATCTCTAGAAATCTCCTCATTCCAAACCTGCAGTTTTTTAATGAAAAAAATTTACCCTGTTGGCTCTCACACTGGCACTGCTCTTCAAGCCAGATTTCCTTCCTGAGCTGGGATTCCCTTTCCTGTCCTCCACGTGAGTTTAATGCTGAGTAGTCGTTTTCCCTTCAGCCTTTTCAAAGATGAGACTCAGCACAACCACTAGAAAGGGGTCGTCCCTGCCAGCACCACGTATCCTCCACGTAATGCCCTCGTCCTGCCGCACACCCTGGCTCCTTGGTGAATCACCCCCCTGCCGCAGCTCGCCGAGTATCGCTGTTGCACAACGGCCACTCTGTCCCGCCTGTAACTCGTTCCAATAATTAAGATTCCCCATGGTCCAGCTCATAGCCTGCAGGCCTGATTTAAGCCCTGGGAAGCTTGTGTTTGGCCTGCCACCGAGGAGCTATTGAGGTGCTCGCACTGCCTCAAAAATCCAGGTCTTTGTATTTGAAGCCAGGTCCCGACCAGCTTCCCTGAGCTCTCATTTCAGCACGCCCCATAAGGTGATAACGCATCCCTCAAACGACTGGATCCTCCTAATTCACTTCTCCTTCCCTTCATCTCCTCATCAGACACGCACAGCTGACTATCGCATGTACTCTCACAAGTACCTGAGCTCACGCCGTATAAATGGAGTTTATCTCGTGTCAATCACGGCTCTGTGAATCTCTGCGGATCTGCTTTAAGCACACCTGCAGCGTCGTTATTTTCTCTTCATGCCAGGGTAGCTCTCTTGATCTATCTGGCTGCGTCGCTGACAATCAGATACCCGTGAAAGCAGCACGAAGCCCTGAACTCGTTCTGCCTGCTCTGCTGTTGCACCAGGAGCTGTTAATGCCTGGCCGGAGCTCGGAGGTGCCTGCACGCCTGATGGGTCGCTTCCCTGGGCTTTCCTGTAGCAGGGACAGCCGGCGTGCATCTCAGCACGGCGTTTGCTGAGCTGTGGGTTTATTTTATGAGAAGCAGGGAAAAAGGACCGAAGATGTGTAGGGGAGCAGGGAGCAGTGGGCAGAGCACAGAGCAGGCAGGTTCCCTGCTCCTAGCTCGGCCGGAGAACTGGGACCAGTGAATCACGGGCTGGTTGATCTAATTCTCACCGACTCCCCATGACTTCATCTGACACTGGTGTTTGCAGCTCTGCTCTGGAGCCTGTCTAAAGGAGCGCCCCGGGGTTGGCTTAACTGTTTCTCTTCTATTTTGTTTGAAAGGGACCCAATTTTTTCACTTTCTCACTCCTGGGGAGGTTTTTTTTTTAGGTACCTGCTCGTGGCGATTGTTGTGCAGCACACTGCACAGCAGAAACACTTCAGTACAAGCAACAAAATACACGAGTTTACCCGTGTATATACAGTGAAAAAATGAAGCTGAAAACAAGAACAAAAGCATCAGGGAATACAAAAAAAAAATCAAGGATTTAGGGATCACAGTTATGAAAAATAACAAGAGGAGAATAAGCAAGCAAAAGGCTGCAGAGCAATCTCAGAACAAATATTTCATTTTCCCTGAAAAATTTCGGCCAGTTTGACAGTACATGCCTCAGTTTCCCTAATTGCTACATGGGGTTAGCAACCCAGACCTATTTTGCAAAGGTGTTGTCAAGTTTAATTTGTGAACCTTTGAAAAACGCTCCGAGTTTTTCAGATGAAAGGCACTGCAGATGCCAAACGTGGGTGGATGCTCTGAGTCAGAGGCACAGACATGGGCATATTGTGTGATCGGCCTGACGCAGTGCACCAGATAGGAGACAGTTGTCCTCTGCAGGAAATGGAGGGATGGTCGGTGCAAAAATCATAGCTGGTGCTTACACAAGTGTGAACTCATGCTAGAGAAATCAGGAGCCACCCTCCAGGGAGGTGCAAAGATACAGCCTGCAATAAAGAGAAGTCCGGTCTGTACTTTGACTTCCAAATTGCCTGAAATAAATGTGTGTGTGCAAGCCTCCTAAACACGGCTGAGAACTGAAGCACAGATTGTCTGACAAACTGCCCTCTAACTAGGAGCCTGCCCTGTAACCCCAACAGCCCTCCCGAGCTCCCCTGGCAGAACCGGCCAGCATGATGATGCTTTTGAACACCGATAAATCCGTGCACCTCAAGTTCCAGGCAGGTGTGAACAGCTGAATTCCCAGCACAAACCAGAAATAACAAGTGGGAGGTGGGCCCTGTCTGCAAGCGATTTTTTGCCATGAAAATAAATAACAAGCAGACACAAGGAGGTGTGATGAGTTGCAGAGAGGTGTTGGGGAAAGAGTGGGCTTGGCCTCTGGCGCCGGAGCCAAGCTGCAGTCCCAGGACGCGTGGCAGCCGTGGTGATGCATTAAAGCTCTCCTTGGTCACACATGGGCCTGCCATGGTTTTGCAGGTATTTACGAGCAGGACGTGCCCAAGGCACTAATGCCAGGCCTGTGGGATGGTGTGAGCATAAGCTGAGGTTGAGCAGGGACCAGTGAAAGTGGCGTTATGCAGACGTGCCTGGCAGCAGCGGGGAATGCTCCCTTTGTACACGGAGGGACAGCCGCATTTATTTTCTGCAGATTTGAGGGAAATTCAGGCCAGAAAACCAGCAAACAGGTTGCTCTTAAAGAAACCCACTTTGCACTTGGCTCCATTAGCCTGCACAAGTGCATCTGCACATGACTTCCCTCTGGCACGGCAAATTTAGGCTGAGAATCCTCAAAACTACGAAGCAAGGACAGATGCCACCCAAGCTACCTAAAAGCCAGCCCAGAACCAGAGGTCGTATGGAAGCACGGACTGCCACGAGTGCCTACAACAGTTCCAGCTCTGATGGGAGCAGCAATAGAGGACAGACATCCCAACGTCGGACAGCTCAGGCATGGCCACGCTTTGCTCTCCTGCAACAAACAGAGGAGCTAAAGCCATGGCTGGCATCAGGGCAGAGCCCTAACCCGAGGGACTGGTGGGTGCCAGGCTTCTGTGAGCCTCTGCACGGACACGGCAATCAATAACCAACCTCGTCCTGAGCCCAGTTACTCCTGAGTCCGCCTGGGAGAGCTGCATTAAACTCATTTACTTTGCATGTGCATTGCTAAAACTGCGATGAAAAAAAATCAGTCCTTAAGCAGCTTTTGTCTGCCTTATGAAGTCCAGAATCTTAACAAAGAGTCAGAACAGCTAGAGAGACCAAGGCACTCCTTTTCCAAGTCAGATCTCTTCATATAGATATATTTTTTTTTTGTTTCCTAAGTATTAATGGTGGCTTGGAAAAGCTCTGCTGAGCCTTTTCTGTACACGTGAGAACAGGCGCCTCCACCCTCCAGTGTTTTTAATTACTTGGAGATCTCCAGGACTGTTGATGTTATAAAGATCAGCTCAGCCTGGGAAGCCAAGAGGAAAGAAATACGTATGTATGCATGTGCCAGCCAATCTCTTCCTTTTATGAGCATTGTTTTGAAAAAGTAGCATTGCCCTTTCCTATATCAGCGAATGGTTTCTGAGTCAAGAAAGACTATGTTCTCATTGAAAGAAAACCTGTCCATTAGACATGACTGCAAAAGGGGGGCCTTTCCCATCAACTATTACCCCAAAACAATAGTGTACACTAAATTATTCCTCATGCAGAGTGAGCCATAACTACTGCCATAGCAGGCGGCAAGAGGGGCTGACTCCATGGGCCAGCATTTGAAATGCAACTCAGCTGAAGGCCTTCTTTTTTCTCTCTCTCTTTTTCTCTCATTTTTGCATAGACAAAGTCCTTATAAACCATATCTATAAGACTGGTGCTTCCTGGGTATCTCATTCTCATATCAGATCCAAAATGTATGCTGTTCCTGTTTTGGGCTGCACTTCTATTTCCTCCACACCTAAAAAAGGGCTGCAAAGCACAGACCTAGATCCTTCCTCTACTGCTTAGAGCACTTCTAGCATGGGGGCTGCTACAGATTTCTGATGAGAAATTATTGCAGGGTAAAAATCACATTCTCCAGCAGTAACACCATTCCATTCTGGAAAAAAAAAAAAAAAATGGAATTAAGCACAAATCTTAAGCACGGTTAATTTACAGCCTGGGTGTTAATCTCAGAGCAATCTCACTGAAGTTCAGAGCATAATCTATGTTACATTGATATGAAATGAGTGTAGGGTCCACCTCCTTCTTTTGAAGTTAATGGAATTCAGCAGTGCTGATAAAGAGCCTTTTTCTTCTGAAATCTGTGATTCCGGTTGGCTGAATACGAACCATTATGGGGTGTGGACTTTTTTTTTTTTTTTAATGAAAGGAACATTTCATGAGCTTTGAAATAATTTTGCTGTATCTCCCATCCAATGTACCCTCTTTTTGCCAGTCAAAGAGGTGAAAAATGAAGGGAAAGGCAAAAGAAGAAAAAAAGTAAAACCACCTAAGTTGCCTTATCTGAATATATTTGTTTTGGGCAAGAAGTTTAGCATTTTCCAGGAATACAGCTAATGGAGAGAGAAAGACTTACTTTAAAAACTCTTCTGCGTTTCTTTTTTTCTTGCATGAAATATTTTGGCCATCTAGCTGTAGAACATTTCATTTTCCAGGTATGTGTCTCTCAGTTCAGTGGACATTTATGGGAAGAGCTGCAGAAGACACACTTGAACCCGTATTTTACTGAGAGCAGGCAATGAAATAGGCAGTGGGGGTTATTCTATTAGTCACCTAAGTGGGGATCACATGGCCTGTGGGAAAACAGGACTCTGGTTGAGTTTTATTTTGGGTCTGCTATGTTCCTCTAATACACGGGTTGGCTCTTTCCAGGTCCAGATGGATGGACCTTGCACAAACCCAACATCAAAATCAAAATAAAGATAAGAGGGGTCTTTTAAACCCAGTATTATCCATGTCTCCCCTCCCTCTCCCAGTGAATACGGTAAGCCCTGGGGGGAACCCCGTTTAAGAATGCTTTATTCTAGGCGTTCATTTTAATTACAACCATAATTATTTTTGTGCATGTGTATGACCCAGTTAACAAACCCATCCTCGGCATCTCATGGTCTCTCCGACCCTGCCCATCTCTGCAAGGAGGTAACCTCAGCTCCTGGCAACAACGAGCAAAATTATTTTTGAAACAAGCGGTAGAACTGGTTGCTACATCTTAATGAAAATGACTTTTTTTTTTTTTTTCCAAGCATTTCTATGTATATAAACAGCCCTTCCTCCCAAACCTGGTTAGACAAGAATGTACCTGGGTGTGGACCGCCTTGTATAATTAACTGCACAGCTGTAGCTTCTGATCCCTGGTAACGTCTGTTTCTTCCTTTCTTTCTCCCTGCCTCTACCTAGCATAATCCGGGCGTCCTTCTCCTCCTCCTTGCAGGAGCTCCAGGTGCGTCACTCGGGCAGAAACTTCCCTGCATTCCACCGTCATTCCTTGCTGAGACGACCGCGGGCAGGCACGCGGACGGAGCCGCTTCCTAAAGGGCTGGGAGACGGGAACTGGAGAAGGGGCCGAGCAGCAAAGCCAACCAATTCGCCCTGTTTAGACGATGGAAACGGGGAGCGCAGCAAGGACAAATGGTACCACCGGCAAGCCAGAGGATGTGAAGAGCCCGTCCGCCCCCAAAAAAGATGAAGAAGTGAAGAAGACCACGAACCCTGGCGGAGGGGAGAAGGAACCAATGAAGGGCACTGGCAGTACTTTGGAGACGGGGCAAATCAAGAGCTCCCTCTTCTCTGGGAGTGACTGGAAGAGGCCCATCATTCAGTTTGTGGAGTCGTCCGATGAGAAGAGATCGACCTACTTCAGCATGGACTCGGCAGACTCAAAGAAGATGCAGTACGGCAGCGGACAGATAGGAGACATGAGGAGACCCCCCCTCTCCTTTGCAGATAAAGGCGACCTCAGGAAGTCCCTCTTCACCTTGGATTCCAAAAAGAGCTTCCTGCCTAACGAAGGGGAAGGGAGGAAGCCGCTGTTCTCCGGCGGGCAGATGGGGGACATGAAGAAGTCCTCCCTGCCTCTGGTGGAGACCGGGGACCTGAGAAGATCCACCTTCAACAAGGTGCCCGACAGAGCAGCCGGGTCGCGGCCCAGGGTGAAGCTGGAGGATGTGCTGTGCGATTCCTGCATCGACAACAAGCAAAAGGCCGTGAAGTCCTGCTTGGTGTGCCAGGCTTCCTTCTGCGAGCTGCACCTCAAGCCCCACCTGGAGGGAGCAGCTTTCCGGGACCACCAGCTCCTGGACCCCATCAGGGACTTTGAAGCAAGAAAATGCCCTGTGCATGGGAAGACCATGGAGCTGTTCTGTCAGACAGACCAGATGTGCATCTGCTACCTCTGCATGTTCCAGGAGCACAAGAACCACAGCACGGTGACGGTGGAGATTGAGAAAGCGGGTAAAGAGGTAATGCTCTTTTTATTGCGTGTTCCCATCGGCCTTTCCAACGGGTCTCAGTGTTACACCACGGCTTTTGTTCTCGAGCCTACAGTCTCCCAAAATCATGGTTCAGTGTAATTCTGGGATGGAAGGGTGGTGGATGGGAAGAGTTTGGTGGAGAACTGATGTTGCATAGGTTCTGCTGCAATGGGACTGTCATTCCCCTAAGACTGGATCCAGCAGCATAGCCGTGGGGCTGTGCAGCAGGTCATTAGGTGGATTAGAGAACCTGGTTTCCACCCAGTTTCCAAAACTCTGCCTGAGGTTTTGACAGTGTTTGTGTAGCGTGGCCCCCAGCCAGCAAGGTGGGCATTGCTCAGGTTCAGGACCCCCAGAGCTCGGCGGTGTGATCAGTGGCAGCTCCGGTTTGCAGTTACTGCAGAAAATTGCAATCTCAGCTTCTTGGAGCGAGCTCCTGCTTTCTTGTTTGTCTTTTCTGTTATGGAGATAATGATGTTGAGCCCCACCTATGGGAAGAGCCTTTTGAAGCTTAGATGAAGAAAAAAACCTGGTGCAAACACAGAGCATTTTAATTTTCCCTGAAGTGTTACTACAATAGGTTCAGAAGATGGACATCTAAAGGGATGGGACTGGTATGGGAACCAGTGCTAGCTAATGAGAAGTCTCCCACCTTTGTTTGCCTAAAGTCCCATGCTGTTTGCTTTCTGGGTGGATGTAAGATTATTCCACTAGCTTCGGTAAAGATCAGGGTCTCACCACATTCGGTGCTGCACGCATCTGTAGTAAAAGCATGTCCTGGCCTGGAGACCTTCTGATCTCTCCAGACAGGACAGAAGAGATTACAGAAAGGAGCCCAATGAAACGGTAACATAAAACAATTTGCCTAGAGTCACACAGGCAGCCCATGACAGGAACTGGAAGGGCACTGAGACCTGCTAAATCCCAGTCTTAATCACAGCCCAGGCAAGAGCTCTGATGTGGTGAACAGGCACATACAAGTACCTGCTCTTGGAGATTCTGGAGCTACCCTGAACTCAGAGGAAAAATTTAACTCTACAGTGCTAGGAAGATTTAACTCATGAGGCTGGGCTGGAGGAGCACCTTTTTAAGAGCTCTTCTCTGTCTTCCTGCGCACAACTTTTGGTCTGTTCTTGCACTGCCATCTCCACCTTGTAGCCTTATTGAAACCACACAAGGCTTCTTCCATGTCTCAGACAGCCTCTCTTCAAGACATTCCTGCAGAGGTTGCTAGCCTGCTGTTTGTTTTGTGATTGCTTGTTCTTGTGTTTTGATGTCAGCTCTGAAATACTCCACAGTGTATGCCTTACTTTCATAAAGCTGTGCCTAGTGTCTGTAAGGTTGTCCAATTCCTCTTGGCCCTTTCCTTTGAGAAGAGGTTAACAGCTGCTCCCTTGAGGAACCAAAGCTGGCCAGAGCCTTCTCCCTGTGTTTGGGTGGACCTACAACACCTTGCTTGTGAACAGGGAAACAGACCTGGGCAGAGGAACCTTCACTGAGATTTAAATGGTGTTTGATTTCTCTCTCGGAGTATTTGTGCTACTCTCGCTAGGTCCACGCCTGTCCTGTGCTGATTCTGCTGCTGCTAAGCCTAGGGGATTTAGGGCTTTATCTATGAATCATAGACATGTGCAAGGAGTTGTGATCGTGTTGTAACCTGAGCGAGCATTCACTCAGACAAAAGCAATTCACAGGATAGCTGTTGCTTACAAATGTTTATTCCCAGACCTGATGTATTCACCCTTGGTGAAGAATACAGCTCAGCAAGAACCACAAAGAGGAATGGGCATTTCCAAGTCCCTTGTGTGCACCACCTATTCCTTTTCAAGTCTTGCAAATCAGCTGAGCCAGAACGCGACCACAAATTGGAAGAGTGGCAAAGCGTGCCTGGTGCTGCTGCCTTTGTGGAAAGAAAAAGCACAAACCCCACACCAGGTCAACCCCATCCCTGCTCCGTTTGCACAGCTTGGCACTCAAGCAGCTCTAGGGGAGCTTTGCTGTCTCTATACTTGCTAGATGTGCCACTCGATTGGTGGCCAGAATAGAGCTCTATCCTTCTTCTTCTCAGTGTTGGCTGTCAAGGAGCACCTGGTCTATCTGCAAGGATCTCCCAGTCCCTGGCCATACTGTGATGCCACACCAGGAGGGGATTCCTGCAGGACTGGGGGATTTCCATGCTGTGATGCTTTTAAACCTGACAGTTAGCCTGGGTGCTTGGCAATTTGGTTGCAGAAGTGTCATGTAATATGTTATATTGTGCTCCTATTCCTTCCATATTGCTGAATTAATGCATATTACAGTGTCTTTCATGAATTTATCCCTGCTACAAGCCTGTAGGAAAGACATATAAATACTACTGCATTGCACTGTTGGGTTTGCCCCACAATGCAGACAGACAGCACAGCTTAAGAGGAGAGGAATGCAAACAAGCCAGCATGCAGTCACCCACTGGTTAGGGCATTTAGGCAGGCAGTGCAAAGCCTCGGATCTCTGTCTGCAGAGGGGGAGCACAGCAGCACCCCCCACCAGAGGGTGAGAGCCTCTCCTGCCCTTCCTGGCGTCGTGCTGAGGGGATAAGAGAGAAAGGCACAAAGGGTCAGACAGAGACAACTGGGCACAGAGGATGGAGATGTATTTTCTGCTTTTCTATCCAGTGGTATTTGTTATTTTACCCAGAAAGACTTCAGTGCCTTCCCCAGATCCACTTTGCATTTATTTCCTGCTACAGATTTAAAGAGTAATGACCCCCAGAATCAGCACAAGAAACAACCACGAAAAAAAAAATAAAAATCCTTGAGGCTGGGTAATAACCACACTCTACTGAGAAGTGAGAATTGTCAACAGCAGCTTGTACACTCAGATAAACCCCTCTGGCCAGCTTGATTTACCAGCAGAACTGGAGCCCCCCCTCTCAGACAGCATCCTTCATTTTGGAAGGGGATCCTTCATTCAAAACCTGTTTTACAGGCCTGTTCTCAGAAGGAGACAACTCCACGTATGCCTGCCAGCCACAGGGCTGCAAATAACCTGGCGTTACTATCCATCGCCAGCCTCGCTACTCAGCGTGTCGGGTCAGATCTAGCGAAAAGCCCTTTGATTATTTTTTTTTTCCTTTAATTCTTTACCTTTAAAGAAAAGTTCACACTGCGCAGCAGGTTTGAAGAGGCAGCAGAGAACCGCTGGGCAGGAACGGGAGCTGGGTGTTCCTGGGTGCAACGGAGCCACTTGTAAAAGGGGAGCCAACTTGTTAAAGGGGAGCTTTCACCGGCTGAGGGAGGCTTTGAAGGCAACCATACACAGAGATGGTGCAGAGGGGTTTCCATCTGGGCCTTCTCAGCATTGTTCTGGCTGAATACAGAGCAAACAGGAGCGTGCTGATGTGTGGAAGGATTTTTGACCTTTCCCACCGATGGGAACGATTTCCCACTAGGGCATGGTGTGGCCACGAGACCTTATCTACACCAGCTGTGGCTGCTCTGCGGACACAGCTGAAAATAAATGCTCTTCCCACAGCAGTGCAGCTACCTGTGCACCGTTCTGCCTGGCCTGGGCGAGTAGACTTGCTGAAAAATGTGATTTACGGTAGCTTTGCCCAGTTGTCTGCATTCTGCATTAGTGCCTCTACAGTGAGGGCAGAACACAGGGAAAATCCACCAGCTTGTGGGTAAGGAATCCTCCACCTCCTTCGAACTGTGCCTTTTACAGTCTCAAATATGATGCTTACCAGTGGCATTTTTGTAGGGTGCTGCAGAGTCTGCAGAAGTCGTAGCCCACCGTCACCTGCCTCTGCTTAACCCAAGCTTAGACTGAGAAACCTATGGCAAAACCAGCAGAAATCACCTCAAACAAGCAATTTACTAAGTTCTCAGCCATGTCATTTCCAATATAAGCCCTGTACTGGGATAACTAGTTTAAACACTTCTTCCCTAGCTTCATTATTGCATTTGGCTGTTGCTGTCGGGTAATTACCATAGCTCTCCCAGGCTGGTGACACAGGGGTGTTTCCTGATTCAGGGACTGGGTTCCCAGAGCATTAAGACATGATGATGCTTGTAGTGCTGCCTTGCAAAAATGAGTTGCATCATGATGCAAGAGTCATAATCTCACATCTCCAGGTCCTTTAGCGCAAGGGCTGGGTTCAGCTGTGGATGTTTAGGTGTACATTCTGAACTTTCACTTAGGCCTCATGACTCTCCTAATTAATTTAGGCTGTAGCAGAGGATCCTCTCTTAGCTCAAAGTCTCTCAGTGCCAGCATTTCTCAGCTTGCTATAGTCAAAACTAATGGTCTTAACATGTATTTTCTAGATCTTTTTCTCTGCTATTTTTATTTCTGCACTGTAGTGACCCCTCCAAAGATGAGTGCAGCTCCTATATAATATTTCACTAGGAACTTCTAAACCTGAGTCTCACACAATGGATTTGGCGGTGGGGTGGAGAGGTGTAGGGGGGGATTGGGGACTATTGACCCTAGAAAATCTGAGAGATATGAAGGAAGCCAGAAGAGAAGTTTCTTTATGGGGGATGAAGCTGAGAAGACCCTACTGTAAATGTACCACAGGATACATGTGGATAGCTAAATCAATCTGTCATCCAGCCTTAGATCAAACAGGGCCTAAAATCATTATGAAATCAACATTGCTGAATGCCTTAGGTTGTCTCTCCTTACCAAATCTGCCTCCTTGTGCTCATGCCACCAGTTCCTGTACTAGTCCATAGTCTCCCTGGACCTCTTCTGTTTTTGTAATTTTGGTAAGAGTAGTTCTTGTGTTTCGACCATCATTCAATGGAGAGCCTCCCTTCATCTCCCCTGCCTTGCCTGGTATCTGTACTAGTATTTCCTTTTGCCCTCATTATGGGTGTTTTAACCCAAGCTGAACTTGGATGACTGTGAGATTTGCATTCTGGCTATTGGAACTATCTCTGTAATTTCCATTTGCAAATCATAATTCTTACTTTAAATTGTAGTGTGGGGCTGATCTTAAATAGTTGTTACATCCCATCCCAGAGGCACCCAAACTACCTTTCTGGGTGAAGGGATATTATAACTCCAACAAGCTGTTAAGAGTTAGCTACCACTTTTAAGCAAGTAATAGTTTGCAAAATTCCTTTGAGACCCGTCTTAATTAAAAAGTACCATAAAAGTATAATATTGCTATCACCACCTTACAGCCAGCATCTGGAAAATTTTCCAGTGACCTTTCCTTTCAAATTTGTTGTGATTAGGAATGTCGATGTGGCTGTGAAATGTCTGCCCTTCTCAAAAGAAAACTTCAGTCCCTCTCTATTTGATTTCACTCACATTTTTTGTTATGAGAACATCTTGAGAGTCAGGGATGAGGAGGGGAACAAATCCTCCCACTACTCAGGAGACTTCTTTTTACTTTGCAAACAATGAATGTAATCTGGATGTAGCTCTGTGGCTCAAGGGAAGAAGTCGCATTGTAAGATCTCAGATTGGTTACTGGAGTGGGATGGATATCTGGATCTGAAGTGCTTTTATCTCATTGCATTTCCCTGCCATGCAGAGATGCTTGCACATCTTTTTGTCTTGCTGCAGTGACATGAGAATGAACACAAGCTTGCATTCCTTCAAGTCACTGTCTTGAAAATGTGAAGAGTACAGGGTCAAGCTCATGCCATTACTTTCTTGATAAGTAGTAGAGCAAATTTTCTTATCTCGATACCCATATGGCTCTCTTATGAACCTGTACGATGAAACCCTTCCATGTCTGCCCCAAATCCCTGTAGAATATGAGCTCATGGCTGCATGCAGTTGGCTATTGTAGGCTGTCAAGTTGTGTGGTCTCCTAACTCTCCACAAAGAAGGACAACTACAATGACAGTGTAAGGATGCAGCTCTCCTGGCACTGAGATACCTTTGAGTACATTTACCCTTTTTGTTTGCCCTTTCTGCTCTTTTATAGGGCAATAAAACCACCATCAAATTGTTTTCCCTCTATAAATAGAGATTTTCTAAATTGGAACAGCTAGAGAGAATGGCTCTCAGCTGCAGCTGTGCTTGATTCAAGCTCAAGAGGATGTTCAGACACCGGGGTGATTGGCACCAAGACAAGAGCCTTGATGGGCTGATTTCCCTGGCCTGGGCTGGCTGACACTGCATTGCCTGTTCCTCGCGGCATGATGCTCCTTTCTACTCCTTGAATGAAGGACTGAAAACTTTTTAACTCCCACCCCTGAGGGCAAACATGATCAGGAGAGGAGACCTGGGTTTTCACGTCGTATTATGTTCCTGGATCGGTGGCAAAGCAGTGAGAACTACGCCTTGTGCTTTAACAGCAGAGAGACACCACCGTGTTAGCTGCTGGGTTTATCCACCCCTCATCTCCCCTGCCTTAACTTTTGGCCTAATATAAGTGCTTTTGGGTAACGCAGACGTTTACCGAAGGATCTCACAGGTACCGTGGGTTTTCAGAGACTTTCTGATACACCACAGCTCCGTTGTGGAACACACAGTTCCTCAAGAGCTCCGGGGATAAGCGCACCACAGGCAGATTGCCCGTAGTTACACTCGTGCTGCGACCAACCAACCACACATGAAACACAGAAAGATCTCGAGACGCGTAAACAAAGGCTCTGTCATGATCTGCCGGGCAGGGAGGTGGTGAAAAGCAGCGATGGAGGGAAGGGCTGTCGGAGGTAACGGCGTGAGGCTGAGCTCGGCAGCCGGGGGCTGATCCAGAGGTGCACGGCAGCATCCTGCACCAGGGCACGGCCGCCCTGGGCTCCAGCTCCACGAACCCTCTCCCATGTCTGGGCCGTGCTTCCCTGGGAAGGCAGTGCAAAACAAAATGCAAATGAACCCCAGTGAAGTTGCTGATCTAAGCCAAGCATGGTTGACTACGCCTCTTCCCCCCTTCCTTTTGTGTTTTTTTATATATATATATATATTTTTTTTTTTCCAAGCATTCCCCAGCTTCATCATAACATGAAAGCTCTCAATTCAGAGCAAATTAATCCACAATCCTGTCTAAACAGAATTCCTGCCGGAGGCATCGTCCTCTTGTTGCAACACTCGTCAAACGTCATTCCGTAATTACATGAAAACTGTTATTGCTGCAGAGGCACACCCTGGGATGGGCCCTTCGCTGCACACACAGCTGAATTTTGAAACAGGCCTCTTCCCCCTCCAGCTAATGACTCTAATGTGATTAAAAGCAGCACCATGACAGTAGCCGGGTTGGGGGGTGCTTCTGCTGCTGACTTTGCTGAGGGCACTGAATCTCTTGACCCAGGCAGAAGCTCTGGGATGGTGTCCACAGTCAGCTCCTCGTCTCCATTTCGAGCAGTGCCAGGAACCCACACCTCCCAGCTGCTGCTGCTCAGGGCCGGGTGCTCAGCGGAAGCACAGCACCCCTTAGAAGCAGGCCACCCTCTGCCCCCGCTCATGACACTCCCTTCTTCTCGCAGGCTGAGCTTTCACTGCAGAAAGAGCAACTGCAGCTGAAGATCATCGAGGTAGAAGATGAAATGGACAAGTGGCAGAAGGAGAGGGACCGCATCAAGGTGCGTATGGGATATTAGGTTCATGTCGCCATTTCTCCCATCTCTTTGCTTTCTTCTCCCCTCTCTCTGCTCTTCCTTTCCTCAATTTCTCTGACATACCCAGCTCTTACTCCTTTCCTCACCTAGTCCCTACCTCGTCACTCTCCCAAACTCACTCATGCCAAGTCTTGGAAACAACAGCTCCTGCTGAGCTCATCCTGCAACACACCCTGCAGGAGACCAAGAGGCGGCAGCACAGCCTCCTTACAAAGTGACCCGGGACACATCCCTGCTTGGGTTCCCACACCTCTCCCATCACCAGGAGCCAGGCTGATTCGGAAACAAAAGTGTGCTGCTTCTTTCCCGCTAGTTCACCTACAAAAATAAACTCCAGAAGGGCTCCAGGTTGCCCAGGCAGAGATAAGGCAACAAAAAATGATGCAGTTACACCAGCATTTGTCTTGTTTATAATGGAATAGCTCATTTCCGTACTGACGGAGGGCTTCTTTATAATCCTTTCAACCACACGAAGGGTTAGAATATAGTAATGGTGTTTTTCTTTTTCATTTACACCCTAACTGAATAGAGCAGTGAAAACACTATTTGGAGACACCCCAGAGAATTTGCATAATATTAATAGGCAAAGCCGTTCTTCTCCCTTTTATGTGGTGCACACACACTGGCTTGCCAGTTCTGCTTTTCGTCTGCTTTATTATTATTATTATTACTACTACTATTATTATTATGGGAAATATGACCTAGAAATTTTAGCTCTGAATATAGTTACATCCACAGTCACTCCGAGGAATGTTTCAGAGGGACGTAGAGATCAGGTTTGTATAAAGTGCTTTGGCGCTTTTCATCCATTGGAATGGAAGGAAATTTCATCCTTAAATCCTTGAGGAGCCAGAGCCATGATTTAGAAGGTTGAACAGTTGTTTTTTACATATAAACATACATATATACACATATTTTTTTACACCTAAGAGTGCAGTTCATGAATTGAAGAGATACACTCTTATAATGACGAGGACAGCATGCACTGCAGATTATATATATACACAATTATTGCAAGAATTAATATTGCTTATTTCAGCACTGCTTTCTGGCGTAAGTCTTGCATACCCAGAGTCTACATATTCACTGTCTCAGTGCTGAGAATGCCAGGACACATGCCCCTTTGCATCCCCCTGTTAGCAAGTGACTCCCTGGGAAGTTTCATGTCTCATTTCTCTTGCCCTCTCCCACGTCTCTTCTGCTGCCTCCTTCTCCGCCCCTTCCCCCTGCAGAACTACACCACCAACGAGAAAGCCACAGTAGACCAGCATTTCAAAGAGCTGATCCGTGACCTGGAGAGACAGAGGGATGAAGTGAAGGCTGCCCTGGACCAGAGGGAAAAGATTGCATCAGAGAACGTGAAGGAGATTGTGGATGAGCTGGAAGAGAGGGCGAAGCTGCTGCGGGAGGACAAGGAGAACAGGGAGCAGATCCACCAGATCAGTGACTCTGTGCTCTTCCTCCAGGTCAGAAAGATCTCATTTGCCTTTCCTTTTCCCATGAGGGCGGGATTTGTCCCAAAGACAAAGCCCCATTTGGTGTAAGAAGCATTAGTCTTCTCCAGTTCAGTGCCCACGGATGTCAGGAACTGGCCCTGACATTTCAAGCATGTCTGCTCTGGTAGGTGAGGAATGAACTTAGAGGCATGCCAACGCCTCATATTTCTTCTCATATTTCTTTGTCTTTTTCCTTTTATTTATTTATATTTTTTTGTGGCTAAAGCTGAGAGTCAAAGCATTTAACTGCTCCACCCCCAGTCTTCACTATTCTCCTTTGCACTTCATATTATTTGGAGCCAGTCCCAGGATCTAGCCTCTCCATACCTTGTATTCCTCAGTAACACCTCTTCCCTTATTTTTGGCAGGAGTTTGGGGCTTTGATGCGGAATTACGTCCCCCCTCCATCCCTCCCGACATACAGCGTGCTGCTTGAAGGGGAGAGCATGAGCCCATCGATGGGGCTGCTCAGAGATGACCTCCTCAACGTCTGCATGAGGCACGTGGAGAAGATCTGCAAGGCAGACCTGGGCCGCAACTTCATTGAGAGGAACCACATGGAGAACGGTAAAGTATCCAAAGTATCTGAGACTGCCCCATCCCTCCCCAGGCAGAGCCATAGGTAGAGATGGAGCCAGCTGTCCCGCCAGGGAGTTAAAGCGTCTCATGTGTAGGGGACCAAAGGATCCCAACCAATATCAAGACAATGCAGTAGCTCACTACATAAATACAGAAGGCAGGATTGATTTTATATATATATATATATAAAAAAATTAAAAAAAAACTAAGAAGAAGTGCTTTGAGTTTTGCTGGCAGAAATATGAATGTCTCCACCATGGCATGAATTTATCCAGCATGGCAATTCCAAAATCCTATAATTAAGGCTATTCATCTGCCTTGGTTAGCATGTTTGCTGTGCTGCTATCACATAGCATCTTACAACAGAAACTTTCAGCCTGAAACATGAAATGTCCCACAAGCACCTGTCACTGAAAGTCTCGTAACAGTTTTTCCAGGTAAAAAGGTCTCCAATTTGGTTAAGCCAGACGTTGAAGAGGCAGAGCTCTCTGATCACAGCTCTGCAGGTCCCACTGGGCAGAGCTTTGCTTCCTACAAACACAGGGTGCCCAACGGTTCCTGCATCTCATCAGTGTTTAGGGCTGAGTAATCTTTCTTATGTAAATAGAGAGGGCAGGGTCAATACCACAACACTGCAAGGAATTTTCTGAGTCTTTGAACCCACTTTCTTTCTGTCTCTTCCAGTTAGTTCTGCCTCTTCCAGTTAGCTCTGCAGAGAGGACTTGTGTGGCACAAAGCTCCCACATAGGATAGAAGGACAGAGCACCAGACCAGGACCCCACAACCACAGTTCACTTCCCAGCTGTCCCACAAATGGCCTTTGTAACCTTGGGCAAGTTACTTAACCCCATTAAATGACCTCTTGCACTAAGAATAATAGGGATGGAAATAAAGCCTTATCTCACCGGGCTGCTATGAGGATATAGTCTATTAATAATTGTGGAACCTCAGATAGCAGAGCAATAAAGGTCAAGAAGCTGGATAGGTAACCTGAGGGTAAATTGCACCCTGCTGTCCAGATGTGACTCAAAAAGATGCAAGAATAGCCTTCAAGTCCATTTTATACTGCACAAGCAGCCGAGGAACTCTGCTGCAAACCTGTGAGATCACTGTTATTTCATTCAGATTCACAGCACTCATTAAACATTCCTCTCCTATTAATACAGCAATTAATACAGCACATTTTTCCTGGGCAACGGTCATGCAAACCTCTCCAACTTCCAGAAAAGACAGATGCACATTACGAGATAGTACAATAAATGAGGAGGGGAAGAAATAACCGAGGAAAAGGAAAAGAAAAAAAAAAAGAAAAAAAAACACTGAAATAGATGCACACAGGTCAGAACAACATAGGACCCATTACTGGAGAACAAACAACATTTTTCAGAGGCTGAGTTCTGTGAACCAGCCTGTCTGACATTCACAATTTATAGCAGTAGGAATGAAGGTGACATGGCCCAGAGTACATGTGAAAGCGTAATGAAAATCACAGGTATTCATCAGGCAACAGCGTGCTGCCTTCCTATGGTACGGAGAGAAAGAGCGAGTCCCTGGCCCCAAGGAGCCTGCACTGCAAACAGCTCATTAACATTTATCTAACACCAACATTTTCCATTAGACATTAATTAGATTGACAAGATATTTTTGGTCCAGAGGACCAATGTTTGAGAAAAGTCAGGAATCCCATTCAAAGTGCTGAGGTTGCTTAGCTAGAGCCAGCTTTTTACAGGCCCATACCCTTAAGCAGGAGCAGAAACTGAACATCACTTCTCTTCCAACATTTACTACTGCAGCATGCGTGGTCAGATTCTTAACACTTTGTGTGCTAAGGTTTGCTGAGAAATTTGGCCTTAACTTAATACACATAGATGGAAGAAAATGATCCAAAAATCATTTTTGTACATTCTTCTTTCTTCTCCTTTGTTCACTGGGACTTTTGCAGAATTTCCAAACCCCCTAACTACACACAGCACTTCTGAAGTTTAGATGAGTGGGGCAACAGCACGTTGCAGTCAAAGACTTTTGCTAATCCTGAAGCAAATACACTTTACTTGGCCATTTGTACAACCCAAGAGCATGCATATGTTCAGTTCCAGCAGCTCTAGATAAAGGCTGGCTACCTCCTGATCAGTTGATCACTTTTAATTAGGTTCCCCTCCACGTTACTGATGCTGAAATCCTCAACGGCACTTGAAATCCGTGGGAATCAAGTGCCAAAGCACTTCTGAGCAGGGCAACACTTAACCACTGCCAGAAACCTGGGCGCTTTCAGAAACTTTATGGGGGATTTAATGGACACAGCTTGGAGTCTGCCTAATGAGAAGAACAGTGGCATCCACTCAGCTGGGAAATGTTATTTAAGGTGTAGCTCCAAAACTTTGCAGCTCTCCGTTTTTCAAACCACAGTTACACTTGAAAGAGGACAGCACTCTGCATCTAGTGACTGTAAGGAAATAACTCCACAATTACTTAATGGATTTAATTAACTCAGACTCCCCCTGAGTCACTGCAACAAATTCATTTGCAACCAGCTTGATCTTCTAGTGTAAAAAATTTCCCAGGAAGAAATATTATATTAATGGAATGAAACCTGCTTAATAGCAGACTCCAAAGGGAATCCACTTTCTTTTAGTTGTCATAACAGGTACCTACTTAGTAGTGTGGCAAGGAGGCAAATAATCAGAGAGCATCCAGGGAGTTTAAATAACACAGAAATAAATTGCAGAAATAACATAAAAGTTTGTGCAGTGACTTAAGATTCAAACAATGGAACTATCTAAATGTGGGAACCAAATTTACAGAGAACTTCCAGAGAACAATAGGTTTATAGAAGACTTAAGGTTTTAATATATATATGTGTGTGTATATATATATATATTTATTTATTTTTTCTGAGCAAGTGAACTGATAGAGCATCATTTCTTGTGGATCATTCTCAGAAAACCAAAACCAGGCTGTGTAAATGCAAAAGGCAAAAGGGTAGGATTCGTTCACTTTGAATGAAGCTCGAACCAAACATCCTTGTCCAAAAGCCCAGGAAGCTGGAGCTGGTTGCAGCCCAGGTTTAGCATCTTTAAAAATCGGACAACCCAACCCACTGAGCCCTCCCAGCACTCCGATTTTCTCGAGCCTTGCACTACTTGCAGTTCCAGACGGGCTGGTTGAGAGCCAGCTCCGTGCACAGGCTGAGCACACGAAAGCAGCCAAACCCAAACCAGCGCCTTTGAAGTGGGATCCAATTTTAGCCACGGAGCAGTCCTTTGGTCGGAAAACGCCTCAACCCTGGAGTGTCCCTGTGGATGCTCAGCAGATAGCGTATCTCTGCGGAAGGGCTGTTCCTCAGCTCCTCACGCTTCAGCTGTGCTAAACGTCTTTCATCCCAGAATTTTGGGCTCATTTTATCCCAGCTCATTCTGGGGCCACTCGACCTTGCAGCCAGAAAGTCCTAGGGCAGAGTTACAAGGATAGAATTACAAGGGTAGAGCAATTGGTTTTCAAAGGGCACCACCACCTCTCCCTCCGCGCCCAAGGAGGCAGTTCCAGCCTGTTGTCCCCTTCCCCTCCTCCTGTCCCTCACAAGGCCACTCAGCTCCTGCTCTGCTCCCGCAGGCGACCACCGGTTCATGATGAACAACTACGAGTGGAACCAGCCCGACAACTTGAAGAGATTTTCCATGTTCCTGTCTCCCAAAGGTAAGGCAGCCCAATGGTGACCGGCTTTCTTCCATGCTCAGCATAGGAAAGGAATTTCATTAGTGATTTTTCCCCAAATTTACTTTCCTTCACTTATTTCAATGCAGTCCCTCCGGACTGGACTGAGATTGGTCCCCCTGCGTTTGTTTATGCCAGGTCTTCCCTCCAGCTTACAAAGCTTTGAGCAGTTTTTGCCTTTCCATCTCAAACAAGGCAGCAAAGGCTCTTAGCTCCATGGAGGAGAGCTGGAGCAACTGAACTCCTTCAAGAGGGAAGGTTGTGAAGATAGGGGAGTTTTAACACGCGTTATCAGGACGAAGTAAGCGTTAACCTCCACCAGAAGCTTACCCCTGTGTGCTATTAAATGGGAAAGCTACACCAGGCTTGATCTGAGTTCGGGTTTTACTTTCACCAGAAAACGTTTTTATTTTTTTTTCCTGGCAGGGGAAGGATGCAAGAAGTGAGTAATGTGCCTTAAAAAAGCAGCAGGTTGGGGTTCTTTTCTGAGTTCTTACACTGACAACAAGAGCCCTTGAGATTTGCTTATGGCCCCACTGTTGTTTGAATGCTCCTGGATGAGCAAATGCCTGTTTTCAACACATTCAGTTGTGAAATGGCAGCTGTCTACTTCCAAATTAGCATCAGGACCTCCAGAGTGAGAAGCACAGAGTGATACAGCCCTAGGCAAAGCAGCGCCTGTATTAACAGAATCACAGAATTGAAGGGGTTGGAAGGGACCTCGAAAGATCATCGGGTCCAACCCCCCTGCCAAAGCAGGTTCCTTAGAGCAGGCTGCCCAGGTAAGAGCAGGCTGCCCAGGTTAACAACAGAGCAGAAAGCACAGCACGAAATCAGCGACCAAATTTCCCCTCGTTCCTGGCGAGCGAGGCCCTACCTGGGTTTGCCAGGTGTCTGCGGCTGCTGCTCTGAACAACCAGATCGTGGCAGGGCGAACCGAAATGCCTGCAGTTAGTGGTGGCACCCCCCTGAAAGCACACGTGGCACATGATATAGCCTGTGGCAGCCACAGGGTTTCGTGGGGACAGCCCCGATCCCAACACTGAGCCCTTTGTCTGCATTTTCCCTCTGCCCTTCTCCTCCGTTAGCAGCCCACGGCTGGCAGCTTGCGGGCAGCCCTGCCTGGCGCCATGGGGACAGGGAGCAGATCCCAGTTCAGTTAGCAAGGACTGCACCCTGCTGGCCCACAGCGTCTTCCTCAGAGGCTGCCAAGGCCATTTTGCATGTGGAGGGTTTGGTTAAGAGGGAACCCATCTCCAGACTCTGCCTGGATGGTTACAGCTGCTGCCTGCCCCAGCTTCTGCTGAGCAGAGCTGCCGATGCTGGGGGAGACCAGTCCGAGCCCCGCATCCTACAGCATCTTCAGCCTTAAGGGATGATCAAATCAACAAGGACTGCTGGATATGGGGTTTATTATTTTGTGTTGTTACCAGAGCCAGTGAAGCCACTTGCTGGATGCAGTCAGCTGCAGAGGTGCGCAAGCGCTGCACACTGGCTAGGAGCTCCATGACCCATCGCTTCCTGCAATGGGCTTTTGAATATACAAATGCTGGGGGAGCACTTGTTCCACCCACACACCTACATCGTCCTGAGAGCAGACACGTTTTGCTTCCCAGAGCTGCTTGTTCTCTATTTGTTACCGACCAAGTTACTTCACCCAAAAAACGAAGCATGTGATTGCACACAAAGTCCCTCCCTGCTGAAATGGGGACTGAGCAGGGCTGGGTTCTCCACCAGGGAGAGGGTGCAAAAATGATCCCTTATGGGAAAACTGTGATAGAAAGGAACCAGCTGCTGCAACCACACTGATGGGGACTTTGGCAACAGAATGAGTCAGTAGGCAAAACAGGAGACATGACCCACTTAAGCTTGTATGCTGGCTAGCAAAGGATTATCTGATGAATAATGCACTACAGCCATAATCATTTAACCCTCTAGGGCTTTCTGTCCTCCAGCAGTGTGTCGTGTGGAAGTCCAGAAATGCTTTTGATTGCATCTTTTCTAAGGAATTCCATAAAATTGAAAGGAAGAAAAAAAAAAAGAGGGCCCCCTCCACCCTTTGTATTGCATAATGTGCACAGAATCCTTGAATATCTCGTGATGATTTTCTAACACACCCTTTTGCTTGCTGGGTTGGATCAGTACAAGTCCTGCCGTAGGCCACAGCAGCACGCCTGCTTGCTGCACTGAGGAATGCTACCCAAGCAGAGCTCGGTGCTAATTGCAGCGGCCCACACTAAGAAACTGCTTGGACTTGAGCTGACCCTGTAGGTCTTTACACCCTGCTTAAATTTAAGGAGCCTTCCGCTGCTCTTGTCGTTAAAGACGGTATCACAGAGCACCCATCTGCAGGGGTGACACAATGAGGCAGAGGGGAGACATAAAGGGCTTCAAATACTGCCTACAATTTGGGGAACAAACTGCTCGACACTCCTTTCTGTCCTCTTCTGGTGAGCTTTCTTCTCCTGACATTGCAAACATTTTGGCCAAAGCCAGAGGAAGGTTGGAAAGATCATCTCGTGCCTTTGCAGGTCTTTGAATAGGCAGAAGGGACTCGGTGCACAGAAAGGGAGAGGTAACTGCTTAAACAGAAACACTGCTGAACTAGAAACGCAGACCACAGGATGGCAGCAAAACAGCTCACAGCATTCATCACGTTTTTTGCTCCTCTGGGAGTCTGATGTCTCACAAGAGGGGTACGGCAGCACTAGGCTGCATCACGGCGCGCAGCCCTCGTGAACCCCTGCAGCGCATGCCTGTCTCGCTGCCCGAGACGCCGTGCACGTGAGCAAGAAACGTTCCTCTGCTGGTGCCTCTCGTGCTCTAAATCCAAGCCTCTGCCTGCAGGTCTCTTTGCGAAATAGTCACGTCGAGTAGGCAAACCGAAGTTGGCAATTTAATGTGGCTAAAGACAGCTCTGCAGCACTGAGAATTTCGTTCTGTGAGTGGTGCAAAGTCTGTTCAGCAGCGCTAGAACGCAGAGAAAAGCTCAGGCTTTCCTCCCTGAACCCGGGCTTCTGCTTTGGGGCTGCTTCCAAAATGGTGGGGACTGTTTCATAGAGCAACGCCAGGCACGGGCCTTGGAGCCAGCTCATCAGGAGCCAACTGCTGAACTGGATGCTCTTGTTTTACAGCCAGTTTCAACCCACGATCATGGGAATTTTCCTCCTTCCAAGCGACTGAGGAAACACTTGGTACGGGTAATTCCGCCTTCAGTTTGAAAGGATCTAACCCCCCGTGCCACAGCTTTCCAGCTGTCTAACCGACCTCTGCTTCCCCTCTCAGCTGTCCTGTCACTGTCCCACAAAGCCATCTGGGGTCAGCAGCGCTGCCTGCGCACACCCAACGCCCAGGTCCCGCTGCCCTAGGCACTGCCCCGTGTAGGAGGGGCGGGTAGCTCTGGTCCTCATTGTTTGAGCAGTGGAAAGAAGACGGAAAACAGTTTGTAAAGACCCTGAGATACCTAACCAGCTGCGACAGGAATGCCGACACCAACTTGTCTGAGACAAGCTGCGGAGCTGGGGGCAGGAGCAGGAGCTGACTGCGGTTCCCCCCAGGCAGTTTAAGAAGCACAAGGCTGCTCTTCTCCCTCTCACATACACCTTTCACGTAGCTCATAAGCTCTCAGAGATGTGGCCTGCCCCCTGTTCACAGCCTGCACAGCATCAGCACGATGGGGAGGGGATGTTCAGTGGTAGCGTGGTGCGGACCAGCAGCAGCGAGTCGTGCCTTCTCTGCCCAGCTCCCCACCTTCCTTTTTCTCTCCTGTCTTTTCTTACTCTGCTCATTCACGCTCAGGGTCCTGCCTGCCTTCATTCGCTGGCAGCCCACGAGCATCCGTGGCCACTCGGCCCGAGCCGGGGCAGCTCTCGTGACTCACGGCCACAACTGAGCCCTCCCTGCTCTCCGCGCCACAGGCAGGGCTCTCTCCCTCTCATCGCCTCTGCTCTCAGATTCATTTTGGCAGCCAGGGCCTGACCCCAAGTTGGCCAGGAGAGGAAGCCTTGCTTTAATTTCACTGGGCTTTGAATAAGGCTCAAGTGCTCGGAGGCAAGGGAGCTTTGGCAGCCGTGTAGTTTGGCCTCGCTATCCCAGTTTCTGGAGATGCAATTTCCCTGCAAGGAAGCTCTTCGGTCACACCTGCACTCTGGGTCTCACGAGAGAAAGGCCTTTCCCTCCCTGCCCAGAGCACTGGGACCTCTTCACACACACACACACACCATGTACACCGGGACCCCACCACTCTCATCTGCTTTTTCTTAAGGAAAAGAACAGGGACAAAGCTACCGGTTCCCATTTCCCCCCAGGCTGGCTGGAGGTAGTTTTACAGGGTGTGTTTTGAAGTGCTTAGGCTTCCCCAGTGCAGCACGCAGCGCCGTGGAATAACGCAACCTCTTCTATCTTCCAGTAGGCAATGGCACTAAGCTGCCTTTTCAGTTCTCCTCGGTGGGACAGAATCCGCCCGGTGACTTCAGCAAACAGTCTGATGGGAGCCTCTTCACTAAGACCGGTACTAGGCATTTGGTTTTTCCCCTCCTTCCTCCTGCTCCTTGTTTAGGTGATAAGGCATTTCACCCTGTCCTTGCTCCCGCGAGGGGGCCTGGAGCAGTCCTGCAGCTGGCTCACCTCTCCTGCCCGGGCTGTCAGTCTCAGATACGTGCCCATGTTCAGATGAGCACCTCACAGCCCTGAACCGGGGCAAAAGGACTTTACTAAAGTGTGGTTATATCTAGGGAATAGTTGGAGGGGTTTTTAATTTTGTTTGTAAGGCATAGAGATGAGAATTTAGATGATTTTAGACTCACGGAAACCAGGGAGAGAGGGATACTAGGAGATGAGATTAATTTCCTTTACCCCCTAGCTTCATCAGTGTTAGAAAACAGCTATTATCCTAAAATAATAACAGCCATGGAGCACGACCTTTAAAAAAACTATGTGCTTGCTGCCAATTCCCCTTCATCTGAACCAGAGGCCCCCATCCACTGCCTCCTAATCCTCTTTTCACACTGCCAACTAGTTCAAGGGCAACAAAGGTTGAGCCCAAGAGCATCAGCACCTGCCAAGCAGAGTCAGGCCCGATTAATTTGTGGCTGGGAGGTGGTGGGGAAAGCCCAAAGCCCATCGCCCGGCAGTGCTGCAGCGGGTTGTGATGCAGCAGGGCTGCTATTAGTCCTGAATCAGAGCTGAGCTGGTGCAGGAGGAGGGGGTTAGGGCTTATCACACTGCCAGAGGTACTGTCATTAATTTCTGACATGAAACCCAGGCCGCGGCTCTTTGCACTAATTAAATAGCCCATAGTGTTCTTCGCAGCAGTCAGAATGCTTAGTTCAGGACTTGGCCTAAATTTAATTGGACTGATTGCATTCCACCTCCCTGCATTCCTCAGACATTTTAATTAGACAGACCTTCTTCACTCCCTTCTCCCAACTGGCTGGGCGGTGGAACAGGCACCTGTCCGATGGCTGTTGTGTCCTACCCCAGAAACGGCTGCATTTCCATGTTAAGCAGTGCAATACTAATTACGTGGCACGTCCAGTCCTGCTGCTTGCCTTGATGCTTGCGAGGGGAGACGGGGATGGTGTCAGGGACTGACCTGTAACAGGCTCTTTTCTGTTGTCACAGCTTATCCCTCAATAGTGAGACATCAGTCTGCAAAGGTGACGCCACAGACGTGGAAATCCTCCAAGCAGTCTGTATTGGTAAGAAACATACACTTGGTGTGAAAGCATGTGCACAGCTTCAGCAAGAGAAATATCTGTCCTCAGGATACCTGAGGCTCCAGGGACCAGGGCTGGGGTCCTTTGGAAATGGGAAAGTAGAAGCTTCAGGTCAGCAGCTTCTGCTATTTTTCCTGTGGTTAACTGCATCCAGAGAGGGATACAGATTAATCCCCTTGCCACCACAGCTCTGGGTTGTAGGAATAATCAATACCTCAAAATGACATTTTGAAAGGATTTTGCCCTGGTCTAGAATTTGATCCCGGCTTCCAAAAGCTCTACAAATATTACAGCAGGCATGTTGGGATCTGTAGAACTTCTCCTCCCTGCGTGGATGTTGTGTACTCTTAGTGGTCTGTGACATCTCGAAAACACAAATTGTGTAACGCCGCAGATAACCATATAAAAGGATCATACTAATTACATCCCACAGCGAGCTGACAATATCAAAGATGAGAGGTCAGACAGTGATGATAAATCGCCAGAACATTTATAAATCACTCATTTTCCACTGCTACCACAAAACAGGTAACAGTACACTACTAGGGCCAGAAGACGGTAGTATTTTAGGTCCTACATTCTTACATGTACACAGTTAACAAATAATCAATGCACAACCACATAAGTTCATCCACTTGTTCGTAACATCCCTTTGCACCGTGATGCATTAAGATCTTGCATGATCTGAATTAAGATGATCAAGATTTTGCTCCCATCTCCACAGCTGAGATCTATTTTTTGAATTCTCGTTATACATTTGTGAAAGATTATTTACTGCTCCCTGGAAGTAGGACCCGTAAGAAGGAGAGGGTCAAGAATCGATGGCATTCTCACGCTGAAGGAAGAAAACAGAGGAAATACACAGCAGTTAGCAAGTGGCTGCTCAAGGACTGCAGCTATATGTCTGCTAAATTTAAAAGGCCCCTCCAGCAGATGAATGCCAGCGACAGGGATGTTCCTGGGCAGACTGGAGCATGTTCAGAAAATCCAGCCTTGAGTCTTTGAGTGTGTGACAGCAAAGCATGTCTCCTAGGAACAGCAGTTTGTTGCAGCATCTTCTCCGTCTTGTGTTTGCTCGCCACCTTTGTAAATGATCCACTGCTTCGTGATGTGTGTGCCCAGATGGAGACCCCACCCTGTGATTTTAGACATAAGCCTGTCCTCCCTAAGGGAAATCTGGTCAGGAAAGACAAGTTTCTATTACCATTGGGCTCTGGTGGCTGTGAGTATGGTCTCCCTAGCAAAAATCTCCACGCTGCCTGGCAGTGAGCGTGCTGTGCTCTGTGAACACGACCCAAACTTGCCTTAACGCCCCCAGAGAAAGCCTGGCTAACTTCTCCACAACATCACCGGCCTTTTTGTCTCTCTCATGCATACACTTGTAGTGGCTATTTTATTTTTATAGCCTCTATTCACCAGATATCCCTGAACCTAACAACTGAGTTGATAAATACAAGCATTAAAAAGTCCCAAAATAGAAATATACACTCCGGGCTGCAGGAGCTCTGCAGGAGCTTTTATGGTCTATTGGGCCAATAATCTAGCTTTAAAAATAGTCTTAAACATGTATTTAAGTAATACACACTCTAAAAGGTCTGTAAATATGATTTTTTACAAAGGACTGCGCTGTATAAGGAGGAATGTCTTTTTAGCCCACAGGGAGTTCTTTAAAATGAAGCCCCCACCCTCCCTTCCATCTCTTAATTAGACTGGAAATTGAAGCCATAAAATGAAAAGAATTTCACCAAAGTGGAGCGTTGAGCAGGAGGTATGGGGAGTGAGCACTGAGCTGCAGGGTGGGTTGGAGTTGCTCTGCCCGTGCCTCCAAGCTCCTGCCGTGCCCGACATTAACTGGTGCGCTGCACCCAGACATAGACACCTTCTGCACGTGAGATCCAGGGAGGAGATCAAACCTAAGACAGATCAGATGCTGCAAAACCGAGGTGCTTCCTGACTGCCTTGTCTACCCCTGGTGGAAGCATATCCTCATTTTCACGGATGCTTCAGGACATTTTGGGGCTCCTCAAGGGCAGTGTCCAAGGCAGCACATTTCTGAGTTGCTTCCAGGAGGAGCAACAAGGGTTAATCCTCGAGTTTAAAGCACTGCAATGCAGGGGACAACAAAGACGACAGGAGGAATCGGTTGATTGCCCCAGTATTGGTGGATCCAGGCTAGAGATTTCACCTTGAACAGTGCAAACAACAAGCACTGTTAGCCAGTAAATGTTTTTTTTTGTGCTCTGCAATCATCCCCAGCCAACACTAGGCTGTACAACACACCTCTGCCACGTGTTGCTTATTTGTAATGGTGCAGATAAGCATGAAATTCCTGGGGTAGGTCCTGATGAGAAGAGAGACAACTAGGGACTGTGGTAAATAGAGCTGGAGAGACAGGAAAATGGCAATTCCTCTAGGCTCTGCCCTTTGCCTCCTCCGCTTATGCTTCTGTTTACACAAACATTTATACAGGGCCCTGCAACACGTGGAGGTGCAAATAAACAATACACCATTGTGTGAGAATTTCCATGCACAAGAATTCTGGCTCTCCAACCAGGGAGCACAAACAAACACCGTGCAAGCCGGTCCATCCCTCACATAACTGTGCACGGCGTTAAGTGTGAAAACTCCCCTGAGCTCTCAGGTTAGCGAGCAATTAAAAGACACTGTCAGAAGCATAAAATTAGAGGTGACATTCCTCTTCTCCCAGAAACCTCTCATCAAACCGTGAGTCACAGTCTGAGATTTTATATCATGCACAGACTCATTTGGCTTAGGAATGAAGTCTATGCAAAGCATATGTGCAAATCAAAAAGCAACACCATTTGCATTTGATCGCTCCAGCAGCGAGGTGAGGTGGTGCTCTCTGCAAGACGGAAGGCTGAAGGTGTTAAGATAGGAGTGTGTTAAGATGCATACGGTCGGGTGAAGTGTAGGCGGTCAGAAAAAAAGAAGGTAGGTCAAACTCACATGCCCCAAATTCTCCATTGCAGTCACATTACCGCCCCTTTTACGTCAACAAAGGCAATGGAGCCACCTCCAACGAGGCACCTTGATTCCTGAAGATTTAGGGAAGAGCTGGCAGCACTTGGAGTGAAGACTCAGCTGCGGATTTTCATGGATGTACCTGCTACTATATTAACCTTGCTGCTCTAATCTCTGCCAGGGAGAGGGAAGGTGCAGAAGGGAATAGCCTTTTACTAGAGGAAACACGGACTTTTTTTTCCAAATCACCTAATCGCCTTGAAAGCTCTGCAGGCCTTAACAACGTAACCCCATCCTCCGCTGCCACCTCCTCGTTCCCTCTCTGCCACCACCCTTCCCTTTGCCTCTGCAGAGCTGGCTGCTCTGCTTCTCCTGGGAAGCATGCATGCTTGGGTAGCACCCACCCCTTCCCCTCGCTCTGTTTTACCAGCTGCCCCGCTCTCCCCAGTGCTTGTACAGCTCTTAAGTCCTGGTGGAAGGTCCCAAGCTGGGGGTCTCAGGGGTCTTCTTGGAACGGAGAGCCCCCAGCCACCAGGAGCGGTGACAAGCTAAGCTCTTCCCCAGCCTCTCTGCCCCATCTTCAGCCCTGCCTCGGGTGGGATGCACAGCTCTCACTCGGAGCAGCGCCAGTGCCACCACCTGCCCGAGACCCCCTCAGACCCCCCAGTTCCCTTGTGGTGGCACTTTACCCCCCCCAGGCCCTTTATCAGCTCAGCCCTGCTCCGGCTGGTTAGCAAAATCCAGCAACAGGACCTATTTCGAGCTGCTGTAGCCCTGGGCCAGCTACAGGTGGAGGGGCAGAGAGGCTTTCTATTCCATTAAAGTACCCCTCCAGCCACCTTTCAAATTAAAAAATAAAAAGAAAACCCATCCTACTAATAGAAGATTGATTAGGTGCCACAGGTGTTGGGCGGTTCTGTTTGTTTGTTTGTTTTAAATTCCCCTAAAACGAAATCGGTGGTTTAGGTGCTTTTTTTTTTTTTTTCAGCAATGGGAATTAGTTTGCTGAGGACAGTCCTTTTTATTTGTCCCCCGGATAGATGAATCACGTCAGCACCCGGGCTGCAGAACAGCCAGAGCTGGTTAACCTTGCCGTGATCTCACTGAGATTATTTTCCTTGCCCTTGGACAAAGTCGAGAGGTTAGGTGCTGCGCAGCCCGCCGAGGGGAGCAGATGGCCCCTTGCAGGACCAGAGCCCTCCAGCGGTGCCACGCAGCTGCAGAGCAGAGAAACGAGACCTGACAGCTCCTTTGCATGGTTTGCTCTGTTCAAGTGGTTTTTGGAACGGCTTCTCCCCGCCTTTCCTACCCCAAATGCTTGCAACGCCTGGCTGAGAAAGGTCACACCCATTGCTCCCTGAAAATTACTTTCCTGCTAATCCCTGTGCAATGATGCTCACTGCTTTTTAATCCTTACACCTCAGACAAAACTTCTGAGGCTGGAAGCTGGTTGCTCCAGAATACTTGAAATGGCATTTATTTTATATTCTGGTTTTTTTTCTTTGTTTTGTTTTGTTTTGTTTTAAATGACCAGAGGGTAAGTGGGTAGCGTGGTGAGGAAGGACAGGAAGGAGAAACTGGGACAGGATAGGAGTTAGAGGAGAGGAAAGGAAAGGATAGAAGAGTTGCTAGGAAATGCACTGTGGGGCTTGAGTGAGTGTGAGAGAAAGGACAGAAGAAGCCCCCAACACACACCCCGAAATCTCACTGACTTTATTCTTTTTTTTTTTTTTATTTCCCCCCTGAGCAGGCATCTTGCATTCACTTGGGTCACTTCCATTCCAGTGAAAGCTTCCACCTCCTTTCTCTTTCCCAAAATGCGGGCACGATCCCTCCTCCTCCCGAACCTGGATATTAACATACCCACCCTTCTTGCCTGCCCTAAACAAACTCTGCTGCAGCACCAGCTCACATCCGAGGTGCCCGGGGGTCCCTGAGACCACGACAGGGTGGAGGAACCGAGGGTCCCTTCCTCCCGCTGCCCCCTCCCCAGCCCCGATTCCTTCACCCTGTTCTCTCCCCTTCTCCTCCTCACTTCGAGGGCCTCGTTCAGATCTCGCACACGTGGTAAAACCCGACACGAGCGGAGCTACTCCCCGTTCCCTCCCGGCTGGGTGTCCCCATCCTTCTCCCCACAGCCCTGCTGGTGTCCCCCCCAGGGGTGCTGGGGAGGGGGCACAGCTCCTGCCCCTGCTGTCCCTCGCTTCGAGGTGTGTTCTGCATGAACTCTTTTTATCGTGTTTGTCTCGATCAGCAAAGCAAGAGGAATTCCATCTCCTCAGACAGGACACGACTGCGCTGATGTAAACCAGGCCCTTCACGTGTGCAACACATACTGCAGAAATAAAGGAGAAAGCTCCATGTCTGACAAAAACCCCTGGGGACAACGTCTCTCTCTGTCTTTGGTGTTGGCATGCTTGTAACAGCCTCAATGAGTTTAAGTCGCTTCCAAATATTCTTTATAGGAGCAAGGGGGTTGAAAAAAAAAAAAGAAAGAAAGAAAACAAACATTCTCCCAGTTTCCAGAGGCTTGGTTTTCACTGCTTTCTGGGTGTTTTGAGTCAGGGCCACATCAGTGAAAATGCCCAAATCCTTGAGGTCCGAACCAGGCTGGTGGACACGCTGCTAGTGCACCGCCCCGAGAGCAGCCTGCAGGTGCCCAGCTAGATCAGCTCCCACACACTGCTCCCACGTGAGTCCTTCCCTGCAGCGGGCATCTCTACGAGCCCTCAGCCTGTGGCTGCTCAGGGTTTTGGTGCCTCTCCCCCCCCAGCCTTGCCTGTTCCCACCAGAGGAAGGTGCTGGCTCACTTGTGCAGCCTGGTCTCTGCAAGGAGAGCTGCCGACCTCTGCCATTTCTGGTCCATGTGATGGCTTCTCTTGTCTATGAGCGAGAGGATAAATCCCCCGTGTGCTGCTAGATGCAGACTGTGTGCGTGAGTGTCTGTGGGGATGAGAAGAGCCAGGCAAGGTTTGCTCATTTACCTGAGACACTGAGGCAGACAGCTTCCAGAGGATGTCTGCAATATTCCTTCTCCCAGGCGCTGGGTACCAGCTGAATATTGCTGCCAGCCATTCCTGGACAGCGGGGGTACTGCAGATTCACTCGAGAAGCCAGTAAATCCTCCTTGTTTACCCCACATGGGAGTTAGCAGAGAACCGAGCTCAGCTCCTTCCCATCAATTCCATTCACTGCCTCCATTACTGTTATTACTGTGATTAAAAAGCAATCAAAGAGAAATCTTCTTCCTGTCCTAAAATTGCCGCGAACGTCTCGGTTCCACCACTTAAGCATGAGAAGAGCGAGTTTCGAGCACGCTCTGCACTCCCGGACTCCGTGATGCTGAGGAACGTACCGGAGGCAGCCCGCAGGACTGGCAGCGGGGCTGCAGCAATAAATCTCGCGGCAATGAACCCTAAGCAGGGGGAGGACGGGCAGGGAAGCCCTGGAGGCATCAGGAAGAGTTTCACAGCCTGGAAGCACGGGCTGAGCTCAGGGCTCCCTCTGCTCAGACCATCCTCAGCTTGGACCAAGGGCCAGCCATCAGCTCGCCATCCCTAGGAGATCCCCAGATCAGCCAGCATGCGATAAATCGAGGTCTTCTCCCTCTTTCATCCCCAGCAATTTTGTGGTTTCCTGAAAACTCAGGCTTCTGGGTCCAGTTCCTTGGCTTTTTCTCCCCACAGGCTCTATTTGCAAATCCCCTTACCTGCCAGATCTGCCCCCACACCCAGAGGAGATGTTGGAGGCTCTAAAATCCAAAAAAACTTGCTCCCCCGTTCACTGCCCCTTTTGAAATGCTGCCCCCTTGTTCCAAGCCCACGTAGGCTGCTTGGGGTCCATGTGCTCGGGAAAGGATGATTTCAAGGCAGCCAGCACCCTTCGGAATAGCATCTATAGCCTTGCTTCCATCGTGACCCACAGCGCACAGCCTGCAAACGAGGCTTGATGGCCGTCTGGAGAACAGACTGAAACGGTCTCTCACTGGTAACAGCAAGTTTGTGCTGAATTTTGCTAGCACATATGCAATTCTGTGCTTCTGAACTAGAATGATGCATGATCCGAGCTAGTGCGAGGGAAACGTAAATAACGTGGGGACAGAGCCTCTCCCTGGGTGGATATGGGCTGCGATAGTCAGCCAAGCATCAAAGCAAGTAGCTCCCAAAGCTGATCTTCTATAGTAATTCATTCAGCTCACTTGATCACTTGACTTCTGCCACCAGAGCAAGGCAGACAATTGTTTTATCTTCATACATATTGACTATAAAGTTTTTAAAATGAACAATTCTTCAGGAGCATAAACAGGAATAATAAAATCTAATTGCTTGTGAACCTTTATGTTTTTGCAATATTTTTGTGGCATAAATTTGCCAGTCTTTTGCACAAAGATAACACAGAAATAAAGTGTTTGAATTTGCAAATTAGCAAGCATAAAAGATAGGGACACATTCTTGATAAAACTATTGGGATGTTCAAACCAATGCCTATGACAGTTTTGGAATTTTTATTGCCAGGGATCTGATCTTTAGATAAAGTGTTTGCAAAGCGTTGGGGCTATGGACCTGCGGACATCACTAGAGCATTTCCTCCAGACCACGCAGGAGCCAAAGGGGACTGGCACCAGTTGCAGGCTCTCAATCAACCCCAAACTCAGCTCTGAGTATTTCCTAGTCTAGGGAGCTAGTCTAGAGCTACCTTCAAGACATCCCTTACTACATGCCAAGTTAAGTACGGGGATATGTCACACGTGGGACTGGGGCTGGGAACTCATAGGAACTATTTGTCACCTACAGATACAGTATAACCTACAATTCTGCTACCTGAACACGTCACAGCAAAAACCTTTTCCATCCTAACTCCCCACGAGCTGTCCTTTATGGCTCATGGACACTGGCAATGGCAGTTGGACTCTGGGGTCCGTGCCATTACCTGCTCTGCTTCTGATACAAATAGCACACTGCAACCTCAAATATTTTTCCTAGGTTCTCAGCAGAGTCTGGTGAAGAACACTCATATTCTTTCTACCCAAACACTCTTTCCTGTGTCCCTCCTTCAGTTAAATCAGTTGAAAGAATTGTTGCAACAATTGCTCTAAATTGAAAGAGTTGTTCCTAGGAAAAGCCTTCCAGGTTAATATTTACCCTTAACCTGCAAGTAAACATTCGAACCAGATAAAACATGCCTGGATGGTTGTAGTGATTAATTTGCGCATTTTAGTGCATTTAAACTGGCAGTATTATACAGTTCACGTACCTAGTCCCAGAACAGCCACCATGCACTGCCAAACTACCTGCATGTTACAGTAATGAGGGATAAACTCTTCCCCTTTTCTAGCTCGTCATTACAGGATCGTCACTGTTTTGCAATGAGTTTTCAACGCTTTCTCCCTGGGAAGGTAGGCAAGCATGACCAGCATTTTGCTTGTCAGGAGGTGGGCACAGACCAAGAGGAGCAGCTTCCCTGCACTGCGGATGCTGCCCTCAGTGCTCTTGGATATGTTTAAGGCAGGAGACAGAGCAGGTCCTGGCAAACTTTGTACTGGAGTGGATTTTGACTCAGGTGAGGACTGTTACCAGGGGCTTTGTGACTGCGTTAGCCAGTCTCCCCTAGACCACAGTGCTGGACATCTTCCTATGGGAACCTTGGTGAGCTCTAGCAAGAACTTGATGTGTCATAGGTCCCCCCAGGGTCCTGCTAAGGTTGGAGTGGGCTGAACTGGCCAAGAGATCCCCGGTCACCAACACGCAAGTCTGCTTTGTTGCCTCCTGCTCACCAACCCCCATCAGCAGCAGCTTGCACTGATGCTATGAAATAGCCAAGAGCCAGAGCTGCTGTGATCTGCTTTGGGAACTCAAGTGCCACAGGACAGCTGTCCCGGTTCCACAGGGACACGCTGAGAAGGTCCTTTTGGGGGACCCCTGAAAGAAACCTGCCTCGAACTCCTCAGCGAGCGCATTAGCACCAGGAGCCCTGCCTCGCATTTCCCTGCTCCAGCAGTTTGACAGACCCCATTACCTTTTCACACGCCATTTGGCTGCTGTCAGAAGCAAGAAAGCTTCTTAACGGGGAAACCTTTAAAGGCCACAGCCTGCATATGTGTGCTCTTTACACAGAGCCTCCTTCAAAGAAAAGATTTACTTCGCATTTTCTCTTCCTGCCCGGGACCTCCAGGGGACGATAGCTCCATAGCCATGCTCTCCTGCCTACTTACGGATTCTGTGAGTACTTTCCCATTGCAAATCCTGGAGGATTTAATATCCACTCTGTAATCTACTGGCACCAACAGGCATTATCTAACTAAACCTTAAATTGAAAATGCTAGTCTTTCCATTTTCCCCAAGCCGTTGTGAAAAAGTCAGCCTCTCGGACTCCGATGTAGTTTACTCTCCCGCTAATTAAAATACGCCAGTCAGCTCTTCCTGGCAAGATACTCGGCAGGCTGCTGCTGCTGTGAGTGCTGAAGGCACATCAGGACCTGCGTGGAGCTGGTGGCGGGGACAGCGGGGCCACAGCCCGCCCAGCCTGGCTCTGCTTTAGCAGACCTGCTCCTGCTGCACCTCCCCGGACGCCAGCAAGAGCAGCACGCTGAGCTCTCTCTGTTTGGCTGTGGCTCTCATCTGTCAAGTTTTGGCTCTGCCCGGGCCGGGGATTATCACTGAGGGCATCCAGCTCTGTGTCCCAAACCGTTACCAAAGCTGCGGTGAGCAGCCAGTATGCTTCAGCTGCAGGTGCTGTGCTTGGGTCTGTGGGTGCTGGGGGCTGAGCGGAGACGCAGAGAAGTGCTCCATGCAGCTCATTTCCCGGACATCTGATGGCAATGACAGTGGACACCTGGCTGGACTAGCAAGCACACACAGCTGGGCTTCTGCTGATAACCTACTGGGGGGAGAACAGGCAAGAGGGACCTGAGATACACATTTAATGCAGACAGAGGCTTACGAAGCAGATTTCTATCATTGACCTTCCTGTACCATCATGTGTTTCCAGGAAAAAAAGAAACACTTTTTCTGCAGTTCTTCCTGTCTCTCATTCATCATACTCCATTTTGGCTAAATCACCGAAGTCTAAACATCAGCCAGAAATATTCAATTATGATTTCCAATATATTAGAAAAAACATAAAAAGCCTCAATCCCAATCAAGACTGTTGTATGTACCAGGCTTCCATGTGAGTAGGGTATAGATTCTGCTTTGTCGTAATCAATCCCCACTGACACACAGCAAATGGAAAATGCAAACTTTTAGTGAGCAATCAGTCAGGAGATGCAAGAACAAAGACAGCGTTAGAGTGAATTGCAGAGCAAATGCATCTGGCTCAGTAACCCATCTGACAGTACCAGATGCTTCAGTGGAGGATGCTGGTAGACAGATGTGGGATAAGCTGTGTTTAGGGAGAGCTGTTTCTTCCTGACCCTATCAGTTCGTACTTTGCTTATGACCTTAATTAATACCCCTATTAGTATTTTTAAATCCTGCTAATGACATAGCTGATGTGGCTCCCTGTTAGTGTAACAGCTGAGCATCAGGATCCCTGGCGCATTTATTTTCCCAGCACTTACGGCAAATGTGAATCCCCAGTTCCAAGACCACAGGGAACAAAACCGCAGAGAGGTGAGATTTGCTTAAGGTCAAAAAAAGAGTTTCTAGCAAGGCAGAGACTCGAGGCCTAATCTCTGTCGGGAGGGGACTGTGTTCCTCAAACATACCTAATCCCATTTTGAATCCACCTGTCCCTTAGCTCAGGACTGCGTGGCGGCAAAGAGCTAGTCTTGTAAAAACATTTCTCCAAGAACAAGTGCTGTGCTGACGTCTTAGCACCTTTGGAAGCCACTTGGCAGGTTATGGGTGCAGGGAACACACAGTTAGGGCATGACACCACCTCCCATCTACAGAGACCATGGGCGTCACTGGACGTGGCTGATGGAGGGATGCCCTCCGCCTGCAGGTTTCTGGGGACAAGAATCCCACAAGTTCAGACGTCAGCTCTTGATGAAGGTGAGCGGGTTGGCAAAAGCAGTTTTTGGTGCAGGGGCAGCTGGACACCTGCCACATGCCTTTTGAATTGCTATATAAGTTCCCCATGGCAAACAGTACAACTATTGATACACAGAATACGGATAATAAGGTTAATATTTTGAGTGCAATGCTTGGGAGATGATGGAAAGATGGAATAATAGACACGATCAGAGAACTAGAGGAACTTAAACAGAATAATGCATTTTCTGAAGAAGAAAAAAATAATATAAGAAAAGGAAATTTTTCCCTGTTGAAGCTTTTATTATTCGATATACTTAAAAGAAAAATAATTTCAGGGAGATGTAATGACTGAATATTCCCAAATCCATTAGCTTCTGCTGAAAGAACAGCTGTGTGGGAAACATAGGGAAATAATCGAGAAGAAAAATCTCATCCCAGCCTACTCTCGTGTTCAGTAGGCATAAGGGACTTTTGTCCTTCATAACTAACGTAATAACTCTGTGTTTTCATTACTCAGATAAATGATTAATCCCCATTTGAACCTCTCTAGATGCTCCACTTCCATCACACCTAACGACAGTAAGTTCCACTGAAATATTACATAGGATTTAAAAAAAAAAGGTCTAGGACAGAGGACTGACTTAGATGAATGAAGTGCATGAATGAGGTCACAAACCTCCTTCTGTACAACTAAAAATGCGGAGCTCATCTCTCCAACCCAGGACAGCAATGCTGGGCACCCACCTCCTACCGAGCTCTGCAGTAAGACTCGCCAAGATATTCCACACTAAACCAGCCACTTGGGACTTCAAAGCCATGTGCTATATTATTATGTTTTATCGGTATGGCTATTAGGAACACAGGGCATCACTTTTTATCCTGTGCTGACAGAGTTATGGCAAGCCAGCTCCGTTATGCTAATCGTTAGGGGTTTTTTAAAGGTAATATCTTCTCATTTCGCAGATAAGACAGGCTAAGAGCACGCACATCGTCACAGTAGCTTGGCTAATGAGCGGTAATTTGTTAAAGGAGCAATTAATTTCAGCAAGAAGTCCATACTTTCCCTGGCACAGGGAGAGTCTGGCTCCTCAGACGCTCCTGCCACTTCCCTCTGCTCATGGCAAGCGACTGAAGCACGACGCGGAGAAGCCCCGGTGCCAGCCCCAGAAGCACAAACTGCTGCAGACCAACTGGCCAGTTTCTGCTCTGACAAAACACCACGGCCACACATCCATGCCTCTGGGTGACCGAGGGAATGTCCCTTTTCCCTCCCGTTTCAGCGCCAAGGAAGACAGCAGCTCTGCTGCTGGACTCCCAGAGAGCTCTGCCCGACAGAGCCCAGCCCCAGCGAGCAGAGAGGCTGCCGAGCTCCTCTCCAAGACAACTGCATATCAAATAGAAATCACACAAGCACTCTTGATAAACAGCAGGCAGCCCCGCTCCTGCCAGCTAACAGGATTAATCTAAATGCACACAGACACAGCTGGGCAAAATCAAAACATCGAGCAGAGACTAAATTACACCACTTAATGGCAAAACGTCTTCGCGGCTCCCGCTCCATCCTGCCTTTCCCCTCGCTGCAGCTATGGCAAGAAGGAGAAGCCGCAGTCCTGACCCCCAGCCCGGGCAGGAGCTGGTTCTGGATGAGCAGAGCTTGGAGGTGAAACCCTGGCATCCAGCTCTTGTAGGAGCAGTGGGCTGGGGAGAGCAATGCCAGGTCCTGGAGGAGCTGGGGTGACAACTCCCAAGGGCTGAGAGATGAACTCGCAAACTGGGGGTAATGGGGAGGGCTCCTACAAAGGGAAAAGGCACCGCACCACAGGTTCTTATGGCTCTGCTGCCAACCCGTTAATGCCAGAGTGAGCTAACCCCTGAGCCTGTGGTTCATCGGAGCCACGGGAAGGGGTCTGTACCACCAAAGCAGTGAGCAAGGCTCCGTGTGGGCTGGCTCCATTCACTTGTTGCTCACTAGAAACAGGAGCAGCAGTCCTCGAGGAAGGAATTGCCTGGCTCACCTCTTGTGACTGCTCCTGGCAAGCAAAGGGTGAACCTCCTGTCCCCGAGAACACGGAGACCTCAAGGTGACCAAGAAAAGGTCCTATCAAGCCGTGACAAGCTACCCTTCTGGTGGCTACGACTCCAGGACAGGTCACAAACTCTGCTCAAACTCAAATATGAGCTACTTCCAAGTGTTTCCTGATGATAATACACTTAAGGGAACACTGCAGAGACAAAAACCCGTTACGATAATACCGAACCATTCTGGTTTCAAATCAAACAGTTCCAGTGACAGTCCTCAATTACTTTTGCACATTACTGAGGCCATAGTGGAAGATCTGCTTCCCCTTAACAGAAGTGACAAACAATATTCTCCCCCGAGCAGCTCTGAGAGAGCTCCACGTAGTCGTAGAGCAGTGCTGGGAAGTCGGGTGGGAGGAGCAATGGACCAGATTTTGGGAGAGCTCTCAGAAAACACAGAACCCAAAAATAGATAGCTACAAACCAGCTTTGCTGTTCCAAACTTGTAAATCTTGTATTGTAAGATGTTGTCAGTGCTATATGCCATTGAAGTTAATCAGGCAAGGCTCAGTGAGGAAAAGCTTACACTGATAAAACAATACTGGTCAACATGATTAAGGCTAGCTTGTGGCTTCTGGATGGAATCTCCTTTTAAATTCCTATTAATATTAATTGGTGGGAAATATGTCACAGGAAAAAAAAACAAACATGGTCATGGAGCAAATGAAACAAGTGTCCCGCTCAACAGATGTTATTCTCTCGTTGTTTTTTTTTGTGTGTGTGTTTTTTTTTTTTCCTTTCAGAACATTTATATTTTGCTTGTGGGATGCAATTCCACTGCTAAGCATCGTCCTGCCTGGAATTCGGTCCCTGGTGGGCTGAGGAGGGAGAGCTGGAGCTCAAGCAATGTAGAAACTCCGTTTTGTGCAAATGGTGTTTCCTCTTTCAGGATAACTAAGTCTGTCTTTCATAGCAGAAGGGAAAGATGCCTTCTATTTAAAGCAGATGGGTTAACAGTTCAGGAAAGGAGGATGAAAAGAGATCATGGGAGGAAAGGTTCTTGGAGATGTAGGGATTAGACAGTGGAGATAGGCTGGCACTTGGCAGACACGAAATTACACAGGGCAATTTGTACTAAGAACTATTCTGACCCCATCTTAAATCAGTTCTTTAGAGTCTCCCCTGAGGTACCACAGTAATTTCCTTCAGCTTTTACTCAAAGGCCAGACTTTCCTCTAGGCAACTTCTTTTTCACAGGTTGCCTGGGCGATCTCAAATGGCAATTGCATTACCAGTACGACCAGTTCCCCTCACTTCTGCCCATCAGCATGTTACAAACTCTGTTACCTGCCACAGAATACAAATTCCTGCCTGAGGCTGGTGCTCCAGCAGCTTTTAAAGCCCCAAGTCCCCTGTAAACTCGACATGATGGCCAGATCCCCAGCTGGGCTGAGGAGCTGCAGCTCTGCACGCTCCGGCTCTGCAGCACAAGTCAGCACCAGAGGTTTCACCACGCTGCCCTTTGCCATCGCGTGCTTACTCTCCACATCCCTTCGTTTCCATGCCCTGTATTTCACTCCTTCCCACACACTCTTTCCTCCCACAGCTTCTTCCTCCTCATGCGTGCCATCTCCTAATGAGGTCCTCTCTGGGGCGTTTACCCTGAGCACAAACTTTTCCAAGGGGAACGTCAGACATCAACATTGGAAGAGGTGCTGGCACAGTTCCTGTAAGATCGGTCCCTAGCCTGGAAAGCCTCCATCAGATTTCGGACAGCACCCTCCGTCTGACGCCTGCTTTGGCTTATGACTCGAGACCTAGCAGCTAAAGGGAGATCGGGATAGCAAGCAGAAATATGGAAGGGCCAACTGGGAGAGAACCGCTACCCTCTGCTAGCCCCAGTCTGAGCAGCTCAGCAACGTCCTGGGCCCACTTGCCAGGTGTTATGTCTCCACTAGAAAATCTGTGTATTTCTGTGGCACTCTGAGCATGTTCCTGTATCTGGACATGCAAGGTCCTGCACAAGGTCCTTAGGGACCCCAAATGGATACATACCCCTCCATCTATTATTCCTTGCCTCATTATGTTAAGCAGTACTGTTAAACTGTTCTTCCAAGCCAGGCCTTTCTAGTTCTAACTTTAAAAATAAAAAACTCTCTCATTGCTTAGGTTTCTGCAGATATGGGGATGGCAGGGGGAAGAGCACCCTTGTTGGATCTATTTGAATTATACATCTTTCCCATATTATATAGTCACAACGTGTCTATGTCCACGTGCACAGTGTTCAGAGAGATCAGACTGCTGAGCATCTCTGAGACCTTCTTTTTCCTTTCCCTCATATTCCTCAAGTGATGCCTACCTGCCCTCCCTATTTGCAGCACAATATTTGAAAAACAAAACCAGACAAACACTGGTTGGCTTTGCATGTAATTTTTTTCTTTCCTAAGAGACCACAGAGATAAACCTCACAGTCCCAGCAGCAAATCAAGAAATCCTGCAGTACAAATATCTAAAAATATTTTTTACAATACTCATCTTGGTATTTACATATTTGCTCCCAGGCTCCCTATCTAATTAGACTCCGAGTCCCATATTCACTTACACTGGCAGATAGCTCTATTGTTTTCATGGTTTGGGCCTGTGAATATCTGGAGGGCTACAGTGTAATCCCATTTACCCCTTCGGTGAAGGAGGAGGCGAAAACAAAGAGGACTGAATACTGAAGCAGGAAGGAGCCTGCTTGCAAATGCTGAGGATGGCCAAGGCAATGCTAATGCAATCGATACTATGGGGCCTCTGTGCCCGGCTCCAACATGGGGCAAAGACTGATTGTCTCATTGAATTTATAGATCTCTTGGAAGATCTTTAACGTGAGCCAGGAACTAGACAGCTGGACTATAATCCAAAGAGAAGTGACTAGGTACCAGAAGAAAAAGACCATTGGCAAAGCCCGTAGATGTGAGAGGAAACCTCAGTGACAAATGACAAGGAGAGCAGAGGCAGGAGGAATTTCCAGCAGGCCGTGCAGGGACCTGGGTTATCCACGAGCTGAGAGCTCCAGTGAGCCGCTGTCTCCATGTGCAAGACAAAGCCAAAGGGAAGAGGATCGGTTCGTACATGAGCTGTCTCCTACGTCTGTGCAACACGAAGGAAGCAACCTTGAAGCAAAACTGGAGCAAATGTGTCTGTCGCCTCGCGGCGCAGATAAATGATGGGCTCACAGAGAAGCCAAGACATGCTCGGGAGGAGCAGTCACTGAGCTGCAGCCACGGAGACATCAGTTCAGTAATCGATGCAAGGCATTTGGCATGACAGCTTCTCAGCTGGATTTGCGAGCTGGGTGTTGGCCAACCCTTGGAGCTGCAGGCGTGTTAGCGGGGATGTGGCCGTAAATCAGAGAGTCCCCAGCCCAGCAGCAGGTTGAGCTGCAAGGACCACACCAAGTGACACCAGCGCTCAGCAAAGCTCTTCCAAGTTGGATGGCTTGTTTTCATCAAGTGCAGAGGGGAAAGGAAAGGGAGGAAGCCAGTTTCTATCCCCTCTGGCAGATTAACAAAACCCTGCTTAAAGAACTGGGGCTTAGGGGTTCTGTACTGCAGCACCGTCTGTGGTACCCATGAAGTGCAAGGATGCACCATCAGTAGTTAGGAGTGTGCTGTAGGAGACAGGTGTATTAACCAGCTCTGCCCATTCTCCTTCAAACTTTCAGCAAAAGTAGCTTTCTGATCCAAAGCATTCCCTTTTTTTTTTTTTCATTTTCCAGACTGTGCTGCTTCCACATTTTGCAAGAAAGCAGAAGATGCCGTCTAAAATCAGCTTTGAGAAAGTCCCAGCATATCCCTTTCCCTTAACACAGTAAATAAAAATAAAGAATGGAGAAGTTCACAATTTTCTTGTATTTTCTACATGAGAAGGCAGCACCAAAATGGAATGATCTGAAAAGACAAGAACTGAGAAAATTTTATTCTAACTCAGCGCCTGCTTCCCTGCCACGTGAAAGGATGACAGCATCTATATCTGAGGGATAGAAGCAAGCTTGCTCGAACAGTGTGTGCAAAATCCATTTGCTATTCTTGCATGAAAGGGGCCATTGAGCTGTGTGGTATTAACCGAGCCTTTGTCTGATACCCTGCCAACTTGTTTGAAACCCTCCTTTTACCCGCAGCAGGGTCAACAGCCACTAGTGTGGCTGAGACAGGGCCGCGCTGCCGGCACAAAGAACCCATCCTGGCATTTTGTCTGCAAGAGAAATAAGCCTATAAGCTTAGGATTTCTCTCCTGGTGGTGAAAGCATTAGTCAGAAAGGCAGCTGAGAAGGAACCCTGATGTGCCACAGACTGACCTGAGGGGAGCTAACGGGCGAAAGAAATTAGCTAGTGGCTAAAGAAATTATGTCTCCCCAGTCCTGACCTATTTGTTTTCTAAAATACAGAATCAAAATCACACTGATCTTTATGGAAAAGATGCTTCAGGGATGTGCATGGCTCAAGGGGCTGACAAGAGACCACAAAGCCTTTCTTTCCACCTGCAGGCTGGCAGCAGACCTGCTCTGCTTTGTTAGCAGCAGGATGTCACAGAGGAATGACAACCTCGTAATCACCGGTGGCACGGGGCTTTCAGGCTGCACAGTCCAAACCTGGAATATGGTGATCGCTGCAAAAAGACTCCGAAGGTTTGGTCAGAAAGTGCTAAGCAGTGGGGAGATGGCTGTTGGCAGAGAAATCCTCTCTGTTGCTGCTTGTGCTACCAATGCAAAGCTGACTTTCTGCACGAGTCTTTCTATTATGCTGTAGCAGACCAGGGAGGGATGGCGAGACCTTTGCTCAGTGCATTTGCTGCATTTTCTCTCGGATGGGAATTATATGCTCAATTATATACCTTGGCAGCCTACTTAAACGGGGATCTTGTTGACCCTAAACAAGGAAAGGACTTCGATAGTATGAGAACCTTTATGTGCTTTGGGACTGCAGAGGTCTTCAAGGAAAACAAAGCTCTTCTGACCGTAAAGCTATGAAATACTATCCTCCCTCCATGCTCCTCTCACACTGAGGGGAATTGTAAAGGAGACAGTGGCATTAATTATTGATCCCAAACAGAATTAATAAAGAAAGAACATTTACTACAGCTGATGAAATGCTCCATGCAAGATTTTTATCCATAGGTCATTAGCAGAACCAAGACAATAGCGTGCAGCCCCCTTCATGCCAAACAAGATGTGATATGCCTCCTCTTCGACAAGGCAGCGAGACCACAGAGCTGCTCAGGACACAGATTTCCCACCCCGGATCACATGCGAGGAGATGCAGTGGTACTCAGGGCTTGGCCACGGGCTTTGCCCAGCTTCCAGGCAAACCTTCCTTCCTCCTTGCCCCAGAATTTCAACTACAAACCTCTCTGGGTGTTTTCTCATATCAAGGCTGCGCTGCTCAGGCACAATATTTCTCTTTTTTTGAGGTTAAATTGATTTCTCATTTAGCTTAGATGGAGAACTGCTTCCCAGGGCAAAGCCTCTCTAGAGACCACAGTTTCTGCTAGCTATGGACATCTGAGAACGATACAATTTTTTCCCCATTCTCTTGGTTCATACAGACTAGCACCTATATAAATATTGCCAGTGCACATAAATCTACATAAATTAGCCCTTTCCCTCTTGCCTCAATGTCTAGTTAATCTCTAATCAGCAGAAAACCAGAAAGGAACAGATGAAAGATAAGGGACTAGATCCTCAGATTGCATCAAGTCTGGGCAATTCTTCAACTTCTGTTGAAGTTTCTCCGGTTTACACCACCTGACAGGTAATGCAAAGATTCTCCCATTGCCTTAAGTCAGGATGGTTTATGACCTACTTCTATTTATTTGCACTCACGAACTAACCTGCAGCATAAATTATAGCAAAGGGAGGGGATATTTTTCTCCTTCCAGAAAGCTTTACATTTATCAAAGTTAATTGTAATCGGCCGTTAGCTCCCGTAAATAATCAGATATATTGCTATGACACAGCATAAATCCACCCAAATTATGCTAACAAGTAGGATTTTGAAAAAGTTTTATCAAAGTTTTGATATGGAGTTGCAATCAGTAGAAAACTGCTGGTTTTCACCACTCCCCTGTCTGCCATCATCACAAAACTCCTGAGAACAGAGAAGAGTGAAAGCTTCAAGGGTCGGGAGCTGGAAATCACATAAGTGGGGCACTAGTTTCCTTTACATAACTTCAGGCTTGTATTTGAATTGCCATCAGCAGCATGACAGCAGTACCATATATCTGCAGGGCCCTAGGAATGGAGGGATTTGAGTACAGATTAACAAGGTTTGGGGTATCTATTCTTGACATGGTTTTATACTGCCCTCCTCCTAACAGCCGTCTTGTAGCCCAGCGAGAACTGCAGCAGTCACCTTGTTTGGCTCGTTCCCTCTTTAGCCTGGAGCTCCGAGCACCAGCTCAGTTTCAATCCATCACTCTTGAGGCTGGATGTCTCCTCCTAAAAAAGTCCCATTCCTCTGATCAGCTCCCCTTCTCTCCTACAGAATTTCTACAAGATCTTGGGCTCCTCACAAAGCCAGGATGCTCTCCTCCCCTCTGCATATCAAAAGCCAGAAAAATTGATATTTCTAGACTCTGGGTAGCAGGAGATGAAGGTTCATTCTGCCCCCGACCCCACTGGCTGGGCGATAACGCAGCCTGCCGGTGCATCCTCCTGCTGCCAGCATTGCTACAGCAGCAGCAGCAGGGAATCACCCGTGTAGGCAAGGCTCACAATTTCTGCAAAGTGGATGATAGGACTGTAATTTCTTGTCTGATGTTGTCAGGGACTCACGGCAAACTCAATTAAAAGTTGAGGCCAGAAGGGGAAAAACTAACGATGTGTGTGTGTGTATGTATATATGTATGTGCATGTGGATGTGTCTGGGACAAAAATGATGATTGAAATGTTCCTGTGCCCCAGCAATAGGAAGTGTCTGCTTTTGGCAAAAAATGGGGGAGTCAGAATGTGCTGAAAAAAAACAGGAACATGACCGGGAAGGAATCCAGCTGACAAATTACATTGAGAAAAGATCTTCCAGGCACAGGAGGCAATGAGTTGCAGTTCTGATTGAATAGACTTGTTAATAAAAATACACTGAACAAAAAAATGAAATCGAGAGCAAATCCCTTCAAATAAGATTTTAGCTCTGCCCTAAATCCATGGCTTTATTTATGAGTTCCTCTGCCCTCGCTTGCTCAACAGGACAGTGGGAGAAAAGAAGAGGTGAAACCAGACGGAAAGGTGTCCTGTCCCTCCCCAGCTCTGACCCTGAGGCACAGCTGTGGGCAGAGGCAGCAAGCCACAGCAGCTTTGGAACATATTTTCCCATATTTTAAAGTTATCTTGTTTTCCTGAAAGTGGAGACGACCTTGAGGCAGCGAAATCTTGGTCATCATACTGTATACACAGCCCTGTCCTATAGTAGGCCAATATTGCACCTTTACAGCAGCAGCTTTGGTCTCAGCCCCCTCCATGGAGCTCTGTTCCCTCTGCTTTGGTGTTTTACCCTGTATCAACACCCTGGAGGTCCGATATTATGTCTGATATGTCTGATATTATGGCTGGAGGGCTCCGTGGAGCAGTGGCTCCATCAGCTTGTGGTGGGGCAGGAGGAGAGCTCTGTCTGGGGTGACCCTTTCCGTGAAGCACAAGGACAAAGCACTTTGCAGACCTTGGGCACCGCATTTCTGCGTTTCACGGGTTTGGTTTTTTGGTTGCTGGAGTCATGCCAGCCTCTCACCTGTAATGAAGAGGCCAGCACCGTGCTTCATTAGCACCCATTTCAGGTGCAACATTTAATTGTCAGCTTTGGGAGACACCTTTAGTGTCACATAGGGAATTGGGAGCTGGTGCAAGGGAAGTGCAAAGACGCTGCAAGGAGGCATGAAAAGGGATGGAAATCTCGCAGGGCTGAAGCTGCTTGAAAACACTCAGCTCTGCAACGCTGCTGGATGGTGCTGGGCCAGCTCCAGCGCTCCCAGATTGCTAAATCCCAGCGCACAATGTCCCGAGCTGTCCTGTCCAGCCTGCACTGTCACTTGTCTCATCCCCCCAAGTATCACATTGCACAAAAATTGCCTTTCCTACATGTCCTTGCTCAGCATCGCTGCTTGGACTGCTTTTTGCTACCTTCCTTGGTGCAGAAACACGACGAGCACCACTGGAGGGCCCACAAGTTGTTTAAAGGAGTCTATCCTATATTTGCCACCCCCTGGAGTTAAAATATAATGAGATCTATAAATAATAAATAAATCAGCAATTCTTTTCCATGTCTTTAGTAAGGCTATTCTCTAAGGCTACATAGCTTTTAGAATTTTTAATGGAAGTGGAAGGGGGGAGCTAGAGAGTTTTCCTTCTTGATTTTAAAGATAAACACATGATTCCTGGAGCTGAAGCTTAAAGAAGAAAATCAAGAAAATGAAATCTGATGAAACTGTCTGTATCAGGCCAGTGCAGGGGAAAGACAGAAGGAGAAAATGGACCGAATTTTACTTGGAGCTTTCTAAGAGAAACATCTGCTCCCACCAGACAAACAGATCAAGATTTTCGTGAATGTATATATGGCAATTTGAACAACTCCTTTCATGCAACAGGGTGTTTGAAAAGCGAGCTCAGTGCCTGACAGATCTACAAAGAGGGACGATAAACGGGGGAGAGGAAACTGGTTTGTACTTATTACTACGGGTCTTGTGAGCTGGGGATCAGACAGACAGCTTTGTGGTCATTCAGTTCAATGAGCAGGGCAAAAAATAGCAATATTAATTTCCCCATACCTGAAAGGTGACGGTACTAGGTCAATTCAAGCAAAATACCCCTGATGAAATCGAGGGAGACCAAAAGAAGAACCCATCTTACACCCCTAGGTTCTGTCTCAGCAAAGCCTGCTCTGCCTGCTTCCTGCCTAATGAGGCATTTTACAATGCTGATGAGAAAATTCCCTGGTGGAACAGAAGCACCAGGGTGGGGACTGGGGATGTGCTCAAATTTATACACAGTAAGATGAAGGAAGGCACACGGGAAGATGAGCAAAGGTAGACAAATGGCAGGGAAGCAAGTTGACTTGCTCTATCACAGACCTCAACGTGTGCAGTGTCTCTTTACCTCCACCACCTCCCTTCTCCCCCCTGGAGAAGGAGCCAAACCAACACACAGGAGATGTGTGCCCTTTATTTATGAGAGCCTTCTACCCAGTTAGCCAGGCCCAGCAGAGCTTTTTTGCTTTTGTTTTCCCAAGCACCAGAACAACACGGCTAATCCTGCAGAATAATATTAATGTAATCAATATGATTATGCCCAAGAGAGAATGTCAGCCACCATAAAATAACGGAGCCAAAGGGATCCAGTAACAGAACAAAGGCAAGGACAAGAGCTTATTTTGGGATTTGTTTTGTTCTTCTGTCATTCTCTATCCAGTTTTCCCTGTACTATGCAAATAGATATAGATAGAGCATTATTCCTGTGCATTGCCAAAGAGAGCCAGCCTCATATTATGGCTGAGTGCTGGGGAGAGACCCTAGCTAAAGGATCTGCCCTGCTGGCTGGCTGAAATTACCTGAAGCTATGGCTTTGCTGCCAAAAAAACAGGTACGTGCTGCCCGTGCCGCCTGTACCTTGGCGCTCAGCTGATTATCGCACAGCCCAGCCCAGATGGGGAGCACCAAGCTGAGCCTCCTGCTGCGGGGCCGAGCAGAATTTGCAAGCTGCTGTCCCCGGACAGCCTGCCTGCAGCGGCTGCAAGCGGTTAGCACAGACCCGAGGCCGCCCTCCTACATGGCAAGCGCTCGCATTTCTTCGCACTTGAAAAGTTGACAAACGCAGAACAAGCCGATTAGCCGAGATCTTGAAAGCACTTCCCCACACAACCCTAATTAAGTGATTTTCTAGTGCTCCCACAGCTGTACCTGGATGAGAACCTGAGTCCTGCACTCGTGTTCTGAGACTGCGTTTATGGAGTGAGTCACTCCCTAGCTTGGGAAAACCTGGGGCTTGCTTTTGAGAGCATCAAGTTTTCTTTCTGGAGTATTTCAGAACACCAGAGCTGGAAGGGGGGATTTGTCTCCAACACAGCCGTGCCTGCAGATTCCCTCAGCCTGAGCACGGCTCTGACAGCAGCCACCAGGCACCCTGCTCACAGCCGCACTGCTGAGAAACTTTCGGTTCAAGTTCTCCTCTTGGGGTCAGCATCTCCCACCCCACACACAGGTCCCTTCGGTCTTTTTCTCCATGTTTTTAAATCTCTCATTATTATTCTTCTAAAAGCTCTGAGATGGTCCCCAGAGGCCATACAAGAAAAGAGAAATTGAGTGAAGATTAAAATGCGGATCTAGAGTTGCTAATGCCCCTCGGGAGTTATACGAGCATCCACTTGGAGCGGGTCCCATCTGGATAGCAGCAAGAAATGCTCGAGAACAAACCTGGAAGGTTAGTTAACATGTTCACTTTCTCTAGATCGCACATCCTTTGACTTTCACCCCTTTCTGGTGGGCTGAGAAAGCCTGGCTGCTCTTCCAGAAGATACCAGGCTTGTGCACGCCTGGCCAAGTGCCTTCACCTCCTAAAGTCTCAGAGGATGAAGGCTACAGCACAGACAGGAGACCAAGGCCAGTTAAGAAGGGCCGGACTCAAACTATTGAGAAACAGCGAGAGCTGCTCGGGTGAACAGGAGAACTGGGCTTGCCCCTTAGCCAGCATCAGAGACCTCAATGGCAAGGTTCAGCTCTGCAAGCGGAGATGCCTCCGGCACAGAGCTGTCTGCGCTAATCACCTAGCAATGCCACCTGGCTACATTTTAAACCAGCAGAGAAAAAAAGGACACTTTTGGCCTGCAGCTCATCTCCTCCTTGCCCAGCGCACCCTGAGTTTTGCTTGGGACAAAGCACGGTGCTGAGCCGCCTGCTCTCGTAGTGCTGCGGCCCTCTCTCCTGTTCAGTAGTGTCTGCAGGCAATGAGCTATTTACTTCTCCCAGATCCTCATATGCTCTCGTAATGCCTTTGTTTTTGTCACAGATTTTTGTGTGCACATGTGTTAAATCTGGGCAGGAATGTGTTTGAACCTTGAGCCAGATTAGCCTGGGTTTTATTTATTCTTGCTGGGACTTGCACTCCAGCCCCTGGCTGACATTATATTAATTGTTTCTGTTGTGTTATCCCTACAAGCAAGGGGTGTGTGTGTGTCTGAAGAAAGCCTCATGCGCCTTACAGACGTGTTTCAGCTCCCCTTTGCTTCCTCCCCAGCCTGTTCCAGCACTGGCACCCCCTGAGCTGGTAGCCCTGCTGCTTCCTGCCTCTCCCAAATTCTGTTCCTCCCTCTCCAGGACCAGACTCACGTCCTGCTCCATCATCCTCCCTGCTCACCCCAGACCCTCCTGTGTTTCTCCTTCCCTCCCTGCCTGCCTTCGCTGAGGGGGACACTGCCTTTGTCCCACAGCCAGCAGCCCCCAGGCCCCCAGATTCTCCTGTCTGTGGGGTCAGGGCCACTGCTGGGGTGAGCCGGTGGTGCTGCCGAGCTGCCCATGGCCTGCTTGTGCCTTGCTTCGAGAGCGATAAGAGACAGCTACCAGGTGCCTCGTGGTGCCGTGCTGTGCCGGCAGGTTATTTATATGCAAATGCCTTGCCTGCACTGGCTGCTCATAAACACGGTAACAAAACCTTGCGTGGAGCTGGGACATGGGCAAGGTGTGCAAGGGCCTTCTGATCCTGTGGCCCTCCACTGCACTCTAGGCCCTCCGCAGGTCTACCAGGGCCCCCCAGTGCCCTTTAGCCCCCTCACAAAGCCTCCCAGTGACCCCCAGTTTCCTCTAGGATGCCCTAGAGGCCTCCCAGGGCACTCTAGGGTGCCCTATGAGCCTCCTCTTGAACCCTAGAGGCAAAATAAGGACTCTTCCTGGAATCTAGAGGCCTCTGGAGGCCTTGCAGGGCTCTCTAGTGCACTCTCGCGCACACTGGAGGCCTCCTGAAAGCAGCCTGGTGAAGAAACCAGCGAGCAGCTTTACCCGGAGGCTGCATCCGAAGCCCATCATGATAAAGCACCCCTGCTCCTCGCCTCCTTTCTGTCTGTGCTCACTCCATCTCCTGACATGTTTAATTCAAACAGTTTGAGAAGACCATCTTTCTAGGAGACGTTACTCCTCCGTCAGCACCAGAGGGACCGAGCTCCACCTGAAGCTCCTAGGCAAAAGCGCTACACAAGTGGTATCTATCTGACTTACAAACGCAATCCCATTATAGTAATAACATCACCTCCAATGGTACTGAGGTATAAATAAGCCCCAAACTCCGTATTCACATCCTTTATTTATTAATTCATTTTGAATCCCTACCTCTTCTGAGCTGGGAGAGTGCTCTGGGGACTACTCCGGCTTTAACACAAGGAAGCATTCCTTGTGACAAAAGCAAAGCACATGTGGATAATTAAGAAAATGCTGATTTCACATGCGTCTGTAAAGGCTGAGAGGGGGAGAAGGGGATCTGGGTCCTAAGCCCATCCCTTAGGATGACAAGGAACAGAGAGCTGGTGGCAGCGGGGCGCTCTGCGGGCAGGTGTGCTGTCCTGCTCTGCACCCGAGCCTCCTCTCCAGCCTCGAGCACAAGCCCTGCGCACCTTTGGCAGCAGCACGGGAAGGGCCAGAGCCCTCTCCCATCTCTGCAGGCACTGAGCAGCTCTCAGCATGGCACAGGAGCTGACTGCACCCATTTGGTGCCCTGGCCGGTGACTTCCCCGCGGAGGTGGGCACTGCGACCCCTGAAGGAGCCCGTCAGCCAGCGCTGCGAGCCGCGCAGGGATTTCTGCTGGCAAGGGCGCAGTATTTCACTTCGATGACACTTGCTTTCTTAATATTTTAATCAGGCTGTTAAGCTTGAGACTGGAGGGACACAGACGGCTGCCGCCCTTCCCACTGTGCCTTCCCCTGCCGGAGCCAAGCCCCGCAGCGAGCGCAGCGCTGACAGCACGTGGATCTCCGCTTGTCCCAGCTCCTGCATCACACTGCCTGCTATGCCAGCGACCCAGGGACACATTACCCACCCTCCTGCACTGAACTCAATAGTGCTTGTGTCTCAGCAAAGCAACAGAACAAGAGGGAAAGTCAAGGCTGAGGCGCGACCAGGGCTGCGGGACTCACTTCTGCCTTCCCTACTGACTGCAGATGGCTAAATGCCACCACGCGCTCGCTTTCCAGCCAGTCCCACGTCATTTTCTTATGAGTGACTGGTAATAAAGGCATCAGGGGAAGGACGGAAACCCTCAACATTCAGCCCACGTGCAGGATTCATAGTATCATTTATTGCCTAACAAATTCCCTGCTATTTCAGTAACTTAGGACATTTTTGATGTCCTTGATCTGTTTTGCTTTCTTCCCTCAGGTTTCTGTAGCTGGGGAGCTTTTGGTCTCGTTTTAAATGTATTATCCTAGTGTGTGCGTATCCTAAGGGAATGTTTCCAAGACTTGTGCACAGAGAGGAGATTTTCAAGATGCTCGCGGACACATATATTATGGGACTGCATATTTGCAAGGGACGAGATTTGATGAGCCAGATGATTGCTTCTAATCCCGAGTCCTGTATCGTATTAGTGTAAGCTGAAAATTTACATTGATCATATCCAGGTGGTGAGTTCGTCTGATGCTCGTTCTGCTCGCAGGAGTAATCAGGCTGTTTCAGAGAGACTTCCAAATAGGTGTGGAAGAGGAACCTGGTCCACAGCAGAGAAAGGCAGAAGACTGCTAAAAGCTTTCCTCGCTCTGTAATTCAGCGAGCACAGAGATGAATACTGCAATGAGCTGAGATTTCCAGGTCTAACCTGCAGCTTCACAAAGTCCTTTTTAGGAGCAAGAAAGCAAAGGCTCTGAGGATTAAATTTCATCAGCTCCAACACTGAGTGCAGAACTAACTGGGCTGAGCCGTGGCAAGCCCCAAACAAGGGACGTAACAGAGCAACTGGGAAGGCAATGGTGGACATCCCAGTCTGCTCTTCAGTCTGGCAGCTGGGTTGTACCCAGCCCTGCACAACACAAGATCGCAGGAGGGTGTCGGGTCCTTCGCAGGAGACAGGCCAATAAATCCTTCCTGCCACCGCCTGCACTCCTGCTCCTCACCAGTATGTTTTGACAGGGAGAGAATTGAATAGCATTGCTAACAGACAGGGAAAAAGTTACAGGGTTCATTTAGAAGGCAGTAAAGAGGGAATTTTCAATTTCCTTTTAAAATCGCAACATAATAATTCTTTCGTAGTGGTTTCAACAGGGGAGCAGGAGCCAAAGGGACCTCAAAGCATTTCAGCATCCAGCTCCACGACTGGCTGGGTGCTGTGCTCTGAACAAGAAAACAATGGCATGCAGCCAAGGACTGCAGGCAAACATAAGGGCTGGTGCAAATTTCCAACACCTGCAATTCCAGCTAACACTGTAACCTCTTTATGTTGAAGTATGTTCCAAATGGATAAGGAGAAGACCCCTCTAAAGCAACCTACAGTATCCCAAGGTAAGCAGGGCGTTGGGGTAGCCCTGGGGAACGAAGCCCTGGAGACAGTGGGTGATGTGACCGAGGTTTTAGAGGCAACCTGTGGCACTGCAAAGAACTGACGCCGAGCTGGGCCCAAGTTGAGGGTGAATGTAAAATCAGGCTTCTGCCTTGCGTGTATTTGAAGATATATCCTATAGCAGCCTGGGAGCGTGTGCGTGCTCGCACAGTGGCAGACAGTCCTGAGGATACATGTGATGGTATTGAAGTCCTACCGTTAATTAATTCCTGTTGGTACCTCCTGTTAAATGACTGGGATTTCAAGGCCATCCCTGAAAAATTGGAACAGATATCAGGAAGGTGTGCTGTCATTGAGGCAGGATACATGTGTGAGGAGGGGGTCCTGGAGAGGCCGTGAATACCTGCACACACCAGAGCAGTCGAGTCACACAAGCCAAGGAAGCCTGTGCACAGAGCTAAGCGAAGTAATCACAGGCTTGCTCGGTGAACTCTGTTTTCCTATTCTTCTTGCCATCACCTTGTAAATAGCTACAAACTAGCCTCAGCTGGACATACAGGGAGATGATTGATGCAATCAGCTTATATGTAATTACTGACCAAAGTAATGTGGGCAGTCTCCTGGTGTTTCATTGGGATCTAATAACAATACATACATAATATATAAAGATACACACATACCAGTTTCACGCACTTGTATTTATATTTATGCCCATGGTTAGATGATTAAAAGAGCTGTGAATAGTCCTGAAGGCTCTGTTTTGCTATTGTATTAGGGGTTTTGAGAGGATGCCAAGAGCTGATTGCTGCTACAATGCAGCAGTTCCTGTTTGGATCACACAGGCCACACATAAACATATGAACTCCTATTTAAATCCATTCTGCAGTTCCCTGCTCTTCGCATTTATTCCACTTTGTATTAGTATTTTTTCTCCCTCCTCATATGGACAAGAGCTTCATTTGCTAAAGCCAAGTGTGATGCCACAGGGATCAATAGCATAATGATAAATTCTCTCTAGCTCAGGACCTGATTCTCAGTCTTTTATCTGAATTACTGTATTGATCGGTGGAAAAAATGGATTACAAATAAAAATACAGGACAATTAAATGCTATGCAATTAACACTAAGCTTCAACAAAGACAACTTAAAGACAAAGGGTAGAACTCAGTAATCAGCTCTTGTTCCTCCTTTTTTTAAAGGTATGAACCCTTATGCTTCAGTGGTCAGGCCAGCCTCTAATTGGTATGTACTAGGAAAAAGCTTTCCCCATGGGGAAACAGGTCTAGTTATCCACCGGTGACTTCCTCCCTAGCATCTGGAGCCATTTATTGCAGGAGGCACAGACTGCTCTGGTAGCCCAATGGCTTGATCCTCTAAGGCTATTTCTCTGGGAAAACAGCCAGGCTCGAATACCAATTATCCCATCTGAAATCTGGAAAAGCTCCACTGACTTTAATAGGAATAGTTAAATTTGGAATAACTTCATGTAGAGGGTTCATCCAGTCTGAAATGTGCACGGAGGAGGGTACGCTTCAGCCTGAACTAGAAGGACCTCTTATCAACGCCACTGGGAACAGCACGAGGGAACAGGGAGCGCCCTGAGTGCTGTTTGGAGGCAGTGTGACAAGAACTCCTCCCCCAGAAAGCAGTTGCAAATTAGTCCCGTAAATCTCTGCATTTGCTGCTATCACTATGGATTGGGGGGTGTGGAAGGGGAAGGGACAGAGCAGTGGGATTTATTACTTCGGAAACAACACCAAGGCATCCCCCAGAAGCAGAAACACTTTGGGATCGATTAAGCTTGACCTTTAGGCTATGCCACGGTAGCAGCCTTGGCTGGTATTATCTTTTGAAAGCACTGGTAGGAAACGGCTTCCAAAGAACACAGAGCAAAGCTGCATATAGGCCTTCCTTCCTAATATATAAGCAGCTAGAAGTTTGATAGCTCGCTGTTAGCCCATCTGTGGCTGTAGGTCACTCTCTCAAATCTTCATTTATGTCAGGTAATGCCATGCATCATTGATTTCAATTGAGGAGACGCTTATTAATAAGATTTAGTGTATTGGATTCTAAGACTAGCAGAAAGACCATTTATGTCACCATAATGATCCAGAAAGCTGGAATAACTCATCACATCACCGTGTAATTTTCATTAGATGCTTGCCACCGTTCTCAATGTTAACAGCTTGCTTAGAACATCTGGGCTCTACCGCAGGTCTCAGGATCTGAGACCCATATCGCATATAATGTGGAGCTTGCAAAGGATCCTCTGTTAGAAGTGATTAAAAATATTAAGATTAGATTAGTCGGGGAGGAGATGAATAAAAGGTGACATGATAGAGGCATGTAAGGTAATAAATGGCACAGAGAAGGTCAGCTGGAGGCTCCTGGTTTTACTTTTCATAATACAAGAATCCAATTAAATTAAAAGGCTATTTATTTAAAACTGATAAAAGGAAATACGCTTTTCACATGCGGTGTAATTAGGCAGCAGAACTCCGAAGTACGAGGTGCTGCAGAGGCAGGAATTTAGGATTGCCCCAGAAGAGGGCGTGTTCTCAGAGGCAGAGCATCTTAGCTCTCATCTTGAGCTCTGTAGGATAAAAGGCTTAGAGGGATACAGACTCCTGCTTTGGCCTATAAATCAAGTGCAAGAGACTGGGTACGAAGCTCGTAACAGCTGGCCCAAAGGCTCCCTTTCGTTTCAGAGGGGCTTGCTCCTGTCCACGGCTGGTGCGGGTGGCAGGGAATGCCCTCGTGTAATTTTATTGCTGGCCTTTACTGGGAACCACACGCTTTCTGTCCTCTGAAACAGCAGCACTGGGTTTGGCTGGTTTGGGATGCAGATTAAAGTGGGCATCACTGAGTCTGGTGATCGTGGCAGAAGAAAAATATCCCTACTTCCATTCCTGAATGAAAGGATTCCCACCTTAAAGTGAAGCGATGCAAACTTATCTATCTTTCTGAGAGAAAAAACAGTGTTTATAATTAAATTAAATACCATTTTTTTAAAGCAAGCCTTTAGGAGGCATTGTCTGCAAGGTATGAGTGAGAAGACCTGGTTAATAAATCTGTCTAACATATGCTTGGAATATCAGATGAGCAGTCACCAGCACAACCATTACAATAAAGACGCAGTATTATTTCACTATTGCTATTTATTTGCATGCCAACAAATGCCATCCAGATTAGGCTCCTGTTACGCTAGGAACTGTGTATACACACAGTAAGATAAGTGCTGCTAAAAAGCACTTGTGATCTCAATTTAAATTAAGCACAACAGGTATAAGTAACAAACAAATGTGGGCAATGAAAGAAAATGCATAAAAGCTCGAAAGATAAGGAGTGCCCAGAGGCTGCTCTTTTTTTTTCTTTCTTTTTTTGTTAAGAACCATAGCTAATGAATGGCCTGGAAAAAAAGTGTATTAAACACCATTTTAAGCAGAAACATCACTGAAAAATAAATTCAGAGTTTCATAATCATAAACATTTATACAGGAAATATGATGCTGAGAGTTTTGCTTATCCAATCGGGGATTTAAAATATGCCGTGTAACCACAGACAAGAATCAAAGCTGCTCCAAATACACTTCCCAGACACTCTTAACTGACAAGATTTAGGCCAAGATTTATCAGTAGAAACTATTTTTAAATATCATGTTGCCATTAAACATGTTTCAGAAAGTTGCAATCACGGAGTACTCACAGAAAGCAAAGTGTCTGAAACTGCCACCAAAACTCATTTTGAATAAAATGAATGTGAGGACCGAATGGCACTATTTTTCATTTGAAAATGTCATTCTTTCAAAATCAAAATATGTTGTGAAAATGCACTAATTCTGACTGGGGGATATAAAAGAATATTGACGATGATGAGATGTCCTGGTTTGGCATTTTTAGCATAATAGTCTCTGATGTTTCCCTGTGAAATGATTTAAATTCTACTTTTTCACCTGATAAACCATAATCATCAACACTGAAGCAAACAATTACAGTTTTGTCAACTGATGAAGGTCCACCTAAACAGTTTTGTGGGTTTGTGTCTGTTCCTGTTATATCACTCCTTATAAAAACCATCTCATGTCTGAACTAAATGCGTTTACAGACCCATCTGTCAGGTCCATTTTTAGCTTCAATCAACGAGACATGGGCCGAGAACTACAAAAACTCATCTCCAGAACCACTAGAGCCGTCCACAGGAGGGACTGCAGCCCGTGATGGATTATCAAACCGCTTTTGCTGGGAGAATTCCCCGATTCTTGCTTCACACCCCTATTTTGAAAGGGTGAAACAAACCAGGGGTGATTCTGCATTTGCTGAGTTGCTGTCTGCAGCCTTTCACCCGGACGTTTGGGACCAGCTCTGCTCTCCTACCAGGTAACCTGCAAGGATAAAATGCTTTAGTGCCCTTCTGTGTGATGGGAGAGACTAACTGGGCTCAGCCTCTGGCTGGGGAATCCCACTTGCCCACTTTTCTATTCTTTACCCCCATTTCTGAGCTTCTCCCTCCATTTCTCCTGGCCATTACCTGCCATTGTGTGTGACCTGTGGATGCATCCCCTAGAGACGACAGAGGGAGGTTTTGACAAAGGTCTCTGAGACGAGCCACTCTAAAAGTGACAAAAATGTAAAACCCTGCTGAGCTAAATGCAACGTGAAAAGGGCAAAGCTAAAGTCGGCTCAGCAGAAGCAGTCCCCCTTGCTCAGAACAGACTGCCTCAGCAGAGACCAGGGCTGGCCTGCTGTTACCTCGCACTTCTGAGCAACAGGACTTTTAATTCAGCACCCGGGGGCGAGAGGGAAAGGTCTGTGCCTGATGACATTTCTTGTCTCTGATCCCATCTGCGGCCACCAAAAGTTCAGCTGGCGTTCCTGAACACGATGGCTGTCCGGGAGGCGTCACGCTGCCAACGAACTCACCCCAGCGTGGCTTCAGCGTACCGAGAACTCGGAAGAGAAAACCTCTCCCACCCTCAAAACCTCAATTAAAATGAAGAGCGGAAGGTGTAAGATGCCCTCTGGTCATCACACAAGCACCTCCTGCCTGAACCCATGCAGACACACGAAGCACACGCCGTCATTTCCAGCAAAGGGAGAATGGGACGTCATGCCGCAGCCCAGGGGAAAGTGACCACCAGGTTCGAGCTGAGTATAACACAGACGAGCACTGTGAAATGCCACTCTGCGTGCTTTAGTTTCCCCACACGAGTGGGAGAAGGCGCTGCTGGGTTAAGCCTGGGGTCTGGAAAGGCGGTGTGCGGAGCGAGCCAGCCGCCCTGCATTCACACCAAAACCCCTGCTGCTGCTCTCCTGGGGGGCGTAAGCTCTTTCTTCCCGCTCTGCCCCTGTTCTACAATTCATGGTGCACACTGAGATTGGGAAAGCAACAAAAGAAAACAGCAGAGATAAATATTGTGGAAGAAGAGCAAAGCTGCCACGGAGGGACGTGCAAGTGCACGCATGCCCGTGAGCGGGGACTCTCGGGCTGTGCCAGGGAGCGGGATGACTGACAACAGCCTCTCGAGGGCTACGAGCCAGGCACGGCAAAAAGCCACCGCTGTAAAGCAGCGATTTGGCTGCGGCTGGTGCGCGGAACCACCCCAGGAAACAGCAGCAAAGACCAAGGTGTGAATCCAGCCCACGCAGCCCTGGCAAAGTCCTGCTCATTTCCTCGCAAAATGGGCTCTAAAGTGCTGTGAATCACCCAATTCCCAATTTATTTCTGAAAGCCATTCAGGAGAGGGAGAACGACAGAGGAACATCTGTGCTGGTAAGATATACTGGAACCCAAACAGCGAACAGTATTTCAGTGGGAATTAAACTTCTTCCCCTTCCTCGAGCTTGCAGTTGACAAGAATTTTCATGCAACAAAGGGAAAGGAAAGAAAAGCATTTGGCAACACCTCGGTTGTTGTTTTTTTCCCAGACAGCTGCTTGAGCAAGGTTTTTATCTGCCCAGAGGTTACAGCTGACTGGTTGTGCCAGCGTCATTAGCAGATAACATGAGCAGCTCGTCTGGAAAAGACAAACACCCATCTATCCCGCTCCTGCTCTCCTGTGGGGGTCACCAGCAGATGTCTGGATGAAAACACGACAGACACACTGCCCTCCCCAGCTTTCCCAGCTCCCAAACTGTGACTGTAGGGTTTGGCAACACTTCCAGATGAGGGATCCCAAGGATGCTTTCTAATTCCTGACTGGAGCACACCACCCAGGCAGGCACCATCCCCTCGGTGCGATGGCAGAGGAGGTCCCTCTGCTTCCTGTGGGCTGATCCCCATGGCAAAAAAAGCAGCGAGGACCAGAGCAGAGCTGTCTTTGCTCCAAGGGGACAGCCGTTCGGGTGGCAGCGGGCTGGGGATGCGTGTCCAGCAGGGAAGGCTGCCTGCAGCTGTGGCACTTCTGCTCTATGGCACCAGGATCTCAGATCCTATCCTGGTGGTTCCCTAGGATTAGAATAATACCGTGCTTTGATAACAGCACAGTGCCCATGAGGATCTCAGCACTGACTAGTCATTTTGTATCAGCCATGTGCTGAAAAACACTCCAGCAAAATATGTATACAGAGAGGAGAATTCCCGTCGAATGACTGGATTTCAGTAGAGCTTCGCGGGACTTGATAGACTCAGGCAAAATGCTAGGGAGGGCACTTCAGCTTGCTACTTCTCTGTATGGGCTCATTAATTAAGGCCTCATATGAAAGCATCCCATAGTTTTCTCCTGTGGTGGCCAGGCAGTTCAGAGCAACGCTGCTGCTGTTCTTTCAGGGCTGTTCCTGCAGCACACACGAGCTCTGAGCTAGCAGAGACAGGAGCAGCTGCTCTCAGAGGAGCCAGGAGGGCTGCTCCAGCACATCCACACCGCTGAATAGCTGTCAGAGCTGCAACAAAATTTTCCTTCCTTAATGATGTTACTCCCCTGATCAAAAAGCACCACCTCCTGGCAGTGCAACACGCAGTTTGGAAAGGTTTTGTTCGCACAGGGACTTGGTTAGAGAAGGGCTGCTGAGTAGAGTCAGTTAGCGCATGAAGAAGAGTGCTACGGGACTGAAGACCTCTCCACCATCCTGGGGACCCTGTTCTCACTGCCACGGGGTGGGTAACACCCTAGGAGCCTCTCTGCCTGTGCTGCAAGGTGAGTGTTTTGCCCTCTCTGCAGTGGCAGAGGGAGAGGGGGTCTCCTCCAGGACAATAAACTCTCAGCCTGCTTTTTTCTGCTTAAAAAACACATAGTAATGATGCTTTTATCACCAGCTCTCTGCATCCCTAATCTTGTAAGCGAATGCAAAGGGCTAAGGTTTTAAACGGAGACCTTGCCTTGGCCTGAAGGGAATTCCTGGTTCAGACGGCGGAGTTGTTCCTCCGACCAGCTCCAGCCAGCTGCCTGCCTTTGAAACAGAGCTGGCCAGCTTTCTTAGCAGCTCCAAAGCCCTCACTCCTAGCTTGCCCTAACTTGGCCTTCTTCCTGGTAAGAACAGGTCCAGCTCTGCTGTCATCTCATCCTTGCTTCTCTCTGGAACCTGGCCATATCTCAGCCTGTTGAATTTCCTACAAAATGGGATTGTTGCATCCTGGCAGATGAGCAGAGCGCTCACCTCCACGGTAACACATCTCACCAGGGGGCATAATTTTTCCTTATTCCCTTCCCCTGTTCCAAACCTTGCCTATTTTATCGCATTAAGACTCAGAGTCCGTTCAATCCGAAGAAAAAGTGTGGCGTTCAGCCTACAAGGACCAAACAAGGAAGCAGGGGACATAAAGAAAGAAAACAAAGAAAAAACTCACAGGTGATAACTACAATCGAAATGCTAAATACTTCTAAACACACACGGCTATATATAAATTCAGATAAGTAGATATAAAGCTTCCGCAAATATATTTAGGTTGAGAATGAAAAGGTTTCTGTCCACCTCCTGAGCAACAAGGCTCTGGAAAGGGGCAGGGAGGGACACAGGCACAGCCTGGCTACTTTAAGAGCAGAGTCAGAGCAAGACATTTCATTATACTTTCACGAGGAGCCCTGAAAATGAATAAAAACTGCAGACAGGAGGCGGGGAGGAATAAAAGGAGACAGAAAAATGTCCTTTAAAAGATCATTTCAGATGAAAGAGCATCATTTTCCATGGTCATATTACATTGAAGATTATATACTAAGGTACAAAAAATGTCCCTAAATATCAGGCTGGGACATTTACAGTCCTGGTTTAGAGATACATAGATCCCAAGAGCAAGACACATCTTGATCTGTCAGTAGCCCAAGCAGAGAGAAAGCCAGAACTCCTGGATTTTCCACTCGGTTTTGCTCTCCTCCTCTCCCAAACTCTCTCATACACCACCACCAAAACTAGTCCTGAAAATTAAATTTTGGGGGAGAAACTTTGGGACATCCGGTTATCCGTCTCATTCTTCCTGCAATGGGAGGAGAGGAAAGGAGACCTCAAAAGCTAATTGGGTCTGCAGAATGCTTTGAAGACCTGGGAAGCGATGAGCTGTGCATGACAAAATGCGAAGTCCCATCATGTTACCTCGGGCTTCAAAGCGGCTGGGGGTGGGCACGGCCGTCAGCATCCTCATGTCGCCAGGGAACTGAGCCTGCAGCCCTGCCTGACACAAGGCAAACAGCAGCTGGGGCCGCTCCAGTCTCCTGCTGCTCATCTCAGTCTGCAGAGGAGCTGTGCCTGCAGGCTCAGGAGCCCTGGCCCTCCCGGGAAGGTGGGCAGTCCAGGCCCCAGGGTCTTTGGTGGTCCCAGCTGCTTTCCCCACTGGCCTTATCACGTAATTCCCACTTGTCCAGCATTTCTCATCTCTCCTTTCCCTCTCACCTCCAACACCATCGAACGCTGCTGGCCGTGAATTGCCTTTTGGTAGAAAAAAAAAAAAAAGATCAGCTCCTTCCTTTTTCTGAACCTCTGAATTTAATTAGGCTCATTCTGCACTTGCCTCGACTCGACGACACACGAAGAAAATTAATGTTACCAGCAGCCATCGCAGACTTCCACTGGGGCCCGTGGGAGTCTCCAATTACTTCCACTACTGGGCTACGTCAAGGATAAGAATAAAGGGCTTTAATTATTGACCCTACAGTGGTGGGCAATGGCAAGAAGATGGATACTTGGCTACCTCAGGGGTTAGCACGGGATCCTGATAGCTGCATTTGGAAGGGAATACAGCAAGGGTTGTCAGGAGCAAATAAATTCTGAGCGTGGAGCCTTCCAGCAGCCTACAGAAGCCACAGGTCTGCCTGGGCTGGCAAATGAACCAGGGCAGCGTGATGAAGAGTGCTCCTCAAGTGCACGGGACTAGTGGTGATGCATGTTTCTGAGCACTTGCACAAGTGCCAGTCCTAAAATAGGGCAGCTGAACATCGACAGACATCTCTGCGCACAAAACTTCCCATTTCACTCCCCTCGGTTTAATCCTTCATAACGCCGCTGTGCTGAACACGAGCTATTGCATGACCTTAAGGGCGAGCAGAAAGGGGAGATAATGTGCAAGAAGGAACATGGAAGTCAATATTATTATTTTTTTTTCTATCAAATAGATTTTCCTCGAGTAAAATACTTTCATCAACACTGAGGGGGAAAAAGAACAGAAAAAAGAAAAAAGGTGAAAAACTAAGGTTTCTTACATTTTGGGGGAATCAAACACTGGTAATGTACAGGAAAACTTTCACAACAGAAATTATTTTTGACAGCAAAAATGTCTTTAAAACCATGTTTTTACATGTTCTAAAAATGGCTGTGAACACGCCTAATCTCATGTGTGCGCACACTCACTTGCAGAACAATTTTAACAAAGCCATAAAAAAAAAAAAGACATTTCTCATAGGAATAGCAGAAAACCAAACAAAGAAAAAAATCACCCCTAAGCGCTCTCACCCAGCAATTTCTAGATGGAAAGGTTAAAATTCACTTTCCTGCGAATTCTAGCACAGAAACCAGAAGTGGTGGAGGTGCCAAGGCTTGCATCAGTCCACTCGGGCCCCACGCTGACCTCGGCACAAATCCGGCTCTTTTCCAACCCCGTTCTTTTCAAAGGAAAGCTCTGAAATGCTTAGGACGGATGAGCTAAGTATGTCATGAGGTTTTAAACAGCCCCAGCTTTCAAGTCATAGTTTCCACTAAATAATTCACTATTTCATAAAAAAGAGGTGACACGTTTATTACCTATATTTTTATGGGGTATCCAATGAAATTTTATAGGAAGTATTTGGCTGCTGATGAATCAAACCCAAAAAAAAGAGAGGATTTGTCATCCCTCTGTTAATGCAGGTCTATATTTCCCATTAAACAGCTCTTTGGCTTCGCTGAAGCCAAGCTAGCTGTTCCCCAGCGAGGGCAGCACGGCGTCCTGCTGGAAGCCGATGAATCTGGGTCTTTGCGGACCGGCGCCGCGTACCTGCCGCCATCGTGCTGCACATCTCCCGGCGCTGCGTCACACCCAGCTAGCACAGCAAGTGCGTGGGCTGAGCACCATATGGAGAAATGTAAGCAATTTAGGGAGATGCGAAACATCTATTTGGAGCCTAATTTAGCCAGGAGTCAACTTTTTCTGTTATTTTCTTTTTCTAGGAAGGATTTTCAACATATATATGGAGAAAGTAAAGGGCGAAGATATCTCTGCATTCAGCAGATGGGTCAGATCCAGCGTTAGTGTTATGAAGGATGCAAACCTCCCTTTACCATTTCCCTGCCAGACAGATTTCTCCATAGCTCTTGGGGTACAGGGCAACTAAAACAATGACCCACAATGAAGGCTCTTCGGTTATGAAATGCCTACGCCGGGAAAGCAGCTTTGTTCTGCAGATCCAAAGCTTCACAGGCTGTAGGAAAAAATAAACTGGCTTTTTTTTTTTCTTTACTACATTGTCACCCATCTCCAAATCTTGCCACCACTTTCTCTCAGAGCTCTGGAGGAAGGTGGGAACAAACTGGTGCCCATTTTCCCTAATACCTCATTGCAGGAAAAATAGGTGCCATTTCTAGGGTCTGTATAGCTCAGCTCCGAGAGACTTTCACTCTTTCCCTTCTTGAATGGCTGTAAAATCTCTCTTAAGGGTTTTAAGACACATAAAAACAGCAAAGCCTGAAATGATATGTAGGTGGGTATGACGTATGAAGGACAACTTCACTCAATCCTACAGCCAAATAATGGCTCTTTGGGTAATTAGTATCTGATATTTTTAAACAGATGGGTCCCTCTGGCTGTGGGCACCTACAAGGCTGAAATCAATCCTGAACAAGTATTATATTAATTTCCAAGATCCTTGTCTCTATGGACAAAAACCCGCTGTCTTCCCACGAACGTTATAATGATGAGAACATTAATATCAGATAATTATGACTTTGAAAGATTAAATGAAAAACAGTGATGATGAGGAAAAGGCATTATGTTAAATAAAACTACTGCCTGTGTAGGCTGTTAAGACTCGTCTGTTGACAGATTCAGACCGAAATAATAAAAGCAAGAGGAAGGAAGAGGTGGTTTCTTTCTGTCCAAAGTGGCAGAGGTGCAAATCTGAGGAAGGACTCCCAGGGAAACAGAGTTATTCAGACAGAAAAGGCATCTCCATTGATCTATAGTAAAAATGCTTAGCCCCTTTTTATAATGCTTTTCATCCTCAGAGCTTTTCATCTTTTCAGTGCATGCTCAGGGTTTTGATTTGCCCGATTATGCTTCTAACAATAAAAACACAGAGCAATCCTACAGTCTTTCTTTGAAGGATCTCATAGGGTCAGGAAGAACATCTGCCTAACCTGTGATATGGACAACTCTTCTTATCTGCCATCAGAGAGAGAGAGTTGTACAGGACACGGGTGCAGGTGGGCAAGCCTTGAAGTTAGAGCCAACATCTGAAGCCAAGATAAAGCCCGAGCGTCTGAAACTACAAATAAGAATCAAGGTAGTCAACAAAGATCAGGAGCTGAAGAGAGGATCAGTGAGGGAAAGATCAGAAGATGACACTGGAGGAAGCTGAGAGGTAGGAAAGAGACGGGCTGTAGCCATCGGATGCCTCAGCTGTCCTCCCAGAAAATAGCTATTGTCTCGCCACTGTCTGAAACAGAGCTACGGCCTCGCCGCTCCGTCACCCACACCGAGAAACAGGAGCAAGTTCAGAGCCCCTTTCCAGGCCCAGCAGCTTTAGCAAGCAGATATCAGAGCTCAAAAAAAATGGAAAAAGTGAATCCCTAGGTCATTCCAGGACTGTTCCCTCCTTGCATGAGCTCCTGTACCTCGCACTCTCCTGGCCAAGCAGGTACGACCGCCTGGGATGGATGCTGACCCAGAGGGGCACTGCAATACTCCAGCACTGCAAATCCCCAAACCCTTGCACGTTCCCAATGCTCCCATATTCTTGTTTCAGGTTTTTGCCTCTCTCCCCACGAATACACCCAAGCAAAGTAGAAACAGTCCCTTAAGAGGTAGAGACCAACCTGTTCATGCCTGCATCCTTTGCTGAGGGCTAGCACAGGGCAGAATTGTAATTGCTTGCCCAGCCCCATTCCAAGGCGTGAAAGAGGCATGTTTTCTTCCTACCTCCTTTTATTTTGCTTGCTCCAAAGGAATTTTAAGAATATAAAACCTTACTGCTGTGTAATAAGCACAATCCTCTTAGAGCAAAATTTGACAGGCACTGAAGGTATCTTAATGGATGCATTATTTCAAACGCTCCTTTCTGTTTGATATCTGGCAAGCAGAGGGAAATGTGATTAGAGGATGCTGGGGACACCGCATAGCTGGCCTCCCTCCCTGCCTCTCCTATTCAGATGGTTTCCCCCCTGTTGGTGACCTTTTGAATCTGGCTCTGATCTGGACCTGAATGAGAATTTCTGACCCTTTGATGGAAAAGGTAGAAAAGTTTGTGTGCACTAAATTCCTTTTCTGTTCCTTAAAAAAGTTCTTAAATAAGGTTCATTGCAATCCTTTAAGCCAGCCGCTTTTATCTATTTTTATATGGAATTTAAAGGTTTGTTTCCCATCACCACTTCCCTGTTGGTTCCTTTTTGATCGAATTACATCAGTAGCCAAGAGTCAAAACGTTCCCTGTAGCCATAACAAAGCTCCAGCTACACTCCAAAATGAAGATGCTGCATTGCACACCGGCATCGACTTCAGTGGCGATAGCTCTGAGTCAGGATGCAAGCATCTCCTTCACTCTCTTCATCATTAAGGTTTTAATGCAGTTTTGGCTCACAAGCTGGTGAGATGCTGCATTTTATAAGCTGTAACCAGGCATTAACATCCAGGCGTGTCGGGCTCTCCATTACCAGTCATGCCTTCTGCTGTGCTCTGCCCTGCTCCGTACAGAAAATGTTGTGTTTGCAGCAGTCCATTTAGTGGCTTCAAGGCTTGGGCAAAGCTCCTCACTACTCTCCCTTGAGGAACATTATGTCAACAGATCCTCATCAAATCGCTAATTATAATAATTAGGAGAGGATGATCTAGGAGCTAACAAGCATGTTGACTCTGTTCGTGATGCCGTCAAACTCATCCTTCTTTCCCCTTCGCTCCTCTCCCCAGCACGCAGTCAGGGCTACAGCCTGACCTCCCCGCTCTGCTTTCCCCAGCAGGCACACGGGATTCAGGCACACCGGGGTGCTCTGGTTACAGCAGGGAGGGAGATTCCCAAGCTATCCCAGCTGCTGCAGCTGTTAATCAAAATAAATTAAGATAGATCAGAAAAAAAAAGAAAAAAAATAAAGAAGCTACAAAATTCAACACAAGGAAAACTCTTGAACTCAGATACTTTGAAAACTAGACTGTGCTCCGGACTTCAGATTTCATGGCCCTGAAAAATTCCTATTGATTTTAATAGCATAGATCAGGTCCTGACGCACATCGATTTCCATTATCTTTCTCTCTCCTTCTGTTCTGCTGCTAACACCCATTCCCCTGGGATGCGACAGTCCTATTTTAACACGCTGCTTTCTCTGCAGGGGATAGTGCTTCATTAGCAGTCTCAAAAGGTGGGAGGGAAGCAAGTTAGCTCTGGGACATATGGCTGGGCCAGATCTGTCCCTGGTGTAAATTCAGCTAGCTTGATGCGTGCACGTGTTCTAGAAGCAAATCTGGATGTGACCCATTTCTGTGTGGGCTGCGTGCTTTGAGTTTGCTGCTGGGTTCTGAGCACGGCAGAGCCCCGTTTGGATACACGGTGAGCCTGTGGGGAGGCTGAGGGCAAGGATCAGGAATCTGCAGATGCAAAAGTGAGCAGATGGAGGGAGAGATCAAGAAACACCTTCTCATCTTTATTCTCAAGAACCAGATAAGGAAGTGGTCTAGACAAAAGTGACAAGATGGGTAAAATGATGGTAATCTGCCTTCCCTCCTCTAGCTCACTCCCTCCCAAAAACTGTTTCAAAGAAAGGAAGGAAAAATCTCAAAGCCAAAAAAAGCACATTTTCTCCATTAAGCTTATTGATTATCTGAGCAGACCAGAACAAGATCAAAGTGAGTTGGGGAAAACGGGAAGCTAATTAGAGAAAAAAACTATACACGAGAAAAAAATATCAGAAAGCAAAACCAAACCCTGGCATAGGTGGGGAGGAAGGCTGTGAGGCAGGTTGGATGCTCAGGACCCGATGCTCCAGCAGCACCCCCAGCCTCTGCCCACAGGTGCACTGCCAGGAGAATGCGATCGCAAGGGAGCCGTGCAAATCCGTGCTGCTTTTATGGTCATCGGAGCATATGTTTAAGGCTTGATTTTCAGAGGTGCTAAGCAACCTGTGCGGTTCAACAAGAGCTGCTGTCACATTTGAAAAATCAGAACAAGAAACATTCAGTCACAGCAGTGTGCTGGGTGCTGCACAAATCAATAGGAGGATCAATAAAACAAGATTAGTATGGGGGCACGGGTGTACCAACACGTTCCTAACTCCCAGCTATTGGTAAACACTTGCACATCCCTCTCTAGAAATAAATACACTCCCTCTCACATGCAGATGCTCCTACACACAGATAAACCTGCACAAATGCTCATATAAATTCAAATGAGAAAAATACTTTATTGACGTGACAGGCGCTATGAGCGCAGCCAAAATGCAAGAGGAGAAACCTGTCGGAGGGAGATACGATTCAGCAGCCAAGTTGAACACGCACAGCCTCACCTGGCACGGGACGTGGAGGGGGAGCAGAGGAGCAGGGAAAGCAGTCCCAGGCCACCAGCTCTGCCAAGGCAACCTGGAGCACGGAGCCTGCACCTCCTCGTGCCGCCCCAGCGCATCCCTGGCACCCTCTCTCTGCCTCAATGAACCTCCTATGCCAGGAGTGCTTCTCCTCCTCGCCAGCACGCTCTCTGGAATGCTCTTCCCTTTCTCCCATCCAACTCAAGCTGTCCCCTCCCTTCCCTGAAGTTTCCTTCTCAGCTATCAGGCATTCCTGTCTCGTTACCTCGCACCTCTACGGCTTTTCGGGCAGCGATGGGTGGGAGCGAGCCAGAGCCTCTCAGCACTTGGCAGAGCTGATGGAAATGAGGCTTCGGCGGGTTCTGCACCCACAGGAAGGTCTGCGGCCAGTTGGGACCAGCAGCTATGAGAGTAAAGGTGCAAAACCACTGATTGTAAGAGATGGGGGTGGAACCAGCTGGGAAGAGTCCAGCACCGCACAAATGAATCACGAAGAAAGAAAATCTGAGGCTGGAATAGAATTCCCCTCCGGGTTCTGAGGGTGCAGCTGATGGAGATGGTTGTGGTTGGGAAAGAATTTTCCCCCAAGGGACCTTGGCAAGAACCGAGGGGAAGGAGGACAAAGATGTATTTTCTTCTTGAGCACAAAGCAAGAATTCCAAGAAGGTGAGCAGACATGCGTTGAAGACACTCCTCTAACAATCAAGTCCCTGTAAATGCCAGGTTTAATTCCTCCTTGTGGTGCTCTCTCAGCCTTTAGAGGTCCAGAAAATCTGGGATTGAGCTCCATCTCTAACACAGACATGCAGAGCTCTGTAACAACACGAGGATGAGAGGGCTGGGTACGGCTCTGGGTCCATCCAGCCCCTCGCCCATCTCAGACAGCACTGCCAGCAACTACCGAAGGAAGGAACAGAAGATACGAGCAGTGATTCTACAAGTTAGGTAGAGATAATGTTAAGAGACTTGATTTTATGCATCTCAAGGTAAAAGCCCAAGCAATGGAAGAGTTAAGTTAAATATTGCTGCCTGCTGCATGTACGTTGACCCGTTGTTCTGCTCCACTAAGATCTTTCTGCTTACAGGAAAACACAAGTTAAAAAGATAACGTTTTTGATAAACCATTAAAACAAAAGCCACTTTCTATTCCAAACGTTCACAGTAGCTGCCTCCACAGGTGACTGCTAAGTAGACCTCTAGCAAGAGAGCACATCTTGTTTGCATAAAATGATCATCTCTGCAAGTAAAGCCAGACGTTTATGACTTCTGAGATTTCCCCTCCTCCACAGAAACTTTGCTGGGCATCTCCTCCAGCTCTGATTCCAGCATGAAGCAAGGTCTCAGCCCCTGGATGGGACAGCCCGTGTTTCCTAAGTGTCTGTCCTCATGCTCCTTTTCTTCCAGAGCTCTGGGGAACATCGTGGCACCCAGTGCCCAGAGCTGGTGGGTGCTCCGTGAAGACAAGGGGCCTTTAAAAACAGAACCCCTGTGCCATGGGGGTTTTGTATCAGAGTAACAACAGGTCTTTGCATTTGGCCCTCGTGAACATCTATGTAGCTGCTCCCTGGGGACGATAACTGTCCTCCCAAACACTGAACACTCTCTCCAGGCAGTATATGACTACCTCCATGCCTAGCTCACATCATCTCTCCATTTCCCAGGGTGAAGCACGGCAGCTGGGTAAAGCAGGACACAAGGACAAGCCAGAAGACGATAGCCAAGGAAACGAAGGAGAATTCAATGTCCATTTGAACGTGCAGAGAAAATCTTAATGAGACGGCAGGATGCAATTACTCACGTTGGAGTTCTGCCAGCTAATACCCATGCAAAATACCGCAGATCTGAACGGACAAAGGGTTTGGGGACCTCTGCTTTATATCAGCAAGACACAGCTATCCTGCTCAAGGACAAGGATGGGAAGCTGGGGGCACTGAGGCAGGCAGGCTAGCATCCAACCCTACAAGAAGAAAAGTGATGTCAGAACAATGTAAGGACAAAGGAAGGAGCAACTCTGATGAAGCAAGCCCAGGAAACCACTCCACTGCTTTCTGCATTGCATGGTTTTGTCATAGAGGAAGGAATTAAAACATAGCATGGCTAAAATCCATTTCAGGCCAAATTCTGGACTTCAGCATGCAGCAGAGCAGGCTCTCGCAGAAAATCTTCCATCTGTCTCTGCTCCCTCTGGCTGGTACAATGACAGATACCTGCCTGCTATCTGCATCAGCCCCTCTGTAGAGAAGAAAACTGGAAAAGCTTTCCCAAAGTGGAACATCCCAATTTAGTCAGACAGGACAGCAACAGAAGAGGGTACAATGTTGTAAGGAACAATTTGCCCTGTGAAGGTAGAAGTGAAACAAAATGCAGGGGAAAAAAAAAAACACCCACAAACCTACAGCATCCAGCCAGCCAGCCCACCTCCTGCCCCATGGGAAGGTTTGAGTTAGAGGAGCTTGCCTTGCGTTGGCTGATTGCAATTACACCATCCGCTGTCTGGCTGGAAATAAAATGAAATTGCAACAGAGTTCCAGCTTTAATTGAAATTTCCTGGGATCTGTTATTACACGGCAGAGATTGTTCTGCAGCACTAATGAGCCTTTGCTCAGATGATTATCCAAGTGTCTCTCCAGTCGCTATTTCATTATTGTATTATTAATGATCAGATAGGATTGTCACAGCTGAGATGAAGCTCGAACATCAGACAACAGGCAGAGCAGCACGCGGCTCCGAGCACGCAGCCAGGGCTGCTCTGACATCCCCCTGCCGCAGCGGCACCGCCGGCGCGCAGAACATGAAGTGCATCCCAATTCTGCTGGGGGGCAGCAGGGCCACTTTGCTATTTCTTTTTTGGTGCATTGCACTGTTCAGCTACACGAACCCTGCCATCCCGATGAGTTTAGTGTGCCGCTGTGCGGGGCACACTGGAAAGGCTGATGCTCTTCAGACTCTGTCTTCCAAGGAATATTTCTCTTTTTTTGTTCCTTCTTGCTTTGCTCATGTTGTAGCTACAAGGCTAAGACTAAACAGGGAAGCCTTTTAATTTATTTATTGTTATCATCCAGTGAAAGGAGGACTGTAGCTTTCCCATTTCATTACTGGCATCAAGAGCCTCCAGGAGTCCCCCTGAGAGTCTGTATGGGTTTCTCAGTCTGAACTGATCACTAAACTAGTTTTAACATTCAGGGGATGCTTACCCGCCCCACGTTCAGTTGCTTGGAAGTATCTCAAACCCCTCTCATCCAGCAGGCTGCCCTGCGCAGAGTCCTGCACGGATCCTGCTTGGCATGAAGCAGGGCCGAGGCTGGCAGCTCTCGGTGTTGGCGAGGAGACCCGCAAGGTTTGGCAGCGCAGGGGAAGACCTGGCTCACCGCAGCCCGAGCAGCTCGGCAAGCAGCTCCCCCCCCGGCCTCCAGGAGCAGAGCTGCACAGAGCAATGCTGCTGAAGGACAACGCTGCATCTGTGCAGTTATGGGATGCCACATTTGTCACCGTCCCTTTGCTGGGTCTCCAACAAATACCCGAGTAAAGCCAGCTCCACTGTCAGCTGCAAGACCGCTCCGTTGCTGAATGCAAGTCAAAAAGCCATCACTCATGAAAAAGCCTGGAACAGCACAAGATAAGCTTGCAATCTCATGTTACCACACACTCAGAGAAAGATACATATTTATGTGCCTGAAAGGCCCGTTTCCCTTTCTAAATAACGGTACTAAATCCCACTTCTCTGCTTTCAACAGCACGGCACAGCCCAGCGCTGCAGAGCACCAGCCCATCCAAACCTGGCCGCTCAGCATCATCTCGTGGCTAACTGGCCAGAACATTGCAAGTAGGCAGAGGCATCTCACAGCCAGCTCCCAGAAACACCACACAGGGCCCTGAGCTCGTCCAAACCCTTGAAATACACCATTCTTCTCCGTTTTGATCAGAATCCAGGAGTTCTGGTTCCGTTTACTTCCAACTTTGCGTGCTCCTTTGTGTGCGATGTCTGGCAAATTACTTCTCTGTATTTCAATTACTTCAGATGCAAAACGGGATAAAACATTAAATCCCAAAGCTGGGTGGCATTTCAGGTGTTTTATTGGTGGTTTTGTGTGTGTGTGTTATTTTTGTTGTTGTTTTTGAGACGTGGCCAGAAACAGGAGAGTTTTAAAACAGTGGGAAATATCTGCAAAGTCAAGGTGGGTTTAGGGAACAGTTTCAGTTAACAGAAGCATTTGTAAAAATGCAGAACTGTCAAACCTTTATTTTATATTTATTTTTCACTACAACCATTTCTGATTATTATTATTATTTAAGCAAAATGTATTAACCCATGAAGGAAAGATAATTGCTCCCTTGAAGCTGGCTGAGTGCTTGAGCCATTATGAATTTTTTATGGAGGCTTTGTTGCCCGAGATCCTATGCATATATTAGTAACTGGACAAAAAATGTATTCCACTAATATTTGGTTTTACCATTGAATAACTATTCCAATATTTGAATAACCTTCTACACTCAGGAGCGCAAAAAGTTTGGGGATCTTTGTGAAGGAAAATACCCTGGTAAGTGCTAGGTATTGTTCTTAATCCTAATAAAAGGCAATCTACATGTCTGGGAATCATTTTCCTAAAACCCTAGCATAGATTCTTGCTTTTCGTTTTGTTCTTTCTCAAGAACACATCACACACGATTAGATCATTATGGTCTATCAATTTGTCATATTTCAGCAATTTTTTTCCTTTAAGAATCCAAGATAAGAAATCACTAAAAAGGTCTAAAACTAGAGAAAAATCATTTTGCAAAAACAATTGCTCCATTTCGATGTCAAAACACACAATATTCTTCTCCTTTGAAAGAACATAAGAGGAATCACGTCCCCCTTAGCAGCAATGATTTCCTCCTTATTGTTGCACGCCGGGGCTGCAGGTACCCGGCGCGGGGATGATCAGGGAGCTTTGATTGCTGCGGCAGTGCCCTCCTGCAGCCACCCCCCATTTCAGAGCAGTGCCACCTTGCACACTCGGGCAGTCTGCGTACACACATCCATACACACAAATTGCTCTTGGCGGGACCAAGATTACAGAAAAGAGGAGCTTTTCTGTAGTTCCACGTTAGCCAGGAGCTCAGCAGAAGCAAGCCCAGTGCATTCCCAGCTTCTCAAGCAAGACTCAAAGCTGGCTCGGATGCGTCTATCCAAGCACCTACCCTGAATGGGGGCAAAGTAGACCGGTTGTGGCGTACAGGAGGATTAGTTCAGTGTGAAATAAAGATATGATGATGAGACGTGACCACATTAAATTGCTGGCCCAGCCTGACTCCACGGGGGCAAAGCAGCCCCGATCCATGACTTCATCTGAACATGCTTCAGCAGCAGCGGCTTCTCCCTGCACCCCCAGGTCATTAGTATGCCACGCTAGCGGGTCAAGGAAGACAAAAAGGTCCCTGTGGCTCCCATCTGCCCCACTAGAAAGGATGAGCTGATTATGTTTTACATTCAATCACAAGAAATAATCAATCTGTAATTAAGAGCCTTCTCTCCCACCCCTCTGTCAGGTCTCTGCCTCTTCCCCCTTAGCACCCCCCACCAAACCTTCCAGCATGGAGTCAATTTAATGAGATTTTGCAGTAACAAATGACCAGTTTGTAATAATTATATTTTCTTCCGCAATTGCTGTAAAAATGATTTAAAGCAGAGAAGGCTCCAATTTATTAAGCATCAGATTTTCTGCGGTGAACTTTTAACTATGAAAAGAGCCTCTGAGACTGAGGGAGCTCTCCTCCCCCACTCAGGGCTTTGCCATAGCCCTGAAATATTGATGGTTTGTAGATGAAAACGTAACGGTGGAAATTTGACTCCTTTATGAAAATAAATGAATCCCGTGTCAGGCAGAACCCAGCTGCACTCGCTGCCCTTTCATCATGCCTTATGGCAGCATGGCAAGGGAAGAGGAGAAAGGAGTTGCACACAGAACAGGCCCATCCTCAGCCACTCCCAGTCCCATGTTCTCCTACCTAATCCCTCTGCAACTTTCAGGCTATAGGGGAAAAGCCCAGAGCCAAAGGGAGTTCAGGTTCTCAGCTGTGGCACCTCTGGGCTTGGTGGGTTCACTGAGAACAACAGACACCGTAAATAACATCAAGCTTGGAGCTCCTACTACTTGGAGGACCAAAAACCTGCTTCAGCTGTTTTTTGGACCAAAAACGTGCTTCAGCATGTGTTTGCAGCTCAGTGATGAACTTTAGAGAAAAGTCTTGAAGGCAGGGATTTACTTATCCTAAAACACAGCTCGTGCACAAGGCTAACCCCCCACAGACAGACCACTTTTCTCCATCTCTGGCAGTCTTGGCTTTCCCTCAGGCCCCCTACCCTACCATTAGAATAAAACCTACGTCCACATTTTTTTTTAGACCAACCTGCCATCTGGACCTTAAAAGCACTGGGGACGGAGCATCTGGAGGAGGCCTAGAAATGATGTTCTGACTTTAATGCTTCATTTGGAAAGCACTTTGCTAGCCTTGATAAATCACAACACTCGAGTTCTGTAATTGTTTCTACTTTAGTCAGAGACCATGGATAAATCAGTTATGTAGGCAAAGTCATGCAGAAAGCTCCAGAGGATGCAAGAGGCCAACATATTGACTCTTGCAGTGCCTTGGCAGCGCACCGCATGCCAGAGCTGGGAAGGGAACCAGGAGTCCTGGTGCAGCCCCTTCACCAAACACCCAGCTCTCTCCCTGAGTGTTCTTCTCCATTAAACCTTGCTGCAGTTTGCATCATAAGTCTTTTCGCAGCAAATCGGATGCTCTTTCATTTTTATTATGGCAGATTATTTATATCACAAAGGCAGAGTCACCCAGCTGCGAGGTGATATAAAAACGTCGCTAATGCTAAAGAAATTGATCCCACGCCATTAGTTTTCCAGGGGCTCTCGTTTCGAGCCAGCAGTGCGTCCTGCATTTGCGGACCTTTGATGTGTGAGATGTGCAGAGGAGATCGTGGGGATTTCAGCGTAATCAGCAAGCACCACGCAGGCACGAGAAAGCTGCCACAGTGGTTCTGCCTGCTGCTTATCGGGGGGGGCACGGAGTAAAAAGATCCAGGTGTAACACGGGACCTGGCACAGCCTGGCGGCGTGCTGAGACACATTCCTGGTATCCTTTATATACATCTGAACGCCTGTCATGGTAAAAGAGTGCTGAAACTGTGAAGTTTGATGGCTCGATATCAAACATACCAAGGCTGGGGTACCAGAGTTCAAGATCCAACCCTCTGTCGCATATTCCCTATTTAATGAAAATTTCATCCCATTATGCACCCGGAGAGCGACAACAATAACGCAGATAAGTTCTTGCCTTCAACTTTTTCTGGTTAGCCGTTACACCTCGAGGACTGTACTTAGGTCCCCATGGTGCCTGTGGAAGTTTGGGCGAAGCCCTTGTTTTATTCTGCCTGGTCTCACTCACCCCAGCAGCTCCGAGGCCGAACAAAGCCGCAGCGCCCAGCGTGGAGCGCATTGACATGCAGCCCGCCTCGCGCCTCCTCCTCCCTCCAGCTGAGCAGGGAAGGAAGCAGCCCTGCAGCTCGCTGACCTTTCTGCCGAATCGCCTGTCTCGCTACAGGGCGATGATCCATGACCCTGGGCGGCGTGGAAGGCCACGGGTAATTACAACCCACCAGGGCCATCATTGCTGAAACAAGAGGCTACTGGGATAGTTGGTAGCTGTGCCCTACTTCAAGTGGAAAACGGTGTCCTCAGCACCTCATCCTTCCCATCTTCCTCCTCCTCGTCTTCCAAGAGACGAGGAACGGATGCAAATGGCCAATTCCCTTAATTAGACCAAGGGGCGATTTGGGCAGGCTGTAGGAGACTGAACAAGTCTGGCTCATGGGGGAAGAGATTATTTTAATGAGGCCTAATTCTATTATATGCAAGATGATGAACAATCAATGTGCAATCATGCTGACAGGGAGTGGTTAAAGATTTTGGTCTTTGGCATGCGTGAAAAAACAGATTTTCTATACCAAGCAGAGAGAGGGGAAAATACGAAAGAGAAGAGGAAAGATAAAAGGAGCCAGGTCTTTGCAAAAGGTAAATTGGCAGAATTTGACTGCTTTCTGATTAATACCAGTGAAAGATGTGGCCGAGAGAGTTTTAACCAGCACAGTTTACCAATGGCTGTTGGAATCCAGTGCCTTGTTTCAAAGCACACTTGTTACATGAACCTCCAGCACGCCTACAAAAGGCTGTTAATTTAATTAATTATCCCTGGTAAATGGACCCCTAAGGGCTCCCGGAGGTAACATGCATCTTGGCAAGGAAACAAAACAACTGACAGGAGCATCTGCCTCGCAGAAAATTACGGTGCCCACCTAGCGACAGTAAGTGATGGAGAAGCAGCTCAGGCTCCTTGCTGCGTCCCCACGGGGGGCAAGGTGCCAGCCACCGGCCCCAGACCTGCCTGGGGACTTGTGCCAGTGTCCGGGGGCAGACACAGGCTTTGTTCAGCAGGGAAATTTCCTGCCCTGGTTACGAAAGTGGCATTACATCTCCTACAGCTAGCACTGTGTGCTTTCACACAGGTGCACGTGCTCAAACCCCAAGGTTTTGTACATCAGGTTTGTGGATTTCTGTGCACAACCTCCCCCCGCTCCACCAGGTTAGCGCTCAGATGATCATTTTTTTTTTCTTTAGAAGCTAATGAGGCCATTCTGAACAAGAAGAGCTCAATCACACCCATGGAAAAGGACTTAGCTGCCTGATGATCTCCACCAAATTGACTAACCCAAGGCATAACTTTTTCCTCCTGCTATCCACAATTGCCAAATGAGCTTGAACTGGCGTAAATCAGATGAAGCCCAGCCCCTTCAGTGAAGCTTTGCCGATATTTGGAAGCTGAAGATCATGCTCAGAAGACCTTGGGAAGGTCATTCCACACATTATCTGCAAAGATCTTGTCTCCTATACCTAGAGGAAGGTCTATATATCACCTGAGGGGCCTGTTTTATTATTGCTCTTCTTCCTTGCAGTAAGTGCGTGGATGGCATGCAATTTTTTTCTTTTACCTCTGACAAAAGCAGACAAAATAGCACAAGCCTGACTTACCAACACCACAACACTTTGTTTTTCTACATTACTGCATAAAGGCCAAAAAAGAAAGTTATCCTGACCTCTGTGTTTCTATCATTAGGGCTTTTTTTTTCCATTAATATACTCATGCTTGTTAGCACATTCATTTTAGGTACATGCACACAAAAGCCTCCTTGCAGCTCTACGGCTGCGGTGGAACTACATGACAAGAAGACGACCAACTGCAAAAGACTGATTATTTTTAGCTTAACAAGTAAGAGGACAAACAATAAGAAAGCAGGGATAATGCATCACGAAATGTACTTTGTTCATTTATTTGACAACTGCAGTTTAGTTGTAATTAATTATGATAATACATTATGGCATACCAGTTAATGTTCTGTGGTATAATATGTTAAAGTCTCAGTAATATGAGGACTCCCCTCCAGCCTTCTACTGCTAAATCTCTGTTACGTAGCAGGGAAAAGCCTGAAATTTTGGGGGTGACAATTACAGAGGGCACTGCGGAGGAAGGGGCTAATTAAAAATTTGCTTTGGGAAATCTGTCAGAGTTGCAAGCACAGAGAGAGAGGTTTTGGCAGCTTTGTGTTTGACTTTCCTGAAACAAATACAGGGGCCCACACAAACCATTGACACTGTAGAGAAGGTCTTCTGTTGCCATTTTTCATGCCTGTGGCATTCAGCTGTAGCTCGGGATCCCTGCAGGCAGTGCCCAGACCCCACTCCCTGGCTAAGCCTCGGGTTTCGGGCTGGCAGCTCCTTGCAGCATTTTGCTCTGATCCTCACCCCCTCCCCATCCCCATTTCTGACCATTATTGTAGCAAGAACCTCCTCTGAGTTCCCGCTGCATGCACAGTGGGAGCTGGGCTGCAGACGTGGTGCAGCATCCTCTGCCTCCCTTCCTCAGCATGGGGGGCACAGGAAGCCACCCTGTGCCACCCTGGGAGCATCCCTGCACAAGCTGCAAGGACAGGGACAGCGTGCCAGGAGCATCTCGAGCATCTCAAGCCATCAGCATCAGAGCATGCTGGGGAGAGCCAAGCTGTGCCAGGCCTCAATTCCCCAACAGCGGTTGGATGTGCAAAGTTTTTATGACAGCAACTCTCCCTGCGCAAGGGTCCAGGTCCCCGCGGGAGCCTTTAGGTGCTGGTGTAAGACAAACAATAAATAATTGTGTCTGTCATGGAGCACGGACAGCACGTACAATGCTGTAGGCAGCTGCGGGAGTTTTATACATTTATCCTTCAGGCCTACATAGCTTGGGTAGCTCCTTCATAGGCTGAAATGATATTGGTTTCACACTATATATTGCTTTTCTTATTAGATCTGGCCAGAGCAGTTCTTGTCTAGAAACCAGCAACTGTCACATTAGCTTTGCCTAAACGCATACAGCTCTCTGGACAGGCTCCAGCCCAAGGACAGATCCCTTCCTGCCTGGCTTAGGGTTCGCTTGCTTTCCTCTCCCACACAGCGGGGTCCCAACGACCCCTTCCCATCCTCACCCCCTGCCTCTTGCTGCACCTGGCTGCCAGGCTCTGTGCAGTGCTCCAGGAGATGGAGAAGAAGCCAAGCAAAAGGCACCCGACTGGCTTTCCCTCCCATAACAACCCTGGGGAAGGGCAGATGGCTATCAAAGGGTTCCCTAATATGCCAGGATACTTTAAGTCTTCGATAGAAGAGAGGAAAAACCACCCTTAACAGCGAGATGCCCTCTCAGGATTGCTCCAGACAAGCCTCTCATCTCAAGAAAAATAATAAATAAATAAATTCTGTTGTAAAATTCCACAGGTTAAAAACTTGCTTGTAAAAAATCATCTTCCTCTAGGGAATTTTACCGTTTCAGGAACATTGTCACCCCCCATTTATAGTCCAGCCAGCGCCAAGTCAGGTGGGCTAAAACACGAGCCGGTACAGGCTAACCGAGGTCCAGAGATGTAGATGAATCCAAGGCAATTTGCATTCATTTACTGGTGATGTGCCAGGTCACACTCATTCAAAATGTGGCCTTGTGGACATCTTCAGACAGACCTGCTCCCTCTCTGCCTGGCTTAATGTCCTTGACTGACAAAGGCAACCCCCTAACGTCCCCTCTCCTGACAGCATCCTTTCTCTGCTCACACGGTTTTTTAAGACGAGGGCTGCTTTGCAGGTGCCTGAGCCAGGCCCACAGAGAACCCAACTCGTGTTAGACAGTTAGGAAAGCTTCCCCGGAGCATTCACACTTTGCCCTGCCCGTTTTCAGGAGGGCAGCTCAGCAGGGAAGCTCGGCACACGACAGGCCACAGCAAGATCGAGCCCTCTCCGTCTTGCAGAGAAACGAGTGATTAGCTGCCTCCCGGAGAGAAGTAACACGGGGCCGTGAATAAAGAGACACTGGCTGTTCAGACGACGAGAGCAAGTGGAAATTACTGAAAAGCCGTGGGATTCAGAGCAATCTGTGATTGGTAACTGAGTATATAATGACTGTATGAGCAGAGGAGCTCCCCAAGTGCCCATCTCTCCTCTTCCCCGCACCACTGCAGCCACCCACGGTGCCCGTCAACCGCTGTGCTGAAGCTGAGGGAAAGCAAGTTTATCATCTCTATTAGGATCCAGATGGAGATTTACACAGTATTTTATTTCATTGGTTCTGTGGGAATGGCAGCCAGTCCCTACACCTGCCCACCCCCAGGGACAGCAGCCTCCTGAGTCGTTCAGACAGAGGCAGCAAGGCTGGAGGGTTAATTCTGAGCTTCATATCTACCAATACTTTATTTTTAACTTCCACTACCTGTAACCACCATTGCATTTCATAGTCGCATAAAGCCAGTTGGAAAAGACCTCCAGACAGCACCTACCCCAGCCTATCGCTCAGAGCAGGATCATCACCATCAGAAGATCGGGTCAGTTCTGGTTTTGGCTCTCAAAAACTTGCAGAGATTAAGATTCTTCTGCCTTTTGAGGTAACAAATTTCAGTCTCACACAGCCCTGTTACTGACATTTTTCCCAGTGTTCAGTCTGAACCGTCCCATTCCCAAGTTACAGCCATTTCATGCTGTTTACCCAACAAGCTGTTTATCCAGAGCCCTCTTTCTCAGTTTCCACATTAAAAGCCTTAGGAGGCATTGCCAAAAGCTTTACTAATGTCACAGTAAAGCGTGTCACTTGCATCACTCAGGAGAGTAAGGCATTGTAAGCAACTTCGTGTCCAAAGGGGGGGAAGGAAAAAAAAAAAAAAGCTGTCCTCGAACATTTGAAGTCCCTGCAACAAGTCAAAAGACAAAGCTGCCTTACTCTGAAGAGCAATCCACAGGTCCAACTAAGACCTGCTCAGACCTGAGGCCCTAGCCATGGACTATTATATTACCATGATTCTTGCAGAGATGCTGCTTGTACGGGACCTCCCGGCCTTCCCTGGCACAGGCACATCAATAAATATGTTTATGCAGAACCCATAACTGCCATCAGAGATCCAAGGAGAGAGAAACCTTTCCTGAGTACAAAGAGGCATGGGAAGAATTTGCTGTATCAAATTCTCAGTATCCTTCTGCTTAATTACCAAAGCCTTAATGACTCCTCTAATGAGCTGCAAAAGTCTGGATGCATCCCTCGGAGAGCCATTAACTGCTGAGCAACCCGAGGAGAAATCCTCTCCTCAGCGGCTTGGGGAAAGCCCAGGACAGACTCCCAGGTAGAGACTTAAGAAAAAATAAATAAAATAATAATAATAATAAAATAGTATTGAACAAATCAACTCTGTAGTGCTTACTATGAAATATTAGCTCTCACTTTTAGGATTGCAAGGTCCTCTTTTAGACTCTGCTGATGGAGTGGCCTTGTGGGACAATCACAGAATCAGACTATCCTGAGGTGGAAGGGACCCACAAGGATCATCGATCGAGTCCAGCTCCTGGGACCCTGATGTTCCTCCTCAACACGTTTTGATTTTTTGTGATTTTTTTTTTCTGAATGTCTCTCATGGTGCCTGCAGCAGTAGTCATTAACGAGGACCTGATCTCTCTGAGCCTTAAACTGTTCCCACAGCACGAGTAATAATAAATATAGGCAGATTGCAGTGTAGAAGAATTATCAGGTTTCAGCAGCTGTAACAATATCCGAATTATCAGGTGAAAGCCTTATGGAAAAGCAATTAGGTAATAACAGACTTGTATCAGAGTCATCAGGGACTTTTCATGCTGTGCTAGAAAATCAGGACCCAGAATGAATTTGATTGGATTAAATAAAAGAACCGATCTAACCTTGTCATGATCTCCTACACTGAGCTGAAGCTTTACAGGGCTTTGAAAAAGCAATCACATTTTGTTTCGAGATTTCCTTCCTTCCTTCCCAGCCTCACAGTAAGAACACAAAATAGGAATCACCTCTGTCCACTTTCTCTCCCAAACACCTTCTTACTTCATTGCATTTCTGAGGAGTTTATCAGCGATATCTCCAGACCCCCAGCCTAAATCCCACCGAGGAACAGAAGGAGGTGAAAAGCTGACCTGAAACGTTGGCACCGCTTGTCCGGAATGCAGAAGCGGGTAAGATCGCGTCTCCTGCCCATCGCCAGCGTGCCTGGAGCTCTCCAGATGAGACCCTTGTTTGAGGATAATATTCCGTGCCCTGCAATCTGAATACAGCAAAGGCAATCAGCAACCCATAAGAGCCACCTGATTTAGGCTTTTAGCACATCTGTAAAACAGTCACAAAAAAGGCGAGCCCATAGCTGTAGTGGTGCTGAATACATCTTATTTAGCTCCATATTTTCTTTTCCATGCTCATTTTCCTTTGTAGCTGGTCTTTTGTTCAGCTCCCTATATCTAACTAAACTTCCACAGCAAATTAAATGGCATGGCCTCCGTTTTACCAATGGGAGCCAACTGATGGCCTTGCCTAGCCATCGAAAATTGCCTTTGCACTGCCTTGAATGAATGCCCTGCAATCGCTGCCCGTCGAGATCTGTTCCAAGCCCCTCGAGTCACGGCGCACAAAAAAACCTGGAGGGATCACAGACCTCTGCAACCAAAAAATAAATACACTTGGAGACTCATACGTCCACAAGCTGCAGATGTCCTAGAAGTTTTCCTGCTGCTTTTCGTTTAAAAACAGACAAATGGAAATTGAGGAAATAGGGGACGTTTACTAAAGACACTGTGGTTCTGAATGTTGTCGTGCTGCAAGAAGGGAGCAAAGCCACTGGAAAGCAGGTTTTGCTTCCTGATTTTAAGTAAACATTTACAAGCAGAGCACTTGTTGAAATGCAAACACAAAACCCAACGTGTCTCCGCTCCCCCTCCCAGCTCCCAGCACAGGAAGAGGAGGGCACGAGTGAAAGAAAATCAGTGCCAATGCGGTAGTGAATGAATGAAGCCACCACACAATTTTCTTTTGCGGGCAGCAAAGCCTGAAAGCAGTGGAAAGTAGGCTGGATTTGCATGAGGATAACAGGCAGGACAGCACTACAGGCAAGACCTAATAACCTTAGCAAGCCAAAAGATGTGCAAACTTAGTTTGCATTTTTATTTTACTTTGATGCCTTCCCTCTTTTTATTTCCCATGCACCTGTGATGATTAATATCAAAGGGTATTATTGCACCTCTTCCTCCTGACATTCAAACCAAGCAATTTCAGTGCCTGTCAGTCAAAAATAAGGAAGGGCAAGAGGTGAGGTCAGCTCTCCCTCAGATCCAAGCCCTTTTTCTATTTACATTAATACAAGGAAGAGCTGAACATGCAGAGAACACACAGGAAATGTCATCTCTGTTCACAGACTTTTGCATTAAAGGTAAGACCTGAATATTTATCTCCCTTTCCAGCCACTGAACTCTGCAGGTCCATTAGCTCAGGGGCAGTCGTGTTTGACTGTGGGGTGTAACGATGACGGTTGTGGCTTTGGGATCCCAAACATCTACTGATCCTTTCATCTCTTTCCTCCCTTAAAAAAAAAATGTTAACATACTTCGGAACTGAGAATCAAAAGTAAAAAAAAAAAAGAACCAATATTTTATTCTTTGAGCTTGAGAGAAAAAGTAATTTAGCAAACATTACTTAAAATAAGGGTTTTATAAAAGGACTTGTGCTTTTTTTTTTTTTGATTGTTTCTTCTCCTCTCTCCCCCTTACTTTTCTGCAATTGATTGACAGCTCCCTGATGATAAATTCTCTCAGTTGGCAGGCATTTTTCATAATGTTTCATTTGTGGCACTGCAAACTGGATGGCCCCTCTGTACCTCCTCCAGTTTCTCTCCCTTTTCAATTGCTTCTAGGAACGATGGCAGCAAAGATTGCAGAAATCAGAGCACCTCCACACGCGCTGCGCTCCTGCAGTGGCAATAAGGTGCACGGGTTTCCTAACCTCTAAATCCCTCAACGAACGCTTCCATGATAAGAAAAATAAAAAATAGAAAAGAGTAGAAAACTGAGATTAATGCAGGGGACAAACGAGTATTTTGCTCTAAGTATGAGAAGTGTTTCTAAACCCTGCCTGGGTCACTCAGCGTGGGCTTGCGGGGTGCCAGCAGCCCCACAGCACCCCAACATGGGTCTGCAGTGCCGGAGCGGTGACAGCTCCAGAGCAGAACGTAGACAGCTCATGTTATCAGCTCGATGCATCATTTCTTAGGCAACCCAAGGGATTTGAACACTCAAGTGGCAGATTAATTTAAATCAAAACTGATCGGAGATGAGAAGATAACCGCACCATTTATTTTGTGGGCAAACAGCAATTCCTTTTCAGCCTTGATCTCAAAATACTTTTCCTTTGTTGTGCAATCACAGCCTAAAACACAAATTCAAAAGAAGCTCAGAATAAGTCCATATTTCTCTAAGAGCAATTTGCACAAACACTGTGTTTTCCGTGTTTACTTTGTTTGCCAAAATTAGAAGTGAAAGCCAGAGCAGCAGGATGGGAGACACTCCCCTGGTTGGAATTGCTTCCACTTTTCCTTGGGGGTTCTTACTGACAGTGTAAATTTGGGGCTTGTTAACACATTGCAAGACATCAAGCATCACACAGCTTTTGCTTTTCAATCTGCTCATTTCTGGTGCTTCGTTGTGGTGACAGTTTAAATCTGAGCAGGAGCAGGGAAGCCTTTGTAATGGGAATTTGAGCTGCCAGCCTGCGCTGCTTTTGCTTTGAGTTTCCAAAAAGGAGAAGGAAAGGTCCTTCCTAAGTAACTGGAAGTCACCAGGCCGGGAAAGCTGGGGCTGCAGAGAGGCTGGGCACTTGATTCGGGGATTTCTCTACTAAAGGGGAGGAGAAAGCAGGAGTGGTGTTTAGCCTGCTAATCCTGACTTCCAGGTGTAGCGCCTGCTTTGATACAGAACCCAATGAGATTATTTCAGCCAGCAACTTTGAATCGCCTCTTTAAAAGGATTAAACCTCTAAATACCTCGGGAGAAATCAGGCACCTAAACGTGGCTGAGGAGCAGAGCCTGGCAGGCCAGGTGAGATGCGCGGAGATCTCGGGCTGTGTGCCTCGGGCTGTGGGCAGCGTCTGATGAGACACAGCTTGCACATCGCTGCCTGCCCGACCCCAGCTTCCCATCAGGAAAATTGGCAATAATAGGACTCCCTTGTCTTCCTAGGGGGGAGGGAGAAGAAAGACATTAAAGATTATGTGATGCTCACCTAATTCAGCCCTAGGGAGCAGATAAGTGAGATTTTTCTCAAGTATTTTAACAGAGAATAGCTCTACTTACTTCGGCAGCAAAATGGAGCCAATTTGCACAGCCCAAGGATCCAGCTCCTGATGCTTATCTAAAGCTCCTAGGACTACAAATGAAGGCTGCAGGTATCACAGGCACATCCTGCTGCATGCTGCTATGAAGTGCAACAGGAGCGATCGTAACAGCAAGGGGAAGTTTCTGGTAACACTGCCCTCAAGGTAGGGAACACACCACGAGCTTTTCCTTGCTGGCAGCGGATAACACGAGCAGCAATTCATCTGCTCGTGGTCTCGAAGGGAACTGAGAAGTGCAGAAGCCCGCAAGAGGATGGGAAGAGCAATAGAGAATCTGCCCTGGAATTTTGGAGTGGGTTCACATCCAGCCTCTGATCAGATCCTGGGGCCTTCCTCACTGCATCTCAAATGAAATCAGTCTAGATTTTTTTTTTTAAACCAGTCACAGCCTGCAGCCTCCACGTTCTCTAATCAAGACAAGTCCTCGCTTCTCAGCGTCTCGCAATAGGTGCCGTCATTTTTCATCACCTCCCCCCTTGCACAAAGCCCAAGTTGCTGTTTCCAGACAGCCAGATTCCCCCCCAGCTGGGCATTTGCCTGTATCTTGGTAACTTCAGACAGCCACCTACGTACTGATCTGTCTCTTCCCAGCGCTTCCCACTTCCACAGATGCTACCGAGATCCCCACTGAAGATCTAGCACCTCCAGGAGATCTGTTCCTGAAGGACACGCACCTGCCAAAGAAATCCTGCCCACCCCTTAATGCCAGCCTGGTTCCCAGGCTTACCCACGGGTCATGCTGGAGTTAGGAACAATTAGCGCTTCCCTCTGCATGAGAAATTATATCTTGGCCATTATCAGTATATTCTTACTGCCCACCAAGCCTTTATACAATTGTCAGTCAGGGTTTATGTTTATTTGCTTGGGTTTTATGGTAAATATAGTTAAATATTCAAGAGGAGAAAACAAGAACAACCCTTCAGTCCTGCAGTTGGGAGCTAGTATCAGAAAGAAAGTCCACGCAGCACGCTCAAATGCAAGGTTGGAAGGAACTTCAGAGGAATCCCTGGAAGCTCAACTGCCTAAACCCCAGCCTTGCCCTTCCTGGCAAGGACCACTATGACAGCTGTAAATTGTGAGAAGCCTTCCATGCCAAGAGAAGGTATGGCTTGAAATAATCCACAATTGATATGCAAAAACATTTTAAAAAATGCACAAAATAAACCAGTGCAAAAATGACAGCTGGGGAAAAAAAAACAGACTATTTGATGCATTTCCAGACGCTGTTGGAGAGCTCTTCCCCTCTAAGAGGGGCTTCGTACTGCTGTCTGAATAGGACGAGTGAGAAGAACTGCATCAGGGATGGAAAAAAACCTGCTTCCTGAAAGCTGTCAATCTGCAGGCTGTGTTTCACAGCTGAAATGTTGATGTTAGCTTCATATCAAAGAGACAAGGCTTCTGGAGGACCCACTTCGAGTGCCAAACTGATATTCAAACACGACGGGGCAGGTCTTCTTCCTGGAGAGGAGCCCTGGAGGGACAGACAGGACCTGAACTCCAGGAACATGTTTTCTCTAGGAAAACAGGGCTCGATGGAGAAGAGGAGGGGACCAGTCTCCACTGAAACTGCCCTGGACTCCACAGAGATATGAATGGGATTTGGTTTAAGCTTTGTGCAAAACCTGCAAAGAGTCTACTGTGGAACTAGGATAAGTTCAGGTCATAAATAGAGGAGAAGATGGGAAGGAACAGTTGGTACACATGCTGTTTTCACACAACACACATTTAATAAGACGCATTGCATTTACTAACCCTTCTGCTCCGAAGGGTCACGTCCCCCATCCACTTAAACTTAGCCTCTGCTTCAGCCTTAAGATATAGCTCTGTAAAGCACGCAAGAGGCACGTCACCATAAGTACATGTGTTTTGTCTCTACGACAGCCTGGAGCACCCTGCCCCAAGTCAGCGCGCAGAGAAAAACCTCAGGCACATACCAAGTGGCTCGGCTCCAAGCTGGCACTGCACAAGGTAACAGAATTTCTCAGACAAGCACACAAAAGGGCTAGGGAATTTTAATATCTTCTTCCCTACAAGTAATTTCCAATGTTTATGCTCTGTGGAGCTCCTCACGAGTGTCAGAGCAGAACAAATGTCAGTTTTAATGGACTTGCTAAATCATAAAAACCGTTTGCAAAATTGCATCTGATTAAAACCTGCAAACGTTCCATTATTCACAGGAAGATCCCAGGCAGCTTGCGGCAGTGCGCTGTCAGAGGGGAAACCTTGGCCCATGGGACTCTACCTCGGTAACAAAAAGTAATCCTACAATGCACCCTAGCCAAATAGAGGCATTTTCCTGGAGAGACGGAACAAAGCTCAGCATTCATCATTTCATCGTTAATTCTTGTAGCAACATATAACCACGCGCGACACAATATGAATTACAACGCACATCTCGGCGGCGTGCTTTGTCACTGGCAATATTCAAGCGCTTCGGAGATGTAGATCACAGCTCCCTTTGGGAGAAGGCCAGCTCCGGAACAGGCCAAAATATTTTGCTTCTAAGGTGGCTGACACTGGAAGTGTTTCCTATTATTTATCCCCATTCTAACCTGCCCACATTCACCAAAAGCCCGCCTCCTGCTCCATATGGAAGGGGAGTAAAAACGGAAAATTCTTTTCCATATGGACAAAGCAGATGTGGCAATAGAATATATATTATAAATAGGGGCTGCTTTAGAGAGTAAATAGCACTAAAACCAGAAAGGATACCCATCAAAATTGTGATGTTATACCATTTACTGGCAGGAATGTAGAGGCTTAATTCTAACTGTGCTCTCTAGATGGTGATGCAGAGCAATTATGCTTTATTTTCCCGAGCATGTAACCTTTGGTAACACTACGTTCTGAAAAGAGACTGAAAGCGATTTAGCCAGACACGCCACATCTAGATAGCTGCCTACCTCCTAGATGTCAAACAATACATCAATCAACCTTTCCTGTTAAGCTGTTATTTAATTTTCAAGGGATTTGTTTCTTCCCCAAACTAGGTTTTTACTTTATTTACTAAATAATGCAGCTTCAGGGGAAGAGGTAGGAAGGGAAGCAACGTTATTTATTTATTTTCGGAAAGACAAAACATTTGAACGCATCCGAAGCCAAAACATTTTATTTCAAAAGGATTCAAACTATTCATAGTGCACGTCTCCAAGGAGCTGATCACGTTCTGGTTTCACGATGGTATTTCCATGCCAGAACTGATATATGCATTGCTTTCTAAAAGGGCAGAAGGGCACAACTAACCCCAAAATGGTTTCTTTGGAAGCTGAATTTTCCCCACGTGGGTACAGACGCGCCCTGATCTGACCACGTTAGCCTGTCACAGGGCTGCGACAGGCAGACTGGGATGCTCTTACAGTGCCTCCAGATGAATCCATACGTGTGGCTGAAAACTCTTTCCAGACTCTCAAAGCATCCATGTCCATAGTGGAAATGCCTACTGCAATCTGCTGTGCAGAGAAATTCCCCTCTAACACATTACCTGGCAAAGATTCAAGGAGAGCCAAGTGTTGTTTCATGGCTGAACTAAGGCAGAGGTGCTCTGAAGTAGCTGGATGAAGATGTCAAGGAAGAGGAAAAAGCAGGCTCTCCATCAATGCTGTTGCGGCATTTTCCCCGTGTGCCAAGGGGTGTCAGAGAGATGCTGAAGTCCAACTTCGGCAAATTCCCCACCATCGTGCAGCACAGCTTTCGTGCAAAGGTTAATAATTCCTGGTGCGTTCTGTGAACTCAGCATTTCTCCTGCATTTTAGCTTGATGTACTGCCCTTTTCACCACGAACACATTTCTTCCTCCCTCCCTTCTGCTAATCAGTTTCATCAACACAGCCCCAGGTGAAGAATGGCTTTAGAGATATGTAGACTATGAGACAGAAAGTGTTGCTTAAACCAAATGATAACAGTCAACAGAATCCTATTAATAAGCTACAGAAATTCAGCCATGGCCCAGAATCACAGCTGATGTTAACTGAAATAGCAATGACAATTTACACCAGAAGACAGCCTGGCCTTGTGAGTTTATAAATCTCCATGCTCTTTAAAAACAAAGCCCTAAATCATTTTGCCTGAGAAATGAGAATATCAATTATATTGCTCTATATCCTTCCCTTCTTCACCATAACCATTGATTTGTGCTTCCCTATTTCATCCTAGGATTTCCAAAGACAGCAGGAAATTTATGGCTCCGTTCTATAGAGAGGAAAACCGAGGATCTTGTGAGTTGGTGGTGGGCACCCAGCTGTGGGAGACAGAACCCACCTTCCCCTCCTCGTCATCCCTCCAGAGAACAAATGCTGCTCACGTCACCCCGAGTAACTGAGCCCTTAAAGCCTGAGAGCCCATTTGCAGAGCCAAACTGCTTGACGGTGTCTCAGCAAGTCTAAAACAGCCCCTGTATCTCTTGGTGAGTTTGGAAGATGTCAGCATAAGGTATGATCTTCTCTATTCCCTGCAGTGCACGGCTTTGGGAGAGGAATTGCATACAATTCTGCAGGCACTAAACTTAATCCTTTGCTCCTACACAATGAACAGGTTCTTTAGCGTTGTACGCAGTCTGGTGTTGGACCAGAGCAAAAAAAAAAAAGCTGAATGATTCACGAGAGAATCATTCTGGGAGACCTTTGCTCTCCTGCTGCAGACCGGGACAGGAGCACCCTGACTGCCGGCAAGTTTGTTCTCCAAAAGGTCACTGAAGAGGTTCACAGCGATTAATACATATATATTCAAGGCTAAGTCGGCCAGTGCCAGGCGTTATCTGGCCTCAGGTGTCACAAGAGCAATGGCTTTGCATTCCCTCATCCCGAGAGGTGCTGAGCCGCCCTGGGCTGGTGGGGGGTGACAGCAGGTTTCCCTCCCACAGGACCCTGGCACGGGGAGGGACTGCTTCTATAAAGGTTGCAGTAAAGCACCTGTAGCTGCATTTGATTAAAAGTTGTATTAGCGCTTAGCTCTTGCGTGGCGTTTGCCATCCTGAGACTTGAAGTGATCGACGCAATCAAACCCTGCTTAGCGCGTAAGGAAGCGACTGGCTGAAGGTCATGCAGAGCCTCAGGGGAGGACAAGGATTAGACCAAGCTCTTTGGCTGAAAATACCACGGAAAATGTTCCTCTTCTTCCCCTCCCAAGTTTTTCCTTCTAATCCTGTTTCTCTGGGTCTGCAGTCGGAAGGGGACTCTTCTGTGCCACCCTCCCCAGCTTCCCGCTAATCTACTGATGTAATCATGGTGACGAATGCCTTTTTGGATCTTCCCTTCTGATCTGAGAGGCGTTTCTGCTGTGCACCCCCCAGGCCTAAGGCAGTAGGTGAGTCAGGGACAGACAATTCTCCCAAACCTCCAAGGTCAGGAGCACACTGGACAAGACGGGGGAAGTACAGCTCCTTCCGTGTAGCACAGCGACTTGAAACAGCTGAAACAAAAAGTCATCCCATCCCACCATCAGCAAAAAACCACATGGAAAGACTCATTCATCAACTTCTCCATCTTTAAATTAAAAGCAGGGGGTCCTCAACTGCCTCTTTCCTTTGGTGTGCGCCTTTTCTGAAGGCAGAGGGGCAGCCAACACTCCCTGGGCTTCCAGCACCTCCTCTGCAAGATGCTTCTCAGGTTAGAAGAGACTTCCCTTGGTGACCCGGGACCCCAAAGTGACCTCGTGCTCCCCAGATGCAAAGCACTCCGAAGCAGCACCTGGTCCTGGTGAGGGGCTGCGCTCACTGAGGCACAATTTCAGTTAAAGAAACGAATAAGACAAGCACCACCGCTCGCCCCATGGTATCGGTCGCAGAGCTGCAGCTCTTTTCTCTGCTTGACGTTGAACTTGGGACAGAGCTGAAAGCACGAGTCTTCCCCTGACGGGAGAACCAATTAGTGCCTTTCAGCTCACTCGACTCCTCCATGTTAGTCAGACGGGATCGCATTCCCTGGAAACTGAAGTACTTCTACTTGACATCAGAAGGCGTTCTCAGCTATAGCAAAACCCATCGTTCCTGTGACCCTAGCATGTTGCCAGCTTACTCCAGCTGAGAAGTTGGTCTATTGCGCACGTTACTTACAAAACATGGGTTCTTTGGTTTATAAGCTCAAAAATGAAATCAAAGTGAATCACTGCGTTAGGTACAGTTTCATTGTTTTCCCCACGTGCTGCCTTCCCTATGAAAAGTTTAAGGCAACGCTCATTTAAAATATCTCCCTCTATTAAGATCACTCACTGCTGTGACAAGAGAGCAGAATCTGAAGAGGTACATTGCATAATGTGTTCCACAAAGAACGAGTACAATGCATACAGAAAGAGCAGAAATTGTTTGCACTTCGAGGGCTTCAGAAGTATGCAGCAAGAGATGGAAAACCACTTTTGGTATGGAACCTCCTCAGCTCTAGATAGCAAGTAGCGTCGTGTATTCTTAGCAGCGGTTTAAGTTAGAAACTGGAAAGAAAAAACAAAAATGCAAAGATTGAGTTCTTCTGACAATTCTCCCGACATCCTGGCTGGTATAAGGTGTGACAGCAGCTTCGCAGCGGATGCTACAAGCTCCTGTCACAGGATGGCTCATCGCAGCTCTTTAAACCCATTCATTGCTGAGATTTCAGCACAAGGTTTGGAGGCAGGAATGCCTCCATGTAGGAAATCTCAGGAATGACTGCAGCGAGCCAGAACTGTGAGCCAGGACAAAGCTTAGATGCTGCTTGTATCCCCGCTAATGACTGCAGGGGATGTGCCAATAAACCTTTTGCAAAAGAAATGAGATAGCTTCCAGGAATATCTTGAGGATAACAGGCAAGGACAAAACACCTGCAGCTCTGAAGGAGCCTGCAACCAGAGGTGACAACAAAACTGAGTGGACAATAATCATCATTTCTCTCTTCCCATGCTCATTCTGCAAACTTTACAAGCCAAAGGCTTTTTGGCTCAAGCTGCAGAGAGTCGTTACTGGAGATCAACACTGACCGCGATCGCTCCTTATGTACTATCGACACTTCGTGGTAAGAGAACCTCAAAATGGGTGTTGGGAACGTCTAGTTTGTCTTGTTAGCATAGATTTGCCAAATTCTAACCAGCAAACCACACTTATTTTTTTCTCTAAATTGCTAGCAGCCACACAAAGAAAAGAGAGAAAGCCTCAAAGGTTTCTAATGCAGCAGACCAAAAGGGCCAGAGCTAGCGGCTCCAGGGAGGAAGAACACCTTATCTGTCGGCCCAGCTACGACAAGCTTTATCTGGAAATAAACACCCAGGCTGCTGGAGCTACCTGGTGGCACTGAAGGCTCCAACCTTCACCCTTCAGCCAGTGCCCTCGGCTGGGTGGGAGGAAGAGACACTGCGGAGCTGGGGGAGAAATGCTGAGCAATAGCTGCGTGCCTCCTGCCAGGTGATGCTGAGCAGACTGCAGGCTGCACATTTGCTTTCCCCCAAATGAGAAAGCTCTGTTTTGGTTTGTTAGTTGTTGTTGTTTTTTTTTTTTTCCTCTTTAGTCTACCGCATAAAAACAAGCCAGGAAAACAGATATAAATGTCCACAATATGACAAGATTATGCTGCAGAGCTGAGATGTGGGAAAGCAATAGAGGGGAAGATGTACTGGTAAATCTTAATAGAAACCACAACTGATAAACTGTAAGGAACGGGGAAATCTACGCTTACTTCTCACAGCCTTGTTTATGCTAATAAAGGTTTGGTAATGAATTACTGGTAAGTGGCCTCCTTTAGTGGGGAATTATTCAAGCAAGCAGGTGCGGCTTAACAAACATTTATCTTCTTCGGGCTGCAAGGCGCTGCAGGAGATGTGCTGAAGGGACAGCCAGGCACCAGCTCCCTGTCCAGACATCTGCAGCGGGGCGTCAGGAGGGGGAGACACATGCCAGGAACAGCTGGGTGCACATGGGGAGGGAAGGAGGCATCTGCTCAGGCACCCAGCCTGCTTGGTGCAAGAGCCAGCCTCAAGATTCAGCATCCCAAAAAAGACAGCCTTCAAAACCTTGCTGGCCCCGGAAAGCTGGTTTTATCGTGCTGAGAAACCCAGCTCCTGGGCTGCTTGAGGATCAGGAGGAAGGTTTGAAGCCCTAAGGTAGGATGCAGAGATCTGAGTTCTTGGTACCACACCAGGCCCGACTGAGACAGATCTATGATCGCATCTTTCTGGGGCTCCGACTCCACCTCGGTTCCTCTGTTTGCAAAACAGAAAAAAACAGCTTTGCCCACACTGGCAGCTAAATCCCTTTTTTTTTTTTGTGCATGAAAAAGGCTCAGGCACTAACACAGCACTCATCCTTTTAGTTCCTAGATGGATAAATATTCTCACTGCCGCTCTAAGCTGTCACAAGGATTTGTATCTGCCTTCATTACATCCCTTCCAGTCACAGGATAATTACATCCAATGTTGCTTTAAGTCTCAGTGAGCAAAGGAAAATTCAGGAGATTAATCAGAATATTTTTTGTAAAGAGTTCTAAAAATATTCTAAATAGACCAGAAACTCAGATGAGTGGCATCCTCATTTATTACTGAGCCAAGCTTTGGATACAACAATCAATTGACTTGATAGATAACACAGATCTTCTGCCTCTCCTATTTCTTTCTAGAAGTTCTCATTCAGAGCCAGATCAAGATACAATTCTATTATTCTCTCTCTCACTTGCTGGAGTTTATTTTTGGATGTGTGTTTTCAGCATTCTCTCCAGGGGTGTGCTGTTGTCATGATTTTGAATTAGGTTTTTCCTTTCTCATTGTCCCCATCCAGTAATAAAATTTTGGAGCACTTGTTTCTTAAGATGCTGTTCAATTCTGTCCTTCCAGAAGCCTATGATAATGTTGTTGTTGCTTTCGGGGCAGTCATGATGTAATGCAATAGAAATTTCCCATATGGTTCTCAAGGCTTTTTTATTTTTTATTTTTTTAATTTAAACACAAGCCTAGACCTGGCTTTCCATGGCACATAATCTGATGTTTACGAAGCCCTTTAGCAGTTTGCTCCTGGCCTCTTCTGCTCTGACATGACCGATCCCCTTTCCAGACAAAGCAAAGCAGCTTTATCTACACCATCTTTAGGAGTAACTTCGGGAGCTTTTTGCCAAGCTAATGTTCTGACCATATCCTCACGTGTTTTTGTCGCAATGGCATAAGTCTAGGGGCTGGGCAGAGCTTGCAGCTGATTTACGTCAAGAGCACAAGAACAAGGCGCTCGTCATTTGCAGCTGGGCCAACCGAGCTGTACGGAGGGATGTAAATATTCCCACCGGAGCAAGCAGCGAGATCTGATCCAGGAAAATTTCAGTGCTTAGATCAGTGTCACTTTAGCTGCTACCAAGAGAGTTTATTACAAATATATAACGCAATAAAATAAGGCAATTGCTTTTCATGGTGTAAATGACCTTGCAAAGGTAAGAGGGATGATAGAAGAGGGCAGTCAATCTCCGTGCCTCGTTGGTGAATTCCTGCTCTGATTCAAAAATTTTAACTCCCGAGGAACTTCGGCTGTCATTTGCTCTCCCTTTGGGCAGCAGTGGTGCAGAGCCCAGGCTGCGAGCTTGTGCCACCTTAATGTCCTCTCCTCACTTGCCCGTGCATTTCCCTTCCACACACAAGTCTCGGGTCTGACAAGCACCGGCAGGAACTGGCTCACAACCAGAGAGGAATTTAAAGCTCCTGATGCACCTGACTGTTCACGGCTGCAACAGAGCCCCTGGGAGAAGTAACTCACTCAGAAATTAAGAAATAAACCAGCACAAGCTCCAGAGGAACCCAGCCTGCAATAGATTGCCTCGGCACACAACGAGCAAAGGGAGTGTAAGATGGGCAAGGCGCCTGCAAGATGGAAATTACATGGGGATAGAGGTAGGTAGCACTGGAGGAAGGAAAGGATATTAAAAACAGAACATCATGATTCAATGCCAAGACTATTAGGAAAGCAAAGGAAATATGCTAGAAAGCAGCATAATCCATATCAGTCACTGGCTGCTGTTCCACTGGGGAAGACTGGAGGTGCCAAGGTTGAAAAGCCTGCCATTCATTATTTTTGATTTAGTGCTGCACAGACAAGAAGAGCTTGCATGATGCATTGGTTGTATATTCTTCTATTGATCTCTCAGACTTCGTTTTCTAAACCCACCATCCATCACCCCCACCAATCCCACTCAAATTCCCCTCGAGGGGAGGCTAAAGAGAAGTGTCCTGTCTCTCAGGGCCACGCTCCAAATGGTTTATGAGCCAAGGATGGATAGGAACTTGGGTTGATCCACTGCCTTTCTGAAGGACTGGCAGCAGTTGCAGATATTACTTTCCCCCTACTAGGGTGGCTCTTCTGAAGGGCAAAAGAAGCCCTGAGCAAGCTGAGCTCCCCAGCCTGCTTGGGTGAGAAACTGATGATGGGAGACGGAGCCCACCTCCAGCTCTTCCACCACTCAACTCATCACTCCACCTCCATGGAAACCAGCTCCGAAAAGACAGCCTCCTCCAGGGGATGGGTGCGCATCTCAGCGCTCTTTTTAGCTTGGCCACAGCCTCGACATGAGGCTTGATAAGGTCACGTCACCTCCCAAACTGCACCGCCCTCGGCTCCTCTCCCCCATTTAGCCCCGTCGTGCACAAGGAGGGGTACAGCAGAAGCAGGAGACAGCTTGCAAAACTAATGCAAGCCCCCAGATACACCCACTTATCTGCTTTCTGCTGGGCTATCTTTGCCAGCAAGTGCTATTTGGGGCCTGTGTTGGTCTGGCTGGGCAGAGGGAGGCTCATGCTACAGGCGGTGGCAGCATCTAGAACTACAGTTAATCTTGAGCAAGATTGGACTGAAAGAGCTGTGTTTTTGTCGTCATAAATTTCTTAGCTCTCAGATGTTAGGATAAGACAATATGGAAGGACAGATTAGCATTCGTCTTTTTTGTTTGTTTTGTTTTGTTTTTGTTTCTTTGGTTGGTTTGGGTTTTTTTACTCTTTCACCAGGACACTTTAAAACTACCCTTTGGTAGAGAACACACAGCGTCTCCTACAACTCAGCTTTCGTTACCAGCTTCTTATCTCGTCTGTGGAAAGAGCAAGGCCCTTTCATATCATCAGTAGCAAAATACCCTCTACATATCTAATAGGTATTTCTCTGTTGCCCCATCCCAAGCACAAACAAGCCCCAAAGTTTGTACCTGACAAAACTCATGGAAAGCAGCCATGGTTTTGCCCCAGTCAAGGGCTAAAAGAAAACATCACATGAATTGTTTCAGGATTCATCTCCCGCATGTCCAGCTATCATTTTCTTCTGCTGTGCTCTGCCAAACGTCTCCCAAAAGCGTTGATGGCTCTGACAGGCTTGAATCCGTCACCTTAATTCCTACAGAAAATCTGCGAGGATCTTCACAAAAAATTCTCACACAGCTTCTCCCCCGCCCCTTCCTTGTAAAAGATGCAGATGTTAAGAACACAAAGCATTATTCATTTCCTCCCTTTCTGACATTTCAGGTATAAAAAAGGAAGCCAGGTATGAAGGGGATGCGTAGGTTAAGAGCAATCTGTCTGCGCTCAATAAGAGAGGGGGAGAAAAGGAAAAGTGAAATTGTACGTTATTAGATGATCTTCAGTTGCCCTCGCGAAGCAAAGAGCAGCAGCTTAGGAAACAGAGAGAGTTTAAAAACCCTAAATGGCTCCAAGGGAGCAGTGCTCACTGGGGGAGGGAAAAGCATTGCTGTTTAAGAGGTTACATGCCAGGAAATCTCCAAGTTTAGAAGGAAACTGAAGAAGAAATTCTTTTTTTTTTTCTCTCTCTCCAGAAAAAGGTCTTTAGATCATTACACAAATTGGGTCTGGGTTCTGGTTTCTCTGTGCATGGACAAACACTTCAGAGTCCAGGCAAGCACCAAGCAAGGAGAAAAAAAAAACAGATGTCAGGTGTGCCTTGCCTGGGCCCAGAAACACACAAAGGGTTCAGTGCATCCCGAACGCAGCCAGAAACAACCTTGTCTGGAGGAACAGCCATGACATAAGCTTCAGGTTTAGAAAAAGCAGATCTGTTTACCTCCTACCCAGCAGCTCTGCCATTAACCAATTACTGCGGGGTAGCTCGGAGCAGCACTGCTTGCTGGCTTGCCTGTTGCATTTGAATATTTCAGGGCTTGCTAATGGCAGATAAATTCCCCTGTGGGAAATTGAAGGCAATTAGAATCATTTTAGCAATAGTTCAGAATGGAACTGACCTTTGCTTTCACATGCAGGGGTCCAACAGAGATATAATGTTTAATATTTTTGTATTTGTTGCGGGGGAAAGCTTTCGTTTGCAAGTACCAGAACAACAACTTCGGTGAAAAAAAGAACCGGCGTGAGCTGGGCTTTGGAGAATTGTCTAGGATTCAAGTCCTAGATTCTTGTCTCATCTTTGTCACCGACTCAGTGTGACAGCAATTCTGCCTGGCTCTGACTCACTTTACCCACCTTCAAGGCCTGGCTGACTCACCAGTCCCTCCCAGCTCCCGAGCGAACCCTTCCTTCTGCCCGACGCTTCCCCGCATTCGGCGTTGACACCTTCCCGGCACTTGCAGGCGATTATCAGAGTTTCCACGGAGAATCCACCTTGCCAAGACAGCTGAGAAGCCTGGTGGGAAATCAAATCGTTCAAACGGGGAAGTTCTTTTATTAGGATACAGATTAGGGGTCTTTTCCCAGCCTGCTTTCCCCAGCTGATGCACAAAGCAGCCCTTAACCGCTAGCTGAAAGGCTCGCGCTAGTTTTAAACAGCACTAGCATTTCAGGGGGGACTTTTTTAACACAGCCATCAATGAATACTCTTGTCTACAGCCAGTCAGAACTGGAAGGACATCAAAAGCAACTCTTTGCATTTTCCAGCTTACATTTCTTCCTCCCTTTTCCTCTGCTGTTCTGTGCGCCCAGCAGTGCTCCCCAGTCAGCTGTCTAACCTCGGGGTCTGCAGCTACCAGTCAAAACTCTTGGAAGTCTGGCATCACGGGCTTAATACACAAAGTGCTTATTTTTAACACAGACTGATGGCTTTTCTCCTAGATAATGATGATTGATTCTGTTTTCCATCCTTTGTCAAAGCTCGGCACATGCCTAGAATTTTAACTAGCTCTTCTTCTGATACTTCCATGTATCCATCTGTTCCTCTGGATCTCTCATTCTCCTGCTCTAAATAATGAACTTTCCTACAGTCAGAATGGTCTATTAATAAATAACAATCTCAGAGATTACACAAGCCAATTAATAGTAAAGCAGCACCAGGAACTGAAGTGATGGATGCCGGTGAATGGGAGAGGTGTGGGAGGGTGGTGGAGCTGCCGATCCTTCCACACACGGGATTAGCACAACTCTACAGCAGACGGGGGGCAAAGCTGTGCAAAAAGGCATCATGAACAAACTCAAGGTAATCAAGCATGCACACATGTGCACGCACACACTGGTATGCAAATTGTGCCCGAGCAACACGAAGGAGGCCGCAGAACCGCGTTAATACCAAGGTCCAAAGCGAGAAGGATGTTATTCCTAGCTACAGCTCAGGCACAGCAAAGTACAGCTCGCTGAGCGCTGGGAATAAAAGGGTATTGATGAGTTTTGCTCCTTCAACATGTTGTTTTAATGTAGCACAAGCTACCTGGCAAAAGAGACAGAAGATATCCTTTAGTATTCCAGCCACTGGGAAAAGCCGAAGCCACGTCAGCCCATTTTTGGTACATACAGCATCCTCCTTTTCTTGCTGTAGAAACTGCCTTACATATCTTCCCTCTAATACATTTCCCTGCTGATTACCCTGCTTTATGCTACAACTGTTCCTCAGCAGAAATCTTGATCTCACGGAAAAGATAAAGTGGAAGCACTGCCTGTGTGCAGAGAAGGCAGGCTGTGTGGATGGAAAAAACAAAACATTAGCTTCTCCAAATTGTAAGTAGGCAATTAAGGCCCCGGAGCATTAAAGCCCAGCTCCTCAGCAGGGCTGGGATACCTTCAAGGGAAACTCAAAGTCTTAGTTAAATCAGTTATTTTGGGTTCAGCCTAGAAAAGACTTGGAACACAACTCAGATACCTTGGTTCCAGGCATGAGATCCACATCCTAATACCTTTTATGCTTGCTGCTTAGCTCAGACCTTGCTGTCTCACCTGCCTCACTTCCCTCCAGCTTTAAAACACCAAAAGCTACATCTCAGCACCTGCTGGGTGGCTTTGCCTCTCCCTCACCTGTTAAGCAGACAAGATCCTTCTTTCTGCCACCGTCTCTTCCTCCTTTTCAGCCTCAAGCAGAGAGACCAAGGGCCAAAAAGGCACCAGGGAGGGAAGACTAGTTAAACTGTATTTATGGGAAGGGAGGTGGAAATTGCTGTGGATTGGATGTGTCTTTGCGGTTCTCAGGGTTTTGAAAAGGGAAAAACATAAGTTGCAGAAACCTCTCAGGTGCCAGTGAACGATGGCAGGACCAGCATTAAATGAAATGTTATGGAACACAGACCCACGATGGCCCTACTGCTTGTATGGCTGCAGCCCTGCTAGGCAATGCAAGAAACCCTCCTCCAGCAGAGCAGCCAAGGCCTTGCTAAATCTGCTCTGACCCTTCTCCTATCAACCCCCGCATTTCTGCTCCCATTTTCACCGACACAGTAAAATCCAGCTAAGCCCTTCACTCAGGGCTTTACTCAAACGTTTGCTTCACCTGATGTTAAGCATGCACTTGAAGGTTTATCTGAATGGTTACTGATATCAGTTTACTGTGTTTGCCATCTCAGCTTGTCCCTTTTATTTTCAGTCTTCATTCTTCTGTCCTCTCCTCCTTTCCCTTTCATTCCTCAGTCTAACTCCTGTGGTTTTTTTTCCTTCGTTTCTCCTCCTCTGCCCTTCATAATGACTTAATCTGGCAGGCAGTGTGACAAGCGAATGAATCGAACATGGAGTTTTCCTGCACTCCAGATTCATTTGAAGATTCCTCCCAGATGCAGCTCTAAAGCCCCAGATTCAATTTCCCTTTGACATAATAACAGAATTAGTCTCATATTGTCATACATAAATTACTTGCAAGCCGGGTGCCAAGAGAGAAAGAGAGGAAAAAGAGAGAAGAATAGGATTCAATGGAAGGTGTGACTGTGACAAGCAACAACAGAATAACAATAGGCGACCAGTGGGTGACATCTATCATATCTGACAAACAAGGAGAAAACCATCTCTATATCAAGCGTAAGAATTATTTACCTTCTCCTCTCGGCCCTTGAGCCATTAAACCTTATACTGAGGATTTCTGTGTCTTACAAAGGACGCACAAAGTCTAAATAACTCTCAGATTGAAAATTATTGTATCTGACTTAGTGCTTTTTTTTTCCTCCTCCTTCCTCACAAGGCACCATTCAGAGAAATAACCCTGCTGCCCTCAGCTGAGGGAAAGAGATGGCTCCTGAGAAAGCCATCAGAGATAAGAGCCAGGTGATGCCCTTCCCATCCCCTGAGCTGGCTGAAAGCCCTCGGCTGCTCCCAGACACCAGCTCGACCCCAAGTGTCTTTTTCTGGGGGCCAGAAGCCGGAACACTGCAGGCAACCACTTCTTGGTGCAAGCTCGGAGCCTCCTGCTTCGGGTGCTGGAGGATGGCCCAGCCTAAGCCATATGGGTTCAGCTCCCACCTGCCCACCACCCACAGCAGGGAGCAGACGAGCAGAGCCAAGCTTGCCAGCACCAGCAGAGCCCACATTCATTCTGCTTCGGGCAGGCAGCATCAGGGGAGTGCAGTGCTTACCTCCACGATGCCTTTAAAGGACTCCTCTTCCTAAAACCACCGAGATTACCCGTATTTACTTTTAAAGAGATGCCTCCTACTTCCCAGAAGAGGCCATAAGTTTAATTTCATTACCACAGCTTGCACTCCAAAGCAGAAGCAGCAGCTTCAGGCTTTGCACTGAACGTGCAACTTCCCCACCACCATAGGGAGGCACTTCTGTTACTTCTCCCTTCCCAGACACTTCAACTTCTGGTCAAAGCAGCCTGAACGCATACAAATAAATGGAAGCCTTCACATCAGAGAGGTCTGCCTAGACAATCTGCTATGACTCAGTTACAAACCGACCCCCTCGCTCCTCATCCATATAGCGCACAGAGCCCTCAGCGCTGTACCCAGGGAGAAGGCTTCCAAGCCAGCAGGTGATCTTGATGGAGTGGAAAAGTCACCGTTCTGCGCCAGCCACGGCTCCACTTCGCTTGCCCAGCCTGTGAAATTCATCGTCTTTGCTGGCTGAATTACTGCTGAGAAGAGACAGTCACTGTGTCCCCTCCGCTCCCCGCATTTTGCCTAGGGAGCTGGGCAAGGGAGGTGATCAACCAAAGCAGTCCATGGAGCCTTACACTCAAATTCTGAAAAGTAACAACCCACTGCATAAAAAAACGCTTCCCTTTGTCTGCTTTAAACTGATCTATTTTCAATGAGCGCTCGGCTAGTTCTAGCGCTGGGGGAATTGATGAATAGCAGCTCAACTTATCTGCTGTCCTCGTGGTTCTGTAAACCTCTATCATAACTCCCCTCAGCTTTCTCCTTGTCTCTGTATCGCAGGGAAAATATAGTACATTTGGAAAGGTACATGGAAGGGCAGCTGGAATGACAACTGACAGATGACTGAAATGACAGTTTGCTGTCAGCGTACAGGTGGAGAAAGTTAATGGCAAGGAGACTCAGAGAGGCATCTGGCTTTATCTCAGTACTCAGATGAAGCATCCAATGGTGAAAAACATTTAGAAAATGAGCCTTTTTTTTTTCCAGTTACGATGGCGGCTATGTTCAATGAAGTTCCAGCCCGTAGATTTTAGGAGGCTGGCAGAAAGATAAACCCCTGAAACTATTCCATTTGTGAGAAGAGGACTAGACGGTACAAATGCAGCGTGATTGATAGGCTTTGGCCTCGAAGCCACTAATTTGAATGCAGCCCAGAGGTTGTACCATGCAGGGGATGCTTGTGAGCATTTTCTGCATGACTTTTTTGGACCAGACAGCCCCCAGCAGACCAGCACACTCGTCTGGAAAGCCTGCCCCAGACATCTGGGCCTATAGAGGGCAGAGAGATGGGTCCTGAGAGAACTGCCTGGCCCACGCTGCAGTGCCACCGCCATCCAGCAGCCTCCTCACCCAGCCAGGCAGCAGAATTGATGCTGAAAGGCTCAGCCATCAGCCCAGCAGTCCCCCTAGCAGAGCTGCAGGTAGGAAAATAAAGCCAGTTATCGGCGTGGCTCCTTGTCACACGCAGATGTGAAGCATAAAATACGAACAGCAAGCACCCCACTTGCAGCACAGGTGATGGGGTGGAGGGCAGACGCCAGCAGCTGCCTGGGCTGTCAGAGGACCTGCTGTCAGCTCAGCTGGGATTAAAGCCGCCGCTCAGGCTCGCCTGTCACCAAGGTAGCACCCAGGACGATGCTCCGGCTCCTGCAGCACATGGGGCTGGCACGGGAGGGCAGCCAGAGCACGCGTGGTGGCGCGGCCCTTCTCTGCCTCCATCTGACCCCTCGCTTCAGAGGCTGTCTGTTCTGCCGTGACACGGAGAAACTGGCCACTCATCGTTTTTAATAGGCATTAGCTGAATGTTCAGGTACGTGCGTAAAGTTATTGAAATATAAGGGGGGAGAAGCAGGCAGAGTTCAGAAACAGAAGAACGTTTAGTTGTTAGTTGTGATCCAAACGGGCATTCGGGATCAAAAGGGACAATTTTAAAAGCAGTCAGACCTCCTGTAAAAAATTTACGGAGTTTGATACCACTCTATTGACTTCCCTCAAAGTCCGGGTACCAGAGACTGACTGGATCTCTCTCTGTTGATTTCAGTTCCAGCTTTTCCCAGCATTCTTAATTATTTATTTCATCTCTATCTTTTAGTGTCAGAAAGCAGGAGCTACACTACACCTACCCACAATTTAACTGAGGGAGTCATGAGTGCTTAAAGCCTTTTGTTCACCTACCACTAAAGCACACGATGCTGTTGCAGACTTAGGACAGATTTGGGACTCGGACATCAGCCCCATGGGCCTGAGCACTCGCAGAACACCAGGTATAAAGAAATGGGATGGTTTGCCTCAAAGAAAAAGTATTGACAAGAATTCCAGGTAATTTTGTCTTTGTCAGTTGAAAGCCCAGGCTGAGACTGAGGCCATGCACTAAACGAGGGAGCAAGCAGAAGACTAGCATGAGAGCAAACAGCAGGTTAAGATAACTCCTCGCCAGGTGTCAGCAACCCAGGCAACACCTAAAGCTTGCCTGCGATGCTTTTTAGGCGCAGTTTTCAGGGTTGATCCAACACAAACTTGCAACTGAGCAAAACGCTGACCGCAAAGCACCCGACGCTTGTGATCGAAGGGTGTATTTTGCCCTGTTCTTTTCCGCCTGCCTTCCTGCTCTGATGTGAGCCCGCACACAGCACTGCTGTGTGCCATTCCCACATCCGTACGCCAAGCGAAGGTGTGCTCAGCAGAAGCCTGAATCGTGCCCAGCAGCACCCGGCTGCAGCCCCGCACCCTGCTCCTTGTCTAGCAAACCGCTCCACGTGCCACCGCGAGCCGACCTAAGCTGAGACAGCCTCAGCCTTTCAAGGAACCTTGACAACCTCATGTCCTCGATTAGGTGGCTCCCGTCCTTCTCTTTTGGTCTTTCGGCAGTAAATTGGCAGTTGGAGATTTAATATACAAGGTGAAACGGGGAAGATGTCAGCAAAAGGCACTTGACTGAGCAATTCATAGCAAAGCCGTGAGTACCCACAGGCTGTGCCAGGGCAAAAAAAGGACACTATTATACTCCAGCTGTCAGTCTACTTTGAAGCCCTCCAATTAACTTCGCTTTCTAGGCATGAGCAGCTGAGAATGCTCACAAAAATCCTGACACCTGAGTATCACTTCTCACCGGTGCTCCTGTCTGAGGGAGGAGGACAGAGAAAAAGGCCCGGTGCTTTTCTGCTGCTGACATACCCCTTTCATTGGCTGTGTAAATACGGGCTGCTGGATGACCCCCCTGAATGAAACGAGGAGCCCCGAGTTTATAAACGCCTGGGGGAGGATGTCCAGATCCCGTAGCGATGAGCATGAGCCCCGGGGATGCTGAACTTCAAACCAAAGCCAGGCTTTATTTGTCTGTTGACAGAGCGAATGGCTTTGCTGGCCTTTCTAACCCACCTCGCAGACTGCAAAGGTCTCTTTAATCTCACAGACAGAGGCATCACAAAAACTAGTGGCTTAAAGCTGAAGCTGAAGCCATTCGGGCTGGAAATAGGACAGGTTTTATTTATTTATTTTCCCAGCAGAAAACGCAATAAGCCATTGGAGCCGTTGGCCTAGGGGATGCAGTAGATTGGGTCCCTCTGTCTTCACAGTTAAGTCTGCCCATCTTCACCTTAAAAAATAACCACAAAGCTCTCTTACTCAAGGAAAACTTACAGGCTAGGTGGAGGGATTATTGGTACGTGTTTCCTGCCATGGCTACACAGAAGGCCAGAGTACATGATCCTAATGTTCTTTTAGTTCTGCTGCAGAAAATGTAACTGATCTCGGGATCACCCACAGTTTTGGCTCCAGACCAGCTTAGAAAATTCAAGGTTAGCAAATGTGAGCTATGAGAAAAACAGCACTCGCTGTTAGTCCCATAACGTGCGGAGACTGGGGAAGTGTAAGTGGTTATTAAGGTTCGTGACGTTCCTGGCTGAGATCATGGCATATATTTGGGCTGATTTCAGGCCAACTCTTCCCCTACCTCCCGTCCAACACAACTGGAGCACACCTGGGCTGCCCATCTGGCTGTGGTGTCCGTAGCTCTCTGATGATGTATTCCCTTGGCACAAGGAAAAGGCGGCTGCGGGTCTCCTCCTGGCCTTCTCCTGTAAAAGCCTTTTACACCCCAAGCCTGACTAAGCTCAGTGTTGGTGACTGACCGAGTGCTTTGTCACTGTGGTTGAACCACGTTTACTCAGGTAACTGACACCAGACAGACAAAAAAAAACAGTCCTTAGCATCTTCCTCTTTTATAAAGAAACTAACAGACTTGGTTGTACATGCTGCCATAAATAAAAAAAAAATAAAAATAAATCAAACAAGTCTTGCAGAAATAGTAAGGTATTACTAGAGGTAAGTTGGCAAAGTGGAGGAATGATTTCAATATAATCACACTATTTTTTTTTTTTTAATGGCAGCAAGGCTGATTTAGATTAGACGGTGGAAGTGCTATATAATAGTGAGGGGATCTAAGCCCCAGAAGAAGTTGTCCGGGGTTGGGGTGGAATCCACCAGTGAATGGTTTTCCATTCAGCTTGCAAATCCAAGCTCGTGGGAAGCTGCTGGAAACGTGGAAGATGCCCTGAAGAGGCTAAGGTGACATTGAAATCGCCCTTTCCCGAGCATCCAGCACCATGTGAAAAACCTCTCTCCCGTGTTTCTTTACAGGAGGTGCAATAATGAAGTAACTGAATACAGGAGAGACTGGGAGATCCCTCTCCCTCCTCCTCCTCCCTTCGTGAATAACGTCAGCCATTGACCTTTTCAAACACAGTGCTTGCCGTAAAATATTTCCCTACAGTTATCTGCAGTACCGGCGGAGGAAGGGGCTTGGGAGAAGTCTCAAGCTTGCCAGCATGCCGGATAAAGGGCTGGCCGGCTGTTACAACCTACAAGGAAATTTTATGACTATATCTCTGGCATTTAAAATTAATATAGTTATTAAGAGATATCGTTTTACAACGGAATGGCTTTTTAACAAGGTGAATGCCACGAACCCCTGCCTTAGAGGAGAGGAGGAAGAAAGGAACATGGAGGAGCTTTCCCTGCACTTGTGCCTCTTGAAAGAGGGAAGATCAACAGTAGCAGAGGAGCTTTTATGACCGCCTGCACCCCTCAGAGAGGCTGGATTTTAATTTACGTCACTTCTGTGTTTTTAACCCTCCTGCTGTGCGCAGAGGTCCCTGGAGAGCAGGGAAACGGGACAGATTTAGCCCAAGGATGCAGCCATCACACTGTGCTGGCAGGCTGGTGATAGACTACTCCATGGCCAACAAGCCTTACATTCATCTGTGCTTTCAGCCCCTTTTCTCTTGCCCTGGTTTCCTCGGCTATTCAAACAGTATCTCAGCACAAAACAGTGCTCGTCTGAAAGATTTCTGTCTAGGGCTCCAAAAACCATCCCCCAGAGCTAGGGCACAGAGAGGAGGAGACTGCATTGATTTTAATTCACTGAACTTTATTGCTACATTTAACGAAAGGTTTTTTTTTTTTAAATAGAATAAACCAATGAATCAAGAAGTGAAGGCGACTAGCTTTGCCACTGGCTGGAGAGCTGCTGAAACATTCTTCTCACAGCCACCAGATAAAACCCAGCTAACCAAGACACGGGCTATTCACAACAACGACCCTAAAAACACCGCAGACTGTGCTACTTCTGCCAAAGACTGCAAAGGCACCAGAATTTCCACTGTCTGGCCCCAGAAACTGTTTGCACTTTGAGAACATCTCATTCAGGAGCTGGGTTCTCCCCTTGTTTGCACCCACTGAGATGGGGATTAGTTTTGCTATGAGCAGGATGCTATCGAACCAGGGTGTAATTGTGTTCCTTGAGCTGTAGAAAGGCTTTGACACCAGAATATTGTGTAGTGTTTCAATGGTAGAAGCAGTGCTGCACAGCAGGTAAAGCACTATCCAGCAACACACAAGCTCCCAAACCTTGAGATCCCAGTTCCTATAGGCACTGAGTGCTTTGAGGTGCTGCAATGCAATTTTTTAGATTAAGACCATTTAACCATGCAATTCACCTTACAAATAACATAGTTACTGTCGTAGTGTAACATCACAAATCTTTACCTCATCTGCAATCCAGCCCTGCAAAGGACATGGATCATCAGCAAAATCATTAATAAAAGCATTGAATAGCTGTGGACCAAAATAATCCATCCCTGGAGAACCTGCTTGAAACAACCCTGTTTATTGATATTGTTCCTTGAACAACTGCATTTTGAGCTCCATCGCTGAGCCAGGCTCTCATCCATCCACAACGTGCCCTATTAATTCCACCCCGTGAAAGTTTTTCTTAATCAAAATGTCAGGCGATGCCAAGCCAAATGCCTTAGAGGAAACCAAGGATAAGCCACCAACACTGCTGCTCTACCAGCCAGAGCTGGCCATCTGTCAAAAGGACAACAGGTCTATTTGACAAGGCCTGCCTTAGAGGAAACTGTGGTAACTTGCACAAATTCTACGTTGAGCCCCTGATTTGTCGTTGCCCAAGTACCAGATCAGCCATTCCCCCAAGTACCCCAGGTTTGACTTTTCTCTGCTGCCTCTCCCCCCATTTTGGCTTGCCCCTTTCTACCCTTTTTATTCAAACCTCGCAAATCTCAGGAGGATTTGGCAGAATGCTTCAGAGCAAGGACTATGAAAAGGTTTTCATCTCCAGCGAGGCTGGAAGCCGTATAACCACGCCGACATTGCGCCGTGCTCAAACACACGCACCTCGTCTTTCAAAAGGCCTTATTAGCTAAAGTAGCTCTATGGCTTCTAGACACCAGAGCTGGCTCGCGTCCAGCCGGATCAGAACAAGGGCGCAATGAGCTCATGTCTGTCTGCACCTACCCATGTAGATGTTCCCGTAAAGGGGGGAGAGCCTAAATTAACACCTTGCTTGCTAAGTTGACTTCAATGCCTCTGTTTTGTGTATCTCCAGGAGCAGAGTAGAGCTCTAGGTACAATGCAGCTGGACAGCAGGTCCAACTTGAGACGGACAGGAAAATGTTCCTTGTTGGATCGTTTAGACCCATAAAACCATGTGAAAACATCAGCACTGAGACAGTGTAGGCCTAGCGGCAAACTACCTTTCAAGAAACTATATCGATTCTTTTTGTCCCTGCGTTGCATACCCAGGACGTTTGTGGAAATAGCCAACCCCAGCCTCCCCCAGCTATATAACGGGGGCAAGAGGAAGATCTTTTTTTCAAATTCAGACTTCTGAAGTCTCTGTGTTGCTGTCCCTCCGTCATAAAATGGAAACATCTCCCCTAAAACTCACAGCAAAGCAGCCTCCCAGACAAAAGCTGGAGAATCTGAAAAGTATTTTTTCCAGACTGTGTCTTGGCAGGAGATAGCTTCCCTTTTGCGAGCATGACCCAATAGATAAAAAGTGGTTACATTTCAGCTCGATCCTTCAGAAGGCAGTGGGAACACGGGTGTCTCTGAAGGTCAGTGTGCAGCTGTTAGCCCTCCTGGATCCCAGCTTCCAAGAGTTCCCCATCCTGACTTATCGGATCCCCACCTGCACACGTCGAGGTGCTGGTGCACGCGAGACCAGTAGCCCAACGCTCGCCGGGACAGGACAGCAACGCACCTCCTTACTTCACAGGCAACAGGCGCTCCAAGAGCCTTTGCAAGGAGAGGGGATAAATAAGCTCTGAGTGATGGTTTTTAACAACAAAATCATCCTGTGGACAGAGTGTGTAATGAGTTCCAGTCAGAGCAAGTTATGGAGGAATAATTTCCTAGTACCTGGAGCTAGAAACCGCTTCCATGGATGCTTTTTATTCCTGGGTTGTAAATTGATTTTATACATCATTTATCAACGGAGGCCTGGCTATATAATAGGTAGATTTTAATATTTATGCCTCTCCACCCCCACGCTCAGCAAACAAATGGGAACAATAGGACATGGTTGGTGTGACAAGTCACTGGGATATCTCCCCCTGCTCCCAGGTAAGGGTGATGAAGGTCTGCAAGTGACAGATAAACCCAGAGAAATTTGATTACGGGATGCATAAAGAACGACTCCTGTGTTGTTGAAGAGGATTAAAGAAGTGCTGAGGGCCTAAGTTTTGTGCTGTATTTCCATATGCTGCCTTCACAGAAGCAAAGGAGACAGCTTCCACGGAGGGGAGTCCCTTTCCCCCAGTGTCCCCGAGGCTGGGGATCTGCAGCACAAAGCCCGTGACCGTGGCGCTTCCAAGGCTGGGATGGAGGCACTGGGCTGTTGCCTTGCAGTAATTCTTCCAGATCTCAGCAAACAAAAGGAGCCGAATGGAGGCAGCAGGAAAGGTGCATCCCTTTGGACAGAGAGCATGATTTCTGCTCTGCGGACCAGACGTGGATATGGTGTGACAGTAAGTTGTGGAAGGACAGGAAGCAAACTGTCCTTAAAGCTCCTCAAAACCCTCTCCCTGTCCCTCCCATAGTGCTCACCCATCTACAGTGCTCAGTTTGTGGGTTAGCTGCTGGGAAGCAGCTATTCGGAATGTTTTCCCAAACACTTCACGCCTCTGTTTATTTTCATCAAAACTGCAAATAAAGCCTCTGACAAATTCCTCCATTCATGCTTGGGCTATCAGTTCTATTACTGCGCACTCGAACAGGGCTCCCGCAGGAGGATCTTCTGCTAAACCTCACCGCTCGAGGGATGAAACATTAACATTCACCAGAGAAGCCAGGAAAACACATTTACTCCCTACTCACAGCTAAAGCCGTTCTTCGGGCAGCTCCTTAATCCGTGGACAGCGTGGTATTTCACTTCCAGGGGGGAGAAGGACACCCGGAGCTCTCAGGCTGGTTCTGCTTCAGGAAGACAGACCTCACTCACGGGGCACACGGGCAGGCTGCCGACGAGCCCTGTGCTGTCCTCTGCTCCCTGAACCCCTCCAGAGCCATAAACCGAGGGAGTTACAGCTTTCGGCTGCAGTAATTATCTCCCCGTTACTGTGTTGATTAGGTGAAGGATGCTCTCCGCTACATGAAATACTGTATTTGTTTATAGACACAGGTACAATCAGGAAGCATCGCCGCTGCAGCCAACCGCAGCAAAGCAGAAGCAGCTAACACGCAGCTCCCTTCTCCTTCCCGCACCACGCATCGCTGTCAACGACAATACCCAGCTAGCATCCCACGGCAGCACTCTGCTCTGCACCAAAAAGTGCCATTCCCCTTCCCTGGTGAGGGTTAGCCTCGGGAAGACGAAGCATCAGGGGGGTGAGGTGACTTCTGAACCCTCCTCGCTTCAGCCTGAACCCGGAACCCGAGTGCCTTTTCCAAGGGCACGCAGCGGATCCGAAACCGTGCCCGGCAGCCCGAAGCGTGGAGCTGGAAGCTGTGGTTACATCACCACGGCTTAACGCGTTGCTGCGTGGCACTCAGGCGTGCTCGGAGCTTGCAGCAAACGCAGCCAGCGAGGCTCAGCATCACGCTCCTTCCTTAATGGGTTAGGCACCGATTTCTCTGCCTCCGGACCTGGCAATGGGGAAAGCTGTAGGTTCGGTGTGGGGTGGGATGGAGGCTGGAGAGGGGAGGGCAGCAGTGGTTAACCAGGCAGGTAAACAGCCCCGGTTTGACAGCATCCCATAACTTCATCGCCTATTGCCAATAAAGGAGAACATCAGAGAAAATTCAATTGAAAGGACAAGGCATAATGTAGGTAATGTGATGTGCTCGTCACAATCTCAGGCTCCAGGTAATGAGCAGCTGACAAATGCCCTGGAGAACGGGAGCACTGCACGCAGGAGGCAGAAATACGGGGTTCTGCTTGGTGCTGGGAGGAAGGCATGAGGATCCAGGACAGCCTGGAAGTGCCCCTTACGCTTTTTCCCATTCTGCCTCTTAGCTTGGGCTTTTCCCCTGCTATTTCTTCACAGATTTTAGCGAAACTTTCCCAGTTCCTGTGAATCTGAAGGCCTTTGAAGAGCCGTGTGGCTCTGCTCAGTCTCTTACCTTCAGATCTTAATGTCCTGTCTCCTGACAGATGCTAACTTAGCGATGGCTAAGTGGGTGGAACCTGTTTATTGCTTTCTACAATGAGATGGATTTGAAGTTACTGGCTAATTAGACCACAGATAAATTCAACATTTGCCTGGAATCATCAATAGTATTAAAACAGTAAAAGGCCAGATATGACAGATGGAGCTTACTCAAGATTATATAGCATCACTTTTCTTCCCTTTTTTTTATTTTAAATACTTCTAATGGTCCCCCTCTGAAGATTTCTGACACTCAATTAAATAACTACTCAGAGCCAGAAATCTCCTTGGCTGGTTATGAAAGGTGATGGTGAAAGAGGGAGGTACAGAGATCCACCCAAAACATAATAAACTCTAATTTCCAGGCCATGGGCTACTCTATAAAACTCCTGTAGCTGCCTACCAAAGGAAATGGACCAGAGGAACGAGGTCAGCATCCCTGACCTCCCAAATGACTCCTGCAGCAGAATGTACTAGCAAGAGTCATCCAGTGATGAAGACCACAGATGAAGGAAAAGGGAAAACGTACTTGGATATTTGTCTGTTCCTTCTCAATTTAGCACTGTCAACAGAGGTACTGCTTTTTCTAGTTACCTCATTAACAGAAAGAAAAGGAAACATAATTTAATCTATTGTTAAATATTCAAACACATCCCTGCATACAGGATTATAAAGGAGACAAGGTAACGTCAGATAATCTTCACCATCTACGTTCTTCCTTATGTATTCAGTTTGCTCAGGGAGTGTTTTAGAGGAGAAATAAAAAATATAATAATAAAAAAAAAAAAAGCTCCAGACTGCACAGTGCCTCAGAGGACTTGCGGGAGAACGGCTGTCACCCCGAGAGAGCTGTCCTTCAGAGTGACAGGCACCTCCTAAAATCAGGGCACGTCCCTCGCCGTACCCTGGGGCACCTCCTGGCTGGAGGGGAGCACGGGTGAGAGCGCAGCGCTGTGAAAGGGAAAACGCTGGCAGTGGGATGGAGACAAGGCAGTGGGGGATGCTGCTTGGGCTGACTTAACTCAAGGAGACAGTACAGGGGTTATTCAAGGCTGCTCTGGGGAGAAACACGCTGTTTTAGCCGGCCAACCCAGAAAACCTGCTTTGTCAGGCTGGAACAGCTTCCTGCCCTCCCGCCAGGGGCTTCCAAGGTCACCCCATGGAATTATTAAGCACGAGGAGCCTCTGAACTTATTTAGCTTGACACGTCAGCTTGGTCCTACAGGCCGCGGGCCGACGTCTCGGGGGAGCTGCAGCCCGTGGCCGTGGTGGGAGGGCGGCCAGGAGAGCAGCGCGGAGCCACGGCTCTGCCCCGGGTGACACCGGCCTGACAAACGTCACTGCAACGCAGCCGGGAAGGGAGCTGAGCCGCCACGGCCCCGTCCCTCCAGGAGCCTGCCGAGCTTATCCAGAGCGATGCGTTTAACCGCTCCGTTTAACGAAAGCGACGGCGTTGGAGGAGGAGGCTGGGCTTGGAAACGGAGCCTTCCCCGGCACCCCCTGCAGCAGCGGGGCTGGTGGATCAAGGTCAGGTCGGTTTTAAGACACGAGGAGGGGTTTCATGGGCTGGGTCGCGTGCCTGCAGCTGGCTGACAGGCTGCTCGATAACCCACCCACGTCTCAGCGCATCAGCCTGAGCTCTCGGGTGTTTCCTCAAAGAAAAAGGAGCTGGAGGTACTGGACGGGGAGCAGGAGGTCTAGGTTTATTCCCAGCTCTGCCACTAAGCCCTGCAAGATCCCAGGTAAGTCACTTAATCCTCCTGGGCCCATAAAATACTTGGGGGGAAAAAATCAGCATCACCCTTGTCTGTGCTGGCCATTTGTGACTCTTTGGATGCAGAGCTTGATGTGATGGAGGACTGGTGTCCACGGGAGCACTGGTGGAGCACCAGTAACCATAGTGATCGAGGCTGGAGCACGTATGAAGCCGTAGCTAGAATTGCTGTTTCCCAAGGCAAAACGAGAGCAGAACACCATGGGTGAGACACGCATGGCCCAGCGAGTAGCGCCAGGCCTGGCACCGAACTCAGCGAGAAGCGGGGCTGCTGCCTTCCTGCACAGGCCCCCAGCCGTCACGTTTTGCCTCATCACAGCCCAAACCGAGACAGCGAAGCAGTGCAAACTGTCATCCCTGCCCCATCTCCATCCTCTCCTCGCCGTTCTCCTCCCCCCAGCCCCAGCAGCACTGCTTTGGTCTGGGACCAAATCCATCCCTTGGCACCCTGGCAAGCACACGGCCTCACATCACTGAGCTGGCTCTGCAGGGCCCAGCCTGGCACCAAAGCCTTGGGGAGCACGATCTAATTTCCCAGCCCTCCTTCTCCTTTTCCCCCCCTGACTTCCCATTAAGCTCCTATTAGCCTAATCCGCAGCTTTAGCCAGCAGATCTGCGGTTCCCTGGCAGCAAAAATTCTCCTGTGAATGGAGACCAGGTCACAAGCCCCGCAGTTAACTGCAATGACAAACGTCCTGGTGCACGTCCACGCTCCTTTCTCTGGGGTATTTTGTGTTACCAGGTGGCAGATCCCTAAACACCGGTGCTGAGAAGGATGCACAGCACTAAATTTGCCCCGATAACCGCTGGCTTGCAGGGCAGGGGGTCATTCCTCTCCTTGCTGTGCCTGTCTCCAGCGTTACACCTGCACGCAACCAATTCTGCCCCTAGATGGAGAAGCACACCCCAGCTGCCTGCTGGTGCATTCGTAACCTGTCTCTCCAGCCTCCAAAAGTGTCACTCACGGGCAGAAGTGCCACCTGCCTCCTTCGGGCTGGGCACGAGAAGGGGGTGAAGTGGAGAGGGAGGATGCCAGCAGCTTTCTGCACTCATTAGATTCAAGGTGGTGCTACGAAAGAGAGGACACCAACCCTAAAAGAGAACGGGCTCTTCCCTGCTGCGGTTCAGCACCTATACTGCAGGCCTCAGCTGGGTTGTCTGATTTCTGTCAGAATAGTAACAATAAATCCTATACAACGCCTCATCCCAAGTCAGGAGCAATTGCTATTAAAAGCGCTCACATGTACGTTATTTAGGGACCTTTGTTAGCATCCCGGGGGCTCAGGGGAGGGTGGATACTGAAGTTAAACCAAAACCAGGCTCCATCACAGCAACTGGCCTGCAGGGCAGCACAGGGCAGAACCTTAAATGCCTTTAAACTACGGATTTAAGGATCACACAAGAAAGCAACCAGTCCTGGGGTGGAACCTGGCACCGAGCTAGCAGCGAAGTGACACTGTGATTTAGGGCCTTGCCTCCTTTTGATGCTGCACTGAATGGCAGCCAGGGAGCTTTAGCAAGCACCAAAGCTTGGTGCTCCTCCACGGCGGGGCAGAACCTCCACGTCTGCGAGCTCTGCAAGGAGTCCCTGATAGCCTCATTCACCAGGCCCTCGGGAAAGAAATGAGGTTGAACTTTGTATTCATTGATTATGGCTTCTCCAGACCTTTAGTAACTCTAAACACTTGCTTTTCACCTGATCCCTTTATTCTCTCTTTTTTTTTTTCCTTGAACTGAGCTGCCAGAAATCATTTTTCTCAGCTCATAAACACATTTCCATTTAGGAAAAGAAAGTAACCTTTGCTGCAGAATTGCTTCACCCTTCTTCGCTGTGAGAGCTCCTATTCTTCTCTTCCCACCAATTCTCTCTCCCAAGGGAGGTGGGAGCTGCAGGCAGGGAAGGGGGCTCGGCGTGCGCTGCAGCTTCCTCCTCCTCGAAACATCCTGCTTGGTGCTAACAAAAGCCTCAAAGTGCGCTCCGAGTGACTGTTTATTGAGAAATTGTTACCGAGAAATGGTTGATGAAGGAAATTCATAGAGGGACATGCAGCCTTTTTAAACGCCGTACGTGAACCAGTGTTTCTGCTTTGCAGGTGGGGAGCTGAGGCACAAAGGGATGAAGAAACTCATCTGTGGTGAAGTCAAGGAAGCTGTGTCAAAGCTACACCCATTTTCCCCTCTCTGAACCTGCCTCCTTTCTACTCTCTCCCAGTGCTCTTTTCTGATAGCCTAATTGGCTATCACGACAGCACTTTCTGGATCTTGAAGTATTTTTATATTTAGCATCCTCTACTGCAGGGAAATCTCAAAGGCGCTTGTTCGCTTTGTTCCGTTTTCAATGGAGAACAACACAGCACAAACTGGTTTCAGTCATTCTCGAGGCAGGATGGAAAATGGGGATTGTCAGGCACATAGCAGCCAGACTGTAGGAATGGAAGAAGATGCCTGCCCCTATTCCACGTCTGCTTCCATATACGAAAGCATAAAGCTTTAGATCCTTGATACTTTGTCTTCTCTCAAGACAGTAATAAAATGCATTCATTACTCCTACTTCAGTGGATGGAAAAATGAGGAGAAAGTGGCTGTTTATTAGATGTCGAGAAATATCAAACCCTTTTAACTTGTACTAAAAATAAAAATAAAAAAAGAAAAAAGGTAATTTTCCAGGAAGCTCCTGTCGCTATTTGAAGACAGTAAAAAAGACTGCTTTTACTATCTGCTTTATTTATGGTTACTTCACAACGACACAGGCAAGTGCATTAGTTGCTCAGCCACTTCCCTGCTGCCTTCGTAAAGACAAAGGAGAAATCTAACAGGTTGGTTAGGAGCCCAGCTCGGTACTCAACCAAGAGTGGTCTCCATGCACACGTCTTGGGAAATTGGGAAAATTGGGAAAAGGGAGCTGTGGTGCAGAGTTAACGGAGACCTACACAGCTTAGGCAGCGGGGTTTAAGGAGAGAGACCAACCAAGGAGGGAAGAGGTAAAGTGGTTTGTCTAGGATTTCCTGCCTCTTTCTGGGATTATGTTGGTTTTAAAACTGTTAAATGAGAATATCTCACTAAGATGGGCGTACAGTGCTGTCAGCCACAGGAAAAGGGAGCTAAAGCATCAGCCACGCTGCCCGAGCCTTAGTTCAGGCTTGAATTCTCTAGAGCCAAGAGAATTGAGAAGCAGCAAAGTTACAGAGAGGAAAGTTGTTCTCAGAATGTGACTGACAGCCTCAGTTCCCATCTCAGCTGAGGATCACAAGGGCCAAGGCCAGTCAAGTACCAGAGACAATAAAAAAGTGGGTTTTGGACTCAGATCCAGAACATTATGGCAGACTTGCTTCGGGATACTTCAGCATCAGGTTGAGGTGAGATCCCAGAGCAGGACAGAAACAGGTGGAAAACTGCAGCCCTCCTACAGGAGATCGGCCGTGGGGCCAGGACGCCGGGGAGGGTGTAAGGATCCAAGGGAGCTGGTTTGGATTTAGTGTCCCTGCCTAAGAAACTTGCTATAATTGAAACCAACCCTTGGCTTCAACGCCAGCAAACGCTGGAGGACAAGGCTCTCAAGAGAAGGGAACGGCAACCCTATCAGTGCTCCTTCGGCACCCTTTCCTTTTCCCATATTTAAGAACAAACAAAACCAACTCAGCTGCATCCCAGCCTGTCGAGCTGGTGCCAGCAGAGCCTCCTAGGTGATACTACAGGAATTTGCCCAGACCAGCATGTAATATTGCTTGGAAAGAGTACGGGATGGGGATCGGAGGAAAGGGGCCCTGGACAAAGCAATATTCCCTCCTGAGCTCTTCAAGGAGCCCAGGCCATGCCATTTAGCATGGAGACTACATCCACTTCAATAAATCCTGAGGAATTTTTTCGGTATTTGATATAGATTTTTTGATCACCTTGTACACACACTGTGATACAGCACGGGGCTTTCTTGCTAGCGGGCACAGACAGTGCTTAATTAAGTGGCTTAGCTCTGCAGTTATTTATACTGCACACGATGATCTGTGGATCCAGCTCCGCATCACTGGGGTCCTGTTGGCTTCCAATAGCAAGTGCTTAAAGAGATTGGAGGTCTTTTATACGCAGCTGTTTAAGGCGAATGAACAATACATCCCACGAAGGTTACAGGAGCCAAAAGGAAATGACAGAAGCGATGTGGCCAATAAAACCCGTTTCTAATAATTCAGGATGGACTCGGAGCTATCCCAAACATCCCGCTACGAGGCAGAGAGTTAATATGCCATTAACCCATCAGGAAACCAGCAAAGCGGGATGAGACCAGGAAACTGATGGCGTGCTACAGCCGCAAAGGGAACGGGGAGCAAAGCAACGTGTGAGGAAAGAAAGGTCGGGAGCATCAGGATCTGGGCCAGTGCCCTGCCCAAAGGGTAAGAGCTGAGGTTTGTGCTGCCACCTGCTTGCTTCTACCTTTTAATGAGATTTGCAAACATTCTCCACCAGAGGACTTGTAGCTGTCCTACACCTTTCTGGCCCCTGCACCTGCCTCCGAGGAAGAAGCAGGTTGGCATAGCAGGTATCATATGCTGCGGGAGGAGGGCAACAGGCTGCTGCTGCGGCGGGGGTCACCTGCTCAACGTCTCACTTCCCACCGCAATCTGCCCGACACCTGCTTACTCAAGCACAGCGAGAGCCAAGCTGTTCTTTCCCTTGTGCATGCCCCATCTGGCCCGCCAGAGCTTCAGACACGGGTCTGGGGAAAGGAGAGGAACGTCCTCCAGCATCTAGGGGGAAGGCACAGGGCATGGCAACCTTCCCTTGACTGGAGGGTGAACGTGGGAGAAGCTGGGGGAGAGGGAAAATGAGAGTATAGGGGGTGTGTATTTGCAAAGGGGTCTCTTTACAGAAAAAAACTAACTGTCCAATCTGTTTATTAGCAGGTGAATAGCTCTTGGTAGTGGTTCTCCAGCCCAGTTAAACTAGGAAGGCTAAGGGGCTTTTTGGGCTGACTCCAAAATAAACGTAATCACTTGGGTTATTCACAAAATAACTATCCTGACTTTCCCTCCAGGCAGGTGCTCTGCTGAGCAGCCACAGACCTGGGACAGCCAGGAGCAGGCTGTTATTTGCACCCTCCAGAGCAGAGAAGTGATTAAGATAGTGATTAAGATTTGTGTTCATCCAGCACCCGGCACACCTGGGAGCTGGTGAAGAATGAAACTGGGACCATCCCCTGTAAGTAAAACCAGACCTAGACCTTCTGCTTCTCATTTTGTCCCAAATAAGACCCCCTTCTGCATTGTGGTTTATTTTTCACGTGTGGCTCTCTCGTTACAGTCCCGGAGTGTAGCACCCAGCATCCCGACCTCTGGTGGGACCCAGCAGCGCTGCTGGAATACTGATGCATGGGAAGAGGGGCTTGGTTCCCCCATCCTGCACCCTGACCCAGCACCACAGCAGGATTGCTTTCAGAGAAATGGTGCCTTGCAAGCAGGCTGCACGGGGGGAGAGATAATATTACCTGCCAAGCGTCACATCGCTGCTCTGGCTAGGGACAATTGCGTATCGTGGCATTCAGCACCTGCGACCACAGCGGCTGTTACAGATGAAAGAATACCCAGCTACCCAGCTGAGAAATTGTGTCGGTACAGGAAGGAGCTGCAAACAGCAATAAGGCCACAAGGAAGCATCCTTTCCGAGTAGAAGGGTCTAGAAGCTTCTGCAAAGATAAGAGTCCTTCTGTGCTAGGCACTGCACGCATCCGTAGGCAGAAACAGCCCCTGCACGCTGAGCCTGCTGTCTACGGGTAGGAGGAGGCAAGCATGGAGTAGGTGATGGGATTTATTTTGTGGAGATGAGTTAAGAGCAACGAGGCACCGGTCCCTGCCTTAACACAGCCAGCACACCCCACCAGCAGCTGCCAGCAGACTCAGAGCCCCACCACGCAGCAGCAGGGTCTCGGCTCCCTGCCCACCACACTTCTTCCCCGAGGCATCCTGCCAGGTCATTCTGCCCAAACACCAAAGGAGAACCCCCTCGGGCTCTGAGGGAGGGCTCCCACCCCTTCCCACCCTCAGCTCTGTAAGGCACACAGCCCTGCCCCTCGTCCCTTAGCACGCGGGCTGGCTTGGAGCAGAGAAAACACAGCCAGGGCTGGGGGGAGAAAGGGCAACCACCAAGCCTAAAAGCTCCCCAAGCCTCAGAACTCCAGGCAGAAAATCTCCGACAGGGCTCAGGGAGAAGGGAAGAGAAAAGCAGCCCCGCCAGGCTCTGCAGCCCCATCTGTCTCTGCCAGGAGCAGGCACACCGGGCGCTAAGGAGTGTGCTGTCAGATGTTTTTCCTCTGCTGATTGATGGCGTTTCCAGAGGGTTATTAACTGCGCTGGACTCTAACACTTTGGGGTGATCTATGGAGCAGTAGCAGCTTTAAAGTATTTGGCACTCCAGCCATGGATTATAGAAAAGAGTAAAAATTGAAGCAGTCGCTCAGAGCATCGCCATCTGTCAAGGTGTGTGTGAGCATGTGTGCGCGGACACCGGAGCAGAGGAAGGGCAGCTGGCTGGCGCAATGCATCACCTCCGAGCAACAAAGACACTCCGATTTGTTTCCAGAGGCCTCAGCTGCTCGCAGGAGTGAGAAATTGGGTGACCGCGCTCAGGAAACCAAAAGGAGGGGAAGGAGAAGCAGAGTTTGGGGAATAGAAATGTCAAAGGAGGGGCTGGCTCAGGGATGCTGTCTCAGAGGCTGCGGGCAGACGAGGACCTCGGGTTGAAGGCAGGCAGCCCTTACTTCTAGCACATGAGGAAACCACACAGCAGCACGAGGCTAACCCTCTCTTTTTCGGAAGCTGAGCAGCTGCGGTGCTTGGACCACCTCGTCCAGCACTTCCCAAGGCAGGCGAAGGCACAGCGGGGCTTCCACCCCCAGCTACGTGCATTTTGCTTAAAGTAAGCTGGTGTGCAAACTGGGCGAAGACAGACCAAGGCTGAAATATTCCCCAGGCACACCTGGCCTGCCACTTAGCCCCGCTCTGAAAACAGAGTTATGATGCTTCAGCAGGAAAAGTGCATGACTTGAGACCCAAATCACGTTATCTTGAGGATAAAACAACTTATTTTGAACAGTTCTCGCACCTGGATTGTGATATACTACCGTACAAGAGTCACAGTCCCAAGACTGCCTTCTGCAGCACCCTGAGTTTATCAAGGCATAAAAAAAAACAGAGCCAGCCCCACGTTGGTGCTCCCTGACTAGTCGTGCAGGCCTGGATCCGCACACCGCCCCTTCCCTCCCTCTCTTCCTCCAGCCGAAACTACTCGAATTCAGTGCTAATGCATAAATCATTTCAGTAACCACGAATCTGACTCCCAAAATACTTAATTGCAGAATATTCACCCGCTACGAAACGCTGCCCTGTTCCAGTTTCAGGGACCTAATGAAATCGCGGTGGAAATTGGGGGGAAAAAAAGCATTTTTCTAGCACGAGCAGAGCTGACCTCAGCACATTTGCTCACCGATAACCATCACGCGGAAGCACTGAGCGCCCCGAGGGGAAGCTGCTGCACGTGCCATCAGTCCCCAGCTTTTTCCTGGCTGATGGAACTCCTCAAACCTCTGTCATTGTATGGACACGTTCACGGATAGAAATGACTTGACCAGCTACAAAATCCCCCTCCCTCACCCACTGCTCTCCAGGAAATAAAACTGCAAGGAATCACAACGTGTGGGCTCGGCTGCTGGAGGAGCTGTGGGCAAGCCACGGCGCGAGGCGGTGGGAGCCTGGAGTTATGAAAGGCGACAGCTATTGCTGTTGGACAGCATTTGAAAATGTGAGTAATCATCAAGGTGTCATTTGTATTCTTCCTCTGATCAAGGCAAGGAAGCGATGGACAGCAAAACATCGGCTTCTGCGGGGGAAACAGGCGGAGGTGCCAAGGAACCCACGGCGCTGGCTGTTAGGCATCCAAAGCACTCTCCAGCTGTCAAGAGAAATTTAACTGTTTATGGCCTCCTGTTCCTGAGAGCCGTTAAAAACAAACAAACAACAGCTGCTTCCTTCTTCCCGGCATCTAGCGGGGCTGGGTTTGCTCATTATTAATTCCATTTGGCAGCTACATCACAGGGGTACAAAATCCTCGTGTCCCAGACCTCGTGTTAGACGCTCGGCGCTCCTCCAGCAAACACGCGCTGGCTAACCCGGCGTGCTCGGCGCCTCGTGGTGCTAACTGCAACGCTTCCACCCAGGCGCATCCAACAGGTTTTTGGTGCAGAAAGCAATCCATTTTCCCTGTCCGGGTGGGAAGTGATGCACAGCAAGCAGCAGGCAGCCTGCCCCCCGGGTGCTGCTGACCCTGTGAGACCCCAAGCAGCTCACGGCACGGTGCTCTGCATTCCCACGCCGGCGTCAGCTCAGTCATGCAGTCTGATGGCCTGGGATAACGGATCCCAAAGCTCCTGGGAAGGCACAGTCAGGGGGTTGAGGGTGCAAGAATCAGGGTGAAAAAGTCCTGAGATCAGGCCAGCTTTTGGCACTGTTACACACGGGGATATTTACAGAAAACCGATAGCTCGTCACGGTGTTATCTCCGAACAGAAGCCACATGCCCCATCGGGATGTGCCCACCTGACTTCCACGTGCTTTGGAAATGTCATCCCCAGCCACTGTGAAATCAAAAGGCCAAAGGAGGATTTCAGGAGCCCGAGGCTCAACGTGAGCAAAGGGAGCTGCTGCTGCCGGTGCTTGCAGAGGGGTTTGCCCTAAGAGGTGTAGGTAGGGTCATTGGTCCCAGAGGAGCAACGAATCCTACGGAGCTCTGCTGCCTCTTCGGAACAAAGTGGGAGAATCTGTGCTCTGCCAAGACCCGTGTAACCCTGCTCCCCTCTGCTCAGAAGCATGAAATATTTAATCAGCGATTAGCTGAGGCTGTCACATTGTCCCTGTCCCTAAGAAGGGGAGCACTTGCTATACGCAAGTAAAGAAGAGAACAGAAGATAGATGCGGCAGAGGAAAAAATCTCAGGGGGTGCCCAGTTGAAAGAACACAACTCCCCTGCACAAAAGCCCATCCCCTGCCTGGCTGGGATCCTTTCTTGCAAAGCCCCAGAGCCCAGTTCCCCCCTGTAACATCCCAGTTCAGTCCCTACCCAAGCCTTCTATCAGCTCAAATGAGAACAGCCTCTGAGAATCTGCCCCAGATTCCTTGCTATGCCAAGGGAGGTAGGCAGAAGAATCTGGAGTCAAGTTTGTGCTGGCGAAAATGTCCGTGCAAGGCAGGAGAGAGGGACAGAGCCAGTTTGACAGCCTTCCTCACAGAGCAGCACTGCTGGCAGGTCAGCACAGCATCCTGCAGAGCTGGGCCCCAGCATTTATCACCCCCACGCCCGCCCCCCGGGATGCCCCAAAGGCTGAGGATGCAGGACAGAGGCTGGCATCGCGCACCGAGCTGAAAAAAAATCAGCTGAGCTGCGGGAGGCAGCCCTGTTATCACGCCCAGCTCCAGGCTTTCAGAGCTGTTGCCAGCTGATTCCAGCTATCGCACCAGCGTGGGGTGGGTGGGGAAAAAGCCCTGCTCGCTGGCTGGCTGCAAGCAGGAGCACACAGCAACACGACACATCGCCCTCCTTTCAACTCCTGCTGCTGTGTCTGACGCACAGGCGTCCCCCTCCGCTGTAACGAACGTCCCTTGGGGAGGAGGAGATGAAAAATAGCTCCTTAGCCAAACTCCCCCTCTCCTCGGCTCCCTCCCTCCCCTCCGTGAAGTTAATCTCGGTGTTCCTGCACTATCTTCTCCTCTCCTTGACCTACGGCCGTGCCTGGGGGAGTTTCTCCACTGCTTTCTTTCGAGTCAGTTAAAGTGTTGGGAATATTCATCATTCTGACACAGCCCTTTGCCAGAGCCCCTGCACAAAGTTGCCATCCATCTTCTGTGCTCTGAGCTGCCCTCTTCTGCATGCTCGGGGGTCTGGGCACACAGTACGTACAGGGGAAAAATGGGAGCCGCTCCCCTTTCATTTATCACTCAGGAAGGATGAGAGGTGGGAGATGAGGCCGCCCCTCGGGACAGGTACACAGAGAGCTCCAGACGAGAGGCCAGCTCTGCTTTCAGCTCCTCCCTCCATCCACACCCCCCAGAAGCAGATTAATGTCTCGTTTTCTTCCTCCCCTCTGTCTGTGCGCTGTTACCTGTCCATTTACACTGCTGCATTCATCACCTCTCCCCTGATCCTTTATCTATCTCCTCTTCTCTCCCACCTCATTGGAGAGAAAAAGCTGTAAAATTATTATTTTTTTAACCCAAACAGGGGGCTCTTAGGGGATTAAGCACAACAGATGCTAAAGAGAAGCCTTCACACTCCTCAGGTACCATACGGAAATATTAGAAGACATATGGGTGTTAAAAGGCCACTGCCAAGAATTTTCCTTGCGCTGAGAGGTGTCGCCATTGAGCCACGGGGCAGCTGCATGTCTCTCACCCACCAGGTGTGAAGCTCAGGGAATATTGGGGAAAAACCTGCTCAGACTCCTCAGCTGAGCCCGGCGTCACCCATGCAGCCAGTTCAGTGGAAGACGCGCTTTGAATGGGCACCAGCCCAGTTTTCTACCAGAAAGCACACGCTGCAGCGCAACGATGGAATTACTTCTGTTCAGCTGCCAGCTTCTACCTAAACTACAGAGATTTTTCTGTACAAAACCCAACCTTCAGGTATAGCCAGAGAGGGCAGCTCATCAGGAATCCCAGCAAAGCTCCCAGACAACTCCACTAATAAAAATCATCTCCGTTGCATGTAGCAATCAAGAACAAGAACAGATGGGTCCCTGCAGCGCCTGCCTCCTCTGCTCGGTGCTCTTGACTCCTCGCTTATCCATCCTCCCGGCTTCCCTCTCCCTCCCTGCCATCAGGGCTGGCTGCTCTGCAGCACAGATTCCTGGGGTGGGCACCAGAGCCTGCTAAATTTGGTGGCTGTGGATAAGATTTGTTACTGCAGCTACCCAGAACGAAATAACTTTGGACAGAGAGCTGTGAAAGGCACGCTGCACTTTTGTTCCTGTACAAGGGGTAATCCCATTCAGAAGTTCCTGAATTGGAATCCATTGAAAAAACTCCCTGGATTTTGCTGAATCTCAGCACTGGAACAGTGGCACAGGACACATACCACAAACTTTGTTACGTTATTCCAAGAGCTTATACACAAGATCGGGGCCAACAAGCCCCGCATGACACAAAGCCCAGGACGAGTCATTCCTCTCTGCTGGGAAGTGCGCAGAACTGAGCAGATGAGGCAAAAAAATAATACTTATTCAGCTCCTACACCCTGAAGTGCTGGCCCATAGCTGGGACACAAAGCTTATTATAGACCCAGGAAATATTCTGATTATTCCAAGCTCAGCAGAGCAATCGCAGCAAGAGCGGGCATGGATTGTACTGGGCGGCCACCGACAACCCACCTGAGGAACAGGATGGAGACTTCGCAAGGAGTGAAAAAATGATTAGATGCTGTATCAGGAGTCAAGTAAAAAAAAAATAAATCCTATTTCCCAACGAAAGCTGGAGGATATGGTTCCCTGCATTACAGAGGATGGAAAAGTTATGGAGAAAACTGCCCAGTAAAAGAGGAATATTTTGTCTTCCCCTTTCTATTTAAGCTTTTACAAAGCTATGCAGGTTGGACTTCATCTACTGCAAATCCCCCTCTCTGTTGTCAGTGCTTGGAGAGTTAACATCTTTAATTCTCCTGCACACACCGCAGGCTGGTTGGGTAATATCTGTTTTATCCTTCCGACAACGAATCCCACCTCTTCCTCCTTGGACTGCCCTGGCTATTGATTCCAGCCCAACACTTGGGTTTACTCTGTCAGCCCAGATATTCACCTCTCATCCAGCCAGGCAGTTTCTTATCTGTGATTTCCTTGTTACCTCCGAGATCATAAAGCTTTGCTGCATGGAGCAATGGTGGGATTTTGCCTCAACGCAGGGCTGCTTTCGGCAGCCTCTCCCTGGCAGGATTGCTCCAGGAGCAGGTCAGCAGCAGGGAGGTGGACGTCCAACTCTCTGCCTCTTTGTGCTCGTGGCTCTGCAGAGCTCCGAGGGTGTCTTAGCTCTGCAGACCTTCTGCAGTAGACTCCAGGAGCAGATCTGAAGGGCATTGGCACCACGAGGGAGAACAGATCCACAAGCAGTGCAGCTGGGAAGGGCTCACACAGCAGTAGGGCAGAGCTCAGCTGCCCCAGTTAGTGCCATACCCTGCAAGCCACCAGCTCTCAGAGCCTGTTCCTGGCCAGCTGAATGCAGTGAGCCACCAAGGCACTACGGATCCCCTAGGTGCGAGACGGAGGTGTTAAAATGCAGAAGGGGTCAGGCAAGGGAAGGAGCAGTGGGGGAAGGAGCTGAGGGAAGGCTTTCTGTGCTGCATGGGTACATCTGCAGCCCCTAAGCGCATCTCAGAGGTTCCCTGGCCGTGCCTGACCCCCGGAGGATGAGGTGTTGTGCTGACATCTGCAGGGCCTCCAGCCCTCAGAGCAAGCCATACACGTAGCTCCAAGTCACATTGCTGCTTCCAGAGGCTGAATTGGGGGCATGAAGTTAGCCTGAGAAGAACGGCAGGAACGGCCAGCCCCACCGCTGCATCACTGGCAGACCCCTGCTCCGACCACCCCGTGCTTTATCACGCAGGATTTCAGTGCACAGATAGCAGCCGGTAGCAGAAATGCCAGGTCAGTAATTATCATTAAACCCAGGCCCGTGGAGCTGATGCAGACATCCCCTCTCTCAGCTCTCTGCGTTATCCCTGCTCCCCTCCGCCGCACGCTTCTTTTGTGAAAAAACTCAATCCCATCCACGAGCAGTGGATGCCTGTTTTGGAGATAAAACCTCTCACTCAGCAGCCCTAGACTAAACAATAGGATCTATCAGCCCTCCCAGGTCCTGAAAATCTCCTCCGATGAACTTTTATCTGCATCTCTTCTGCTGGCATCTCCAGCAGCATCTCCCTCCGTTACCTTTGTTTGCCTTTCAAAGGCTTAGCTGCAGAGCTGGGCCTGATTCTGATCTCACGCAGAAATGACTTGGTGGCCTGATACCTGTGCTCAGAGACAGACCTGAGGGCAGCAGTAAATCCCACGCGCTGCCCTTGGGAGCACTATGTCTGCAGCCGGAGGAGGAACAGCAGCAGCCGTGAGCATCACCGACCGGCCCAGCAGGTACCCAGGGGGGTTGTGCCCTGCCCGGTGACGAGCTGCTCCTGATGAGCTGCCCCCTCCTGATCTTTGCTTCCACAATTCAGAGCATGCACGAAAATGAGGCCTCTGGTGAAGGCACCGAGCCCAGAGAGCTCGTTCCCAGGAATGCTGCGCGTTGCAAACAATCTCCAGCAAAATCCCTCCCATCTCGTTCGGCTGCGTGTTTTACGGGATTACCTGTTTGCGTTCAGACACCATCAGAGCCCCTCACCTCTTTCCAGGAGGCAGCTCTCACCCCAGGGACCTCGAGGGTTGCCTGAGGACAGGACACAAGGGGCAGAGCCATCCGACTCCGCTCTGCCGCCAGCTCACCTTGCTCGCAGCTATTTATAGGTGCGGCATTTAAAGTTTTAAGTCTCTAATAATGCATCGCTTATTTCTGGGCTGCAAACAGATACAGCCCTGTCGGCTTCTACCTTGTCCTCAAGGCACTGGGAAACAGGGATGGCCAGGATGGGATGTAGTAACAGATTAAGGGGCTGGGGGGTCAGGGTCTATCTTGCTCCTGCTGCAGAGGGGCCAGGATTTTGGTCATTTATCCATTTGTGCAACAAGCTGAGAACTGACTAGGGAGATGGATGGGTCTTCCTTCAGTTCCTACAGCCATTTCTGGCAACATTTCATAGCCCCCTCCCCTTTTTATTTAATTGCAATGCAAGTCCTAGAAGGTCAGTTTTCTTTTTTTTTTTTCTTTTCCATAAATAAATCAGACTCATTATCTGTTAAAATGTCTGACTTGGAAAGAAAAAGTGAATTTGCAAAAAAACATTAATGAGATCCAAGAAATATTAACAAGTCTGGAAACTAGAGGAAGAGAGAATGTAGGAGTGTTAATTAAAGATAACTGGCTCCAACACAAAATGGGGACATTCAAAAACTGCTCAGAGAAGAATGCTTATGGGCTGGATTCTCCTGAGGCCATAAGTTTGGGGGAGGATTTGCCCATTGTGTGTGGGGGCTGGAGAGGGGCTCTCCCTCTTCCCCGCCTCCCATGCCCTCTCCATCCCATCAGGAGTAAATCCGAGAGCGCTGCAGCATTAAACAAAAAACGTTACCTTAAACCCCCCTGTGATTAAAGGAGGGACAGTGTAATTCCACAGCTGTTTAAAGTGCAGCCCAGAAAGGTTAAGTTTAATATCAGAGAGATGAGATTTCCCCTCTCAGGAGCTGTCAGTCACACCTGGGCCAGGGAAGCTCATACAAGAACGCTTCGGTGGCCTCTCCCCCCACCTTGCCAGGGCACAGTCCACAACCTGGATCCACATGGACAAAAACGGGACGGAAAGCTGCTGGCGTGTTAGGAGGCCCAGAACATGGTGGTTATACAGGACGAGACGCACCTGCAGCGTTGGGGTTTGCTGCTGTCCTGCAGGGCTCGCTGCTGACCAGCTGTGCCAAGGGAGCTTTCTGCCGCTCCCGTGACTCTACCCACACAAAGTGTCCCGGAGAAGGGCTGGTTTCTTGGCTCCCACAGGAAAACCACACAAGTGCTAAGATCCACAGAGACCACACGCAGGAAGTTACAGGGCAAACCAGCCCGAAACCCACATAAAGGAGAGAAAAACCGACCGCAGCTCTTCCTCACGTGCATCTGCTGCCACATACGGACCGCGGCTTCCTAGCCAAATAGTACGGAGCTGCTGCCCCTCGTTTCTCTGGGCACCCAGCGTTAGCTCACAGGCAGCCAGGATGGTTTTCCCCAGCCTCCCCATCTGCTTGGATAGAAGTCTGAAAGTTTGTATTTGAAATTCTACAGGTGTGCTTGTATTTGCAGTCTCTTCCATTAGGCAGATTTTATTCCTCCACAAAATGGAGACAGCCCTGCTCCCACAGCCCCCCTCCACCCGACAGAGGGATGTCCTTTGACCGCAGCACTTTCAGCGCCACCTCCTATGCAAAAACCCTTTTTCCCCTTGGAGCTGGCTGCCCCACGGTCCCTTCTGTTGTCATTCTCTCCATAGCAAGAAAGCAGCAGCAGGGCATGAAAGAGGAACAGCAGAAAGGCGTGAGGTCGTCAGCTGCACTGCCTTCCCCGACTGCTGTATTTAGGAAGTGCTTTGTGTTTTACAGCAGTAGCTCACCCACTTCACCCCGGTGGCTCCCGTATCCCCTCCTTCCCAAAGCCCTCCAACTTCTCTGCCCGTCCTGACCCGGCTCCCTCTCTCAAATGAGAATTGCTTTGCACACAGCTATTCACAAAGTCTGGATGCACTCGCCTTTGAATTCTGAATCGCTGCAGCTTCGCTGCTGCTGCATCGCTAATGCAATGTGAATTCGGCCAAGTCAATAAAAAAATCCCAACAGGAGACATTGCTGCATCTGAAATTGCGAGCCAAAAAGGAAGAGAGAGAACAAAAAGAAAAGCAGTGCTTGCCCCCAAAGACAGCATTCGCTGGCTGGAGCTGCAGTCCCTGGCTAGGGCTGCTCAAATTCATAAGGGGAAGCAGGGAAATGTGTGGATCGGGCAGAGGGTGGGTGTGATGGAGGCCAGCTGGGTGCCAGAGTCCTAAATGACCAGACACTTTGCTGAAGCAGGACTTAGGGCTGTTGCTGCTTGAGAAGAAACCAGCAGCTCCCATTAAAATTCCTTCTCAAGCTTCTGCCAGCTCTGACTCTGAGCAAGCTGCTCCTCGGGGGAGTCACTGAAGGACACGTTTGTGCCTTGGGATTATTTGCTGGCAGTTCAAAGAGCCCTTGAAACTCCCTGTCCACAGCACTGCGGAGTGCAGGATGTGAGGGAGCAGCTTCTGGAAACCTGAGCTCCCTGATTAGGAACCTGACAGGGGAAACCTGCATTTTCCCCGGAGATTAGAAAGGACAGGTTGAGGGAAGGCATCTGCCATCGGGTGCTGAGGAGTAACAACCATCGCCTGTGCTAACAGAAATGACCGTAGGGCTAAAGCACTGCATGGGGACACCAGAGATCTGTGCTCATCTCTATCAAACTCCCTCCGCGACTATGACAGGTCGCTTCGCCGTGCTGTAAGACGAGCAGAATAACCCTTTTCTCCCTGTTCGCCCACCTCGTTGAGATTTCTCAGCACAGCAAATGCCTGTCTCCTGCCAAAGCAGTGCCAGCAGTGCAGGGAGAGGCTGGTGGTGCCAAAGGGAGCACTGAAATCTGGTCCCCCGGAGTCCTGCTGCTCAGCACGGGGTCTCCAGCCACAGGATAAAACAAAGCCTGCTTGCTTCACGCCATGGCTCTCAGCCTCTGCTGGTCACTGCTCCGGATGTGTCCCTTGGACCAGCCCCACCCTGGGGATGCACAGACCTTCCTACCCTGGTCCTCCTACCCTCCAGAGTGTTATTGCTGGGAAATAAAGGCTAAGATGGTTGCAGTGAGCTGCCTCCAGTAGCAAACCAGCCCCACTGGCAGCCCTCACGCTCCATAGGATCAAGTTCTGCTACACCTGAGCACAGCCTCCTTCAGAGCTCTGCTGGCAAGGTATTTTCCCAAAATGTAAAGCTTCAGAGAAGGTCAGAGCTTCCTATTTTATTTGCAGCCGGTTCAGAAGCAGCACTGAAAGCCACAGATGTCCCTGAGATGTTAGGAAGCGTTCGAGCCCTGGAACTGTCAGGCTGGGTTAGAGCAGACGGACGTTTAACCCGGTCTGTTCTCTGCCCAAAGCTAGAACCGAGGGCTCTGCTGGAAGGCTCAGAAAGCCCTACAGCAGGTGGATGCGAAACCTTTCCCTGGGGAAATCTTCCTGACCCCAATTAATTAGAAGCTGCCTGATGCCCTGAAGCACGGAGAGGAACACCACGGGGAGAAACCGGAGGTGGACAAAGGGCTGCATCCAGGGGAAGCAGCAGCCACCTGCCAGCTACGGCTCACGCCGTAAACCGGTCTGCAAGGGGGCTTAGAGACATTTTAAAGTGCATTTTCCTGCCATAAAGCGAGACACTTTCCTCCCTGGGAACCAAAGGGGGGTCTCCTGGGCTGAGTTTCATTTCCTCCATAATGAAAATTAATAGCAACGGGAAGGACCGAGGCGAGGAGGAGAGGCTACAGCTTCCTCCCACTCCGCAGCTCCGTGCCTGCTGCTCCACTGCAAGCCCGCTGCACTCAGGAGAAGCAGGCAGTCGCTACATTTTAATTATGTCAGTAATATATTTGCAGCCAATATTCCCCTTGGAGTCCACACAATAACCATTTAAACACAAGGTCAATTTGCTTGCCGTAACAGACCGCAGCTCTCTGAGGTTACTTATTTCCACAGCGTGCTCTCTTCCAGGCAGACAACTTCCCTCCCCTGTGCCTCCTGTTACCCCTTGCCAGCCTTCTTCAGCGGGAGAGGATTTCTGGCCAAAGCCAAAAACAAACAAGGAGGAACGCAGCTATTCCAGGAAGATAAAAGCTAGCTGTGGGAAAAGCTAGGACTTGGCAGGGGAAATCTGGATTCAGGCTCAGAAGGGAGCAGTAGGAGCAGCCCCAGCATTTTTTCTGGACAGATGGTTAGAAGTGAAAAAGGAGGGGAAAAAAAAAGAATTGATAGCCAAGGCACGTGAATGTCAGAAATATTAAGAGACCTACAGCAAATAGACCAGCCAAGGGCAGCAGCGAAGGCTTCTTATAGGAAGGAACAGGATTTTCACTGCTTGGGGCCTAGGAGTTATTGATAAGATGGTGCAAGTAATAGGAGTGAAATGAAGAGAACTAAATAGTCTAAGGAGCAATCGTGAAGTAAGCAAAGCCAAATGGTGACTCGGGGGAAATAGATCGATGTTTAAATGTTGGCCCCAAAAGCCCTGGAGAGGCAAGAAGTGCCGAGTGATGTGCACCCTGAGGTTGTTGCAGAGGCGGCATGGAGCAGGATGCTCCTCCTGCTTCCCACCCGCCCTGCGACCATCAACGCTGCTAACACCCTGCATGCAGAAGGGGCTGTGCTGTAGTCCCAAAACACCACCTTGCTGTTCTGGGACTTGTTTGCCAGCTGCTAGGAGCCTACAGCTCTGAAAGGGGTCCTGGATCCCCCCTTGCCGTTGCCCCAGGTACCGCAGCAGTGCCCAAGCAGAGGATTTCTGCCTCTGGCAGCAGGACCCCAGCCCCGGCAGCTGCCGCCCGTTCTGGCTCTCCTCAGTTTCCTCGCACTCCCCAAGCCCACACCTCCACATATGTTCGGTACTTTGGGTTCCTGCAGAAGCTCCGTCGATGCAGGGATTTCTGGGACGCTTCCAGAAGCGGGGAAAAGAAACAAGGTACAATTTATATATATTTATATAGAGACAAACCGGCACAGAGCTCAGGAAATCACGGACTTTCTCCTTCCCAGCTGCATGCTTTTCCTTTCCAAGGCCTCCAAAATCAGGACAGCCTCTCCGCCAGCCCACGGGAACGATGCCCCCAGGTCCCACCTTGCCCCTGGCTGCAGGAGGAGCAGGGAGGATGCTCTTGGCCATGGAGAAGCTGCACAAAGACCCACACCACACTACCGTGTCCTCCTACCAAGGCATTTTGGGGAGAGAAATATTGTCTGCACACAACACTAGTTAACAACAGGCCTCCTCCACAGGGTAAGAGCATCAGAAGCAGGTTCTGAAGACAGAACTAGAGAGACAACTTGAGGGACTATTCTCACTCAGGCTTTATTTGATTTTTAATATTCATGAGCATTCCCAGCAGGGGAGCTAGAATTTTTCACTCCGAAACCGAACTGCTTTATAAAAGCCTAGTTAAGTTCTTTGGTGGGAATAAAGAAACTACGGCTCTGAAGGTCACTAGGTGCCACCCCACGTCCAAAAAAGCCCACAGCTCTTCCTTGCACGGCCCACAGCCAGGAAATGTCCCCGAGGTAGCACCTTGTGCAGAGGGCCACAGGAATGCTAACCCAGGTCCTGAGGCTGCCTGGAGAGGTTTGAATTTTTGTCATCTGGGAAAGAGGCAGGCCCCAGGTGGAGCTGGGGCTGGAGATCAGCCTTCAAAGGATGGGGAGAGTTCAGGTGAAGTGAGGACCTGATCCTCTAGAATTTGACCGGAGGAGGAACTTTCTCCAAGGGATGATTTTATAGGCAAAGCAAGGCCTGGACACACTCGAGATGAGCTCAGCTGAGCAGATTGCTCTTTCTACAGCTTTCCATGGTCTGATTCATGCGGAGGGCACAACATTTGTAGCTCTCTGAAGAAGTTCTTTGGTGAAGGCATGTTTTCGGCCAGTTTTCAGCCAGGACATTCTGCAGTGCTGCTCATTTTTCCAAGACCGCACTTAGATTACGGCTGCTCCTGCTAGAGGAACGCTTTTTCAAATGGGAGATTGGTTTTGAAATTGCAGCTGCGCTGAAGCCACTGCACCGATTCCCAGTATGACACAACCCCATGTTTAAAGGCCGCTTAAAAACCGTCTGGGTTCTCGTCATGGAGAAGTGGGCACCTGCTGAAGCTGCCTGAAGCACAACTTGCAGCAGGCTGGCTCCTCTCAAAGCACCAGAGGACGCGTGCCGGTTGCAGGACAGAGGGGAGGGCTGGCTTTATCCCAGCGCTGAGTCACAGCCAGATGCTCCTGTAGTGAGTCACATTGCTGGCAAAGGGCAAGGTGACCGGGCTGACAGGGACTTTTGCATCCCAAATCGTGTTGCATCTTTGTGGAAGTGACAGCAAAGAAGAAATCTGCAGGTCTCCACGCTAAAAGCCAATCTTGGGGCAGCAGGGGCTGGATCTGCTCGCTCTGCAGTGTAACAACCCATTCTAAGACTCTATGAACGAGGTCAATGAAGCACTTGGGAGACAATTCTGCAGCTTCTCTGAAGATAGCATAATCTGTTTTACTGTTTCCAGCCACAGAACCTTTGGCTAGAGTCAGTCCAGCCTCCACCAGCAGTGCTGATGGAAAACAGCTGTCCCCCAAACACAGGACAGTTCTCACCTCTGCCCAGTTGATATAAGGCTTCTTAGAATACCTATTTCAATTTTTCTGTCTTCATTTTGCAAAGCTCCTGCCTGTTCTCACTGCTTGCAGCAGTTTCGCCTCCTTCCTTGAGGAAAACGCTGAATCAAATTAAATACATCTTCATGCACTTTTTCTTTTCCTTTTTCCCCAGCTATACTGCTGCTGACTGTGATCCTCTCAGCCGTAGGATACGACACGAGGAGGTCAGCCCAGGCCACAGCCACAATAAGAAAAAAAAAAGGCTCCCAAGACGAGTTCCCAGCTCTTGGGCTCAAGGCTGGCCCACGTGGACTACAGAGAAAAGGGCTTGCTACTGGAAAGATGCTGTCTACATCGGGGGTAGCTAAAAGAAACGAAGGAAAACAAGCTCCTGTTCAGCCTCTAAGATTCTTGTGCATTTCTATTAATTAAAAATCCAAAAGGCAATTTGTCAGGAGATTAACTTAGGTGCTACAGCCAGCTCCCAGAGCAGGTAATTGCATTTTGTCCTCGCTGCTACACTTCACTTCCCTGCTCCGAACGGTGCTGCCTCCCTTTCATTACCCAAGTCTAACGCACTCGAACAAGTGTGTTCTGGATGTCAGGACGTGTTACGGTGCTTCGCCCAGCACACCAGAAATCAAGGCACAAAAAGACCAAGTGATGGAAGAGTCAGTGCAGATCCCGACTGGAGAACTGGAAAACGCTCCATCTCCTGCTCACCCTCCCTGTGATTCAGACCATTAGTTTTTAGCCACAGACGCACAGCTCCCTACCAGTAACCCTCCCATGCCCCGCAGGACCTATTCAGGGAACCCCAGGGCCAGGCTCCCACCCCATAACCCAGCTTTCAGCATCCCTGGGGCTGCAGCCTCCCAGCCAGCCACCAGCACCCCAGGCCCAGATGCCGGGAGCTAATCGATACCAGAGGAACAGATGAAGGGACCGGTTCGCAGCCATCAATCAGCACCATTTACACGAGAACTGTCAGGCTGCAAATAGAAAAAGAGGTGATGTGAAACAATCCTGTCTGAAGGTTTTCAGCACTCTTTACAAATTGCTGTGGTGAATAACTTGTTGCCTGTATTTATCCCTTTTCAAATTGTCTCTTAGCTACAGTCATCCATCTTCATTCCTCCCCGCTTGCTCCAGACACTCTCTGCTGCTACCTCATTATTTTACATTTGTACGCTGCCACTTGGCTGTGCCTTGCTCAGGGACGCACAGCGAGCCCAGGGGGACTGATCCTTCCCTGGGGCAATGCCTCTGGCCTCAGGGCGGGTCCAGCACTGCCCTTCACACCCCTCCTGCGGCAGGCAGGGTGCTCCGAGGGGTGGGAGCACTGCCACCAGGACACCCAGGGACCAGCGGGACAGCGCTAACAGCCTCGGAAAGCAAAGCACCTGATCCATATAACGGAGGTTTTATATAAAGGAGGTTTTACTGGTCAAGGTGGTGCTTCACTAGAGCACTTTTACATCAATGGACTCAGATGTTTGAGGCAGGTCAATTTATTTTTTCCTTTTTTTTTTGGAAAGAAATTGCAAGTCAGAGATGCCACCACAAAACAGACATCATGCCAGGCAGCACTCGGACAGGCTCCAGCTGTGTCCTGCTCTGCAGCTCCCTAGAAAAGCACCTGACATCCAGCTAGTGTCGGTCTCCCCACCTTCAGAGTGACTTCCACCAGCTCAGTGCGGCTCCTCCTCACCTCTCAGCTCCTGGAGGAGAGCCAGGGCCCTCCTCTCCCCCCAGCTGCAGGCACACACCTCCACCAGATTCCTGGAGCAGCTGCTCTCGCATCCCTCCTGCCTCCAGCTGTCCTGCTCACATTAAAAACCTTTCCTTCAGGATTAGGTGCACCTTTTTTTCCCCCCACACTTCAGCTTTCCTCTCCTTCATTTGCCAACCATGACTGAATGCTCCGAGTGTTTTCACTGGCCAGCATCTCAAAACCACCGCTTCCTCTAATTTATGCTCTGCACTGACTCATTTTATTTGCCTCCCAGAAGAGCCCAGGGAATCGTGTTTGTATAAAAGATGCTACACAAAATAAACTCGTATCGTGCCATAAATCTCAGCCAAAGCACAACTAAGATGGGTGCAAAATTATAGGCTGCAAGTGGGTGGTTTGAGAGCGCTCACTTATGTGGGAGGGCAGAACGATTCCCTCCACGCCAACCACCGCCGAGGGAAGCTCCGTAGCTCGCGTTATTCAAGCAGCCAGGCTGGAGAGGGCTCTTCCCTTCCAATCCATAACTCTAAAGGTCAGCTCTTGTTAAAAGAACATTGACAAGATCAAACCCCCAAAGCCCCGGGGACTGTGTATATCTGTCTCAGGAGATGACCCTGCCATTTAAGAGAAAATAAAACAGAAATGCCTCGGTCAAGGGCAGCCTGTAACTCCGTGGCAGGAGCCAGACGGACCCAGGGATCCCAAATGTCCGCACTGTGCCATCCCAGGGGAAAAAGACGGGGGATTTGAACCACATCTTGTTTAGGTGCACATGGGAGGAAAGCACAGAACCAGAGCAACATCTTGAAAGGAAAAGAGCTTTGGGGAACAGAAAGCAATCGTGGAACATTAAAGGGTTGGTTCTGCCTTTTTCGGGAACAGGAGGTGTCAGGGTGTGCGCCACAGCCCCAGGCTCCATCCTCAGCCTCCCGTGCCAGCCAGTCTCAAAGCCTTCCCCATTTTACTGAATCACAACTGCTCCAGACTTCCTCAAGTTCTCCCTTTCACCCTAATTGAAAAGCAGAATCCAAAAATCATCGTGGGCAGCAGCCCTCGGTCTCGGACTCATTCCCATTTCTTCCTGCTGAGATAATCTCGACTTCCCAAATCGAGTGGCAAGGGGCTGAGTGCCCGAGCCCGGTGCCAGGAGCCATCCTGTCACCTGGGCTGCTGGCTAGCTCTCGCTGGCCCCAATTTATTCAGCACCAATGCTAGCAGCCTGCTAACAGACAACCTTAAGAGCTCTTCTCTTCAAACCAGGCCCTGCCTTTTGCATTATGTAACATCTCTCCGCCTCAACTATTCCCCGAGCTGAAAAGCTGTTCGTATAATAGATGGATGCTCCGGCTGGACATTTTTATTTTTATTATGTTTAATTCACTTTATCCATTGCTAATTTCCCTTTTGCTATGTGCCTGTCAGGAATCCATGTCTCAGCAATTCACGGAGCGGAGCAGCCTGAGCATATATCAGCCCTCGGAAATAGCACCCCAGCGGCTCGGGCTTGCTGACAGAGCTGCCGAGCATCGCTGATCTGCGGTGATCTGCCTCTGGAGGCACAGCACGCCGGGTCAGACGGGGTCGCCGGCTTCCAGCTCTGTTTCCCTGCTTGCCTCCCCCATGCCTTCCCTTCCCAGCTTCGTTGCTGTTATATAGGAGCCCCAGCAGACCCTCGGCGCCCTGCATGTGCTGCAGGCTGGGGAAGGGTTTGCTCCGAGTCTCCCCAGAGGGATGGCGATAGGGAAAGGCAGCAAAGGGGCTGTGACCCGCTGCTTCAGAGGGGTGAAAGGACCAGTTCTCAGCACTGGGGTCACAGCTGAACCACTCGCCAGCCAGTTCCCAGGCTCCACACACCCAGCGATCCCATTGCCAGCAGCACTGGCATCACCCTCCTCTGCAGGCAGCCAGCAGCAGCACGCCGAACAATCCCAACGGTTGCACAGAAGGTCACAACCAGAGCTTCTCCCCCACGAGCCAGAGGCAGGCAGAACTCATCTGCCATCCCAAAGCCTGGGACTGCTGCTGCAAGGCTTGCTGTTCACCTCGCAGCCAGCTTCAAGTCCAAATCGCCCCAAATGGCAGCTAAAATAGGTTATCATACAGAAGCAAAGAGCACTAGAAATGGAGTTCTGTGCAGAACAATTATTTTGATATGCCAGCCAAAACTGAAGCATCTAAAAATGTTCTTTTCACGTCTATGGAAAATAAACCACTTTCTCATGGAAATAATGCCTCCCCCCCTCATCCTTCAGCCCCTGTATGTGCAATCATATCAGTTGGAGTCGTGCAAAATGTTTAGCTCTTTCTGCTGAAAATTGTTAGTCCAATGTGGCATGAGCTCATGAACGGTTCCAGTCAACAAATTGTGTTTTCCAGCAAAGGAAAATAGGCAGCCTCCCCCACTCCTTAAATCAGCTCTAATTACAGGAGCAGAAGAATCAGAGATGCCCTCAGAGATGGCAAGGGGAGTGTTACTCAATACAGACAAGACTGGAAGAAATAAAGCAAAATTTTCCTGAATTGGGAGCCAAAGGAGATGTCTGGGGTGGGTTGGGCTTTGTAGCATCAAGGGCAAGTTATTTACGCCCTTCCATGAGGGTCACGCTTGTAGCAGCCTGCCCTTCCCTGCCACGTCCTTACATCCTCCAGCAGCCTGAAGGAACCGTCTCCATCCCTGCCGGTGCCAGGGCAGCCAAAGCTGCGTGTGGAAACAAACCTCCCCTCACCTTCTCCACCCAAAACAAGCACTGCTACCTGCTGAAGAGCCCACAGGGATGAACGCAGCCACATCCAGCCAGCTTGAACCAAACGAGACTGCAGCAAGAGCTTCGGCAGCGTTCACCTTGCCTCCCCCCAGGTTTACGTTGAGGTCCAGCAGGGCTCGTAACCCTTCCCGCCTCCCACCAGGCAGCATCCGTGCAGATAATTCTCCTCAAAGCTCCGTTGCTGAACAGAGATCTTAACCGAGGACAGCAAGAGGGAGAGCAGGCTGACAGGATGAAGCATCGCCCTCTAAACCCTGCTGTTAAACCATCATCCTTTTAGACGAAATGCTTTGGGCTAGAAACCAGTGGGGTTTTTTTTTTAGTACCTAGTGTAACTGGCCTCCAGCTGCAGTCCTTGGACAAAGACAGGCAATTAGCTAACAATGCAACCGCAGACTTCCAAGCTCTTCACAAAAAGAGGCAGGAATTACTGCGACCATTTTACTGATAAGGCGATGGGCATCGAAGTGCTTCGGTTTGGAGATCCTGGGAGAACACCCAGCACCCCTATCACCTGTCTGCATCCGTAGCTGGGACAAAATCATGCAGCCCAACAGCAAAACCAGAAGCAAGCTCTACTTCTCTCGCTAGTAGATGAAGAACAAAATGTTTCCTACAACCATTAGAATTCCAAGGCTTTGTGGAAAGGTAGAAAAATTACAGGTAGCATTTGCACTATTTTTCAGATTACTCCCCATCCAGCAAGACACAAAGAAAGAATTTAATCACAAGGAGGAAAAATATTTGACTAAGTTGAGGGTTTGCGTTTGATCTCATCCAGAAATTCTGCCCTGGGCCATCACTTGAATCAGGTTTTTCTTCAGATTCTTCTTATTTTCCCATAATTACATGCCTTTTAATAAGCATAACTTAGTAAATATAAAACAAGGATACCCTGTTCCACTGCTTCCGCTAAAAAGGAGCGTCCAATTAGAGAAAAAAACAAAAGCATCAAAATATGGAAAAGCGTAAACTTACAGCCATTAGATGAACTGTCACTATGTGCTGCTGGTGTATTTTATTTTCCCCTAATCAATTCTTAAGTGACCATATGAATTCACATCTGGCAATACTGCTTTCACAGACCCACATCAGACATTTGAAGCCTGCAAAGACAGCAATCCCAGGGCATTCCCAACAGCAGAAGTAACCAAAAATGTGCATACTGAGCCAACAGAAAACAAAACCTACCCAGGTAGGTGGATTTGCTCCACACTCTGACATATAAACTAAGCTCTCAAAACTATTTTCATCCCCTTTCATCATGAACGAACTGAGACCACTAAGCCTTGCTGCATGTATTAGAACCACTATCCAAGCAGGGGAAAAGCCAAAGCCCTGCTTTCACAGAGCAGAAGACAGGCTGGGCCATCCCCAGCTTTATCTCTTTTTATCACTTCTTTATTCTTGTCGTTTGCACTGAAGCACATTCAGAGGCACCGTGCTCAGCTGCACACGTGGGGCAAAGGAGGTGGCCACAGCAGGACACACGTCCTGCAGCAGGGATGGATTCCTGGTCCATAAAGACCCCAACACCCCTTAGGACCTCCTCCTCCTCCTCCCCGTGCACACAGGACACGGGGAGCACATAGGACGGTGCGCTGGAAGGTAAAGATTTTCTGTCAGAAAATATAACTTTTGAAGATCTCACTAGAAAATCAATTATTTCAGGACAACCAGCAATCTTTTACTTGAAAGGATAAGAATTATTGAGCTGCAGTTTGAAAACAGAAGAAATATTTTGGACTATATCTAGGAGGAAATACAGAGAGAAACAAGTTACCTCAATGCTCTTTAGCAGATTAAAGCTGGAAATTAAGCAAGCTGGCGTGCAAATGGGATCACATTTGATAAGCAGAGCTACAATACAGTAGGAACACCAACAGAAAGAGATACAGGAAGCCAGAACAATATTTACAAGAAGCAGAAGGTAAATATTTTTACAGAGCATACAGTGTGTGCATCTCCCTTGTTTTCAGCATTGCTCTCGGTGTAACTATATGCACTGAGCAGAACGTAATGGGCCTTGGAAAATTGGAAAAAGGCACTGTACAGAGCACAAACGTGCTGCATGCCACAAAGGTTAACGGTGGAAGCCGTAAGACAGGCTGTCAGACAGAAGCATGTTGAATCAATGAGAATGTATCGCCCAGTACACTCGGTGGCAGTTTTAGTTCGTCCTTCATCAAAAGTTTGCGTATATATCACCACGAAGATACCCTGGTCACTTCCCAACGTCCTAAATCAGAGCTCGGGCGTTGTTATCCCCGGCACATTGCTAGCACAGCAAAGAGCTCGTCTGCAGCCAAATGGCACGAGCAGACAGATGGGCAGAAGGGGAAGATTCTGCAGAAAAGCAAATCAGCCCGGGGAAGGAACAGTTTGGTGCTCACTTACAGACTGCAGAGCCTGTGGTTTGTTTATTGTCTTTTGAAATTGCTGGCCTTGGATGTAGGAAAGGGAGAGGGACGAAGGGAATTCGTGAAGTCTCCTGGCTGGCGTGCTGAGTTCGACGGGCAGCTTACCCCGACCGGACCTTAAAACGAGAAAGGACCAAAGAAAAGCGCAAAAACCTTGTGGTCGATGTCAGCAGGTGCTCCCCAACAGGTCACGCTGACACCTTTGACTTCCCAGGTGCTTTCCATCGAGGACTGCACTTTCCCATCACAGCACAGGGGTTCTCATTAGGAGCAATTTTGCAGCAGGGAGATGCAAACTACGTGCTCATGAGGCACCAGCTTCTCAGAATTACTTCTGTGCCTGCTAGACCCGTGTCCCCCGAGCTGCCAGCCAAAGGCAGGGACACCCCAACACGCAGGGCTTGCTGCCTCCTGACATTTTGGGGCAGGGCAACTTGTGCCCTGTCGTCACTCTTGAGGAGCCTCCCTCTGATCTTGAGAAAGCCGCTGAGAATACGGCCATTTAATTACCTGCCTTCGTACTTACACCGAGCTCATCCGAAAATCCAGTCCAAGCAGAGGATGAAGCTAGAGGAGGCAGTGAAATATCACAGCAATGTTCTTCCCTCAGTGACTGTTACAGCAGCAGAAAACGCGGCCCAAATAACCGGATCATTGAATCCTCATTCAGATAGCATAACAGGCTCATCGTACGAAAATACTCCTTCCCTCCGGATAGTTCTTTTTGTTGGGCTGTTTTTTAAGAGCAGGAGAAAATTTGAAGAAAAGCAAGCCTTGATACTAAAATATTTTGATTTCCTCTTTATTTGCTTCTGAAGTGGAAGAGGATTTAGTTCAGCTTTTTTTTTTTCCTCCTTTTTTTACAAGGCCGTGACCAAACAGAAACAATTGGTATGTGTTTCTGTAGCCAGTGTCACAGCGGCTTTGCTGCTGACTCGGGAACGTTACCTACAAGTGTGCTAATAAAAGCACGGGCATGCATGCACACACAGAGGCACCTAAAAGCAGCGGAGCAAAGCAATTCTCTGGGAGTAGCAATACAAGTCAGAGTCAATCTCCTTTCACCTTATGCCTCATTAGAGGAGAGGTGGTTCTCTGCCTGAGCTAGGTTTTGATATTAGCTTTCAATTACCCAGTGTACATTTTAAACACTTCCCCAATTACCTCAGCCACCTCTCTCCCATTACAGCCCCACAATCGATATATGGGCTATATTCCTTCCCCAAACTCCAGCGGAATATAAAAGGCAGCCCAGATATCGCCACCCTGCCTGTAATCCTGCCGAGGGGACATGCTTTCTTACCCTCTAATGTAACGTCACTCCCTCCCCGAGCCGAGCTCGCCTCGGTCGCTGCATATCACCTCAGCTCACTAATGATTATTATCTCCTCCAGCAATAAATAGAAAGACTCCGAACTGATTCCGCAAGGATATTTATTGCCCAGGGTGCCCTTTGATCCTGTTTAGTCTAATTGAGCCTGGCACACAGCTCCAGGTTGCTAATGTATTTCCACCATAAACTGTATCTGCAGACAGATGGAAGTCGCACGATTGCCTCCTTTCGCCGCTATTAGCGGAGCAGTCGGCTCCTTACTTTTACTTACAATTTAATTACAAGGCATATGGAAACGTTGAAAGCACTGAAGCCAAGGCCCTTGCACAGATTTCAGAGCTCCTTTCGCCTTCAAGCCACCTCTCCCCTTTCCAAAGGCTCGAGAAGCTCCTAAACCAGCCCCTCCGGCTGCGCTCGGGGGCAGAGATCCCTTTGGGAGCCACGCCGGGGGGCCCTGGGGAAGGCGCTTTTGGTTTGTGTGAACTCAGGGAGGGAAGCGGCAGCTGGCAAAACCTCACCTGCATTTCCCCTACAACTGGGCAAGGAACAAAGGCTCCTGGCAAGAGCTGATTGCAGTCCCAAGAAGATCACTGGCACTGCCGGGCTGAGCTAAGCAGCTCAGGAACATGCCCCACCACCACCAGACCTGTTAGCTTGGGCAAGGATCTGAGCATAGCTCGAGGTGCTCAGACCTCAGCTAATCGCCCGAGCATTTATTCACCAGCTCTCTGAAATGTCAGAGACCTAGCGGAAAGCAAGATGCTTCAAACTCCTGCCTGGTTTTAAATATCAAGATGCCATTAGCTGTGCTCATCGCCCTCCAGGAAGCAAACGGGGAACGGCGGCGGTTCCTGGGCTCTTGGCATCCACGTCTCAGCTCCCTTTGCTCCATGTTACACGAGGATTCAGCCACCCGGGAAACAGACCCTGCTCCCCGAGAGTCCCCACCGAAAGCAGGATGTCGCAGCCTTCAAGGTGCACGGGGCTTGTTGAAGGGCTGGAGAAGGAAGGATGCCTCCCAGCTGCTGTATTTCTTCTCGTGCTTTTTACCCCAGAGCAAGCTGCACATCAACAATGGCCAAGACACAACTACCCTCTGGCTGCTCTAGGTGCTCCTGGTGCAAGTCAGAGCACAGCAGCAGGCACGGACCACAAAGCTGAGCATCTCGAGCCCAGGGCAATTTCCCCCTGAAGGCAGACTCCTTTCCTGGCAGCGACAGCATCTTCCAGGGAGCTTCCAGGAAGGGCGCGGAGGAGAAGGACACGGCCCTGCTCTGAGGGCTGGTGGCACAGCCCCGCAGCAGCCCTTCCTGGGGGAAGCCCATTAAAACAAAGCTGCTCCCGCTGCAGCTCAGCCTTTCCTGCCACCTCATTATCTGCTATCTCCTTGTTGTGTTTCGCCGTTCGCAAATGGAAACAACAATAAAACAGAACCTGAGGATGGAAGTGAGCCAAAGAAGGGGAGGGGGGAAGGGAAGGATGGAAACGTGACATTCATCTCTTCCCCCCCTCAGAAGATGCCTGACAATTCTGTTGCTGAGTAAATGACAGTTGTATTCAGGGAGATAATTGAATCCCTGTCAATTAAGCAGAAAAATCAGATCAAACCTACAATAAGATCCCTGTAAAAAATATAAAAGGATAAGAGGAAGAGACAATGAAAGCAAACAAGTTGTACAGTATGGTCCAAAGCGCTCTGGGCCTGAATTAAACCAAGACTGATGTATCCTGCTGTGTGAGAGGGCAGACGTGAACCTTCTGGAGCAGGAACGCTGCCATCGATTTCCCACAGTTTGGGATCGGTGCTGTGGTCCCACGGACTGCGTGCACCTCCCATTCCCCCAAAGGGGGCTCCCATTCCCCAGCTGGCTCAGGACATGAGCAAACCCCTACCTGTCCCCATCCCTCACCTCTCGGAGGCTGACGTGCCCGTACCGCTGAACTGGAAAATTCCACCCCATAATCCCGCTGTGAAACTCATAAGCAAAATTCCCACTGTCCTTGCCAAACAGACAGGATGTTTGTTCCCGTCCTAAGCACTGACCACGCTGGATAACCCTGAGTCAGCACCAACACTTCCACGTGTCTGTCTTCTCACTTTTTTTCTTCTTTTGCTCCTCTTCAGACAAATCCACCTCTTTCATCCCCTGCATTCACTTTCTCCTTCGCTCTCCTTTCCCCCCATGCATGCCTGCACCTTTGTCCTTTCTCAGTTTCCATCCTGTTTCCCTGACTTCAGTTTAAGCCGAATTGCTTTCCTGGTGCCACTGAAACACAAGGATTGCAAAAGCCATTAGAAACTCGTGCAAGACATTACGTAAAAAAATATTTAAGGAAGGAATTCGCCGGTAAATGGAATCAATATATTCCACGTAAAGCATTACCGGGAACAGGGAAAAAAAAAAACAAAACAAAAAAACAACAAAGGAGCGAAGTCAAACCCTCGCTAAGTGCACTGCAACTGCTCAAAATGCAGAGCTGGTAACGTGGCAGCACACAACCAGCAGCATTCCCGTTCCTGCTGCTGTGCTCGCCCCAGCTCCCGAGCCCTGGCTCCAGCGCAGCCCTGCACAAACGGACGAGCTCTTGCTGCTTCGGGGATGCTGGGCTGAGGGAGCCAGAGCCGTTTCCTCTGGATCCCTTCTCTCCGCACTGCTGCCGGCGCAGCCATACATCACCGGCTCTGGCACTTCCCAGCCGCATTTCGGATGCGGCAGGCAGGCACTGAGGACGGGGAGAAGGTATTTACATAGTAATTTCAGACCCAGAGGGGGAATAAATCCACAGCCGCTTTTGGAAGGCAATCCTGCAGCAGAGCTGGCTCCACACTTGCCTATTTTTGTCCGAGCCCTCTCTGTGATTAATTCAGATGCCCATGGACACCAGTGGTAAGGAGGACTCACCCAGAAGAGTAAGCAGATCCCTCCTGGACCCTGGGAACTGTGCGCTTCTACCCTCCTGAAGGAATCGTGAGCATTTTCCCCCTCGAACCCAGCTTAACAGCAGCCTTGTCACCCTGTCACACCGCCAGCAGGCAAGCCTTCACCCGGGGCACTTCGGAGTCCCCTTGAAGGGCGCAGAACCCCGTGGGAAGCACAGGGACACTCAGACCTGGTCCCCACAGACCAAGATGTGGTTTTCAAAACCTAAAAAGCTCCTAAAGCCAGGCTCAAGGGTAAACATGCAGATATTTTCTGAACATACGAGCAATCCGAAGGTCAAACTAGTTGGCAGTGATCACAGTGGCTTCTCTGGGATGGGATTAAGACGGCCAGAGGCCTACCAGCACAGCTGGGCATGTCACATCTTCCTAATCCCCATCTGATCCCCAACACCTCTGCACCCCAAGCAGCACAGCACCCTGCGCCACTGATGGTCTCTCCTGGCTCTGTTCTCCCCCCAGTCTAGGGACAGCCTTGCTCTGAGAGGCGAGACAAAATTCACGGGTTTTGCTTCTCCCAGCTGCTGCTGAATTACCAGCTCATTTTCCTGCCAGCTCCTGGCTGCCCCGGGAACCCCAGCACAGACAAAACACTCTCACCTCTCTGGGAAGAAATTAAGTTTTCTCTGAGGAAGTAATCAGGCAGCGTGTTCCACTTACTGCGGAGATTAAGAGGCCTCTGCTAATAGCCTGCTTCCTATAGCAGAGCATGTCGGTGCTGCCTCCCTGTCTCAAGCAGCTCCAAGCACCTCTGGGGCTGCCGCACACTGCACAACTCTGAGTTACCTTCACTTCCAGGTCCCATGAAACACCTGCACCTGGATTTCCTTCCTCTCCTCCTTCTCTTACGCACCCTAAAACACTTCCAGGGGCAAGCGATAATCCGACTGAGGGGATAACCTGGGAGGTTGTTCTTTGCACATCCCCTTTTAGCCATTTTTTCATCACGTTCAAGCCGGATTGTGTTTCAACATAATGGGGTCGTAGACTCCCCAGTCACCATGTTACTGTCAAGCACACGTTGCATCAAGCATTTCCATCAAGCTGGGGACATGGCTCTACCCTCTGTAGGTGTATTTTGAGGGTTTCAGGGTAACGTTAGCAGAAACTAACAGCAGACTACCAGCCTTAAAACATCCCAAACATCTCCAGAGACTCCATTACCTGGAAATGAATTTAATTGCTAAGTGGGAACCGATCTCTTCAGGATGGTCTTTTGAGCTTGTGACCCCCTGGGTCCAGTAAAGGCACAGCCTCCAGCCCAGGAACAGCCACGTCCGTGAGGAAGCCTGACCAGAAATGGCACCAACGCATCACACGAGTGGGAAGAGCTCCGAGCACGAGAGCTTGCAGAGATTTGCCAAAACACCACCCCAGGCACCCCCTCGATTTGTTTTCAGCCTGACCTCCGAGCTTTGTTGTAAATGACCGCCCGCCAAAGGCAGCCCGGTGCTTACAGCTTTCAGGACAGCATTCCCTCCCGTGGGGAAACGAGAGCACCGCAAACCATAATCGCTTTTGGATACATAATGCACTAATCAATATTAATCGGGATAGTTATCTCCTCCAGCTTGCGTGCCCTTAACAGCAGAAAAAACGCTTGTAAAAACAGTTTCCTGTTCGGTGTGTACCGACTGCTTACTTCCAAAACACACAATTTCTCAGAGCTCTCGTTCTGTGGGACTCATTACCTGGCAGGCTTTGGTCGCTGACGGATCTGGTGGACCCCGCGCGGCCTCCAACGACAGAACGCAGCTTTTGCCTGTGCTTTTCTACAGCTTTGTTTCTTGTTGTTAGCCCTCTGGAAGCCTCCAAATCAAAATGGATTTTGTAGCGTAACGCGAACAAAGCGTGCCCTAGAAAGGCCTCAAATGAAGTTATGGATGATGCTCTCAGTTTAAACAGCATCTTCACGGCTGCTTTTAACAGACTGATTTCTCTGGCTGGGCACCACAACACACTGCTCTGAGAGGGGGGAGAGCTCACAGACCCAATTCCCCAGCACCAGTTTAAAACCTCTCCAGCAGCCCAAGCTTTCTCAAGGCCGACTGTCCTCCCTCCTCTCCCCAAAACCCCCATCCCCGGCTCCCGTTGTTCTCCTGCACCGGTTCACATCCACCCACTGGTGCCACAGCTCCCACGGTGCCACCAGCCCAGCGCTGTGATAGGAAGGGAGAGCAGCAAACCACCCCACAAGGAAAAGTCCATCGCACCAACATCTTCCTTGGATGGAAGAGCAACGTATAGTTCATGGGCTACAGACACAGCCCTGTGTTTCAACTAAGGGACTGTAGAAGCAGAGGATTTGGCAATATAAGTGTTGAATGGTCGCTGTGCCCTGCAAGAAGCGTATTCAGACCGACATGTAAATTATAGCCCTGCCTGCTTCTTGCTTTGTCCTCAAATGGGCTAAAGAGCACCCAGCAGACGTTCTGGTGCCCATCCAACACCACAGTAAAAGGTTGTTGAAGGAGGGATAATTGAAGAGAAGTATCAGCGAGGAGGAAAACAGAGGTGGATAGCAGCTGAGGAAGAAAAGCCCTCCTTGAGTTTGAAGAACCGTGCCTTCCTCTGAAGCAGATCAGTGAAAAGCGCTCTGTGCCTGCAGGGCAGCGATTTGGGAGAAGGCTGGAACAATCCAACTGCTTTATTACCGCTACCGCACAGCTCTGAGATCCCTTCCAACTCTCACAGAAGGGAATATTGAAAGGAAAAGACACTAACCCCAGAGGATAGGCAGCAGAACCGGACAGATCCTTACGCTCCCCCTTCCTCCACTTGCTGTTAGTGACTGCATCCCACAACAGCCTCTCCGCGAGGCACGGCCGCTTTCTGCACGGGGAGGTACGTCCGAACAAACAGCACACCTTGCCCTTTAGGTCACACCTGAGGGCTGCCACCCAAAACCAGGCTCAGGGGGCTGCAGACGTGGCCGAGTGCCGTCGTGCTGCCCGCGTGCTACCTGGCATCTCGGCGTGCTTCGTGCACATCACCCCGGGTGGGGGCAGGACCACTACGCAGGCAGGTTGAAATAGAGCAGGAGAACAAGGCGGGTAGCACCTTCATATCACTTTTATTGAATTGGTCCATGACCAGTCTAATCATCCGAGGGGTGTACTTGCAATTGTGTGTCCCAGCCCAGGTGAGCAGGACCTGCTATTAAGCCTAGGTGAAGCTGCTGTTCTGAAGGTTATCTTCAAGCTTTCTGAATTTCAATTTCTCAGGGAAGTCAGCCTCGGGTTAGGACAAAGTCAGCCAGGAAGACATTCAACAACTTCTCAGAAGTCCCGTATTGGGTTTGTGAGACAAGGTTTTGGTAACATTGGAGCTGCAGGGGACCAGGCAGGGTTAAGCCATGGTCCCACGGAGGCAGGATGCTCGCAGAGAGCAGAGCATGCCAGCACCTTTGGTGCCCCTGCTACCACGCACAGAGCCAGCAAGGTGCCTGCTGCCCGCTTTTTCCAAAAGCTTTTCCTTTCTGCTCATCGCAGAGCCTGAAATAATTCCCCAGTACTATAATGCAAATGTTTACAAGGGCCTGCATGCTTTATTTTCTGGTTTGTGGCCCCAGCAGAGCAGGATCTTGCATCCTCTGTGCAAACCAGGGCCGAGGTCTCCCCTTCCCTCCCACCAGCCTCCAAGACAGATCGCTCCTAGCCGGCCGTGCCACGGGAGGTACCCACAATTTTTCAAGCACTGTCTGTCAAGAGCACTTAGATGAAAGGCCAAAGCAGCGAGTTGCCTTAACTCCAGTGGAGAGACAGCTGCATATCAGCCCATTACTGCCATGATCTGAGATTTGTTTACTGTCTGGGCCATAGACAAGCAGAACAACTTGTAGCAATGAAAGCGCCTTGGTGCTCCAGCACAGAGCTCTGTAATTTACCAGCTATGTTCATCTCTTCCTCCAGCAGGGAAGCCAGAGACAAAGGTAATCGCTCCAGACAGCGTGCTGTGAGCTAGTCTGAATGCCTAAGGAAACAGAACGAGCTGGAAGATGGTTCCCCCTTCTCCCACCACTAAACCACAAACATCCTAGCCAGCCCTGCCGCTTAGGAAAGGAGGCAGAGGCAATTCGAGTCCCAGGAGGCAGGGCAGGGTTAGGTGATCATCCCGTGAAGCAGGAGGATTTCTCAGGCCCCACATACGGTCGATAACTTCTTCAGAGCCACCAATTCTAAGAACCAAACCAGAAGAAAACAGGCCTCACAGGTGATTTAAAATATCTCAAAATCCATCAAAAAATCTTTCCTTCCAAAATGGAAGCGTGGCACAGTGTCCACTACACTCCCAAGTGAAAAGCAGCCTCTCCAGAGGTTAAGTTAATACACGGCAACTAAAACAGAGGATGGATGCTACCACCGGTGCATTCGTCAAGAGAAATCCCCGCTGAGAGCACCTCCATCAAGCCCGCTGGTCTCCGACCGCTCGCTGGAGATGGAAGCTCCCGCTCCGAGCCAAAGCTCTGATCTCAGCCCACAGCAGAGCTCTGCCCTCTGATGTTACCACCTGCCTTTCGTTTCCACATCATCTTTCATTTAGCTGCTTTAGAACACCTGGTACCCCACTAACTAATTGAAGATCATTTTCAATCCTGAACATTATCGTCTGCATTATGTTTATCACCTGTTTTTTTTTTTTTTCTCCCCAGTCCTTGAAATCCCTGGCCTGTTTAATTAGCAGACCTTCGGCAAGAGCCTTTTAAAGGCACTTGAGCTTACAATTCCTGTTGAAATCAGATAACCACCACATCTCCGCAATGTGGCCTCAAACCTTACATTTCAGAGACAAAACGGGGAAGTTCTCCAGCAAGGAAATTGCTGCGGTACCAAAGAACCCCAAACACAGACGAGGTCCTTGCTACCCGAGCAAATAATCTAAGCCTAGGCAACAAAATGAGGCAATTAGAGATAAACGACCCAGCATTTATCCTTCTCACTGAGGCTCATTGAAATGAGCAGCATTTTGCTGTAGGTATATTTAGCTTTTGGGGGTGGGGAGGGACAGGAAAGGGACTGGATTATTTCCCACTTAGCTTTCCCCTTAAGTACCGAAAGGAGTTCTTCAGTGCAGACAAGTAATAAAGCGAGCAGATACCGAAGGAAAAGCAGTGAATGAAAGCATCTTTTGCCCATCCTGCCTTAAAACTTTGGATGCTGGGCCTCAAGATGCTTCTGTTGCCCCTGCAGGTTCAGCTGAGCCCAGATCCTACACCCCAGGCACGGTACGGGGCAATCCGTCCCTAACCAGAAAGCCAACGCATTGTCACACGAGGAAAAGGAGACCAGAAAGGATGACAAATACTGTATTTTCCCCACGAACTCCGTAAACTAAATGGCATTACACAGAGGTGTTTTTAGCTCATGGATCCATAAGGTTTTGCTTTTCTTTCTGTTGCAAATTTATATGTACCAGCATAACTTGTGGCAATCTGGAGGGAATAAGACTTCTCAGGGATATTTTGCAACTTCCACTTAAGCTCAGTCTGTCTTTATATTCACTGTCATCTAAACTGTGAATATATTATTTTTTCCCCAACTTTCCAATTTTATCATCTACCATCAGTGTCATTTATGTGCAATACTGCCTAGATGGGAGCCGGGGATTTTTATTTATTTATTTCTCATTCAGTAACTTCACCTTAATGTGTTATAATACAAAACATAACCGCCCTTACCGGCTTGGATAGGAAAGTTAATATTTCATTTTCTGTGTTTTATGTCCTGATGGCTTCCTACTAACATCAGAGGTAATTCTCACATATTTCACCAGGAAATGTAATGGGGTGGAAAGACATTCCCTAGCTCCGCAATCGCTGTGCTAGCTGAGACAGATGGAATAGGGACTTGCAGAAATGCATTGGTGGTGTCTATTCTGGACAGACTCTGGGCAATTTATATAAGCTACTAATGCGTTTGTCAGGGAGACATCAAGACATTTTTTCTTTTGTTTGTTCTCCCCACAAATTGGAGAAAAAGAATGGATGCATTTGCTGAGATACAATCTTTAAGTTAGTGGCGTGGAAAATTGCATTGATACTTCCTGAGCAAAATGATCAACTTTATTGAACAGCAGCAAAAGCTGAACATTTGCATGAGGCTTTTAAAAAGAAATCTTCATCTCCTCTCTATGACAAGTGAAACAGGAAGTAGAGCAATTTTATCTGGATGTTCTCCAAGGCATAAGGACTTAATTGGAGACCAATTTATTTTTGGGACAGAGGAAAACCTATTGATCAAGGGCTACATAGAAATAGATGTAAAATTGGAGACACATTGAGCTGAATGTGCTTTGAAGAAGGGGATTTGATGGCTTCCAGGGCTGGAGCGTGTAGCATGGTCCTTTCAGCCTAAAGATGCCAGGTTGAAAACTCACATTCAAGGCCTGACTAGGTGTGAGCAACTCAAACAGCTCGGGTGATCTCACTTATTTTCGTGTCAGGCTGCAGGTTGTCCCCCTACAGCCACCAATATCTCTGGTATGTGCAATTCCAAATTCATCAAGAAAAATAAATGGAATCTGGAAAGTGAATCAAATAACACGGTCCCACAAAGCCCAGGGAAACAGGCTAGGAGAAACTGAACTATTTTTATTGCCAATATCATTTCTTCGCTACTAACAGAAAAAGACCTCATCCCCATCACTATCTTCTCTTCCCAGGTGAAGTCCAAACAGGGTCCTTCTAAATAGCAGCAGTGAAACCCATCATTTGGCCTTGTGCACGTGGAGAACAGCCGTATATTTATTTCATGTTACCTAAGAGGGTTTCCAGAGAGATTTTTGCCCTGCCCACTCTCCACTGAGGCAGCACATCGCTGTGCAAGTTATTTACAAACAACCCTACCTTCCCCATCTATAAGCTTTTAACCCTGTTGCCTGGATGGATTAGGATCTCATCAATGCTGGCAGACCTCCTTTGCCCTTAATTTTCAGATTTCATAACAGAGCTCCTGAATCGCTCCAGAACACCACCTTTTTCTGGGTTACAGGTAGACAATCCCCCCACCAAGCCCCACGTTCTCTCTCACAACCCTAAAAATCACATGGCCACGCTCACGTCCATACCCAAAAGCTTACTTTCCTGCCTTGAACATCCAAAATCTTTTGTGAATGCACACATGTGAGTCTGTCCACACTTCAAACAGTCTCGCCGTCAGGTATCTGAAGTTTGTCGCCCTGATTTCCAGAAGCCCTGGGACTCCGCAAAACTCACATTCCTCGTTAGATCTCATGTCTGGAACATTGTGGACAGCGATAAGTTTATTTAAAGAAAAGAAGTAAAAGCACATAGAAAGCAAGCCACAGCAGTCCCAGGACTTTCATTACAATTCAAAGGAAGAACTCCCTGCAACTGCTGTCAGCAGCGTGGCTGGCATCCTAAGCGAGCCTCTAGCACCAGTTAAAAAGCAGCTCTGCCAAAGAGGAGGGGGGGGACATAAATAATCCAGCGGTCACAGCCCGCACCAATCGGCGGAGGTTTGTGCTTCCCAGCTCCCCGCCTCAGATCAGAAGCAGCCGCATCACACACTGGCATGAAAGCTGCTGCTAGGGTCCTTCCGAGCTTGAAAGACCTGGTCCTGCATTCCCCACTCCTTCCCCCTTCTTTACCCCACTCCCCACTTGCGCTCCAAGCCCCTCCCTTGCTCATTGATTTAATTATTCATAAAGGGAGGCTCTATGGACTCCCATTAATCTCTCACACTCTTCCCATTTGAGGTGAGTGACAAAGCCACAGCGATGCACGCAGCGCCGATCGAAGTATTGATCAGCCCCTAGCATTCCCCATCCTAAGCTGGGAGTCGGTGCCGATCGGTCCCCACTGCACCCCTGGGATCCGGGCACGATGCTCAGCACCAGGGCACGCAAAGGAGGGGTTTAATGCTGGCAGCAGAGGCTCCAGCAGCTTGGCCCTCCTGGTGGTACCAGCCCTCTGGTAAAAGGGGTGCCAAGGAGATTAGCAAAGCAAAGAAATCCTCAGGGCTCGTAATTCTGCTTTGGGTATTGGGATCAACGGCAAGCATTTGCCAAAGGAAGAGGATAAGCCAAGAAGCCTTACTCTGTAACACATCCTTTGTGCAACTCAGCAGCAGACTTGTGCACAGCACCAAAGCAAGCTGGTCTGCTTTCCATCACCCAAGTTTCTTGACAAATTCAGCTTACTCTTCGTGCTCTGTAAAGAGGGGACATAACCTGATCACATTTGGGCAAAACTCACCCTGAGGATTTAGAGGTATGCAAGCGGGAAGGCTGCGTGCAGCCCCAGCTAACAGACAACCCCAGCTATGCTTTAGGGCAGTGACCAGCAAGGCCCATTTGCAGGAGCTGTGGAGGGAAGGACACTGCCTTGTAAAGTTAGGGACACAAACTTATGGCCCTATTTTAGCTTAAAGCAGCAGGATGAGGAATTTCAGGCATCTATTTTTGACACTGAGGATGCTATAATCTCTTGCCCTCTGCGCTGCCTTTGTGCCTGTTCTGTTCCCTAAGGAGATTTTAAAGGTGAGCTATAAAACAGGGAGAAAAGGGAAAAAGAAACATGGTTTCAGGTCCCAAGTCAGCATCTGGAAGTATGTGCTGGCCTAAAAACCTCCAATAAGTATCAGTAATGAGCAGAGCCCACATCCCACCTGGGAACAACCCGCATGTTTCGGGTGCTGAGGCACCAGTGAGGACTTTCAAGATATCTCAGGAGGCACACGTGCATCTCTGGTCTGCATGCAGAGGGCAACAACCCAAGGATGCAACACCTCCAGCTTCAGGGGGACAACTCCAACACCACACTGCTTTGCGGAGCACCTGTCCCAGCCCCCCTGGCCTGCTGTGGGCCACAAACACAGAGCTGGGTGTCCACGTCTAATCTGCTCAGCACAAGCACACATTCCCATAAGAGGGGGGGGTCCTTCCATGGCAGCACCCATGGGATCCTTGGGAGAGGTGGAGGTTTGTGGCACCCTTCTTGCAGATGAGCTCCGCTCCCCCCCAGGCAGCATCCCCCTGCTTGCTTCCACACACAAAACACTCTGGGTTCCCGCAGGAAGGCCAGCAGGGCTGAACACAAAGCATGTCAACATTTCACTTTTAAATCTGGAGCTGCAGGGCTCTTTCAGGAGCAGTATTCCCTTGCAAGGCACCAGCTTTGAGACAAAACCCACCAGAGACAAGAACACATGAACCGGCATGGCAAATCCCCCCCTTTTGCCAGACACCGCCTGTGTTCTTGTCTTCAAAGCAACCTCAATTCCCTGTATTGTCATCAAGTAGAGGAAAACCCTCAAACCCAGGGGCATGTGAATTCACATCAGCGACTTTATTTCAGCAGTCTCTCAGCTCAGACTGTTGCCTACAGGGCTGAGCCCAGGTCTCTGCGCATGTGTATGTATCTTCACCTCATCGCTGCTGAAAAACAGCAAGGTTTTCACGTGTTTTAATGAAAACTCATTGTGTTGGCCAGCTACAGACTCCATCTCTCCTTGCTTCAGAGGTCAGGATAGTCCACAGATGACACCTTCATCCCAGGGCAGGGTGTCTCCATCCCAAGGGCACTGCAAATCCTTAACACCAAGCCTCTTTGGGGAAAAGCCTGCTGTGGAGGCACAGCTAGAGAGCTTGAAAGGGGTGTCCATGCTCCCAGGACATAGATGGAGAGAGAAGCGTACACCTGGACTGAAGTATATCCACAATGCCACCCTGCCAAGGGACACTGCAAAATGAGCACTCATTTTTTAGACACGGCCCTGGTCTATTTGTGCTTCCCCTCTCAGGACAGGACAATTTCTGCGCTTCCCAGGATGTCTCAGTAGTTTTCTGTAGCCTGATGAATTTTGCAGTGGAGTTTGAAGATGGGAGGCATGAGCTGAATATGCTACCAAGTCGGAGCTGATTCCCATTTCAATTCTCCAGGAACACATAAGTGAATGTTTCATTTAATCATCCCATATTCTCCAAGGACTCTGCCTCTCGCCGCCGTCTGAGGGCTCCTGTGCATACAAACGCACCTTGAGCAGGAAAGCCACCTTCAGTCAAAGCACACAGGTAAACACATGCCCGAGTGCATCTCCTACCACAAAGACACCGCTGCATGTGTACAGCACACAGAGCCGGGTTCAAAGCAGCCCAAAGAGCAGCGAGAGCCCCTGGGGTCTGCTGTCACATCTGCACGGGCAGAGCTGCGGCCCCGAGGGCCCTACCCCAGGAAAACAGCTCCGCGGCACGCAGCTTGATGAAGAAGAGCCCAGCCCTGCAGGGAGCTGTCTGGGTACAAAAACTCTCAGCGCTCAGGCTCTGCTGTTCCTCCTTCAGAAAGGAGAAAGGAAAAAACACACACATGCCAGAGAGGGAAAAAAGTGAATTGCCTGGTAGTATTTGGAGCTCAGGACCTGCAGTACCCATCTGGAACTCAAACCAGGCTGTGCTGGGTGGAGGAAACATCCTGCTGAAGTGTGCTGTACACTTCGACAAGCAAGGATTTGCTTTGTATACAAAAGGAAACAAGACAGATGTCATACAGGAAGTTTTGTGGCAGGGACAGGATTTTATCTTAACGTAGATGAAAGCATCAAGTGAAGGGCCTCTCATCCCCTCCTCTGCTCTGATGGACTTGGGGCATTTGGAAAGACAGGGCAGGGGCACAGCTTTTACCGATATTTGACATGAAATCCTGTTTTCTGAAAGTCACCAGCTCCTCCCTGGGGATGCAGGGAAGCAACACTTAGCTAGCCAGACAGCTCCAGCTCACCGCATTAGGTAATTCTTCAAGGGTGCAGAGAAGTTCCCTCAAGCAGGCAGGCTCCAAGCCACTGTTCAAAACCAATTCCTTAAGCTTCAACCGCCTGAAAACAAGCACGGAAAAGCCACGATGCAGCAGGAACATAAGCATTCACATCACTGAATCCCAGGCACTGCAGCCCGGTGTCTCCAGCCCTCCTCAGTGGCCAGGGAAGAAAAACTCTCCCAGGGTGATTTACAAAAGCTGTCAAGATGGCCAAAGATGGACCCGAAATAAGAGCTATAAAGGAAAGACGGGAGATTGGGAGCTGAAATTGGAGAGCTTGAAGAGGGAAGTGAAGGACCTCGAGCCTGATGAGGCTAAATCCATAAATCCAGGCTCCCACCAAAGGGTTTGCCATGCAGACAGACCACGGGCTCATGGCACAGCAGAAGCAAGTGCCCACAGGTGTGTTATTGGGGTCAGAGCTGCTCCCAGCCCCACAGATCTGTGGGGCCTTCCCTGCTGGACACCCTGGCACCAGGACACTCATACTGGTGCCAGTGCCACCACCGAGCTGGGTGGAGGAGCCTGGTGGTGTGGAAGCACCAGAATTTGGCACAGCTGGGGGAAGTAACCTCAGTTCCTTCACTCCTAGCATTTTCAGTTTGAGTCTGTCTCCTTGAGAGCAGGCTGTGAAGCAAAGGTTTTTCCTTCCTCCTCTTTCATCCATTCCAAATGTCAAGCAAAATCGAGGCCAGCTCTGAAGGGCTAAAAAAAAAAAACAGGCCTCTTGCAGCTCCGGAGTGCTGACTTGCATCACTTCGGGGATCTTAGCTCCTTGTTTTGTAAATAAGTCGAGGGCAGCTGGAATAATATACCTGTCAAACAGCAGCGAGCCTCCAATTTCCCCTGACAGCACCGGCTCACATGTGCTGCCTTTTCCAAGAGTCTGCCAGAAGGAATCAATTCTTTAAACACGTCGATGTACAAACACGCCCTGTTGCTTCGGTAGCTTCTGGCCATTGACCACGGACCCGAGAGAAGCCTCACCTCCAGTTTTGGCTCCTCGTTTCGGTTTCAGGCCACATGTGGACTTAGCCCTCCGCTGTGAGATCCACTACCGGCAGTGCAGGTGGGCTGCCCAGTACTTTGCTTTATGACCCTGTTTTCAGCTCAGGACTTTACCCCAAGCTCAATTCATCTAAAGCTTTCCATGCCAGGGACCTGTATCCTCCATGAATTCTTTTGGGGAAGTTTCTCTTGGAATAAGTTTGCTGTTTTTAGAGAAATAGGTTATTTTAGAGGGGGAAAAACACGTTTTACCTAAAGCAAGAAAGAAAAAGCAATGCTTCGGCTCAGTCTTTACACTGGTCTCTGTACTAATAGAAGAATCATTAGAAAACTGGAAATCACTGAAGAAAAATAATTAAAGAATAAATAGATATAGTGGCTCTGCAAACAGAAATTCATTAAAGTTCGCAAAGCACTGATATTTTGACAACTGCGCTATGGCGAAGCTCGCGTGGAAATTCAGTGTTGTGTAGTCAGAGCAAGGATTAGAGACTGCACCATAAATAATGCATACAGACAGACAGCTTGTGATGAGACCAAAAAAATAAGAGTGGCCCTGCAGTTACCACCAACAGCTTTCGCGCACGGAAAGAGCCACGGGTCGTGCAGAGCAAGTCAGAGGTGCTTGAAGATAGAGGGATAAGCAGGGAGAGCTGAAGTTATTTAAAGCAACCTCTATTTGATGTTTTCAGCCTCGATGTTCTTCTCAGAGAAAAAAAATCAAGTATAATGTTATACAGCCTGTGTTTATTTGCTCCAACTGGTGTCCAGGGCCCCCAAAGCACGCTGCAAACCTTCACCAGTCAGGCTGAACCCCACGCACCTGCAGGTGTAGAGGGATCAAGAGATCCCATTCGAGGATGGAGAAACTCAATCTCAGGAGAGCAAACACTTGCTCAAGGTCAAAAGATGCCTGCGATAAAAGCAGAAATAGAAGAGGTGGCATGGCTCAATATTTGGGACACATCTTCGGTGCTATAAACTGGAACGTGTGTCTCCACGTCTGCAAAGCAAAGGCAGCAGGCTCCTGATCTCACCCGCAGGGCCAGCGCTTCCCTGCACGAAGCAGTCTCACTACAGACACGCCACGCCGATGCCAAGAAGTGACACAGCAGCAGAAGAGCATTTGACACAGAATTAAGCTAGCAAAGCACCTGGGCATGGAGATCACACACCAACCGTGCTCCTGGGTACTGGGAGGTCCCGCACCAAGCAGCTCTGCCCCTTACACCGCAGAGTAAGGCAGGTGGAGTGAGTGCAGCAGCAGCAGCGCAAAGTCAGAGCTAGAATTGAGTCCTCTGTTAAAAAACAAGGCACTTCTGATTGTCAGGCCAGTAAGTGATAGCAAGGGTGAATTTAATGTCTTAATTGCAGGCTTACCATGCTGTGCTGGGTCAGACCCGCACTCCCTCACGTCCACTGTCTTGCTTTGCACAGCGCCCAGAAAGGAGGGGAGGGGAGAGCAGAGCAAACAGACCCAAGTCTTCCTTTATTGCTGCCTTGAGCACTGATTCACCAGTCCATAATCCTAAGGGTAATTGCATTAAAATTATTAAGACTCACACTAAGACTTGGACCATTGAGCATAAGCTTAGGCAAATTATTTTTACTTCTCTACAAGTCAGCGCGCTGCCGTCTCATTTACCACGCTGGCGGACCAGAAGTTTCGCAGCTCTCTGCGGAAGGCTTCCGCCACGCTCCCCCCACCGAAGGGCGACCCCTTTGCTGCTTGAGCTAGCAGAACAGCTGCCGGCAGCAGAAGGCTGTTACCCCCACCCGGAGCAGGGGCTGCACCAGGCATTTACAGCTTCATGAGGTGTCAGGGCCTGCAGACAAACAGCTCGAGAAGCCAGAAATACCATCGCCGAGTGACACGGCAGCCTGAGCCTAAGAACATCAGCCAAAGCGCTGACCAAATGTTTCCCGCTTCGTGTCAGGAAACAAACCCAAATGTTGACAAATAAAAACACAAGAGCCGGGCTGGGCAGGAGATGCTTCAATGTTTCCCCGTGCCTGGCTTGTGCTTTCTAACACTGACACACGCAGAAGCTTCCTGCTGCGCCCGGATCTGGGAACGGGGCCCAGAGCCCACGGAAGGTGCCAGCCCCTCCAGCAGGCGCTCGCCTGTCGCCGTTCCCCAGCGGGAGCTCTGCAATCCCACGGCTTCTCCCAGACCCTAAAACCCCCCTTTCCGCGGGCAGCACTTGCCCTGCTCTTGCTGGAGTCCCAGCCGTGCAGATGAGCTGAGCGCAGAAAGCGGGTCCCGTCTGCAGAGCGACCCCACACGCTGTGGGGAACTGGGCCCCGCGCCCTTCCTGGCATCCTCTCTGCCCTGTCCCGTGGCAGAAGGCAGGGGAACCTTCCTGGGGTGGGCTGCTTCCCGTGCCACAGGTGGGCAGTCAAGTGCTCCCTCACCCTACCGCGTTGTTCTGCAGTCACCGCACAAGGATCCACATCCCGCTCAGATAACTCCCTAGGAAACCCCAGTGACTGAAACCCAGGAACCTCCTGCCTCCAGCCCGTCCCTTTTGAGGGCTCCATCAAGACACCTTCCCTCAGCAGATGAAGTTAGGATCTACCTACAGGGACAGTTTGAGCTGCCTTTTATTTTATTTTTTAATATTCCAAAACTTCTCTTCCCAGCCCTGGGGCTTTTCATTTTTCAGTTCATTACCACCCATCTACCCCAAACACCTTCCATTTCGATGGTTGTTACCCATTGTTGAGGGTTTTTTTTTTTTTTTTTTTTTTTTTAAGATTTTCTCACTCCAGGGACTGGTGTGGCTGATCACTTCTTGCAGGGAGGAACAGGGAGGAAGAGGGATCTATTCATCTGAAAGTCGGCACTGACCAGGACAAGATCTGCACTTGAGCAAGTCATCCAGGTACCTTAAATAGTGAACCAAGAGAAGCAGGTGCTTGCAGGGAGCACTGCATCCACCCACGTCCCAAAGCAGACACCTACCACCAGGCAGGAGAACCTGCCTAATCTGCTCCCCTTTCCCTTCACTCCGATGATGCAGCAGATGAACAGCTGTAGCCATAGGTCCTGCCTTCCTCGGTGCAGCACAGGCAAGATTAATCTCAAAAACATCTGTTGCTGGCAATGGGGCCCTGCAAACAAGGACTCCTCCACTCCTCTCCTTCCATGCTACAGCTGTGCAGACCTGAGGGGGAAGGATTTAGATTGCACTGTCTAGCAAGGCCTTCTAATGAGCCTGGTTTTGGCTGCGAGCACAGCAACACATTTGCAGAACCGCTACACCACCCTGAGATGCCATCTGACTCCGTTTAGGGACGTCTGCTGCTGAGTTCCCCTTTTGTAGGGCTCCGTGAAAACAATCAAAAGTGGGACGACTGCAAGGAAAACGTTCTCGTGAGCGAGCGAGCCTGGGTTGTGAGTCAGGCTGGGACAGCACATGAAGGGAGGAAATGGGCAGCAGCTCGTCCTCCCCAGAGCTGGCTACATTTCAGCATTAGAGAACAGCTTGTGAAGCACGGGGAGCTGCTGAAGGTTTAAAGCACGTACCATTTGCCACAGCCAAACAGAAGCAGCCCCACGGATAGGTCTCCATGAACACGAGGACCAGACCTGGGGGCAGGGGTCGGAAGGTGTTTGCCTCCAGTGGTCTGCTTTCTTTTTGATGGGGAAAATATTGGGCCCTTCTGGTACACAGATGTCCTGGTGTTTTATCAGGAGCATAGGTGCCACCCATCTGGCTCTAGCTGAGCCCCAGACTTGCAGCACTCCAACACCTGAAGCCTGTCCTCTGCTAAATGTGGCTGAAACAGGCTAATGGTGCAGAAGTTATGAGGAGCATGTACACAGACACCGGTTATGCAAGCCTCATTTCTTTAAGAAACCAGGCTAAAAAAAGGTAGTGAAATCTGTACCACCTTCCACATACTCCAAGGTTAACGGACCCTTTATTTTAAGCACCACAGAAGCTTGCTCAGACTGACTCTCCCCTGAAGCTTGCCCGGGTTCAGCACCAGAACTGGTGCTGGCCTCTCAGAGCCGACCCCATCTCCAGGAGGAAGCTGTCTGAGCGGTGACTGATGGAGAAACCACTTCATCACGCCTCCCAGAGGACATTATGACAGCAGGTTTTCATTCCAGAATAAAAAAAACACTCCAAAGTAATTAGCATCCTTCCAAAGTGAAGTAATTACGCTACAGCAAAGTCACTTCTGTTCCAGAAGAGTGTCCGTGCAGGCAGCTCTTCTGGAAGGCTTCCGGCTGAACAGCTTATTCTGCAACAGCAATTCCCATCAATTCCCCAGCGGAGGCAAGCCCAGCGAATGACAATGATCTCTCACTTCCCCTCCTACAGGGAGGAAACCAGATTAGGAAAGCTGGTGCTCTTCAGGAGATGTTTCAACTAATTTGACAGATCTACCAGTTTACGGGAAACAATTTTTGTGCGCGCGCGCAAGTTTTCTAACGGCTGGCAGATAATTAGAGGAGGATCAAATTCTTTCCCTGCCCTTAAGGAGAAGGCAACAACGGGAGCTCAGCTATGTGATGTCTTGGCCATCCGAGCATCCACGGGGCAGAGCTTTTATGGACTCCAACCATGCACAAAGCTTCGGGAGGGTGCATTTTATTCGACACCGGAGACTCCAACGTAAATCACAAGCCCGGAGGAAAGCTGGCTGCGTTACTCACAGCTCCTGGAACCGCTTGTCCAACAATAAAAGGGACATGAAAACTAATATTTGAATCCATGAGTGCAGTAGCCATGGGCAAAGCGTTGTGTCCAGCCCCAGCATCAGGGCACTGAGCATCTCCACTGCCAGCAGCGACGCTGGGCTGCTTGCAGCCTCGCAGGATTTGGGAGAACATTTCCAGCACTGCCTGCTCGCCAGACACCGAGCTGCGAAGGCAGAAGGGTTAATTGAGACCAAAACGGCCTGGGCTGATTTTGCTGTGGGCTGGCATGTACTTTAAGTGCACCGATCTATCTTTGGCGCTCCTTAGCATATTTGCTCAGCTTATTTGCATACACAAATATAAACCGTGCTCTCCAAAAATTGCTCAGAGTCTGGAGCAAATTAAACACTCAAGCTGAGGAGAGTGGGAGGAAGGCAGTGAAAGAAAACCGTAGCTACACCATGCTCTGGGCCTGTGGCTGACATGGCTTAAAGCAAAGAGGCCTTGCAAACATCGAGTACAAGGGGAAAACATTGAAAACATGACAGCAAAGTCACGCTGCTGTAAGAGAAGAGATGCAGGAGTGGTTTATTCCTGCATATTTTTGCTGCTAATACGGAAACTGAATCTGTCTGCAGTGATAGCGATTATATTTAACCAGAGAAAAGCAGAGTATTGGAGGAAGATCAAGGCAGAGAACTGATCCAGAGCTTCTTGGGATGAGGGATGCTACTGATCTCCCTGCCTTCAGCTGAGCATCAAGTGGCCAGGAGAATTAATGCTCTGCTCCTGCAGACACCAGCCCCAGCCCACGTGGGCAGATCCCAGCACCCAGCTTTGTCTAAATGGGAACTTTGTGTGTCAAAAAAAACAAAACAGATGGGGAAAAGGCAGCCCATGCTGGCTGCCCACCCCCTGGCAGAGCAAGGTGCTCTGGTGCAGCTGAGCAGCTGGTTTGGGGCTCAGCAATGCAGGAACGGGCTCTCGGGGCTTTTAGCACAGGGCTGTAAATATCTGTGATTTTTCCCAGCCCGGGGAGCTGTGGGAAGCAAGTTGTTTCGTCAAATTCTGGTGGGCAAAAGCTCACATCGAGCTCGGTATCAACAACTCACACATTGAGCTCACCCAGGAGACTGGAAGGGAGGCTTAAACGCAACCTCAAAGAAAGGTCAAACGAAATAGGTTTGCTCAGCCCAGATAAGAGTTTTCTGAACTGGGGATATAATAACAGACCTCTGATATGTAAAAGGTTGTTCTGAAAAGGGAGGTGAGCAATTATCCTTTAGGCCACTAGAGGCAGAACAGCAGAAAACAGGGTGAATTTGCAAGGGAGAAAATAGAAAAAAGGTAAATTTAGGTTTGTTGGTTGGATAAACTTCCTAGTGCTGAGGGTAAATAAGTACAGAAACAGACTGCTCAGGCAGGGGGCTGAGCCCTTGTCAGAGGAGGATTTTAAGAACATCTGCCAGGGTTGGTGTCATCTAGTCAGTTGTGCAGGGGGTAGGGAAAGGATTAGATGTCCCACCAACCCCATATTTCTAAGATTATTCTTCTGTTTTGCATACAGAGAAGCGCAAAGAACTGAATGTTCTGCAAGTAACGATCCAAGAAGGATAAATTGAGGGTTTTGTCCATGTACGAAGGAACACGCAATGTGAAATCCAGCACATGGTCCCGGAGCAGGGGCTGTGCCTGGTGTCACGAAGTCCCTCTAGCAGTTCCCATTTAGGGTGGGGAAGAAGGGAAGCACCCACCTTCCTGCCCTTGTTGCTCATGTCCAGACAATCCTTGGGCGCATGAGCAAAAGCCACCAGACTCCAGAGGAGTTTGTATTCCTGTACATCCCACCTACTGTCCAATCTATAGCTGGGTCCAACTCCTGATGCCCCAAACCAGGCAAAAAGCACAGCGCAGAAGGTAGAGACCAGGGAAAGGCAGGCAGACACGGGACAGGTTCCTCCTGCCCCTACAGGGAGCCCTGCAGAAGGGATTCCTTTAGCCCAGTGCAAGCAGCAGTCACATTCATTCACTTGGGGTCTCACCACCTAGAAGGTGCAGAACCCCCTCCCCATCAATCACCACCACAAAATCTCCCTTCAGACCTGCTCAGCCCAGCAATTCTGCTTCGCATTTTGGCTACAGGAGCTGAGAAGGATTTTCTCTGAATGAGCTCTTATTTCAGGGCAGAAAAAGAAGAGTAAGAGAAGGAATATTGTCACATAGGAGACAGAGAACCAACGGCAAAGAGGGTTCAGCTTGCTTTCTAGCAAAAAGTCACTTCCAGTCTGTTCTGGAGTGACTGACTTACCCCATGGGGACAGGGCAATGCTGGAGTACATCTAGGCTAGCACTGTACGCTCAAGAGAAAAGGGTAAAAAAAATTATGGAGGCTCTTTGCCCCTCATTCCCTCAGCACTTGAGCTCCCAGGTGGAAATCATGTGGGGTAAGTGAGGCAGGAAGGGATGCAAAGGGACCTACCATGCTGGAACCAGCCCAAACTAAAACTACTTTTCTCCCCCCACCTCTGGCCATTGCTAATAAATTAGGTCTGCCTCAAAATACCTCTCAGGAAGATGTTGTGGGGAAAAAGTCCCTGTCTGCCCTTTAGAAAAGTCAAAGCTTTTCTAACCAAGCCCTCCCAGACACTTGATCAAATCAAGTGGACACAAAACAACCTCTGGAACAGACCCAGACCCGGCCTCTAGCTCCAATCAATGAGTTTTTCATTTGGGAGATTTCAGCCTACAACCCCCTAAGCAGAGCAAGCGTTGTCAATGAAAGCAGAGCTGGCACCACAGCAAGAAGACAGCCCAGGATTTCCGTGGCTCTCCTATTAATTCTTGACCTTATTTTGCAACTTCTCCTTAACCGTGCAGCCCAGGCCTGAAGTAACATCCCCACCAGCTTCTGATGCTCCCTGCAATCTCAGCACCAGGAAATCTGTCTCCATCTGCCAAAGTGTGAACCGCAAACCAGGATTTTGTTCCTGGATTTACAACTTCTGACTCCACGAGTCTGACTGCAGATGGCTGTGACCTCCAAACGCGCTTGCAAGCACTTCTGAACTTGGGAACATTTTGAACTCAATTAAAACTTGGTTCCTGCGGTCAGATGCTTAGTGTAAGTTAATCAACACTGATTCTAGCAGAAAAGCTTCTCACCAACGGGGATTTTTCCCTGAAATTTTGAACCTTCACCATGCCCGAAGTTGCCTGTATTCTTTTCCTTCAACAAGGAAAAGAACCGAGGCAAAAACATTGATTTGCCTGGGGGAACTTGGGTACGCTCAGTGACAAAGATGGGAAAGGATCCAAACAGTTCATCGCTGCTTGCCTTTGATCTGCCACAGTTCTTGCAATGCCAAGGAGCATCTTGGGCACATTTCTGAAGGAATTACTGAGGAATCCTGGAGCTGAAGTTCCCAGTGAATAGCAGAGCTGCACACAAAGGATTCTCAAACATTTACAGAAGAGCAGAGTGAGGAATCCTCTTTGTTCTGGGCATGTAACATTAGAGAACCTGTCAGCTCTCATTTCACTTGATGACTTGGATAAATCTCTGTCTTTGTCTTTCTGCTTCTCTTTCTTTTATTGTTTTTCCAAGAAACAGTTGACATGAAAAATGAGAAACAAGAATTGCACTGTCAGTTAGAAACACATACATGTAATGAATTGTAAACTGGTTGACCCTTCCTGGGTATTGATTCTGCTTTTTAACCAGGAGGGGGACCATGGACTGGTTTGCAGAAACTAATAAAAAACTACCAAATAAAATCTGAACCCAGGATTTTCGTATTTTAACCTTATGCTTGTCACAGGGCTGGCTGGAGCACTATAACACAACATAATTCTCACCAAAAAAAAGGCTTCTCTAAAGTACCCCTTTCTGTCTGAACGAGAAACTTGCCAGTTTTCATTTATCAGTTTTAATCATAAAGAAAATGTAAATAATTGAGACCATAGGCAAAACCAGGGCTCTAAAAAGAAAGCTCAAAATGTTTTGCTTTCTGGGATTTCTATCTCCCATCAAAACCTTAAAAGATGCTCATGAAATATTTTTCACTGACTGAAAAAGCATTTTTATGAAAAAGCATATTTCCTGAAAAAAAAAATTTGCATTTCTCAAACAGCTGCAATAAATCCTCATCTCACAGGGATGCTGCGAGAGGGATGCTAAGCTTTAAACAGTTTTAGAAATGGATCTTCGGCTGGCATAAATCAGCCTAGTTCCACTGAAACAACAGACCCGAGGCTCAGATGCACGGAATGCAACTGCAGAGCAGCTCTCCCGATTTACACCAGGTAAGTGTTTGTCCCCCTAACATCCCCGCAAGCAGGAACAAGAGCAGCCATTACAACCGACATATTCCTAACTTGAAGCAATGAACATTTTTAATCACCTCAGCCAAACGCCTGGGTAAACCCGCGCTGCTCCCACTTAAAGCCTTAAGCACATTCATCAGCATCACAGCTACGATTGTGCATTGCAAATGACCGGGACCAGGTAACAAAGCATTCCTCTAACTTCCCCTGTCATATGATGTATGTTGTTTGCATTGCAGAGAGCAGCACCGGGATGATTGACTGCATGCAGTAACACAGACTAAAGGACAGGTGCTTAAAAAAGACTTGCAAATGAGAGCAGAAACACCAAGTGCACTCCCAATACACACATACATTCAGCAGATATTTCCCTCCACCCCATCCAGGCCAGCAGAAATACACTTTTTTAGCAAACCCTGGAAACAATGAGCCTTCAATCTTGGCTACCGGCACCCATGGAAAGGGTAGGTAACTCAGGAAAGTATGCAGCCTGCGAGCAGGCATTCAGCCTGCTGCTTTTAATCACCGCTGCCTGCATTAGCTATATGTGCTGCTTTTTTTTTTTCCCCCTCTCGTTCTTTGCAAAGATGACTTGTAAATAACTTTTTCCAATCTCTCTTCAAGCAACATCACCTGGGGTGTCTGGAGCTATCAGACACCACAGCATTGCTCTGCAGCCCAGCAAGCAGGCTGAACCACCGAGCCCAGGGGAGCATCTGCATCCCGCTCAGACAAATGCAGGTGCCTGGAGCTGCAGAGGGCTGCTTGCCAACCCGCTTTTGGCCACCAAATCCAGGGGTCCCCTTTCTTAAGCCTTCCAGTAAGTGATTGCAAATGGCCTCACGCTGAGACAAAGCTCCGGTTTTTAGCAAAGCCATCCTGGCTTCAGAGCTGGATGGGGGTTTTCGCAGGGGACCAGGCCCCCTGCCCAAGTTTCTGCCCTGCAGCCACGCTCAGACATGGAGCTGGGGGAGCACAAAGTGCTAATGGAGATCTCTGGTACAGGCACCCTTAGAGACCAGCAGGTGCAAAGGAACAGAACACTGGGGTGGGGGAAAAGCATTAGGAAAACCACAGGGTTAAATGGCCTTAGCACATACCAAAGCACCCCTGCCACGTTTTGCATCCCCTAAAAGCCATTTATTTGTTCCCTGCCCCATGCAGCCCTGCAGCATCCCCACACAGGACCCCGAGCTGTGCTGGGGTGCACAGGCAGCGCCTGGCCTTATGGAGGGGCAGAGGGACAGACTGCAAGCACAGAGCCAACAGATGGGCATTTCTGGATGAATTTTTAGCTGTTCCCCTTGATACTATTTATAGCAAAGCAAGACCTCCTGAGGCACAACCTTGGTAAGCTTCCACTCATCTGCCACTATGGAGCGAGGAGAAAAAAAAAGCCAAGGGAGGGATTTGGGACTAGGCTGCACAGTCATCGGAGCTTCCTCCAGCTTTTTGTCCTTCCCTTGTTATAGCCCCTAGATACACAGAGCAAGAAAAAAAAAAAAACACTCAAGAAACAACCACAGAGAGAAAAGTGCTGCATCGACATTTCTGGGCCAGATCAGGAGGCAGAGATGGAAATGAATTCCTGTGCAGCTGCTGTCTCATTGACAGATATCACTGCTCTTTAAAACACACTTATCTCACTGACAGATCTGCTGCACTTCTCCACTGCCTCCCCTAGCACTCCAGGCTGCAGGGAGGCACATGAGACAGAAAAACAGCAGCAACAGAAACTTTTCCTACCTTATCCACGCAGCTGGGAGGTCGAGGGAGGCAGAGCTGAGCAGATCCAAAAGCCAGCCTGCCCCTACAGCCATGGGGAAATGTAACCACAAAACAAAAACAGCCAAAAGCTTGAGCCCAAGTGGGACATCAGGCAGCAGACAGCCCTGCAACTGCCATACAAAAAGCTAAGGAAGGCCTGAGCTGCTCGATAAATGCCCTCCCTGCACAGTGCCCCCAGGTGTTGCCCCTGAGGCCCCCCTGGGGCCTTGCTGGAAACACCTGGGCAAAAAGCTCTGCAGCACATAGATCTCAGGTGGAAGGGAGCGAATTTGGGTGGTTTTTAGTGGATTGAAGAAACGAGGCGTGAATAGGGGAGAAGTAATTTTCCCGAGGAGAAGTCTGAGAAAAGTTTATTGTCCCCATTACCTGAGCCTGCTGCGTGCCTAAGGGAGGCCTAGTGCTGCTGACACCGCCGTCACCTGTTTCGTGGTGAAATGATTTTGTCATCCGTGTTTCTGCTGCTGTGTTGTTTCTCACACTGAACTTCTGAACCCCCTGTCCAGTTTCAGTCCCTTCACAGGAGACAGGACAGCACACAAGAGTAAAATTCTGAGAGATTTCTGCATTTTAGGGCTGGGAGTGGGGAGAAACTGTTCCTAGCAGTCTCTACTGCAGCATGAATCCTTTAGACATTGAAGAAACTCTGCAAAAGCTCATCTCTGGAACTAGGAGTCCACAGGTTCCCCTGCTGCAAGGACTTATTCAGTAATGCATTTAGGTTTGCAACATGGATAAGGTTTCTTTGCTCTTCTTCCCTGCTTGGAGGAGTGGAAAAGAACCCCCCCATGTCAAGCTGGTTCTCAAATGTCCCCAGGGAATAGCTGCAAGTATTATCCAAATTGCACCGTGATGTAAATGATGACTGAGCATTTGAAATTTTCCGCCTATTAATACTCATTGAAAAGACTTGAAATTGTTTAACTCCAGCAAAAATACCTGGGAAAATATTGTCTTAAGCCATAAGGGTTTTCCTCACACTGTGTTGTACTGGCTGAATTCCTGAACCACAGCTGAAAGACTGGCACCTAGAGCTAAGCCTCAAATGAGTCTGAGTTATTGCCCATCTCTTGATCAAGTTTTGGAAGAGAAGAAAAGAAGAGCTGCAAGGTCTAAATAATATTCATAGTGATGGGGATAGCAAGGGAAATGCTTTTGCTGATCACATGGGGGAAAAAAAAAAAAAAAACAACACCAACACATCAAAGCCTGAAAAAAAAAGTGAATTTATTAAAATGGTCAAAAAGAGTTTATTTTAAAATCAATTCGTATTGAACCTCCATAACAAAGAAATCATAAACTCCTTCCAGTGTAATGAACTCAAATTGACCTCAGCCACTCATCCCGAAATCTGTGGAGCCTGTAGGCAGCGCAGCCAGCCCCTCACCTGCTTCATCTGAGCACCGCTCAATTCATAAAAGCAGTAGCTCTGTAATTTAGAACACAGGCTCTCCAATCTAGAAATAAACGGGCCTCTAAGCAATCAAATTCAGCAACCACTAAGCTAGTCCATTCTCCATTCTAAGTACATCAGCGGTTTCAAACATAGCGACTGTTTTATCTGAAAAGCAGTAAATGGCATAAATCTAATGCTCAGTAAAATACTTTCAGAGTGAGGATGCTGCACTATCAATTTGCAGAGTCTACCAACTAGCATCTAAAAATTCTCTCGCCAGCCTTGTTATCTGTGGACATTAGAATCAGCAGATCTACGCTGGATCCAAGCTAAAATCAAAATCCGCTCTAAAACCTAATGTCTGGCTTAGATAACAAAATGCATCAGCTTGGGTGAGCACTTTTCCCTTTTTTCTCTTCTTTCATTCCTTCCCCTCCCCCTGTTGCTGAATCCTTAGAATTTTCTCCTGGAATTGCAGATCCTGATATAGCAAACACAAGTCTCCTGCCAAACGGTTTGTTTTCACCAAACAATCGGAGATAGTCCGTGGGTTGCCTGGAGCCCGTGGACTGCAGCTTGAAAGCCAGCACTGATGTGCTGCTACACGACATAGGACGAGGCAAAACATCTCCTGGTGCATCTGCTGACCTGCCAGTCCCATGGAAGTGCTCAGACGAGAACAAAGCTCCTTGCTCAGCAATAAACAACACTGCTGGATTAGGAATACAAGATCAAAAGAGAAATTTCTTCTTGTGGCCAGTGAGTCAGGTGCCTGCCTAAGCATCCTTTTCAAAATGGTGCCGGGACCTGCAGCACTTTAAAAACATGACACCAGATTTAAGACATCCAGCTGGCATTAAAAAAAAGAAGTATCGTTGTGAACCATGAGCTAACAAAGCATTAGTTGGTTTGGGAGGCTCGGTGCAACACAGCTCTCCCGTAACAAACGCGTCGCAAGCTGTGACGGAGCCTTTTCTCCGGGCTGAGCAATCAGCCTGTCCCTGGCCTCCATGGGTTCTCTGGTGGCTATTGCCACTGCTGTGCTCGCTCTTCAGCTCTCCCTTTAGCTGGGGAAGTAATTTTGGTCTCATTCTTCCAGCTGGCAAAACCCATCAGAACATGGACCTGCTGAAATCAGGCAGTGGGGTCAGGCTGATGAAGGGCAGGGCTGGCAGACAGACAGGGAGAGGGAGCCGGGCTAAAAACGCTGCTGAGTTTGACTGCGGTAAAGAACAAATAAAACGCCTAACAGATAACTGTATGCATTTTTATAAAAAGGGTTGTCCCCCCTTACATCCAAGAAAGCCTTTACAAAGCAAGCTGAGCGGACAGAAAGCCTGCAGCCTGTTCGGTTGCGGAGCACCCCAGGGCTGGGGGAGTACCACGTCGATACCAATTATGAGTGAAGGGACAGAGCTCTGTCCTGTCAGCACTTTTAGGTGTGCAATTAGTCTCCCTAACTGTCTCGTGGACAGGTGAGGCAGCCTGCTGCCGGCAGCGACGGGAGAGGGATGCTGTGTGCATCACGAAACAGCCGGACCGTGCTCGGGGCGCCAGCAGGCATCAGCTCCTTGGGAAAGCGCTGCAGCAGGGGAAAAGAGGAGAAAAGAAATTGGAGTTGCTCTTCCCCTTGCCCTGTGGCTTCCCACACCGACTGCGGTCGCTCCAGGCTCTTTGAAGGCTTGGCTCGAGGGAGGGCCGTCGGAAAGGGAATCACAAGAAGGAGCAGCACGCCTTGAGCTGTCATTGTGTGTGTAGGGGAGCATCATGCATCGGGCTGGTTTGCAGGTGAAAACGCACAGTCAGCCCCTCGGGCTCATGCATGTGTGTGCAGAGACCTCAGCAGGATTCTGAAAATAAATTAAATAAATAAATGGAAATGCAAAATCAGTAGAAAGCAGAGAGGAAGGGCATCTTTATCCATCTGCTGCCAGAACAATGTTTGGGAAATGACGGGAGGCTTTGGAGCCGATGCCAGCACAGGGCACATGGCAGATGTGCGCCCCTTGCTCCCAGGAGGGGGTCCCATGGGTCCCACTGAGCCTTGCCTTGCCCTGCAGGGGTGCGTGGCAGCACGCTGATGCCCAAGGGAGGGCTTCATGGAGGTCTCCAGAGAAGCAGGGGCTTGTGGACACTGGGAGGTTTCACCAAATCACCAGCAAAACACTGAGTGCAGAAAAATACTGGAAACAGTCCACCCACGTGGCCAGAACAAGAGTTTAGGTCATGATAAATCTGTATTTTTCCCAGACTTCTGCCAAACTTGGCCAGCTTTGCTTCCCAGGAAGTTCCTAAGGGTGTCAGTGAAAGCAGAACTCAAGGAAACAGCCTGAAATTAAATACCAGGCTTTTCTTCTCCTCCTTCCACCTAGCCCAGCCACCACAGGACCACCAGCTTTGCTCCTTTCTGTGACCAGACCCTGGCCAAGCCCTTGAGGAGTGCTTCTCTGAGGCCTGCAGCCAGCTGGATGAGAGCTGGGCATCCCCAGGGCCAGGCTCAGGAAGAACTTGTTTGAGATACTGATTTTGTTTTGCCACGTCTCAGGTACTGGAACGCAACCAGCATGCTTGGACAGATGGGATTTTCCGAAGCTTGGGGGAATTTCCTTCCTCGGAGACATTTCTCTTGCTGTGAGAGTCAGGGGAATGAGGCCAGTGGGACCAGAAGTTATTACCGGAGCGAAGCAGCCAGACAGCAGGTTGCACACACCTTGCCTCCCCGGGGAGTTGGGCTGACATCGAAAAAGAAGCAACCGACAGCACAACGCTTTCCCTACAAGTCCGTCTTTATTTTTAGAGCCGCAAACCGAAGAATATTTTGTCTCCCAACCAGATCAGAGCGTCTGGAAGCGTCCGGGGGGCAGCTCCGCTCCTTTTTTCTACCTTTTCTTGTACAAGTGGAGGAGCAGGGACAGGGAAGGGAGCGGTGGTGACACAGCCCGGCGCTGCCATCGCCGTTATCAGCCCCGGTGAGCTTCCTGGGAGCGTGCCTGGAAGGATGGAGAGAGGCGCATGAGGCAGAAGAAAGGCTTCATTTAGAAATGCATTTCATTTACATTTTTATAACAAAACTTCAAAGTTCTGATTGATCATAAGGGCTTCACTTAGTACAAAGAGCAGAATGATTAAAGCTCACATAAGCAATGATTGTGAGCCAGAAGTGAAGTCATTCTCCCTTCCTGATGGAGGTATGTTTATCCTGCAAGGGTTTACACCTTCTCCCCAAGTCAGAAAAAAGCTTCCCGGCAGTCTGTATTTATATTGAAACCACATGTGTGCAGGCAGGGTCTCCAAGACTAAGGAGAGAAGATGCAGCCTCACTTCCAACTGTGTGTTTAATAAACCACGCCGCAAGCAGAAGCGCAGAAGAAGCTGTGAAGGCGAAGCTCCCAGCCGTCTGCGTGCTGAGATACGGAGGCCAAAGGGTGCTGAGCCAAAGGACGGAGGGGCAGTGGGTGCAGGGGCAGTGGGTGCAGGGGCAGTGGGTGCAGGGGCAGTGGGTGCAGGCGGGCGCTGCCCATGGGTGCTGCGTGGCTCTGTGCCTCCTGGGGACCTCAGCCCTGCTCTGATGGGGCCAAGGAAACCCCACGGTCCCTGCAGGGCTCCCAGCCTGGAAAAGGAGCGAAGCAGCAGCGTGCGGGGCTGCGGGCAGAGCCCTGGGTCCCGCTGTGGCTCGGAGCCCCCAGCTGTACGACAGCAGCAACAACAGCCCTGCCTGCTCCTCTCTGCCTCTCTGCCGGCTGCCTGGGCACCCTGAGCCCCGGGGCTGTGATTTAGGCTAAAAACCCCAATGGGGTAAGGACCAGCCACGGCCTGGGGTAGATCCGCCGCACCGGTGGAGCCATAAAAATATGAAGAATCACTGCGCTCAGCATGGAGCAACACACACAAGTCCTTTGAGGTGGTCCCCACCCAAACATGCAGGCTCTCGCTCAGAAATCTGGCCTCTTGGAAGCGAAAAAATAAATAAATAAATAAATTATCCCACTAAAACCTATCCCATAAGCCTTATCAGGAAAAAGGATCAAATGCTGGTTAACGGCTCCGCTCAGATGTTTTAGAGAACTGGTTCAGAACCGACCCAAATGGCACAGCTAAGGGCTGCAGACCAAGTCCAGCTCGCTTTGGGCAGCTCCGGACCGGCACCGGGTGCAGTCAGATAACAGCTCTGCACCGCGGCACCGTTTGGAGGTGCTGGCAAAGAGGTCCAGGTTCTGTAGTGATGTTTTTGTACATATTAGGGTAGGGTTTACATTCCCCAGGGCAGACAGGTCCCGTTACTCCACACACTGCTCTGCGGAGAGGCGCACACTGCCAGAGGTGCCAGTGCCCAGACAGCCTGCAGCTTCCTTTGGCAGACACGTAGAAATTTACCCATAAAACTGTGGACCCTGTGTAGCAAATTTAAGCCTGGTAACACTTGGCTTTCCCTAATCACCTTGGTAGATCCTTTAAAAGTAGCCCAAGTACTGCCCAGACTTGCAGAGCACAGTTTTAAACCAGTGGATAGAAAAAACGAGGTGCATTATATGTATGAGAAGGGAGATGGTGGTGTTAAATAAGTCTGGAGTTTTAGGATAAACCTTCTTTTCCTTGGGAAATGGTCATTTTATCAGAAAACCTTTTCTCTGCCCCAAGTTGGAGACTGTAACCCAGTCTGACCTGAAATAATATGGGGTGAAAGGACTGACATCCTGCAAGTCAGGACCCCAGAGAGGAAATTGTGGGCTTATGAGCATCCTTGAGATTTTTCAGCCTGCATCAGGCAGAGCAAGAGTTAAACCATCCCATACAGATACAATTTTAATATGCAGGGAACAGCTTAAATCTGTTCAAAAGCAGGGAGCAATATTGACTGCCTTCATTGTTGTGATAGCGGAGTTGAAGCAATGGAGCAGAATTGGAGGCAATCCTGAATTACTGATCCCACTTAAAAATCTTTGCTTGCTCCCAAAGCCTCTCCCTTACGCAGCAGCCGAAGGACTAGCAGTCGGAGGCCTGAATGATTTTGAAATTGCCCAGACTTTTTTTTTTTTTATCTTTGTGCTTCCTGAACATAAGCCACATCTTGATTTAGAGTGTATCAGTTCTTGAATTATATACATTTCTTTTTTGATTGAGAATACTCTTGTGGTGAAAGGAGCCCCGTGCGTTTTATTTGTGATGCCATGACTGGGTTTAAGATTGGCCAAACACAGTGATATATGCCTGGTTTGTTCTCCTCAGAGCATTTTTCCGGCTCTTTAGTGGGAGGTTTATGGCTTTTTTGTGCAATATGCATTCGGCAGCCTGCGTGTTGTTTTTTTTAAAAATAATAAATACAGTGTTTACAAGAATAAAACCTCAGTCCCAGCTAGCAGCATGCACCCGCATATCCGCGTCGGTGCCAGAAGCCATGAGCCCTTCCCGGTGGTGGCACCAGGAGCGAGGCTGCAGCTGCGCGGGGTCCTCAGCTGGCTCCAGCAGCTGCTCCCGGCTCGCAGGGAGCTTGGCAGCCCCGTTCCTGTTATGGCTCACCCTGGCAGTGTGGCATCGTGCATGGGAAGGGGGGAGCCCTGCTTTCCCCCGGGCCTGGTGCCGTGCTCTTACAGCAGCATCCCTCTGCAGGGACAGGACAGGGAGCAGGACCCGTCCCCGTGGCTCCGTGGGTCACCAGCCCAGCCGTGGCAATCAGCTGGGCGCATCTCAGGGCTGACTTTGGATCCATCGGAGTTTTCCCCGAGCTCTGAGCTAACGCATTTTTTGCCCATTTCTGGTGTCAGCTAGAACTCCAGTAGCCAAAGCAGGGAAGGGCTTAGCCCCCTGTAATCCCCCACGCAGGACGCAGCCCCCCGATGGGAGCTGGGTGTTCAGCTCACCTGGGTCTCTGCTGCCCAGGAGCTGGTGATGGATCCAGGAGGACACAGGCATTAAAGCCCTTCTTGCTGCCTAGCACAGCGATAACCCTGCCATCAGGAGTGGGGTTGCCAACACCAAACCTGCAGATTTGCCTTTACTGCAGTGTCTCCTTAATGATTTTTTTTTTTTTTGAATAGCAAAGACAAATAGAGGATGCTGTAGAAAGTGATACCAGAGGGAGCTACAGAGAGGCCGTGGCCGATGAACAGAACTAATGGATCGCTATTTAATAATAATGCTTACACTCGAATAGGTTTGAAGCTTCAAAGCGCTGTGCAAATGGTAGCTAATTAATCCGCGCCGAATCCCAGCCAGGTATTACTGGAGCCTTCCTTCCTCGCACATCACGCAGACGATTGCAGCCACCAATTGTCCCCACAGTCACAGTGGGGGAATGCGGAGATTGCTGAGATAAGAGGAAGCACGTTCGTGCTGATGTGAACCCCGCCACGCACAAAATGAGAGGTTTAGGCCCTGGGGAACAGTGCTGGAGCTAACGATTCATCATCTTCCAGCCATCCTAAGGGCTACTGTTGTTATTACCCTAATTTACACGGGGAGGAGAGAAAGGAGCTTCTGGAGACCAAGTGCCCGTGTGGGCACTGGGTGGAGGAGGAAGGGTAGCAGCAGCCACGGGGCTCGTCCCTCTGCCAGGGAGCAGCAGCAGGGCTGGGAGCGCGGCTGCATCTCCCTGGGGCTCTGGCTGGGGAGGGGGCAGCTGCTGCACTCCCCCTCTGTAGGTACCTAGCCACGAGGGGACCAGGGCACCTGCTGCATGGCTGATAACAGAAATAACCCCGCTGCAGCATCTCTCCCAGGCCATTTGGTCGGCGCAGCGGTTGCACAAGATCCTCAGACTCACTGCTCAGGGGCCAGGATCGCTCTCCGTGCTGCCGCCCATCCCTGCTGCTGCATCCCATGCTGAGCATCCCGAGCAGACACAGCCACGGCATTTCCATCACACCTGGAACCTCCCAGCTCATCCCCGGCTGCTCTTCAGGACCAACCCAGACCAACTCCATCTTTCATCCAGGAACCACCAGACCCAAGCTCTCCTGCGTCATCAGGGATTTCTCCACACCTTTCCCGTTTTCCATGCCGTTTGTGTCCGTTCAGCCGGGGTGACAGCACAACCAGCTGGTCTTCAGGCTCGCCGGGCACCTTGCCATCAGCAGCTCAGCACAGGGGAGGGGAACAAAATAATTTCTGTTCTTTGTCACTAGCCCTCGAGCTCAGATCACAGCGCTGAATGGGATCAATGAGAATGTGCTGCTGCACTTCCTTAATGCTTTATTACAGGCACCAGGGTCCTGCTAAACAGCATAATAAAATATCAATAAATAGACTGTTTGCTGTAAGGGCTCCTTCTGCTTCTGCAATTTCTCCACCTCACGCACGATTTCTGCAGCTCGGTGTGTTGCAGCTTGGCCAGAGGGGCTTCTGGCACGCGGGGAGGGATGGGGATGGATGGACGGACTGGCAGCAGCACAGGGCTCTCTGCTTTCGGAGACGAGCACAGCACCAGAGGAACTCTGATGCCCACTGAAATTGTTCTGCTCTCAGCTTCCCACAAAACAACAAAACCCAAAATCGTTCATAAAAAGGCAAGAGTGATTCTCCTCGCTTAATAACAACTCTGGAGGAAAAGGAACATAGCATTTTGGTTTTTTTTTCTTCTAGTTTTTAAAGCAAGACTTCAGGGACTGCTGCTATGAAGAGACGTTTCATTGGAAAGGTAGCTAATGCACGTACAGAAGTAGTGGAAAAAATATAAAAAGGCTACACGAACCTGAATTGTTGTGGTAAAGCTCAGAAAAAAATGGGTTTTGATGATTGATGAAAACCACCAGGATTTTCATTCTGGAAAAAAAAAAGAGCTTTGACCTTCCCCCAGAGCTGGAAATCCTCTACCCAGCCTATTCTTCTGACCTGCTCCATTTTTGATATAATCTCGTCTTCGGTGCCTCTGCCTACAATATCTCAGCAAAGTTCCTCTGCTGAGAGGCAGCTGGGGCTGTGATGCAAGGCGCTGTGACACACGGCACCTTTTTATTGCTAGCCAGCAGCCTGCCCGAGCCCCTGCTTATCCCCGGCTCCGTGCAGCCTGGCCCTGAATCTGCGGCAGTCTGTGCCTGGAAATCTCCGCTGACCACGGCCTGTCCCGCAGCTTCCCCCAGGGGCTTTGGCGAAGCACCTGATAAAGATGTCTTCAGCATGTCTGACATGGAGCTATCACGCTGTTTACAAGAGATCTGTCACAGACAAGTGCCTTCTGCACAGAAGCCGTTTTCTCCCTAGGCAGAGAGCAGGGGACGTCCTAAATTAGCTCCCGAGGATGGAGATATTCCAACACACCCAGGCACAAACGAAGCCGTGCTTCAAGCTGCGTGGAGCTGTGCCCTGTTACGAGTCTAGCTTACGACTTGTACGCTCGCTCCCATTTCTGATTTTCCTTCTTTCCTTGGCTTACTGATCTTGCAGCTTATCCAGAAGTTCAGCTGGAGAGAAGGTGAAGTTGGGAGAGGAGGGGCTGAGAGTTGGGAGATGGAGAAGCTGAGGAATGCCTGCTGGGAACGCTTTGGAAATCGCCCAGAAGTAGGAATACATCGCTTAATGGGAAACAAAGCAGCCAGGAGCCCTGCTTCCCTGCTGCTGCAACCTGCTCCTCCTCTCAGACGTACATGCAAAACCCAGGAGTGCCCATTACAGGAGATGCCGTCGTGCCGACAGGTCTGTGGGCAGCATCCAAGGCCCATGGGCATCCAAGCCCTCGTCTAACCACCAACCAGACCTTCACTTCTGCCTGCAGCCATACAGGAGCAGAAATCCTCCCCGGTCCTCCACCAGCCGGGGTCTCCGTGGCTCCTCTTCCCCCTCCGTTACGGTGCAGGGGAGCAGAGCGAGGTGCACGCGCGTGTGCAAGGCACAGGGTGGGGGGCTGCAGCGAGGGGCATTTCAGCCTCCCGTAAATTCAATTCCGCGATGCCGTGCCTGTGATGTCAGGAAATCACAGAGTAAGGAGGGGAAGGCAACAGCAGCACGCGAGGGGAATGAGAATGCAGCCGGGAAGCCACCGCTCACGGCAGGCTGCTGCCCGGCTCGGCCAGGAGGGCCGGGTCGGGGTGCTGCAGGGACGGAGGTGCCCGTGATGGTTCCCCCCCCGCAGAAGGGGCAGCATCGGCCTCTGGGTTCACCCGGCAGAGGCAGCATCGTGCAGACGGAGCTGGGAAGCATCCCCGTGGAGGCTGACTCAGCTGTGCGGACACTGGGGATCAGTGGCGGATACCTTGCAGCTCCAGCAGGCTCTTAGCAGCCAGGCTTCATCAGCTCCGTCTTTCTGCACAGAAGCTGACATTCCCCTCATTTTCCTGGCTCTGTTTTCCCCGGGGGGATAGGATTTACTGCACGTTTGACACCCGTGGTACAGAGCTGGTGCACAGCTGTGCAGATGACAAGGGATGGTGCACAGCGGCGAGTTTTGGACCCCGGCAGCACCCCAACACTCCCCCTGAAGGTGCTCCTGCCCTGCGGATTGCACCACAAGAAATCCCCTCCGTGGGAAGGGGCTGCGGATATTCACAGGGATGAGGAACGAGGCAGTTGTGGCCTGACACTTACGGAAGGTCCCCAAAGAGCCTGGAAGGTGCTGAGAGCTCTGTCTGTCCTGTGCACTGAAATCACCCCGCTCCCTTACCACGGCTGAGCCCACCCCGCAGACCCAGGCCAGCAGCTTTTGTGCAGCCCTTCCCTCTGCGTGGCAAAAGCCGTTCCCCCTTCCACCAATAAAGCCTGCTAGCGAGGTAGCTGGCTACAGGTTCCTGCCCTCCCCTCCTGCTCCTGTAAAAAAATCTTCACCCCATCCCCACGGGCTGCTCTCAGCTGCCTCCAGCCGCCCTCCGCAGAGCCTTAGTGCAGGAGTCGCGGGCAGGCACAGACATTTCTATTCGCAGCCACCCCAGCGCCTGCGCTTCATCCGCTTGCCGATAAAATGCTCCTCGCCACACAAAGAGAAGCCTCTGAAATAATCTGCCCGCCTTCTACCTCCGAACCACGCTTGACTTCTGACAGGCAGCCCGGGAAAGTTCCTAATGATGTCCCCTGGACACTTCAGAGGCGACCCGCCCCGGAGCGGGATTTGATGGCTCAGCGAGCGGATGGCCTCGTTTGTACTGCCGAGCCAGATCTAGCCTCATCAGCCGGGCCTGACCTAGTTTCTCTCTTGCATAGGTCAATAACAACACAGCAAACAGAGCTAATCAGACACTGACGATGCACAGTTAATCTGGGCTGTTCCAGACTCCCAGAAACACAGCAAACCCTGCTGTCACGGAGAAGGGGAAGATAAATCTTTCCCTAAAAAGTCAAAGGGAGCTGTACAAAGAACATGCTGCAGATAATGCACCAGCTTTGCTTTTCTTTCTCTTTTCTTTTCTTTTCTTTTTTTTTTTTTTTTTGCTTGCTTCCTTTTTTGTCTGCCAGCATCTGGAGGATGCTGCATGCTTCTCCCTCCCCAGACAGCAGTGAGGGCTGGTCCCGAATAACCAGGGCTATGAGCAATCACCAAAAGGGCATGAAGTCAGACAAAAAAAAAATAAAAATAAATAAATAAATGAATTGCGCAGCTGGCTCTGGAGTGTCCAAATAAATCCTGGGTAAATGCCAGGCTGCCTGAGTCACCGGCTCTGCGGGACAAGGACGGCCTCTTCCAAGCTGCCTGCGCGGTGCGGGAGCAGCGGCCGCACTCCGGGCACGGCCGTGGGGGCACGGCGGGTGGGAGCCCGGGGGGGACGCACGGGGAGCAGACACAGGGGACATGCACGCCGCAGAAGGCACCCTGAGGAGCAGGCACGTACATCTGGGGACCCACACGGGCACCCAGGGCCATCCTGACCCACTGCTCGGTTCACAGGGGACGTCTCAGGGACCCGCAGACAAACACGTCTGCAGACCGGGCTGCGGAGAGCCGCGATGCCTTCCAGCCACACACATGCCATCCCTATGCCATCCCTCCTCAGCCCATCGCACCACGTGGACGTGATGTCTGCGCTCAGGTGCTGGCATAAACATTTCCAGGGCAGGATGCGTGCCTGTACCGCCCACGTACGGAGGCGGTGCGCAGGGACCTGGTGTTTTCTGTACGCACGTGGCCGTTTTGTCCCCCTGCGGTCCCGCTGCAAGCACAGTGCCGAAGAGGTGTCCCCTGTGCAAGGCTTGTCCCCTGGCAGTCCCACTCATCAGGCACGGTACACGTGCTGGCCAGTGTCACAGCAGAAATGCATCACAGGTGGGCATTGTGCAGACCATGCAGATGCCTGTAACACAGCACCGACACACACGTGCACACCTCTGTCCCATACGGCCCCCGTGTGCAGCCTCCTTAATGATTCTCTAAGCAACCTGTGTGCTCCCAGCAGCTCCAGCAGCCCTTTGCCTCCCAAAAGCAGCCCCTGAAGGTGCTCCGTCCCCTTGTCCTGCCTGGATTCACGCCAGCCCTTGCCCACGCCCTCTCCTGGCTTATTCCTCATGCCAAGGATTTCCTGCCTCGAGTTAAGGCATCCAGGGCTGGGCAAAAGCCTAATGAGGGCCTCCCACATCCCCTGCACACCCCGCTCAGCAGCTGGAGAGAGTTTGGGGCTGCCTGGGTCGGGGCTGAATTTGGGAGCATCCGCTCCCCTAGGACAACTAAGAGCCACTTTCTCCCAGGATGGATGTGTGCACGGCCGCTGTGCAAAGGGGGCAGGGGGTGCTGTGCCCCTCAGGCCCTGCTGCGGAGGGGTCAAGGTCACCTGCACCCACGCCTGCACTCAAGGGCAGCACTCCCAGGAGGATAAAAGCTGGCACCAGCTCGCCAGCAGGGCTGAGCTCCCCGCTTCTGGATGGGGCCGCGATGTTCCGGCTGGGCTGGAGCCACCCTGGGAAGAGCATCAGTCCCTGCGGGTGCTGAGCTCCCACTGCTCTCCTTCCGACCTGGGAGGGTATTTTGGCATCAGGAGGCAGGCTTCCCCCTGCTGCACAGGGAAACTGCAGCTCCGAGCCCAGGGCCTCGGCTTTGGCCTTCTGCTTCTGGGCGCGCGGACGGCAGGAACTCGGCAGAGCCTGACACTTTGAGAGCCTCGCTCCTCGGGGAGGGAGTTGTGCAATCCCAGCTGCTTGCAGTGACAATTTTGGAGGAAGCCAGGCTGTTACTCCAAAGTTATTCCAAAGATTACAGCACCTCATGTTAGCTTGGAAGGGAAGCTCCACCAGCAAGGTCGAGCTCCTAGGCCGGCCTCCTTGCTCTGATGCAAAAGCAAGTGGGAAATGTGGATGCACAGAATTAAAAATAGACCAGTGTTTAAGGATGCTGGAGGCTTCTGGATTTATTTCTTTTTCCTACCGCTCCAGAGAAGAAGCAGTACTTGCAGAGCGAAGCCATCTTCCTCCCTGCCGGCCCTCACCACGTCCCACTCGGCCGCGCTGTCCCCGCGTCTCTGGTGCCGGAGCATCAGCATAATGTGATGTGACACCTTCCCCCACACTTTGTTATAAATATCATGTGTCGCTGTAACTGTGTCTGACACCCCCTCGGGGGCATTCTCTCATGCTCCCAGCCAAGATGTGGGCACGTGCAGATCCCCCAGCGTGCGCTGTCCCTGCTGGCACGGGGCTGCCCTCCGTCCCCGCGCCTTCCCCACCGACAGCGGCACGGAAACCGGTGGCACTGGGACGGGTTGTGCAGGGTGAGCCGTCTGCAGCCAGTCCTCTGTGCTCAGCCTGGCTCTCCAAAAAATAACGCTGCTACATCGTGGATCTCTTCCTTTCTCCTCCCATCAAATGGATGCCGACAAAAGGGACTTTTATTCCCCAAAGCCTGCTATTTATCTGACCATCTCCTCGCCGCCAAGCCTCACCACTGCCTTGCTACAGGGACACGGACAGCAGATGTGCCGTTCCCATGCAGCCAAGGGCAAAAACAAGTGTGAAACCTCGTAGGAACTTGCTACGAGGACAAAAATATTCCTGTGAAGAGTGGGGATGCCCTGCAAGTGCCACATCATGTTCTTGTCGTCCTGCTCCCAGGTGAACGCGTCCTGTCCTAAGCTCACCAGGTCCCAGCTGTAGACATCCTGGAGCACATCCCTGTCCCACCACTCCACTATCTTTTTGGCTCTGCTCTCCTCATCTTCTGGGCTCAGCCTGCCCACCCTGGGGACTTGCTGTGGTCCTGCTGGGAGCTGCGTCCCTCCATCCCAAGGGGAGCGATGAATCTGGCCTCACGCCGCAGCTGCTGCTCCACGAGATAAATCACGGTGACAGGAGCCCTCAGCGGCTCCTTCTTCATTTATCACAAACCCGACCCCTGTTGCTCCGAGCTCTGCACATGCCGAGAGGGGTGGCAGGCTCCGGAGGGTGGCAGCCTGTCTGGGAGGAGGAGGCAGCCACCCTCACCCAAACACACGTGTGGTCCCCGTCGGGTCCCCGCTCCTGCCCGCAGGAGGAGGCCAGCAGATGCCCTGCACGTGGCAGGGAGCAGGGGAGCTGCGGAGGCTGTGCCAGCCTCCAGAGCTGCGATGTGCAGCCAGGACGGGGCACTGCAGGCAGCTGCCTCCCCTGGAGGGGTGCCGGGAGCCGAGGTCACGTCCAGCAGCCGCTGCCCGAGAGGCAGCACGAGGCTTTTCCCCACGCCAGGACAGCTGCCGCTTCGCGATTTCACCTCTTGGGCAACTCTTTGCAGCAGATGCAATGCAATTACCATCACTGATGTAAGCGCAATTACTGCTCGAGCTGCTTGAGAAATGCTGGTTATTTTTCGGAGGAAGGTTGGGAAGGAAATCGTCTCTTCTTGCGTCTCAGGAAATTTTGAATTTCCACTGGCTTCTTTTTCTCTCAAAGGAAAAGCACGAGAAGGATGCTTTTCTTATTACCGTTGATGCAAAAACATACTAAAGTAACACAAGATTAAAAAAATAGAAAGTGGGAAGATATTTATCAATGGAAAAGGGATCATTTCACATATTTTGTTTTCTTTAACCAAATCTGTATCAACAAATTTTTACTTTTTAGTTCCAAGGGTGCTTATATTTTTACGCAATGAGGTTAGCTTGAGAAAGAATCGGCCAGCTCTGTGCTCGGGTACACCCAGCATCCAGGGATGTCCCTGCCCACAGCAGCAAGGCCAAGGAGGCTGTGCAGGTCCTGGAACAGAAAAAAAAGCAAATTTCCTTCCCCATCATTTGACAGGCTGAGCACCAGGTGCTGGGAGGGAAAGGCGAGAGGCGGTTAGGAAATAATGAAGAGGACAGATGAAAGAGCCCCAGGTAGGTGCTTGGCTCCCAGGTGTGGGGCCAGGGCGAGCACAAAGCGTTTGGAAGTGCTCAGGGGCTGTGTCTGAGCGGCTCCCCCGGCTGATGCGCCAAGGAGCTTCCAATCGCCTTTCAAAAGCTTCCCTTCTCCCCGCCGCCGCTCGCTCCCTTTGTAATGGGTGGCTGTTTCTAATTATCTGTAAATGTTAAATGTTCCCTAATTCAATCAGAACAACTTGTTCACAGATGGCAAAGCCTTCATCTGCTCAGCTTTCAACTGAGGCTCCGACTGGAGAGCCATTGATCCCTCCTTCCCGGAGAGGAGAGGCTGCCTTCAGATGTGCCAGGGGCGCGAGAGAGGAGGGCTGTGGCTCACGGGGGATGGCCGGGGGGCTGCCCGACCCCCCCACACCTCCTGTGCCCCCCTCTGCTCCTCAGATCCTGCATTTCGTATTGTATTGCCTGCTGGTGCATGGCACGTGTTGACGTGGTGTGTCCCTGTTTCCCCTTGCTGCTCTCCAGACGTGGTTAGGGCACGGAGCTGCTGCCCGCAGCCCAAGAAATACCTATAGCAGGGACCCAAAATTGGGTATCTCCAGCCACGTCACTAAAATCTGCAATTTATACTATTCAAGCCAGGGGGCAGGGGGAAAAACACAAGGGGAAGGTGAGGTTTTCTTGTTAAATCTGCGGGAAACTCCCTTTCGTGCCGACTCCCAAAGATTTATCGCAGCACCAAGTCTTCCCCTCAGACCCAGGAGAGGGCCCTGCCTCTGATCAGCCGGTGACTCACCGAGGTGCTTCACGAACAAGGCGAGCTATTTCTGCACGTGGAAGGGGAGAAAAATAGTCCTGCTCATCACCAGCAGGGTGGGCAGGATGAGACCCAAGACGCCCCCGAGCTGATGCCGCGTGGGCTTCGCCCCCGGCACCGCAGCGCCGCACGAGCTGCCCGCGGCAGGGAGCTGTGGGGGAGACTCTTACGTCTCAGAGGAAGGGCTCCACGCCAGGACGGGAATAGAAGAGCTGAAATTATCCTCCTCGCCTCGCGTCGCAGGGCTAGGTGCGGGTCTCCGTCAGCCCGTGCCGATGGATTAGGGCTGCGAGCATCGGCAGCCGCTGCCGAACGTTTCGCTCACGTATCCCGATCACACCTGCAGGTCCCAACCTGCTCTTTGCAATCCCCACCTCTCCTTCCTTTATATCATAGCCAAAACCTAATCTCTTCCAGATCAGGCAAGCGCGTTTCCTGGAAGATCGCTTTATTCAGAAATCTCTCTCCAAATCCTGGCACAAAACCCAAATCCTTCGAGACCCCAAAACCCTTTCCAGGACATTCCTAAAACCTGAAACATCACCTCCACTTCCTCCTGGTCTTCGCTGCCTGACTCTGCAAAAATACCTCTAGCTAGAAGACAGTTAGGAGAAGGGAAATGTGGTGGTGTTCAGGACACGAGCAGATGCACAGCCAAGAGCCAGCCACCCATGAGAGACTCCCAGCACAGCGAGCGCTGCAGAACCACGGCTCCGCATCCTCCGACAGCTCACCGAGGAGCAGCAAAGTCATTGCTGTGCACGTCGCGCTCGCCGGAGCAATCCTCGGGCAGAGGCTTCGTGCAGAGCCCCACTGGGCAGAGCGCTCCGCTGCTCGGGAGCAGTGATTAGGGAGGGCTTGTTAATGAAGCGGATTTTAGTGACTAAAGGCAAGTGGAGAGGGAAGAGAGAGGGAGCGGGCTCTTCATCAAGTGCCATAACGTGGGCTTGCTGCAGCTGATCTTCAGCGGACGTAAATCAATTCAGCTCTCCCAGCTTTTATCAGCCGAGGATCCGACCCACGGGACGCGCGCATCGTCGGAGGGCAGAGCACCAATCACGCCGTAATAAAACTGCTCAGCGCCGGCAGCCGCCTGCCGCAGGTCTCAAAGCATTTCGCAGCCGTCCGGAGCCGCTTCGGAGCCGTAAAAGCTTCGCTCGCGTCTCCAAACTCACCTTTTTTCACGCTCTCCCTGAGGGTTCAGCTGCTTTAAATCAGGGCGATCCCCTCGGGGCATAGAGGAGGGGGGGTGAAGGTGAAGGGTCCCTGCGTGGCAGCCCTGCTGCTCGGATCTCGCTGGGCCACCCGCCTCTGTAATGAAAGCCAGCATCGCCCTGCGGCCGCCGGCGGGACGGGGCCACTTTGCGCAGCCTGAGGCCCCGCTCCCAGCTGGGCGGCGCGCGGTTCGCCCTGCGTGAGACGAGGGGGCAGAGCAGTGTGCTGAAGGGACCCCGAGTGGCTTTGCCGATGCGCGGGGTGGTGTGCGCGGGGGGATTGCACACCGGCTTCTCACACAGCAACCCCAAGCGCAGAAAAACATATTTTTTGTTCTTTTCCTCCCTTCTCCAGTTCATCACCCCTCGTCCCCCACCTCCACACCTTTCCCCCCAAGTGTCCAAAGCCACAGGATAATTTCCATCCTGCAGCAGACTGCCAAATACCCAGGGACGAGCTTTTTTCTCCCCCGTGATGTAACTCCCCCAGCCCAGGCACCCCTGGAGCTGTGACCCCAACTCTTGCACAGGTTCGGCAGCAGGTCGGGGCTCCTGTGTCCGTGCAGACAGCCCACAGGGGAAAGGGAGAGCTGGGGGCGAAGGCACTTAGCAAAAGGAGAGAGGCAGGAGTCCCGAAGTCACTAGAAATGGAGCCCATGGGGGATTGCTAGCCCAAGTGTAGGCACCACCAGGACAAGCCCTTCCCCGGAATGACTCCTGTTGTATTCAGGAGAGGTGTCCCAAACTGCTCCACAACACTTTCCAGAGGACCCAGGAACCTTCTGCATGGCTTCCCAGTGGATTTCTGTTAGAGCCAACCTTTATTCTTGGTTATCATCCACAGTGTGAGCCCTTCTATCTCTGCTCTCCCTCCCCACGCCGACCCCCTTGTGACAGGAGGACCTCAGGTTTGATGGAGACGGGTTTGGGGAGGCATCCCCTTCCCAGAGGGAAAGTGGGGAGGGAGGGAAGGAAGGCCCCCCATGGTGCTGGGTGCTGCACACGCATGAAAGCGAGAGGTAGAGAGATTGTAATCGGATCTTCCGCAGGCTTCCCACATGTCCTTCGGGCACAAGTCGCTCCTTTTGGCAAGACCTTCGAAATCTCTGCAGTTAGCAGTGAAAATGAAGCATTTTCCCAGCCACCGTCTGCTCCTCTTCATCAGGCAGTGCTCCGCACCCACCCAGCCCCCTGGTCCCGAGGATAACACCCACTTGGCCGAGCCCCTTCCCACACAGCCCTCCACCACCAGGGATTGATTTCCCCTATTGATGGGACAGCCCCAGCCATTAACGAGTTCGTTTTCCATCACTTAGCTGCAGATGGATTCCCCCAGGAGCCCCAGGGTCACCAAAGTTTCATTAACAGACACTGCAAAAGTATTTAAATACGTTAAAAAAAATGACTCGACAAACGGAGTGAGTCCATAGAGCTGCTCCTCTCGGGTTATCTTGAAAGATAACAGCAACCTGTGGTGCCCACAGACGGACAGAGAGCCCTTAGCAGCTTGTCCCTGCTATTATCCACCTCACAACACATCACCTTTGAAGAGGTCCAACGTCCCACAGTGCTCCCGATGGAGACCATCTATTTATTCTCTTACCCAGGCTCTGGCTGAGCACCTTCCAGCCACTGATGGCTTTTGGCCTCCAAATTTTCCTGTTAGCCACTTTGGCTGGTCATAGACAGGTGCTGGTGGCTGTGCTGCAAAGTGATTTCTCATCCCAATATCCCATATCAGGGCAAAAAAATTATACCCAAACCCTATCCGGCCTTGGACACCACCCAGAAGATTACACAGGAAAATATGTGTCAGAAATGCAGGCTGAGCTGAGGAGTTATTTCTGCTGCTGAAACATCTCTGCCTTCTTCCCACAGATCCGTAGGAGACACGTCGAATTTTACTACCACGAAGCTCCACGTAGGTGCTGGCTTAGCTGTCACTCCGCGAGAGGGGGGTTGGAAGGCAGCAGCATTGCCAAACCCCCACCAAAAAACCCGGCCGCGGAAAAATTCAGCCCTGCAGACAGCTTCCACTGCGAGCTCGTTTGTGTCGAGAGCTCAAACTACACACTCGAAAATTTGCAAACAAAAATGTAATGTGACATTTTTTCTCCCTGCTCGGGAAGAGATGACTCACGGAGCCGGGCTGCAGCTCTCGCTGGGCGCCCAGGATGGCAGGGCCTCGCAGCGCTGGGAAGGATGCTCGCTGTGGTCCCCGGTTACCCCCGAGCACTGGGAGGAAGGGGTCTGCAAACAAACCTCCGAGGAGCTCAGCGCGAGGAAGGTGACCTCCTGCCTCCAGCATCTGCAGCAGGAAGGAGCTAAAGATGGAGGAGGAAGGTTGCTCCCTCCAGAGCTGGAGACCAGAGGAAACTGGCCCACGAGGAGAGGTTTGTCCTCGGGCGGGGGGAGCAGGAATGTCACTTTGCTGTCCCCACCGCTGTGACTCCAGGATGATGGAAACGTCCCCTTGGAGCCCCTCCAAATTCCCACCACAAACTGCAGCAAAATTCCCCCGAATAGACATCGGCCAGCCCCGCTTTGGCATTTACAAAACTGGCTGCAAGGGGGATTTGTCCAGGTTCTCAGAAGCCCTCTTTGCCTTCCCTGGGATGGTGGCAGGGCACACCCGAGGGACCTCCCCGGCACGCACAGCCCGGCAGTAGTCTCCCCCCGCTCACCCAGGGGAGATTCATTAATGCCGACAAGGTAAACTCAGGCTGTATTATTCATATCTCTATTTATCAAGTATTTATGCTGACAACCTAGAGGGCGATAAATCAGCATCACCGGGATGTGTTGATTCCTGCGGCCGATGGCGATGCTGACAAGGCTGATGCCTGCCTCGCTGCGTGGAGGGGGGCAGAGGCCCCGCTCGCAGGGGAACAGCTCGCTTGTGACAGCTGGGAACGAACGGAGGCAGAGGGTGCTCTTTGCTGGATGTGCCTCAGCAGCAAATGGCAGGGACTGAATGGGGAAGCAGCTCGTGGGGCAGAACTGTTTCCCACTCAAACGTGGATTTTTAATAAAGCCGGCACCAGGCTGCACCACCCAGGGATGGGCCTTGGGCTGCCCCCTGTGTCCCATCACACCAGCAGGACGTGGGGGGTGCCACGCGGCCCGACACAGCTCCGTGACCTGCTGGGGCTGCTCCGTGTTCATAGCAGCAACTGTGCTAAACGCAGTTCGCACCACAGACTCCCGTGTCTGGGCTGGATTCACCCCAAATTTGCTGAAGTTGCTGCATTGGAGCTGCTCCAGCGGTACGTCTGGATGGGAGGACATGGTCTGGTCTGACCACAGCAATTCCCATCGGGACAGGAGAGTCACCCTGCTGATGGCAACGCGCCCTCCAGGCTCCCTGCGCTGGCTGTAGGGGCATTGCTCCATGTCCCAGCATCAAATTTACGCTCCCATGCTATTGACCTGAGGGCCTGCAAATGAGACAGGCCTGCACACCTCTTGACTGCTTGCCCTGTGATCCGGAGATCAGGTCCCAGCAGAGCTTGTGCATGGAGAGAAGCCAATTTGTCCTGCTACTGGAAGCAAAGGGCTCGCTTCCACTTGCAAGTCTACAGCAAAACCCGATCCTGATGCAGATCCAAAGCAGAGCCTGTCAGTAAATTTCCAGCGCAGAAGAAATCTCTGTGGCTTTTCCCTCCTGGCTGACTGCAGAGCAGCTTCTACACCCCTCCGCCAGAAGGCTATTCTGGGTACCGGTTTGGGACTCTATGTCCTGCCTTCCCCGCCATGCATGGGCATGGCCAAGGCTCTCAGGAAGGCAGAGCTCTGGTGCTGTTCAATAATGCATGCTATTTTCTAATACTGCAGCCGCTGGGGCTAGTGCACGCTGTGAGCGAGCTGCACCGGGGCTGGAGTGTGCATCGGTTCAGATGTTGGAGCTGAGAGACGAGCCTGGAGGAGAGGAGAGGCAAATTCCCTTGCTGGACCTTGTTAACAATGCCTGCAACACATGTCCTCTGAAATAGTTCTGCCGGTTCCGTTGTACATTTCCCCCCTGTTTTCTTTCCCTGTGCCACGGTATCTCTGTGAACGTCGCCTTCCACCTTCTGCCCAGCACCTCTGTGTAGGGCCATGTGCATGCACGATACCAAGGGGACACAGTCCCAAGGGCATGCACAATCCTGCACGCACACAACCCCAAGCACACGTACAGTCCTAAGTGCATGCATGATGCCAAGGACATGCATAATCCCAAGCTCATGCATGATCCCAAGCACACAAGATGCCGAGTGCACACACGATCCCATGCACTCATACAATCCCAAGCACACACACAATCCCAAGCACAAACACGATCCCAAACTCGTGCACAATCCCAAGCTCACGCATGCTCCCAAGCACACGCATGATGCCGAGTGCACGCACGATCCAAGCACGCACACGATCCCAAGCGCACGCACAACCCCACGCGCACACGCGGCCCCACACACACGCACGATGCCGAGCACACGCCAGGTGCCCATGGGGGATCCAGGCGCCCCTTTCCGTGCCCTCCTTGCCGCCAGCTCCTCCACCAGCACCCCCGGCCCCCGGCCCCGCCGCCCTTCCCACGGCCCCAGGGGCGCAGCGGGGCGCGGGGCCGGATCCTGCCCGGGCCGCGGCCGCCTCGGTGGGGCAGCGGCGGCGGCCCCGCTGACACTAGGTGGTGCTCGGCGGTTGTGCTTGGTGCTCTGCCCGCCCTATTTCCTCGCAAGGTGCCGGCCCGGCTGCAGCTGCGCCCCTGGTCCTGCAGCTGGAAGCCGGGAGGCACCTCCAGGGCGCTCGGAGAAGGGCTGCTCGCCCTTTTCCTCACCTGTCCACGGATGGAGGCTCCATCCCTTCCTCTGCCTAGCTCAGAGGGGAGCCAAAGCTAAAGGCACCTCCCCGCAGGATGCTCGGTGGCAATGGGACAGGATGCCCAGAAGAAAAGAGCAGACGGAATTGCTGCACGGTGCAGTCGTTTGCACTAGTTACGGATGCTGCCTGCAGCTGCGTTGTGCCCTCCAGCCCAAATCCAGCCCCAGTTTGGGGCTGTAGGGTTGGGACAAACCCAGAAGCAGTGGCTGGACATTTCCAGGGGTGCTTAACACTCAAACCCCACAGCAGAACCCACACCGCTTTCTGCAGAGCTGGGATTCCTAACCTCCATGGTCTTCTTTTCTCCGCGTATAATGAGGATTATGGTGTAATTCCTGCCTCACAAGGGGGTTCTGTGGGGATTGAGAGGGTTAAGGCACTCATACACTGCAGCAAGGCCAATATAAACCCTTCAATGGAGGGGGGACAGAAAAAAACACACTGCTGTTTGCAAACTGCTTAGAACTTGCATCGGCTTCCATTAACTGGAAGGCAATTTTCTTGCCAGTTCAGATTTAATTTCATCTCCAACTGCTGGCACTATCCAGAGAACGGCAGGACAGGAGCGACTGTCAGCCCTGAATTGCCTTCTGAAAGGATGGGGCTTTCAGATCTGCAGGAGTGTCTGCGCTCTGTGCGGCGTGTATGTGAGCGCATGTTGGTGTGTTCGTGTAAGCATGTAGGAGGCTGTATCAGGAGAGCTCAGAAGTGAAGCCAAGCAGAGAATCAGCTCTGGAAGCCCTTTGCACCTCTGATCCCTCATTGTTGACTGCGCCGCAGACACATTATGTGTGTTTACAGATGAAAAAGCAAAAATAAAACTGACGCTGGCTTTAAAATTCTGTTCAGCACAGCCTTCTGCACTGATTCAAAATGTTTATAAACACAGGAGTTAATGTAATCAGCACTGCAGCAAATACACACCAGGTACACGGCGGAGACAGGAGTGTCAAATGTGCTCCCAGCGCAGAATGACAGGCCTCTGCTGGGGGCTCTTCATCAAACAAAAGCAGCTGAAAAAAAATAAAAAAATACAACACCGAGGAATGTTTTAAAGAGCAATTTCTCCCTCCCCTTCTTCCCTCCTTCCAATCCCCTCTGGTAATCGTAATTGTAAAAAAATAATATAAGATACCGGTTCCCACTGAGCCTTTCAAGTCGCAGCGCTTGTGTGCGCACGGAGCCCCTGGAAAGCGGCCACTGCTCGGGGCGGGCACAGGGGCGCAGCCCCACATCGGTGGGGAACTGGTGTGGGGGGGCTCCGGGGGGACATTTCTTACTGGGGGGGGCATTTCATACTGGGGGGGGCATTTTATTCCAGGGTGACATTTCATTGCTGGGTGACATTTCACTCTGGGGTGACGTTTCTCCTCCATGGCAGGGCGATGGAGAGGCAGCGCTCCCCTGGGGGCTATCCATCAGCCCGGCCCCATTGTTCCCAGGCATGTGCTGCTGCTGGTCCTGGAGCAGATAGGAGCTGCTTCTACAAAGCTTTGGCCGGGTTATTGTGCCCTGACTCCAACCCAGCACTCTGCTCAGCCCCGGGGAGTGATGTCTATCTGCCTGCAAGGGAAGACCCCATCCGAAGGGGTTGTGTCGTCGCAGACCCCACACCAAGCCCAGCCTGCGTCCTCCTGCGTGTTTTCCGAAAGCCTGTGCTCGACCATGTCAGCCAGTGGGCAGGATTTGGGGAGGTGCACACGAAATGTCCTATTACAGCAGGTTACTGCAGAGACGTTACCTCACATGTCGGCATCAGCAGAAAACTCTCGTGCCGGCTGAACAGCCAAAATGCTGGGTGAACAAAGCAGTGCTCACTACAAGCAAGCCCCTTTTTTTTTTTTTTTATTCAGCCAAATGTTGTTTCATGCTGTAATTGCAATTTCCAAGAACTATATTAGCATGACGATTTATATAAGTGCCGGCCAAGTCACTATACCACTTCTAGTATCTGTGCCTAAAGCAGATTTCACAGGGGGGTATAGGAAGGGGCTTGTACAACTTTGGGGGCTCTGTTCGGATGGCCAGCTGCCATCTAAAATGAGACTTCTGCCATCCCTGGATACCAGGAAGGGGTAAATAGCACTTTTGTACAGCCCTGGGAATGATTCTCCTTGCAGAAGGGGGGGATTCCTCCCAGCCCAGCCCTTCGGACTACCTGAAGCACCAGTCAGTGTGTTGGGTTGTATTTTTCTCTTTGTCTGTAGTAGAACATATTTATAGATTCATGAAAGGGATTTCTGAGCCTCAGAGCCATGCATGTGCTGATGTATTAGGAGCAGAAAGGACGGGCAACCCTTGCAGCTCCTGCCCTATTGTTATTGCAGGCATAAAAAGTACTTAGGGCTCCTGCTCCCACCTCTCTGGCTTGGGACGAGCTTCAGAAACCCACTGCTAGGAGGGTTACAAACAAGGGAAAAAGAAAAACCAGCTGATACAGCAAAGCAGAAGGCAGCCCCATTAGCCCCTCGGAGGCCATGCACACAGAGACCTCCCCAAATCAAAAAAATAAGTATGATGCAATTAAATATGTTACATATTATGATTTTCCTCCCTTAGAAATAACAAAAAACTGCCAAACCAAAGCATTCTGCTCCTGCCTTTCCTGCTCATGCAGAAGTCCCCTTGGGCTTCACGGAAATTTTGGACTCACAAAAAGCTGCAGAACAGGGGCCCCATGGCACTGTGTAATAAATCTTAGAAGTTAACAGCCAGAACTGTGCCAAATGTGATGGGTTTTGCTTTGTGCAGGATCATGAAAATAATACATTCTGGCTCAGTAAGTTAGGCCTGATGCACCAAGGCTAATGGCCCGCTGCTGCTGCTGCTGCTAACGGATTTACATTTTTGTCTCCTATGTTCGAGGGCTGTGATTTGGGAGGCCAAGGCCCGAGGCTCTATCAAACCTCCCCATCTTCCTGAAGGGAAATCCCAATTGTGCCCTAAATCCAGCCCTAAAGAGTCACCTTCCTTCGATCAGGCGAGGAGGTTGGAGTTTGCAACACAACATGGGGGAGCTTGGTGCATCCGCCACGACTCTTCTGAGCCACTGCAAGACCCCGGGAGCGGCGCTCCCCTTCCCAGCCCAGATTGGGGCAGTTTCGGTGTCGGTGAACCAACTCAGGATGTCTTTGTGGGGGTGTGCAGGAGGCTTAAAACAATACGCCGAGCTCTGGCCTGCTCCCAGCATCTCAGGTGCCGGTGGCAACACGTCAGAAAGGAGATGGGAGAGCATCGTGCTGGGAACAACGGGAGGTGGACGTGGGGGGCCTGGGGACAGTGGGAGACCTGCCCAGGGGAGCCATTTCTGAGCAAGGCTCTCTCTAAAATGGAGTCGGGAAAAGAAATAATGAGATCCCGTGGATCAAGGGTGAAACTGGCCAGATAAACAATGCGAGGACTGGAAAACCAAGGGCTGAAACTACTGCTGAAGGGTGCCGGGGGCTCTCCAGAGCTTCTCTGCCCACGAGGGCAGGGGTTGTGCTCCTGCAGCTGTGTGCAGGAGGCAGCAGGCATGGGGGCAGCAGCCTCTGCTCCGCAAGCAGGACCTCCAGAGGAATCCCACTGGCCCTAAAGCCCGTGTGTCTATTGACTAAACCTCATTACTACGTAATAACTTTTGTTATTTTAGAACAAACCTCGCATCCGGCTAATCCGCTTTGTTCCAGAGCTGCCCATCCTTCCCTTGAACGGGAATTAACTTCGAAGGGAATTAAAAGGAGGAGGAGACTGCTGGAGGGGTCCTTCGAGGTGTCTTTTTATAGCTGCTGGCTGCCCCCCCCCCCGCTTCCCTTCTCCGCGATGTGTGGTATCCTTCCCCACTGCTTCTGTCCTTTTTTGCTTGCCAGGCATTGATTTGTTCCCGTGTTGTTCTAATGGAGCTTGAAATCAACAGGACTTTTGTTGTCGGTTGTTGTCGTTGTTGTTCACATCTTTGTTTGGGGTTCAGCATCCTCGGCGAGGCCGAGGCGGCTCCGTTCGCAGGCTAAACACCTCCTTAGCAAGGGAGCCACGAAGGCTGCGTCCGTGTCCACAAAACAAGGGCTGCTACAGCGCGGCGGAGCAGTGCCTCCCTCCTCCTGTGCTTCAGCCCTTGCGCTGCTTCTGAAGCCCTTCCCTTATCGAGGCGCGCAGAGCGTGGCCACAACAGGCTCCTTCTTCCATAAAAACGCTGTATATTGGGGCTCGCACACAAAATGTATGTATATTTATGAGTGTGGCTGCAGATTCCGTGCGCCAGCCACATCCATCTCCCGCAGGGTTGATGTAAGGTGCATTTACCCGCCGTGTCGATGGCCAAGCAGGCGGCGTGCTGCCAGCAGCCATGTCCAGGCGTGCCACCACCGCCGGGGAAATTCGGAGGGCGAGCCTCCAGACCCCAAACCGGGGGGAACCGGGGACCCGCGGGCCTCCACCCCCCCGAAAGCTGGGTGATGAAGCAGCGGAGATGAGCTGGGGACCGGCGGAGGGGTGCCCAGCCTCTGCTTTCCCCCCTGCTTTGGGAACAAAAGGCAGCGGCGAGGAGGCTGCAGGGGAGGCCGGGAGGCAAGGAGCGAGGCCGGGCCTCGGCGGCGGCCTCCGGGCGGCCCCGGGCGAGCCTCGGGCGGCCGGGAGGAGGCTGCGGAGCAGGCAAAGAGTTAACGCAGCTCCCTCCTCCCTCGGCTCCGCACTGACATCACGGAGGAGAGGGCGAGCGCCGCCGCCTCCGCCCCGCCCGGGAGCGCGCGTGTGAGTGTGAGTGCGTGTGTGCGAGCGGCGGCTGCGTGTGCAAGCGGCCGGCCGTGCCCTGCGAGCCCGGGCAGAGCCCCTCGCCCGGCCATGGAGCGCCGCCACCGGCTCGCCCCGGCCCCGGCCCCGGCTCCGGCCCCGGCCCCGGCCCCCTGAGCGCCGCCGGGCTCCCGGCGCCCCGCCGAGCGGAGGCAGCGGCCGGGGGCTGCCCAGCCCCGCCGCCGGAGCCACGGCACGGCCCAGGGCTGCTCCCTGCTTCTCTTCGGCTGCTTTACACCCCTCCAACCCCCACCCCCCCACCCCCGATTTGATTTTTTTTTTGGGGGGGGGAAGCTTTTCGGTCTTTTTTTTTTTTTTTGGAAGCTTTTTGCCTTTTTTTAAAGGTTTTTGCTCGTTTTTAAACCTTTTTCCTCTTTTTTTTTAAACCTTTCTCCTCGTATTTTTAACCTTTTCCCTCTTATTTTTAACCTTTTGCTCTTCTTCTAAACCTTTTCCCTCTTTCCTTAAACCTTTCCCTCTTCTTTTAACCCCTTTCCCCCCTTTTTCCTCTTTTTTTCTAACCTTTCCCCTCTTTTTTAACCCTTTTTGCTTCTTTTAACCTTTTTTAACCCTTTTCCTTTTTTAACCCTTTTCCTTTAACCCTTTTCCTTTCTTTTACCTTTCCTTCTCTTTTAACCTTTCTCCTTTTTCCTTTAACCTTTTTCCCTTTTTTAACCCTTTACCTTTTTTTTTACCTTTCCTTTCTCTTTTAACCTTTCTCGTTTTCCTTTACCCTTTTCCCTTTTCTCCCTTTCTCCTTTTTTTTTTTTCCCCCTTTCTCCTTTCTCTTTTAACCTTTTTCCTTTTTTTATCCCATCCTTTTTTTTTTTTTTCGGCGGATTTCCCCTCCCCTCCCGGCCAGCCCCTCGGACGTGCTCGCTGCCCGGAGGAAAGCACCGCGCCCCGCCGAGCCCCGGGGACCCCGCGGATGTGCCAAGCTCCCCCCGGACCCCAAAGCCTCCTGCCTGCTCTCCTGCCGCCCTCACCGCCCCTTTACCCTCCCGCACCTCCATTTTTTCCTTTTTTTTTTTTTTTTTTTTTAAAGCAGCACCGCGGGCGGGGAGGGCTGAAGGAGGGGGGGGGGGGGGGGGGGCCAGCGACGCTGCCAGACCGCCCCTTGCCCATTTCTCGGAAGGAACTCTCATGGCTTCACAGCTGCACACAAGTTGCCCTGCATCTTGGTGGACTATCGGAGTTTGCATCCTGGCGGCCGCGCTCTCCCCAGGTGAGCCGCTGCCGGCCGGACCCCCCCCGCTCCGGGCTTGGGGCTCTGCGGGATCGGGGCAGCCCCCCCGGGGCGGGTTTTGGGACGTTTTGGGGGGGTAAAGGGTGCTGGGAGGGACGGGAGAGGCTTTTTGGGGTGCGCCTCTGGAGCAGGTGTGGATGCATCTGCCCGGGGGTGGGAGGGGGTCGGGGCCGGATCCCCCCCCCCCTTGGTGTGGGGAGGAACAAGGCGATGGTTTGTTTGGGAAGCAGCTGCAGGCAGCGGGCTCCCCGGCCCTGCGAGCCCAGGCGGTTTTGTTTTTGCTTTTGGGATCGAGCAGACGGCTGGCGAGGCACGGCAGCCGGGCTGCCCGGGGAAGGGAGCCACGAGGCTGGGTGCTGAGCCCAGATGTTGCGGGAGGAGACAGCGAGGTTTCAGCCGGCCCCAAAGTGCCCCCCCCCAACACACACACACTTCCCACGGGCCCTTTTGCAGAGGGGCTGGGCTGCTCCCGGGTCTCAGACCTTCCCCGGCTTGCTTTGTGCTTGGCGTGCCTGGCTGGGGTTGTTGGGAAGGAGATGGGCAAGGATTCGGGCCGTGTCCCCAGCCGGGGCTCGGTGCCGCACTGGGCTCCAGCCCAGCTCTCAGCAGCGGGTGGGCGACCCGTGTCATAACGTGCCCGGGGAGGGGGGTTCTTCTGCTGCCACACAGAAGGGGTTAACGCCATCCTGGAGGGCTGTGGAAACGTTCCCGTGGCAGGGCGACCAGCACTTCGGGTTTGCAAGGCTTGTGAACGAGCTGGGAGGCGAAAGCCGGACGCTTGTTTGCTTTTTCGAGGCGATCTGGGGGTGGCAGGGTCTGGAGCGGGGGCAGCGGGCGCGTGTGCCACCCCCGGGCAGGGGCGAGGGACAGCCTGCGTCTGCAGGAGTTGTGGTGAGGATGGGGGGGCAGTGCCTCTGTTCCTCCTCTCTTGGGGCTAGAGGAGCGGCCGGGCTGGCTGGGCTGTGAGCTGGGGCTGCGGGCAGCAGGGCGTGAGCCAAAGCTCTGGCCACCAGGGCAAACGCCAGGGCCGGGGGGCTGCGGGTGGCGGCAGAGCTGGAGGTGGCATCAGCCCGGGCACGGGAGGTGGGCAGAGCGCAGTGCCGGGGGGGGTCCGGCTGAAATGGGTGAAGGCAGAGGTGAAATGGGGGCTGGCTGGTCGAGAAACCGGGCGGCTTGGTGAGAGGGGAAAGGTGAATGAAGAGAAACCGGGTCTGGGTAATGCCTCTGTACTGCCGGTACAAAGGGATCTGCTGTGCATTGCAAAAAGGGGTGATGGAAGGGACAGCCTCGGGCTCCCTGCACTCCTCTGTGCTCCAGGCAGGTGCCTGGCTGAGCTCTGGAGGAGGCTTAAAACTTTCCGTGCAGTTCCTACCAGGGGCTTCCCTCCCTCCTGCCCCTCCACCAGGCAGCCCCGTGCGCCAAACCCTCCCCACGGCCCTGGGAAAGGCGCTGGGGCTGCAGTGACGCTGCGGTGACTGTGCCAGGTTAACCAGAAGGGGTTTATCCTCCCCCAAATCCCCGCAGGAATTGCTTCCACCGAGGAGAGACACTCGGGGGCAAGCCTGGCATTTCACCTTGCCCTGCCACAGGAGACTTCTTCTCCCCACCTCTTCTATTTCTGGCTGCTGTCGAGGCGCTGGCAGCACTCAGACAATCTCGTCTCCTGCCACTCCGAGGTAGCCCGGCAGTTTGTCCTCCCCTGACAGCTCTGCCGGAGCGAGCCGGCGCTGGGTGCACCCAGCAAAGCAAAGGGCACGGGCAGGAAAAAATCCCTCCCGACCCCATCCGTCGGGATCACGGGGTGCCCTGCAGCCCGCGTGGGTGCCACTCTCGGCTGGACCAGTTCGGTGGTGGCTGCAGCACGTTTGTGGGCTGGCTGGTGCTCTGCTACGCGTTCGTTCACTCATCCCTCCCAGTCATTCGGGGGCTTCTGTGGACGCATCCCGGAGCTGCGGGGAGGGAGCAGCACGTTATGGTGCTGCACAAAGCCACCCCGTGCTGACGGTCCTTGCTGAAGTTCGGGTCTGGACGGCACACCGAGGCAGGTTTGGCAGTGTGTTGTGCCAAAAGAAGCTGGGGGGATATATGGAACAAGCCATATGGGAGCTCCGAACGCAGACGGGCTTGCTCATCAAGGAGAAGGGGAGAGGGTAACTTAGGATTCTCTGCTAGAAGTGAATTAGTGGCTGCGGGCTTTTTTTGGAAAATGCTGTTTGGTACCTAGCACCGGAAGGATGGGAGGAAGGCAGGAGACACCACGGGCTTTCTGGAAAACATTTGTGCCCGTCTGATCAATGCCATTTGATTTTTGTCCCCATCCACGCACACCGCTTCCCCTTTCTGCCAACGCTGCTGACAAGGAAATAGTTGCCCGCTGTAGCAGCTGTAAGGAGCCCCTTATAAAATCTGTTTTACAAATCGTGCTCAATGCAGTTGTCTCCATCATCCAAAAAGGGTTCAGAGCAGGGTTCCTGCAGCCTTCCATGCACGTCTGCCTGCCTGCCCGCCTGGGGCCCCTAGCCAGGTCCCACACGGCTGTGGGATCGGGGTGGCAAGGTGTTAGTGCGAACAGGGGCTGTGGTAAAGCCGTAGGGTGCTGGGGAGGGAAGAGGCCCGCCAGCTGATTGTCAGAGGCTACGAACACTTGTGGTTGGATTTATGCTCTGCAGGCTTTAACAACCTGCCCGTGTATCCCCGCATGAAGCTCGGTGCAGCTCGGGGTGCAGCCACGAGGAGCGGAGGCCCTGTTTTTGTCCCCTCTGGCTGGAGACAAATTCCTGCCTGCCATCGCCGGGCTACCTCTCGGGCTCAGGCAGGGCCCTGCGAGTCTTCCTCTGCGAAGTGCTTTGAGATCCCCAGCGGGGGAGAGCCGGGGAGGTGTTGGAAGCCGTGGCGTGGGGTTTTTTCCATCGCGGCTCTCGAAAGCGGCACTGGCTGACCCAGGCCTCGGGTCAGATGGGGCTCCAGCTGCAGGGCGGGCTCCTTTGGGGAGATGGGGCAGCTCTCAGGGCACGGGCAGCAGTCACAGCATGCCGCTGCAGGATCCAGTCCGCCCTCTTTAATGTCCCGAAACAGCTTCCAGAAGGCCAAAAGTCGCCGAAGTTTTGTTCGGCCTTTGCTTTGTTCGTTTTTATTTGTTTCTGTCCTCCTGAAACTCCAAAACGACAACACCAGGCTATGTCAGGAAGCGAGGCAGTGCCCTTTGCTGATGTTTTCTCATTAAACCCGGCTCGCTGCAGGGGAACCGACCCGGCGAGTCCTCACCCGGCGTGAATTGGTGAGCGAGGCTGGGAGGCAGCTGAGCCCCCGAGCAGCCGTGCTCAGAGCCGGGGCACGGCCGTAGTTTGTGCTCCTTGCTCTCTCAACCAGCAGCACTAATCAAGCAAAAACCCCCAGCCTGATGCACACAGACCCATCCTCAAAGGGCTGTGCAGAGGCAGGGACGTCGCCACGTTGTGGCTAGTGCCAGCCGGGTGCTTGCAGCCAGCTGGTGGCCCACGAGGTGCCGGTGGCGGCGGGGCCGGGCGCATCCCTCCTCGCGTCGCCCCTCCTCTGGGCTGCAGCCGGGCCGGCCGCGACGCCGAGCTTGCAGGGAGGCACCCGAAGGATCCTCTGGGCACCGCGCACGCCTCAGCTGAATCACGGAGGGAACCAGAAGAGCCGGTTGGCGTGACCTGCTTCCCAGGCCCGCGCGTCCACGGGCACCCCGCGCCCTTTGCTCGGGCCACTGAGGCTGGGGACAGCAGGGACAGCCCATCCCAAGGCGGGCACAGCAGCCACAAAGCCAGGGGAAGGCTCTTTCCCACCGGCAGCACCCCGGGGAGCTGCACAGCACCGCCAGCCCCGGGGGGAGACGGGGACAGCACCCGGGAGAAGGACTTTTGGGAAGAGCAGAAGGCTGCAGTGAGTGCTGCAGGGAGGAGCTGCTCACTCCTCGGATGGACAGCCATGGTCCTCAGGCCTCTGAGAAGAGGTTTGCATCTTGCAACATCATTGCTCAAGGTTGTGGAGGCTCTTGCTGCCATTTTCACAGGCCAGCAAGGCGCAGCAGTGCGAAAAGCAAGAGAGGGACACAGGGACTGCGACCCGCACAGCCCCTGGAGATGTTGCATTCAAAACCACGTCGTTAAATGAGGGCAGCGCTGATGCAGGGTGAGCTGGTGCCGCCAGCCGCTGGAGCTGGGACCCGGTTTGCACGTGAGACACCTCCGGTGTTAATTACCAGAGCCCCGCCATCCCAGCACAGAGAATTCAGAGCTCTGCACCGACCCCAGATCGATGTTGCAGGTGAACGTTTGCTTAACTAAAGCACGAAGCCTCCCGTGAAACGTTCCTTTGCTTTCCCTCTAGCTGCTGTTGAGCCACAGGCACCCTCCTGGCCTTTCGGTTTCCTCGGCTTCTCCCAGGGGAGGTTCAGGCCAGGTGAAGGTGATGCACCAAGCGTGCAAACCAGCCTGGCTCCATGGGGAATCCGTGACAGAGGAGGAACTCCTGCCCGAGCTGCCCAAATGCAGAAGTGTTGTCCGCAGGAGGAAGGACAGATTTGCCTGATCTGCAAGTTAAACCCCCGGGCAGGCAGACAGGCACCGCTCTGGCCTTTCACCATGCCCCCGTGCTGGGTTTCAGGTCCTGCCTTCCCACCGTGTCACGCACTAACAGGAGGGAAGTGAAAGTTGCAGGTTCAGGGGCTGTTGTTCTCAGCACCGAGTCGTGTTAATGCCCTCTGCTGCCGTTTCTGCCTCTCCCTGCCTCCATGGGCACCCAAGGAGTTTAAGGCACTGCTGTCCATTCGCTCTTTCTCCTCGTCCCTGGGGCTGATGCAGTGTTTATACCGGCTGGCATCGCAAAAGCTGCAGTGGCTCTCGGCTCTGCAGCAGTCCCGAGGCAGACGAGCAGCAGCTGCTGGCGTGAGAGGGGGAGCACGAGCTGCAGTCCCTGCTGCGTGCCCGTCCCAGGCTGCTCGTGCCCCACATGGCACGGGTTTGGGGAGAACCTGGCCAGCGTCGCCGGTCCCTTTGGCTTCGCCGTGGCGTGCTGGGGCTGGACCCAACCTGCTGAACCTTCTCGTCTCCATTCCCCTGCTCTGGAAGGGAAGGTGCTGAAGGAGGTGACCGAAAACCACCGCACGGGGCTGGCCGTGTGCCTTCCCGACTGCAGGAGATGGCGAAGTGGCTCCGTCTGCTCCCGACCGTGCAGGAATGTTAGGGACAGGCCCACAAATCACATCACTGCCTCGCAGCAGCGGCAGGTACCAGATGGGCCACCTGGCTCGGAGACAGAAGGTGCTCCCAAGCCTGGTTAGCCACGAGGGCTCTGCCTCCATCTCTCTTCTCAGCACTTCTCTTTCTACTTGGGAAAACCCCGTAAATCGGACCGAGCTCGAGCCTGTTTTTCCTTTCCCGTGGAAGATCCCTTCCTCCCCCCGTGTTGGAGGGAGGCACCCGCAGGCAGGAGCAGGACAGAGGGGCCGTGCAGCCCGCAGCTGGTGGCCAGCATCCAGCCCCGCCGCGCTGGGGACAGGCGAGGGCGGCTCCACGCACAAAGGCGCAGCCGTGTGGGAGGCACGGGGCTGGCACCGAGCACCCCGCGGCCACCTGAGAGCAAACCCTGCCTTGTCGGGGGGGTCGGCACGGGCTGCCATGATGGAGGGTCCGTGGCCACGTTGTGCAGAAACAGCTTTCAATTCTTATCCACCAGCGGGATACCCCTGGACTGAGAGGTGTGCTAGTTGGGAAGGGTTTCAGTGCTCATTTTCACTGAGAGACGGCCCGAGGAGGAGGTCTGGGGGCAGAGCTCTGGCTAAGGACTCGGTGCTAACATGTAGAAGAGGCCGATAGGGCTCGAGAGCCCAAGCAGAGCCCTTTGATTAGAGGATGTTGTGCCGAGTGTCCTAGCAAAGCCGGGGTTACACACCGTCCCTGATGGGCAGAAGTCATAGACCAGGGGAGAGTTTAATACGATGAGCGGGGATTACTGGAGGCAAACACAGAGAGCTGGCTAGGTGAGGAGAAAGGTCAGCATCTCCGTCACCGTCTTCTCACGGTTTCTGTGCCGAGCAGCTCAATATTTCGCCGCGTGAGACACGGCAGCACTCGGGGCAGGGGCGAGCAGCGAGGGCGGAATGAACCCTGCCCGTCCTTGACCAGCCCAAACAAACTGCCTGAGCTCAGAGTCCGGGGCTGGGTGAGCTGTCAGCGCCCCGTGGCGTCACGGCTTCCCCCTAGCCCAAACCCACGGCGCTGCCGGAGGTCCCCCTGCCTTGAGACCTCTCCTCGTGCTCCCCTGGGTAGGGGCGAGAAGCAGAGAGGTGGTCCTGGAGTGCAGCAGCCCCAGCTCTCCCAGCTCCAGAGCCGCTGTGTCGCAGGCTGATGTGTGCTGCATGCCCACGGAGTAAATGCCAGGGCAGGCAGGGGGACACCTTGGTGCCAGCACCTGAAATATCCTTGCAAAGCCTGCAGTCAGGAACACATCGGTTGCACTGGGGAATTAAGTTGCATCAAGTTATGGCTACTTCTTTCATGGTGAGATGTGTATAATGTTGTTGTTTTGTTTTTTTTTTTGACTTTCCTGGGTTAGGTAATAAGCACTGAGACCCCTTGTAGCCCAGCCCTGAGTCACCTGCCCACCAGAGCCCTTGTGCTGATGGGCTGCGTAGCCTGGGGGAGAGCTAAATCTGGAGGAAATGTTAAGGATGGATGATCAAAGTCTGTTCAGGGGCTGGAATTGCACACAGGAAAAAGATCTCCCCTGCTCCAAGTTGCTCCCAGCATGCAGGCTGCCCTCGCACTGCCGCTGCTCCTGCCCGTGTCGCCTACCCAAGGCCTGCGGCACTTGGGGCTGTCGTGGTTTGGCAGAGCCCAGCGGAGGCGACGGCACGAGCCGGCGGGTGCTGGGGCTGCTCGTGCTCTTCCCATCATCAGCGGCACCGGCACGGGGGCTCGGCACCGACCGGCTTTTTGGGGACGCGGGGGGGAAGCGAGGCTGTGCCCATTTATAGGCATTTGGGACAGGGCCGTGTCGCACAGCAGCATCCCTGCCATCTCCTAATTCGGATCAGCTGCCGCAGTTTCCATGGGATACGGGACCCCTCTGGGCTCTGCTGGCAGTGCTGCTGGGTGCTGTAGTCTGTGGTGTCCCCCCCCCTGCTGGACACGCTGGAGCTGGGGATCTCGCTTTGGAGGGATGAGCTCGTGTTCTTGGATTTTGGGGCTGAGACCTGGGGGTTAGGGGCTGAACAGGGTGGTCCCAGCGAGCCCGGGATGGAAACCTGCAGGACACCGATCGTCACGGCTTCAAAGCCAAGTGCTCCGCTCCTTGTGTCAGAGTGCACATGGTTTCTTACGAAAGCCTTTAGAAGAAGCTCCTGGCTTTTCCCTTTGAGGCCACGGTTATGAAAGGCACTCGTGCACCAACACGTGAACCGACACGCAAGCACCACTTCTGCCCCGGTGCTTGCCCCAGCGCGGGCACGTCCAGCCCGCGGGCAGCGCTCCCGGCTCCCCGTGCTGCTTTTCCCCTGGGTCCCGGGGGTATTCAGAGGAGGGGACGTGCTGCCATGGCTCGGGACACCTGCAGCACGGCCCAGCTCAGCCCCTGCTGCAGGGGGACGCGAGACCCAGGCAGCAGCAGCGCCCTCCTGCAGGCAGGGCACCCCATGCGGGACAGCCTCTGGCCATCCACTGCATGCTGCAAGGGGACCTGCACGAGGCCTGAAGCTCTCTGGTGCAAGTTTGGTGCAGACTTTTACTGGTGATGGGTCTGAGCTTGCCAAACCTACCTCAGCGGGATCCCAGGGACGGGGCAAGGCTTAGTGGGATCTCCTTGCAGAGGGATGATTGCAGCGCGCTCTGATCTCGGGAGGCAGCTTGTTTGGGGATTTGCTTGGTGCTCTGATGTCTAATGGGTGTGTTCGTGTATCCCTTTGATACAGGCGGAATGGGATCCTCCTGGGAGGATGGCAGCAGTCCTGGAAGGAGGTGGGAGGGATGGGAAGGAGAGAGGCTTGCACAGAGCACAGCTCATAAAAAGGGGAATGCTGTCAGAGCCCGAGGACCCGGGGGCAATTAGGGGCTGAGTTACGCAGGAGGAGCGCGGCAGCGGTTGCAGAGGATGGGGATGCTCCAGCAGGGTCTGGTTTATCCTCAGGAACCCAGAGAGCAAGGCTGAGGACACGGCGTGTGGCCATGCAGGGCTGCTCCACCTGCGCTCGGCCAGCCACCGACGGGATTTCCTAGACGGCTGCCCGAAAGGGAGCCGGCCCCGCTCCCCGCTCTGTGCAGGGACGGAAACGCTAACCGGCAGGGACATTAAAGCATCAGAAATTAAAACTGGCGTGGTGATTCAGCGCAGGGTGCCGCCTGCATTCCCCTGCCCCAGAGCCCAGGTGGCCTTGCCACGCAGCAGGGCTGGGACGTGCTGCTCGGGGGGGGGACACCACGCGGGGCTGTGCCGGCTCCAGGGCCACGTCCTTCACTCGACATCCAGCAGCAGGTCCCTGCGCCTGGCCCCGCTGCGTCTGATTACAGGCTCGGGCTCCCAGCCCAGTAACCCTGGCTGCTGATCCCGTGGGGGTGCCGGGTCACCTCCTGTCCCCTGGGACCTTGTCCCAGGCACAAGCAGGGGCAGCGCCGGAGTCACCCCCCAGGATTCAGAGGAGCTGCTCTGCCTTTGGGACTGATCCAGCTGGGAGGTGGGAGAGCCCCCCAGCCCCCAGTCCTGCTGGGAATTCGGCTTCGCAGCCTGCAAGAGCAGGATGGGGATAGGAACGAATTCTCCGGGGCTGATTTTTCCACTTATCACTCTCTAGAAAGAATATTCTTTCTTTCTTCCTTGGCATGGCAGGAACAGACTTTCAAAAATGTATCCTGATTTTTAAATACTCTTTTCGCCTGTGGTGTAAATACTAAAATGTGTTTTTTTTTTTTTTTCTCTCCCCTCTCTCCCGGAGTTTAAAAATATCGCTAGCCTGGGGAGGTGCATCTTTCAGCGAGATTTATAACGGCTGCTCTCAAGTGATGTGGAAAATGAGCCTCCCTCTGCCCCATCCAGCCTGGCACCTTCCAAGAATTTATTTCCTTTATTTGCGTGAGCCTAGGAATACTTAGAGGCTGCATCTCCGCCCAAGCACTCTAATTATTTAAGTTTTGTTTATGGCCAGGCCCTGGGGAGGCGAGTAGGTCCGGGCTGCCAATCCCTGCCTCGTGTGGGTAATGCAGCCCTGCGTTACGCCGCTTGATAATGCCCAACAAATCCTGGGTGCTGTGCCTGCTGGGCATCACCCCGGCTCCGTAAATCCGTCGAGATTTCGGTGTGGGATGTGTGTGGCCTCTGGTGGGCAGGCTCTGCAGGCAGGGGGGAGTTGCGGGGCCGGGGGCTCAGCCCAGTGCTTGGCACCACCCTTGGGTGCTCCCCGACCTGGCCGCAGCCCTTGGGTGCCTCGTACGGGGCAGTGAGGAGCGCCCTGAGGAGCGCTCAGGAGCGAGCGAGCGGGATTTTGGTTGCATTATGACAAGTGATGGGGAGACAGAGTGAAGGCTGTAGGCTGTCTGCCTGCTGTAATTCCAATTAGCAGGGGTAACGTGGGCAAAGCCTGGCAGCTGAATTGATCCCGACTTTGTACAGGGAGAACCCACAACACGTTTTGCAAAGGTCCCTGGGCATGGGGCTGTACACATGTGCTGCCGTGACAGGACAGAAGCTGGGTATATCTGTATTAGATCGTCATGCCAGGGCCAGCCAGGTAAATAAACCCTTTCTAGGGCTGCTTTTGCCTCAAAATACGCTGCGAAATGGCCTTGAGCCCCGTGGGACTGGCTGCGCACGGGGCAGGATGGCATCTGGGCGGGCGTGGGGTTTGTCCGGACGCAGCCGCTCCTCCAGACAGAGCGCACCCGGGTGAAGTCACCCGGCAGCCATCTCCTCATGGTGCTGGGGAACAAAAGCTGCTCGGAAGGGGGAGGAAGGAAGGAGGGGGAGTTTCCCTCTTGCTCTTCAAGGCGACCCGGCAAGGTCGGAGCGAGGCCCGCTGGCGGAGGCCGTGGGCAGGCTGCCTGTGCAGATGCTGCCTCAGCTGTGCCCTGTCCGCGGCTAAGGGGAGGACTCCAGCTCGCAGCTCTGCTGATATCGATCCGAGGCCTTTCACTGGCTCTAAATTCACCTCAGAAATATAAGGCTAAAGTCACACTTTTCAGATATATGTATATTTTTCGCATCCTTGACGTCCCAGCGCTGCCGTGCCCGCGGAGCACCTTGCAGGCCCGTGGTGCTCGCTGGCAGCGGGCGGACCTGCCGCCTCACACCGACTTCCACCGGGCGTGAATCAGCTTTTACTTCAAGGGAAAGCTTGGCCTGGAGGTGATGGCAAAGGTAGGCTGAGCTCAGAAGGGCTGGCAGCGTCTCTTGGCTTTGCCACAAGCTCCCTGGAATATCCTTGGCTAGCTCCGTTCGCCTCCGTGTGCCTTGCCCTGTCCAAAGCCGCTGCTGGCTGTCCTCGTCTCCTACCCTGCATCTGCAGGGCTCCTCGCCGTGCCCACGTGCCTCCCTTCGAGCAGGAGATCATCTAAAAAGCACAGGGGAAGGCGACTCCCCTTTATTCTGCCATTTTCCCCAGCAGCCGAGATCACACAGCTCCTTGCCCAGGGATTTTAGAAGACATTTAGATTTTAGAACTGTTTTGCACGATTTGCACAAATCCTCTGCCAGGGCAAAGGCCGGACCCGGTTTCTGAGTGCGTGGTGCATGGGTTGGAGCTGTGGAGGTGGGAGGACGTGGTCCATTGGCTTCCCTGCTCGCTTTCCTTTTGATTTTCGCCCCGCCAGCATTGCATTTGGGTCACTTCTGGTTTGCAGTCATTACCTGGGGGGCGGTTTGATGGTAGGTGAGGGGTGCAAAGATGCTCGGTGCAAAAGCAAGGGGGCAGCGGGCTGAGCCCCAGCATCCTGCTGCAGCCCCCTCCCTGCCCCTGCTGCCCCCACACACCAGGCTGGCAGAGCTCCACGCTGGTCAGTTATTACAAAAGCCTTGTCGGGACAGAGAGAGGAATGGAAAGTTTAAAGTTCGATAATTGTTAATTATTACCCGTGCTTCCCGTGAGACCTGCTGGGAAAAAAAAAAAAGAAGCAAACCCGCACATGCCTCTCTGCTGCAGAGGTGTTTTGTGGGCCATTTGTCTCTGTCCTGGCCATGCCGAGTCCTTCCTCGCTGCCTTCTTCCTGCCTCCAGTGGGATTAATAAAGAGCTGCTGGAGAGCTTCTTATCTCCGAGCCAAATGATGTTTGTAATACGGGGAGGGGAGGCAGCTTTGATCCAGGAAGAAAGCAGGGCGAAAAAAAGAGAAGGGCTATTGGGGCAGGGGGTGCGGGGCAGGCTGGGCTGTGCTGCTGCGTGGGAAGCTGGCACGGCTGCTGCTGTGCCGAACCTGTTCTGCAGAGACGAGCTGTGGGTTTTAGGGCTTGCCGGGCTGGGGAAGAAAGGGCTGGAGCAGCTCCAGGGCCGGCACGCCAGCCCCGCGCTCCGCTCCGCTGGGGGCTGTGGCTGCGCGTTTCCCTCTTGCAGCCAAGCCCGGTGAGAGGGCCGGGAGCCCGCTGGCCGTGGGAGGCTGGGTTTGGCTGTTTGTTGGGAAGGGCGTGGGTTCTGGTGGCGGAGGAACCCAAACACCTGGGGTTTGTACCCATTTCTGTCGCCGGCCTCCCAAGCTGGCTGGGGCGAAGCGCTGCGCCTGCCTTGGGACCTGCTCTCATCACCGAGCACGTTCGGGGTGCCACAAACCACAGCCTCCCAAGGGGTCTGCCCCCCAGCAGAAACCCAAAATCCCAAGGGACCCCTTGGGAAGGAGCTGGGGGTGCTGCAGACGCCCCCGTCCGAGCCTGGAGGCTGCCAAGCGCCTCCCGCTCCCTCCTCCCGGCCGCATCCAGGCTGGCAGCAGCGGGAGCCCGGAGGCGCAGGGCCACACCTGAGAGGCAGGACGGGCCCCGGCTCTTCTCACGGGTGTGGGCTGGGAGCCGGTTGGGCCGGGCCGGGCCCCCCCCGAGGCCAGGAGCCCCGTTCCCGTGCCAGGGCCGCGGGAAAGGCAGCAGCGTGGCGCGGGGAGGAGCGTTTGGCCCCGTGCATCCTCCCCGCGTGCCAGGGGGACGTGCCGCGCACCTTCCCGCACGTAGTCCGGGATTTTTGGGGTACCTCCAGGAGGGTCTGGGTGTTCGGCGGCTCCAAAGCCTCGTGCCACAGTCCCATGTAATCCGCAGGGGGATTAGCAGCCTGGTTTTATCGTCACCCATCCCAGTCTGAACCCCTCTGGGAGACCCAGCACCAGCTGAGCCCTGCGCCCTCCCGCTCTGTGATCCCTCCAACCGAGGGCTGGGGAGGGCAGGGGGATGCTCCAGGTGCCTGGCAGCACCCAGCTCACCCCATAGGATGGGGAGTCCATGGGTGATGGGTCCCAGAGGGTTCCTGCCCCTCGGGAGGGGAGCACAGGAGTCCCCCCGTGGGCACGTCCCTGTCCCAGAGGCGTGCGGCCGCGGCCCCGCATCGCTGCCCCTGGGGTGGGCTCGGGCTGCCCAGGACCATCTGTTCATTTTCGGCCCGTTGCCGTGGCGACGGGGAGGCTTTGAGATGGGGTTTCACCAGCAGCAGCGGTTGGGGGAACGCCGGGAAAATAACGCAGGCGGGGAGAAGTCTTCCTTTTCCTGGGCGGAAACGGAGGGGAGAGGGAGGGATCCAGCCACGGAGCCTGCGTCCCGGCCCCTGCCTCCCCCCGCTGCTCCCATCCTGCTCCCATCCCCGACACAATGCACGATATCGGCACGCGCCCAGCCAGAGAGCAGCCGTTTTGGTCCCATTGTGCCCTCCAAGCCGCGGCGATGTCCCTGTCCCACCACTTTTCTGTCCACGGTGGCTCCCCAGGCTGAAGCCACCGGTGCAGTGCTGAGCCAGGGGACATCTCCGGCATCGGTGCTCGCGCTCAGCCCCGGCGGTGGGAGCAAGATTTGGGGTTCCTGCGTGCCGGGCTGCGTTGGGGCCCCTCCTCTCGCCATGCAAAGCCTGCGGTCGCAGGGGAACACGTCTGCAGGTGGGCAAGTGCTGGCAAGCGGGCTGCGAGCTACGCCCTGCCTGGCCGCCTGCTCTGCCCCGGCACCGGAGGCGAAAGCGAGCTGGAGGAGGCTGGGGAGAGTTTGGCCGTGGGATTTTACACGCAGGGTCCCTGCTCAGAGCTTTCCCTGGTCCTTTGCACTAAATAAGCCCGGAGCAGAGAGGCCGGAGGATGTGGCTCGCTGCTGTCTGCGTATGGATGCGTGTATCCGTGCGTGGCTGTGTATAATTTGAGTGGAAATGGCTTTTAAAAAGCAAACGAAAGAGGAAGCAACAAATAACTATCTGCTTGTAGACAGTGAGATCCGGGCTAATGTGTGACAGACGAAAATGAAGCGAACGCAAAGTGACAGATTGACAGATAGACAGACATGTTTGTGCGCCGCTTTAGCATCCTTGTGGAAACAGGAGATAATTCGGGTTGCAGAGGACCTCGTCAGGTCGCCTGCCTACCTGCCGAAGCAGACGGCTGTGCTAAATGCCTTTTTTTTGAACCAAATTCCCATGGAAGAGACCAGTACAGGGCTGTGCATGGGATCGGCGGGCAGGAGCCTGGTTTTTTGTGCCCACGAGCCAGGCGGGGGGCAGCAGGCATCGGGGAAGCTCTCCCCACCTGGGTGCGATGCTGGCAGGAAAGGCAGCCGGGGCTTCTCGATGATGAGGCTTTTTGTTTGTTTTTACTAAATCTAGGGAAACGGGATCGATTAAGTGAGTTATCGCTGTGTACCTTGCGCTGGAGGCCTGCCGTGCTGGCTGCAGTCCCTGCTGGGGGATTTTCTCTGGCTTTAAGGTTTCCACTGGACGTGTCCCTGGACCTGTCTGCTCCCGGGGCAGGACGGGGCACTTGGGACCAGAGCCGAGCCTGTGGCCCTGAACACAGCCCCGGTAGCCCAGCGATTGCTGTGGGAAGCAGAGAATCAGCCCCGTGGCCCTTGTGAGTGTAGAGCTGGCGTAAAGTCACCTTCCTCCCGCCTCTCGTGTCCCAGATCCGAGTGCAGCAGGGCTGAATGTCACCTGCTCCCCTGGGACTCGCGATTTACAAGCGCTCATCCTGCTCCTTGTTTGCAGAGCAAATGCCCTTTTCCTGCTGGCTCTGCCCTCCCTGCAGTGGGGAATCAGCATGTTTTGGGCTGGAAGCTTCTCCCAGATTTATGAGCTTGCTGTTCACCTTGAGAGTACGGCTTCCTTGCCCCGAGACAGGTCTGAAACCCAAAACACCACTTGCTGACTTAAGCAAACGCCATTGATCCTCCAGCAAGTAAAATTTCTTCCTTTTTGTCTATTTTAGGACGCGAGTCGTTGAGATTCTGTTGTTGGCCTTTCTGGGTTTCTCTTTTCCTCTGCTGACAGGAGTCCCAAAATATTCTGAGCAAAATCAATACGATTCAAAGAGAACTCTTCGGTAACACTTAGGTGGGACATCGCCTCCTTGCCAGAGACCAAAAGGAAAAGAAAACACCAAAAATCCTCCCCTCGGCTCCCTCTCCCCTTGAAAAGCAGCGTTCTTTAATTGGCTTTTAATCTGGGGAAGAGGAGAGCTGTTTGCATTGAATTGGTAATAGGGGATAATATCTTACCCTGAGTGATGCGTTATTTGATCTCTGGGCATCAGAAACCCGAGCGTACGGCTGTGAAACCGGGGGGAGGGACGCCGGGGCTGGCTCGGGGCCCGAGCAGGAGCACGGCTGCTTTTTGATTTCCGATCATAATTAGAAATAAAATGGGGAACAATCACCTTCTGTCCTGTTGCTCCGGGGCATCGGGTGACACTAGGAAGCCCGGGGAAAAGCCTTCGAAGGATGGCACGGAGCGCGCAGGCGGCGTTAGCATCACCTATCCCCGCGTGGCACGGGGCGAGCCGGGGCTGCAGGCACAGCCTGGCTTTGAGCTGCAGGATGCTGCGGGGGTGCACGAAATGGGCAGCGCTGGCCTGGGGGCTTTGTCTTTGGCTCCCACCCACGTCCAACGCTTGTGCCCCCCCTGCCCCTGCTCAGAGCTGAGCGATGCAGGAAGGCGTCTGCACGGATTCCTGCGGCTACACGCTCTGGTTGCTGGCCGAGCACCGCTCAGCGTGGTCCCACCCCCCCACCCGCACCTCTTTTTACATCCCCAAACATCGTTGTCAAGCCACGGCCGCCACTCTCCTTTGCAGAGGGAACAAAAGGCCTGAAGCACGCGGCAGCGCCTCACCCTCCCGAAGCCGTGCTAGCTCTGCAGAGCTCTGCGGCGGGGTCCAGAGGGGAGAGCATTGACGTGAGCAGCCCTGGATGGGGCTGTCGGTGGCTCGGCCCCGCGTTCCCAGCAGAGATCCCCCCCAGCAGCAGCGCTGCGCCCAGTGACACGTGCTCTGAAATGCCTCCTGGCTGCACGCTGACTCAGGCGCACATGGGAGGCTCGGCGGGGACGACACCATTCGTTCCCGGCTGGCTCTGTTTGGTTTGCTTCTTGCTGCAGCTGCCTTCGGAGCAATAAATAGCTGTGGATCCTGCTTGTGGTCTGCGTGAAGCGGTTAATATTTAATCAGAGGGCTGGAGCTGGATTCGGTTGGTCGGCGAAACACGAAAATCACTTTTTCTGGTTTTAGAGCTAGGCAGATAGGGCCAGCCGTTCCAAAAAGCTCAGGGTCAGCTCTTAATTAATCAGTTATTCTCAGATTGCAGCGTGCTGCTCGGCGGCAGGTTTCCCAAACACCTCGGTTCCCAGCGAGCCACCTTCCCAAATGCCAGAGCAGCTGAAACGACTGGCACCCAGGGAGAAGTATTATTTATAAAAGAAGTGCCACGTCCCTTCTCCTGCTCCTTCTCAGGGTTTTACTGCAGGTCTGCTCACGTGGTTGGATGCAGGTGGGAGGGATAGGACCTGGCTTCCCCGGCGAGCCTTCCCTCTGGCTCCGGTGGCGTTAGGCAGCCAGGCCCTGCACAGCCATCAGTGCAGAAACCCTGCCGCAGGCTCCTGGGGGAGAGAAGCTGAGCTTTGATTCCCCCATTAGCAATTCTGGCCACCGACAGAAACATTTGCAGCGGGCACCTATGGTTGGAAGCATCCTGGAGTCCGCAGCGGGGCCATCTGGCTCGTTGCTTTACTGTTCCCCACAAAAAGCCACCTTCGGGCCAAGGTCAGCCCACAGAGGAGGCACGCAGGTTTTTGGGGGGCCCATTGCCAAATTAGAAGGTGGCAGCATTCAGAGGGGAGCCTCCAGCGGCTCTCCTTGTCCCCAGCCCTGAGCCGAAGGCAGTGCCGCAGGCAGGATACCACCCAGCGGCCGGGCTGCAGCATCCTGCCCCTCCCGGGCCCCGGGGAGCTTCTCTTCTCCCCTTCTCCCTTCTTTTGGAGAGACGCTGGCACACTAACCTCCAAAACCTGCTGCTCACCTCCAGCTACAGCCTCTTTCCAGGGAGACGGGGGCGAACCCTGCCCGTGCTGGGAGCCGCCAGACCCCACAGCGCCGCGCTGGCAGAGCTCGCTCCCAGCTCCTGGCTCCTGCGCCCCTGCGCAGCGCCCACGCAGGATCCCGCTTGCTCTCGTTTGCAACATTTCCACCCTGACTTGGGCTCGCTTTAGGAATTTTGGCAATCCGTGGAGATCTCCTCCAGTACGTTTTGCAAGGCGAGGCCTCTGGATTTACCATCCCCTGGGAATAAGCAGCGGGACAGCCGAGGCTTAGCCAGCTGGTGTTTGCCGTGTGTAGGAGGGCACGGTTTGTTTGCGAGAGGGGGACCAAGCACCGGCACGTCAGCTCTGCTTCCCGCTGATGGGAACATCGTGCCCGCTAAAAAACAGCGACTGGATTAGGTCAGGGAGGCCGGCAGCCCACCCCCCAGGGGCCAGCGCCGTGTCAGGTCTTGTTTCTGCAGGAGCAGGGCGCTGGGTGCCGGCCGTGCCGGTGGCTGCAGAGGTGGAGCTGGGGCTGTGGCACGGCGCTGGACCAAGTGCAGCAACTGCTGTGAGCTGCTGGGGATGACTGGAAGAACGGGGAGCGGGGCGACTGCCGGGGATGGGAATGCAATGCTGGGTTTGGGTTTTTTCACCACTGGTAGAGGCACCGAGTGCCTGCTCCCTACCGTCAGAAAGGCTGGGAGAAGCTGACCGTGCCGTGCTCTGGCATCTGTCACCCGTGGTCTCCTTGAGCTGTTGTTCAGGCCATAAAAGAAGCAGTGAATGCGTCTGAAAAATGCATTTTCAGAATGCATTTTCTGAAGCCGAGAGAAGACCAGCCCCCTTTACAGCCCCACCAAGTCGGTCTCTTGTCCCCTTAACCGAACAAAGCATGGGAATTCTGCAGCTTAGGGCAGATTTGAAATTTTTCCCTAAATATTGCTGGTGTCCTGAGTGCCAGGTCCTGTAGAGATGTCAGAGGAGGAGCGGGTGAGAACCCGTACAGGTTCTGGAGGCCATGGGGGACAGGGCTGTTCCTGTCCGCCACCTTGCACGGCCCCGTCCATCGGCGTGCAGGGGACACGTGGTGCAGGATCCGGCCCCAACCTCTGCACAGGCGCGAGGGGAGGCGAGGGTTCGGCTCTGCTGGAGCATCCTTTGTGCTGGGCAGGCCGCTGAGGCTTGGGGATGGAGTTCAGGGAGTGAACAGCACAAAATCTCTCTGTTAGCACTTTACGGTGCTGATTTTCGGTTGCAGCGGCCGTTCCGTTTGGAAAGGTGAACGCGTACTCCGGCTTCGTAGGAGTCAATTAAAAATAAAACCGAGGGAGCGGGAGCGGTGCTGGAGCCCAGCGACGCTCCTCGGACATTAAAGTTGCGTCCTTTCAAGCCTGGATTTTCACTTCAATTTGCCACAGGCGGCGGGATCTGACTCGGAGCGCTCATTAGCATAGAAATGCTGTTGGTTGCTCTGCATTCCTGGCCCCATCGCTTTGTTCCTGCTCATGGCGGGAGCCGAGATGATAAAACCTTCCCCCAGCATGGCCCCCCCTTCCCCCGGCTCTGCCGAGCCCCCTCCCCATGCTCGGGGATGCTCGTGGTGGGGAGAGGGGCCGGGTCCAGCAGTGGGATGGGGATGGGGAGAGGGGAATGGGGACAGGGATGGGGATGGGGATGGGGCAACAGAGGGGAATAGGGATGGGGATGAGGAAGAGGATGGGGATGGGGGTGCAGATGGGGATGAGGGTGAAGAAGAGGATGGGGATGGGGATAGGGATGGGGATGGGAAATGGGGGTGTGGATGGGGGTGAGGAAGAGGATGGGGATAGGGATGGGGGTGGGAAATGGGGGTGTGGATGGGGATGGGGCAAGAGAGGGGAATAGGGATGGGGCTGGGGATGGGATGGGAAATGGGGGTGTGGATGGGGATAGGGGTGCAGATAGGGATGGGTATAAGGAAGAGGGTGGGGATGGGGATGAGGAAAGAGGATGGAGATGGGGATGGGGATGGGAATGGGGGTGGGAACAGGGATTGGGGCCAACCGCCGTGACCTCCTGCAGTGTGACACCGCTGACCGAGGCGGGAGGGAGCTCGGTGCCTGGCTACCCCGGCGGATTAGCCAGCAGACAGCAGACATCTGCGGGGAGTGGGGCAGGGGGCAGGGCTGCTGTCCTTTGTTGTTGCTTTTCCGCTGTATGTGGCCAGAATATAGGTCGCCGCCTGCACAATAGGTTCGTGCTGTCTTTGGGGGATTGCCTCTGCTTTCCCGAAGCAACGAGGGAGGAAAACGTTGGCTTTGCCCTGGGTCTGCGTCAGTGAACGTCCTGGTGCACAGGATGTACCCCTGCTCTTATTCCTGGTCTGAGCGCGTGTTTTTGGGCGAGAATCCTCCCTTTGTCTTGCCTCTTTTTGCCAGCAAGAAACAGCAAGCGAGGCTGGGAAGTGCAGGGGCTGCGAGGTGGGGTGTGTGCCTCCGGGAAGGAAAAGAGCTGATGGACCACAGTGGGATCTTACGGATCCTCCCCTTCCTGCTGCTGCTCGTGGATGCTCCTCCTGAGCCCCTGTCTTTGCTGAGATGGGGAGCAGCATCAGGTCTCGCAGCGTCAGACTGGGGGTCACAAATTCCTCCCCTAAACCAAAGGCGGCTGGCTTGGCGCTGCCTCCGTCTGCTGGCGCTTCAGAGGGGCAGCCGGGGTGGGAGGCAGAAGAGGCCGAGCATCGTTTTACAGGGGCTGGGCTGAGCGCCGGGCCCGAATGCTTCATCTTTAAGTGATGAGTCAGAAACGCGATCCGCTCGCAGGGTTGGCTCCCAGAGAGGGGCAGTTTGCAAAGGGAGAAGGAAAAAGCCCAGAGCTTTGCTTAGAAATCGGGGTAGGAAGTCGCCCTGCCAGGGGGGCTCTGGGGGAGGAAGAGGTCGGTTCAGCCGATGTTCCTCTTTGCGGCTTGGGATTTGGGGTGTCCGGGTTAAAACATTTTCAGGAGGCCGGCACTTTGTATGTCATTTGTGGATAGAACAGGCTCTCATGCCATGGGCTCTCCAGCGAGGCAGCCCCTGTAAAAAACGTAGAGCTTTCTACAGAGAGGGCCGGGTTTCTTCTCCTCTTGCCTTTCTGCCCCTGCAGCCTTAGGAGCATTTCCCTAGGTTGGTGTCATTTTCTGGAGATGCTCAGGAGCTCTGCAAGGGTACAAGATGGGCCCTTCCGTGAAGCCTCCTCGATCACCCCTTGTGCCTTCCACCATTTCTTAGTAGTGTTTGTGTGACAGGAAGGGAAAACACAGGGATGGGAAATTAAATCTGGAGAATAGATGAGAGATTTATTAATTTATGAATATGGCAGAACTAATTAATGTCTCTCCAAGATTCATCTCCTTGCCTGGGTTCCCGCATGCCAGTGACTCAGTCCCAGGAGTGACATTAAAGTGATGGAGAGGCTGAGAGGAGCTTCATGAGGGGAATGAAGAGCAAAGCACGCAGCCCGGGCAGGCCGGGCACGATGGCGGAGAAAGCTGCGGATAAGTTAGAGCAGGAACAAGCGGGCAGGAGCCGAGCCATCGCCTCCCTTTCGGCTGCTTGTGCCCACTGGGGGTGATGTGGCGGGGCAGGGGAGAACCCAAACCCAGTGGTGTGGCTGCAGGCTGGTGTCTGCACCCCAGCAGGATCACTCTCTGTTCATCTAAAGGTGTTGACCAAAAGCTGAAGTCCCCGGGTGCTTCTGGCAGCAGTTTACATGGATTTCGAGCTGCTGGAAGGCCTCGCTCTCCTTTCACTTCTGCTCCTGTTAATGCGTGATTTAATGTGAGGGTGGGCAGAGTCCTGCAGTCCCTCGGGATGCCAAAACATGCTGATGAATCCCTTGGCTTCAGCCCCTGGCATTATCAATGAAAAAGCCATTTGTCCTCAGTACACAGTCCCTTCAAAAGTGCTCGGTTCATTTTCTTCTCCATCACCTTCAGCGCATCGGGGCCTGGGACTCCATTTAAAACCTATTTGAACAGTGGTTCAAAGGCTCCACCACGTCTTGGTGAGGTTCTGCAGGCTATGTATCTAGTCGGTGACTTTTCTGCATCCCTCAAGACCTTTTGCTCCGTTTCCACTTTACAAAAAAGCGAAGGCAATGGACTGAGATCAGTTTTCAAACAAGCTCGCTGTGTACTGCGAGGGTCCTTGGGCCTGATCCTTCCTCAGCAGGCAGCAGCAAACAAAGGCAGCCGGGCTCTTTGAAGAGCCGTGGCTAGAAAAGGCTCTTGTGGTGCTTTTTGTTGCTGGACATCTTTGCCTTCGTGTTTATGACGTGCGGACGTTTCGAGGCAGTGTCGGCAGGGGAGGGCCGCTGCAGCGGGATGGGGTCAAGTGAGCATCCTCAGCTCCCTGCTTCCCACCTTCTGGGTGTGTGACCGGCCGGTGGGCAGCAGGGCTCGCTCCCCGGGCCGCCCTGCACAGCGTCCTGCGTCCCAACGGGGTGTGTGGGCTTTGCAAAGTCTCTCCTTCACGGGATGTGAAATAAGGCAGCGGGCTGCAGACTGTAGGACTGGAGGCTGACTTCTGCGGGCGCTGGCTTTGGACCCAGCTCCTGCCCTGCAGCACGAGGGCTGTGATGCTGAACGTGCTTCTTCCTCCTGAGCAGTGCCTCAAGTCCCCGTGGGTGGCCTGCCGGGAGGGACAGGAGGATGGCCGCCATCTGCACTGCTGGGAGGACACCCTGGGAGGTGTCGAGGTGCAGCTTTTATTGCAGAAGCCCTCTTCCAGCCTCACCCTCCCCTCTTGCTGGGGAAGCAGGAGGGCAGAGCAGGAGCCGAAGCGGACGGGAAGCACCGGGAGGGCAGTGTTTGGTTTGCAGGGATGCAGAGGAAGGTGCCGGGCTCCGGCCCAAGGCAGCTGTCGCACGAAGGAGCTCGCACCAGGAAGCCCCGGCCCCGCTCTGCCCCGCGCCGCCGAGCTGCATCTCCGGGAAGGTTTCTCATTTCTGGGCTGGGTTTCTCTTTTGGCTGCTTTGTTTACAGGGGAATAAATGACACAATCAGGCGGCCTGATCTTCTGCGCTGGGAGGGAGGAGAGGACTGATGCAGATCTTCACTGCTGCTGCAATCAGCTTAGCCGTTCCCAAGGTTAAGGGGCTGCCGGGATCAGCCGTGGTAGGGAGACAGAGACCCTGCTCTGCCTGCAGGGAGGGCAGCAGGGCTGCAACCAGGTCGCTTTCCCAGTTTTCCAGCCCTCTCCTTTCTCCCTGCAGCAGTGCCACGCTTTCTGAAGCCCGTCACAGTGGTCGGGCACCAGCCAGCCTGGACCTTTCCTCTTCTGTCCTCCGTGCATCGCGCTGCTTCGCTCCGTGCCCCTCGTCCCTGGGTGGCACCCCTTCCCCTGCAGCTCCTGGCTCTCTGTCCCACCCGGGATTTCACATCTGGTATCCCTGTTGGCTCAGATTTGTTGGGGTAAAGCAGGGAGAGCAGCCAGCACCTGAACGCACACCTGCCAAGCTGCTGCGGTAGCCACAGCCCAGTGCGGGATGGAGAGGGTGGAGAGGGAGCGAGCGTGGGAGAAAAGGGCCTGTGTACGAAATATTCCAAGTGGGGAAAATTGGCATGTTTGCTAATGCTGCAAAGAAGGAGGCTGCCTTTTCTCAAGCCCTGGGGTGGGTACGTAGGCAATAAAGGAGAAAAAAACCACTAGGAGTGAGAGCCGCCAAGCTGACAGCCCAAGCAAGCTGAAACCTGCCTGGCGAGGAGGCTGCTCCGGAGCGGGAAGGGGCAGGTTCCCTGTCCCGACCAGCTCTGCACGGCCCTTTCTCATGGAAATGGGGCCCAGGGTTTCCAGGAAGAGCTGGCCTTTCGGTCCCTGGAAGGAGCTCTGCCCCCTGCCCTCAGCCCTCAGTGACTTCAGGCTGCTCCAAGCCTGTGACCCCAGCGTGCGCCCAGGTGGAAATGTGAGCCCAGCTCCTCTCTGCAGGTCCCAGCTCCCAGAGCTCGCCCGGGTCCCAGCTGGAGCCACGCTGGGGCTAGTTTGCAGTGATCCCCCCCCGGGCTCCTTCCAGCACCGTGCCGGGGCTTTTCCCTCGTGCTCAGCTGCGGAGAGCCCAGCACCGAAGGAATCAGAGAGGAAAGCTTTATGGGGCATGCTGCTGTGGCAGCTGGATGTCTCCGCTCCAGAGGACTGTCACAGCCCTGCACAGCGCCGTGCCCGCAGCCCTGCACAGCGCCGTGCCTGCAGGCGCCGCCGGTCCCTGCTCTGGTTCCCATGCCACACTTGCAGCTCTCCTCCATTCTTGCATCAGGGCTGCTGAGCATAGCCTGGCCTCACTCCCTGAGGCTGGAGCAGGAAGGACAGTGGTTCCCCTGCCCTAAACCATCCCTTGGCATTAAGCTGGGAGCTGGGGCAGGTTCCTCAGCCAGCCAGCACGGCCACGCACGCCTCCGCCTGCTTCGCGCTGCCCCGTGTCTTTGGTGGCCCTTGGTCCCCAAGCCACGGGGACTCGCTCCGTGGCCCTCCTCGCTGACATTTCTGACTGAAGCTGCATTTCTGGGGCAAGTCGGAGCAGGCAGCCCGGTTTCTGGTCGGACTGGCTTTGTTTGTGCTCTGGGAGAGCCGGGGCCGTTGGCTGCCGGCCCCGTTGGGGAGCGGAGTCGCACGGTTGGGGTTGGGGATTGGGGACGTGCCGCAGCTTGCTGCCCGCTGCTCCCCCTCTCCCCGGTTCCCTCCCAGGGTTTTGAACTTTAGGAGACGTCTTCCTGCAGAAAAGGGCGTGAAACGGTGCCAGAGGGAAGCAGAGAGGGGAAAAGGAGAACGGCAGAGACAGGTGGTTCTGTCTTAGCGGGAGAAACGTGCTGGAGGTTGAGCACGGAGCGCCTGTTGGGGACGTAGGGGTTGGAGGCGTGGGGGTGGCCAACCACCTCCAGGAGCTCCAGGCTCTGGAGATGCTGGGCTTGCAGGTCCTGACCCTTGGGGAATGCTGAATCCCCCATCTCTGGTAGCCCAGGCTACTGAGCCCAAGCCTCCTGCTTGCCTTCTTGTTGTACCCTCTGAGACCTCTGTGCAGCTCGAAGCTGCTCCATGGAGAGCTGGACATTTTGCGGGTAGCTTTGGTTTGGTGGGTTTGGTTCCCTTTCTCCTGTTCCCTCTCCTCCATTCGGCCCTTTCTCCATTTTTCACCTGTTTCTCCAACCCTTTTTTTTTCCCATGCCTCCCCTCTCTCCCATCCTTTTGTCTCGTTTCACCCCCTTCCCATGTGTCTGTAGGATGCCTTTGCCCAGACACAACAGACGCTGAAGGGCAAGACTGGAGCTACTCTAGATGCAATCTCCATTTTGCTCAAGGATCATTAATTACCTTGATGATTAAATACAATTAAAGATCCGTAAGACCTTTCTGATATCAGAGCCATTAGCAAGGGCAGCTTTTAGGAACCTTCACCAGCGGTAAAACAAAAGGAGGAGATAGACCAGTAAATCAGGGGATCCCAATTAAAATCCGTGCTTAGCTCATTAACCTAATTACGCATTGCGTCGCGCTAGCCTGAGCTACACCGAGGGGGCAGAGAGGGAGCAGCGGGGGCAGGCTGCCCCTGGTGGGCTGTTTGTGCCCGGTGGCTCTCGCCTCTTCGAGAAAATGGCCTTGGAGGGGGGATTTCTGCACAAGTCAGAGAAACGTGTGCCAAGCCCTGGAAGCTGGTGCAACGCCACGTGTGCCTCCTCCCCCCCTAAATGTCATTTCTACTCCCACCCTCCTCTGTACCCCCTGTGTCTGGTGGCGTCGCCAGCACCAGGGCAGGAGCCCCGCCACCTAATTCGCCCTCCGGGGACGGCAGATGGCACGGGGGCCTCCCCTTCCCCTGTCCCCAGGCCAGATGCCTGGCCGTGCTGGCGATCCGACGGCTCCAGCAGCTCCGTGCAGCTGAGGTCTGGGGCTGAGATCCCGCTCCCAGCATCTGTCCCCCCAGGAGCTCCTGCTGGTTATAGGATCGGGAAGGGGGGGCACGTGCTACCCGGGGACCACGGCTGTCCCACAGGGCAAGGGAAGGGAAGAGAGCCCTGCTCCCGGATCCCGGTGACTCATGGATTTCAGCGTTTTCCACACCAAAGCGTGAGCGCTGGATCCCGCGGTGTGCAGCTGCATCCCGCGTGCCTCGCTGCCTACGTGTTTGTGCTCAGAGGGCCGGGAGGAGGAGGCAGGCCCCAGCACGTCCTGCCCAGAACCAGTCCAAGTTGGAAAAGCAAGTCGGAGCTCGAAGGGGTCAGGGCGCGGCTCCCCGCGTGGCAGGGAAGGAGGAACGGGAGCGTGCTGGAGCCCCCGAGTCCCGTGGGAGCAGGCTGGGGCTTTCCTGCAAGCGTGGAGAGAGAAAGGGAAGGAGGCAGGGAGCCCGGAGCAGCTCCTCGTGGAGCTCTGCGTGGGGCCCGTGCAGCTGGGAGGGAAGAGGTTTACCCCGTAACATCGCCGCGTCCCCATCAACTGCTCCGTGGGGTGCTTGGGGAAGGGGGCGCGGGGAGAGCAGAGAGGGGAGCCGGGCATTTGCATACCCTGGTATGGAGACACACAGCCTGCCGAGCAGCCTGCCACGTGGGGGTTATTTGAGCTCCTGATGGGGAACAGTGCCACGGCCTCGTGTGGCTTCCCGTGGCCGGGGTGACTCAGCTGCAGGGAAATGCCCCTTGCCCAGCGCTGCCTCCCGTCCGGCTCCCCTGGGAAAAATTCCTCCCTTCCCTCCCCTCTGCCCGCAGATAAACACACCCAGACACGTTTGTCTTTCACTCGGGTGTGCTGCGGGCTTGTCAGGGGGATGGCAGGGATCCGGGGGGACCAGAAGCCACGGGGAGCTGCTGGGAGCTGGGAAGGGCCGGGCAGGGTGGGGACGGATGGGCTCGGATAGGCACGGGGAGCCCGGAGGTGCGAGCAGCCTGCGGGTGGCTGAGATGGGATCTGAGCTTCGTGGGGCCGGTCCGGAGGGCTGCGCAGTGGTGGGGGTGGTTTGAGATCGCAGCCTCTCCTTGCTTATTTGGTCTGAGCGGGCACCGAAGGGGCATTTCCCTGGGGCGTCTTCTCCATCTCACAGCCCCTCGTCCCCGTGCCTGGAGCTTGGGGCACGAGGCAGCTGCCTTGGCTCCGTCCCCAGGGCTGCCTGCAGCAGAAATCCATGGCAGAAATCGGGATTTCAGCAGCCCTTGGTGGCGAGGGGGGCTTGACGGAGGGGTTCCCCTGGCACAGCTCAGTCCCCTGCTTCTGTTTCGGCCCCGCCGAGCTGTGGTGAGGGTGTTTGTCCTGGCAGCAGGCTGCTCGGTGCGAGAGCAGCTGGCCAAAAACTTGCACACCTGGTGCCAGCCGGAGCGGGGACTGCAGAGGCAGCCAGGAGGCAGAAAGGTGACCAGAACCCTTTGAACCTCCAGCAAACAACAAACAGCAGACAGGTTGGGAAGTTCAGGACGCGTCTGGCTTCTTTTTTTTTTTTTTTTTTCCCTTATTAATTTGTCCTTGCTTTGGAAGGAAAAAAAAAATCCCACTCTCTTCATAAGCTGCGCGGCAGTTTTTGGGGTTTCTGTGTTAGCCATGGCATGTGCTGTGTCTGGCCCAGCAGTGGCTTTTTCTGGGATGACACACTCCTGATCTGAAACTCTAGGGCTTGGAGAAGTGGGGCCTGCCTCTCTGCTGAGCTACAAGTGGAAAAAGACAGCTTCAGGCCCTGCTGAGGGCACAGGGCTTGGGGCTTTGCAGTCGTCCCACTCTGGGGTCACAGGCATTGCCCCAAACCAGACAGCAGACCCTAGGGTCCAGGAAGGAGGTTATCCCCACTGCCATGAAGCCGTGGGCCAGCTCTCGCAGAAGAATTTAATCTAGCCGGAGATCGGCAGGCAGCCTTCTCGAGCCATCCCAGCCCGCTGGGACAGCAGGGCTTGCTTTACACACTGCCCAGTCTTTGGCTGGGGCTCTGCTTCCAGGTAATTAAAACGGCTTAACCCTGCAGCCCAAACAGCTGCTGGCAGAGAACGTGCCTCCGTGCCCAAGGGACCCTGAGCTCATTGTCTGGTGCACAGCACCCGGTAGCTGCAAGGCAAGTCTGGAGGATGCAGGGATGGCACGGAACAGCGAGGGAGGGAGGGCAGAAACTCGAACACCCTTTTTTTTCTGGAATAGGGACAATGGGAAGACAGAGAATGTGAGAAAAGGAGAAAAAGAAAAAAGGAAAGAAAAAAAAACACATATCCTAGCTAGAAGGATGTGGAAGAGCGGAAGATTTTCAGGTCCTGCAATGGGAGCATGGAGTCTATTTCTCAGTTACGCCGAGTGCATCTGGAGTATTCCCAGAGCAAACAGTGCAATTACTTGAGATTCACACTGCGCCAGTGAGCTGTCAGGCCCGAGGTTCAGGCTCCCAGAGGGCCCTGTGCAGGCTTGCATATAAGTTCTTACACTTCCCTGTGGGACGTGGAAGCTCTTGGAGGCCAGGCCAGGCTCACTTTTCCGAGGCCAGCTGTAAACTTCCTCTCGGGCTTCCGACTGCTGCCCTGTCGAGTCCTTCGCTGTCCAACAGCCACAGCCCAAAGCCCAGTCCTTGCCTTGGTGCTTGCTGAGCTCCTGTAGCCCACGGGGGTGAAAGCAGCCTCAGGGATGACACTGGTTTGGCCCTTCAGGTTGCCTTCAGCCCCACAATTGGCAATTATTTTCCATTTCACAGGTGGTTTCTGTGTGGGGGCAGTGCCAGGGCACAAGGCTGTGCCTTGTAGCGCTGTTCCCCTTGCTGGGATCAGCCAGGCTGCTGAGCACAAGCAGAGCCTTCTCCCGAAGATGGCTGTGCCATTTTCCAGTGGCCAGGCTTATTTCTAACGAGCAAGTGAATCCATTTCTGCATGGCACCGTGAGAGCTGGCATCCCTTCCCTCCCAACTTCGCCTCCTTTTGAGTCTGTGCAAACAAACCTCTGCTGCCAGACACAGCCCATGGGACTCCCACCCGTCACTGGAGTGACCCTTTGAACTCCCTAACACACACTAATAGGAGTTAATGACATTTATCTGTAGGCTTATCTCTCTCTCCCACTGCCTCTCCCAGTGCTCCTGCCACTGCAGTATCTGGGTACCTGACTGCCAGGAACTGGTGGTGGCATCCAGATGACGTTAGCTCTCTTCCCTGATGGGAGAATTACAGTTCAGAGACATTAAGAAACCTTCTTTGATCTCTTCTCCCTGGTTTCTTTTCTATTTTTTTTTAATTTTTCATCTGCATTCATTCAATACCCATCTGGTTATTTCTGGAAGCCTTCCTCCACTACTATTCTGGTCATTTTTTACAAGGTTGGAGATGGGACTTTTTGTCCTCTTTTTCTCTTGGCTATTTATATCCTTCCATCTGTCTTTTTAGGTATTCAGGCATCCAGCTGTGTTCTATCTATCACCTTGGAGATAGCAACAAGTGAGGATGTTTCTTAGCAGCTGTTAGCTCCAGCAGTGCCTGCTCTAGAGCAGGGGTGGCCAACGAGGGACACCCGAGCTGCTGTGCAGCTTGTGAGCATTTCAAGCCCAGCTGCCGTGCCTGGAGGTTGGGAAGCCCCAAGGGGAGCCCTGGGCAGGCTTGTCCCCTTCTGGGGAGCACTGGGGGCCCAGGTTGGGTTTGTGCTATAGGGATTAATTCCCTCCTTGCCCCCCTCAGTTGTGTGGTGGCCACCTGGTGGTCCTCAGCCATCGAGGGACCTGGCAGGTCAGGGAAATCCATCACAGCGGTGCTGGGAGGGTCTGTCCTTGCTCAGACCCCTAGAGGTGTAGGATTTTTTTTTATTTTATTTTTTCATTTACCTCCCACCGGGAGAGCTGGATGACATTTTTTGGGTAAAGCTTATCTTTAAAAAATGCAGGATTTTCTGCGGGAACTGTGTCCGTATTGTCACGTCTGCTAAAAAAAAATATACTAGTCCGCTTTGTGTTCTCTTTCTCCCTCTTTTTTTCCCCTCCATCTGAAAAGAACACGAGTTCTCATAAGCAGTCTCCCGTGCAGCTGTTAGCAAGTGGCAAGACACAAACAGCAGACGGAGGAGGAGGAGGTGGGCACCCCAGGCAGGTGGAAGGTGGGAGCAGATCCGTCTGTTGGTGAGGAGCAGGGAGCTGGGCTGCCTGGCACGGCCGTGCCGGGACACCCGAGGTCCCCAGGGAGCTCCAACCCTGGGCCAGGGGCTCAGGGTGGCCATGGGGATCGAAGGGGACGAGATGCAGGAGGTGCCTTGTCCTTGGGTGTGAGAGCTGTTGGAAATGTCAGCTCTGGAGGTGACTGGATCAGGCTGGCACGTGGGGATGTTGGGCTTTCAGACGGAGCTTTGTTTCTGCCTTGAAACATACTGACATGTGAGAATTTCTGCAGAAATGAAATTTCTGAAGGAAACGTTGGTCTGCTTTAATCCAAAGCGTCCCATTGCATTGCAACCGAAGCATTTCATTCTGGTTGCAGTTCTGGTCAGTGTTTTGCCATTTAAAAGGAATGAGAGTCCGGAAGAAGTTGTCCTAAAATAAATATAAGCCTTCAAAAAGAGAAAAAGAAAAGAAAACTTGTTTTAAAGTGGGAAAAACTAACACCACAAAAAAAAAGGAAACATTCTGTTCCAAGGTTAGCACAAACCATCTCAACCTTATCAAAAAGCTTTTTAGTTTTTGACTTGAGTTCTGTCAAAATCAGCACGTTCCACCGGATAGTTTTGGCTTGGACCAAGTGGCACTTTCCATCAGAAAAACATGCTGCGCTGGAAAATTTTCCACTAGCTCTAGTTTCTCTTTCTCGCATGCTTCCCATTTTTGTGGCCACTCTGTCAGTCCCTGGTCCCTGCTGGGACCGAGCACCCGGCCGTCCCGTGGGAGCAGCTGCCCTCCAAGGGCGTTGTAGGGTGGGCGATCCACCAGAGCTCTGCCACCCTCAGATCACCACCTGTTTCTGCATGAGAAGGATGCAGGGAGCCCAATACTGCTGCAGTTTGAACAGGAGTCAATGAAGGAACTCTGAACAGCAATGAAATATGCCAATTAGGGCCGACAGAGCTATTTAACCCCCGGTCCCTGGGCTTAGTTTCTCCAGAGTGAGGCTGGGAATGGGATGTGTACTCTCAGCTTGCCCCGTCTTGTCGGCTGTTAATGTATCTTTATGGGGAAGTGATTGCTTTTTGGTTCTGGCTTGTCTCTACCATAAATTTAGACATTAGGAACACTTAGATTTAGAGGAAATATGTGATTCACGCACGCCATCAAGATTCAAGCCTTGTAGCTACCCACAGCTCCTGTCACAGTTGCTGATATCCCAGCCTTCCTGCTCGAGCATCCCCAGGTTGGGGGAAAAAAAAAGTGAGACTGAGCCTCCTCTGTGCTGGGAGAGGCCCCAAAAATCAGCCAAAAAAAAACAGGCTCAACTTGGTGTTGGTACCTGCTGAGGCATCCCTCAGAGTCGGGGTGATGCGCAGCCGAGATGCTCCTGGGATGTGCATGGAGGGACATCTCTGCTCTGGGGCCACAAGAGCCCAGGTGTCACTGAGTTTCATGGAGGGACATCTCTGCTCTGGGGCCACAAGAGCCCAGGTGTCACTGAGTTTCATGGAGGGACATCTCTGCTCTGGGGCCACAAGAGCCCAGGTGTCACTGAGTTTCATGGAGGGACATCTCTGCTCTGGGGCCACAAGAGCCCAGGTGTCACTGAGTTTCATGGAGGGACATCTCTGCTCTGGGGCCACAAGAGCCCCGGTGTCACTGAGTTTCATGGAGGGACATCTCTGCTCCGGGGCCACAAGAGCCCCAGTGAGTCACCGAGCACAGCTTGTGGTGCTCAGAGCAACTTGATTTAGCAGCAAGTTCCCTGAATGCTCCGTCACAGCTCAGTTCCTCCCCGGGGCTACCTGGAAGCACAAAGCCACCTTGTCTGAAGAGGGGGTGGATAATGAGGGCAGGAAAAGTCCCTGGTTTCTCTTCATGGGGGTTTTCTGGCCTCTCCCGTTGCACTGAGATCACTGACCCCTGTCCCTCTGCCCTGCCCTCTGCTCTGGGCTGAGCACTGCGTCCCTGAGCCCTCACTAGCTGATATGAGTGGATGTAGCAGCGTTGGTCCCACTTATCTACCTCTCCCAAAAACCAAATCCACGTCCCGGGGCCGTGTGGGGGGCAGGAGGAGGCAGGGAGCGTGACCCCTCATGGGGGGCCTCCCCGCCAGCTCTGACCCTCGCTGCTCCCACCGGGCCAGCAGGGGCTGCCTCCGATGGGTGGTCCTGGCCCTTGTTTACAGCCCCACATCTCCGAAACTCAGCAGGCTCCCCCAAAACCCACCTGCGTGGCCCTTCTGAGGCTCAGCAGCCATTCCCGCAATGGCCTGGATGGAGGCCGCGATGTAGGCCGCAACCTTAACAGCAACCCTAATAGCCTCGGTGCCTCTCATCATTTCTGGCACGTTAACACAAAATGTCGTGGATTTTTTCATTGCCAGGAAAAACTCAAGCCATAATTTGGGAATTTTCGTGTAGCTGTTAATGTGGATAATGCTTAGGGTCTCTTCCAGGCTCTGCCAGCAGAGGTTTTCCACTTCATCTCCTGTGCCTCAGTTTCCCCAGCCATAAAAGTGAGGGTGACCTTTTCTGTTTGCACGAGCTGTAGGTGGGGCCGGGAGGCCTTACCGCAATGCCTCCGTGCCTGCTTCCTCAGGTGAGAATTGTCACCAGAATATGCAGAGGCCCACAGCAAGCCGAGGCCATTGAGGTGAGGTTGCCAATGATTACCTGGGTGGCCTTGGGCACATTTCTTTGTCATTCAGCACCTCTGATTTCCCCATCCCTGAAAGCAGGGGTAATAATACTTACCTGCCTCTCCGGTGCTGGAGGATTAATTAGTTACTGTCTGAAAAGCCTTTTGAAGATGCAAGGCTGTCCATAAATATGCAGAGTTATTCCTACAGGTGGGGCGGGGGCAGGACTGAGGCGTGGTGTCACGGTGCTGCGGAGATCATAAATCCGGGAAAAGGAGGAATCTGTAAAATTGTTTCCCCCTGTGCAGGGACTTCGTGATAAGAAGTCCGAGCAGCAGCAGCCCGGCAATCAGGCCGGGCACTGGGTTTGGTTTACATGTACACACTGTTCTTCACAGCCTGTTGTTCATGGGCAGGAGTCCACAAACAGCCCAAACAGAGTTGGGAGGTCTGAGTCTCCTCTACTTTCCTGCAGAAAGATCGCTAGGGCAAGAGAAAACACGCTATGAGAAAAGACACAGGCAGGCAGCCAGTGAAGGGTGCTTGTCCTGGGCATCTGGGGGTGCCGTGCTTGCGTTCATGATGGTTGCAAAGGTTTCTTGCCAGCTCTGACGGGTCGTGAGCCACCAGAACTTATATCATGTTTGTCTGGTCACAAAAAGAATGAGATGCTTCTGTCTGCAGACAAATTATAGTAGCACAGAGCATGGCATTCCCACGTGCAATTGTAGAAAATATTTCTCTTTAACTTTAGGAGCTGGTGAAATATCCAGCAATACGTTATATCCCCAAAGGATAATGAGAGGAAAGATAAGAGGAAAGCAAGACCACAGTCAGAAAGCTGTGCCTGGTTAGCAAGCCTTTAAACTATAGGAAAGCAAATAGGAGTTTTGATCTCCTCCGCAGAAATTCCAGGCCTGGTCACCACCAGCATGGTTTGGCAGGGCTGCTTTTTTTCGCCATGCCTTGGCCAGAGGACCCGGAGGGTTTGTGCGTGCTGTAATTCCCTGCGACCCGGCACCTCCCCTGCTGATAGAAGAGGTTTGGTTCGAGTCAGGACAGAGGGAACCGGGGACGAGGCTGGTGGGGGCAGCCAAAATGGGGCTGCCAGCCACTAACCCCTGTGCTGGAGTCACACCTGAGTCAGCAGAGTTTCGGCTTTGTCGCGTTCCCATTGTGGAGGCGAGTGAGTCACCAGCGGGGCCGGGTTTCCTGCTCTGAGCTGGCAGCCCGGGGAGGGAAGGATTTCGTGCTCTCTCCTTCTGTGCCGTCAAGTTTATTTTCGTTTTTTTATTGAATCTCTTCAGACTCAAGTTCCTCCATTTCGGAAATGAGACTCTCTATGGGTTGCTATCTTGATCCCCTCTTCACAGCTCTTCATTAAATCCCTCCTCCTCGGCACCTGGAGAGCTCTAATAGGGAGAATATTTAGCCTCGGACCGGGGCTCTTCGAGCAACATCCAAGGTACTGCAGAAAACCAAGGAAGAGGCAAGGCAGAGAAAATACTCATGCACATTTTAGGGGCTCAGTCCATCACGATAAGGTCTCGGTACCTTCAGTCTCAGCTGAACGGGCTTTCCCCTACTCAGGGCTTCAGCTTCTCTCCCCTCCTCTGTACTCACTTTTCCAGCTGTGCCGTTCTTTTCTGCCCTTGCTCCCCCCCAAGCTCCAAGTAGACATTGTCTCTGAATCTGGTCCCCTTTCTCAGGCCATCAGATATGCCCAGGCTCAATTTTCCCTCTTGCTTACGCGTCAGAGTTGGTAAGCAAGACGAGCTCAGGTTATACCTTGCTGACAGACAAGGGATGACTCTTGGGACAAAGGTCTTTGAGGTGTTGCTCTTTGCCCACCCTTGCCTCTGCCTGCCCCCCCGCCTGCTTTTCCTGGCACCGATTTGTGACCGTGGACACATCCACCAGTGCCCTTCCAGAGGAAGGGGTGGGAAGAGGAAAGTGAGGTGATGATGGTGGAGAGACACAGGAGGGGTGGGAAAATTTGTAAGGCTCAAACAGAGAGAGGACAAGTCAAGGAAATGAGCCTTGTGGACCAGCTTGAGAGGCTCCTCGGTAATGGGGACAGGTCGGGGGCAGAAGGGAGATGCGCCTTAGCTGGGAGGTGTCCCACGAGGCCGCAAGGGGAGAAGAAGGACCGGACAGGTATGAGCAAGAGCGCACGGTGGGAAAAGAGCTGAGGAAGGAGCTGGAGCGGAGTCCAGCCCCGAAAAGCCCGGAGGGACGGGCTGCGCGGCCGGGAGCTGGTGCACGCCAGGCAGCGGCGAGGGGCAGCGGCTCTGCGCTGCTCAGGTGTGTGGGAACCGGCGGCTCCGCCGAGGGATTAGCTGACGTGCTGGCGAGGCGGGGCGGGCGGCAGGGGCTGGCTCCTCCATCGTGACTGAGGAGCCTTTGTGCTTTGTTGCTGAGCATGGGATTTGGCGGCTTTATTGCAGGAAGGCCTTTCCCAGCGCTGCGTCAGCACTTCCAGCCAGAGCCCTGCTCTGCCAGCCTCCCTGCTGCTGCCACGGGGCATGTTCCCCTCCCCTGGTCTCGGGGGCGAAGCAAAGCAGCTGTGTGAAAGTCGGGGAAGGTACGGCAAGGAGCGAAAGCCGGGAGCAAAGCAGGCATGGTTGTTGCCTTCCCACTCCTCCGGGTTGCAGCCCTGGTGGAGAAGTGGGAGGCCGGCTGCAGCTGGGGCTGTTTGCAAGGGGGAAGCACAGGCAGCAGGAACTGGGAGCCGAGGCTGGGGTGCATCCCCGCTCCTCGCCGCTGTTTGATCTGTTTGGTCTCACCCCGGCGCCTGCTTTTCTTTCATCTCTCTGTGTGGAGAACACCCAGGACAAGCGTGGCTTTGGTCTTGGTTGGGGCCTTTGTGAAGGCTCGATGACTAGGCTTCCCAAACCGTAACAGAGAACGCGGGGAGCATCAGCGGATCAGACCCCCTGGGAAAGATCTTTCATTCAAGGGGATCCCGAGGCTGCTTCGTGCTCTCGTTATCCAAAGAGGAAATGCTGCATGGGCAGCAGAAGGCAACCCTGCTTTATCCCAAAGGCATCTCCACTGTCCCGTCCCAGCAGACAGTCGGTGAAGGGCTGATGAGAGCTCACCCAGTGTGAGCCACCGACTGGCCTCAAACACCGCTGCTGTCGCTGCTGTGCGCTGGCTCTGGACGTGAACCAGTGACCCAGACTGCAAGGCCCCGCATCTCTCATTTGCAAGCCAGCACCGAGCCTGTTCCTTTTTTTTTTTCCTTCTTTTTTTATTTTTATTTTTATTTTCGCGAGGTACTTGGGTGAGAGCCAGATGGGCCATTGTGCACGCTGCCATCTCCTGTCAGCTCCCATAAAGCTCCCGGCTCACGGCTGGGGGCAGGGACGCTCGGGTTTGCAGTTCCTCTCGGTGTGCCCCTACCCGGTCACCCTTATTTCAGGCCTTTCACCTGCAGCCAGCCCACCCGGAGCTGCAATCTTCCCACATCTCCTTTCCGAGGCCCCGTGCCGTTGTGCTGGGCAGGCAGCCTTCCCCTCCTAGCCCCTTTGGTGTCTGGGATCCGCACGTAGGAGGGGGCTGAGCTGGATCGGTGTGGGCTGGAGACCTGCAGGGGAGGTGTGCTGCTGCGGGAAGTGCAGCAGGGAGACCTCTCGTGCTTTGCAATGAGCTGCAAGCCATCGACAAAGCGGGCAAGGCGAGCTCTGTCCTCTTCTGGAAGAGCAGCAGGGTACTGAGTACACCTGGCAATCCCTACCAGGTCTCCCTGGCAAGAAGGAAGGTTTTTAACCCCAACATCCTGGCCCAGCGCCAGCTCAAGCCTTTGCTTCCTGCCACCTGAAATTCCCCTGCTGGGGTTTAGGATCTTTCTTTCCCATTTCCCACCCTGCCTGACGCACCTGTGGCGTTCCTTTGGGCTGTTGGGTGCTGGGTGTATGCTGCCCTGTATGCTGCATCTCAGACCTTGATCTCCGCTTAAAAACAGGGAGGACTTGAAATAGGAATTCAGAAATATCAGGAGAAAAAAATAAATAAATCATTACCAACAGCTGGAAAGTTCTGAGTTCCTGTTTCATCAGACTTGTACCATCATGAGGAGCTTGTGGACATCTCCTTGAAGTGTCTCTGAGGTGTGCGAGCCCCTGTTTAGGGCAGCATCCCTCACACCAAGGTGCAGGGCAAGGGGCCAGCTCGAAGCCAGGTGCTTGCTGCAGGGTCTTTTGTAGGTGGCAGCATGAGGCATCGTCTTGTCCTTCTGGGAGGTCCAGCCGCTGTGACCTTCTCCACATCCCCTTCAGTTCTAAGTGACGCAAAGCCTATTAGGACTGATCCTCTGACATTTGCATCAGCCGTGATATTGCCACACCAAAGGGCGGCTCATCACACCGCTGCCAAGGGCAGTTTCAGTGCCCTCGGGGTGAGATGAGTATCAGGGAACAGGAGAGCGAGAAATCAGCGAGAGGCTCAGCGGAGGCAAGGTTGTGCAAAGCAGAGTGGAGTTCACATGCTGCTTAACAAAGAGGCATTGATTGGAGGCTGGCTGTTGTGACAGAGCTCACTAATGCCTGGAGATCAGTTCCAGAGCTTTCTATACGAGGGAGCAAGAACCAGGTCTTGCAAGTGTGGGAGCATCCACGTAACAGCACCTCCTGGGCTCTTCGGAGAAAGGTTTCAAGGTTCAGGAGCCACCAGCTGCCTTGGCTGAGTCAGCCGCCCCTGCTGCATGGTGGCGTTACGTGCAGCTGGGCGGAGGGGAGGAGGAGAGGGATAATGCCCCGATGGCAGCTAGTGGCCTCGAAACCTTTGTGTCCTGGGCAGGCTGAGTGCTTATTGATCATGGCAGGACTCCACTGGCACCTTTCACATGGCTTTTCTCCCGCTTTTCTCCTCTCTCTGCCTCTTGGCCTTTGCATCCCACTTAGTACCAGGCAGCAGCTGGGCGCTGGTCCCCTCTCGGCGCTGAAAGGCACTGCTGAATTCTGCAAAGCCCCAAGGGTCAGCAGGTTCCTTGTTTCTTTCTCAGGATCCAGCCACCGAAGGGAACACCACCACCTCACGCAGGGTGCCCAGACCTTCGCTCCCAGCCCCCTGCCTGTGCCGGAGGGCACCCGAGCTCTGCACAGAGCCCCCAAGGCCTTGCATGACCCAGTGAATATCTGGGCTTGGGATCGTGGGGAAAGGCAGCAATGCAAACCACTTCAGAAGCCAGGGTGGAGGAGTAGGATCCCAGAGGTCCCCACTAATGAGGTCTTGGCACCAACATGTCTTTGGCGCTCAGCTGGGCCTTTTTTACTGCTTTTGGCCCTTAAAAACAAAACAAAATGAAACAAAAAAAAAAATCAACACACCACCAAAAAACTAATGAGTAAATTGCAGCTCGGCAAGCTTCAACCTATACAGCTCATCCTTCCTTGTGTGCCGGCTGCCCCTGGGAGGTGTCGGAGTGGATCGGTGGGCACCGGGAGATCTGGCATAGGAATGGCAGGATGTATCCCAAGCCTTTTCTCTGCCACGTCGACCACACACATCATTCAGCAGAGAAGAAGCAAGGCGAAGAACCCCAGCACTGCACATGCACACACACATCCTGCTTAATATGCTCGGGCCTCTCCAGGGGCTGATTAGGGATTTTAGTTTCTCCTCCTCTCTCTGGCTTGCACACTCGGTGCCATCAATAATCTATGCGTTCACCCTGATGAATTATTGAGTGCGTAACGGGGCGAGGACCCGCCGTCCCGGCTCAGTCACCTTGCAAACGAACGCTCCCAGGAGCATGACAGCACCCGGTTTGCCCTCTGGCTTCTGATTTAGGATGGGGAGCATGGGAAGCGGCTCCAGCACCTTGCAAAACCCCTTTCCTCCGTCTGTTCCCGTTCCTCGCCGTCCCTGTTGGGGTGTGGGTGTTATTGCTGCGGTGCGGAGCAGAGCAATGGGTGCCTTATTTCCCCTGATGGGAGGTTCGGAGGAGCAGCACACGAGGAGTTTACCCCGTCTTGCAAAAGAGCCGTGAGTTATTCAGTCACCTGGAAAGGAAACGCGATTTCCGCACGGTGTTTGTGTTCTTTTTTTTTTTTTGTTTGTTATTTCTTCGCTGCCTTTTTTTTTTCCCTTTTTCCCTGAAGCCTCTAGAAAGTTTGGAATGTGTTTTTGTTAAAGCTGCTGCGTGTAGGGGCCTGAATCGTGGCGTTGGCAGCGCTGCGCCCTTGGCAGGCAGTCTGCAGCTGGCACCGGCTTTTTCCCCGGCCGAAAGTCTGACACTTTGCACCTGGGACGCGGAGGGTTCAGCAGCACCGTTCTGGCTGAGGGTCGTCAGCCCTAAAGTTTGCTTTTTCCCCAGTTTGTGTCCCAGTACAGTCTGTGCCGACGTGTGGATCCCATGGCAGGAGCAGGGCGAAAGGGGGAGGTCAGAACCGGGGGCTCCTCACCCAAGGTCAAGGAGAACCGCTGGCTTTGTGAAAAGGCCCTTGGTTAATTTGCAGAGAAATCACGGCACAAACGAGAGCGCGGTAACGATGAGCGAGGGGTTGGGTTGACCCCTCTTGTGCTACACACCCACCTCTGCCAGCCTGGCTGACAGTATATGTTAAGGGGCACACCGCTGGTGGCCATCCCCTTGGCCTCAAGCCTGGCACAGCCTCCTGCATGCCGTGTCCCTTGTCCACTTCAGGGAGCCCACACGGCCCTGCAAAGCACCTCCGAGCAGGGCCCGGTGGCTTCCCCATCCTTCTGCGGGGTCCAGCCGGGCTCCGGTGTTTGTGGCACCGCGAGGCCACCACCGACACGGCCTCTTGGAGTGGGGTTTCGAAAACGTGGCTCAGAGCGAGCAGCTGGGGCCTGTGGGGGGTCAGGGAGCTTGTGTGGGAGCGGGGCCAGCAGCACCAGCGCCCCAGCCCCAGGCAGGCCCCGCTCGGGGGCCCCGGCCCTAAAAGAGGTGGGGACCGGCGCTGATGAATCCGCTCCGCTCCAGCGCTGGGAGGAGGAGGGCGTGCTGAGCGCACCGCAGCGCCGGGCGCAGGTTGTTCCCAGGGCCTGTGCTACGTGATTGCTTTTGCTCTGCAGCAAGCTCCCACACGCCTCGCCAGGCGCGGAGGGCTTCAGAGCCGGGCCGCTTGGCAGAGCTGCGGCTCAGCTCCACAGGTGTGGGCAACTCGGCGAGAGGCCCTCTCACCTCCGGGGGGAGAAGGAGCAGCTTATGCTGCAAAGCCAGGCGGAGACTTTTAGCTGTTCTTTCCCCGGATCCCAGCACAGCGTACCCAAACCCAGGCCTGCTCTGCACCCGCTGCCCCCATTTCATCGGGAGGCCGTTGCGGGCCGAGTGTCCCATGGGGTGCAGGTTGGGCTGGTGTCAGAAAGGTTTTATGGTGTCTTAATGCTTGGACATCCACCTGGAGGCCTGACCCTAAGATGGCACGGAGATAGCTGGTCCAGCTGTGACTCCACTGGAGCAGGAACATCCCTTCCCTCTGGTTTCTGGTGGGACACACATCACAAAATGGCCCCGGCTGTGCTGGAAGGGGATCGTACAGCCCTGGCAGCTCCCCTGACATCTCCGAGGACTCGCTGGCTTCACTCATGCAGGCACATGAGGGCACCAGTGCTTTGCTGTGGCTGTACGCCGCGCCGAAAAAAAACATTCCTCAGCACCCAGCCGGCGTGGTAGGGTGTGGGGCCAACTGGCGCTTGACTCAGGAAGGGGGCAAGTTCACACAAAGCTCCAGAGACTGAGTTTCGGGCTTAATTGCTGCTGACTGTGGTCAGCTCCTGGCGTCTCATGGCCGGGCTGGGTTGTTGAGGCTTGTCCTCGGGGTCACGGGCTCGGCGTGAAGGAGAAGGGGAGAGAGGAGAGGCCGAGGTGGGAGGTGGGGGCTGAGATCGGGCCGAGCAGGCGTGGAGGGGGCGGCACGGCGGGGAGGGAGGTAAAAGTGGTGTTTGTGGGCGAGATGAGGTGCGTCTGGCTGCGTGGGAAGCCGCAGGAAGGAGCCACTCGAGGCCACGTTTGCGTGGGGACGGCACGGGGAGCAGTGCTGGGGGCTGGGACCGGGGGAGTTCACGCTGCCCTAGCACTCGGGGAGCCCTCTGGTCCCCTGCAAGAACATTGTTGGGGTGACTCCAGAAATGCTCCGTCCCCTCAGCTGGAAGATGCTGTCCTGTTTCTCCTGCTATCCGTTTTTCCCCTTTCCCCAGTCTTTCTTTCATTACCCTTTCATGTTCCTCCCTCTTTGTACATCTCTCTTTTCTTCTTACCCCTTTCTTCCCTTTCCCCTCTGTCTCCCAGAATACATCCCATTCCAGATTGTGCCAGGAGTGAGCAGAACCCGCTTTTCTTGTTCTCACCACCTCGCTTCTCCATTGTATTTCTCATATAAATACCGGCTGTATAATTACCAGCACATTATCTCTAAACATACAGATTAGGGAAAGACACGGTGGCAGCCAAAGATGAATTTCGGGGTCAGTCTGGTGGGAGACATTTTTCTCCATCTGGCAGGGGAGGAATCGAATGAGACAGAAAAGCAGTTGTGAGCACCAGCCACCACTTCTCCCAAGCACCTTTCATCTTCCCTCTGCAGAATTAAGATGGAAGGCTCCTAAACGCAGTCACTTCTGGGGTTAAAAAAAAAAAGGCCACAGAAAATATCCGGATCGTGCAGATAGATCATGCAAGGTGTATGGGCGCCGCCGTAAATCTGCTCTTCTCCGGGAGCTGTTGCTACTCTGAAATCCAGGCCTCGGTCTTTGCAGCTCATTTAATTACTGGTGCACTTCCAATAGGATTAAATGGATGCCTGAGTGTGTGTTAGCATATGTTAGTACATGCTGTGCTGATAAATATCTGCGCCTTCGTATGCCTACAGACACACAAGTTCTGTGTAACTTGCAATAACTGATGCAGAGCCTTCCAAGGTTGAAGGCAAAAGGAAGGGAAGTTATTCCTGATCCAACCTCATGCCTTTTGGTGATCCCGAACCCCAGGGAGGCTGCAGAGCGCTGGGGCTGGTCGTGGTGGAGGCAGAGCACCAGTGGTGGGGCAGGAGGTGCTTACGAACGGGAACAGAGCTGGAGGAGCTGCAGGTGGAGGCAGGTTGTTACTGACAGCCTGTAGCCATAGCCTGCTCTTGGATCGGCCGTGACAAGAAGAAGTGAGCGAATAAATAAAGGAGTTCACGGGCCCAGTGTCCACGAGCTGTTCTTTTGTTCTCATTCCCCGAGAAGCGTGTGTATATTCACGTCTTTCCGTGTCGTTGCAGGGCTGCAAGCTCAGACTGTCTTAGTCAATGACACAGTCTCGGGGTTTATCGGGACGGACGTGGCCCTGCACTGCAGCTTCACCAACCCGCTCCCCAATGTGAAGATCACGCAGGTCACTTGGCAGAAAGCCACCAATGGCACCAAGCAGAATGTGGCCATCTACAACCCGGCCATGGGGGTCTCCATCCTCTCACCCTACAAAGAGCGGGTGACTTTCCGCAACCCGTCCTTCAAAGACGGCACCATTCAGCTCTCCCGGCTGGAGCTGGAGGATGAGGGGGTGTACATCTGCGAGTTCGCCACCTTCCCCACCGGCAACCGGGAAAGTCAGCTGAACCTCACCGTGCTGGGTAAGAGACCGGACAGGCTTTGGGGTGTGAACTGTTTTCTCCAGTCAAACATGCCTAGAGGGACCTGAGGCTCCCATCCTGGGGACTCGGGGAGAAGGCGAATCCTGGGTGTCAGTGTTACCTATGGTGCTCTGTCAAGGTGACTGTGAAAAGGTGAAGGGCTGGGAACGCAGGGCAGGTGGTTCACTGAGCTGTCTCGGGAACATCTCCTCCTTCCAGGCCTCAGCTCCCCTGTCACTTACCGCAGGCACAATACGAGTGACCTGTTCCCCAGGGGAGTGGCGAGTTAACGCACCTGTGCCTGTCAAAGGAACAGGGAGAAAAGACAACAGAGAGGCCCTGAGCACAAGCAGAGCTCAGAGTTATGAGTGAAGAGACCCCACCCAAGGTCTACATGATTCATTTGCTCTCCAGTTTGGGTTTCTTGTACAAACACGGGGCTGAAAACCTATGGCAGGAAAGGACCAACCTCCATCATGTACCTGTGCATCTAGGGCACCTCCACCAGTCTTTCCCTGCTAGCAGTTTGCAGCAGTTCTGGATTCCCGACAGGGTCTGTCACAGGCTCAGTGGTGCTAGGTATCTCTTGGGTTGTAGCAGAGAAGGTAGTGTTGCTTTTCTAACCATCCTTTCGTACCCTTATCTCCTCCTCCTCCTCCTCCTCCTTTGCACTTCCTTGCAGCCAAGCCCACGAATCGGATGGAGGGCACCACGCGGCCCCTCATCGCCAAGGCTGGCAGGACAGAGAAGATCCTGGTAGCCACTTGCACCTCCTCGAACGGGAAGCCCCCCAGCACCGTCACCTGGGACACCAAGCTCAAAGGGGAAGCGGAGTTCCAGGAGATCCGGAACAGCAACGGCACCATCACGGTGATCAGCCGGTACCGCCTGGTGCCGAGCCGGGAAGCCCACCGGCAGCAGCTCATGTGCGTGGTCAACTACCAGCTGGAGCGCTTCACCGACAGCATGACCCTCAACGTGCAGTGTAAGTGAGCAGGGGCAGGGCCGGGGAGCAGCTACCCAGCACTGGTGCATGGGGTGGGTGATAAAACCTGGCCAAAGAGGGGTTTTCTGAAGGGATGGTGCTGGTCTGGTGGAGGGGCGGGAGTGGGGGCTGCTTTCTTGTTCTGGAGGGTGAAGATTGAAGTGATCCCTTGGAATAATGATGTTTTCCCTTTCTCCTACCTTCTTTCCCTCACTGCCTCTGCCATGTCCCTTTGTTCCTCCCTTTTTCTCTCTCCTTCATTCCCCCTCCCTCTCCTTGCCCCCTTTTCCTGCTTCCTCCCCTTCCCTCCCCGTAACTCTTCCCTCTGCTTTCCCGTCCTGCTTTCCCCACCTTTTCTGCCCCGCTGCAGATGAGCCAGAAGTCACTATCGAGGGGTTTGACGGCAACTGGTTTCTCAATCGGAAGGATGTAAAGCTGATCTGCAAGTCTGACGCCAACCCCCCCGCTCACACCTATGAGTGGAAGCTGTAAGTACCCGCAGCGCTCCTGCCCTCCCCAGATGTCACCTTCCAACAGGGACAAGGAGTCTCTGCAGGGGGCTCAGCCACCCCTGCTCCGCCAGCTCCCTGTCCCCTTGCTGTCACGGTGCCACTCCGAGGTGAAATGCACCCCAGGGAGAGGAGGGATGGATGCTCGCAGTCGCTGGGGCTGCGCCCCTGCAGAAAGCCGGGAGCTGGTTCTGGTTTCCTGGCGTATTTCTGCCAGCAGGGACTGGGTTTTAGCTGAGCCACCCCCGTGGAACAGGCAGAGCTCGTCCCCTGCCTTCCAGCCGGGTCTTCCCCAGCATCTTCCAGTTCAGAGGTGGGAGGAAGGGCAGTGGAGAGGATCCTGACCCCCTGCCTCTGGGCTGGGCTGGAGGTTGCTCAGCACCCAGCATAACCTCCTACTACCATAACCTCCCAGTGCCCCTGCATATATTTTTGCTCCACTGCAATAATATTCTGCACCGGTGACATGTGAGGCGTCTGAGATGGGGCACAGCACCACGGAGTGCTTCAGTACCAGTGAAAAAAAAAAAAAAAAAAGGGATTTCCCTTCCTTAAAGGGGCACAAATAGCATAAAGTTCGTCTGCATGTGAAAAAAAAAAAAACTTTCCCTGGAACCAGCCCTGGCTGTGAGCAGGAGCTCCCCTTTGGAGCGCTCATCCCCACGCATCTGACATTAAACAGAAGTAATTCCTCGTCCTCCAGGGCTCCAGCTCTTGGCTGAACACACCGAAGGGACTGTGAAGCGAGCGGGGGATGCCCGGGGAGCCGGGTGGGAACTGATGGAACCTGAGGTGGTTCTCCCTCCCTCTCTTCCTTTTCTATAAGCACTTATGTAGCTTTAAAAAAAAAAAGATAAAATGGATCCTTTCTTCTTTTCATCTGGCATTTGTCATCAGGAAAGAGGCTCTCAAAATGGCTTTGCAAGGAGCTAGGCATATTCTCTCTCATTTTGCTTCCAGATCAAACTGCTCACAATGCAAGTCTGAAGAGGATTGTTTTTCTTGCCTTTTTTTCTACTTCTCATCCCCAGCTCTCTCTGGTGGTTCTTCTAGCTTGATTTAAACTCCAAGGGGTCTCTCCGGGTTCCTCTCAGCATTGCCAGGCAGGCGTTGGAGGCAGAGATGCCCCTTGTGGCACCCGGGGCAGAGGAGATGCCGGCTCCGGCTCTGTGTGCAGCGGGGCTGGGGAACTGAGCTGAAGCGAGCCCTGCGGGATGGAGCCGGGGACAGGAGGCAGGTTTTCTCTCAGCTTTTGGGCAAGTCATCCCTTTGTTCTGCTCTTCCATGCAAGGCTGAGCTCTTGCTGGGCTCCTGAGCACCAGGCTGTCCGCGGCAGGAGCTCACAGCCAGCGGCACGAGCATCTCCAGCTCCTGCCCCGCAGCCATGCTGAGGGCAGGCTGAGAGCAGAAGCACGGGGCAACGCGCTGCCAGATTTCTCAGCCAGGTGATGTTCACGTAGCCCAGGGCAGGAAAAAGGGTTAGCTACCGACTGGGCTCAAGCACAACAGGGGATGCAGGTGTCAGGGCTGAGCACGGCACAGCATCACCGGCGCTGGCGCTTCGTTTCCACACCTGGTTGGCACGCTGGGGGGAATAAATTCAGCTCTGGCAGAAATAATTCTTGGCAACTTCGCATTTCCGAGCCAAGCACTGAGTTGGTTCCTCTGTGCTTGTGGGGTTGATGATTTATTTTTTTTAACACTGGAAGGAAAGGTTTTCCTGTGAATTCTCCGCGAGCTGTGCGTGTGTCCATTTGTCTGTCTTTAACCTGCTGTCCTGGTGAGGGTTTCTTGATGTACAGCTAAGAGGCAGAGGGAGCATCGATACTCGGCTTTGAGGAGGACCTGTGGGGAGAAGAAGGGAGAGAGGGAGAGCACGGAATTAAAGAGTACAGGTTTCTAAGCCCAACGGCACTTCGATCCAATTTCCCAGCCGCTCCCTTCGGCACACTTGTTGGGTCAGTTAGGACGGAGAATAGGATTATTGACCTGAAAGAGGCTGCAAAGGAAAGGTGGAGTACAGCTGAAGGTAAGGAGAGGGGAGGCAGGAGACAAGGAAAGTAGAGGGTGAGAGCGAGCAAGGCTGGCCCTGCTTCCTCTCCTCTCGTTTCCCGGTGAGGAGCTGACAGAAGCAGCCCCAGCCTCCCTTAGCACCCCACAGCAGCTTCCAGGTGTGCCTTGTCTTTGTAAATTCAGAACTCCAATTCACCTCCAGGCGGAGGACCAACATTAGGCTGCTCTGCTCCTCCATCAGCATCCCTGGCTCGATGCGGCTGGGGAGGAATGCCCCTTTTTCTGACTCAGATGTTTGCTCTACGTATGTGCCCGGGTGTATATATAGACATGCAAAATTTGCCCGTGTGCATTTAGGCACTTCTTTGCAAATATAATTATACCCCATTATTGGCTTTTGTTTCTTACAAATTGCTGACAATATGTGCACATTTTTGTTGGGAGGAGGGGAAAGAATTACTTGAGTAATTTTTAATTGCCTAAGAGAAGTAATTACTTTACTTTGCTTCAGTAATTAAGAATAACCAGGCCATGTGTGTCGGTTCCTAACACGCAGGCTTTTTTATTTTTATCTGCCTTTGTTCATTTATTCTGTGTACCTCTAGACTTAGCTTTGCATGATTCCAGCTTCACACTTCTCTGACTCTGCTGACACGGGCAGGCCAGAGATGGCAGGGCTGTAAATTAGCACCACTTTACTCGAGCTGCAGTTACAATTAACACCGGCTGATCAGCCAGGAGTTACACGGGCAGGAAATTGGAGTAAAGCAGGGTTAGGTTGGTGTCCCATTCCCGTATTTTCCATCAAATGGAAAGTTAAGGCTGGAGAAACACCCTGAAGATGAGGCTGGTAGGGGTGAGCTAGCTGGAACAAACCCATCAGCTGGCTGTTTTACACCATGCTTGCACCTGCACGGGGATTGTGCTGGGAAATGAAGCACTGTAAGGCTCCCAGCCTGTGTTCTGGACAGGGAGAACATGGACTAAAAGCGCTCCACATCCCATTAGCCAAACCCAAGGGACTAGATGTGACCCAAATATTGCCAGTCTCCCTTGAAATCACCGAGAACAAAAGATCCGTGCAAAGAGCCGATCCTCATCACGCAAAGGATTTAGCCGGAGACACCCCAGGCTTTTCCCCGTAACGCTTCAGCCCGAGGGTTTGGTTTCAAGCCTGACTACGTGGCCATGGACGGGTGTTTTCCAGCCAGCACCACCAGGATCTGGACCTGCCCAAGGGCAGGAGCAGAAGCAGCATGTCAGCATCACCCCTGCAGGGCTTCTTCGCCCTCCCGAGCACCACCTCCGGGCTCTGCCACGCTCTTTCTCTCCCCTAGGCCAAACGGGACGCTGCCTGGGAGCGTGGAAATCCAGAACAACACCATCTACTTCAAAGGTCCCGTCTCCTACAGCGTGGCTGGCACCTACATCTGCGAGGCCTCCAACGCCATCGGGACCCGGTCGGGCTTGGTGGAAGTCAATGTCACAGGTAGGAAAGCACTCGGCGTGCTCTGGAAGAGGAGGAGGAGGTGGGGAGAGGAGGTGGGTGCGAGCTGCTGACCTCTACCAGCCAGCGATGGCTTCTTTGTGTCTGTCTGAACCCCTGGTGTCGCCGGGGGGGGGAGAGTCGCGGTGCAAAGGCAGCAGGGGGTCTCTGCTTTCTCCTGGGTTTGCTTGTATTTTTTCTCCTTTCCTCTCGTCGTCTTTTCCTTTTTACACCAAGACGCGCTCGGTCTCGTTCCCCTCGTCTTCTTCTCTGCTTTGGGCTCGGATGGCTCATTGGACGTGTTAAGAGCTAAGACGTGTCAGGGAAGTGTTTGCTGGAAGGTGGAAGGAGTGGGATGAGGACAGAGGCTGCCACCAAAGCAGTAAAGCGTGAGATGGGCGAGTCATTTGTTCGGGTGTGTGGCGTTTCTGACGGCAGAGAGCTCGGGTCAGTTCTTAATTGTGCTCCTCCTCTGTCCATGCACTTGCTGGCCTGTGCCAGGAGCAGCACCCCCGGGTGCAGGCAGCGGGATGTGGTGCTGAGCGGGGCCCTGAGGGACAGGGGAAAGGATTTGACAAGCTGCAAATCAACGTGGACACAGGAAGGGAAAAAAAAAAAGGCACACGGATATGTTGGGTGGAGAAGGTGATGCCCAGAAATGGACAGGGAAGCTCGCGCCGCTCCTTGGGGGTAGGAGCGATGGATGCACTGGGTCAGGAGGTGGCAGCTGGGCAGTGACCCTAAGTTGTTGCACCAGGGAGGCTTGCTGTGGGTAAAGGAGCTCTCAGGGAGGCACAGGAGGGATCAAAGACCTGCCACAGCTGCCCGGGGCACCTGCCTGGTAGCTGGGGCGATGCGCTTGGGCTCCATGGTGGGCTCCTCCGGGTGCCCCCTGTCCCCAGGGGACAACATCCAGGCAGCACAAGCTAGCGGGGCTCACGCTGGGTGCACGGGGGTGCCGGGGCTCCAGAGCTGTGCCCCCCAGGGCTGTGGGTGCACAGGAGGGCTGGGGGGCAGCAGTGGTGAGCACTGAGCCGGTGAAACTGGGGGAACTGGGCGGCTGGCCTCCTGCAACCAGCCGTGACACCGCACCCGGCACCCTCGCCGCTGCCTTCCCCTCGCTGTGACGTGGGGAAAGCGGGCTAATCTTCCTCTATCCGAGCGCTCGGAGGTCAATGGATGGGATGTGCTAATTAGATGCTAATTATGAAGTATTTATTTATGATCATTATCACTGTGGCAGGCCTTTAATTCACACCTCCTGTCCTGGATCCGTGCCTGCTGAGTTGTTCCCGGTACATGCTTTTCTCTGGGGGATTTTTTGTTTGCCTGGGGAAGGAACCAGGCTGACAGAGCTCTTTGCTGAGCACGGACGTGGGGCAGCACCCGCCCTGCCCCATCCCAGCCCAAAACCCCCAAAACAAGGGCAAGGTCGTGGCCAAAACCCGTCCAGCTGCTGGAGGTGCCCACCAGAGCGCCGTGTTCCCGGGGCTCTGCAAACTGCCGGCCCCACAGCAGCAGCGCACCTCGGGCACCTGTATGGCCACGGGCTCCTCTGGGGACATGGGGTTTTGGTTCCCCCCTGGGCTTCGGTGGATGCCCCCGTCCCGGTGGTTTTCCGAGGAGAGGCAGAGCATCGTTCTCATGCTCGACCGGAGCAGCACTGGCAAGTGGAGTGGGCACTGGCGGGGTTCCTAGGGAACAACTTTGGGTGGAGGTCTGCCCGTATTCCCAGTTTATTCCCAAAAATCCAAATTGTGGTGCTGAGATTAAGCAAGAGGGACGGAAGGACACACCAGCAGCCCCCGGTAGGAGCAGGGAGCAGCCAGCACGCTAAGCCAGGGCTCCACCGTGTTAAAAAAATTAAAAACCACCACGCTTTTAATAATTCATTGGATCTGAATATGTTTATCCAGCTCTCCCTCAGGACCGATTAGGCCAGTGCTGGGGAGGGCTCAGCCGCCCTCTCTCAGCTATTGCAGGTACATTTGTTTGGGTCTTGCAGACAATTTAGGGATTGTCAGCAGACCACGAAACATCTTTCAAGAGATGCATGCCATAAACGGAGTTCAATCTAGTGAGCAGCCAGCCTGGGGAGGAAAAAAAAAAAAGAAAAACACAAAAAACCACAGAAGGTTGGTGCAGAGAAAAACCTGCAGCAGCCGCCCAGCATCCTCCATCCCAGCCCCCGGGAGGAGGAGCAGGGCTGGGTCAGCCCCGATTCGTTTCGGGGGGAGGCGGCTGCACGCTTCTGTTCCAGTTCGAGCGTATTAAAGGGCTTGATAAGTGGAAATTTAATATTTTATTCCTGCAATCTGTTCCTGTAATAGCTTCTCCTGCCTTGCAGGACCTTTGTCAGTCGCAGCCAAGCCATGTAGTGTGACATGTAGCTATTTATTACGGGCGGGCGGGTGACAGAATAAAAAGCTGGGGGTACAGACTGCCCGGGGCTGCCCGCGTGCCCTGCGTGCTTGCACACGCGTGTGGCAGCCCTGCACGGAGGGGAGGTCCCATCCGTGTGCACGGCTGCGTGCGACCCCCAAAAGCTGCGCGCCTTTTGTGAGGCTGCCCTGCTGCGCGGCCGCGCGTGAGCGTCGGTGCACAGGCACGTGGGAGCACGCACGTGTTGGTGGGGATGTGCCGGGGCGGGCCTGCTGGTGTGCGGCAGCGTTCATTGCCCTGCGGTACGATTATTGTACGCCCTGGCCCTCGGGCATACCCTGCGGGGTTGGGGGTATCCGTGCGCTCGTGCCATGGCTTCAGGAGGAGGAGGATGCTCTCACAGCTTCGCCTCTCCAGCAGGCAGGCTTCAAAGCTGAGAGAGAATCGCAGGGCTGGAGCTGGTGGGTGCCCCCCGGGTCGGCAGGGGACAGGGCTCCACGTGTGTGCGCCCTGCAAGAGCGGTGCAAGGACGGGAGGCTCCGTGCTGGCCCGTGCGGGCAGCGCCAGCCTCACTGTGCCCATGGGCAGCTCTGGAGCCCTGCCTGCGGGGGGGGGAGAGCTGCAGGAGCTCGCAGCAGGGAGTTATTTACGCACCGCCAGCCAGCCCAGCGCAGCAAGGTCGCAGCAAACAGCCCGTGGGGTTGTGATGGGCTCCGAGCACGAGAAAAAGCGCTCTCTGGGCAGCGTCACAGCCCGTCCCCCGGCAGGTGCACCCCAGCCCCGCCAGCACCCAGCACCCAGGGCTGCTCCAGCTAAGAGGACGCAGGGCAGGGGGCTAAGGGCAGCCGGCCGGGGGGGCTCTGCCTGATGCTGACCCTCCAGACGGCGTCTGCTGCACCCCATCTGCTGGCACCCGTGCCAAAGGCCCCCGCGGGAGCGGCGCCTGATCGACAAGCGGTAGGTGACCTGGCGGGGAGATTAAAACCTCAGGCTCGCTCGGCATCTGGCCTGAAAGCCGTCACACTCTGACACGCCAGCGGCAGCTGCTGCGCTGCTGGATTAGTCGCCAGTGGTTTGTTCTCCCCCCCCTCTGCCTCCTCTCCTCCCTGCGCCGCTGCGGCACAAGGAGAGCGGGAGTGCCCTGCTCGGGGACGGGAAGGCAGGACCCCGCCGCAGCAGGAGGTGGGGTGATGAGGAGGAGAAGAGCAGCAACGCCACCAGGTTCTCCAACCAGCCCTGCCTGGGCTGGGGCAGGCACAGAGGTTTCTCCCTGTCGTGACTCATGAGCAGAATGGGTCAAAGTCCCGGGATAATTTGACGTGGACACTGCTTGCACGGGACGGGTTGCCGCCAGCAATCTGTCTCCTAAAAATAATAAAATGAAACCACTGCGTTTGCTTGGTGCCACCCGGGAGCTGGGAACCTCTCGGTTTTAGGGCTCCTGCTCCTCCCCAGAGCTGCTGCTCGCCCCTGCCAGCTGCTGCTGCTGCGGGGGGGGCTCTGCGAGGCAGGAGGAAATCCAGAGCCTTCTTCTGGAGGAGCTCCCTGCAGGGAGCAGCTTGGGCTGGCACATATCCGAAAGGTGATTTCTCATGGAGTTTGACATTTGCCTCGATGCCTCCGGCTCCAGTGAGAACCTCAGCTGGTGCTGAGCTTCTCCTTGGCCCTTGATTGAAGGGAAGAGGATCGGATTGTGACTTCACGAAGAGACATGTCCGCAGGAAGCAGCACCTTTTAAACTATCCAAGCAGTGCGGTGAGCAGGAGGGCTTTTGAAAGGGCTTTCCTGTATATCATAGAAGAATAATCTGGTGGCTAAAAATACATTTTTTTTCTGATTGGGGCCCTTCCTGCCCTTGGGAGCAGGCTCTTGTCCCTGTGGGTTCTCTGATGTCTAATGAGGTTTAGGTGCCACCTCTGCCGGGGATCCCACCTGGGATCTCTCCGAGAGCTGTGCGATTGGGATAATCCTGGCCCCTTCTCCATCAGATAGTACAGAAATTGGCCAGCAGGTTCAAAAAGCCGTAGCTGAGGGACGGATGGGCGGGCGGCGTGGTCTGCATAGGTCCCTTTTTGTGCTGGAAACCAGCCATTAACAGAAAGGAGCGATTTTACCACGTGCATTTCCTGAAGCCACCCTCGTGATGGGGACGGTCGGCTTCGTCCGCGCTGCTACGCCCCTGGGCGCTGCCAGCTCCCGGTTCCCAGCAGCCGGAGAAGCCCCCGAGCCCCCTCCCGGGGGAGGCAGGAGCAGGACAGGGCGATGCTGGTGGGATCAAAGGGAACCGGAGCGAAGCCCTGGGGCCGTCCCCAGCCTTCCAGCTCCCAGCTGCCGCCCCGAGCCGTGCGGGAGCTGGCACGGGGACAGGGAGCTGGGCTGAAAGCAACAGCTGGCAGAGCCGGGCAGCGGGCAGATAGTGTTGCTGCTCTAATTCCTATTCACACAGCGCTCCCTGTTTTTATGAGGGCTGGGGAGGGGGGAGCAGGAGGAGGGGAGGCTCTTTATGCTGGCATTAAAGCCGGGCTTGTTCCCCCTCCCTGCGCCCTGCCGTCTCCTGTTTCCCCGCTCCGCTTTTCACAGCGGCTTCAATTCTCTCCAGACTCTTCCTAATGGATTTCGCACATGGGGGCCCCCAGCACGCTCAGGCATCACACCGGTCTCCGAAAATTTCACGCGCCCCTCGGACACAAAAAGGGGATCCTTTTCCCACACTTCCCCCTCTCTCCCCGGCCCGCGCCTGCGCCCTCCTTTACACCCCGTGCGCGAAAGCGGGCGGGCAGCACCCTGCCTCCCCTTCCTGGGGCTGGCGACAGTGGCTGCGTGCCGAGAACCAGCCCCGTCCCGAGCCACGAGGGAGCCTGGCGGTGTCCTCAGTGTCCTTGTCACAGCACAGGGGCACCCAAGGGTCCCTCTCCCATCCCGGCTCATCCGAGCCTTGCAGCCCGCAGGAGGGTGCCCGGCGCCCAGAGGCCACGGAGAGGGGCGCAGGGAGGCAGCGGTGGTCTGCACCGCCATCCAGCGGCGGTGGCACGCCTCGGCCCGCCCTGGATCACTCTTTCCTCTTTTTTTTACCCATTTTTAATGCCCCCCCCCCCCCCCCCACACACACACACCAGGCTTGGCCCCGTTCCCCCTCTGCGCCCCCTGAGCCCCTCGGTCCCGCAGCCTCGGAGTGCGGGTGGGCGACGGAGGGGGACCGGTTTGGGGAGGAAGGGGGTGATTTTGGCTGCGGGCTTCCCGTCTTTCTAATCCCTCTCTTCCCACGGTTTGGTTTTGGTTTTCTCTGGCATGGGAAGTGGGCCACTGCGAGGAGGACGGGGATGGGAGCTGAGCAGAAAATAGGTTCAGCCGAAGAAGGTGTGAAAGCCCAAGAGCGGCGCGTTGGCCGCCGTGTCCGCGGCGGTGGCCCTGGCACGGGGGTGGCAGGTAGGCGAGCGTTATCTCAGGGGCGGGCAGCGCAAAGGGCAGGAGAAAATAAATATCTACGGGAGAGGTAGGAAAACATTCGCCCTTCCGTTTCGTGCCTCCAGCCCGGGCTGATAACGAGGCTCGTCATGGAAAAGTGGGCCAAGCGCCTTTGGAAGGAGTGCGCAGAGCTTCAGATCAGAGCTGTAGGTGGGGGAAAACATCACCGACATCGCCCCCGGGGTGTGGGGCGGCTCGCTGGCCTTTCCCTGCACCCCTCCAGCTCCAGGCTTTGGGGTCTGGGCTCCACGGGACTGCAGGGCTGGGGCGGGAGCTGGCACGGGCAGGGCTGGATGCTGCGCGGATGCTCGCGTGGTAGAAGCGGAGCCCTCGGCAGCCAGGACTAGCAGGGGATGGACGTGACATTTCTTGCTGGCTCGGCAGAGAGGCTTTGCATTAAGCAGCTGGCTATGACAAGCCTTCTGTTGAAGCAACATGTGGTTTTGGCTTCCCAGAGCCCAGCCTCAGCTCCCTGTGCTGAAATGCATGCCCTCACTGCTGCTCCGGGGGCTGTCTTTGGAAAGAGATGCTGACTCCTGCCTGCGCGGCATCTTTCTCCTTGTTCTGGCTGCAGCAGGGAGCCTTCCATCTGCCTGCCCCCCAGCCCGTTCTGCCCACTGTGCTGCTCTGCGCCTGCTTTCAGGCTCGTGAGGCTTTGCTCGAGGCAAGTCAGCGCTGCAGAAACCACGATGCTGTTGCTGGGACGATGTCTCAGGAAAGGCAGGAGTGAAACAGCTCTCAGGCACGAGCAAAACGCTCGCGCCAAAAAGATCAGGCCAGCAATTGCTCGGGTTCAGAACCCTTGTCCAAAACGTGCAGCTGTTTTCTGCAACTGCCTCTGCGGAGAGGAAGCAAACGCTTTTCTCCCCTCTCCCGTTGTGGCCAGGCTAACTTGTGCTGCAGGGCAGCCCCGCTCCCTGCACTGCTCTCCCTTGTTCAGGATTTCCTGCCCTAACGCAGAAACTTGGCTGCCAGCAGCAGACTCCCACGGGCCCGTGACGAGGGGACAGAAGGCAGATTCAGCCTCGTATCCGCTTTCTTTCAACCCCTCCCAGCCCATCGCCCATCCTGGCTGCTCTCGTAGGAGGACGTGCTGAGGTCGCTAGTCCTTCTGCGCCTGCCGGGTAAAAAGTGAGGGCCGGGAGGGTCCTGAGCAGCGTTAAGGGCTTGTGGCTCCGAGCAGGGCTGGGAGACAGGGCTGGGGTGTGGAGGGAGCGGCGTGAGGGGGCCGAGCTCGGCGTGCGAGGGCAGGGCTGGTGGTCGGAGCAGCCCAGGTGCCGTGCTGCTGGTCCTGGGATGCGGCTGGGTGCCAGTCCCGCGGTCTGTTCATGCTGTCAGTGTTTCCTCTCCCTCTCCTCTCCCACTGCCCATGTGGATGGGGGTCAGGGTTGGAGGGTCCGGGCACAGCAGAACCCAAAAGGGACCGGCATCATGCAGGATGGGCGCTGGGGACCCCCCCTTCACAATGCCTAGGGGTGCCACGGGGTGTTAACCTGGCATCTGCTGCTGAAATTCGGAGGCAGGTGAAGGACAGAGACAGCCACCTGGTGCCTGAAGCCTCCCGGACACCGCTGCTCGACGGGCAGCTGGAGAAAGCAAGCAGAGTTTGGCCAGGGGCTGTGACTGCGCCGAGGGAGGGCTGGGAAGGGTGACTTACGTCCCGGATCAGACTTTTATCTGTGCCAAAAAGCACGGCTCAAACTGCGTGAAAGATGAGGGAGCCGCTTTCCCGTCCCTCTCCTTCTCTTTTTAGCACTGTTTGTTTACGAGCGGGTCAGGGTGTCTGTCGGAACAAGATTAGCTTGAGCCGTGGCACCGTGCCGGCCGCAGGAGCAGAAGGGGGGGGGAGGTTGGTGTCCCTGCGCCGCCGGGCAGCCAGCCCCGACCCCGAGCATCACCGCACGGCCGTGGGGTGTGGGTGGGGGGCGACGAGGTGCTGCTGCCCTCGGGGTTGGGCTCAGGGTGGGCTGGGACGCCGAGGAGGGGGACGCGGAGCACCGCAGCCGCTCGGTGCCCGCCGCTGGGTGGGTTTGGGGTCCTGCTCCCCGCGCCGGAGCATCGTAGGGCTGTCGGCACGCGTGAAACCTCCCCGTAAAACGGAAAGCGCCCGGACCGATGGCGTCGGGGGTGTGGGATCCGAGCACGCCTGGAGGAACTGGGAGGGGGTGGGGAGGGAAACGCCGCTTCCAGCCTGCTGGGCTCCTGCATGCAGCTTGGCGAGCTTGGCACGGCATGGCCGCATCCCCTTGCTGGGGCAGAGCTCCTGCTCTGACCCCTGCTCTGACGCACCCTTCTCCCCTTTCCCTGCTTTTTCCCTTCCCTGTTCCTTACCCTCATCTTCCCACCCCCACCCCCACCCCACCCAAAAAAAAAAGGCAATGAGAGCATGGAGGGAGGGCGCGTTTCCGCATGGTTTGACACTGTTCCCCCTTCCATCTGTCTTTTCCTACCCAGAATTTCCCTACACCCCGTCTCCAATCGATGATCGCAAATCCATGGTGCAGCCGAACATCCCCACCCCCGTGATCGGGGGCATAGTGGGAGGCGTCTCGCTGGTCCTGGTGGTGGCCGTGGTGCTCTTTGTGGTACTCCGGCGCCGGCGTCACACCTTCAAGGGTGACTACAGCACAAAGAAGCACGTGTACGGCAACGGCTACAGCAAGGCCGGCATCCCGCAGCATCACCCCCCCATGGCCCAAAACCTGCAGTACCCCGACGACTCGGACGACGAGAAGAAGCCGGGCCCGCTGGGCGGCAGCACCTACGAAGACGAGGACGAGGACGCGGGAGGCGAGCGCAAGCTGGGCGGCCCCAACAAGTACGAGGAGGACGCCAAGCGGCCTTACTTCACGGTGGACGAGGGCGAGGCGCACCCCGAGCCCTACGACGAGAGGACACTCGGCTTCCAGTACGACCCCGAGCAGCTCGACATCGCCGAGAACATGGTGTCGCAGAACGACGGATCCTTCATTTCCAAAAAGGAGTGGTACGTGTAGCTCGCCTCCTGGCTCCAGCCACGCGCCCGCACGCAGACACGCGCCCGCCAGCTCCCCCCCGCGTCGCCGCCGAGCCCAGCAGCGGGGCCCCCGCGCCCCCCGCACGCGCCCCCCGCACGCCCCCCACGGACTTCGGAGGCTCCGGCGCTGGCGAGCGGGTGGCCGGGGGGGGTGGACATGGGGGGGGGGGGGGGGGCGCGGGGGAAAGCTTTGCTTACGGATCGTTTTTTGTTTTGTTATTTTTTTTTTGGGGGGGGGGGGGACGGGGGGACGGGCCGGGAGGTGGGAGGTCGGGTAGTTATTTTCTCGGTTTTGGTTTTGCCTTTTTAATTTCTCTCGACGACTTTTTCGTCCCCTTCTGTGGTGTTTGTATTGGTCGGTGGCGTAGGTGTTACTATTTGCTTTAACGACTGGTGCCCAGCCTGTATATTACACTCTGTTCGTGTCTTCATAGCTCAGGGGGCCCTTCGGCCCCGCGTCCCTCCCCGAGGTTCCTCCTCCCACTCCCACGCCCCTGAAACACTGGAATTTGTTTGTATGTTGTCGTCTTCTTCTTTGTTTTAACCCGGGGAGGGGGCCAGCCGGGCTGTCCGCAGGACAGAGGCCAGAGAAGCTCGCGGCGAAGGAAACGGAGGTGCCATTGTCGGGTGGAAGGACTTTTCTTCCTGAGCACGTTGTTCCCAGCGGGGTCTGGGTGCTGTTCCCATCGCCCGCTGCGCGCCTGGGGGACCCGCTCCCAGGTTTTAATGACTCAATAAAAGGAAAATGAGGAGAGAAGGGGGGAGGAAAGCCCCGAAACAAGCCCCGGGTGCGCGGGCTGATAGCAGGGCAGGGAACCGGAGCTGCCATTTTCCTCCTCCCATTTATCACCTCCTGCCTTTTCATTTTCCGTCTTTGTTGGAGCGTTCTTTTTAAAAGAAAGACGAGGAGTATTTATTGCTGACATTTTTCCCCCCCCCCCCCGCGATGGCTCGAAGCAGCGCTGGCCCCTTCTCGCAGCCGCTGCTGCCCTGGCTGCGGGCGCGCATCCTGCAGCCTCCAGCCCCGGGCTGCACCCGGGGGGGCAGCGCTCCCACCCTGCCCGCGGTGCTGCAGGGGCTCGGGACAGGCCCCGTGCTTTTATTATACCACTAAGACTTAATTGTCATGTGTTTACACTTGATTTTTTTTGTGTTTTTTTTTTTCTCTCTTTCTTTCGGTCAGAGCATGCGGGCAGCTCATAACTCTTCTAGCAGCAGCCCGAGCCCGTAGATACGTTGCTTCGCCTGCATTGATCGCCACTTTTCCGATATCCTCTCCCTCTGATAAGCAAAGCCTTGGTAGATAGGGCAGGAGGGAGTGAGCCTGGGGTATTGATCTCGTCCTCCTTCCCCCCGGGCCCCTGCGTTGGGATGGGGGCTCGGACTGCTGCTATCTCTGCTCCGCGGGTAAATGGGACTCCAGGCTCCCGGGCCCTCTGACACTGACCGTATCCAAATCAGATTCACTGGGTTGGGGATTATCGCTCTTCTTCTTCTTTTTTTTTTTTTAATTTTTATTTTATTTGTTTTTTTGTTTTGTTTTTTTAATTTGATGTATAAATAAATCTTTTGTTTGAAAAGAAACCCCCAGTTCTCCGAGCCGTGTTATCACGCGCATCTAAAAATAGCAGGACTAATTCTCCCCCTGCCCTACCCGCTGGGTTTTGTTCCCTAGCATCCAGCGGTTATCCTGCTGCAGGAGGACGGCTGCAGAGCCAGACCCACGCAGATGAGTCAAGGTCAGCTCTCTGATCCAGGCGGCCTCCGGTGCTTTCCTCGGGCGTGCGGCTCTCGGGCCAGGCAGCATCGAGCTCAGCCCGAGCCACCCGCGGTTTGCAGCTCGCTTTTATTGCATTAGCGGTGCACAGGAGTGGGAAATCCAATTGCTGCCCCGGAATCGTGCTGCTGTTCCTGCCAGCCCTGCCTGCTTCCTGGCTGCTGGCAGAACAGCCCCGCGCCGCAGGAAGCGCTGCGTCCGCCTCAACCTTAAGGCTGACCCTTACCAAAAACACGGCCGGACCTTCCCCTGTCCCCCCACCGCCAGCAGGAGCACCCCACAACCAAGCAGCCCCCACAGGGGATGAAATCTCTGCCGTCCCTCCGTCACGGATTGCACGGGGCTGTTGCACGCTGCGGGGGCCAGCAGCGATTCTTCCGCCTCCTGCAGTGCTCCCGGGAGGGCTGATCTGGCAAACTTGCCTTGCGCTGGCTCCCCAGCGTTTCAGAGCCCCAAACTGTTCCCAGTTTGCTGATGCCGTAGTTATTACCCTCACTTTGAGGTGTCGTTTTGGGGGATGTAGCCTCCTTGGCTCGCCCATTGCCCATCTGGGGGCTCGGAAGAACAGGGGACTCGGAGGAAGACGAGGAGATAGCAGGTGGTGCATCGCCAAGGTTCCCTGGTCCTTTCCTCTCCTCCTCGTCCCTGAGCCCTTTGGCATCCCTCCCTTGGTGCACTCGTCCCCAAATGCCACCTCAGGGCACTGATTTGCTTCTTGCCGTCCCTTTCAAGGTTGGCTAACTGGCCAAAAGGACTCTTGGGGTGGTAATTACCAAGTGATTAGCCATTAATCTATAGCAAGGTAGAAGAAAGAAGTGTGTGTGGGGGGGAAGCGCTGCAGATTGATGTTTCATCTGAGAGCTGTTTTGATCCGGTAACAGCCTCACTCCCTCCTCTGGGTTAAATTGCTCGGAGGGGGCCCTTGCAGGTGATTAGAGCAGGGCTCGCTCCAGCTGCAGGATAAAAACCGTCCCTGTCCCCACCTCACACGAGGCTGTGTGCACCAGGGGTCCCACCAGGAGCCCCTCCGGCTTCCCAGGAGGGTCTCAGCTGACCCAAGCCCAAGCCCCCTGCTTCTCCCCTCCCGTGCCACCACAAAGTGCCGAGGAGGTGTAAAACGGCCCCGCTGGGCCCGGCCGAGGGCAGGCAGGAGGCTGGGACCCCCCTCCGAGCACGTCCCTGTCCTCGCCCACCCATCACCTGCTGCGGGCATGGCATTGCCCAGCCTTGCCTGGGTGCCAGGAGCTGCTGGAAATGCCCCGACTGATGCTGCAGCTCGTTAGTTGAGCTGGCTTCGGGCTTGGAAGGGGTCCCCAGAGAGCACCAGCGCCCTGCTCGGGGACCGGCTGCTGGCAGAGCGCCTCGGAGGCAGGGACAGTTGCCTTACCTCCGCTCGAAGGGATTGATCCCCGTGCAGATCCTTTCCCCGGGTTCTTCCCTGTGAAAAGACAACGCAGCGTGGCGCTTCTCCCTCCCCAAACCTCGACCCTGGGGGGGCAATTTGGGGCAACACCGCAGCACCTCCGGAGTCAGCCGGGTGGGCAGGAGAGGCGGGCAGGGAGCTGGGGGCTGCCCCGAGCCCCCCGGGCATCCTGGTGGATCTCACCCAGCGGGACAAGGGCCGAGCCCCAGCTCCTTCCCTCTGTGTGCCCAGGAGCAGGCACATCGGTGTCACAACCCCAAACAAATCCTATAGTTTATGTACAGACACCCCGGCTGTTTTCCTGCTGGGGCTTACGTCTAGGATTATTCATTGCAATTCACCCTAGTGATGTTATTTTCCCTTATTTAATTACTTTTTTTTTTTTCCCCCCACGGTTGTTAAATCATTTTCATTCAGTCCAGGGAAAAAAAAAAAATAAAACCTGAAGATTTCTTTAGTAAAAAAAAAAAAAATCAAACTCAAATGGTAGCACCAAATTGATTGCAAAGACACGAGGGACAAAGGGAGCCATTTTCCTGGTGTTGAGTCAAAAAAAAAAAAGAAACACAACTGTTCAGCAGAAATCACCGAGGGGTTGAGGGGGGGAGAGAGAGCGAGAGAGAGACTCAAAAGATTGATCTTCAAGCAATTAGAGAAGGGAATGCAATTAGAAAGGGGGCTGCAGATCTCCTTCGCTGTTTGCCTTTCCCGAACACAAGCACACAACACGCGGATTTGGGCACTTTCAGGCTCAAAGCTCAGAGGGAAAGCCCCCGTGGCCGAGAGGAGGGGAGATGGGTGAGGGCATCGTGCCGGCAGCTGCACGAAGCTGGGGGGGGGTCCCAAATGGGTCGGGGGTCCCAGGAAGAGGAGAAGCAGGGGGGATGCTGGCGGTGAGGGGCTCGCAGTGGCACCCGGTGCTGGGGAGCCACGAAATGTGCTTGGGGTGAAGGCAGCAGGCATGCGGAGCCGGATCCTCGCTGGCACACCCCGGTGCTGGCCGAGGTGTTCTCGCTGAGGATCTGCTTTGTCTTTCCTTTTGCCTTTTTTATTTTATTTTTTTTTAAAACGCGATTCCTTAACTCCGGTGATTTTATCTCGTTTTCTTCCTCCTCTTGCTGTAATTATCAGTGTGGAATAAAGACTGCAGACAGACAAACAGCCCCAGCCCCACTTCTTTTTCTTTTTTTTTTTTTTTAATCTGTGTTGTAAGTGCTTTTGTAAAAAATAAAAAATAAAAATAATAATAATAATAATGTAATGGACTTTTATGATTATTTTTGTTTTTTGTTTTCCATCCTTTGTAATAATTTGTTTGTTTGGGGTCCAGGGGGACATTTTCATGGTTATAATTTGTGTGGGCGGGGTGTTGCATCACCCTTCCTTTTACTTGTACAAAAAACAATAGTGGCTCAGCTGTGGAAAAAAAAAATGTACTTTTTTATAAATAAAGAATTTTAAAAAAAGAAACCCTCTCCTCTTTTTGTGCATCTCTGACCGCGTCGTTCTGCATCCCGTGGCTCGTAGCTGTCAGGAGTGGTGGGGGCAGGAACGGCATCTGCTCCCCAGCATCCCGGGGCTGCTCCCGTGCTCTGCAGCGCTTCGCAGTGGGAATTGGGAATTCCTTGTGGATGAAGGCAGAGGCTTAGGAGAGCTCCGAAACAAGTTTGGAGATCTTGTAAGCCTCCCAAAAACAACACCCGAGAAGGTGGACACGGAACGATGGCCTTTGCCGTTGAAGTGGGTGGTATTATGAGAAATTCTTGGGCAACGGATTCAAAATAAATAAAAGGAGAGGGATTTTTTCCCTGTTTATAGTGTAAAAAATAAAAGTTTTGGTTTTTTTTTTTCCTGTTTACAGTGTAAACAGTGAAATTCCTTGTCAAAGGATGCTGCTGAGGCTGAAACTTAGCCTAAGCTGGAAAAGTGACGAGAAAAGCCAATGGAAGAAAAATCCATCAAAGGCTATTAAACTGGTGACAGTCGCTAGCTTGGGAAGTTGTTAAGCTGCTGCTAGCCCTGGCGGATGGGCGGGCTGTGGCAGAAGTGTCAGAGCACCCCGGGGCACTCCTGTGCCTTCTCCAGGCACGTGCAACGAGCCGCTGGCAGGGACAGGACACCGGCCTGGGACATTTGGGCTGAGGTTGTAGGATGCTCCTGCAGCACAGCGCTTGGCTACCGTGGTGATCGGGCACCAAAACCGAGCAAAAGCTGTAGGGATGCCCGGGGTCCTTTGGGAGGAAAGATCAGTCAGGTCGCTGGTTTGCCTTTCTCTTTTCGGCCAGCTTCGTCGCTGTGAGCGCACGCTGCAAAGGCAGCCTCGTTCCCAGAGATCAAGGCAGACAGCCCTGCGAGTGCCGGGGTTTTGCAAGGGAGTGAGAGACAAAGGAAGCAAGAGATCAGAGAAAATGCCCACGTTCTTCCTTGCGCTGATACCAGCAGGAGCTTTGCCATGCCTCTGGCCTGAAGAAGGCTCCCAGGGAAAGCATCCTTGTGCCCGACTGCAGCACGTGGCTCGCTGCTGGAGGCACGAACCAAAACCCAGCACTCCCTGCCACTGGGGGAGAGGACGGGGGATCCTGAGCCACGCCTGAGCCTGACCTGGTCTCCTCCGGGAAGGGATGAGCTGGATGGAGAGGGAAGGTTTGGGGTTAGGCACCAAGGAGAGGTTTGGTGCAGCCTGTGGGCTCCCCGTCTGCAGGCACAGCAGCCGGGGTAGCTGGTGGATGGATGGATGGATGGATGGATGGATGGATGGATGGACGGACGGATGGGTGGAGGCTGTGTGTGTGCCTGGCAGGCAGCTCCCCGGAGCCCTGCCCTTGAGCATCGCCCCCAAATGTGAAGGGGGAAAAGCCAGGAAGACTTGTCATCAGGCTGTGCCATGGCCGAGGGGGTTGTGACCGCTGTCCAGGCTGGATCTGTGTGTTCCTGTAATTACCGCCCTTGTTTTCCCCTTTCTGCCAGCCCCTCCCAGCAAGGACAGACGTTGGAAGCGTAGCTTTGCTTCAGCTGCAGCCGCTTGGGTCAGGAGCCCCAGGAGGGGAGCATCCCGCAGGGCTGGAGCCCCCGCAGCTGGCCCAGCCCCATCAGCCAAGTCTGGGGTGGGGGTAAAAGGGGAGGAAGGAAAGGAGCACTGGGGAGCTGGGGGTCGAGGATGGTAAAAAGGAGAAGAGGAGGCGCTGCCTGTGCCCGTGGTCCTGCTGGGATGAGCCCCTGGGAAATGCTGCGCCGATTTCCCAGGCCGTGCCTTACAGTTAAGCGATGATGGATAAAACCCATGGCGGGGGGCCTCTTCTGGGCAGCTCCGGTTGCAGAGCGCTGAGCGCGGCGGGAGCTGACTCCCCTGGAGCACCCCCAGGTCTCGTGTTTCTCTGGAACAAAACAGAACCACGTTGGGGGCAGGAACGCCAGCAATGCATGCAGCAAAGGTGGCAGCGTGGCTCGGATCTCTTCTCACAGCCACAGCTCTGCAGGCGAGCGCTGCTGGCCACGAAAGCAACTTCAGAGGCCGGTCAATGAGCAGAGCAATGGGGAGGCAGTGGAGGAGTGAGGTCAGGGTGGCGGGGGATGAAAAAGGGGATCGCGTTCACCCCAGCTGAGAGCTCCGAGCAAGCAGCAGGAGATGTACCTGCCTGGAGCTGGTTGTGCACGGGGTGCAGGGCACAAATATCCATGATGAAGGTACAGAGCCAGGCTCCCTGTTGGTGTAAGCACACCCAACTTTTCTGACTACGACGGAGTTATGCTCATTTCCACGCACGCAGATTAACGTAGCCTAAGCAGGATTTGTAGCGAGTGAGAGTGAGACACAGCCCCGCGTAATCAGGGAACCACCAGGCAACCTCCCCGACACCCCTGGGCACCGGCACCTGGGAGTGTCCCTTCTTGCTGGGACTGAAGCCTTGCACACCGCTTACAACCAGGTGGATCTCCCAGGGATCCGCTTCTGTGGCTGCAAGGGCCAGAGGTTCCCAATTCCCTGCGAGGTGAGAGGTTCAAGGCAGAGCACCCAAGGTCACACATCCCTCCGAGTCCCCTACAGCTGGTGCCCAAAAAGTCGAACCGAGAGAACCTCGCTGCTTCAGAGCAGAGCTGGGTGAATTACTTGTAGTAACAAATATGTCTGATTAATTTTTTTTTCACCGTGTTTTCAGATTATTTGCGAACTTGAGTTTGATTTGTATGAACGTATTTGTTGGAGGAAATTGCTTTATGCAAATGTATTCCAGCTGGGGGACCTGTGACACCGAGAAGTGCTGTTGAGCCTCAGATGCCCTCCGTGGTGCCTGGCAGAAGGCGAAGAGGGGCTGGCTCACTCCTCCTCTGAACAAGGCATTTCACAGCCTTCCCGGACGTGTTTGGATGCAGGCTCCCTCTTATATAGTGTTTGCAGAACAAGGATCAGCCTGTAAAATATCAACGGGTGTTGCACTCCTAAAATTTTACACACTAGCTCGCAGAAAGAAGAGAACCAGGCGTGGCTGCACAAGCAAAGCAGGGGCACTGCATTGTGAATGTGTATGTGATTTAAATGTGCATGGAAAAGGTTGCATCGGCCCCAGGGGGGACTGAAAGGTCCTAATTTAGGGATACGGTCTTCCCCTTTGCAGAAAACCCTGCCCTGTGGCTTGCTGGGGGGGCTCAGGAGGAGCAATTCTGTGCTGGCGAAATCCCTGGAAATGAACATGGACCAAATCCTAGTGGATTGAGGGCAGGACCCCCTGAGCATCTGGGAGGGTAAAGGCTTTCTCTTGATCATTCACGCATGTTCACCAAGCCTTTTTCTAGCCTAGCACCTGAGTGCTGGCTACATCTGGGGCTATGCAAAGCAGATTTTTTCTCCATCCATCGCGAGCCCCACGGAGAGAGGTGCCTGAACGTTTCTATTTCTCCCTTATCTCTCGGCTCCTCTCAAACTCCTGCCAGCCTGTTTATCTCACAGTTTTGAAAAGAAAATTGCCAACTTCACACCTGTCAGGTTTAACTGATTGCCTGTCGCTTGGAGGGAGGGAGCCCATCCGTATGGCCCTGGCCTCACAGGCTCGGCTCGCCAGGGGAAACATCTCCATCCCTCGAGGAACAAAATGCTTCATTTCCCATCTCCCGGCCTCATTTCATTGTCCTGCTGTAGCTCCCAGCCCTTTCAATTACCGCTTTACAACAATAATGAGCAGGAGCTTTCCGCTGGCACGCAGCTTTGTCCACCCGAGGAGCTGGAACACATCCTCCGAGGTCCGCGATCTCCCCACTGTGCAAAAAGTGCCCTTGCCCGGCGGCGATGCGGAGAAGTGATATGATTTCGGCAAAAGTGTGGAGGGAACCAGGGACAAGGCTCGGGGAGGAGCTCAGAAGGGCTAAATCCTTACCTTCTGCCCGTCGGATCTACACAAATACACATTATTGCCATCCCCAGCAGGTGCCTTGCCATGGGTCTGGTGCGTCTCCCTTCCCTTTTCCACTCCAGAACGGAGGAGATTTAATCCCGGCTGCGCCTCCCTAGCAGCTTAGCCAAGGAGGAGGTGGGAGAAGGAGCAGGGAGCAGGGGCACCCAGCCCAGCTGCTGCCAGCTGTGCGAGGGCCCCGGCTGCTGGATGAATGCTGCAGCTGTCTGGGATTACCGATGGATGCCGGAGTGGGAATGCCGAGTCTGAACGACTCGAGTAAACACCGCTGAGCAGTCCAGAAATAATGGCATGGGGGCTTTATAATAGGAAGGAATCATAATTAAATAGAAATTAGTTACTTAAATGGTCACTTCCTGGGGTTTCGTTGATGTCCGATTAACTTAACTTTTAATTTGCATAAGCAATAAATGTTTAATTATGTTATTAATATATTTGAGTTGAGGAGCTTATGGGGTTTTATAATTGGCATTTAACTAGATAGTTCCAGCATATTAACTGATGTTTTATAGCTCCACGCGAGGTTTCCCAATTATAACTGACCTAAAAATTTGCTTGGAGGACCTGCCTTGCAAGTGTTACCTGAGCAACAGGAGAGGAGCAGGCACGGAGCAGCTCTGCACCCTCCGCGACAGCCTCAGGACCCCTCTCCCCTCCCCAGGATGGTTTTTCCTTGAGGCTCGCCACCTTCCCTGTGTCGGAGAGGAGGTCACGTCCTCGCTCTCAGCATTCAGCTGACTGCCGAGCCGAAAAGGCTGACACACGGCAAGGGATTAGTGTGGGGAGAAGGAGATTTTGGGATGGGGAAGGCTCGTCGGGTGGTTACGGCGTGACCCTGGGGCTGTGCTCTGGCAGCCCCTGGGGCTCTGTGTGCAGCTCCCAGCCCTCGCCCGCTGCCTGCTGCACGTTGCCACCAGTTTATTTCTTGCAGGGAGGTGTTAAGGAACACCCCTTAAGGTCTATTTGTAGTAGACTTATAGGGAAGCTAGACTCAATTATTTTCTCATTTCTTCTCTTCTGTGTGCTCTTCCTTTTAAAAATAAGCATAAGGATGCAGATGCAGGGTACTGTAGCTGTACAATTATAATTGTGATTGTATTACAGCATCCTGCATCCATTACGGCCTTTATGTACCAACCTCTGCCTCACCCAGGACTGCTGAGGCACCCAGGTGGCGATTATCTGCCCACACCTGCTGAAAGCACTGAGCTGGATCAGGCCCACCACTCCTCCCCGCATTACCCCGGGCAGAAACGTGTCCATCGACGGCGATTCCCTCCTGGCAGCTCCTCCTGAGACCTGTCAGTTAGTCACTCTTAATCTGTTTTCTGTTCCATCTCTATGCTTACTTTGATGAGATGACTGGTTTAGTGGGCAAAAAAATGACATTGTGTTTGACTGACAAGACCTGTTTCCATGAACCGTGTAGACTGGCATTGATTATATTCCTGCCTTTTAATACTTTATTAACTGGAGCCCGTGTTAGCTTTTTCTTTGATGCCAGCAAATCAGCCTACAGGTCTCAGGTCGTTCTCTGTGCCCTCTTCCAGTCTGCCAGAATTAACCTTCTAGAATTTAACTGGTCCAATGTATTTAAAAACAGAACGAACTAACAGAGGTGAGATAAGGGGCTCTTTGGCTAAGTTTCCAACATATTTGCTTATAATAAGTGGAGTATCCTAAGAGATGCTGCCCAACAATTGCTTGGTTCTGCCATCTCCTAACATGCAGAAATTGTTTTGTCATCTCAAAAGCCACGAACAAATTTCTGCTTCTCTCCCGAGACAGATCACGAACAGTTATTCAAATCTTCTGCCTTTTCTGAATGATCACTGCCCTCTTGACCATCTCCATCTGGTAAAGTGCCTATATAGCATTGCAAACTTTTTTTCCCCCTGTTGCATTCCCCAGGGTGACTTTAGCTTTTGTATCAACAGCTTCACAGCTTCTCGTTCGTACTCACTGGTCTCTCTTTTTCCAGCTTTTCTGTTTGATCTGCATTGGAGGTGGGGGCAGCTCCCCATGTGGAAGCTAGCACATACCCAGCTGGATAAGGTTACGTGGATAAATATTGGTGGTTGCACGCTAAGGCAGAGGCTGTCCTGCAGGGCTTGTGAGATGTCTGGGAAGTTGGGAGGCAACCTTTGTTAGGAGTCTTTTCCTTCCCGTGAGCAGGAGACAGAAAAGCAAGAAAAGGGCCAGGAAAACAATGCCTGGGCTGCCTTTTGTGAGAGCTGTGGCCCTGTTCCTCTTTCCCATTTGCACAACTCTTTGCTTTTGGCCTTGTGACAGAGAAGCAGAGCAGTTCCCCCTCGTGTCACGCACACCTTGTGCCTGCACCCAGCCCCAAGCAGCCTCGAGCTGATGCCAGCAGGGAGCTGAGCTCATCCCTTGGGGACATCCAGGATGCAGCAGTCCTGGGGTGCAAGCACCCTGCGGGCAAAACCAGGTAAAAGTGGCCCAGGACCTGTGGCCGAGCAGAGTGAGATGTTCTCAGGAGCGATGCTGAAGATTGCTGAGCAAATTAACTCTATTAACACAGAGCCCGAGCTGCAGTCCCTGTGCCGTCTGTCTGACACAATTCATCTGGTGGCTGCTTGTAATAACATGACCTTAATGGGCTCATCAAGGAAGCGAGGCTGTATCTCTGGCTAAACATGGACTTGAGACCTGCTGCTCTCTGGGCAGCTAGAGCTAGCTGCCGAATCAAGGGAGACACACTGTGGTGTAAGGGGAATTGGGATCCGGCCCCTTCCTTCCTCCAGGAGAGGCAATTTCAAGTGTCATCACCTCCTCGAGACTGTACAGCAGAAGAAATAAATTACAAAAGGGATTTGATTGTTCATTACTCTTCTGAGCTGCAAGGAAATGAAGCAGAACTAAAATTAAGGGTTGGGAGGCAGAGGAAACATCAGATAACCCGGGGCTCATCGGCCCCCAGCCCGGGCTGGGCACTCTCCGTGTAACTGCACCGAGACGCAATGCCCTGGGAAGCCGGGCGGTCTCTGGTGTTGGCTGCAGAGAGGGCAGAGTTGGAGACAGCAGAAACAAGGTCCCCCTCTTTGCTAGAGCCACCAAGCGCCACCGAGAGAGAGGGACATCACAGAGTCTGGAGGTAACACGGGCAGATCCTGGCTGGGATGCGGCATGTGCGTGCAGAGGGGCGCTGCCACTGCTGCAAATAAGCGGCTGCTGTCGCATCCTCCGGACTCGTGGCTCTTCCTGCTGTGCTCTGTCCTTCCACAAAGCGAAGAGCTTCCTTCCTGAGCTGTCAGAGCGCGTTTCCAGGTGCTGTTTGACAGCTGCCACGCTTTGCTCCAGAAGCAGGAGAAAAGCCAGCGCAGTGAGAGGAACCTGCGGGGCGTCTCCCACCACAACTCGCCCCACCTCTGCTGGATCCCATGGGGTTAACGGGCTGCTCCTCCTGCTCTAATCCAACATCCTCCCCATTAGTGGCTAGGAGGAGGCTCGGGAGGCATGCGAGGGAAGGTCAGCAGGGGTTAAAGCCGCATTCCAGACGTGCTTTTGCTGCCAGCAGCTACTTAACCAGGGGTGGCTCTGCGCTTCCCATGCGGGAGAGGAAAGGGAGGGAGCTGGTGGTTATGGGACAGGGCTGAGCTGCCCCCACCCGTGGTGAATGGCAAAGATATTGCCTGTGCAGGAATGTGTGTGAAATCCCTGATAAAACCCAGCTCGTCCATGTGTCTGCTTGCAGCTGGGCACGCAGCTCAAAGCGGCACCCCGCGGAGGGCTGGCTCGGCCGCCGCTCTGCCAGGGTCTTCCCCAAACCACATCTGAGATGAACGAGTGGTTTGCAGAGGTTTTAATTACTGGTCGGGCTAGTAAAAATTACAGAGGGGAACAAAACGGGCAGGGATCTCAAAGGGATGTCACGATTAGTGCCCAGACAGCGGGGTACCCGTGTCCCTGCATGCTCTCAGGAGACCCAGCCCCTCGGTTCCCAGCAGAGCAATTGGAGGGGGATGCACCAGGTCACTCGCAGAGGGGTCTGGGTGCACCTCCAGGTCCTCAGGGGATATAAAACCAGAAAAATCTTCTCCTGTGGCCGGAGAGGTCCTGGGCTCCTTCTGTGGCTGGTTGAGTCTCTGGGGAGGGCTGCTGGATCCACTCTGCTCTTGCTATGCCTTTGTCACCAGGCGAAGCCGTGAGACTCTTCCTGCTCCGAAATCCCTGCCAGCAACCTTAGCTAACCAAACTGCTCCTCTTTTCCCCAGGCTGAGGTCTGCCTCCCCCAGTTTCTCCCAGCTTAGGTCACCAGATGAGCACCCGGTAACAGAGCTGCTTCTGGATCCTGCAGGAATTAAGAGGCACTGCAATCCCCAAACTGCCTGCCAAGCATTGATGTGTGCTCGCCGCCCTGCACTTCACTGTGAGATGTTTTCTCAGCCATTCCTTGCAGCCTGGCCACCTCCACCTGCACCTGGGCGAGGGTCTGGGATGGAGCAGGGTCTGAGCAGGGCTTTGGTGCAAGGGTCTCGAGGTGGCACGTTCCTCTTCTCTGCTCTGCTTGTGGCCATTCAGCAGCAAACGGGGCACCAAGATTCTGGGCTCAGCTCTGAGCAGTCAGAGGAAATGATGCTGCTGCTGGACAGGAGACTCCAGCCTCACACCCCAATGCTCCTGTGCCACTGGCTCAGCTTTCCAAGCAGTCTTCCCCTCCTTAATCCCTTTTATCCTCTGGACACTTAGCTGTCCCTGCAAGGGCTTCACTTAAGATACACAGTGAGCGGGGCTGCCCCTGAGAAACCCACCTCCCTCATACTTAAAATCCCTTTAAAATCTCCAGGGACTGCTGCTTATCCCACCCTTTGGCCACCAGCTCTGTGCTCACCTCCCCTGGGAGCAGCCTTTCTTTAACCCATTGCAGACACGAGGTGCCACGAGGCTCCCAACCAGCTTGTGCCCGGGGGTGTGCGCGCTATTGCAGCGCGTCTCAAATTAGACAATCCTGCTCGTCTTTAAAACCTAACCGGGGATGTATTTGCTCTGCCAAGCTTTTCAGCTCGGTTTAATTTAGCTCTGCAAACTCGCTGTGTCTCAGGCTCCCTGGAATGTGTCAGGTGGGGTGCATTATAAATATGCATCGTCTGATCTCATCGTGTTACTCGGAGGTTCAGCGGGCAGGAGGAGTCCAGCAAAAGGGCTAACCCCTTCCACTGGATCAGGACGGCAATCCAGGTCACAGACAGGCTTACTGGGAGCTGGCGCTGTACTGGGACAGCCTGCTTTAGCCACACGGGCTCTATGTGCCTGAACAGGGGTGCAATTTAGTGCCGAGGCTGCTTTAACTCTAGCAAGGCTGGCAGCTTTGAAGCTCTGCTAGCTGCCAGCCTAATGAAAGGAGAAGAATCACGACTCCTTCCCATTGATTTGCAATGTGTCTGCGAGCAAAGCTGCACGTTGCTGAGTGCCTTGGCTAGCCAGCCATGAAATAGACGGGGATTTGTTTTGTGTGGGGAGGGGATAAGCAGAAACGGAACCCTTCTTCGCAGCTGGTTACAGATGCGGGCAGACCTTTCGGCAAATGTTTTATTAGAAGTGCTGGGAGTCGTTATGCTGCTTCTCTGTGAAGCACTGAAGGATCAGGCTGAAGTTAGAAGCAGGCAAAAGCAGACGAGTGTGAGCTGCAGTGAGCTGGGGCTGGGGACAGACCCAGCCTCAGATTTCCTGGGGGATGCAGGCTGAGCACCAGCAGCTCGATGGGGCTCGGGCTCTCTCTGAGCTGGCCCCACGGGAGATGGCCAGGACAGAATTCTCATAAATGAAGCCTTCCCTTCCTGCCCAGCAGCACCTCCATCCCACCCCGTTCATGCCAGCAGGGCATGCAGGACCCACTCTGTGCTGCTGGAGCACCCCTGTGCACGTGCTGTGCGCAGCTTTACAAGTCAGCCCCAGGGCAGCACAGACCCTCGGCGGGGATGCGATGGGTCCTGCTCTCAGGATCCCAAGGCCATCCAGGTGCTTCACGACGCGAACATCCCAGCCACAGAAGCAGCTTTAAGAGGAGATTACCCCCAAAAGCGTGGCAGATGCTGTCTCTCCTTTCTGCTCCTCCCGTGAAGCCCTGCACATCGCTCCCCTCGCGCCGAGAGCATGTGAGTCATTTCCTCTGCTCCGGCATGCCCTCCTCTGGAAGCTTTCCAGTTCACCCGTCTTCGCCTCACTTCGAGTTCCCCTTGGGAACATCTCCCTCTCTCCTGCGAGCTGGTTCTCCAAAGCCTTCATTGTTCCCCTGTTTTTATTTACTGGTGCGCTCTGCAGCTGCACTATTTCACCCCGCGGGCACGGCGCGTGTGGACAGCTCCGTCCCTTTGTCTCGCTGGTTTGAAACGCTACCACGGCTGTTTGCAGGGCCCGGGCAGTAAATCACAGCCACGGCTCCATCCCAGCAAGTGGAGCCATCAGCCCTGAGGTTGTTTGGACAAGGGCGGGTTCACAGCCAGAGCTAGGAAGCTCTGCATGGGCTGCGCGCTGCGATTGTGCCTGGTGCGGCTCTCCTGTTGGTGGGCATCCTTCATTTGTTTGGGAGATGGGGACAGCCAGCACCTTTGGGCTGCTGGATGTGATTTAACTGAGGATCCGCGCTGGTGGATTACAGTGTCAGCATCTCAGGAAAATGGTTCAATCGGTCTTCTTGCTAGAAAGATCCTCATCTATCGCTGGTTCCTCTTGGAAACCCAGACACGCTACCAGGTGGCTGGAAGGAGGCTTTATGGACAGATAACCGCATTTCTTCCTTTCCTGTGTCTGCTTCCATCTCCAGAAGAGCCGTGGGAGAACAAAGCAACGAACCAAACTGCTCCGAAGGAGGCTGGGGGCGGGGTGTCCTTGTTTTCTCCTTAATTGTAATACTTTGAATTAATTCAGTTTCCAGCAGGAACGAGGAGTTCCCAGCAGCCCTCAGACATCCAGATAAGGCTGAGCTGTTCATTCAGCCCCTTTGGGTTCTCTGGTACCTGCCTCCCTGCCAAATGCCTCACACAAACTTTTTGGAGAGTTTTAAATTATTTGAGCGTGACACAGAGCAAGGGGTTTTGCATTCTTAATTGCCTTTTCCCACTCCACTCTGGAGGCCCTTGAGCTGTCCTGCCAATTTATTCTGATCCCGATTCTCGAGCCTTGCAAACATCTTCCCAGGGCTGCCCAAAAGCCCTGTCAGCGTAACCGAATCCTCATCCACTGCTTTGTACAATCTGCTCTTGTGGTTTCCCCTGACGGACCCCAGCAGCCTTCCCACAGCCCCCTGCCCTCCAGGACAGCAGGGTCTGGCAGGAGGTGGCCAGAGGCACCCGGGGAAGCAGCCCTCCAAAACGTACCAGCTGCAGCCCTGCCCCAGGAAGGGGAGAGTGAGGAAATAAACAGCTGGGGATGCACATGAGAGAAGAATTTAAAAAAAAAAAAAAGGGGGGGGGGGAAGAGAAAGCAGAAGGGAAGGTCTCTCTCTGCCTCTTTCTCCTTTCCTCCTAGCTGGAGTCCTGCAGAGATGAGCCCAGCACTTCTGCAGGCTGGCTCAGCCCTGGGGGAGAAGACCTGCACGTGCAGGGGCAGGACTTGTGGCAGGAATTTGTCATAGCTCAGCCATCTCTCTGGAAGAGCTGCATTGCTGTGCAGCCTTGTCTTAGGCAGCTGGAGGGGGTAGCAACAGCAGGATGCTCACACCACAGCCGTGAGAGCTTGGTGAGAAGGAAGCACTGTGATAGACCCGCCAAAACACCTGCATTTCTCCTTGTGCTCCTCCATTTTTCCCTCTCCTCATCCCCTTACTCTTTACCCAGTGTCCTGTGTTTACATCTGCAACCTGTTGGCTGCATTTCCATTTCTCCAAATCTCCGTGCCCCCTTTCTGCTGTTGCACAGCCCCGTTCCAGCTCCTGCAGACTCGTTTCAGTTTTATTCATCTGCTTCCCCATCCCTCCTTCTCCTCCCGCCCCCGTCCCCAACTCACACACACACACCTGCTGATTTACAGCGAGAGCGGGAGGCTGATGTTCCCTGCTCGTTACCTGCCAGCCACAGAGCCATTAGGGGCTGATCCATCATGGAAATGCCCCAGCCAAAGTGACTGGGAGATTCTTCACCGTCACCATCCCTGCCACAATCTCGAATGCCGTCCGGGGGCTTGGATTGCGACGTGTCAGCTGTCTGCCCGAGCACTGCTGTAAGCAAGCTGTCTCAAGGCAGAAATATTATTTACAAGATAATGTGGAGAAGGGAAGAGAGAGAAAAGTGGCTGCCGGTGCTGAGGACGCTGGGGAGTGGAACCTCGCGTCTTGATGACTCCGGCATCCTGCCACTTGAAGACATCCAGCTCAGAGCTCTTAATTGGGGAGCGGGGGTGTGGGAAGGCAGGGAGGGGGCTGCCAGCTGCTGCAGGCTCTGGGGCGTCCTTGTGAAGCAAGGGAAAAGCAGGTTTGCATGGAAGTCATCGGGAAATGGGTACGGGATCAGTGTCAAGGCGGTTCTCAGGGCAAATTCCTCATCGGTTGCAGTGTCTTGGTGTGGTGTTGGAAATTCCCGTGTTTGGCACTGGTACAGTAAATGCTCCGGGTCTCTGGGCTGCAATTTGCTGGAGAGGGGATTTCCCTGGGAAAAGCTCATATACCTCAGTTCGCTCCTGGATGACAGCAGGGAAGATGGATGAGGAAGGCTGGCGGTGAGGTGGGCGTTGGGAACAGGGCTGCTGGCAAAGGGTCAGCACAGCCAGCTCTGCACCAGGCTGGTGGGGGCACGATGGGTCCAGCCTCAGGGCTGGGCAAAGGCTGAGCCCCTGCCTGGGGGGGAAAGTCCTGTATAAGTGATTCTCGATGGTTTGGGAATGCGTGCTTATACATTTTATAGCTGTGCAGATTGGGCATCACTTTGAGACCTTGGGGGTGGGCAACATAGTGGAGACACCGGCCACCCACCACTGACAACCAAAGCCATAAATGTTGCAGAGTGCAGTCCATATAGTCCAATATCTACTCTCTGAGAGCAGCCAGCAGCCAGGGCAGCAAGAAAAGTACAAAAACTTGGTGTGACAGACAAGTTCTACAAAGCACTCTTTTCCTTCTTCCCTGTCTTGCTCCCTTCCCCTGGATTTCTCTTCCTTCTCCTCCTCCTCCTTCTTCCTCCTCCATTCCAATTATCTCCTTCTTTCATCACTGCCAGCGCTCTAAGTACAAAGTACCAATTAGCTAGTTTTCAAGTTTAATTAGGTTGGAAGGTAGAGCAAATTAAATCCTTTTATCGTACGTTTCAAAGCGGTTTCCCATCAGGCCCGTGGGATTGGCTTCCTTTGAATGAGGTCCACGGTAGTCACCGAGGAGCCGGCCCATGCCACAGAGCAATGGGCCAGACAGGAGACGGAGCATGAGATGTGATCCCTCTCTCCCTCATCCCCAAATCCTACACTCAGGACACCCGTTTTGTGAGGTTTAGGGGTGCCGAGCTCTGATGCACATCCCTCTGCTCCACCTCAATAAATTGAGCATTGGTCCTCAGCTGTTCTAAGCTCCACATGAAAAGCAAAGCTCTTCTTCGTCTCAGCAGTGCCAGGAACTCAGTGAAGAGGCTGTGACCAAGTCCTGCAGAACACTTTTGAGATAATTAAATAATATCGAGTGGCAGGTCCGCATGAGTCCCACAGGGGTGAATGACATGGGAGGCTGCTTTGGGGCACCTTTATTCCCTGACCCTTCATTCTTCCAGGACAGAACAAGGGTGCCTCCAGGAATAACCACCCAATTTAAGGGGAAATAGCAGAATTAGGAAGCTGTTAGCCCTAGGAGGCACGGTGGGCTGTGAACACAACCCCATCATGTGGTCAGGGGCTCTAACCCTCTGCCCTGTGCTTCCCTGTGTCTTGCAGACAAGCCGCTACCTCAGGGCGCCCCGGGAGGCATCATTGGGATCATGGGAGGCGTCATCGCCGCGGTGCTCATCATCGGCGTGGCTGTCACGGTGTTTGTCGTCTACAGGAGGCAACAGAAGAACCGCACGGAGGCGGACCACGACCTGTGAGTAGTGCTGTGCTGCCTGCGGGTGCTGCGGGATGGGGCAACAGACACGGAGCACTGCCGGTCCTTTCCCTGCCTGCACACAAGAAAAGCCAGGAGGCAAACATTTCTCCTGGATTTTCCACGCTGTGGCGTGGAGCTCAGCACCAAGTGTGCAGCACGGACAGAGCCCTCTGCAGAGATGTTCTCCCTGTCCTCTCCCTGCACAGCTCTGCCTCGTCGCTGCCGTGCCGCCGCAGCACCCCCTCCCTTCCCACCTTGCAGCGAGGCACTGAGAGCCCGAAGGCCACAAGTTGCTTTCATCTTCCACACTCCCCACCGCACTGTTTTTTACATGTGGCCACATTTTGTGCTCCATTTAATCCCATTTGAGAGAGGGCAGCGGAGGATAGCGAGGGAGGGAGGGAAGGGAACCGCGGAAAGCGGGAGGAGAGACAGAAAGGCACACGAACAAAAAAAAAAATAGCACCACAAGGTGAAATTGCATCAACAGCATCAGCCCCATGACAGAGACGCATTCAGACAATCCACTTCCCACAATGGCCCTCCAGGAAGGAACAGGGAACAGCCACTTTAGCTGAGAATAGAAACACAACGGTGCCCTGGACTGCAGAGGTGCTGCCTCTATTGAGGGGTCTGCTCCAAAGCCTCGGAAAGTTAATAGCCTTTCTTTTCTTTAGAGCCATAAAGCCCATGTTTTGCAGAGCCTCTGGGACCCATTTTGCACTTTCTCTCACCCATAAATTCGGGTCCCATGCTGCAAGCCGTTAGGCTGCCCAGGAAAGCCGCCCACCCCTATCAGAAGATCTGGTGAATTTTGGAGAGGGGGAGCCGGCTAATTAGTGGATCGGAGTTTTAATAAGTTTTGTAACAGGATTAGACACATCTGCGCGCACGAACAGAATGCAGAGAGACAGGCTCTGGGCTGGGATTACAACGGCTGCCAAGCCCTGTGCCCTGGGACAGAAGCTGATCCCCTGATCGGGGTGTCAGGGACAAAACCACTATGTGGCACGGAGGAGAAAGATTCAATCCCCTAATGGAAAGCCTGGGGCAGGGGCTAGGGCTCCAGAGCAGCTCCTGAGCTTGCCATGGGTGTGATATTACCTCCTGCTAATTACCCGTTACCACTGCTGGGTGCTCTGTGGTGCCCCAGGAGAGGAGCCAATGATTGCATTGGCAGTTTGGTGACAAACACGATCAGACCCTTAGTGCACGCAGACACCAGCCTGTCCTAGCATATGAGACCCCTTTCTCCTGCCCTCTAACCAGCAGCCGCTTCTTTACCTGCAGAATTGACTTGCCTCCGTCCCACAAGCCTGCCCCTCCGCCGAAGAGGAAACAGGAGCTGAAAAGCCACCTGACTGCAGAAGACATCCAGGTACGGCTCCCCAGCCTCGCGGCGAGCCCCTTCCCCCGACAAGGAAAACTTGAGCCCAAAGTGCCTAAATTTTGGGGCATGGGGTCTGCAAGAGCAAAGGAGCCCATGGCCTGAGTATGAGGGGCAGCAGGGAAGGACTTGTCTGCCCACAATCCCCAAAAACTGGCACTAATTGAAAGCTGTAATTTGGATCCTGTTTACTCCCTTCAGGAGGGATTGAATTCTGAACGAGCTGGTGTTCAGACGGGCTCTTAGGTGTGAGGGCTTTTGAGCATCCTCATTTTTTTGTATGGCACGAGTGGTCGTGATGAGAAGAGGAATGTGAGAATGAAATAAAGAGAACAGGAGGCAAATAATATGGCCAGGGAGAAGGTGAGAGGCACTGCCCTTCACGGCAGCACCTTGTGGTGTCCCAGGCTGTGGCAGGATTGTCCTTACTCCCCTCACCCCTCTTCTCCCTCCTGTTACAGGTTGTTCACCTGGACAACATGAAGCACGAGGAGGAAATCCAGAAGCTCCCTCTGCAGCCTCAGTACTACGACATGGCAGCCAGCGAGCCCTCTCCCTACACCGACAAGCTGGTAAGGAGACGGGGTGCTGAGAGTGCTGCTGTCCTCATCCTCGCTGCTCTCCCCCAGGATCCCTCACCCCACGAAACCAAAGACCCCAAAAGCCAGCTGGTGCACCGCCAGCCTTCAGAGGCCAGGAGCACCCCAACCCAGAGGGAGGCAACCCCCACACCCAGAGCACAGACTGGTCACCCTGCTTCAGCACCTGCCTCTTGGCTTCCATAGGTCCTCCAGCTGGGGCTTTAGGGGTCACTCCCCCCGAAACACCCTGCTTCTTCCAAATCTCCATCAGAGGACCTCCTCTGTAGCTACCTATGAGAGTTAAACCCCTTGTCCCACCCCGGTCACCTCCTGCAGCCGAGCCCCGCGAGTGCCTGCAGCTGAAAGCAGCAGCTCCTCAAAGCAATTATCTGCCGGGCAGAGCATGCCAGTGTTTGACTCAATCGACAAGTTCTTTAAACCCCCTTGTTTTGTGTGGATTTGTTCAGCCTCACAGAGAGAGGGATGCTAATGTGAGGCAGCAGCAGCAGGGAGATTAAGGGTCAGGGAGAGCTGCTAGCAGCCGCACGGGAAGGGCTGCTCGTCCAGGAGGGAGGCTGCTGGAGAAAAGGTTGGGTACAGAAGGGCAAAGGCATAGGAAACAGAGCACAGGTAGCTCTGGAGTCCTTCCCTGAGGAGGAAACCGAAAACTTTCCTCCCACCAGGCCTGGGACAATGAGGGAGGGCTCAGGGTGCTGTGCATGAGCCGGGTGCAGTGTGAGCCCGTTTGTCTGAGGGGGCAGCAGAAATACCAGCCAATACTGAGTAATATTTTATGAACGCAGCTAATTATTCCCTTCCCTCCAGCTCATCCCGGAATGACCCCTCAATGCGCATTCCTGTGCAGATAATGGAAGGATGGGGCCCAGTGACCTTTCGCTAGCAGAAGTCTGCAGCAAGGCAGGCGCCGAGGGCTCAGTGATAAAAGGGCTCAGACACGGCTCTGTGCCGATGTGATCCTATTTACCTCATCCTAGCTGGAAGTGGCTGGTGTTCCCAAAGAAAAACTTCCCCTTGGAGCCCTCCCGCGGTCCCGGGGCTGGTTTCCAGCCCTTTCCAACCCTTGCTGAGTGGCAGATGAGGTTTAAATGAAGCAGGGCACTAAAGCCAGACGGGCTGCTCTGTGGAGAGCATCTGAGAGCTGAATTTCAGGCAAGCAGGAGGATGGAGGAGCTCATTTCGGGAAATAACGAGCAGTCAGTTAATTAAGTGGCAGAGTTAGTGATGTGAGATGTGGCCTGATGGGTAGCTGCTCAGTAACCATGGGAACAGAGTTTGCTGCTCTCAATCCTGGTCTGAGAAGATGCATCTCCACATCCCGTGCTTGGCACTCGCTGCTCCTTCGCCATGCTTCGAGCCAAGCAATGATGAGCTGCGCAGCCCCGGCTTCCTCTGGCCCATGATAAAAGTCCCTCTGCGCTGGGGATGCAAGGTCCGGGTGTCTCGGCCATTGCTGCTGCAGCTGTGACCGCCCTTGGCACCGGTCTGGCACAGCTGTGGGTTGGACGTGTCCCCTGTCCGCTGGTCAGCTTGGCTGCTGGCCGTGCTGGTGCCCTCGGGCTCCCATCACACGTGCGCACTGTGCTGTGGCTTCGTGCCGTGGGAACGAGACAAAGCTTGCTCCTGCTTCTTGCTAAATCGCCGTATCCTTTGGGCAGGCAGCAGGCTGCGCGGGTTCGTGGCTGGCAAGGGGAAGGAGGGTGTCCCTTTGCTCCCAACGAGGGCTGGATGTGCTGGATCCTGCTCAGATAACGCAGCCAAGGCCAGGTTTGCAGCACATTCCCCAGCCATGCCTTGCAGAAGAGCCAGCTCCTGCCCCTCTCCCTGCAGGACCACTCACAGGCATCCCATTTCCCTTTTTGAAGGGAAGTGGTTCTGCAGGAAAACAGGACGGACACATTTGGCTTTGAATGAATTGGGGGAACCTCATCATTTGGGATAAACTGGCTTCATCGCCAGGCTGCGTGAGAGCCAGTGCCTGGCGTCAACAACTTCATGGCACGAGAATGGGAGTCGGGAAATGATTAGAGATGGCAAAGAGTGAGGGTGGGGGGTGTGGGAGAGGTGCCAGGAGGAGAGAACATTGGAGAGGCGGGGGGGAGCAGCCCCGCGAGCAGGGACATGCCAGCAGGGAAAGGCTGGGGCAAGTCTGCAGGGACAGGGGACCTGAAGGTTCGGAGGCTACGAGTGAGTATGGATGCTTGGGCGTCACAAGCTGTGGGAAAGATGCCATGAACACAAAGCCGAGGGCACAGACACTCAAGGACAGTGCAGTGGAAAATTAAGGGTACCGAAGTGTGCAAGAGGTGGTGGTGTTGCCTGCAGCATTTGTCTCCAAGCACTCGTGGGGCAAAAGCTTCGGTTGATGTGAGGGCAACCAAGCAGGAGTGAATGGGATGGAAGCGTGTGCTTCAGGTGACACCTACAAGCAGTATGCATGTCTGTGAGTGGTGGTGTCCATGCACATCAGTGTGAACAGCAAGGTGGGCGTGCAAAAGCAAGGTGGGCGTGCAAAAGCAGAGGCGTGCCCTGCGTGTCCAGCAGTGTCTGTGCCATGCAAATGCTGCGTGCTTGGCAGCAAGGAGGAGCGTGAGGGGTGGAAGCACGAGCGCATGTGGGAGCTGTGGTGTGATTAGTGTAAGTGTCAGCGATACCCATTTGCGGAGCAGAAAGGAAAGTTTCATTGCTGCAGACAGCAAAATAATTCCTCTCAGTTTACAGGGCAATTACCAGGGTGCCGATGCTGAAGATTTACACAGAGCGCTTGCATGTAGCAGTGCTAGACCTTGTATACAAGTCACATTATTGATATTGTAATAAATTTTGCTCCAAACAAGCAGCAGGGAGCAGGAGCAAGCCCAGGAGTGGCAGAGAGCAGGAGAACTCCACAGAGAAATCACCGCCGGAGGAAGGCAGCACTAGTTTGGAGAAGGAGAAGATCAAGGCTTGGTTTGCCCACTTCTGAGACTGGAGAGGGTGCTGAGACACAAAGACCAAGGGGACAGTTCTGCAGGGCATAGATTTAGGCTTGAGACCAGAGTTGGCACTACTAATCCTCTTCAACGTCCACGGACAGTTAATCTGCAATGGCCAGAGCTGATCATCCCCAAACAGCCCCTTCCAGCAACAGGCATTAAGCCACATCATTACAGGGCCACAAACTCCTGAGAATGGCTCTGCCACAGCTGCTGCGTGGCTGAGGACAGCTCCAAACCAAAGGAAGAGAAACATTTTCAGACTAAACACCTTTTGCATGCTTTCTGTGCAATGTGGCCATTTTGGAAAAAGGATGGGGAAATGGGAAAGCTGTTTCATTTGGAAGAGCAAGCTCTCTCCTCTCAGAGAGGCTCAGCAGATGTTCGGTGGATGCTGGCACAGAAATTAAAGCAACTCCACAGCGGAAGGAGCCAGGGCACCCCTCACACCTCGGCTACTGACACCAGGGCTGTCCCAAAAATGCACCTTTCATCTTGCTGGTGGCTCATTTCCCCCACGGAGCACTGAGGGCTCCAGGCCCTCCTGCTTCCCGAGGTCCTCTGACCATTGCTGTTTGCAAAGCATGAAGGATGTCTGGATAGGAGTGATCAGACAAATTGGGTAATATTCCATTCATGCAGCTCTTGCTGATAAGCCTGCTTAGAAAGGAAAAGTCCATAAATATTTTCATGCCAAAAGAAGGATGCTTTTAGCATCTATTACATTATCACAATGACAAAATCATGCTGCAGAGTTAATCCGCAGCAGCATAATGTGCAGTAAAGCCTTGTGCAAAAACACGGCATGTAAAAAAGACCATTACAGCCCCCACACTTGGGCAAAAAAAAACAAAAACAGCAGCACAGGCTAAGCCGTGGCATTTCCCAACAGTAACGTGCCTGCAGCCTCCCCCTGCCCTTGGCGCTACAGCTCTGGACCCACTCCCTGCAGGCATCTCCCTCCTGACACCCACACTCAATCCTTCCCCATCATCACCACCCCAAATTCCTGGGTCACAAGTGCCAGCTCAGGTACCCTGTAAGGCCTGAAATCACTGAACCAGCCCCGGGTGAGGAAGGTGTTGATCCCAGAGGGGGGCGAGGAGGAGATTGGAGCAGTGAGGTGCTGCTGGGGGCAGGCGCAGGGCAGCGGGGCTCTCAGCTCAGCTCACCGGCAGCTTTGGGGAGCAATGCCAGGAGGGCCCATGGTTTGATTTGGGATTTTACCTGACTGATTGTTCATTACATCCCTCCCTCCCTCTTTTTAACTCTTTTTTCTTCCTCCCCCCTTCACCCTTCTCTTCTTTCTCCCCGTCCCATCACACCCCCCCCCCCACCTCATTCATTCACTCCCTTTGGCTCGGCTCCCGTGTCCTCACCCTCCCCGACCCCAAAATCCCTCCTCCTGTGTCCCCACCGCCTTGCTGCTCTCTTCTCTCCAGAACTCTGGCAACAAGGACTGTGATGTCCACTATGCAGAGCTGGACACGTCCGCTCTGGCCTCGTCACCCAGCCCTCGGAGCTCCATCCATGCTGGCGGAGACCTAGTCGAGTACGCAACCATCCAGCCCAACTTACGCTAGCGCATGTCACTCTAGGCCCTTTCCCCTCAGATTCTGGCCTCAAGGTACACGATCGCACTCTGCCTTCCTCCCCCTGCTCCTCTGCAGCCAGTGCTTCCCCTGCACCCCCTGCCCCTCTCGTTCAGCAGCCCCTCGGCCCCATCCTGCCCGCCCCGTACCCCTGCACGTGATGCTGCTCCTCTGCTACCCTCGTGCCGGGGGGGCTGGCAGGGATCACCTTGCCTTGCCTTCCGTGCATGCTCTCTGCAGCGTTTTCCTTTGCTTTCTGCAGCGATGAGAGGCATGGGGTGGGGGAAGTGTTAACGGGGTGGTTTCTGACCTGGGCAGCCTCTCTGCAGCCAGCGGGGCTGGAGGCACAGGGAGAAAAGAGGTGGGTTTGAAAGGCACAGCTTGTTTGGGGGCTTTTTTTTTTGCAAAGCAAAGCAGCAATACTAGGACATGCAGAAGCTCAGGACAAAACTTTGGGGAGACGTTAAGCAGGCCTTCCTGAGCTACCCAGTACAAGAAGGGGAGGGAGAGAGAAGGGGACTGAAAGAAGGGGGGAGAAAAAAGGGTTTGTGTGCGTGGAAGAGACTATAGATAAGAGGGAGCATATGTGCATGTGTGAAAGAACAAGGTGGGAGAGTATGTGAGAGAACATGGGAACACGGAAAGGTTCTTGCATCTGAAAGTGAATACGAGGCAGCCAGGGAGGGACTGCGTATGCAAAATAAAGAGCTTGCGTTGCATGGGGCTGATGCAGATGGCATGCTTGAGTGCTTGAGAGAGGGAAGGAGGTTTTCCTTTGGTGCTCTCCTTCTCAAAACCAGAGATCCGACCAGCTCATGTCCCTGTTTGTTCCACTTTCAGTGTCACCGAGGCCCTTTGAGCTCGGGTCCCACAGCAGGGACTGCTTAGGGCTCAGTTCGCATTTAAACCCACCAGTGGTGGTTCTGGGGCCTCTCTAGCTACCGGTGACACTGTGAAGCAGAAAAGGCATTGAAAAGGAAAATGGTATCCTCAAGGTCTTCTCCCACTCCCTTACCCTATAATCATACCCATTTCCCAGGTATTAAAACCACCAGTTCCCTATCCAAAGTAGAGGGAACTCTCCTACCCACCCCAGGAGATCTGCTGCTTTATACCAAAGGTTTTTGGCAAAAACAAACAAACAAACAAAAAAAAACAAACGAGCAGCTCCCTCCTTGGCTATGACTCTCCCTTGCTCTTTGTCCACATGTATTTCCCAACTCGTGGTGATTACAGCTTCTACCCTGCTCCTCTCCCTTTATTTTACTGCCTTTCAAATGGGAGGAACGGGCTGTGGGCTTAACGGGGCTGCAGCCCCACAGTGGCGTCAATGAAGAGGTCCAGAAGAGGGTGGGGAGACAAGTGAGGAAGCAAAGGAAGGGTTGGGGTGCTCTGCAGCACCCTGAGTCACTTCTGGGTCACCAGAGGGTATCAGAGGAGGTGCACGGAAACAGGAGCTTGGGAATGGAGAGGGCTGGGTTGGAGGAGAGAATAAGGGGTAAGGGAATTGAATCCTTGGGAATTCCCTTAGAAGGAAATAGCTCTATGCAGGGGGATGAGTGGGAGAAAAATGGTTTTAAAAAATAAAAGCCCCAGTGGATGTCCTGTGGACACAGAGCCTCACTGCAGACCAGGAACATCAGTGCCACCAGGTGGGTGACAGTGGGGCAGAGCAGCCTGAGAGGAAGGCGCGTGGTGGGCTGGTTCAGTTTGCCTCTACCCCCGTGCCCCCTGGCTTTCCCGTGCTGGAAGGAGCCCTGTAGTTCCCCTCCTGTAGCAAAGCCTCCCTAGGTAAGTGTCTGCAGCGGGGCCGGCCCCGGAGCGGAGCGGTAACCTCTCTCTCTTGCGGTGTCTTGCCCACCCCTGCTCCCAGAATGAGGATCAAGGTCTTCGTAGACGTAACGAGCGAGAGCGGACAGTAAGTTCTGGGTCGCTTTGGGGTTGCTTTTTTTCCTCCGTTCAAGTTCTGGGTTCTGTTTGAGCTGGTGTTCAGGCAGCAGCCTGCCCAGCTCCAACAGGCAGCAGCCTGGAGGGGGCTGTGGTTGGAAGCAGCCACTTTTCTTTACGCCTTCACCTCCACACCCCAGCAGCTCCTCGGGCTGCACCAGAGGACCGCTCGCCTTGGTAGGAACAAGGCAGGCGCCGCCTAATCCATCCTGGGAGGTCTCACCTCGTCCTCCCCAGGGTGGGGGATTTTACTGTCAGCAAAAGGACAGTAATCCTCTAAATCCAAATTTGGAAATCCTCCCGGCTTCTCTGAAGCAAAAATAAAGCCAGTCATATGGTGCTTTGAAGGTGTAATCTCACCGCCACGAAATCTCCCTGCTATGACACACCACAGATCAGGGTGATTTTTTTTTGTATACGCTTTTTAAATTATTTCCTCCCCCTTCACCTCCCCACACTCCTGTTCTCACTTTTGTTTGGGAATTTCTTGTCCCTGTTAGAGCAAGAATAGCTCAAACCTTGAGACTTGCATCAAGATCCCAGTAAATCAGAGAGCAGGGATCAGATTCCCAGCTCTGCTTTCCCTGTAAAAACCACTATAAAACCACTAAATCTGCACCCATCACAGATTTGGCACAGCTGGGGATACTGAAGAACCACCAAACACTGGCTCAGCTCCCATTTACCACTTCTCCTTCCTATCAACACAAAAGTTGCCTGAATACGCCCCTGTTCAATAACCCATTTCCAATTTGTGGGAGGAATAAAGCAAAGTGCTGAGGTGGCTCCCCATTAGTTGCCCAGCTGTGGGATGAGGGCACCAACCCTGTCCTGAATGTGAAATTTTAGAGGGGACAGCTCACAAGGGAAACAGCATGGGGGCAAAGGTTTGAGGTTATTGATGGCCTAAGATGCTGTAGGAAGAGAACAGGTAAGTAGCTATAGCTGAAGAGCTAAAAGCATGCTGTAAGGAGGAATGCAACCTTATGAGTGAGCTTACTGCATAAATAATACTTGCATATATCTGTGGGTGCATCCTTCATCATAGCTCCTTCCCTAATTTGGGGGAATTTCAGCTCTGGGATTTTCCAGAGACTAGAGCAGGTAAATCCTTGGGACACTGACAAGGAATTTTCCTCTTTTAGATCAGTAAGAATTGATTATTTAGGGATGGTAAAAAGCATTGCACATGGTCAGATTGGAGGGAAAGCTGTGGCACATCTAGTCCTACCAAGGAGGTGATCACAAGTGCATAGGAGATGGAGAAGGGATGAGAATAAGTCATAGCAGAAATGAAAGCTCTCTAATTCAATCAAATAAAGACCGTTTAAAGGTAATCTGCCGGGCTGTCTGAAATGGATAGATTGCTGACATCCCCTTTAATCAAGCTCTTGAAAATAAAACTGAGGGGGGAGGATGTAACCCAGATAATGAGGAATTGTATGCAGCCATACTGGAAACAAAGACAAGTAGGAGAAGTCAGGTGGGGGAAAGTGGCAGTTCAATTTAATTAGTTCATTATCCCTAATTTAATTTCAAACTTTGTTAAAGATAAATTAGATTTGGAAAAAGTCACAGTGGGACTGGGGAAGGAAGTCAAAGGGCACCGGCTGCTAGATGTTAATAAACATCAGGCTGATTCTCTTCTCTTCCTTTTTGTTACTTAGAAATGAGATAAGGGAACAAAACAGGAGCAATTGACTCCTGGCTTCACAGGCTAAAGGAAGGTGAAAAGAGACAGGGAACTCCCTTCCTCTGCCCCACTGCTGGCATTCTCCAGCTGCCCAGCCCTGGCCCCACTGACCCACAAAAAGTGAGCACAAAATGGCAAGAAAGAAAAGGAAAGCATGCTTGTACTCACCTGCCCAGAAGACCTGACAGAACTGCACTGATTCTCTCTAGCCTTGCTTCATGGATGTTTGTTTCATGGCCACATTAATCATTAGACAGAAAAAAAGGAAAGACGTTTTTGCTGAACCAGCACATTGCTAATGGGCATCCCACAAAGTAGCATCTCATGATGCGCTTCTTGCGGCTCTGGATGCTACCCACGAGCTCAGTTTACACAAGATGTCTATTTGTGTTAACTGAGAACCGCTTTCCTACCAGACCTTTTGAGCACTCATTTTTGTGTGAAGCCCTATGGTTTTCCACTGTGTGCCCCAAAGACATATAAACCCACCCTCCCACTTAACTCAGAATCGATTGCTGGCTAAGAGCTCCTCTCTCCTGCTATGTCTCACTGGACTCCAGTCACTGAGACCACTTCCCTTTCAGGTTAGCTTTACCCCAAAGGTTCAGTTACCCATTATCAACTTACCACTTAAGGCAGGAGAGCAGAGTTAATACCTTTCCCCCTCCCCACAGGTATGGAAAGGAGTTTTCTGCTGCATCTAACATTTCCTGAGAGCAGATTATGCTGGGAGAGCATCTCTGCACATTCTGTGCTGGCTAACACTCTCCTTGACTGCTAACCCTTCTCCATCCATTTTTATCAGCTGCTACAATCAGAAGAATAACAGTCAGCTGTTCTTTGTTCCCTTCTCCCATGGTGGTATAAATCCCTATGCCTGCTATGGGATTTGTAGGGAGATAACTGCCTCCTTTTCTACGTGTGTTGCCACAGCCTGCCCAGTTTTCCAGCCACAGGGCTGTGCACAGTTCAGCCTTCAATCATTTAGAGGCCTCAACTTGCTGTTTAAATATAGCTCCCACCTGAGAATGGGAGAGCTGTACGTCAGGGCTGCCTAAACCTGCTGGGAAGAGCTTATAGGGGTTAAGGTTCAGTGCTGCCGTGCCTTAGCAGTAAGGGACCAAGCTGTACCTCAGAGCAGCTTCCTCGTGCCCCCGGCTTGGATTGCTCCTGTTAGACAGTTGTAATGCTGCCCAGCTTCTCTTCTCTTTTTCACTTTGTACTTAGAAGCCAGAAGTGGATGAAAACCTCAGGAGATAGGTGTGGGATTTGCTCACTTGAATTTCAGAGATACCAACGCAGCAGCTCCAAATAGAAGGGATCTAGAGCTGAATACGCGGCCCTTTGCTGTCTGCCCAGGTCAAGATCACTGACTTTGAAAAGCTTGAGCAGTGGGCGCAGAGTTTTGCCAAGTAAAGAGAAATGAAAGTCAGATTGACCTTAGCACTGCAGCTCCTTTCCTGGAGCTCCAACTTCCCATCCTCCGGTGGCCTCCACGGCTCTTCGTGAGGCTGCTGCTGCCTTAAGACTGTGCAGCACTTCGACTTGCTTGTTGCCTCTTGTAGCACTCTGAACCATCAATAAATTATTGTCGACACTTTGTTTTCTATGTGATTTTTTAAGTGTCCTGGTGAAATATTTATCCAGGCACTGGCAGCAGAGGAGCTGAGTAGATTGTTCTGTTCCTTCAGGCTTTTTCTCCCGAGGGTCAAATCCTTGTCCTCTTCACTAAACTGACTGTTTCTGGTACTTTGAAAGAGAACAAGGAAGGACTCGAGGGCAAGTTACTTGCTCCAGCCAGCCCCAAATCAATCCACAGGCACAAAAGATGATTGCCAGTGGATTTGCTGCCTCTTAGAGATGAGAATACCCCTTGTTGAGACCAAGACCTTGGTGAGTGCTACACGTCCCTCCTGCTTGGGTCATTTTGCAGGGCTTCAACAGGGAGGAAAGGGAGTTTGAGCAGGAGGAACCCTTCCCACCCGCTGCCACCCCTGGGGAGCAGGGCCCAGGGCTGTGGGATTGCTCTGCACTACTGGGAGCTCACGCTGGCATCCCAGCGCCCGTGCTGTTTGCCCAGAGCTTTTTTTGGGAAAAAGGTGTCTCTGTGATTTTTGCACTCAAACAAGCAGCGTTTGTTCAGCATTGCTTGCTGCACCTCCGCAAAATTACCTCGATGGGAATCAAAGCACTTTGGACTCCAGGAGCTTTTCATTTCATGTGGCACTTGGGGAGGAAGAATCACATTTCGCAAAACGTCCCTAAGAACGCTCCATGCACCCCAGGAAGGTGCTGGGACCACCTCCGTCTTGCGAGTGCTTTATGTTTTCCACAGTCCCTTTGACTCACAAACGTGGCTGACAAAGGAGCTGCTCACCCAGGTAAAGCTGTGCACAGGCACTCGGAGCTGCTGGGCAAACACCGGGCACAATAACCCATTGTGCCTCCAGAGCCTGCGGTCAGAGCAATGTGACCTTTGTATAAAAGAGCACGAGGCTGTGTTGGATCAGCGATGCGTACAAGCAGTGCTTTTTCAAAACTCAGGTGTGGAAGAGTTGGGAAGACTGAAAATAAACCGCCCTTTCTTGCCCTGACTCTTATTTTACTGAGAGAGGCAGAGCCCTTACAGGCAAGGGGCAGAGAATGCAAAATTCTTTATTCTTTAGCAAAATATGCTTTTCAGGAGGTGAGGCACAATGTTCAAAATGCGAGGATTTATCACCCGGGTTTCTATTTTGCTGAAGCAGTAAGCAGGACTATTTAATTTCCCACCCTACTTGTTACACGGGAGTCTCAGCAAGGAACTGAGCTGCGTTTTCTGGCCGGCGGTCCCGGAGTCCTCACCCGCTGCTTTTTGTCTCTGCTTCCAGGACTTTGGAAAGTGTCACTCAGAGATACCGAATGCGAGTGATTACCTGACCCGCTGCTACTCACGTGAAGGTCGATATCTGGAGAAGATCCCCCACGTCTACGCCCCCCTGTCAGACCTCCCGCGAGACCCCTACCCTCAGCACCCCGACGTCTCCTTCTGCTGCCCGCCTCCCGGCTCCCGGGCTCCTTACATCTGTCCTAAGGAACAGTACGTTTAAAGTGTCAGCACAGCAAAAAGACGAAGCTAATGTTTTTCACATCTCCCGACCCTGTCGCTCAACAGCCAAGGCCTTTTAACCCCCCACACACTTTGCCGTTGCTTATTTTATTTATTGATTTCTGAATTTCGGTGCAATTGTAAGCGACGTGATTAGGTTAAGTATCTGCCTGGCTTGCTAATGCTCGAGGGAGCACTGCCTTCGCCCACATCTCATCCAGTTCGTGCATCTTTCTTCTCTCGTGCTGGCACTCCTGTACCAAGCTGGCTATGTGCATGCATGCATAGGCGGGTGGCAGCTGCCCAGCGTTGGATGGGATGTGCCCGACCCGATTAAACGTCCGTAGGTCCCCTTGTGTCCCTCTCTGCACTGCTTGCACCAGAGTAGCCAGGTGTGGATTCTCCACAACCCTTCTTCCAGCTCGTGTGAAGTTTCAAAGCCCAGCCAGTGCCCAAATCTGAGGCTGGAGTTTTTTTTTTTTTTTTCCTCCTTTGGAGAAAACTGTTTTCCCTCTTGGCAGTGGGGATAGGAAATCCCTGTTGCAAACAACTAAGCAGCCAAGGTTGCTGAACCAAATAATAAGATGCTTACACTGAAAGATGCTCAGAACCAACCAAGAAAAGAAAGAAGGGCTTGGTTTAGGGCTTTTGTTTCTGTCTTTTCTCCCTCCTACTCCCACTCCAAATTTTTCTGATTGACTCTCTTTAATCCAGATGGCATGGGGACATAATTTGAAGCCAACGCTTTGGAGAAGGCATCCTTTAAAAAACCTTCTTATAACCTGCAACCCAGAGAGGAAAAAAAAAATTAGAAAGAAAAACATTCTCTCTAATTTTCCTTTTCAAAGCCTAGTGTGACCCCCCACTAGCTTTTCCCCCTCTCCTTCTTGCATCTGTTGATTGGAATTTCAAAATGAACTCAGGCAGAACACGAAGAAAAAAATCATGATTTCAGGTAATCTTCGCACTCTTAATGAAGGATAAAAGCCAATAGAGGAATCTGGCCTTTTAACTTTTTTTTTTTTTAAAGCATCTTAGTTTTGGGACTACATTTTTTTTTTTGATATTTGGAATGTGTGTGGCTATGTAAATCCAAATGTGTACATTACTGTGACCACAAAGTGTTTTAGAGAAGGGAATTTATCTCCACATCACATTTGTGTTCACGTGTATTAGAGAAAAAATAAATATAGATACACACTTATATGTATATAAGAGCAAAGAAGAGGAAGTGGAGAAAAAGGAATGAAAATCCTGTAGAAGAGCTTGGCCTCGAGGATGAATTTCATCTGTTTCACCCAGGTATGGCATATGTCAGGTGGGGGCTGGGAGAGTTGTGAACAAGGGGATGTGCCCGCCTGCTGAATGGGGGTTTGCTTTCCTCTCTCTTGGGTTGGGTATTTGGCATTCTGCGGACACTGCACGCTTAGCATCACTCTGAGACCACGAGCATGTCAGAGCAGAGTGTGTGTGGGAGGGAGAGAAGGGGACCACAGCATCACCCTGCTGCCCAGACCCCAAACCACGTTCCAGTGCCACTTCTGCATGCAAGAAGTGAGCCTGGCGCCGAGCTAAAGCCTCCCCCAGGAGGAGGTGTGAGCACTGTGCTGGTCGCTTCCAGCCCAGCTCCTGCCGTGCCGCACGGACTGAGGCACCCTTTTATTTTTGTGTATCTGAATCTAAGCAGCTATCGTTGTTCTATGCACTTTCTTTGGCCCCATCACCTTCAGCAGCCTCAAGTCTCGCCCTGCTTGCCCCTCTCCCTCCACTGAGAAGCACACGTGTGTTCGCACTACCTCGTGGGCTCCCTGCAGGCTGCCACATAGATCTGTACGTAAGGGAGAGGTTTATAACTCAGCTAGGCAATATAGCGCTGAGGGAGGATGAGGCCACGCTCACATCACCAGGAGTCCGGTGCCTCCTGCAGGCACAGCAGCCTCCACGTGTGCTGGTGCTCCCATCCCCGAGATGTCAGGGACTGTACAGACACAGCCTTATAGCATTAGGTGCCACTTTTCCCCTACCATCCGTGTGGTTTCGACTGACTGGAGCCTTTTTGGAGTCACCTGGATTCACATTTCCCTGCCAGTCTCCATAGGATTCAGCCAGGAATGTCCCTATACCGACGGACTCAGGTGCTACGTGTTCTGTTCCAGAAAATGTGTTTCTCTCCTGTTTTCTCCTCAACACACCTTGGGGCACTTTCTGGTTACCACAGAGCTACAAATTGGGTGTGCTCGGAGCTGAAACCATGGCCAGGACATTCACCCCAGCAAGGGAACCGTGCTTTGGACTCTGCCAAATCTGCCTTTGGTCACCCTGGTGAGAAAGGTGATGCAGCACGGGAAAACCCAGGGCTCTCTGACATCCTGGGGCCAACCCAGCACCACTGACCATTGAGGAAAAGCTTACACATTTCCCTTCCTGCGTGTCTGTAATAACAGGATGCCGTCTGCACGGCAGCAATTAAAGTAGATTTGATTGGGAATCTTCATCCAATGCAGCTTCAGCCGGATCTAAAAGTTTAAATGAAAAGTGGAATACGGTCAGGTCTTCAGGTGCAATAGAAAACCAGGCAGGTAAAATGGCTGTTGGCAGAGGAGGAAGGGAACATCTTGCAGGTGGTTTCCTCTGCTGCCAGCGGCTGGGGCCGGCGCTTTGATGGGGAGGGGGAAAGCAGAGGCACAGACTGCAGCATTAGAGGGACTCTGCTCGCCTTGTGCAGCTTTGAGTTTGAGCTGCCCACAGATGACTCTCACAAAGGGTTTTGCTGTGCTTTTCAGCAAAGTGAAAGGATTTCAATCCTCCTCAGAAAGGGAAAACGCAAGAAAAGCCTAAATTCAAAGAGGTCGTTTGACAGCACATACATTAAGCTGAGGGATGTCTTGGTTCTTGTTGCCTCTTAACATTCTCTCTTCTCCTTAAGAAATGGGTTGGTCTCAAAAAAAAAAAAAAAAAAAAGGGAAAAGAGAGCCTCTGCATACCACTAAAGTCCTTTGTACCTTAGGGAAAGGGAAAAATCTGTACCTGAAGAAAGGGACAGGGTGTGATTCAGGACGGTCGTCTCCATTTTACAGTCTGCATTTAGAAATGTTCCAATTCGGGCTCTGATTCCTCCCTCCCTTCCACACAGTTGCATGACATTTGCCCCGCGGCTGGTCCCAAACCTTGCTGGACCCGATGCCAAGGGCTGGACGCGAGCTTTGCTGCATCCCAAGGCTGCCCACGTGGAGCTGACCTCGTGGGCGCACAAATCCTGCTGCAGCAGCGCTAATGAGAGGCGTTCCCCTCCTGCCGTGGTGTAAAGTGATCTGGAGAGACACCTTTTCTGGGAAAAGGGACATCCAGTAAGGCTGCTGGGGCTGGATGGCTGAGCGAGTTGGGCAGGGGACTGGCCGAGCCTGGTGGTGGATCCGTGGGCTGGCAGGGTGCGGGAGGATTTGGTGTGTTGCTCCCATAAAACCATTCTTCCTGCTGCTGGGGTGAAATGTTGGGATTTCTGTTCCACGTCTTGGTGGCATTGACAAAATAGCTCTTGCAGATGGAAAAGACTGATCACAGACCTTAAATAAAGGTGAACTGAAGAGTTATAACTCCTTCTGTCGTGGCTGTGAAACCCGGGTGAGGGGCTTGACCTCTTCCTTTCTGCTGATGCAGACTTATTACTGAGACGTTCACTACATATATCACCCCCTGTGCACTCATATCCCAAAATGTACACGCTTGCACACCCACTTCTGTCCTTGCACGGGCACAGGCTGCCTGCTCGCCCCGGTGCCCTCCGGAGCACACCGAGCCGCCTCTCACCTTGCATCCTGCCCTGGAAGCAGCACCAGCAGCGACAGCCTTGGAGGCACAGCTCACGGGGAACGGCGAGTAAATCCAGCTGAACACGAACCTCGTGCTTCCTCAGGAGGTGCCCAATCAGCCAGGTTTGATCGATACGCAATTAGAGAATTTTTAGCCCAAACCACTAACTCCGAGAATGAGAAATCCACAGGATATTTTTTAATAGAAACGCTCCACTGCCTAAGGATAGTGCCTCTGCCTCTGGGTAAAGATCTTCTGGAACAAGACTGCCGTAGATCTGGGCAGGAAAATGGCAGGGGGCTGGTGGGGGGCCATAAAGGAGAGGAGAAGGGTCTCTGCCCTGCAGTCCATGGCCTGAATACAGCCTGGGTTAGCAGCAGCCAGAGGCGATCACTGTCGGGTGGGTATCTGCTGGCTTGCCTGAGATAAGAAAAGATAAGATAAGATAAGCTGTCAGGCCCACAGCACACATTGCTCCCAACTCCAGAGCTTCTCTTGGTGGTTTCTTGGAGGGGCTCAAGGAGCCCCAGCCCACCCTTGGGACAGCACAGCCAGGACAACAGGCAGATCCGAGCAATGGCACAGGGTGGGGAAAGCAGACTTCTGGCAAGGCTCTCCTTGCTCTGCACAAAGTCAGGCAGGTTTATCCTGTATTTCTGGAACCTGGCATCTCCCCCTGGGACTATTGTTGTTTTCAGAACAGGAGAAAGGAATTCGGGATCACCTCTGCCCGGTGCCTTTTGCACAGAGGCTCCCACCACTGCCCTGCGGAGCGCACCAACAGCCAGGCTGATAGCCGGGGTGCTTTTTTTGTTCAGTGGGAACAACACCTGCTTGAACAAAGCTGCTCCCAAACACACCCATCCCTGCTTTCTCTTTTTATTTCCCCACCGCTCCTGGATGTGGTGCAGGGCCAGCACTGCAGATGAGGTTTTTGGTGCCTTTCTCTGCTGTCAAACGTGCTATGATCAGTGCTTCTCCCATAATAGAGCACCTCCTACTTGGCCACTTAATGTGTATACAGACATTTAGGTATAAATATATATGTTTAAAATTAAAATATTGTTGTTACTGCCTCTCGGACTGCATAAAATATATAAAACATACCAAAATACTTCTGCAGCTAAAGAGCTGTTGTCTTATCCTTGGAGCTAGGCAGCTTTATAAAGAGCTTTTCATATAGAAGCAAAAAATAGGCACCGTGGAGGGCAGACAATGCTCCGAGAGCATGGAGTGGAATGGGGGAGCTGCAAATTAAAGGACAGCGCAGGGAAGAGCTGCATTAAAGATTCCACATCTCTGCTGCAAACGGGGATGGCTGATCTCTTTCCTACTCTACTGTCATGCTCTATTTTCTTTCTCTTTATGGCGGAGGGGAGGTGAGGTTTTAAAACCTGCCAAGAACGCATCCATCCCCGTTCCTCTGGGTGAGCAGCACCACAGGCTGAACCAGCTTTCTCCAAGCTCCCTCCCACCCCCAGGCCCCCCTCCCCCTCATAATCCGGGCTCGAGTACCATCATTTTCATATCAGTACTAATTACATTAATTATTCTCCTCAGTATAAAACTCATTAAGCTGGAATTTATGGTTCATTAACTCAGAGCCGGAGCGCTAGCTCCTTCCTCGGTGCGGTGGTGTGGGGCCAGGATTATTTCTGTCCTGGCTCGGGGCAGGCTCTGATCCGGGTCCCTCAGCCACAAAACAGGCAGGGAAGGGGTTTCTGAGGCATGGGAGGAATGGAAATGTCCCCACAACCCCTGGTGCTGGCCCAGGGAGATGTGGCTTGTGAGTGAGAGCAGCCAAGGGAACGCCTGACGGTGGGCTACGTGCCAGGGTGGGTCAGGACCGAAAAGGATGGGTGAGGTGGCATGGGGAGAGGGTTGTGCTAGTGCAGAACATCCACCCTGGCCCCTCCATCAGGGGTTGTACCCCGGTGGGCTCTCCTCCGTGGCAGTTCCACGTCAGCCCTTCCTGGTGGTGGAGAAGCTGCCGAGCCCAACCTGCCTGCTGTGGGGACCCCTGTGCTCTGTGATGAGCACCCCCTGTCCCACGGGGTGATGGTGGGAGAGGACACCTGGCTGCCACCATCCCCCTCCATCCAGCTCTGTCCTTGTCTTCTGGAAGAGGGTCCTGGTCCTGGAGCGTAAAAGCAGTCCTGGGGATGGGAGGGAGGGAGGGAAGGAAGAGGAGAGATCGCACATCCCTGCCTAGGGCTCAGGGTCTGGTCCAGCTTGTCCCCGACTGGCCTCCCCCGACTGAGCACGGGCTGCCCCGGGAGATGGAAATGACGGGGAGGCTGACCTCCTAATGGACCCGACTGACAGAGAATCCATTTCCTGCGAGCGGTACCTCCTTCGCGCTGCGCAGGTTCCTATCACGCTTCCTAATTACTGTAATTAAGCAGTCATGCTGAGTGATGTTAGACAGAGGGTTCAGAGTCATTACAGGTCTGCAGAAGATTAAACCAGTCCTGGCTTCAGCGTCGGAGCTCTCCTCGGTGATGGCGATGATGAAGATGGGAGCTGCTGATGATGGGAGCTGGAGATAGAGCTCCATGACATGGGGTCATGGCATTTGTCACGGCTCGGGGGTCTGCCCTTGTCACTTGTGGCCAGAGCAGGAGGGGGGACAGCCCCGGTACCCTGCCCATTCTCTGCATCCTCCTGGAGACAGACAACTGCCCTGCGTGGTAGTTGTGAAGCTCTGGAAGGGGCAGGTCATTGTGACTAGCACAGAGCTGCTCGTAGCCTGGCAAGTCTATTTTGTCATTTGTCAAGCACATGAATAAAAATGCAGCTGGATTTGTGCAGTGAAGGAGTCCTGCGAAGCAGAGGGGAGTCCAGCTTACATTATTCACTCGGTATCCACCATTTATCTTCTGGCTCCCTTGAGCTAGGGGGTCTGAGGTTAGTCTATAACCACGTACGTCAATACCATGGTGATCACGGAGTTTGAGTCTCTTTCTCTATGGTTTTATACAGCAGCCTGATTAGTTTAGGAGTGGCCTTCCCTGAGGCGCTTGCTGACAATAGCAGAGGGCTGGAGACAGCCATTTAGTCCCACAGCTGCATCCCACCCTCCTCAACCTCTTTCTCCCCTTAAGGGCACCCAGAGTTTTGCAGATGTCCTTCTATTCACACAGGCAGCGAGACACGCTGCGTACAAGAGACCATGGCTCAGTTCGTATACAATTGGCATCTAATTCATTTCTCCGTGAACGTGAAAATCAATACTGTTTGCAGAATGCACAAAGACTCTCCTATCGGTCAGTGTCCTTGTTAGATTCACTTCTGGCTGCCAGGAGATCCTTCCAGGAGGTAGTTCTGTGAGCTGAAGAGGAAAAAGGACGGTCCCATTTCTCTAATGAGCCATGAGAAGACTTTAAGCTTCTGCCCCCAGTGGATGGAAAGCGTTTCTTGGTAATCAGCTGTATGGGATGGACTGGCCTGCCTTGGAATTTTGCCTGGCTAGTCAAATTCTGGGCCTTGGTTTTGCTCCAGTTAAGGTCAAAGTGTCTTCTTACACATACAGGAACGTGCATCCCTTCAGCAGATGTTAAATGACTTCAGCTCTGTTTGTGCTAGCAGATTTTGTGGGCGAAGCCGTAGAAGCCAAGTTTCATCTGTCCCAGAGCATCAGAGCTCCGCAGTTCCCTGCAGTTCCCCGTGCCTCTTGTTGTATCCCTAGCAAACATCTTCAAACCACTGCTCAGCCTCCACATCCCACTCACTCTGCCTGTGCCAGGAACAACTCCAGCCCCGTGGTCGGCGCGTCCAGCGATGGCTGCTTTTCCACCTGGAGACCTTCCAGGGTCTTGCACAGCTGCTGACAGCTTTCCCGTTTCTGCCTGTTTGCCTTCTCGGTGAGTCACGGGCTCAGCCCACAGCTTCCAGAGCTCCTCTCGTGCTGCAGTTACGTGGCACCACCTGCAGCTGCCGAGCCAGCGACTTTTCGCAGGGCAGGACCCCCAGGCTGAGGGCTCTGATTTGCAGCTGCTCCTTTTGCAGCTCTTCCCTTCCCAAAGCCTGCAGCATCGTTGCCCGTATCCCATCCCTGCGTATTGACGATCAACCAGCTGGAGTGTGATTGCTTGTTATGTCTCAGGGTGTGCGGATAAATGTCACCGGTAGGCTGGCCATTTTCCTGTCGTCGGGCCCTCAGCACCAGAAATCCTTTATTTTTCTTTTCCCTAATAACAATAATAATAATAATGATAATAATAATAATAAAGCAGCCCTAGACTTTAACATTAATGTTAGTTTTACCTTTTCCTTTCTTTCCTCTGCAGTCGAAATAGATGGGTGTTGCTAGAGCAAATACCTGCCACGCTTCTTCCAACTGTTTCTCTTCTGCGTGGTTTTTACCACATGGCTTGAGCTGATGCAGAATGCATTCCTCTGGACTGAATTTTTTTTATTTTTTATTTTTCAAAATGCAGTCACAGAACTCCACAGAATTTTTAGACTTTTTTTTTTCTGAGCGCTGAATTCTTCTCTTCCTATTCAGTTTGCTAATTATCCTTTTTAGCTTGCTTTTGCTCTGTTTTCACAGATCTCTTGGTTTATTTATATCTACCTATCTATAATGATTTCAGAACCATTACTCACAGCAGCACCAGGAAACATTACATTTCCCAATTTACAATTGCAATTATGATATCCGTCAGAAACAAATGCAGCTGCCTTTAATTTTAAGCAATATTTTGATCATAATAATTAAAAAAGGAACTTATGGCATTGCGCACATTAGAGAAATTAATATAATTTCCCGGCTGCTTTAAAAAGCGTGCAAAGTAGTGGTCGCTGGGTGAGAGATTTAGGGGGAAAAATTAACCTTTTTAGTTGCTTTTACCACTCTTCAGGGCACACGGCAAACCTTAATGATGTTGTTCTTGAGAGTTAACTTCTCTGCAGAATTTAATACGTGAGTTTCTCTGTCCTTCAACTTATTTTCCCCCTACTTTTCTCTTCCTGAAATTGCTAGTTATTAAACTGTTTGTGTGCAAACAAGAACATTTTCCTGTCACCGTTCATTTCAGCTTGCCTGTTTGAATGAGCAGGGACAGATGAAATCCAGTTGGTGATATAATCATTCCCACAATTGCATATTACAAACTCAGTAAAAAACTGTGGCAGATCCTGAGTCTTGTGTGCTTTATTCTGCTTTACAAGACATAGTATGTGCTGAGCGAGTCTGGATTAATGACAAGTGTCTTTGAGGGAAGCAAGGATGCAGATGAACAGCTGTGGAAGAACATCCCTTTCATGAGTGCTGGGGCTCGTTCAATTAATTTTAATGTGCTCTTTTAGTCAGGAAAGGTGAAAGTTGACTTCTTGTTGTCTTGGTGGCAGAGGATTCACCTGTGTATGACTTTTCTTGCTGTATTCTTCGCTGCTTTAATCTCCCAGCTCAGGACTTCTCCTGGGTAAGATCTCAGCCCCGTGCAGGGACTTGCCAGAGGCCCCTGAGCCTCTGCAAATCCTCCATCAACGCGGTTCCTTCCCTTTCAGTACTGATGTGCAGACCAACGCCAGAGGCTGCAGCTCTGTCGATACCGGGATGCGATGAGCAGAGGGCAGGGTCCCATGGCTGAGCCTGTCCTACTGCCCCCAGCCACCTTCCATCTCAAAGCCATCAGCACTGAGCACCCTGGGTCTCACTCTGCTTGCTCCTGCTCCTTGGCTTCTAGGGAATGATTTACATTTACACCGAAGGAAGACGCAGCAAGCTTGGCTGTTTCTCTGCAAGATTCAGGCTGATGCACACGACATGGCACAGAGCATGCAGGCTTGAGACAAGGGTGAAATCCAAGCTTCCCCCTTTGCTGGCTGCTCCTGCTCTGGAGACCTGCAGGTCGCCGTAACGTGCTTGCGTCTCATCCTGCCGAGCTGTGCCCCCACAATGCTCATTTAACCACTGGGTGCCTTTCTCATCAGGGAGCGTGTTCTTCAGTAGTGGGATGTTAATAATAGGCACACAGGAATTGCCAAATTCGATCCGCTCTGAGGTTCATCCAGCTCACTATCCTTCCTGGGATGACGCCTATGCAATACCAGATATGCATATATCCACAAATATATGTCTTTAAGGTGCAAGGATCCATGTGGGTGAGCAGACCAGCCAGGAAAAGCACTCCTTGCACATTCCTGGCCAGCAGACGTGGCACCCCATGCCCTGCCTGCAAACACATCCCATGGCAAGCCCCTCTGCTCCCACATCACAGCGTCTTTTTTTGTTCTTCTTTAAGCACAAGCACATACAGCAATAATGCGGAAAGAGAAAATGCCATTTCAAACAGAAAAAAGGAGGCATGTGAGAGGAAGCACTGATTTTTTTATGAATTTTCCTTCAGGTTGACACCTCATTTTAGCGGCCAGTGTGATCACATTCTTAATTTCAGCCTCAAAAGGTCAGTTCAGTTAAAGAAAATCAAGCTGTAGTCAGTTCTCTCTGCACATCAGTGCTTGGAGCAAGGAGCAATAATCACTCCCTGATCAGAACTTGTTTGCCATTATCTGCCTGGTGTTGGTCTATGATATATGAAGCAATTTTGGCTGCGACAGTTCTGTTCTGTGTGCATGCAGCTCTTTCCTGGTCAAAACTATACAGGATTGGTTTTTTTTTCTTGTTGCTTTCTTTTTTCCTTACCGTGGAGCAATATTTTAAACTAAAAGGAGTTTTCAAACTGTAGTCACCATCATTCATCTTTACAGTCTCAGGGTACGAACAATCCCTTCATTAGACACTGAATTTCTCTCCATTACACCACTATCTGAATGCATTTATTCGGTCATTTATTAGAAGTCACTTGATGGGGTGTGGGGAAGGCGAGAACTAAATTAAAGCAAAAGGGTCGCGTGTGCGTACACACGCCTGTATATTGTAAGCGGGGAAGTCTATAAAAATATCCAAACTTAATAACTCCCATAACTCTGTAACTCAGACAAATGCTCGGCGGAAAGCTTCCACTTGCCGCGAGGATGGCGAGGGAGGCGGAGGCAGAAGAGGAGGCTGACACCGAGCCTCCCCTGCCAGCCGTGAGATCCGGGGACCGAGCTGGGGCTGGGGCAGGCTGGTTTCTCTTGAAATGATGCAACCAGCATCCGAGGCTGTGCTCTGTCTGTCTCAGGACATGAGCGTCTCGTTGGCCGTACTTGGCTCCTGGATATGCAGGCAGACGGGATTGAAATGTAACATGGACAGACAGGTCTGATCATGCTGAGCCAGTGCTTTTAGGATTCCCCAGGCCTGTCCTGTGCTTTATGTTTTACTAAAGGCTTAGGATCAGAGGCTGAATGTATAAATTCAAATGTATAAAAATGTATAAAAGACCGTATGTGTGTGCAGTGGGCAGAGCAGGCGCCTCGGCTGGTCCCACAGGTCAAATCCCCTCCTGGCTCCGAGGGGGCAGAATGGGCACGTTAACGCAAGAAAATAAAGCACTGGAAGTTCTGCATGGAAACATGAGGCATCACCAGGTTAATGCTGGGAATTTCGGACTGCTCCTTTATCGACAGCTCTTGTTTTTTGTCTTTTTTTCTCTGGAGTCAGGTTAGCCCCTCGGCTGGGTGAGCTCACTTTTAGATCAGAGCATGGTAAAGACAGAAACCAAGAACCTCTCACAGCACAGGCACAAGTCATGCACCAGCTACACATTCTCCCCTGTGCACAGCACGCGTCTCCTCTAAGCCTACTTTTCACCCACACTTCCTCCCCATCCCTTTTGCTCCTTATATTTCTTCTCTGGTGTAGATCCTCATGCTGGGAGATGCCCATTTCCCTCCATGGCATGAATTCAGCACATCAGCTGAACATCAGTGCTGGTGGAGCTGTAACAGAGATCACACCAGGGCTGTGTCTGAGCAGAGTAAGATCACTGCCTTTCTACCCAGCGCTGTCCTCGGAGCACGTCTGCTGAGATCAAATCCTCTCCCCTTTCTGTGCACATCACCCTACCACCCGCAGCTTTCTTGCAGTGGGATGCTCACGGCGTTGCTATTTTCAGGGGATGTGCAGCCATTTCTGGGTTTATTTTGTTCCCCCCTTCTCACTTTTATTAAAAAAGACAAGTCTTTCTTGCATCTTCCAGAAGGCTGCTATGGTTCCTCAGAGGAGATTTGTAAAAACTAAACAACAAAAAAAAAGGGACTATTTCCATCCAAATAGTCTTAAAAATTTAACAAAACAACAGAGCAGCTCATCACTCAACAGGAGCATCGAGTCTTTTGTGCTTAATTTCCACTGTGAATCTTTCCCTCAGAAGTGTGCTCATGTAGCAATTGCACGGTGGAAATGCCAGACTGAAAAACAAATGCATGCAGGCGTTTGGCCTATCCAAGAGATACCAGGACATAAAGCAGGATTATGATCCCAGAATGCAATAAAAAGCGATAAAAAATTCAGAAGAGATCAAAGTAATTTCAGAAGCAAATGAAACATTTACATGGGAAGCATGCCTTGCAAACGGAAACACAGCAAATGACATTAGCCCGTATTATTTACAAGGATAAATATACCTAGCATAAGGCTAGGGATGTCTCCAAAACTTAGTTGTGTGGTAGGTGCATCCCGAGAGCCAAAGCAGGGCCAGGTGAAATAGGAAGAAGGAACTGCTAGGTCAGGTCAGGTCCCCAGAGAATTTTGAATGTGGCCTCAAGTAACTAAATTGTTGGGAAGTGGCAGCTTGCAACTGGAATAGAGTCAGTAATTAGTAGTTTAATTAGCGTTTAGGTGAGAAGGCTTTTAATGGACTACAGCTTGATAAATACCTGGGTCAGAGAGATTTGTAGCTCTCCCCGGCTTGAAATCCTTGGTGTGATGAGCAGACCTGGGGGGAGCTGCTGGGGGAGCAGCCTGCACCGAGAGACCAGCAGTGTGATTTCATGGGGCAAGGTAAGGAAGCAGCTGTTCAGATTACATGGGTGAACAAAGCAAAAGCAGGTAGAGATGAAATTATTAATATAGCTGTCCTCCAGCCCTTCCCCAGGACCTGCAAGCAAGTGGAAGGGCAGGAACCCTCCAGGTTGCAGGTGACAAACTGAGAGGAATATTGTGCTCACAAACCAGTAGCCAAAGCAAAGGAGGAACCCATGGTCCTGCCTGGGAAGGAGGAAGGGAAAGCAAAATGAGCACGGAGAAAGCCAGGCACCCAAGGAAGGAGAAACAGCAGCCCTTGGGGAACTCCCCCAAGAGCAGCTCTTTGCTGAGATGGGTGACAGCAGCAGGGCTGGGAGACCTGGGCACTTGGGGCTGCACGAGCTCTGCATGGAAAGGGCCTGCTTAAAATTGATGGATGGGGGTCTGCTGGCAGTTGGAGCCGAGCCTCTGAAACAAAGCCTTTAATTAATGCCTTCGACAAAGTCTTTAATTAGGTACAGTGCCTTATTGCCAGCGTGGGTCTCGAGATATTTCCCCACCTGAGTTAGAGTCCGCCCCAGATGAGAGACAAAGGGAAAAAAAAAAATCCCAACCCCAAACCAAGCTGCGATCAATTCTAATTTGTCTGGGACATGATACATTTTTTGTCTCACTTGACACAGGCTCAGAGAGAAGCAATTTTTTAATGTCACAGCTCATGACCTCCGCCTCTCCTGCCCGCTTATAGGATTCCTCCCTGCCCAGGCTGGGAAATGAGACTCCCCGTGAAGAAGGTGCAGCAGCCCTTGGGAGATGGTTTCAGTTTAATGCCCAGCATGTTCGGCTTTGGGTATTCTATTGAAATAGAGGGAATTTGTTAAGCTGATGAGGGAAGGCTGCAGTAGAGAAACACAATAGCAGAGTGGGATTAGGCCTGGAGTAAGTGTCTGTGCTTTGGAGGATTAATGAGAAAACTGCAATGGATTTTACATGGTGAAAAGGATTCACTGAATGCTTTAGGTGAAACAAAACTAGTCCCACTCATGCTCTCTGAGCTCTCAAGCAGGAGAAGAGGCAGAAGCCCGTCCATCCCATGTAACAACCAGATCTCCCATACGGAAAACTCCATTTGTGTCCTCACACACGAGACTCTCTGGGCATTGTCTCTCCTAAGGGGTCATGGGACCCTGCCAAGAGCATCTCTGGTCGAGACGGTCGACATCCCAGGGCCAAAAAGCTCTTCTCCCCATCTCGACTGCCTGCCGATGGACTGCACGTTCCCTTGGAGAGCTCAGCTTTGCTACCAGCCTGGGGCAAGCCTCGTGAAGCCAGCTCTGTGCCCTCGCAGGAGGCCAGGAGAAATATTGGCCTCAGAAATTCGAGATGCTCAATACACCTGCAGGAGAAGAGGCTAGGAAGGGCAGGCACTCGAAGGAGATGGGGAGGGATTAAGGGACAGGAGTTCCATTAACGCATTGATTTTTTTCAGGAGAAAGGTAAATGGAATAAGTGAGCGTGGGGCTGGATGAAGTCTCCTCAGGGTCATACCGACACACGGGGGCTAGCAGCAAGGGGCTTCCCAGCCCCTGGAGGGATGGGGCAGACCAGAAAAAGGGGATTTGTGATGTTGGAGCACTTGTGCTGCATGCAGCTCCTGCTCCTGGAGGCACAGAGGAGGCCGTTAAGAGCAACTCGGGCTGGCTCCTGCCTCCTGTGTGTTGCCTTCCAGTCCATCATTCTTTCTAATTAGGCACCTCTGACACACAATTAATCCTATTTGCCTTCAGGCTTTTTTATCTTTCCTTCTGCTTTTATCAGACAGGGAATTAGACTCTGTTAGTATGTAAAGTGCATTGCATGGACCTGGCTCTTCATGGGGATTTGGAGACTTTTAAGAAGGCAGTGCCTAACCCATGATCTTAAAAGTTTCTTATGAGTAATTAATTTATTTCTCTTCTCTTCTTTTTCTAATCACACTGCCTATTTCATCCATGCTCATACAAGCAAGAAGGCAAAGAAGTGAGCGTGGGACAGAGCAAAAATTGATGCTGCAATGCCCCGTTAACCCTAGTTCTCCACCTGCTGCCCTCAGCTCTCACCAGCCACCATCAGCAGAATCTCAGTCCCACCCTTCCCACCCTGTCTGCCCCCAGCCCAGGCTTTACTGGCAAAGTTCAAGGGCCTGCTGTGGACCACAGGAGGCCCAGCTTCTCCCACATCCCCTCTTCAGCACTGATGTCCCATCCAAACTGACTCGGTCTTGCTGTCCTGGTGTCCCAGGAGGAGCCTCCTTGTGAACCTCCAGCGGTGCCTCTGTCTTGCCCTGTGCCCTCTCGAGTCAAAACACAGCAGGATGCCTCTCACCACTGGGAAGTTAATAAAATAATGTTAATGAAACACCTACTCCACTCGATGAGCTGTGATCGCAGGCGGCAGTGGCCACCACGCCGACCATTTATCACTGTCAACGTCCCCTGCAGCCCAAAACCATTTCCAGTCCCAAATGGAGAAGGTTTGGCTCTACCCGGAGTGTAATCTGCCTGTCATTTCTAATACATATTCCTTTGTATTAAGTGATGAATTGCAGGGGCTGCCAAGGCTGAAGGGTTATGAACCACTGAGAAATGAAGTGCTCCGTATCCTCCATGGCTCACTTCAGTCGGTGATGGTCAACATCACACACTCCTCATCTCCAGCCCTTGCTCTGTTCACAGACCACAGAGCTGCACTTTCAGGCCACAACTTCCCTACAGGGCAGGAGATAGGAATGGAACTGTCAGTTGTCTCAGGCTTTTTTTGCCTTTTGCACACCCTGGAAGGATCAGGTTCATCAGCCTCCAACAAAGAGAGGAAGAAAAAAAAAAAAGGAACAAAAAATAAATAAAAATAAAACAACAGTGCAAGTCTTGAGCTTGTGGCACAAGTTTTTTGCAATGAGGCGGGGTTAGATCTCACTCCTCCCTGGGATTTCCCATTTCCTTATAACTGAGGAGGCGGAGAACTCTTTCAGCACTAAGGCAAGGTGAAGGTGGACTAGAGATAAGCTCCAGTGACAACTGAGCTCAATGCTTCTTCCCCTGAGCTACGTCAGAGGCAGAATAAGACCTAAGCACAGCCTCATTCCCTTATTCTGGGAATAGGAATACTTTCCCTTCTCTTAGACAGTGAGTTCCCTCCCAGAAAAACTCATACTTCCTGGCCCAACAAGATAAATCTCCGAACACACTCACAGCTTCACCCTCAGCCACTTTTGCTTGCTTTTGTTCTTTAAAGAGGTGACGAAAAAATTGCAAGGGTGGCGGGGGGGATAACGAGGGCTGCAGGCTCGTTTAGGGAATGGAGAAGCAGGGAAAGGTCACGCTGCTCGCCCTCCCTGACATCTACTGAGCAAGAGCTGTCCTTCCCTGGTAACCCTGGTCTCTCTGCAGGCCAGCGTTTGTCTGATTCCTGTACGACAGCGATTAGCAAGAGTGAGCAGGTACCGCAGGAAGCGACTCCTTTGCAGGCTTCCTCTGCTGCCTCTTATATATCAAACTGAAATGTAATTATCTTCACGGTGCGGGGTGTAAATCAGGGTGTGTGTCAAGGCGATTTCCTTCAGGGTTTTATTTTATTGCGTAATAATATTTGACACAGGGCTTAAAGGTGCTGTTACCTGCCTAATCGCATGAAACAATTTCATGTGCAAACAGCTGGTAAGTGTAAAACTACCATAAACCAGCTCCAGGGGATTGTCTGCTTCCCTCCTCTCGAAATCCTTCTTGGAAAACACTCCCTGCCTCTGAAGTTTCCCCATCACAGAAACCAGATGGGGAGGAATTGCTGGGGGCCGGTGCCGTGCCGACACATGGAGGAAGCAGCCTGTCCTCCCGGGGGTGCCGGGGTGCTCCGTGCCTCCTGCCCTTACGTGATGGGACGGGGAAATGGGAAATCAGGGTCTCCGTCTGTGCTGAGCTGGAGGGGATGAAGTTAATTGGGAAGGAGGGCTGGCTGGGAGCGTCATCCATGAGTGGGAGCCATCCGCAGCCGGGGATGTTTCCCCAGCCTCATCTCTCACAATCAAATAGTCAGTTTTGGGTGAAACCCCAAATGCACCAGAAAGGGGATGCAGAGCTCCCGAGGGCTGCAGGGCACGTGCAGGCAGGGGACACTTTGGAAGCTGGGGGAGCACAGGGCAGAAAGGATTCGAGCGGCATCCTCTGCTTCTCCCCAGCACGAGCAGAGGCCTCGGAATCTGCCTCGGAGAGCGAGCGAGCAAGACGGCAATCTTGGAACAATGGTGGTTATTTATAAGGCTTTTTTTGTGCATGGCTGATCATAGCCAAGAGGCATCTGCCTGAGGTCTGAATTAGGCAGAGCGGGGCTGCGAGAGGGGAGGTGGGCAGCTGGTTCAAATCGCTAGTCTCCGAGTCACTGATTTTTTTCTCCTCGGGGTAGCTGGCTTTGTCGCTGATGGTTTAACCTACTTACGATAATAATCCCTGTAATAAAGGCATTTTTTAAAAAATCTCATAGCCCGAATGGCTGCGTGGAGGGGCACGGGAGCTGCAGAGCGGGAAGGCTCTCTGCGTGGTTTGCCAGGGAAGAGCCAGCTCGATGCTGTAATTCCTTCGCTGCACTCCCAGACCCCTGCCCCCTGCGAGGCAAGGGAATTCCTTCCCAGGGAGGGAGCTGGCAGGGACCTTCCCTTCCCCAGAAACAGCTCCTCCCCGTGGATTTAGGCATGTCACATCTGGAGCGATATTAGATCATCGAAGTTCCTGATGCATTCTGCAGAATCAAATGCCTCTAATTCTGCCCGCCATCTGGCCCAAGCCCCTCGCCAGCTGCTGGGCTCCCCCCTGCACACCCAAATGCCAGGCATTTGTTTGTGGCAGTGCCGTCCTGCGTAAAAACAGCAAGATCCGTGAGTCTCCAGTAGTCCGAGCTGCACGGAGACCCTCCAGAGGCAGTGCACAGAGCTGGCCTGGCTGTTTATCTGTGCGTTGTTTCTGCTCCTCCTCAAAGAGCCCTCTTCTCCCCTCTCCTGCTTTCAAGACTTCAAACTCTCCTGCAGAACACGTCTGTCCACACCGTCACCCTTCCTAAATCCCCTTAATGAGGTGCAGACCTCTCTGTCTCTCCGGCTGCAGCTTCAGTAGGGTCTTGGCTAAGCCTTTCCCTGCTCGCCCACCTGAGCATCCGTGGCGCTGAGCTCAGCCGGGTGCAGTGGCTGGGTCCTGCCCTCCCAGGGCATCTCCCCTGGTGCTGGGTAATGGGGGGCAGGAGGAGGCAGGGGGCTGCAGGGCTTGCAGGGAAGGTTGGGGAAAAAAACCCTGCATGGTGTGTGATGCTTTAGGTACAAAACCACCAGGAAGGTGACAGGCTGAGGCTGGCTTCTCCAGCAGGGCCACCAGACAGACGATGTGACCTCAAACCATGGCAGCCCGGGGGCTCTGAGTGGTGTCCTCCCCAGACACATCCTTTCCATACTGAGTAATGTTACTCACGAAGGTGCCTGGGGCCCCAGTGCTGCTACGAGGCTTTTATAGAGCTACAATCCCAGCTGCTCCAACGGGGAATAAACAGCTGTGGGCGAGGGAGATTTACCCGTGCTGGGGCTGTGGAGAAATTCATGGAGGCTCCCATGGGATTAAAGGAGAGGAAGGTGATGGCCCCTGCATGGTTGGGTCCAGGGGGGATGGGAGCAGGCAGGGTCGTGGTGGGCAGAGGGCAGCGATGTGTGTGTGAGGAGCAGTGAATGCTACGGAGCCTGCTCAGGCTGAAGCAGAGCTTTTTATTCCATACCACTTGTGAAACATAGCTTGGAAATTGCACTTGCTATTGCTACCTCAGCCGCTGCGATCAAAGCTGCAGAAATATGCAGCTCGGAGAGCGGCGAGAGGCAGCTAAAAATAAGGCAGGTCAAAAGGGAAAGTGAGCGGGGCTGGGCAGCGCGGCTGGCAAGGGGCTGGGGGGCTGCAGGGGGCTGCAGGGGGCTGCACCCTCCTGCTCCATCACCACAGCACCCCAGGGAAGGGGGCTTGTGGTCAAAATAAGAGGCAAGAGCAAATTTGCCTCTACTTGCATGGTGAACGATTTGGGTATCCCATTAATCCTGCGTAGATCATATTAACGCCAATAAAATACGTGGACAGCTCTCCCTGTAAAAATGTCAACGTTTATTAAGTCCTGTAGGACAAGCAGCAGGAGCCCATCACTGTCTTTTTGTCTGGGCTTTTGGTCAAGAGAGGGCTGGTGTCTGCTTCTGCCAGCAGTTTGCAGTGACCAGGGTGTCTCAAAACAAGGGTGAGACGCGGTGACCCCAGGAATGTCTAGGCCCAGCAAAAGGACCTTCCTTACCTCTACGTGGGGTGGTCTCATAAGCTCCCTGGCCTTAGGAAACCAGGCTAACATGGGTATGCTTCAAGCATTTCAAAGCTTTTCTGTGAACGTTTACAAACCCAGAAGTTTAGCAAAACTGCCCTTTCCAGTGCAAAGGGCTTCAATTTAGCTAAATTGGTATTTTCCAACCAAAGTCTGATTTTACTGGAAAATTCCCAGACAGCTGTATTCAGCAGCTCAGAGAAACCGGGGCTTCTTTATGATGTTTCATTCCATGTTCATATGCAATTCTGTATATTTTAAGCATATTTCTGTCTGTTTTTAAGCTGACATTGGTTTCTCATCCCTACCAAGTGTTTTAAGTGTAATAACGTTGTTGGAAGACGTTGTCAAAACTGCATCTCTGTGTTTGCATCTACAATGCCTGCTCTGAAAGGCACATTTATTTCCAATCTGACCCGCTGAACACTGATTGCAAGCAACGATTTCTTCTGCTTTCCCATCATCTCCGCGACGCCCTCCCTTTTGTTGGAGTTTATGGTCACTGACTCCGGATTGTGCCATTCTTTGTCTTTGTTCCGTGTTTTAACCTTTGTTAGAGACTCAGCCATTGTGCCGTTTCTGTTCAGTGACCTATAATACCCTAATTTAGTTGGCATTTTGGTCTTGGATTCCTGGTGTACAATCCATCATATGCAATGCTCCTCTCCCTTTCTCTTTTCATCACTTCACCACTCTTTCTTCATTCTTTCCTACCTTTAAAAAAGCTCTCCCGTGGCTTTCTTTACTCTCTTCACAGCCCACTCTCCCTTAGGTGCTTCTCAGGTTAGAGAGGGTTTCACCCATTCTTTCCTTGTCTCTTTCCCTCTCTCTTCCTGCCAAATCAGCCTCCCCATCCAACTCTGCTTCCCTCTCCATGCTGTATCATGTCAGTCATAGGTGCTGCAGTGAAGGAAGACACCCGTGCATCCTCCCAGGATCAGGCTGATAAGGAAAACGCTCTGCTGCTACGGATGAAAATTTTGGCAGAGCCAGTAGATGAGATAGTGGCCATGAAAACGAGCTCTGAGGAGCGCAGCCGGTCCATCTCCTGAGGACAGCAGCAGGTGTGTGCATGTGCTCTTCGCCATCACAAGAGGGAGTTGCTAGTGCTCCTTTGCATTTTCCTACCGGAGATCGATATAAAGAAGGACCAAGCAGCCTTCTGGCCAGTTCCTGGCGCTGGAGCCCCACTCAGGATTGCCTCTCGCTGGCAGCAAAGGCAGGAGCTCAGTCCACCACATCGCGCCGAGCGCGTTGCAGGACCCTCTCGCAGCAGGGTCTGGAGGGAGCAGGCTCAGCTCGTGCCCTCACGGAGCAGGAGGCCTGAGATCCACTGAGGAGGTGCTGGAGATGCTTAGTGGAGGAGGCAAAGCAGGAATATGATGTAGAAATGGGTGGAGGCCCCTAATTGCAATAACCACCTGCTCGTCTTCGTGCAGCTGGAGCCACGTCCACTGTTCCCAAAGGGATGCTGTCGGTACCCACGTGTGTCAGTGGCTGGCAGCCCCGTGCCCACAGCCCCGTGCTCGTGCCCCTCGTGCACCAAGGCAGCCCTTAGACAGCATCCCGGGGAGCCGTGCGTGGCCACGGTGTGAGCTGGCAGAGCTTAGGGCCAGCGGGAGCCACGCTTCGCCCTGCGTGCCCGCAGCTGGGCAGGCACACGTGCAGAAAGCGGCTCTGCTGGCAGCTCCTGGATCTCTCCGTTCCTATCACCATGGTGGCATTGTAATGAGAACATGAAAGAGGAAGATAACACTGAAGGGAGGAAAATAAGGCCTTTTTTCTCCCCCCCCCCTCTCTCCTGTTTAGGATGAAATGCAAACCGTGGCGGGCAGGCCCATCAGATCTGTCGGCACAGCAATTGGCAGCAGGAGAAAGGGGGAGATGCTATTGTGCAGCCCCTCTGCTTGGCGGGCTCCTCTCGCTGGCTCGGGGAAGGCGAGAGAAAACAGAGGCAAAACAAGATGCGGGTGTTCAATGGGGAGCCAGAGACATTTGTTATCAAAATGGAAATGCGTCTCTTTGTTGATGAAGGTGTATCTGCTTCCCATTGTCTCTGGTGCCAGCCCAGTGAAAGGCTCCTTTGATGGCTCCGTGTTTGTGCACCGGCTATGAAATTGCTTCAGAAGACAAAGGCAGCGCGTGTTTATTGGTAATGAAAAGGAGGTGAGGGCTATGTTTCTCTAACCCCGGCTCGCCACGCGGGCGTAATTTCACCGGGAGCAGCTGTCAAAGGCTTGCAGAGAAAATTGGAAGGCTGAGGCTGGACAGGGGGCTGGTGATGCACTGGGAGGGCTGCTGCTCTTTTGCAGGGGGTAATGTGGCCATCTGCTCGGGTTTAATGGGTCTGCCTGGGGCCAAGTGCTTCGAAACCCTTCAGCGCAGGGCTGGGCTGAGCAGGCGCTGCTCTGGGGTCCCCCAGCTGGGGAGAGGAGAAAGAGAAACCAAAAGCTGGCTTCTCCAAGAGCTGAAACCTCTTGCTGGGAGACCCTGAGGGCTGCACATCTCTCCTCTTCCCACTCGCCCTCAGCAGAGCTCTGAGCTGGATGCACCAGGACGTCCACCCCCAGGGATCTGGCGTGCTTGCAAACACCATGCGTCCCATCACACATGTGCTCATTAACTAATAGCGGCCCTAATGGGAACGTGCTGCTTTCTTCACCTCTCCCGCCTCGTTTAATCGCGCCGCCCCGCTCAGCCGGCCCCGCTCCTTTATCTGTGCCGTAGCGAGGCGCTTTGTGGCGGAGAGACGCCGCGCTGCCAATTTCACACGGGGCCTTATCAGCACTCGCACATGGTGTATGGCCGTCGGAAAACAGATGCAGGATTCGCATGTCTAACAAGCGGGGTTAAACACTTTATTATTTTTTTTTCCCCTCCTGCTTCTCCCCTCCACTGCTCCTTCCTCTGCCCACCCTCCTTCGCACCGGTTACACCACCGGTGACGGCTTCAGAAGAACTACCTGGCTTGGCTCCTGGTAAAAGATGCTAATTTACTGTACTCTGCTCTTTATTTGATTATCGGTTTATTAAAACTGCCAAAGGTGGTAGCATTTCTGACAGTTTTTCTATCCTCTACCCTCCGCTCTCTCCTTTAATCATCACCAGCTCTACCAGCAAGCCAACGGCACACTTGGGGTCTGTGCCCCATGTGTCGGGCCGAGGGAGGCAGCAGCAGCTGGGAGCAGGGCTGCCTTTGGGCATGGAAGAGCTGCTGGCTGCAAAGGTGTCCCTGGTCAGCTTCTCTCCTTTTCTCTCCCTTCTCTCCTCTCTCAGCTCGATTTATATTTGGGGAGCTCACCCACACCCTGTAGAGCTGTTGTGCAGCGGGCACCGGCTCCCCAAGGATGCACTTGTTGCAGCCCGAACCTCAGGGACCTTTCTCCTGCACCAGAAAGGCTGTTGAGCTTTTCGGCCCTCAAAATCAAAACCCAAAGACCTGGCTTCATGCCCCGACCCACAAGTTTGCTGGAAGCCACCACAGGCCCACTACTGCTGTCCACCTGCAGGAAAAGACGTGGGCGGCGCTCTCAGGCCCTCCAAACAGCAGCGAAGTCCATCTGCGTGCGGGGAGCCAGCCCTGTCTCCTGCCCACACCTCTGCCAGCACCTGCAAAGCCTCAGCCCCCTTCACCCGGCAGCTGCAAATGCTTTTTCTGTTCCTGATCTGCCCTCTGGCTCAGCCACAAATGCGCAGGAACATTTTTACAGTGACAGTAGCTTGTTACAGATTGCGCTGCCTGCCACATAAAAGTCAGCAGCAACACCGAGGAGCGATTAATGATAACGGCTGACACTTTACACAGCGCTTCCCAATCTCAGCACTGCTGGTTGCATCGAGATAGGGCCCCGTGTTTCCACCGGAGCCAGAAAACCGTCCCAGGGACAAGCACAAGACCACAGCTGGGTTGGGGGCACGTGGCAGGCACAGGCCGGGAACCCGGGCAGGAGGAGAGGTCGGCTCCCTGCCTGCTGTCGGGGGCACAGCACCCAGATTTTCCAAGCAGCTTCAAAAATCTTCACTTGCACACCCAACAACGACCCCGTTCCGGTCATTTCTGAGGATGCTGCCGTAGCTCCTGGTTTCATCCGTCCTAGGGAATCTGCCTGTTGCCAAGGCTGATGTCTCCCGCTCTCAGTGATGTTTCTGAAATATCTTCATCAAAACCGAGGCCTGTCTCAGCTGACCCGTAATTTAATTTTCCTCCTTTCTCTCTTAGACGTGCACAGCTGGGAGGAACCTCGGGAGAACATCGCATCCCTCCCTCCTTCACTGGAGCAGAATGAAACACATCCAAACGTCCTTGTCAGGTGCTGGCTAAGCCCACCTTCACACGCCTCTGAGGGAGGAGGTTCAGTGACTCCTGGATGACTTGTTCCCATGCCTCGCTCCTCATACAATTAGAAAGCTTTTCCTTACACCTCACCTGAGTTGTCTTGTTGCATTTTTTCCTCTCTCACTCATTACAAATAAATAAGTAATGAGCCGAGCAGTTCTCTTGCCCTCCTTGCTCAAGATGAACTTCTGATGTGAGCCATGGGGGATGAGCCCCACCCAAAACTTCATTTTTTTGTTCCCAAGCAGGAGGCACTTTAGATTAAGGCCTGAGACCTAGCAAAAATTGATTTGCACAAGCAAGAGGCGTTTATGCAGTATGTTGATTATAAACCAGCACTCCAGGATTTGTACTCCCACAATGAATGTGGTGCCTCAGGGCATTAAGCTCCTGACTCACATGTCAGTGTTACAGGCAGAGCTGGCTGAATAATTCATCAATAATCCTGCAATTTGGCTTCCGCTCCTGTCGGCAAGCTCTCTGCACGGAGATGTCTCTCCCAGAGTCTATTCATTAGGTGAGGTTACTCGGGAGAATGGCAGGGGGACTCTGGGTGTGAAACCCTGGCCCTGGTGGAAGGCTTGAATTTGCTTTGCTTTGCAGCAGGAATTCATTGCAAACATTCAGGGCTCAGAGCGAGAGCGGCTGTGGATTGGCCATGCTGCTCACATGGCACCGTGTCTGCCTCCCGAGCGGCTGAACTCAACCCCTGGAATGAGTTTCCAGGGTGAATAAGAATATCACATTTGATTTCCACTAATGTGCTGTAACATTGCTTAAAATTCACTTCTCTCAGGGAGACGGATCCATCCATCTATCTGCCTATCTATATAATTTTGTTTCTAGAGTACCCATCACCGCTCCATCTAATTATTAATTCATCCGCTAGAATGTTTGCTGCAAGCTCACATCAAAGGCATGTAGATACAACCAGAGTCAATCTGCTGAAAAATGCAAACAGATATTGTCTGAAGCCTGCTGGCCAAGACATTTCCCTTTATCTAACCCTATAGGGTCTGGAAACCCTTTTATAGTTTTTTTTTTTTTTTTCAACAGCTGAACTTTCACAATTCCAGAAAGGGGTGGGGGATAATAGATGGGAAATGAAATTTGTTCATCTGTTGGCTCGTTTAGGGAATGGCAAACCTCGCAGAGAAGGGGCTGGCGTCCTTGTCCGACAGAATCGGAGTCTGAAAAGGCACCTGATGCCCGTGTCTAAAAACAGCAGGGGACAGAAGAAGGGAATTCAGTCCTCAAGCTAAACAGTGACAAAGAAGTAGATGCCACCAGGCGTTGCTCGGTGCCACCAGGGCTGCTTCCACAGACCTCAGCTCCTGGTACAGGTGTCCCCATCCTTTTTCTCGTGGACCTGAAGCCTTCTCCAGCGTGATGGGAGGGAAGAGGAAAGCACCCCACCGCTGGCAGACATCACTTGTGTGAGTCACTTTCCCCTCGCCCTGGATCCCCGCCGTCCCCCCCCAGGTGACAGTTCACGTGGGAGGATAAATATAAATAAAGAGAAGGAAGCTGGAGCATTTTGATGACTCATGTAATATTCATTTTGAATTAATTTGTACATGATTCTATAAAAAAGATACATTCCATAAGATTATTTTTGTGAGCTCTAATTTGCTGCTGGCAAGGAGCAGCGTTGGGTCTTTTATGGGTATTAGTTCCATAGTGTATAGCAGGAGGCAGAGGAAGTTTAATTATGATTCAGTGAGCCACATTGTGGGTATGTTTTAAAGCCACTTAATTACTGTAGAAATATACAGCTGTAATTATCCTGAAATATGGCCTAATTAACCTATGGAAAACCCATACACGCAGCTCAGGAAACTTGGAAGCGTTAATAGTCTATTAATACACCGGAGCTGACAGCCCGTCGCGCTCACGTTGGGGAGCAGGAAGGCAGGAGGAAAAGCGATGTCCCACAGGGCACGGCTACCCGTGGGAGCTGCCACGGGACCTTGCCCTGCCCTGGGAGGGATGGTGGCGGCTCTGGCATGTTGTTCTGCCATTCTGCCTGGCCATGAGATGCTGAGATCCGACCCCTGTCTGATCTTCCCAGCTCCTTTCCCCTGCTCTGTCCTCTTCTTCAACCCTGCCGTGAATCTGCTCATCTCCTGCCCCCTCTGCAGCTCTCCCTAGACACTCAGGGAGGCTCAGGAAGCACAAAAGTTGTCCTAGGACACAATCCACCCTGCTCTGGAATTTCCCTGCAACCAGAGCCGATTCCACGCTGCACAGGACCCTCCTCTGGTGGATGAATTCCCAGCCCTGCAGCGCGGAGGAGGTGATCACAGAGATAGCTGGAGCGTGGCTAAAGCAAAAAGGTGATGGAAAAAGGCCTCGTGGTTGTTCCTGGGTGTTAAACCTGATAAAAACGGGAAGAAGCAATTATCGCTTCAAAGCCACCTTGATCTCGTAGGGTTTCCCAAGCAACTTGCAGACCCGACAAACCCGGCTTGCACGTTGCCCTCGGGACAGTGCAGGCTGGAGCCTCTGCAGAGCCAGGCACCAAGTAACTGCCCCATCCCTCGGCCCTGTTGTTTTACAGATGAGGAACCCGAGGCACGCGCCTGGAAATTAAACTCCCTGACTGCGCTCTCCTGAAGCTGTGCTCTGCCAATCAGACCATGCTGCCTCTTAGCGGGGAAAACATCCTGATTTTAATAGAGCTTCATCTGTCGGAAAGGGGCATTTGCTGCCACTTGAGCTCCAGAAGCAGCAGCAGGACAGACCCTGAGGCGGGGGGGGCGAAGGGAGCAAGGTGGGGAGGGAAGGGGGAAGGAGGCAGCTGGTGCGAAGCTCTTCTCGAGGCTGAGCACATCACCAAATATTCAAGGAACGTCTTCGTCCTTTGGTGATCAAAGCAACAGAAATTGAATCCGGCTGTAATCATCCGCAGGGTAGTTTGCTTAAAATTCCCCTAATTATGGAAGTGCAGAAAATTACTGCTCCATGATGCGCTGAATAGGAAATTGAAGGCTCCCACAACCCGACTGCTGCCACTGCAGCTTAAAGAGAAAAGGCAAGGGAGGTTCAGGGGAAAGGAGAGGAAAAAAAAAAAAAAGCAGATAAATGGGAAGGTGTCAGGATGTGTGAGCAGGGGCCAGGGAGGGGAGAAGAGGGCCAAAACGGGAAGGTAATTGTCTCTCTCCCACTGCCTGGGAGGCCACCAGTTTCGGAGGGCTGTGAGCTGAAGAGAGCAGTGAGAGAAATACAAGCCCTGTAAGCTGGCCCTTCCTCTTCGCCAGCAATTCTGCCACGGCACACTTGACACTGTACCACAAGCAATGTTTTATCCAGAGCTTCTGCCTGAAACTCAAAGGACTCTTCTGAGACCCGTTCTGCTTGCCTTGCAAGGGCAGGGGCTCCCTTTGTACAAATAATCTGAATTATTGCATCCCAGAGAGCTCTTCCAGCAGCGCTTCCTCGCGACAGGTGACAGCAGGTACCAGGGAGGGCTCAGCCACCCCGCAGAGTCACTCGGGGACAAGGGGCTGAACGAGGTTATTTTGTGTTGAGAGATTTTCTGCCTAAAAAATCTCTCTCTTCATGTGGTTCTCGCAGGGAAAGGCCTCCCTGCGTCCTCCTCGTGGGTAACTCCATCTGCTGGGCTCTGTCTGTCCAAGGCTCCTGATGTCGAGCATCATCTCAAGGGGCTGTTCTGTTCTCCGTGGGCCCTTTGTCCCTATAGGCAGGCTGCATCCTTCAGAACATCTGGGTCCCTCTGCACCTTGCTGCTTTGTGGGGTTAGTTCCCTAAAAGGACTCAGAATAAAGGAGGGTGAGGATGCAGGAGTGGGTGTCCTTTGCCACCTTTGTCACCGTGGTGACTTATCCACCTGGATGCTCACTACATCCATCACAGGAGCATCCCTACCCCGCCTTCTCCCTTCAGCCCACTCCATCAGCAGGAAGATGGTGCTGATTACGGGCGATTGAGACCCCACGTTTTCTGGGACAGATGTTCTTTTCTTTCTCCTGTGCATAGAAAGACCAAGGAAAGCTGCAATTCATCCCTCCGAGTGGATTCTGGCTGTAGCTAAATCTATTCAGCAGACAAAGGGCACCTGCGACTTCTGCTCGGTTTTGCTCTCCACAGTGCCTCTGTGCACTCCCTTTTCACCCTCTGATCTCACCTCTGACCCGTGCTTGATCACGATTATGTGACACAAGAGCAGCTGAGTGCCAGATAGATGGCTCTGGAGGATGAGAGGGAGGCAATTTTTTGGATGCTGATGAAGGGCTCCCTAATAGCCCTTTAAATCTGGGGAACTGTGCAGACAGCAGGGCACGGAGGTGACGGTTTGCGTATCTTTAGTTCGGTGTCAGAAGAAGAAACTCCACCAGCCTGGGATATGCCCACAGGAGGAAAGCACCGGCTGCAGAGAGCGAGGAGCAGTTCATTGTAAAACCTCTTCTCCGATCTGAAAGCAGTGTGAGCCATTTGGTTGCCACCACGAATGCACCTGATGGCATCAGCAGAAAGGTGCCCGTGCTCTTCCCTGCCCACCAGCGACACTGGGACAATTTGTCTCTTTGCTCTCAGACCCAGCAAAAACATCTTAACCCCAAGAGGTGAAAAAGCAGGAAAACCCCCCAGACAAGTGTAACCCACCCACCAACGTGCTTCTGTTCAAATAACTCCTCCAGTGTTTTTGAAATAAACAACACCAGAAAATAAGCAATGACCCCAAAACGTGGATTTTTGCCACTCTCCATCTGCAGAGGTCTCAGCAGCCGTGGCGTGGCACCCATGAGCAGCCCTTGGCCAAGGGCTGAGGACCCTGCCCATAGCAGGATTCAGGTGGGAAGGGGCCCAAGGAGGACCCTAGCCCAAGCAGAAAAAGGGGGCTCAAAGCAGGGCCTCTGGTGGGTTCAGAGCAGGGCCCCCAGGACTTGGTCCTGTTCAGCCCTGAAAATTTGCAAGGCTGCACACATGCTGGCGGCGATGGCAGCGGGTGATTCAAGGACTTAGCAGGCACCGGTGGAAGAAGAGGATGCTGAGCCTCAGGAGCATGTGGCAGAGCAAGAGAGGAGGTTTTGCAGGAGAGCCTTGTGCTCCCCGGTGCTGTCACCGTCTCTAGCTGCCACCCACCGGGGCTCTTTGCACACATCCTGGCTCCTGTTCGACTCGAGGTGTCTGCAGCTCCCAGTAATAACATGGGACATTAGGCTGCTGATGACTTCGCATAACAAGAGGATTGCAATTAACACAACGATCCCTTCTTGTGTTCAAGCACGCTGGCATGGGTCATGAAGCCGGTGTAACGAAATGATCCGAGGGGAGTTATTTCTTTGGCTGTAAAGGGGCTGTGCTCCTGCCGAAACTCAACCTCCAGCATGAGACAGCTGCTGCAGGTGGCAGTGGTCGCTGTCCTCCCCCAGCGTGGCACCGAGGGGACACATTCACCCTGTGCATCCCCACAGCAGCTGCTAACAACCCCGTACCCAGGTCCCCCAGCCTGAAGAACGTCCTGACGCCTGCCAGCACTGTCCTGGCCTGGAAAAGCCAGGAAATCCACCTTTTGCAGAAATGCCTGGCCTCTGTCTGAGCAAACCAGCGTGTGCCCCGGTCATTGCATGCACAGAGCCCCGCGCACCCAGGCACATGAGCACCGCGCAGCTGTGCGATCTCCTGCCACCTTCCCGTGGTGGGAATCAATGCGCCGCCGCTCCCTTCGCCTCCACCTCTCCTGCTGCTGCTGCAATAGCTGGCCAGTAACAAATGAGGGGTATTTATCACTACCCTGTGGTTAACCAGCTTATGGTAATTAATGGAGACGCACCTGAAAGTCTTCTGGCAAGTCCCCAGGGCTTCTGAACCCAGGCTTTGCCCACAGGGCCTCCTGTTTGACAAAGTCCCCACCACGGTGCTGTTCTTCTAAGCGATGCCCAGACATGAGTTTTCAGCCCGCTCCACACTGCCTAAGGCCATCCTTTTCCCTTTTCCCTTCAGGTGTTATTGACATTTCTATGCAAGCTTCCCCCAGAATGAAGTTTCACCCTCTGCAGCATCTTCCTAGGTTCCTTAAACACTTGTAAAAACCAGGGAAAGCATTAACCACGTGCAAACTGTTCTTTCCCAAAGAGGAGCAGTGGTTTACCACAACATAAATCTCCCTAATGGGACCAGAGCCTGGATGTCCAAATTACCCATCCCTCCTGCTTGTACTTCAGCTGCAGCATGCATGGTCAGTGCCTCTTTTTATGTCTCTCGTTGTAAAGCCAGATGAATGCAGGGTTTTAAAGACTTATTACATGCTGTTGCACAGTAATATCTTTCCATTCCTCTAGCCTGTGTTTTTTTCCCCCAAGCTGTGTGTTTCATAGCCAACTTCCAACACAGTTTGTACCTTGCTTTGCATAACTCTAAATCATTTCATTAATGAAAAAAAAGCCATTATAAAACAAATATACAAAATATGAACAGCTAATCTTTCCCTTATATTGCAAGGATTAAATAAACAGAAATATCGGCAGAAAGTATTCTAGACACGTTGGGCTGCTATAAAACTTACGAGGTAAACTGTTAATTTACATATTCCCCAAATGCAATAGGGTGACACTTTTGAAATTAAAAACTGACAATACAAATGGCATTTAAAGTTCATTTAATATTATTTGTTAAAATTTCACTGACAAATCTGTCATACGTATAGCAGATCCTATCACTAGAAGAGGAATAAAAAAAAGCAATTGAAATCAAAACCCACCCCAGCACTGAAGGGTCTATTAAGACAGTAGATGAGAATTTGCATTATCAAATAATCCTAACAGGAGATTTTATAAGTGGAAATGTAAACTGTAGAGGGTTTTAAATGATAATTTATGCCGATAACAAGTTTTAGAAACAGACTTGACTATGTTTCTCCTAGAGACAATGAGAAAATGTTTCCCTGTGGGACCGGGGTACCCAAATAGCAGCAGTGTGTTTCTCAGTAACAGATCTGCAGCCACCTGGGATGAGGCTGAAGAGCTGCAGTGGTGGCAGCACTTGCCCCTAAAATGATACCCTCAGCCCTTTGATGCTGCAGCCTTAGCAAACTCTTTTTCTCTCTGATTTAATGCCTGGTGTGGGATTTCATACACTGTAAGAAAACTCATCCTGCAAGCACTGCTGTTGGCTCTCCCAAAAAATCCCAGAAAATTGGTCTCTGGATCCTAAAGACCAGATGATGATAAAGAAAAGGATTCCTGCTGGCCAGAAAGGCGCAGAGAAAGTCTCTTTGCATTCTGATTTAAATGACAGGTAGTTCATGCACCGTCTAAAAGAAACTAGATATTTGGATTTCTTTTTGTTTATTTATTTATTTTCCCCTTACATAAATATGGAAGGAAAGCATCGCAGGTGAAATGGTGCATGGAAATTAATCTGGTTCATAGTCCTCATAAATATTAACAGGCTGGCAAATATGTAACCCCATTTCTTTTTCCCTCTGCCCTCCACTCCTCCAAGTCATTCTCAGCAGGGGATGTTAAGTAGCTGGTGTGGTCATGGTAAAGGAGAGCACGGCACACCTCTGCAGAAGGGAAGGGCTTCATCCAGGCTCGGTGCCCACAGCAGTGCTCAGCACCCTGCCCTGTGCATCCCACCTGGTGCCTGGAGCTGTACGAAGAGCAGGGACCACATACACAGCTCCTGGTGTCCTCCCCAGCTCAAAGCATCGCCTTTCCTGCAGTCCCTTGCTGCAGGAAAGAGAAATACCACCAGGTTTATCTTTCTTTTTTCTTTTTTTTTTTTCCCCTCTCCCTTTTAATTCAGGAGAGCATCTATCTGCTCTCTCCCTTTTCAATAATTTCACCAGATAAACAACCAAGAGAGAAATTAATAGACACTTTCATTTGCACTATAATAAAGAGTGTATTTGGGGGAGGAACAGCGGGGGCAAACTTCGTTGAAAGATTAAAGCAACAGGCCTTGTCTCTGATGAATTTGGGCAGGTCTTTGGAGGGTGGTGATACGTGCCTCGAGCTAGACGAGAGCTTTGTGCCCATGGAGCAAGGGGAGTAAAAGGGCTGTGTGGCAGGAAATACACAGGTGATTCTATAGGATTTTTCTGGGACTCCGAGCTCTCACGATATTACTAATGTGACTACTGGAAGAGCAGAGGGATGCAGCCGTTAGGCCACGTAATCCCCCAGAGCGTGGCCTTGGCCTTAAGAAGTGAGAATTTCTGGGCAGGGCTCCCAGGTGCATGCAGGCGATGGATAACCAGAGTGGGACCGAGGGGAGATGGGCATGGGGAAGGGTCCGTGCTCATCCGGGAGCAGCAGAGTGGGGGAGGATGTTCTCCCCTGGGAGGAAAGGGTTTGCAACAGGGAGCAAAAATTGTCCACCAGCAGGAACGTCGGTGCTGCTCAAAGCCAGAAGTGAGCAGGAGAGGCAGAGAGAGACCTACAGGTGCACTGCGTCGGGAGGGATTGCTTCTCCAGTAATTAGCACTGGTGTCCTGCTGGTTTCGTTTCATGCATCCGTGTTTCTCCACGCAACAGTGCAGATGATGTAGGTTTCAAAGCAATCGTGCCATTTTCTGCTAGCTGATCTTTTAATGCCTAGATTTATGAAAGATGGCACCCTGTATTTTGGTGTTTACATGGATCGTTGCTGAATTGGAACTTATCCTGTTTTCATGAAAGGATTCCTCCTTTTTTGGCAGAGAAAATGAGTTTGTTTTCAGATCTAGCCTATGTGAAAGATCACGTGGCCGAGAAGAAAATCTTGAATGGGTTCCAAATGGTGAAAATCATGAAGGCAGATTTGTACCAAAACCTCTAACATTTGCAGCTTCAGATATTTGCAGCAGGGAAAACCCTCAGCTTGGCGAACTTTCACAGAAAAGACATATTTCACTGGCATGAGTTATCCCAAAAGACAAAATTGTGAATCATATACAAAAGAGGAAGAAGAAGAAGGAAATAAGAAAAAAAAAAAAAAAGCTGCTAAGACTTTTTACAACGTTGCTGTGTTTACACTCTGAGCAGCTTCCCCGGGAAGCAGCCGTCAGGGGGAAGAACTGAGGTCTGCAGAAATGCATCAGGTGAGGGTGAGGATGGGTTCCTGGGAGGTGATGCAGAATGGGAAGAGCGGGAGGAAGGTGAGGAAGGTGGCTGAGTTGGACTTGGCACCAGCTTGTGTCCAAGGTCCCCTGAGCCATCTGATCCTGGAGATAGCACCTCTCCAAAGTCAGATCACCCACCTTCCTCGTGAGACTGATTCACCACCCCAGCAGCCGTCCTCTGCCCCTGCTGCATGACACAACCTCGCTTCAGTCCCTTCATGCCCCAATATTTCCTCTAATTACTCTGGGGCGATCCATCCCCTCTCCGTGCTGCAGCCGTCGGGCCCCTTCAGAAGCGCCGAGCCTGGGCAGTAATTGCTCTGTCGCGGGCTGACACCTCCAGAGAGGCAGCTCGGGTCTCAGCAACAGAAAATCCAGAGGCAAAGCTGGAAAGCTATTAATGTTTAACACACGGGGAAGCTGCTGTCTGTCAGATGCTCCCATCACCCCGAGCCTGGCAGGCAGAACGTGTTAGCACATCTGAAGCTGCTGGAGGATTTTATCAGCCTGACATCCCCGTCTCCCCTTCTGCTGGGTACCTAGTACAGACACAATGAGGGGGACCCTGTGGGATGGACACGGCCGGGACCACGAGTAGCTTCAGGACATCAGCCCCCTGCGCCCTCAGGTGAGGCTGGAGTTGCGTGGAAAGGCGGAGATGAAGAGGGTCCTCTGGGGCTGTGGTGGGAGGCAGAGCACGGGATGGATGCTCCTTGCTGCTCCCGGTGATGCTGCTCCTGGCACAGACAGCCTGGGACTGGTCCTGGAGAGGAAACGGGGATGTAATTTCAGTCCGAGATAGAGCCAGTGGCAGAGGATGGTTTCCTGACCCTAATACACTGAATTTGTTTTGTTACTGTGGGAGCTCAGGGCTGGTTCGTCTGTCTCAGGAGGTCTGGCGTGGGACCCAACACAGAGCCTGGGCCTGCTGAGGAGAGCCCAGCCTGGAAAAAATAGAAGGAAATTAAAATTAAATGGACTGAAAGGGTCTCCTGCATTACCTTTGTGTTTGAGCACTTAGCCTCAGTCACATACCAAGCTTTCAGTCTTTTTTTTTTATTATTTCTGATCCTGTTAAATTTCCCATTGAGGAATCATTTTTCTGACCCCTGAAGACCTCAGTTAAGCCTGCTGACAACAAGTTGGCTTTTCTTCCTTCCTTTTTGCAGCTCCTCAGATATAATCTGTCGACCCCCAACAATCTTCAGACTGCAGGTTGAAAATCACTGACCTGCAGCATTTTGGTGTCTGCCACCTCAGCACCAAGCTGAAAACTGCTTCCCAACACCAGGGGACTGAAAAATGTGCTGCGGACCCAGGTTTCTATATGGCATCACCCAGCCCTGAAGGAAAGTGGTTCAGACTGAAGCCAGGAGTGGGGAGACTGAGCACTGGGCTGGATGGTGCTGGTGGGCCATGGTGACTGTCCTAGTGGCCCCAATTTGCCGTGGAGATGCTGGCTGACCCTGTGGCTGAGGAAGATGATGCTGCTGTACCTCGGAGCAACGCTTTATGAGCTCTGCTGGAAGATGCTGGGCTAGTGCAAAGCAATATTGCTTTGATAGCACCCCGTCTCGGTGGAAAACCTTGTGCTCTTCCACGTAGGAGGAAATATTTCTCTAGTAGCCCACAAGACAACACATTACTTCACCCCCCAACTTCTGACACGTGGAAGCTTTTGCTGCTTTGTCTCTGCCCCATTTTTTTTCCCTTTGCTCTGAGGGGTCCCTGCCCCTTTTGTAGCTCCTGATCCTCCCCTTGCCTCTGCTGTGTTTGAGCCTCCTCATTTTCAGTCTGCAAATCTCCCTGTGTTCACCTACCTCCTGCCAGGAAAGCCTGAACCCTTTGCATCAAAGGCAGCTTGCATCCCGCCTGTACCAGCACCCCCCGTACCCCCGGAATAACAACTGCAGCTGCAGGAGAGCTCCCTGCTCTGCTGGGCAAGTGCAGGCTCCAGCGGGTCTCAGCACCTCTCCTCCTCCTCCACTTCTCCAGATCCTTGGCCCTAAAGCAGCTGAAGCAGAGCCTGGCGATGGAAATGCTAAACTGAGTGCACGGGGTTGGGACTGAGCCTTTGTTTCGATTACACATTCCCCTTTTGAGCCTAGAGATACAGCTACTCACCGAGTCAGGAGGATGTGCCTTCCCATCTCTGCAACAAGCAAGGGGAAATTTTATTTAGTTGTACCTGGTGCAGTAAGAAACTTGTATTGTTAAGCTGCTCGGGTGAATGTTTTCAGGCATGGCTAGCTCAAGAGAGAAATCAGGAGATTAAGGTAAAGGTTAAGACATCACTATGGAGACAGAGGCATTGAACGCTCCGTTATCAGCCAAGGAATCCCTAAAAGTGCTGCAGAAATGGGGTTACACACTGCACAAACCCTAGAGCGTCTGCAACACCTCTTGACCCATGCCCCAAACCACGACCGAAGCTGCGTGATGGTGCCTCTGGTGCAGCTCTTCAAGACGAGGTGGGCCAGCCACCCAGGAGACGTGAATATAGCAGAGCCACCCCTCCTCCACAAAGTCTTCAGCATCCAAATTTATGGCAAAACGGGGGCAAAAGAGCAGGGGTTGTGCTGGGGCTGTGCAGCAGACAGAAACCCCCCCCGGTCCTCCCCTCCTCGCCTGGCACCGCGAGCGCAGATGCCCGGCCAGAAGGAGCCATTGATCGGCGTGACGGATGGGGACTGGAAGGAGGGAAGTATGCCAGATCAATATGCAATCCACAGTACATGAATCACTCCAGCTTTTCCAATTTATTCAGCTCCAAATCAAATGAACCAACAAAAGATAAATATATAGCCATGGGGAGGCTGGGGGTGGGGGGTGAGGAAGGCAGGTGGGGAGGCAGGCTCTCATACGGGGTAATTAACTAGCTTTTATCATCCTAACAAAGCATTAAGCCAGTAAATCTATGAAAATGGGAATGCTCCAGAGAGTCGTTACTAGGATAAAGCAGAGGCTCTGGAATTTGCTCCTCATCTGGAGGAGGAAGGGGAGGGCTGGGGAGGGGAAGGGAGAGCCACCGATGGGGCATGGCACAGCCCCAGAACCAGGAGCAGGGGTCCCTGCTTCAGCCTCCCCCTGCACACCCAGACTGTACCAGCTGGAGGACATCAGCACTAGCTTGGTTTGGTTCAGTAGAAGAACCCAAGAAAACATATATTCTGGTGATGAGACAGGAAAATTGTTTATTTCCCCTTTGGGTCAACATGAAACTTCCTTATGTTCGAGGCAGAGTATTTAGGTTGGCTCTGGGGATTACCCTGTGGCTGGTCCACCCTTTTGCTTTGCTGTTTGCTTTGGGGTGAAGGCTATCATTAGATGACAAAATGTGTTTTTAAGATGAGAGTTGGTGAGGTTTGGTCAGACTCAAGTGAATGCCATTTCTGCCCTTTACAAAAGCAAGAATTTAATGTTTGTATATGTAGACAAGCCACACGGTCTCATTATCCCTCAGACCTTCATTGTAGGCATTCATTTGCTATTTCCACAAAAAAAGAAGAACACATCTGCTGGGAGATCACATTCCCCTGCAGGCTGTTTCCCAGCTTGTCCCTCTCCGAGCCCTCTTGGCTTGGCCAGGGCCGGGCTCAGCCTCATCCCCCCTCTGGCTGCAGAGCGGGCGGGGGGCTCACGGGGGCACAAACCCACTCTCGAGCCCCGTGGGTCCCAGCCAGACCACAGCGGGACTTTCCCAGAGCAGGACAACATGTCCCAAAACTCCCAGCAGCTGGATTTGATGCCTCTGTGCACCAGTTTCTCCTTGTGCTTATTTCCCTTTGCAGCACCCCCTCCTTTTTGCCTCGTGCCCCCAAAGCGCTGCAGCACCTGAACTTTACACTGCCCCCCCAGCCCCCGTGCTGTGGGGTTTCTCAGCAAAGAGATCTCTGGATTTGCAAAAATGAATGCTGCTCCACTGCTCCAGCCTCCTGATTAGCTCCTTATCCAGCAGGATTTGCTCGGCTCATTATCAACTTCATTAACAGGATAGCGACAGGGAGGGGAAAGCCTTCAAGGAGGGGCACCAGGAGTCTCAGACAACAAATTTTATTTGTTTTAGGATGGAAACATTTGGATGAAGCCCATGCTAGCTTCTTTTGGGCTCTGCTAATGTCTTCTGCTCCTGCTCCTCTATTTCTGTTGAGCAACCTGGTCTGGTGGGAGGTGGCGGGTTGGGATTAGACGATCTTCGAGGTCCCTTCCGACCTGAACCATTCTGTGATTCTGTGACTCTGTGATTTTGTTCCACCCTCAGATCATCCTTCACCCTGTGGCCCTGCTTCAGGTCGAGCTGGCGGTGGTCCCACACCCCATGTGCCCATACCCTCACCCCATGGCTCCCCTTTTTGCTCTTCCCTCATGCAACCAGCAGCTCCCTGCTGCCCTCCAGGAGTCTCCTGCCCGGCTCCGCACACCTCTGCTGAGATGTTCTGCTCGGGAGCACGGGGGCTGCTGCAGCAGAAAGACACAAGGAAGCAACAGAGAGCGGGGAGAGAAGTGAGAGAGCAGGAGAAAAACCCACAGGTCCTAAAAAAACTTCGGTTTTGATCCTGAACACTTTCTCTCCCCCAGGCCCGCATAGGCAGAAAAGTAAGTTTAATTAAAACTGCATTAATTCACCTCATATCGAGCCTCGTATTGAGTCTCCTGGAGCCACCTGGCTCCGACAAAACCACGTGCGTGGTGTGGGGCTCCTGCTGCTCCCAGCAGCAGCCAGCACCACGGTGCTGCAAGGATGGGTTTTGCTCGGGGCAGGGGGGAAGGCAGCACATGGAGACGATGCCCAGCCTGGCACAGCCACCCCCGGAGCCACCAGGTCCTTCGGGGAGAAAAGCAGGGGGAAAATTTTTCTTACAGACAGAAATCCATCAGAAATTGAGATAGGAAGCCAAAGTAGTGCCAATTTTCCCCAGATGACCAATTGAGGTGCAGTTTAGATCGGGTCACTCCACACTTTACTCCGATAGCTTTAGATTGTTCCATTTCAATTTCGAGCTTCGGGTTTTTCTTTAAAGCACGCAAGTTTAACCTTCAAGTGGAATGGTACATTTCAGCTGAGACTCTCCCAGCCAGACTTTGTGTCTGCATAACCCGAGACTGGGGTGCCGTGATAATTTTCAAACTGTGTTTTTCCACCCCGGGAAATTCATCATGAATGCCTCCAAACCCAAATAGTTCTGTTGCGACAAATCAGCGCTTTTCACTGAAGGACCAAAATGCATCTCAGTGAAAAAAATTGCCACTGCCTCTGCCTGTCAGAGGCAATCTCATGCTCACCATTCTCCTTCCAGGTCTCTCATTCCTTCTTAACCACCCCTCGCTCCTGACTGCAGCACCCGCTGCCATGCAAACACGGCCTTTTTGCTGTGTGCCCAGAGAGTGCTGCGGAGAGCTGGCACAGCAAGGGAAAAAAAAAAAAAAAAAAGGCATTTTTTGCATTAAAGGCTGAGCTTAAAGTTCTGGGGACAGACTCAGGTGCAAGGCCAGCTTCCCCAGCATGAGCTGCTGCTGTTTTCTCTCACCGCCTAGGGATGTCTTCTCGCTCGCTCTCCTCTTTGCTATTCCTGCTGGGAACACAGCGCTGCCCCGCGATGTGCTGCGGAGGGGTGAGAAGCTTTGTTGCCATGTCAAGATTTTTAATTTCCCCATGTGGCGATGGTATCGTGGCCCTGACAGTGTACTAAACGCGCCTTATCTCTCTGCCCATGGAAAAGCAATATCAATTTTGTGGCTTTAAGGGCTGGAGCGAGAACAATGCGCCGTGCATTGTTAAACAAGCCACCAGCCCTGTGCTGTACAAGCAGAACAAGTGTAATCGGTGATACAGGCCTTCAGCATAATTAGGGCTCACTAGTAAGCACGAAACCTTCCCTGTCGTCTCTGCTTTGCCTTGGGTATCCTGCGCTGCAGCAGCCCTAGGAGAGCCTCTGGTCTCAGGGGGAGCCTCCCCCTCTGCCCCCTGCTTCAGGTGACCACATCCCAGCTGCAGACGTGGTTTGTGCCCGGTTCCTCCCCGCAGGATGAGTGCGAGCGAGCCTCTGGCAGCAGCCCCAACACGTCTGTGTGCTCTGGTGTGTGCTGGGTCCGTGTGAAATAGGTTCCCTGTCTGTGGTTCCTCTAGCTGGGTCCTCGTCATCTTCCTCATCTTCATGCACCGCTGGCCCCGGTCGGTCGCCCTGCCTGCACGCACACCAGCAGGCTCTGGCTGGGTTCTGGCAGCACAGTTTGAAAGGGGGAGCTTGGAATGAACAACATTGGGCAGAAATCTGTTAAACCTGGTGAGGACCCCAGGGTTTCCATCCTGCGCCCCTGGTTCAACCAGTGAGTTTGCTTAACGGCGTTAGAAGAGTTTAAAGGGATAAACGGCCAGGAAAAAGCTCAGCGTGAGCCACGTTCCATCACTAAGCATCCGTCTGCACCCTGCCATCCCAACCGTGCAGCCAAGCAGCCCCTCATCTGTCTCCACAGAGGACATCCTCCATCCCAGCCAGCTGAGCACGCTGCCACCTCACCCTTACCCACTCTGAAGCAGGGCAGGGTCTTTGTCCCCTGCCTTGCTGGGTCCTCCACGGCAGCACCCGCGTGCCCCCAGCAGCTGGGACGGGGAGGGAGCTGCCCCAGCCGCCCACCTGTGTGTGCAGCTTTTGTTTCAAATGCTGGATCGTAATGCTCTGAAGTCTAATTGCTTCTCTTAGCAGACAGATTCACATAATGACTACAGTGTTTTGAAATGTTGAATAGCAGCTGTGTATCGGTAATATCTCTGGAGCAAGGTCAACTGCTCTGCAGTAAAACTCTATCCTGCCTTTCATATCCCATCAGCACAATCAGCGAGTTGGGCTCCTCTCCGAATACTAAATGCGGCAGCAAACTCCAGAGCGAGCTTCCTTGGAGAGCAACGGGCTGTGCTGTGCGAGCTGGATGCGTGCTGGACGTGGGGCTGTTGGGTCGGGCAGCACGTGCGGTGCAGCAAGCTCTGGAAGGGACAGGCACCAAAATCTGCACTTTTTCACCCATGGAGCAGGCAGGGGGAGGGTGCCCGATGCTGGAGGAGAGCCCAACTCTGCTGCTAGCACTGTGTGCACCACTTCCAGCACAGGTTCTCGTGGTGCTTGCTAGGTAAAACTGCCAGGAGAGGCTCGGAGCCAGGGTGGCAAACTTCTTCCCCTGTTCTCCTCTGCAGTGGCCAGATGTGGGCAGGTGAGGGGTGCCAGCCCTGCTTGCTTCTGCTTTCACTTCTCTTTTAAAAGGAAAAAAAAAAAGAATGGGGAAAATCAGTTTCGACAGGTTTCCACTTCTTCTTCCCCTCCTCCTTACACAGATATACACGCAACCCATGTCTGTTTTCCCATGGCTAATTAGCAGTGATTATAATAAGCTGGTTTCTTGGAGTTAGCATGCATCAATGTCTCTGTTAACTGGGTTAATTACACGGTGGACGGGCATTTGTTGCCTGCGAAGACAGGCTGCTGATGAGAACGTGTCTTGGTGGCGCTCAGGAACAGAGCACAGTGACCAGAGTGGGTCCCCAGGGGCTGCATCCCCAAAATCAGACCTGGGCACTCCCAGGCACATCTCTCCCACCTCCCCTGCAGCACAGCAACATCACAGTGCATGTATGCACAGAGAGAAACCCCCCCAAAAATTACATGAACAGCCTTCAAAGGGTTAAGAGCAGCATCTCTCTTGGCAGAGAGAGAGGAGAGAGGGACTCACCGGCTCAAGAGCAATTTCAGCCTCCACTCAAGCTTTGTGCCACTCTGTGAAGTCTCAGCACACCTCAACTAGATCAGAAATTGGTTTACGTTCCCTTCTATGTGTCTATGAGTTTGTAAAAGCTGATTTATTTTATTCTGTTACTACTCCAGGATATTATACCAAAGGCATCTGTTGGGAGAAGAACTGGGACTCATTATAAAGTTACTTAAACAAAGTCGCTGCTATCGGGACCGCTGGATCCGATAGTATTTTATTTTTATGGCCCTGCAAGGAAATACCTTGGCAGCAGTGCTAACTTTGGCCCGGCATCTGATGGGGGAGGCAGATGTGGTCAGGTGCAGTGAGGAGAAAAATTGCTTTTCCCTTCTCAGAGGCCTGGGTTTCACCTGGAGGCTTCCATTTCTCACCGGGCACCTCGCCGGCTCGCACGGGGGCTGCGGCTCCCCTTTTCCTATCACTGCTGGAGACAAGACAGCAGGCTGAATGAGCGCTGGGTCAGTCCCAGTGGTTATTTTAACCATGGTGTGTGTGCAGGTGTTAGATATTGGCCTTCCTGTGCTGCCTCACAGCCTCTCTAACTGCATGCCAGGCCCTGCGTGTGCTCTGCGCAAACGCAGGGCAGCAGCAGCGGTGCTCGGGGCACGCAGGCTGCTTCTGGCTCCGAGAAGTGCAGGACCCCATCCCTTCTGCTCCGACCCATGGGCTCCTGCTGCAAGCAGCATCTTTCATCCTTCTTTCCATCTCTTCAGCCTCCCTGGCCTCGGCCGCTCGGCTTTCTGTCTGCTCCCATCTTCCCAAACCCTTTTCTCGTGTCAGCTTCGCCTCGCTCAATCGAGAGGTTCACAAGCAAAACCCAATTGTAAAACAATTTGAAAGCAATTTTGCAGCTGCCTCATGATAAGAGGCACAGCCAGGATCAGGGATGCTCGCTTTAGAACCACAACGCACAGAAATAATTATCTCAGCTCATGAAGAGGGAGAAAGGGAAAAAGCATGTGCAGCACATGCCCAGCTGGTCTGCCTGGCTCCTGCCTGGCTTTCTGGGTTGCCATCGGATCATCTTGGCCATTTGTGCTTTCCCCAAAACATCAGGAGAAGCTTTTCCCTGAAGGAACAGCTGCTGAGAACTGCCCCATGCACAAGCTCACTGCACTGATGTGCCCACAGCCCAGATGTGGACCAGTAACTCCTTTGAAACTGGTCCAGCATCACTCAGCTGGCCTGAGTGGTGTACCTGCGCCCTTAGATCAGAAGGAAGTGAACTAGAAAATAAAGGTATTGCATACATCCATCACCTTGATTGGTTCCTTACTGGTTAATTGCCCCGGTTCCTCGGCATGTTCATCAGCACATCCTTTGGGGAGGGCTCTGGGCTCAGCCAGCTTCAGCTGATGCCACAATAGCAGAACCAAATCATTAAGACCTGACATGGCATATTGAAAACTCACGGCTTTTCTCTGAAAGTAAAAATAACGCTCTTTTCCCCCAAAGCTAAACCCGAACGCAGCCACCTCTAAAACTTTCTGTGCAACTTTCTGATCCAGATCTGAAAATTGCCTGTCACATCACGCCAGCAAATCGCAGCGCTGCCCTCCCTCCGCTCGCTCCGTGCCAAGCTCGGCGCTCCTGCCGGAGCTGCAGGAGGAACGGAATGAACAAACAGCGTTTGCCTTCAAACCCTGCGCATTTTCCTCCTAAGATGACAGCAGATAATCGCACAGGCTATTGATTTAATAGCTGATTCTGGAGGAGATTAAAGCCAAAAGGAAGAGGCAACGTATGAGGAACTTTTAGCCATGGGTGGGAGGGATTTCCTAGGCAGCCTTACAAGGGCACGCACACAGTCAGAGAGAGCAGACGGAGAGATCAGGAATGTGCAAGTGGTGCACAACCCGTGCCAGGGAGCAGCTTTCTGCCACAGAAACCCAACTCGAGCACTGTGCTCTCCTCCTCCTCAATCTGAATTCCCCTGCCATTCCCACTTGTGCAGCATTTACTTGCTCCTGGTCACTGCCCAGTTACTTTTAATGACCCCGGCGGCCTTCTCCAAAGGTTCAAGGCAGAGCTCCATACAAAAAGAAGCAGTTAAGGATGCACTTAAGGATGAAATACAACCTGGACTCAGGTAGCAGCGTCCCTTAAAAGTCAGTGGGGCGATATCTCAGCACTTGAGGAAGAAATACTGCCCTCCGTGAGGACAAGAAGCAATTGAAACCTTAGAAATAATGAAATTGGGTGGGATAGATGGAATTGCCAATAGCATCCCAGCAGCCGGGAAGGAACCATGGGTTCTTTGCACAGCTCCCTCAAAAACTTTCCCCTAGTACCTGGCTGGGCACGGGCCACCTTCATTTGTATGCTGCCCGTAGACTTCCCTCAAATACCCTGCACAGACTTTCATTATCGCTGTTATACTCAGGGATGAATTCCAGCAGCACCTGTTGGCAATTGCGAGCAGCAAGTCAGGCACAGAAGTGAAAGCACAGGGCTGTCCAGGGAGGGATGGACCTCCCCGAGCTGGCCCCATAACTGGGAACAGCCTGTGCAGAGTCCCTGCCATGGGGTCAGCACTGGGCCTGCACATCCCCATGGGCTGACAACACCCCGACAGCACCCTGGGGTGTGGGGAACTGTTCTCTGGCCGGAGGGGAGAGCAATCCAGGCGCCACCCAGATTTCTGAAATAGTCTGCCCTGCTTTTAATAACCCCAGGAATTATCACAGGTGCTTCGAGCTGGTCCTAAAGCTGGACTTTTCCTTAAAAATGAGAAGTTCTGCTTCATCAATTCATGGATTGCAAAAGGACATCCTCATACGGGGGATGTATTCAGGTCCTTTCTTCAGGCAAAATCCTGATTTAAGAAGCTTGATCCCAGGCTGGTGAATGAAGCCTGAGTGAAAGCTGCAGACGGTGGTATGCTGAAGGGGATGCCCTGTAGGGTTCGGCTGGGTGGGAGCCTCCTCTGGGTACCCCCAATACCTCTCAGAGTCTTGTTGGGGCAGAGTGGTTCTGCAGCTTTTTAAAAACCCCAAATCCCTAGAAACAAATCCCCCTGAAGAGCCGGAGCACGCCTGACGCTGCTCTCCAAGTGCCAGTTCGGAGCCCTGAGCTGTAATGCACAAAAGACAAACTGTGCTCCTATTAGCACCACATCAATATCATTTAAAGCCCCATTCTGAGGAGGGCCTGGCAGCCCAGTTAATGCACTTAATTTCCCTCTGTCTCTGAATGGACATAAATAATTGTGCAGCCCTAGCCCTCCCCACTCCATCCTCTCCAGCCAGACGGATTATCTCTTGTTCTTTCCCCAGATTTGGCTTCGGGACACAAACACCATTTATGGTCACCGATTGTTCTAAAGGCCAAGTGTATAATGTACCATAAAATGAGATTTTAATACTCGGTGGGAGATTAGAGCAGCTCCGTTCTCTTAAAGCAGCCCACGTTCCCACACTCCAGCGGTCACCAGCTCCTCCAGCTTGCCACCAGGTTGAGGAGAAAATGAAATGGGGAGGACACACGCGGACCCTGCGTGGATTTAGCAGCACAGGCAGAGCTTAAAACCATTGCTTCAGCCCCACAAGCTCCTTGCATGGGTTTGCCCGTGGGTGAGAGGTGGATCAGTGACCTCCAGGGATGGAGGAACTGTTTGGGACAACGCAGGTTCCTTCTGGCCATCCCCACCACCAGGCATCCACAGGGCTTTGAAGGTCAGGAGAGCAGGAATTATTTGTGCAGAGGTCCTGGTGGAGGCTCCTGGTGGAAGAGGAGGGGAAGCCATGCACAGACAGATGGCAGGAACACCTCCGGGACATCGCTCCCACACTGAAGCATCACTTTCATCCTCCCTGCAACCCAAAACGGAGCCCGGAGAGCAGACCGCGAGCAAGGGAGCGAAAATTTATCATGAATTAATCACAATAGGGCATCTTTCCTCAGATTTCTATAAAACTCCAGTGCGATAATTTAGTGGGGAGAATATCCTCTAATGAGCTTCGAGGAAACCGCAGTCATCTTAATGGGCTTCTTAATGAAGAATCATTTAGGTTTTTATTAACACTGAGGAAAAACACATGGCGTTTGGTAGCTCTTCGGAGCTGGGTGAACATGAATAATTGCTTCAAATGTTCAAACACAAGCACTCTAATGGGCCCCTGTTTGGTGCTTTCAGGGATATCACAATTTTGGTCTTTGGGAAATGTACCCAGAATGAAGATTTGATTTTGGTTCCCAAGCAGGATTTCCAACACATCAAGCTCTGTAGCAAGTACCATTGGTACCATATTGTTCCCAGATGTTCTCACGACTGAAGATGAAGATCCAGTGGAAACTACAAGAGGATCTCAGCCCTGGTTCTTGCACTGGGTTTGCTCTACGTTCAGCCAACGCTCTCTGAGAGCTGTGTTTCTGATTTCTCAGTCTGCTCCTACACGGCATCTTCTGTAATATTCCTTTTTAAGCTCTGACACAATGTCTCGTCAAATGGAGGGAGGGCTCATGTTGGCATCGAAGGACCATGGTCCAGCCTCGAAGTCAAGAGAGATTGGGAATTCCCTGTGATTTTGTCATTCCTGGCTCACCTCTCAGCTCTGAAACACCTGGACTGGGAGACCCGGGAGAGGAGGAGGGGAAAGGGAATAACTTATTGTCGTTTACTACCACAATTTACCTGGCCTAACGGGCAGCCTGTTGGGTGGACATCACAAGTCTAACGACAGTACTGAGAAGCCGAGTTAACAGAGCCAAGAGTTTGATGCTCCGCAGCCGTGCGGGGTTTGTTCATTGCATCACGGAGCTGCAGCCTCACTTCAGGTGCCAGCAGCTCATGGGAAGTGTCTGTGCAGTTACGAGAATGGCTTCAAATGGAAATTGTTCCATCCAAGGGCACAGTGGCCAGGCACTTATACAAGCTGCAAGAGGCAAGAGAGGCACTCAGAAGGGGAGTAAAGAGGTGACGTTTTCTTTCCCCTTGGCTCAGATGTGCTGTAGGGGTTTTATCCCAGCTTCCCTCCAACTCTACTCTTTGCATGAGCACCAGGCACCCTCGTGCCCCATGCGCTCCATGCAGCATCCCTGTCTCCTGCAAAGACTGTCGAGGCTCGTAGGTGGGCTGGGTGGTCCTGGGGAGGTCTTTGTCCTTTCCTGTGCATCACAGAAGTAGTCAGGGGACACCACTCCTAACACATAGCACCTGGTGAATGAATCAGCCCCTTCCTCACCATCTGCATCTGTTTCCCTAGCCCAGCTGCTCACACCTCTAGCTATAAGAGGCAGGGATCCTCTCTGCTGAGTGTGTCACCGCCGAGCCCCGAGTGGGAAGCTCCAGCTCCCTTTGCCATGCCATCAGCACTGGGTCAATAGTTGTGTGCAGAGGTGCTGCCCCAGGGGGCTCCGATCTGTCCCCAGCCCAAGTGAGAGGCTTTGCCTAATTATAACCTTCATAAGGGACATCTGAATTTGTTCCCAGGAGACCAGCGTTTGGGAAAGGCAGAAATAACCATGAAATTACTGTCTTAATCTATCGGCTGCTTACTGTGCAATCAGAAGGCCAGCAGTTACCATACAATTATGGAGTTAATTAAATGGGTATCTCTGCCCTTAAACATAAAACACTACCAGGAGGCACCTGCTGGCTCTTGGATTTCAGAGAAATCAGTGAGACAAAAGAAAGGAAAATGGGAACAAGCTATTCTAGGTTAAAGGGGAGAAAGGAAAGGGTACTCATCATTTTCTTTTCTGTTGTAACAGTTCAGTAGGTGCCAGGAGTTGAACTCTTGTTTAATTTCCCAGATCTGTGCTTTAGTGAAGTGGAAGCTGCAAAGGAAGGTTTTTGCCAATTTCAATAGAATTAGTCAATAATATTTCATTAATACAGGGGCAGTATCACCAGCTTTTAAGTGTGGACACAGTAATCACAATTTATTTTCAAGCTGGATTTATTCTCCCTGTACAGCTAGCACTAAAATAAATGGCAATATTACCATTACAATTAATCTCTAACCTTGAAATTTTAGTAATGACTGAGAACAGAAAAGGAAGATATCTTTAAGGAGGAATGTTCTGGGGAAGTATTATATGCAGGTGGATTTATTCCGCTTTCAATTAAAAGACGAACACTTTTGTTACTCTATCAGCTTTGATTTGCCAGCAGCTTTCTCTAGTTTTATTGGAAGCTGAAATTAGGTTCCTCTGTTTCTAACAGAGTGAACACCAGATTAAAAGTAGATTTACCCAAATAGTTGATGAGCGCCTTGGGCTTCAGCTGAATGGCTCCTGATTTACACCAATTTGAGGACAGCATCCCTGCAGTTTGTTTGGATTCTCCCTCGGGACAGCCCAACACAACCAGCTCCCATCTCTCTGTGATCTGGTCCAGTGGATTTATGTACAAACCAGCCTGGGGCCCTGAGCCTAATTTCTCCTTGTGATGAGTCAAGGACTCTGATCTGGGGTCCTCTTTCTCCTCTCCAGTGCTCTGTCAGGTTCTTCCTTCCTCCCAGCAGAGTTCCCTGGGCCTCTCCATAAATTATCTGTGGTTCTTGTTAGCATTTTCAGAAGTTATACCCACAAGACAAGCAAATTGCTTACAATTTCTCTTTCTTCTGCAACTTTTCTTCCTCTCACTTGTGCTGGGGAGTCTACAAGCCGGCACTCTCCAGCACCCAGATCCCATCTCCTAACCTACTGTAAAACAATTTGCAAGTCTAAAACCTGCAGGTTCCTGCCACAAAGGAGCTGTGGCTCCTGCAGGGCTGATTATCACACCCCTTTTGTCTGCTTCAAGAGCCCTCCTCCACTTCCCTGGCTTCCCCTCAACAAATTAGCAATTACCACTTAGCAAAGGTAAACTCAGGAGATTTTCCAGCCACAGGAGATGCATCTCCTGCACTACAGCAGTGGATGAGCTACACACTGCAATCAACCCGGCATCTGCTGCATAGAGAGGTCCAACAGGCTGAGATTAGCAGAGATTAGAGAAAACCAAAAATCAAACCTAATCTCCTGAAAAGAAAAAAAAAAAAAAGTGAAAAAATTCATTAGCTGGCCAAGGCCCGGGGTAAGGATTGAATCATGCTCTCTGCTAGAAAGAGGACCTGGAGTCTCTAGAGAGTGATAGGGACAGATGCTAGATGAGGACACTAGATGTTATGCAAACTTCCAGCCCCTCTCTACCACTAATTAATCTGGAATCCCACTCCTGTACTGAGATTTACCATAGAATTTCCTCTCTGACTGCTCCTGCTCGTGTTTCCAGGAGATCCATCGGGGTGTGATAGCTTGATTCATTTTTGGCTCACTTCCCCGTCATGCCTAAGTGATGGACAATGTGTCTGGAAGCCAGTATAGAATAATAACATTAACTCTGTGTCTAGCAAACAGACTAACCTTAAGAGAATGCTGCCAAAGAAACCCTGAGGAAGAGACAGTGATGAAAATATAAATGATTAGAAAGAGATAAGAGACAAAGAGTCTAAACCTGTCCAGGGAGAGAGGAAATGAAAGTGGGAAAGTGGTATTCAGTGGGTTTAAATCAACTCACTGATTATCAGAGATTGACACCAGCTGAAGATCTGCCTCCCTGGATGCTGCTGGGGGGAGCTCAGCCCTCATGCTCTGCAGGCTGAAACCTTCAAGCTTTTGCCAGAACCAGGACTGCAGAGCCTGACTTTGTTCTGCTGTGCTCTTACATCAGTGTGGGGGGCTGTGATGCAGCCCTTTGCACCCCTTCTTCAGATGCAGGCAGAAGACGAAGGAGCAGAAAGAATCAGGTGAGTTTTGGTGCTGTGATCTCCTAGCCCACAGTGTGCTGTGCCCCTTTACACCCAGGACACAGACTGTTCCCTCCTTCCCTAGGGGACACGCAGGGTACGACCTCAGTACTGCAAAACCCAAGTGCTCAGTTTGCCTCACCCTGGCATTCAGCATCCCAGATCAAATCTCAGCCCCAGAATGATCCAACCTCCATCCCTCGTTCCTGGGCTCACCATCCCTTACCTGCAGGACCCCCATTGTCCCCTACTCCTTTACCCATGATGGCCAGCACATCACAGAGGATGAACACAGTCAGAGTTGTGAATATCTGTGTGCTTGTGCAATTAGAGGTTCTGCTTAGAAGCACGTTCCTTGGACGTGGACTGGTTCCCCCATCCTAGAAGAAGGAATTTATGGAAACGGAGAAAGGTGTTTTAAATTATTCAATATAAATGTAAATAGGAGAAAGGGTTCTTTTGAATAAACTGTGTTATTTATGCTCAGCCCTGGAAAAAAAATGGACAGCAGGTTAAGATCTGCTTGCAAGGCAAAGCCATTTGTTTTCCTGCTAGTTGATGCAAATAACGTAAATATGCTTTACATTTTAGAAGGAAGCTTATGAAATATTAAAGCCAAATTCCCAGGTCCCTTCTCCTGCAGAAATGGAGTGCTCTTGAGGGAGACCCGGGGATATTGTGGTGGCGGAGCAGAGGATGGCTGAGGGGTGTGCGCAGAGCAGTAAGAGAAAGTATGGAAAGGGAGACGCAGGGAGACGGCTGTGCATATAAAGATGAAGAGAGACCTAGAGGGATGGATATGCAATGAAGAAGGAGCATGTGTAAGGGCTGCGTCTCCCAGGAGGGTCTCTCACTCTCCTGTCCCCAGTGTGTGTGGGTAGGCTGGTGGATTTTCCCAGGGGACACCAACAGAGAAGGAGCAGGGTATGGAAGCCCCTTGAATTATTCAGTTCTTATAAATTACCGCTCTCTGCAACTTCTTTGTCTGGAGGGCATGTGTTCATTGCAGGGGAGGACGGGAGAGGTGAAGGGATGGTGTAGGATCCCCATGACAGCACACACTGTGCAGAGCAGGGATGGGATGCTGAGCACTGGGGGAGAGAACCAAGACTGTAGCTTTGGGGGTTTCACCATGTTTCCACCGCGTAACACCTATTTCTTCTTATCTAGAGTTCCCAAATAGCCACAAAACACCACAGAAGTGAAAGGTGAAGAGTGGCTCTCTAGCAAAGCGTAGGGAAAGCTGACATGTGTTTCTCTCTGAGCTCCACACGTTCCTTCATCCTCCGCTCCCCGCATGTCTACAGATTTTGGCACAGCCAGAGCAGTCCTGGCTGCTCTCCCTGGAGCTTTCCAACTAAGATAAATTTCCTCACCTCTTCCTTCACACCATGAAGTCCCACAGCCCCAGGCTTCCCCTGCAATACCCCAAGGACACAGCATCCCCTTGTCCTACCCATAACCAGAGCAGTGCTCTGGCACCCTGGGGCCACAGGATGCTCCGTGCCAGCTGGTCCTTGGCACAAGGCAAGCACTGGGAGAAGTGGTTTTGGTTGGCCTTAAGGTTCCTGATGAACGTCTGCCACTGCAGTGGAAGCCTGGGGCTGCGGGACCTCATGGTGGTCAGATGAGGGCTCTGCTTTAAATCGTGGCCACCACCCCCTGCTCAGCTGCTGTAGGCAGACAGGAGGGGGGAAAAATGGGATTTATTTTCAGGGGATGGATAGCACCACTGCTGGCCGGGTCCAGCCACAAACCACAGACCCGTTTCCTCCCCTCCACTGCTCAGATGCCAGGCCGCCATCACCTTCCAGCACTTAATCAGAGCGCCTGCCAATTAAAGGCAGGGTAGTTGCCAGAGCTTGCTGCAGGGGAAGGAGGGTAATTACCAACAGAAGCCATCACTTGGTTTGGTGCTGTGTGATTAGCAGGCTGCGCTGCCTCCAGAGAGCAGGGTCCTGAAAAATGCAGGAGTGTGGACATGGTAAACATCATTACTGCAGCAGGAGAGGGGAAGGGGCTGCTTGTGCAGGGGCCCGCAGGCTGCCCTGCTGGAACAAGGTGACCAGCGGGGTTTCAGAGAGCAGCGATGCCCAGGAACAAGGAGAAAGGCTCTGGGAAATGTCCCTGGCTGCCTGAAGTGTCCCCATGCACTGCTTCAGCTCGTTCCCATCAAACTGAATTACACAGGACAGCCACAAGTGCACGGGGAGAGACAGCTCTGTGTGCACAGAGCTCGTGTGCTGCACGCCGGCACAGACCAGGGCGTGCATCGACTGCTGTGCATGAGCCAGGCAGCAGGTCCTTGAGATGCACGATGCAAGTTTCTGTCCCCAGTGGCCCCAGCGAGGGATTTGACAGGCGGGAGCAGGGTGCAGATATCAGCCGTGGCACTGCCCTGCAGCTGGGGCAGGAGGCCACGCACACGCTGCTCTAACATGCCTTAAGCGAACAGCCCAGCTCCCGTTTTGTCGGACTTATTTTCTTCCTTCCCTCTTCAGGCAGGCAGCACGGTCACTTTAGATATTTCTGGGGCTAAAAAGGGAATACAGCAAAAAGCAAGAAAATGCAGGGTTTGAGCATCTGCCTTGCCAGGCCAGATAGGTCTGAGGAATCTGAAAAACTCCAGGCATTCCTTTGAAAGACAACAGGCTAATTTCACCCTTGCCATAAGGGTGTGATTCCTATCTGCCAGGAGATCTGATTTCCTAGGCTCTTTTACATTTCTGAAACTTTTTATTTATTTATTCATTTAATGGAATGCCCTTCTCATCCGTAGCACTGCCACACCTGAAGGCTGCAGGGAGGAGGGAAAGGAAAAGGGCATTAGTTCACGTCTGGTTAGAGGGTCTGCCAGTCCAAACAGGGAGCTGCAAGTTGCATTGAACGTTTTTATAAGCATTTCTGCAGCATTTTAAGCAGGACCCCCCCCAAAAAAAGACATCAGTTTAAACTCGTTGACTTGATGACTGACTGGGTCATTGCCTAAGTCTGGGAGTTGTATTTGTAGTTACCGACAGCGCTCGAGATTCCAGCAATGCAATCATTTGCTTGAGTTCCCCAGGCAATGGCGTACGATAGGCAGCTGTGAGTGGTAATGGATAGAGAGGTGTTAGCGTGAGGCTAACTGGCAGAGAGAGCGGGCAGCAAGTGCTGGAGCTCCAGGAAGGGCAGAGCATCCAGGCAATGCGTGCTTACCTGCAGAGGAAGAGGAGGAGGAAGAGCAGGAGGCAGAAGAGGAGGCAGAGCAGCACGGCTGGGCACATGCATATTTACCCACACCCATTTGGGAGCCCACGCCCTTTGCCATCCTCTGTCCTCGCAGCCAGCTCCTTGCCATGGACACAACCGGCTGGATGGGATGATGGGGAAAACAGAAACAAACCTGACAAAAATAAGAAACTTCAAAAAAAAATGCAGTGACTTCTTGCACCCTAAATTATTGGCAATAAAGCACGCTTCCAGCCAGCAGAGAAGGGCTTTCTCCCCAGTTCTGGTCTGTAGGGTGGAGCAGCACCCCTGGCTGTGCCCTCCTGTCCCACCTCGGGGATGCTGCACCAGCCCCGGAGTGTGCCCGGGTGCTGGGAGCGGATCACGAGTTCTGCTGCTGCCAGCTGGATGCTGGTGTTGCCACCAGCTCGGCACCAATTATTTATGAAAGGAAATAGAAACAAAACTGCTTGACATTTGCAAAGAAATCATTACCACGCACTCGTGGCGAATCAGAGCTGGAGTGCTTTAAAGTTCCGCCGTCCCAGCGCTTAATTAGAGACCAGGCGGTTTATGTTTTGCTCTCATGAAAAATTTAACCCCCGGTTGCTTTGCCCGATTCCAGCCAAAATGCAGCTTCTGGCCCACCCCCTTCCACTTCAGGGGCGCTCAGCTTGCCTCCCCTGCCCAGGGATCCCCACGGGCACTGGGGGCAGTTCAGGATAAGACCTCGGTGTGGTCTCCAGGAGGCTTGGAGCACCCCTCAGAGCCTTCCCCTTTCCCCCCCATGCCAGAAAAGGTGGTGCACCCACAGGTGGTCGCCATCCCCAGGGCAGGATGGGCTTTGCCTAAACCTCATATTTTTTCTGGCTGCACCACACACCTCCACGTGAGGCTGAGCCGAAGGGATGTTTGTTTTGTTTTTTTTTTCCCCTTCCAAGCCTTGGTGGCTGCGTGGGGCAGTGATCAGAGCCTGCTCCCCATTTGGGGCCTGGTCTCATGTGTAGATCTCCCTCTGGGTGCTGCTGCTCGCCTCCCACCCTCACCCCTAAACCGGGAGCAGCAGGTGTAACGTGGAGATAAATAGAGTGAGGAGCACAAACTGCTCCGATAATGGGATCTGCGTAAGCTTCCGCAGTAAATGATCATTGTAGCTACAACCAAATTTCCCTAATCTAGACAAGCCTCTGCTCTCCTCTCCTTCAACTAGCAGTTTAATTTGCATTAAAAAAAATCCTTCCAAGATGATGTGGATTGCACCCCTTCCCTCCTCCCCCCATGCTTTACAAGATATAAACATTGCGTCTTCTTTTTAAATGTGGCCTCTGGGTAGGGATTCCTGTGAAACTGAGAAGCAGGCCATTTTACAGATAAATGATTTATACAGAAGATGCTATGGATGACCTGATGCTGACCTGTTTGAATTAATTCCAGCATTTGAGCTTCCATTTCTATTAAAACTCCATTTACCAGGGAAGTGAAAAGGTAATTATCGTCCCCAGCTTTAAATCACTCTGCTGCTGAATTATTAAAGGGAAGAATTAAAAATAATCAGGCTTTTTCATTATACTTCATAGAGAGGAAATTAAAGGTGTAAGAATGTATTTTTTGCTTGAATTTAAGTATTCATTTCTGAGATTTATGTAGAAATTGAAATTATTCTCTCTGTGTGCCCAGCTCATTCTCTTTATGAAAAACACACAGACACATGCATGGGGGGAAGAAGGGAAAAAAAAGTAAAAACCCTCTTGTAAAATTAAAAGAAGAATAGAAGGAAGAAGGGATTTAACATGAAAAAGTACAGGAGAGTGTTGTGCATTTTAATACCCTTTTTTTTTCCTGCACAATTACACCTCTGAGTGATCCAGCAGAGGGAGATTAAGCTGCTACTAATTTCAGATATACAGTTGTAAAACGCTGGGTTAGTTCTTATCAGGAGAGGTTAAAAAAAAAAAATCCACCTCTGCCTGGCAGGAGGAGGCAGCTGACGGCTTGCGATGCCTGGAGGCTCTCAGGAGCAGGGGCTGGTGCTGGATCCTAGCAGCCAGGGCATGGTACCAGCACCCTCGTGCAGCCCCCGGATCATCCTCATGTAAACGTAGGAGGGGGGTGGCTGGGCAGGGGGTGACACAGGAAGATCCAGCACCGGTGGAAGGGCTCAGCACCTCCAGAAGCAGGCAGTCCTGCTCCTCGCTTGGTATCTTGAGGCAGCGAGCTCCAAGGGCTGAGCACACCTACGTGCCTGTTGTGCTGTGGGGTGGTTGTAGACACTGTTCCGGGCCAGTTCAACAGCACTTGGCCATGTCCTGGAACAAAAAGACCCTTCCTGAAGGACTTTTCTGGTGTGCATTCAGGGGGAAGGAGCCTGGTAGCTGATCAATCTGGTCTCAGAGCATGAACAAGCATCTCTGGGGCTGGTACAAAGCCTGGAGATATCCAGAAACATCCGTCTATGTGAGAATAGGAAAAGCAAGCTGCAGCCCAGAAGGGAAATGCACTTTGTTCAGTTCCAGTGTCAAAAGCAAATCCCCAAGCACCAAACTCCTCGTCTGATTGCCTGCCCCACTGCCTTCTGCTGCTGGATGGGGACAGGCAGGGCCACCCCACCCCACAGAAGCTGCAGCTAAACGTGGTCCTGCATCAGCTCCCACCTCAGGCAGTTCCCTGAGCTTGCCTTTCATTGCTTCTGGGACTGGACCTTGCCAGATCAGCGCTGCAGTTGCACTCCATTGCAAGCTCGTGGATAAAACACCAGTTACAGCACGAAAAAGGCAAAGAGAAGTCAACAGCAAACAGCCAAAGCAGGGATATGCCTCCCACCTCCTGCACTTGTACAAAGCAGCGGCTGTTCTTCTCCCCCAGCCCTGCTCTCCTGCACACCAGAGCTCCTCCTATCCGGCAACGTGAAAGTAGAAGTCACAGACGAGTGGGAGAAGCATAGACGTGGTACCTGTCTTTCACAACTGTCACAAAACTGAGTGAGAATCTAGGCCAGTCAACATCTGTCCCTGGCAAAGTAGTCAGAAGTTGATATACGATCCAATAGATAAAGAATTAAAGGAGAGAAATATAATTAACATCAGTCAACACGGTTTTATGGAAAATAGGGCTTGTCAGACAAATCTGATTTCGTTCTTTGATGAGATTACGAGTTTGGTTGATAAGGGTAACAGCAAAGACGTAATATATTTAGGCTGTTGTAAGAGGTTTGACTTTGTATCTCACAACGTTCTGATTAAAAAATTAGCACTATGCGATATCAGCGGAGCACGTGGTAAATGGATTAAGAATCAGCTCTCTGGCAGTTCCTAGGAAATGGGCTGTCGACAGAGAATCACAGCATGAGGGAGGGAGGCACAAGCAGTGCTTCTAACACATTTCCAGGCTTGGACTCAATTTTCCTCAATAATCTTGATATGAAAAATTAAATTAATACTGATGAAACTTGCAGGAAGCCCGAAGATCTAAGCAGAGATATGCGGCAATCAAGAGGGGCAGATCGCTCAGGAAGACCTGGATTGCTCAGGAAGCTCAGCTTGCTCCAGCTTCATGTACGAGTACGAGGAACCACAGCAGGACTGGGGACCAGAGCTGCCTTCCCTGGCCAGAATCAAAGGTGGGTGAGGAGCTGAGAGCACTGATCCATCCCTCCTTGGGGAGAGACCCCAAGAGCTCAATCCGTTTAGTTTATCAAGCGGAGATTGAGAAGTGGCTTGACTAGAAGGGATCAAAACCTTCATGGGGAGACAATAGCAGGTACTAAAAGCCTCGTTAATCTGCTAAAAGAGGCATAAGAATGGCCCGGTGATTGCAAGGGGAAGCCAGAGGAACTCAGATAAGAAGTTAGGCCCGACTATTTCTCTACAAAGCGATTAAATGTTAACAGATTTCCAGGAGAACAGCACTTTCTCAAGCTCCAGAATCACCTTGTGCTTTTGTCAAAGCGGTGCGTTAACCACCAAAAAGTCAAAGAGCTCCTGTTTGTCCCCTTCGGATAGAAAGGGAACAGAAGATCAGAAAAGGCTTCTCCTGGTGCTCCCTGCCTAGGGAAAAATTGCTGAACATTGCCCTGTTCTCAGCCACGTCCTGTGCTGCTGCTCCTGGCTCTCCGTGCGCCTTTCCCCTTCCTTGGGGAGGGAACAGAGCCAGCCCCCGGGGTGGCACACTGCCCAGCGGGTCCCAAAAGCACACACCCCGGCCCTTCACGGACTCTCCTTCCATCCCCCTGGCTTTAACCCAGGACCAGACAACCCAGGCTGTATCGCCCTCCTGCTCCATATCAGCCTCTAAGCTCCCGGTCTCCAGCAGTCCTATATTTTCACCATATTCTGCTCAGAACTTAAACTACCAGGTCTCCTGGGCAATTAATTTATTATCCCTTTAACTGCCTGAAGAGAACTTACAGCCCTTATAATAATACTTTACATCTCTCCGGGGTTTTCCAGTAAGGATCTCAAAGAGCTGTGCAAATAACTGTTATTCCTTGTGCTCCCACACGTGGTATTCCCTTCCATCCTGCAGACGTGGAGACAGAAGAGATGACGTGCTCTGCTCTGTGCCATATATTGCGGCAGGGATTTGAGGGCGGGAGGCTCAGCCGGCCGTGCTCTTCACCAGATTGCACAGCCACACCAGGAGGAACAAACCAGGAACCAACTCAGCTGCTGCCGGCTGAGATGCTCAAGGCAGCCCCCAGAAAACGTGGTGGGGCTGGGGGAGATATTACCATCACGGGGTGAAGAGTAAGCTTAGCCAATTCGAACTTTTTTGCAAATATCAATGAAAATATATATTTTCAAATATATAACGTATAAAATTAAGTTGCATGAAATATATTTGCAAATATCATTGCAAATACCACCCAGCAGCTCCTTGTGGTACAGGTTCTGCCGATGCAGGGTCACTGCTGCCACCAACACGAACTCTTACCCCTATGAAACCCCAACGTGCAGACATGCCGTTTGCTGTCCTGTGTGGCCCTCAGGGTGGACAATCCCCACACACGTCCTTCACGCCAAACTTTGCCTTTGCTCTTTGATACCAGGCTGCCTTATGCAGATGAGGACACGGAGACATTTTCCATGCTTGCTCCGTTGTTTTTTCTCTGGTGCTTTTTGCATCCACTGGGAAGAAATTTTGATTTAAACAGGAGAAACCTTTTGGGAAAGCAGAAACAGCTTTGGCACCTAGAAAGGAACAACTTTATTTTTCATTCTAGACCTGCCCGGCCAGCATATGACTTTTATACTATTTTCTTTTCAAGAAACAATTGAAAAGAAATATTGCAGCTAGCCCAAAACACTGTTTCTTCCAAAGAGTCCTATTTCAGGGGAAAGAGGAACATGGGGTTGTAATTCAGAACCAAATAGGCATCCCCCGTATGCATGGGCGGACGGTTATTGAGACAGAGGAATGGGAAGACAAGTCGGAAGACAAGTGAGCAGGTTAGCAAGAGGCGGGTGGGTGTTGTAGGTGGATGAGCGGACAGAAATGTGGATGAAAGAAGCAGGGGTGAGCTGGGGTCGGGGCTGCTCAGGGGGGCACTCAGCAGCCGTGAGCAAGGTGCAGCAGCAGCCCCTGTCCCCCTGCTCGCACCCAGCAGCTGCTCACGCGGGGCTGATGTCGCCTCATCTCCTGCAGGCAGCCTCTCCCCAGCATTCCTCTTTTGTGCTCCTGCTCCTTCCAGCCCCGCCGCCACCTCCTGTTCCCCAGTCACTTCACACCGCAGCCTGATTAGTGTAAATATTGCCACCAAACAGGGACTGTCTGAGCAGATACCTTCCCTCCCTCCCCACCACGCCAGCCTGTAATGAGCTAGGAGAAAACGCTGCTGAGAGGTGTCAGAACAATTTCTATTAAACATAATTTCCTAATGAAAAGGTTATAAGTGACTGTGTCAGAGCTGATCAGCATTCAGTCTCCCCATCACAGCACGATTCCCGGCCAGCAGCCTAACTGGGGTGGCTGTGAGCCCTGTCCCTGTGTCAGAGCGGGTCCTGCACCAGCATCGTCATCCTGAGCAGGAGCTGGGCAGCCTGATCCTCTCCCAGCTCCCCTCCAGATCCCAGCCTGTCCCTTAGCACCCAACAAGCCATCCCCTCTCAGGGAGGGCTCTTTCCTTGCCGCCAACATTTCCCTCAACTCACCCACATCGCTCCTTCCTGCCCCTCCTTCCCTCCCACCCTTCCTCTCCTGTCTTCCCCAAGCCACTAGAGAGGATTGAAGACAGGATTACTCAATGATAACAACAGCCACCATCCTAAATCCAGTCAGGGATGGTGGCTAATCCCTTTAATGAGTTGCTGTAGCTCTGGCAGCTGAGCTAGCCTGCATGCTAACTCACCAGCTCTCCCCTTCTCCTCCCAGACAGACGCTGCTGAGCAAAGGCTGCAGCCTGAGAGATTGCTCTCAGAAGTGGGAAGAAGCCCTGAGCAGTCCTGTGATCCCTTTGGCACTAGGGGAGCAGGCTCAGAGAGCCCTGGGCAAGCTGCAAGTGGCTGGTGATGTCCCTGCCACCCCATGGCAGGTCAGAGACCAGCACCCACCCGTCCCATGGAGGGGATGCAGCTGGAGCAGGGCAGGAAGGCATCCCACCAGCAGGACGGGGTGATGCTCGCAAAATAAAACCCTCGCCGGGATGGGAGCAGACACCAAAGCACAGGACACAGCCGGTCCCAGAGCCCCCTCCTGCACAGAGCCATGCTGCTTGCACCGTGCTCCTGCAGGAAAGGTGACCTCGGTGGCCACAGCAAGCCAAAGCCTTCCCTGCAGCCAACAGAAAAAGGACAGAACAGACCCGGGGGGTCCATATACCTTACACGGGACTGCTCTCCCTAAATTAGGGTTTGTGCAACAGTGTCTCATTGATTCAGGTTTATTCAAGGCTCAGCAAGATGGTGACATCTGGTTCCCTGCAACAGCAGCAGCTGGAAGGGCTTGGGCTGGTGTCAGGGCACCGCAGCCCCACGGCACCCCTGGCAAGGTGGGCATGTTCCCAAAGGGGTGCTGTCAGCTGGGGGCAGAGCCCTCATTAACCCAATTAGTCACCACTCAGAGTCACTCAGCACTGCCCGAATAGGAGGCAGGAAAAAAAAAATAGCAGAAAAGCCATCTCTTCTCCTCCCTTGGGGCAGGAAAATCACTTTCCCTCTCCAAAGAAGTGAAGTTTGGGAAATGCTGCTGCAGCATCTGAGACAGCCTGGAAAGGTGCCGCCTGTTTCCCACCCAGCTTCTTTCCCTGACAGCAAGGATGAGGGGCTACATTTCTCCCCTCGGTCTCGAGGGGAAGTTCCTCTGCATGGCTAATGTGCTGCAGACAGCATTACAGCGGCCTCGTCCAGCCTTCGTGGCTGGTTCTTCATTATTTTGCACTGGTGCTACAATTTGCGCTGATGCAAAGGAACAGCGTAAATCAGGCATGAATGAGGGAGGATTACTGCTGCAGGAGCCTCTGACTGCCCCACGTTGGCAGGTTTAATTGCTTTCACAGGGACCAGGCCAAACCAGGCTGGAAAGCTGAGAACCGAGGCGTGCAAGCAGCCACACTGATTAAATTTCCCCCTGCTCTGGCCGTTGCCCTGCGGTGGCGGCTGTGAGCAGCGAGCCTGCCTCACCAGGGCTGATGTTTCGCTTCTCCCCCTCCAGTTTTAAGGAAGGAGCCCTTGCTCCAGCACAAGGACACTAGTCCAAGCTGGCTACAGGCCTGTCCTTTCCAACCTACCTGGTTCCCTTTTGCTCAGCAAGGACTGCCTTGTGCATCCCCCTCGTCCCTCGCTCGCTCACACCCCCAGCCTTCCCCTTCCTCCTAATGAGGCTTCCCCTCTCTGCACAACACGTGCTGCCTGGGCTTTTCCCTCCCTTTCCTTATCAAGATAAAGCTGTCATCGGCTTCCCCATTCCGCTGGTTTGTTGAGACTTTCAAAGCCTGGAACAGTATTAAATATTCAGCCTGCTCCTTTGGGCTGCATTTCAGAGCCTGCATCCCTCCCTTTAATTGCTCCGTCAAGACTAGATGAAAGTTTGATGCCGAGGCTTTGACTGGGACTAACTCAAACACTTTGGGCTCTGCTGATTTATTTATTTAAAGAGAAAAATATCTGGATTATTCTGCTTAAATTAGGCTCTGCAATTGCTAAAGACCTCTTTCATTGGTTCTCTCACTCATTCATGCATCTTTCCAAAAATGCACTCTTTTCCCTGCTATTTTTGGCTATACTGAAATATGAGCATGCTCCTTCCTTTATCCTTTTCTCTCCGTCTCTCTTCTGTCACCAAGCGCACATCTCAAACACCTCTTCTGAAACAGCACTGTGCCCTATAATCCCATGGGAAGGCGGATGGAGACTTCCATGCGAGGAGAGGGCTCCCTTGGGCGTCGTTCCACCAACAAGGCAGCAGAAATCAGCATCTGGAGAGAACTTGGCTGGCAGGGAAGACACAACCACAGCGTCCCCTGCACAGCTTCAGAGGCTGGCTCTGATTTAGATGCACCCAGCAGCAGCTTGTTAACCCGCACCCCTTCTACCTGGCCCTGGAGACGTGGCTGGGAGCTCAGCCCGCTAGGCGAGCTGGGACCTTCCCCTCTCCGTGCCTCCCCTGAGCATCTTTGCTCTTGCTCTGAATAATTCCTGCACGGGCAGGCAGAGGCCAGCTCCCTCCTACTGCAGGCTGCAGCTGGGAGGAGATTTATTTTTGTTTATTTGGGGCTTTTTTCCTTTACTTTGTTCCTATCTGCCCAGAGCTGCAGCTCAGTGCTTTTTGCTGAGGTCTGGAGTCCGTGGGTGAGCACATCTGTGCACGGCCAGGGGACAAGGTCAGCCCCTGTCACAGGGCAGGGAACAGCACCGCTCCGGCTGCACTGCCCTCCTGCTTCCTCTGATGTAATTAACATCCCTTTGTTATTGTCTGCAATCACGGCTGTCTCTGCTTTAATCATCTCCCAGCAATGAGCATTCCTTCTCATTAGGGGCTTAAAAACCTCCATTATAAACATGTAAATGGGACGCAGCGAGGAGGGAAATATTTTACTACTCCAATTTCCTGTTGTGCCACTGCCAGCGAGTCGTGATGCTATTGCTAAGCATCTCCAGGCAGCACCAGCAACCACAGGACCAGACCCACATCCCTCTCCCAGCCAGCACCATCAACACCCCAGTGCCCACTGCAGCAGGGTTTCCAGCCTTCAGTGGTATGTGGAGACTTTTCCTTCAAGGGTACATGGAGAGGAGGCAGACTCTGAAACTCCCCAGGGTAAAACCAGCATGCTGCCCTGTCCTTAGAATGCAGAAGGTGAAACCTCAGTCTCTCTGCAGCATCATTTAAGGCCTTTGACCTCCTCAGCCATTTCTGCACTGATGCTGGCTGAGCTCTGGGCCAGCTCTCCGACCTGCTGGCACACCCGGACTAACCACGGGCACCACACTGCCTGGACCTGCTTGGCTCACTGCCTTCCTTCTCCATTACCTGCAGAGCTGCCCAAGGAAGCCCTCCTTCACCCCAAAGAGCCTCCTAAACACCAGCCTTGCAAGAAGGGGTCTCTCCAAGTATTTTCTCTCCTTTCAGCAACAGCAAGGTCCTGTATTTCAGAAGGGCACCGACCTCAGCCTCCTCCAAACAGCAATTGTTCAACCCGGTAACATTTACAATGCAAATGCCAGCTCTGTTTGTAAGAGTAGCAGGCTTAGGGGGAAGCAATGGGACCTGGCTGCAGCTGATCCATGCAGGACTTCAGCATCCACCTCCAAAAAGATATTTGGGGAGGTAAGAGGCTCTGCTCCCCTCCATGGCGTTCACACAGAAGCAGATCTCCCTAGGAACCGCTTCTGCTCTTTAAAAAAATGTTTTTTTCATGGGCAGCCACTGTTTGGGCAGTGCAAGGAGAGCAGAGGAGCTGTGACAGCTCTTCCAGGGCTGACCTGCCCTCGCTGTCTGCGCGGGACCAGCTCCCCACCACCACGGCCGGGCACCGAGGCGCGCTGCAGGTGGCTCCGCGCATCGCTCTGCATCTTCCTCCTCTGGCAACGCTGCTGGGCCAGGCTCTCCCAGCCTTAAGGGCACCCACGAGCAGCTTAACCTTCAGCTTTCAAGCTTCTCCTACGCCAGCCTGAAGCCCCCGTTACAGTGTTTTGTCTTTTTTCCTCTTCTCCCTGTTTTCGTCTGTAGCAGGGAACAAGGGACACTTGATCTGATCTCCGCAGACAGCTTTTCTGCCTTGCGCATACTAAGGTCTCTGCAAGCAGAAACCACTGAATACATATAAAAAAATTTCTCACCCAAGGTGGCTAACAAACCCCTAAAGGCAGGAATAGCAGCCAAGGTGCAGAGGAGAGATAGCAAATCAGGCACTACAGCGCTTTCAACTCCAATCTCCTCGCCCTACCTCCTGATAAAATGTTGCTGAGACTTCTTCCATCTCTCGGTTCCTCTCTAGCACATGGATTTGGCACCCATGAACTTTTTAATTTCATAAGCCACCAGTGCTCTGCCTTCCCTTGTTGCACTAGCATGCCTTCGTGGAGCTCTCTAAGCCAGGTGCAGCCGCTCGATAATTCCCTGTAATGTTATCACATCAGCTGGGGCAGGGCCGAACGGAGCCGACCCGCAGCCCCGGCTCCAGAAGACCACCACCAGCAGAAAAGCAGGGCAGGGGGAACTGGAGTCCTCTCAAGCTTGAACTGCATCCCACAAACCTTATTTATCTCTGTGAGCCCAACGCTGCTCCTAACATTAACACCCACAGCATCCCCCTGTGTAACAGCACCCAGCTAGGCTGCTTCCTTCATTTCCGAAGCCCGTCCACCCAAAAAACCCTCAGCTTCCTCATGGGAGGTTTATATCCCCTGTGCACCTTCGGGAAGGGCACGTGCTATCAGTGCCTCCTTTTAAAAAAACAAGCAAACAAAAAACACACAACTTTTTACCCTCGAGTCATCAAGACGTGGGGGATTGTGCTTATTCAGTGAAAGGGGTAAAGGCAGGAAAGCTAAAAGAGGTTAAATGGACACAGGAGCGCTCTCAGCCTTCTGTGCAAGACCCCGCGCTCAGGGGCAGCCCCACCAGATTTAATCCTCGTTAAGCAATGCAGTGCTTTGCTCCTGAACCTTTCAGAGTGTTCCCTTGGAGACAAGCCCTGAAAGCTTCTCTAGCAGCCCTGAGAGCTCGCACGTGCTGCCTCAGCTGACATCTGCTCTGACCGTGCCTTCGCCTTCCCTTGCCCAGGCTGTGGATGGAGAGGATGGGGTAAAGCAGAGCGATGGGGTAAAGCAGAGCATTCCTGCAGCAGAAATGCCCCTACATGTGCAGTCTGTGTCTGCATGCACATGATAAATGGTGCTTCTTGCACTCGATCCCACTCATCCTTGCATCAAGCCACAGCTGAGCAGAGCATCTCCGCCCAGGGCAAAGGGTGACCTGGGTGTGCACCAACTGCTCAGGACCCAGCACTGGCTGCTCACAGGGAACGGTTCCTAGCAAAGTAGAATTTATAGGCAAACACATCCACCCACCCGGGGCTGCTGCAAAACTGTCTCGTCCCCTTCCAAGCAACATTCAGTCAGAATTTAATATGTGCACTTCCCTGTTTGTGTCCCCACCTGGGATCTTGCAATATAACCACTATTTTCACCGCAGAAGAATCCACGCCTGCTTTTAAACAGGGGAACGCCCTCCCGAGCTGCCGTCCCCAAAGACTTTCTCTTCCCCTCAATCAGAAACGCAAACCCTCAATCAGAAATTAAAGCTCCACGCAACACCACCACAAACGACTCAGCCCTCGATGCTCACGTGCCTGCTCGGAGATTTTTTGGGAAGCGGCAGAGGCACAGCAGGCAGGGAAGGAGCTGATCCTGCTCGGGGCTCAGCCCAGGCCAGCCCCACATTACCAATATTTAGCAGCAGGGAGAAGGCTTGAGTGGGGTGTAGACGCGAGGCACAAAGATTACGGTGCTAATTAGGTGCTTTTAGGGAGGCTTAAATGGCTGGGAATGAATGGGGAGTGAGCGAGCAGAGCAGATAGAGGTGTAGATGGGTGGGAATTAATAGCTGCACAGAGGAAATTTGGCCTCACGTTGGGGTTAGGACTGGGATACGACAAGCCTACCACCAAAGTCAGGGCGTTGCAGCCTTTGTTCTGTTTGCCTGGCAAATATTCTAAATTCCCCTTTGTTTCGCTTATTCAGAAGAAGAGGTATTTATGGATGCAGAGATTAAAATGGCTTTTTTTTCCTTGTCAGTTTGGGTGCTGATTTTAATCAGTTTTTTTTCCTTTTTCCCCTTTCAGAGCTCCATTTCTAAAGAAAAGGAACAGCTCAGAGAGAAATTGGAGCTGCTCCCAGGACAAATGGGCCTGACTGGCAGTGCATAAAATTACCACTGTCTCTTCACCTTGCTTTCTGCGATTCCTTTATTAACTAACTGAACCCGCAGTCATTCTCCCTTTCCTCGCTCGTTCATTCTCTCTCCTTCTCCCTCTCCCTACTCCCAGCTAAAAGGTTCATTATTGCATGCCTGTGGACTAGTAATGCACCCCCGGCACAGGGGAGAGCACGTCCGTGTCCTGCAGGCACCGCTGGAGCCGCTCCCTCCAGCTCTGCAGGCACTGGCACGGCACAGAAGGGATGCAAACCTCCTGCACGGGGCCTCACCATTTATTTATAGGGTAAAGAGGAACCCCATCCTCCTACATCCCCAGCAGTGGGAGACATGAAGAGGAAAGGAACATGAGCTAGCCACAAGCCACAAGCTCCTTGCCCCTGTGCTTGGCAGCTGCCCATGAAGCCGCCCCCATCAGCTCTTTTCTGGCCCTTCCCAAACCCCTGCCGGGCTCTGCCACCACCCGACCTGGGGATGGAGATGCCCCAGCTGGATGGAAATAGCTCCAGCCCCTCCAAAAGGACCCAGACCCAGCCGTCAGCCACCGCGCACCTCCGGGTTGCAGTTCCAGGAGGGTAATTAATTTCCATCCAAAGACTGGAGGAGAAGTGTATTTGTTTAATGAACGCGTTCACAATTTGTTCTCCTGCTCGGTGTGTGTTCTGGCATTTTATTAAGCCTTTTTTTTTTTTTTTTTTACTGGGGGAGGGGAACAAAGACTAATAAAATGTGTTAATGACAAATACCAACTGCGTGAAGAGGAGACAAAAAACAGGGACAAGATGATTTGTGGGCTGGATTGGATGAGACTGAACGCTCAGTCCACAGGCTGGGACGAGGAAGAGCTGACAACACGCTCACTGCAGAGAGGTGGTGGCTTTCCAGCACTTCTCACTCTCGCTCATCAGTGCCTGTAAGTGGTGGGGCTGTCTGAAGGATCCCAGCCCTCTTCCATCAGGTTCCCCTTTCCCCATCGCCTGTTGTGCAATTGCTCTTCTTCCTCATGCCCCTGCCACCTCCAGCTGCCCCTAAACCTCACTGAGGGGAGCAGGATTGTGACCCTCGGGAGAGCATCACCAGCAGGGACCCCGCAGGTCGGAGCTTTCTCCGTGGCACAGCCATGGGGCCGATAAAGGAAGCGCTGCACGGGGCTCTTCACCCCACAGCCCCGCCACCAGACGCATGGTGCCCCGGAACAAAAGGCAGAAATAAGCCACACGGCGCCCTGCTTCCGAACGAGTGGGGAAAACGAGCTGATTAGCAAAGAGCTGGGGTAAATTGGAGCAATTTTATTTTCCTTTTCTAAAGGGATGGGTTTCCCCGTTTGGCCCCAGTACCTTTCTTTTCTCCCTGGACCAGCTCCCGGTGGAGGGAAGGGACCAGCCCTGCTTTTCCTATCCCGAGACCCTCTCCATCACCCTGCACTTACTGTCTTGCTCTCTCCCTTCGTGTCACAGCCTTCTTCCCTCCACGTCTCCATCCACCTGCTGGGTTTCCCAGCCTCCTGCTCTTCTCATCACTTGTGCATTCAGGTTTGCTGCCCAAGGGTGGTCTCGTTCCCTCAGCCACTAGTCTACTCCCAGAGTAAATTATAATTTTTTATTTTCTTAATATTATGTAGCTGACATGACAATAAATAACTAGAATCGCCATGCCTTTGTTGCAGCAAATATTGTTTTACAAGGGGTGAAGGCAGATATGATCCTCAATATACTGCCCTTCACTGGAGTTATTTTCTCATTCCTCTCTTTTTGGTGAAGTTTTCTAGAACCGTTTATATTTTTCCTTGTGTCACTTTAAAATCAGAAAGAGCTTTAAAGGGAAAATTGCGTTTTTTTCTCTCCTCTCAGACCCTTAGCTTTCTTAATGCTTTTATCTTTGATTTTTCTTTTTCCTAAAGCAAACAAATAAACAAAAAATTTCCTTCAGCAGTCTCAGGAGTTTATATCCTGGTCATTTCTCATGACTTTTTCTCCAATGTTCAGTGGCAATTCTTACAAAACAAATCATTTTTTTCCAGCCACAACCCAGCCTGGGAGCGCTCACATAAAGCACGGTTCCACAAGCACGGAGCCCTCTGGCTGCGATGTTGCAGGAGCCCCAGCACCCCTGGGATCCCCGAGCCCTCTTGCACTGAAGGGACCGTGGGGCTTTTAACTTCTGCACCTAGCGCCTGTGTTTCCAGCACTTCTGGCTGCACATGCAGGGATCCTGGAGCCCAGGCACTTTCCCTTCACCGAGCCCGGTGGCTGGATCAGCTTTTCCAAGCTTCTTCCATCAGGGCTGCCTGCTTTCCAGGCTGGATGAAGCCAAGTGCCCAATTTCCAGAATTTCTCCCATGCTGAGCATCTCCCTCCCTGCTTTCAGCACCTCTGCTGAGCTCTGAGGGGTCTCCGTGGGCTCCCACCAGGATGTGCGAGCCTGGAAACCTTGCATCTTTTTGGCACCATTGCCAAGGACAAGTCGCTAAGTCACCCACTGCCACTGTTCTGCACCCAGGACATTTCCCAGGAGCTAAGAGGAGCACATTCCAGTGCCATGTGTTTGGGAAAAATAACCCCAGCTCGTATTAAAGCCACCTCTGGGCTATCAGCCCTGTTTGCTCCAGCCCTTTCCATCCTTTTGGAGGCAGCTTCTGATGCGGGAGGCCTCCGAGAGCTCCTGATGTGATGAACAAAAACCACCTCGCAACCGTAGACAAAAAAAAATTAAAACCTCGTTTACATCTGCCGAGTGAATAAACCACAGCTAATTAAATCCCAGAAGAATAGGACATTATACAAGCGAGTGCCGCCCCCTTACAAGCACAGCTGGGGACGAGCGCAGTTGTTCGCGCTGTGCCCCTCTGGAGTCGTGGGGTGGCACGACTTTCATGGCAAGGCCATGCAGCAAAGCAGGAGCTCCCTCGTGCCCTGAGACCCAAAACCAGCCAAGAAAGGATTTTTAATTTTTTTTTTAGGCTAGGGTAAAGTGGATCACACACAGAACAGCGTGGGTGCTCCCCACTGCATCCCCGGGAGGACTCGAGCTGTGGGCTCCCACCCTGCCTGCAGCACCCCTTGATGCGGCACAGGGGCTGCTTTTCTCCCTCCTCCCCAGGGAGATGAGAAGCACAGAGGGATCTGAACGGCAAACCTACAGCCAGAAAGAAAATCTGCATCGCTGCCAACATCTGCATCCAGGGCTGGTGCTCCGTGGCCGTCCCCTGCCCGTGCCCCCAACCCAGCTGCTCTGGCATCCTGCAGGGATGCTCTGCCCCTACCCAAAATCACCCCCGAGCAGAGCAGTGTCCCCCAATGCAGGAGAAGTCCCCACCCCACTGGAGACCACATCCCTGGGTGTCTGACAGCCGGGGGCCCCATTTCCATCCTGTTTATTTTTCAACCCATTATCTGGTGTAATGCGCAAAATGCGTAATGTGCCTGCTCGCAGCGCCGGGCTTGCAGTAAACAGTATTTAAAAGTCTGAGGGTGGATTGGAAAAAGACCTGCTTTGTATTAAAAGGATGAGGTTCATTCGGCTGAGCTCGGTCTGAGCTCCTGGAACGGGAGGAGGACAAGGGCTCCTTCGCTACCCAGACCCATAGAAGCTCAGCCTGTCTGATCTTTTTGGTAATTGCGGTTAGCTACCATTTCAGAGCAAAATGGTGCCGTTTAATGTAAAGTGGCACTTTTTTTTTTTTCCATTTTGGAAATGCTGAAATGGGATGATTCACCCGCGTCTTTCATTCTTTCCCACAAATAAATTTCTTATCAGGCTTCTTGTAAAAAATCAACTTATTTATCAAAGGGTTTTCTGCAAACAATTCCAGTTTCATTAAAGCAGAGGGATTTTTTTAATAAGGAAGCAGACAATCCAAGAATACCTGACCTTACGAGTTATACTTTGTTTTCCCTCGTTAGCACCGAGGAGCTTTCCTGGCACTGCCTGCCAGCTGCAGAAGCCGAAGGGCTGGGTTGCTGCAGTACCCGTGGTCCTGCAGCAGGCACGCCAGGCAGGCAAGGAGCTTTCCCAGGCCCCTTCCAGGAGCAGAAACAAACCCTAGGAGCAGCAAAATGCAGAAGACGAGCAGGAAGGCCTGCGAGGGAGGCAGGGCCTCCCAGCTCTGAATTTGCTCCTGTTGCCAAATCCCGTTGCTCTGCGCCGGCTCAGACTGGGACTGCTCTGTGAGTTTTGTGCTGAGGTTCAGTGCCGGTGGCTTTTATAAGTTTTCTGTCCCGATTTTGCACCGATTCTGCTGTTTCCAGATGCTGATTTGTGGCAGAATCCCCCCGTGGCCGTGCGTAACCGCCTCTTCTGCTCCTGGGGGCAGCTTAACTAACTCACCTGTAGGATTATTTATTAGGCAGTAAAACGCACAAATAAAACAGCTGCCTAATGAAGACAGCTAGGTAAGTTTGGCCCATTTTTAACGTTAATGTTGCATATCATGCCCATTCTGCTCTATGGACTTGTCAGCAGTTTTAGGGCTCTGGATTATAGCGCAGCAGGCGGAGCGGAGCTGGGCGAGCAGCGCTAAGAGCTGCCCCCAGGGAACCCTGCCCGAGGAGCCAAGGATTTGCCTGCACCACCCCTGCAATGACAGAAAGCAGAGGCTGGGCAAGCTCTCTGCTGCCATGTCCTTTTCGCCCGACCTCTCTGCTTATTTTTAGGTAGCCAAGGAGCTCAGAGCCTTAAACGGGAGGGAGGATGCTTCACCATCTATGGGGAGACGGACGCGGCACCATGTGTTACAGAAGGGCAGCTGGTGCAGAGGTAAAGCAGATCCTGAGGATTTGCCCATGGGTACAGGGCAGAGGGACAGTGGCAGAACAAACCCATGGTGAACTCCTCTGCTCTCCTGACGTTGTGATGGTCTGCCTCAGCCTCGGAAGGTTTCCGTTCCTCATAGCCCAGGCAGGAGGCTCCCTGGCTTTTATGGATAGGAGAACTGGGACCAGGAGGAATCATGCAACTGCTTTACAGTCCTACAGGGAGCCTGTGGCAGACCGCAGAGTTTTATCCCCATCCTCCATCACTTCACCCCTCACAGGACTCACAACGGGGTTTAATAAAGCCGCGTCCTTTCTTTTTACAGCGGGGTAAATCAGGAGCAGTTCCCCCGGCGGCACGATGTCCGTGCCTGCCTGGCAGCCTGCTGCGAGGCAGGGGGCCGGGGGGCTGCAGTCCTCACCCGTGCTTACAGGTAGGTATGGGGTGGGAAGGTGCCCAGAGGGGATGCTTCAGGTCCCCCAGCCCTGAGCCTTCCTGGTGCTGGGCCTCTTTCCTTGCTGGGGAAATGGTGCAGAGAGTGCTCGGATAAAGTCCGCAGGCGCCAAGCCCCGGCAAGGAAGCAGAGCCCTGGTTCCCTGTGCTGCCCTGCAGGGACTGATGTGCCAGACGCACAAGATGCTTCTTGCGTGCAGTGCAGAAACTGCCACCAGCTGCAGAGCTGGTGAAAACTCGTCCCTCCATCACCGAACCCTTCTCTGGAGAAGACTGACTCGGAAGCTTCTCTGCCTCCCAGGCGTCTCCTGTCGTGCAGGCGCTGTCGCTCCCGCGTCTCAGAGTCAGCCAGAAGGGGTTTCTGCCATCCGAGTTTGACCTTCTGAGGATGTTCAGCATCTTTCAGCATCTGGCCTGTTAAGGATGTGACATGCTCCACAGATGTGCAGGGCAGCAGGCACAGGACTGCAGAGCAATGGGGACATCGTTTCCCCTTCTTGCTCGCCATCTCCTCCCAGGCACTGACCCCCCACAGCCCGTGGGACTCCTGCAGGGCCCAGCAGGACTCCGTGGCAGCACACAACACGGACCCAGGTGGCTGTGACTCTTTTTTCTGGAGGAAGAAGCCTTGTCTCACCTTCCCCTTCAAAATGATGCTCTCCAATCACTCCCTGCTCCTGCTGCCTGGCAGGACACAAGCCCTGCAGCCCGCCCTGCTATCTCCATAAACCTCTCTCCCGGGTGCCTCTCACCGGCTCCGAGTGCTGCTGATTTCCTTCCCTTGACACGTTTTCCTGTCCCCATCGACAAGGGAAATTCCTCTGCACTTCAGGGCTCACCAACCTGGCCTGCAGCCTGGCTTCGGACCAATACCTGAAGCTACCCTGCTGGCTGAGCTTCCCCAGGGGCAAGGAAGAGCTTTGTTTGTCTTTAAAGGTAATTAAATCTGGATTAAAAGAAGATTTTCCTGGAATCCAGCCTGGGGGGAGTTGTAAAGGGCTTCCTGGAGGTAGTGAAGCTCCGCAGCTGGAGCCCAGGCAGCGCACTGCCCCTTCTGTGCCCCCGGGAAGGCGCTGGGTGAACCCACCACCTCCTCTCCCCGTGCCTCAGTTTCCCCAGCTATAAAATAAAGCATCGATCGGGCCAACAGCCCTGGGTCCCTGCCCTCTTAGTAAATTAGTAAATTGCTTTAAGCACACCAGAGAGGAGGGCAGGCTGCTGCCCCTGAGAAGGACCGCCCCAGCTCCTCCTGCTGCCGCTGGGCGCTGTGCTCGGCGTGTCCTTGCACCAGGCAGACACGGGAGCACTCCCACCCCTCCCGACTGCTGCATAATGGGCCTGAAAACACAGGACCGATATGCAAATCTGACATTTAATTTGGACATGAGGGTTTAATGAGGCTGTGGAGATTCTGCCACTCGCAGCCTCCACATCCTGCAACCTGCCGCCGCGTTCCCTTAATTGAGCACAGCCCCATGCACACGGACGAACACACGCTCACGGGCACACGCTCCCTGACACAACCCGCCCTCACAGACCAGTTGTTCCCAGCTCCCCTCTCCATTTATTCCTCTTCCCATCCCATGGGAGCTGCAAAGCATCCCCCTGCCAGGACAAGTGCTCCAAGCCACCAGTGTGGGGCAGGGAGGATTTAACCCACGTCCCACACCACATGTCCCCAACCCCAGTGCCAACAACACCTTGCTGCACCTGCCCAGCTCTCTCCATCCCAATCCCTTTCCACTTGGCAGCAAAATCAACTCCTCACGAGCCTGAACAGCTCCAAAACAGCCTCCCCCCTGCGCAAAGGCAGCTTGGGCGTCCCTGGAGACCTCCTCTGCCACCCTGCCCTCCTCTGCAAGGTGGGAAGGAGAAGCACGTCCTCCCCCGTCCCCAGCTCGCTCTGACTTGAGAGGCACCCCTGGAAGCTCGAGCTGAACTGGAACAAATTGAACTATAATTAATCTGCCTCCTCGAGTGCAACAGCCTGAGATCAGTGCGCCGCTGAGAGCCCCGAACGCGATGTGCATTGGATAGATTGGTCCTGAAGAGGGCAACCAAGGAACGAGCTGTCGGGCCCTCTGAAGTCAGCATAATCCTTAAAACTCCCGGTGAAGAAGAAAACAATCCAATAACGAAGCCCAAGCAAGAACCAGGACCCCCTACACCCAGCAAGGAGTTAATTCTTTGTGCTACCTGCCTGAATGCAAAGGCTTCTGCCTGCTCCCCGTTCAGGAAATTTGCAGTATTTTTATCCAAAGAGCTTTCTGGAGCTGCCGTTCAGCAAACCAAGGGCCACACCAAGTGGCTGCACCACAACCTGCCCGTGTTCAGGGCGAGAGCCTTGCTGCAGGCACGGGCTGCTGCTGGCCTGGGGACCCTGCAGAGCTGCGTGGTGCCTGAGGTGCATGCACGGGAGCCAGGAGAGAGGTGGAGAAGCAGGAGGAGAGCTTCTTTTCATCGCTTCTGCTGCTCCCCTGACAGGTACAGCCGGGGTTTTCCCCCTCAGCAGCCTGCTCTCCTTCTGGGTCGCAGCCAAAACACTGAGCAGCTGAAATACAGGTCTGGTTTTCCCTGCTCTAACAGGAGGGGGCAGGGGAATAAGGGTCGCCCCCCTTCCCTGCTGATTTATATTGAAACAAGTTGCTCCCGGGACCCCTTATTGCAGCAGCAGCCAGGGCACCCTCTGCCCCGAGAGCAACGCTGCAGCCCCCAGCCTCAACGCACCGCATTTAATTGGGAACACGAGCTGGGGAGAGGCCGTAAGGTGGTGAAGAGACAGGGACAGACAGCACGGGGCTGGAGGAGGGGAGCACGAGATCAACGGGAAGAGGCAGGTACGTGGGACATGAGCTCTCTTCAGCACGAGCAGGCTCCAGGATGAAATATTAATGCCAGCATCCTGAGAAGGCAGAAGCAGCGGCGTCTGCGCCACTTGGCCATGAATAAAAGATGGTCCTGAAAATGGGGAAGAGCAGCAAATTAATTAATTGAAGCAAACGTCTCTCCACTCCCATTAAAGAACAAACCCACTGTCCTCCCACGTGCAGCTTGGGGAACAAGCTGGGGCTCAGAGGGGACAGGGACAGCACCCGCAGGGACTTCTCGGGGTGAGCTGTGTCTCCCCTGGCCAGCAGTGCCTCTGAGCTCAAATCCTGGTCCTGGTGCAGCTCCCTGGAGCAGGTGCTCGGGAGAGGGCTCAGAGATGCTCCTGCCAGCCAGAGGAGACAGACAGGAGGTTTCTCTTCCTTCCAAGCTGGGAATTTTCTGGGTGCTGCCCGAGGCTCATCCCTTCTGCCTCGCCAGGTGACTGCAAACAGCAGCGGAGGGAGGCTGCTGCAGACGGAGAGCCACCCTCGGCACCACGCAGTGACTGATCTCCTCCTCTGAAGCCTTGCCCATAAATTATAGATGTTAAGCAGTGTTTGTTTAAAATATTCAGCTCGCCACTTAAAAAAAAGAATACTCGTACACACCAGGGCTGGGGAGAAGGACCTGGAGGGTGGGGAGCCAACCTCGGAGGGAGGCAGGAGCAAGAGGCGATTCCTCTGCTATCACACCAGTGGGCACGCAGCCTGCCACCGAGCTGCCCACACTGCAGCAATGCCTCTTCTCCCTCTGGCACACCTTATAAAAGCTTGCAGGAGCCAGATCCTCTGCTTTTTCTGCCCAGCATCCCTGGGCACACGTTATCCCAGTGGCTCCCCTTCGAGTTGGCTGTGTCGGAGCGAAGGCAGTGCTGGTGCTCGGAGGGCAGGAAGGAGGAAAGGAGGCAGGATCACATCTGCAAGCACACCCCACCTAAAAGCACAGTGGTTTTTTTTTTTGTTATTATTAAAAATCTGCTTTCCAGGTGACACGGCCGAGGGAGAAGCCTGCGAGAGGGAGCTGCAGGGAGCTGCAGAGCCGCGGTGCCGCCTGGTGGCGGAGGGAAGGGTTTGGGTTGGGATTTCTCTCCTCCTGCAGCACCTCCCAGGCTGAGGATTGCAGGCCGGGGAGAGGGCAGGCAGCACCGCAGAAGGGGCAGGACCCCGGCTTCTCCTGCCCCTGCTGGTTTTTGCAGTGGCCATCGCCGTGCGGCAGCAGCACCGCAGCGTGCAGGAGACCCAGGGTGCGCCCGGGGGACTCATCCTGCCCGGGGGATTTATCCTGCCCAGGGGACATGGAAAGATTGCCTGGGAAGGAAGCAAAGAGCAGCCCAGGGTGCTCCTCGTTGCAGTAGGTGGCAGCTGGGGGCTTGTCAGAGGGCCCCAGGAGCCTGCAGCTTAAGCACGCTTCAGCCTGGCCTCACCGTGCTCCCTCTCTAGCTGGAAATGGGGAATAAAAGAGAAAAGCTTGGTCACGCTTCCCATGGAGCAGACAGAGGAAGAGATCACGCCAAGCCCCAGAGAAAACCGAGCAAAACCTCCCCACGTGCTCTCAGGGTGCTCGAGGGCTGAGCCTGCTGCATCCCCCCCTGCTGCAGCCCTCCGAGCATCCTGCAGGCCTGGAGATATTTGCTCAGCCCAGGCTGCCACCAGCATGCCCCTCCTGGCCCCAGCACCTTGCTCCAGCAGGAAACATCCACACGTCACAACTGGAGGGAGTGAGGGTCCCCTCGGACCTTCGTACGTCTCAAGAATCCCAGCACGGGGTGTTGGGAGCCCTGTTTTCCCAGAAAGGAATTAAAATGCACCAGCAAGGCCAGGAAAGGCCTGATGCTGAACAAAAATCTAATATCCACTTTCAGAGATTCAGAGGAAAGGCACGAAAAAAAGAACCGCCAGAAGATCAAAGAGTCAACAAGCACCTGCTGAACGCATTGATTTTGTGATTTTTTTAATTTTTTCTTTTTTTCTTTTTCTTTGTCGGCTCCTCGCAGCACTGTCTCCAGGTACGCTAGAGCAATCCATGGCTACGTGCACTGCCAACAGGCAGCAGAACCCTGCAGACCAGCCCTGCTGTGTCCATCAGTCCCCAAAACCCCCCACTGCCCACCTCCCCGGGGTGCAGACAGACCTCAGCAGCCCCAGCCCCGTTTGCACCACGTTTCTCACCATCCCTCCCAGGAGACGCCGACCGTTCTGGTGAGCTCCATGCTCTATTTTTAATAAATTAGCCCCGAACTCCATTTGCATGGATAAATATAGCATCAACCACTCTGCCAAGCCATTTTTCTCTTGGTTAACACATTTATCCAAGCTGCTCTATTTGTCTTTCCTCCACAGACTCATATTCTTCTGGATTCATTTTGTCAAACAAATTGCACAAGCTGGACTGCCCATTTACCCAGCACTGCTTGATTACAGGGGTTATTTATGAAACAGCAAGACATATGGCATTAAGCTTCTTAATAATAATAATAACAATGAGAGGAGAGAAGGGGGAAAGCACTGAAAGAGAGGAGGGGGGAAATGTTTTTCATTGCAGACAAAAACTCCTGCCACGGGTGATAAATTCCAGACACTTTTCCCAGTTTCTCTTGTGCTGCTGGCACGAGGAATGGCACGGACAGCGGCACGCAGCTCGGCTGCAGGAGCATGGCCAGGGGCTGCAGGGGAGCAGAGCGTGCAGGGACCAGCAGCCACCAGTTACTTCACTTTTGGGGGACACACACAGTGCGCAGCCATCACCAGAGGTGCTTCGTGGTGCTTTGCAGGAGGTGGTAAATCCTCAGGAACAGCCCTCTGTGTGCCTACTGTCAAGTCCCAGCTTCCAGTCTATGCAACCAACCTGCGAGCACCAGCTGAAGACATTTAATTTCTGGGTAGCTAGACCACTTCTTAACCTGTTTCCCCCTCTTTTCTCTGACTCAGTCACTTATTCCCGAGGTAAGTTTGGAACCACTCCATTCAGCACAAGAAGAGCCCGGCGAGGTCTCTGGACTCTTCCCCCTCTGACCTGGCTATCCAGGCTCTAATGAAGGCTTACAGCAATTCAATCAAAACCTCTTTTAAGGAAGACGCTTGATTAAGGGCCTGCGAGACCTTGAAAGTCAGTCCTGCAAGAGGAAGGTAATTAATTTTTTTTAATCAGTGGGCACTGCTCTCAAGGTCTAGAGAAGAGTCAGCAGCAAACTCCCTGGCACAGAGACACAGCGGAGCGCTGGCACGTTACGGGGACCCCAGGGGAAGTGCTGGCAGTGGGGCCTCTCATCCTTAGCCGGGTGGGAGCAAGCTGGGCCATTCCCCTGGGGCAAAGGCACTTTGTGCTTTCCCCACCAGACATGAGGAAGGGTCATCAGCTCTTCCCTTCTCTCTCTGTCCCAAAAAGGGAGATGCTCCAGGCTCTGGAGAAAATTCCTTAGCATCCAGACGCCCCTCGCTGTCTCACAGGGAAGACCCTGACAATGGGATAGATAAGCTCGAACATTAAGACTGGAGGCTTTCCCCTGGCAGATGCAAATGATTCTGCAACACTAGCCTCAGCTTTTGCTTTCTTCTTCATCAGCTGGCACAGATCTGGGGATGCTGGGCAGGCAGAGTTAATCTGGCCTCGTTTGTGATTACAATGAACTCTTGTATTTCATGGCCTGCATCCTAAACCTGCTTTCTAATTCCCCAAGGGAGAGGGATTTACACTTTCAATTTTATGTCTAGTTAGTTAATGGTCCATTACTGTCAAAAGGATCAGTAGCTAGAAGTTAAATCCTACAGGATTTACGATAAGGAAGAACCAAAGGCTGCAGAAGAAAGCATGCCAGACAGGGGGCACGGGGAACAGAGAGTGGTGCTGGCGGTCCCCAGTGCTGTGACACCGGTGGCATGGCAGCTCTGGAACAAGGTAAAAGCAGCCACAGGGTGAACCTTAGATGCTGTCCCAAGTTTCAAGACATACTACAGCCCTCACTGTCCCAAAACAACCCTCTAGAGAAAAGTCAGCTCCTGCTTGCCCCACCCCACAAAGGAGTTTTAGGCCTTTGCCCTGACCTAGAGCTGAGCTGACACTGCAGACCCTGCAGGATTTGGCCCCTAAGTCACTGGCCAATGTCGCTCTGCGACCTCCAAAACCTGTGATATTCCCACATTGCCTCGACCCCACTCCAGACAGGGAGCTGCAGGTGGAAAACTGCATCCCAAACTGCATGGGAAATGGTGTGCCCGACGCTTGCCAAGCTCTGCCCTACCTTCCACTAACGCTGCTCACAGCAGGATCCCAAGCTCTGCTTGGGTAGAAAGTCATGCAGCAGGTCGCTGTCACTATCCCATAGCAGAGCAGTGCTTGTTGTGGGTAACCGGAGGCTGGGAGCAGCACAGCAGCTTTGGCAAGACTGGAACTGGTTTGCTTACTCATGTTTAAGTCTCACCCCTCCCAGCAAAGAGATACGGAAAGGTCTTGGCATCCTTAGCAAGATAAAGGTTTCTGTGAAGTACACACAAGCCTGCCAATAGCTGAAAATTGGCATCCCTGCTCCTGATCCCATCCCAGGAGATCCATGGTGTTTCATCTGTCAGAGTATTGGTATTACAGCAGCTGCACCGAAAGGTCTGTCAACATCACAGAGCTTGCAGTGCAAGGGTTTATAACCTGCCCAGAAAAACTCCAGGATGAAACAAGGCAGGCAAGGTCCCCATGCACCCCAAGCAGAGAAGTGCTATTTTCTTTATTTTGCAAACAGGGAAACTTTCCACTGCTTGAACTTTATTTCTGAGTTGTAAACAGTGCCAAGGAGCTGGGCTAGAAGGGAGACAGGAAAACACCTTTAAGCAATCAAAGAACAGAGGTGGCCGTGTTTAACAAGATGCTTGAAATGCTTGCACGGGACCAGGTGGCTTGAGCTGCAGCCAGGCAGGGCACACCACGCAGCTCTGAGGGCTACACCCAGGGCAGCTTCCTGCTCCTTCCGAGCCAGGTCCATACCTGCAGGAAAAGGACATGTTAGATTTGCAAAGACAATCCAGGAGAGCTCCCAGTCGTATGCCAGCAGCCTTGCTAGGGAAATAAAACAAAACAAACTGCATCCCTAGGGAGAACATAGGAATGCTGCTTTCTACAATGCATTTCTTCTCACAGGAGACCAGACCACCACAGGACCTTAGGACCCAGCCTGTTCCAAGCCCAGCAAGGCTCACAGCAGTGCAGGAAGAGAAGCACTGTGCCAGATCCCCAAGCGAAGGGCAATGCTACCCTCTGGTGCTGCCAGGCGGGATGGCTGCTGCCTGCTGCTCACCGCACAGAGCTGCAAATAATGATGCTACAGGGGGCTGCTTCCCACACAAGCTGACCTTGTACCATACAACTTCACTACCGTGAGAGCTGTAGCACCTCGGCCTCCCTAAAAAGCTCTAGGGAAAGATGCCCAGCAGCCCTACTCCTCTCCTACTATCACAGGTCACCCTGCCCTGGAAAGCCATGAAATACATGCAGAGAGGCTGAGCCCACACAGACCTGCACAGGTCAAGGAGCTCTTCTCTTCCCCTTCCCCTGTTAAAGCTCTTACTGACTTCTTTCAGCTTGTTTCACTGTGAATTTCCTCAGGTTTCTCCACTGCAACAACAATTAATGTGGTATAAGGGGAAGGGAGGGGAAAAAAGTAGCTGCATCCAAGTCGGTGCTTTGCAGAAGAACAAATGGGGACTTCACACTTAATTAATTTATATTTACACCACTTTGCTTCATGTGAATGGAACTTTTTGTGATTATTTATAACATATTTTCAGCAATGTGGCCCTGGTCTCCCAGCACAGACAGGAATTGATGCATTAAAAGAGGATGCGGCTTGGTTCCTAGCATTTATTTACTACCGTTGTTGTAAACAACCAATTACTTTGTGACGCTTAACAAATCCCCTTTTTGTTAAGTGTATGTTTGTAAGCAGAGCTTTCACCTGTGCCTGTGTTGTGCATGATTATAGCTGCAATGCTTCCTTCTGACAGTGTGTATTTTTCATCCGGTTCCTGCCCTACCTTTATCATTTCACCTGTCTCTGACTCCAATTTCCACCAACAGAACCTTCCCTTCTCCCTTCGGATGCCAGTAACTTGCTGAAATACCTAGAAGTACTTCAAGTTAAGAAACAGCAAGCAAGAAAAGGAACCTTAGGAATAAAATACCAAACATATTTCCCCTGGGTGACAGCCACAGATTCCACTGACGTGTGTTTTAAGGAATATGTTTTCTCTGCTACTTCCCCTAGCCTGGGTCATGCTGCTAAACATCACTGTCAGAATATCTTGCCCAACACTCTTTTTGACTGAAATCTGACTCTATTCAAAACAGAGATTCATAACATTGAAAAAACCTATTCTGTGGAAAAATGGCACGTTATGTTTTGACTGGCTCATTACGAACACCCTCAGCTGCTTGCATAGTAAAGAACCTGTCATGATTGATCTGATCCTTGCAACAAAAATCTGAGAAATATGCTTGTTTAAAAGGTTTCTAAGCCAGCATATGAACTTAAATAGCAATTTCTTGGATTTTTCATATAGTCTCGTGATTTATAAGATTATTTCAGGACATGGGATATTTCAGAAGACTCAGTTTTAGTGATGAAGGAGAATATTTTGGTAATCAGAATGGCCAGTACTTTGTATCCAGGAATTTCAAAGCAATGAAAAGTACAAATCCTGGTGTAAGGCGAAGAAAGGGTATGCATTTTTTATTTTTTCTCGCCATGTTTTCCTTTGCACAGGAAAGGCAGAGAAGTGGGCTTTCTTTCTAAGTCATCTTTTCAAAAAGCACCAGGGAGACCAGTACAAAACAGCAACAACTTTCTGTTTATGCACTTTACAGTAACAAGGCTTTTCCATGTAAAGGGTCTAAAATACTTTGTTAGGAATGCAGCTCCAGAACAGGAAAAATGTTAACAGATTTGCTCAAGAAAACAGGCTGGGCTGCACCTGTGCTCTGTTAGTTGCCCCCAGATGCTGCCCATGATTGTTCCTGGCCCCAGGAAAGCAGCTGGGTCCCTATAAGAAGCTTCCCAGGAGCCTTGGGGAAGTTTCTGCTTGTGCTGCAGCCTGGTGCAGGGAGGGGAGAGGTGCTGCAGGGGTCTCTGCTGCCTTCAGGATTACAGCTTCAGAGAGCAGCAGGTATTTGGCTGGGGTTAAATATTTTAAGTAGTAAGAGTCTTGAAGTGTATTTGGGGACTATGAGTTTATAAATAAGGCTGTATTTTAATTCTGTAGTGATGCAGGGTAGGAAGGTTTGTTCAAGTTCTTTAGCTCTCAGCTACTAGCTGCAGTGCTGGTGGGGTTGGGTGGTCCTGCAGGTCCTCTGCAGAGTCCCCTGCCTTCTTCCTGTCTACAGAGACCTGTGGGGGAGCTGGTGAAGGCTGGGGAGATGCAGACATGGTGTGTCCGGCAAGTAATGTAATAAAATGTAATGCAATAGCAATGTAATAATGTAATAAAAGCCTGGAAAGAGCACTGCTGAGTGGTGCTGGTGGCACAGAGCAGCACACCATGAGATGTTCCTCCCGTCTGCTGGCAAGCGTGATGCTGTTTGTGCTGGCTGTGTCTTCTGCAGAAGAGATGATAGCCAAACTGGTGTAACCTGCTGGGATGAAGCCTCTTCCTTTTAAGCTAAAACACTGGAGTGCACCTGAATCAGCAGAATGGCCTGGTATGGGTTCAGCACCTCATGCTGGCACAGCATCTCCAGCCAGGTAGCAGGCACCAAGGTCTGGGTGCGCGCTTCCAGCCCCGCCAACTTCAGCTCAATTCAAAATGCTATGGTTTAGTGGGGGCAGATTCCTGAGTCAGCTCGGGGGGTCCTGATTAGCCTTGCTGGGGTTGATCTTTAAGCTCTTTGGCAGTGGAAACCTGAGTGTTCAGCCCACTGTAGCTGAGATCTCCAGGCATTTGAGCACCTCCCCATGCATCTACGTGGTAATCCTGCCCTCTGCCTACCATTGACCCTCCACTTTTCAAAGCCACAGTGTAATCCTTTTTTCTCCCTTCTGTACCCAAAAGGATATGATGGAATAGCAGGAACCGAAATGCCACCTCAATGTTCAAGGTATGCTCTCATTGCACACATTTTTCTTCTGTCTGAATGAGCCTGGGGTGTCGCATGTAGCGGTCACTGAAGTTCTGGTGCCTGTATGGGCTGGAGGTTGCTGGGGTTCAGCTCTGGTGGCATTTCTCTGCCCTTAAAATGATTGTGGTAGCAGGTCACATCCCTGGGGGTGTTACTTATAGGGTTGTAATCCAACCCAGGGCTTCCCATTAGCAGGAAAATGGGTGTTTACCTTTAAATGAGAACCTCTGTACAGGTGGAAGGATCAGAGAGAGAGAGAATATGTATGCCTAAAAGAAAGAAGCCCAAAAATGTATAGGGAACAGTCTTATTTCCTTAACTTTTATGGTTATTTCCAGCCACTCATTCCTGCATGAAGCAGCACGCTCCCTTTGGAGCTGTTCCTGGCAGGGAGATCGCGCTGTGGAAGTGTTTGTTCTGGGAAAGCAGCGGCACAAATGTGGAAAAGATTAAAGCGGAGGCTTTTACGTCAAAATCATCTGAAGTGGTTGCGTGCGGTTTAAAACTTGGGGAAATCGCTTCGGAGCAGATAATGCTTATTTTTCAGCTGGGAGGGAAATTAAAGGAAAGGCCTGGACCTCTGGTCTCAAGCTGGGCCCTGGGGGTGCATGGGAGGCCCTGGGGTGCCCATGAGGACCGTGGGGTGTCACTTTGCCCCACAGGGCTCCCAGTAGGATGGGATGGGGTGCCTCCATCCCCTGAGGGTGGGTGAAACACTGGCACTGCCACCCCGTGGGCACCTGCAGCTGTGGGGTACTTGGGGGGGGCTCGGTCACCCTTGGGTGCAGTGTGGGCCATGGCTGAGGGGAGGATTGGGAGAACGCCAGCTGTTAATCTGGGGGAGATTATGGTGTTTTGGGGGGTTTCGAGGGAAAGGGTGGGGTAAATTAGACGAGGCAAGGTGAGGTTGGTAGAGGTGAAAGGCGGCAAATTTAGAGGGAGCAAAGATGGAATTTGTGTCTGGGGGGTGGAATGTGGGGTAATATATAGGGTACAGAGTGAACTGCATGGAGGGGAGCTCTGAGGTAACTCAGAGGGGCAGAGGTGATGTGTTAGGGAAGAGCTGAGGTAATTTAGAAGGGACAAACTTTTTTAAAATGGGGAAAAATAGAGGTAACCTAGAGGGGGGAGAGGTTCCATTCTTGGTAGGAAAAGCTGAGGTAACTTAGAGGGAACGGAGGTGACATTTGGGGGTGGATTCAACTCTAAAAGCTGAGTTCATTAAGAGAAAAAAAATATGTTTTATGGCATGATTTGGTGTTGCATTGTCACTGTGGGGTGGAGCTTTGTGACAGCCAGCAGGTGTCCTGGTGTCCTCTGCTCCCTTCCTGGCCTGGAAGTGGGAGGAGAGGAAGTTCCTGCACCAGCTGTAGCAGGGCATTTGCACAGAAAATGGGACGCTTTACTTTAAAGTGCCCCATGGATGATGCAGTGTTAGACTTGGGAGCTTGTGTTTGATCCTAGGCTAATTTGTAAATGGCTCTAAGAGCCTCTACCTGCCGAAATACTGGCACAGGTCAGCAGGCAGTGAAGTGATGGGCTGTCTGTGGGGCTGTGCATCCTTGGGTGGCACGGCAGAATTTCTGGGGGCTGAAGCTTCTACTTGAGAAGAGCTTGGATGAACCTTAGGCATGTGGGTGAGGGACAGCAGCAATGGCAGTGCCACAGCCCCTTCCCAGGAGGTTTGGTTACAGACAAATACAAAGCTGTGCATATAGCATGGAGCAAATTGTTAAGCTGTTAGGAGCAATACACAGATTAATAAACCAATTAAATTATCTTAAAAGAGTGGAGTAAGTTAATTGTAATCAAGTGCTAACTGGCAGTATCCCAAACTCCATTAGGAATAAATGCTGTGCCAAGTGGCAAGGAGCTTCTGACTCTGAACATGATGAGCTAAGTAGCTGAAGCTCCATGGAGAGATTTCTTCTGGTAAACAAATATTTGGGAGCATTTAATTCTTCCAATAAAGGCTTTTAAGAAATTGCGGAGATTTAATCTTCGTGTATTACCTTTACTTGTTTATTTCCAGTAATGGCGCAGAGCTGTACAGCGAGTGGATGCTCTGTTTGTCAGCTGTCAGTACCAGAGAAAATGGCCTCTGAAAAGAGCAGCAAAGTTTGCCCCAGCATCTGTCATCCCTGCCTAGCCCAGGAAAATAGGAAGGGTTTGGGAAAAAAAAAACTAGTGTTTTGTGAGAATGACAGCTCTGATGGGAAACTCCTGGCAAAGTGTTTTGCTGTCAGTTAAGTGAGTAAACTGACATCTCATGTGATGCTGAGGTGGGATTGTGCCAAGAGCAGCTCCTGCAGTGAGGACAGCACTGCCTGCCCTGCCCGTGGGTCTAGTTCAGATCTAGTTCAGTCTCTGGTTCCCTTCTCCATGGGGTCCTGCCTTGGATGTCCTCATCTCCAGCTGTTTTGGTGCTTGTGGTTACTGAGCAGGCAGTGACTGCCAGCTGTGCTGCTGCCCCAGATGAAGCCCTCGGAGCAAGAAGGGAGCTGGTCTGTTTCTCCTTGTGTGTTGTGCTGCTTGGCCAAAATTTATAAAAGTGCTAGGAATGAGTGCCTCAGCTTCTGCAACTACCAATGTGTCACGTAAAGCAGCAACAGCTCAGAAAGGCAATGAGATCGTGGTGGGGAGCTAATCTTTCCAACAGGCAAGGGAGAACTGCCTTTAAGGTTTGTCTTCCTAGGCAAGTGACTCTTCAAGTGAAGATTTTGCTTGTCCATGACCAAGTATGCTCAACACTTGCTCAGATTTGACAACAGAAAATATGGTTTACTGATGTTTTTGTGAAGAAATCCAAGTTCATCTTGGAGTTAGTTTTCTAAGTTTAGGGTTAGTAATGGCTTTGTATGAATGGGTTTGTTCTAAATCTCTGAGCTTTCCCCAAAGCTGCTTGCTGTTGGCAATATGGCTCCAGAGACTTGAGTTCCTTCGGTACAGAAAATGTTCAAGTGATGGTTCTTGAGGATTACTGAGGACAGTTTTATCACATCCTGGAAATTGCAGCACTTTTCCTAGTATCATCCCTCTGGTAAGAAAGCAGGTCCTTTACACATAGACCCATTTATTCTGCTTTGCCACCTAGATGTGCAGCAAGCCCTCACCTTGGCCACCTGCACCAGCATCACTTCTCAGTGGGCACCTGGTAACTCCTCCACTGCTACCTACAAGTTTTTTTCTTTGATTTTTTTTACCCATGACCTTGGGTTCTTGTTTACAATAGCTCAGTGACTCTTTCACTGTACTGACTTTAGCAGTAATCCATCTCCTAGGCCTGTATTTCAAATCAGGGTTGGCCTGGACAAAAAAAAAAAAAGGCAATTTCTTCAGGATGTTTTTCTGTGGTGATGCCTGTGCACAGAGACATGAAGTGACCCAGTTCCTGCCCCTGGAGGAGACAGAAGAAGGGATGGGGACAGGAGACCAGGCCTCCCAGCTCTGCCTCAAGCCTGCCAACACAAGGCTTTCCAGCCCCAGGCGCAGACAACAATGGGTAAAAGCTCCCTGGGAAGCGCTTGAAAATCTCCCTCTGCTCCCAATAATTTGTTTTTATGGACGGGGAGGGATTGCTGAGTGACGAAGTGCAGCAGGAGTCTGGCTGTGGGGCCAGATGTGGCTGCAGGGACGAAGGCAGAGCCGGGCTTGCTGCGTGCCTTGGAGGAGAGCCCGCGGGGCGCTGGGCAGGCTGTGATGTCCCCTGTCACTGCAGTGTCCCCGGGGCTGGGAGGCTGGGGAGGGCAGCCCAAGACAGGGAGCAGGGGGATCTCCTGGCTCAGCCTGGACACATGCTCCCATTGTCCCCGACAACAATGGGGGAGCTGAGCAAGCGCCGCAGCTGATGACACAACCCCAAGCTCAGGGAGCAGCTGGCTGGCAGCTAAAGGGAAGCACTGTGCGTGTTCCCCCCTGTCCTGCCAGCCCCCAGCCTTGGGGAGAAACCGAGCTCTGCCCCCGAGCTGGACAAACCCTCCTGCCTTTATTTAATCCTTCTCCTTCCAGGGTGAGGAGCTTCCCGGCTGGCCTGGAGCTCGGGGGACCCAAATTCCTGCAGGGAACTGCTTCCAGCGGCTGCGCCTCTCTGCGTGGTGAGAGTTAACCTCCTGGCTGATGGGTTCTTCATAAATAAGCAATGCTCGTAAGCAGTTTCCACTCCTGAAGGCCCTGCAGGTAGGAGGAGAAAGTGCAGGGAAGCCATTTCTGTGTTCTGTAGCTTGCATTATTCATCTCTTTTGGGACAGAGAGGAGAAATCTAGGCTGGGGATGGGGGGGCAGAAGCTCTGAGCCCCTTTCCCTGCCTGGCACCTTCCCTGCAGGTCCTGAGGAGCCTCCTCATTCCCTCACAGCTCAATTCCCCCCAGACAAAGGGGCCTAAAGCTGTTCCAGGCAGAAGCTGCTGGTCCAGGCCTGATGAGATTGCACACTGTGGCATCACCCCGAGGGTGCTCCCCTTGACTGCAGCCCTAATTGTGGGGAGGTGTCACTGGGCGAGGGGTTCAGCAGGTGGAAGGAGGGAGCTTCACCCTCTGAAGCAGCAGCTTTTCCCACTCCAAGTTCTCTCTCCACGTTGTCAGATATGAAGAGACCATGGGATGTGGAAGCCTTGCCAGGAGGTTGAACACCAGCCCTCTGGCTGCTCACCCTGCAGGTAAGGGACCCAAATCTGCTAACGGAGCTAGGAGCTGTCTGCCAAGCCTAAAGGCTTTGTCTGACGGAGATGTTCCTCCTTCCCCCAGGGCCAGGTCTTCCAGTAAGCCCTGCAGAGAGCAGCTCTCCCATCCAGCTGCTGTGTGGGGAGAACCAGCCTTTAAAACCAGAGCTTTAGTATCACATCTTAAATCACATCTTAAATCTTAAATTATCCACTATCTTTAGCAGTCAGTATAGCTTACAGTTATACAATTTCTAGCCATCAGCATAGCTTATTATACAGAAATTCTAGTAATCGGCATGGTTTTACTATTATCTAGAGTTTTTAGTCACCTCGACCCTCTGCAGATCAGGTCAAATTATTAATAATCAGCACTCTATACAAAAATCATTAGCTATGTACAGAATTGGGTGAAAAGAGCACGAGTCACCGTGTCCTCAGATGGATGCTGGTGGTGATGCTGTCCGTGACCCGCAGGGGACTGCAGGTCTCCAGCAGCAGTTCTGGTTGAAGTCAGACTTGCAGCTGCTAGATTTTTATAGACAATATTTCATGTGCAGGTGTCCCCACATCCTGGCCACCCGGTGCCTGGCCTTTGACAGCTCTGATGGGGAAATGCCTGTGGGGATGCTGGCAGGAGGCTTTCCTCTTCCCCCACAGGGGTCACCACGTTCTGGTGACAAAGCTGGTGGGTGAGTGCTCCCATTGCAGTGCTGAAAATGGAGGAGAAGGGGGTAGTATGTGATTAGCCAGCTTCCTTATAGCAGCTCTTTGCCTTATAAAATGGCAGTGGTGGTTAACCACGCTGGCAGGGGGCAGGAGCAGGGGGTGCTGGTGTCACCATGATGAGCAGCAGGGGTGCAGCATCCCCGTGCTGTGGCATTGTGTGTGGCTGGGTGACACCAAGCACGGTGTCCCCAGGCCCTGCTGCAGCAGGAGCCATGCCCGCCCTGTTTTCTGTGGCTGTGCTGCACGCAGGGAGGGGGGGAGCGCAGTCTCCTCCACCCCTGCTCTGTGCAGCGGCGCTGCGAAGCCCAGGGGCTTCGTATCTGGGCCGTGCTCCATATAGCATCTGCGGGGCTTCACCGGGCTCCCGGGGGCTCTGCTGTCTCTACAATCAAGGGCAAAAAGCTCTTCTGCAGCCTCCCTGTCTTTGTCCCTCAAAGACGGGGAGGGCAGGGCCTGGGTTTTGCAGGAAGAACCACACATCCTTCACTGCCGTCGCCAGCTCTGCTGCCATGGAGGTCACTTTTTCCATCTGTGCTGCCAGAGTGCTGGTTCTCAGATGCCCCCTCTCACTCTTCCATCCCTCCACTCCCCAGTTCTAATTACCCTGTGGAGGAGAGGATGCTAGGGCCTCCTGCAGCTGGGGGCTGCTGCTTGGGACAGGCTGTGGTGTGGGCATCCTGCTGGCAGGGTGTGCGGCAGCCCCATGGCATGCTGCTGGGCCGTGATTCATCAGCAGGAGGGAGACGGAGAGAGGGTTTCTGCCTCCCATGTCTGGGGGAAGGATGAGGACAGGGCAGAGATATTCCCCTTGGGAAGGCTGAAAACCCACCTTCCTGCGGGAAGGGCACCTCCTGCAGCAGGCTGTCTTTGGGGCAAGGCCAGCTTTTAATTGCTGCAGCAGTGCCGGACACCCGAGTCATGGTGCTCCTCGGTGCCTCTGCTCCATGCCTGCTGGTGTCTGCCTGCACTGCTGGGCTGCCTGTGCCTGTCTGTCTCTCTTCCTGCCCCCCTCTCTGTCTGTAGTTATTAAATTTTTTCCTCCTCACCCCCTTCTTTCCTTTGGCTTTAATCTATAGGGCACCCCTGCATTAGGTGTGACTTGGGGACTCGTTTTCTCTGCTTTGTGGATGGCGTCCAGGCTGCTCTCTGCAGCAAAGGGACCATCCAGCTGGAGAACCTCTGCAAAGAGACTTCTGCAAACACCTCGGCAGGATGCTTCCTGCCAGCGCGCTGCCCAGAAACTGCACAATCACGCCTGCCTCCACAGCACCGCCAGCCAGAGATTTCAAGGGAGCTGACTTCTCTTGCAATGGTGCTTGAGCAACTGCCTGACTCCAAAAGCAGCTCTTTGAGCCTGAGTTCCCTGGGTTCCTGTGCTCACCAGCGGAGGAGACAGCTTGGGGAGATGTGGGGCTGAATGTAAAAGGGATGCATGTGTGTGCACGCTGCTGTGTGCGCCCCACATCACAGCCGGGTCTGGCTGCAGACCTTGTGCTTGCACTTTTTGTGCTGACAGCACAGAGAGGTGCAGGTAGCGTTTGTGTGTCTGCATTGATCTGTTCCCAGCCCTTAATGGTGGCTTCCTGCACCACTTTGCCATGCTCCTCATCCTCCTCCATCAGTCTGTACCGTCCCACCTCACCAGTGTCACCGTGTTGATGTGTGCATACAGCTGGGTGCGGACCCCTGGTCCGGGCCTGTTCAATACCTGCCTGCCCCAGCAGCCAGGGCCAGGTCTTCACTCTGCTGCTGGCAGCACAGGGGGAAGGCTGGGACCCATTTGGGGCAGCATGCCTGCAGCCTGCTTTGTGATCAAGCAGCCGGAGGCAAGATTTTGTGGGATTAGCAAAACCCCGCAGCACAGCCAGCTTGCAAAACCTCAGCACTCGAATGTCACCTGGGATCAGGTTCTGCTGGGGCAGAATATGACTTTTCATCTCAACTTTCACTGGGCCAGCCCTTTTTGCAGAGCCTGGCCAGGGGGAGTGGGAGGAGGTGAGGATGGGGCAGGCCGCCCTGCATACCCTGCTCCTTCCTGGGGTGCCTTGGACCCCAAACACTGAGGGCGAGCAGCTCCTTGTGCTGCTGTCACCTCCACATTGCCCAAGAGCAGGGAAGAAGCATTTTGCCAGGCTGCTTTCTGGGTCCGAAGACATTTTGCATGTGCAGAAGCAGATGTGTTTAGCCCCTTCCCATCCGTGTGGTGGTGGGAGGCTGCGTGGGATGAGTCTTTGTTTGCCCCACCAGCTGTGGGACTAAAACACAAGGTGGGTGGGTGGCCAGGGGCATCACAGAGAGCCCCATCCTCACCCCCTGCAGGGAGGAGAGCTGTGCCAGGGGGCTGTGGAGACCTGGTGCAGGGACCCTGACTTCTACACGTTAGGGGTGGGGGATCTCTGCTCTTCCCCAGCCCAGGCTGAGCACCCAGCAGAGTACCCCCACATTGCAGGGGGGCGGCAGCTCTTCTGCAAAACGCAGTTCCCATGGCGATGGGGATGTGCCCCCCCCTCCCAGCCTGCAGAATCACCCACCAAGGGGGGGCTGCCCGGGGGGCTGCCCTCACCCCCAGCACCCCAACGCGGCGCCGGGATGCTGGGGGGGGGGGGGGCGGATTTGAGGCCGGGCTGCCAGAATCAGGGACCCCTCCCCACCCCCCGCACCCCCCTCAAAAAGCACCGCAGGGCCGGGGGCCGAGCCTTGGTGACGCCGCCCGGCCCTGATTTGCTGGGGCCGCCCGGCCGGCCCTTCCCAAACTGCGGGAGCTCCGCACCGCCCCCAGCCCCGCCGGGAGCCGCGGGCAGCAGCGGGCGGCAGCGCCGGGAGCAGCGGGCGGCCCCCCCCCCCCCCCCCAGGTAGGCACCGGCATCCCCAGCATCACCGGTACCGCCAGCATCCCCGCCAGTACCGCCAGCATCCCCAGCAAGCGGCAGGGATGCAGCCCCCGCCGGGGGGGTACCCACCGCTGCTCCCCCGGGCGCGCCTTGGGCGCTGCGCTGCAGGGGTTTTGGGGGGTTGGGGGGGCGATGCGGGGGGGTGTGGGGAGATTCAGGGGGTTGGGGAGCGATGCAGGGGGATGCTCTCGGTTTTTCGCAGCGATGCTCGTGCCCCCCCCCCCCCCCCCATCCTCCTTCTCCTTTTCCCCCAGCCGTCGGGATTGCGGCATCCCTCCGCGGGCACGCCTGCGCGCACCCACGCACCCACCCGCACCCCTGCAAGGGCGGCAGCTCCTGCACCAACCCGCACCCCACGCAGGGCCTCGGCACCCACACCGACCCTCCTCGCTCCTCCTCGCAGCCCCTCGTGCACCCCGCTTTCTCTGTCAGGTTTTTGGGGCTCGGGGTTTCCCGCGTCCCGTCTTTTCCCCCGGTGTCCCCACCCTCGCCATTCCCAGAGCCCCCTCTGCGACCCCACGGAGGTGTCCCCATGGCGTGGCCCCCGTCGTGCTGCGAGGGCTGGAGTCCCTCCGGTGCCACCGCCCTTGTGAGTCCCATCCCCGTGCACAGCCCCTGGGGTCTCGTAGGAGCGAACCTTGCCCATCTGGCTCCGCTCCTGCCGGGGGGAGAGGGGGCCACAGGGGGGCAAAAGGCTGTCAGACCCTAAAACTGGAAGATCTGCGTGCTTTTGCACATGGATGGGAGGCAGCCCTCCTCTCGGGGAGCTCATCTGCGCTGGTTTTGCGGCTGCGACCTGGGCAGAGTCCCAGGATGCTCTAGGAGGAGCAAATCTGAGCTGGGAAATGGTAAATTGAGGGGTGAGGGCCAGCTTGGAGGGTCCTGGAGGAGCCGCAGTCTCCTCTGTCACGCCTTTGTCCCCCCTTTGCAACCCCTTGGTTATCGAGACCATATAGAAGGGAATTTTTCTGCTTGGCCAGGGTTTGGGGTTGTAGATATAAAGGTCTTTCACAGCTATGGAATGAGCACATGATTTTGGCATTTCCCCCTTGAATGTTATGTGAAAGACCCGAAAAAATGCTAAAAAAGAAAAATCCAGCTGGCTGTGGTACAGGCACTTCCCAGCTCTTCCCTGGATGCCGAGCCAGGCTCCGATGGGGCAGACTGGGGCGGGTCTGCTCTCCCCCCCCCCCCCCCAGCCTGGGGACCCAAAGGGGTGGCAGCTGAGCTCCCCCTCTCGGTCCTGGCCGCAGTCCCCACCCGGGAGGACCGACTGGAGGGCGCTCGGCGTGTCCTTCAGCCCCGGGTTCTGCTCTGCTTCTCCCCCCTCCTCCATCCCCTCCGCATGTCTGTGGCTGGATTCCCCATGCAATTGCTTGGCTGGGCTGCAAACCTTTAATTGATTCCTTTCGGCCGGATCAGACCGCCGGCGGGGCTGTGGTTTGGACGGCACGTCCACGAGCCCCTCGCCCGCAAGCAGCCCTCAGGAGGATGGGCGAGGGGGCAGGGACCCAGAGGCTGGATGCTCCCACCCCAAAACCTTTCCAACCCAGTGCCCGGGCGGGCTCCGCTCGGCCCCTGGAGACTCGGTGCCATCCTTTGGCAGCCTGGGCTCCTTCTCGCAGCTCTTGGCCCCTTTCCCTCACTGCATCGCAGTGAGTCATCTCTGCTGAGCTCACCCGCGGGGGGGGCCAGGCTGGCACACGCACGAAGGGTCCCTCACCTGGCACCGCGCCGGGCAGGCACCGGGGCGCATCCTGCTTTCTGCCGCCCGCCTTGGCCGGGCAGCCAGCCTGGCGGGGGCACGGGGGGGGCAGAACATGAGGGGCTGGGCACGAGGGGGCTCCAGGCAGGGAAAAGAGCGTGGCGGGCACCGCCTAAGGACACGGGAAGGTGACGCTGGCGGTCACGCAGCGCTCAATCTCCAGCTCTTCCCTGTGCTGCCAGCTGCAGAGCATCGTCTGTGCGGGAGGCGCGTGCCGCACAGCGCAGCCCTGTGCCAGGGTGGGGACCTCGCTGACTGCTTCTCTCCCCCTGCCCAGGCTCATCTCTCGCCGGCAGCCTCCCCCGGGCACCTCATCAGCGGAAAGATGAACCCCACCGTCGGCATCGCTGTCATCCTGACAGGTAGGGCTCTTGGTTCGGGTGGGATGCAGCACCCATGGGGCCGGGAGGCCCCTCGGGTGTCCCCGGTGCTCACCGTCCCCTGTCCCACCCCTGCCCGCCCGTCCCAGTGCTCCAGGCCGCCCAGTGCCAGATGATCAAGGACCTGAGTGCCTGCCTGCTGGGCCAGAGCCTGCGGGTGGACTGCCGCTACGAGAACAAAACCAGCAACCCGCTGACCTACGAGTTCAGCATCACCAAGGACAACAGGAAGCACGTCATCCACAGCACCATCAGCGTCTCCGAGAACGTCTACCGGAGCCGCGCCAACGTCACCATGCACAAGAACCTGGTGTGCCTCTACCTGCAGAGCTTCACCACCAGCGATGAGGGGGTCTACATGTGCGAGCTGAAGGCCACCAACGACTACACCGGCAACCAGATAAAGAACATCACTGTCATCAAAGGTGAGAGGGGCAGCGGCGCCCGGCCTCCAGCTCCTCTTCAGCCCCTCCTCCCCCCCCGCCCCTCGGTTTGGCAGGGCCAGCAAGGAAAGCCCCAGTCCCTGTGATGTCCCCAAAGCCTCCCTGAGCCCCATCGATGTTTCCTGAGCCCTTCCTCCCAGCCAGTCCCAGCAGAGGGGGCTGCTGGTGAAGCACACAAGGGATGTGTGGTCCAGAGCAGGGGTGCAGTGGGATTTTGCACACTTGCATCCCCTGGGACCACCCCTCTAGCTGCAGAACCCTTCCTGCTGCCCACCCCCTTGTCCCTGCTCTCAGTTGCGGGCAGGTTTTGGTGTTCCCCAGGGTCTCTACATCCCCAAAAGCCTCCCTGCTCCATGGGCACAAGGTGGGAATGGGCACTGGGGCAGGCTGGGCTCGCTGCATTTCTGTGCCTGGCTCCCAGCCACCATGATCCCTGCTCCCGCGGGATTTCATCTCCTCTCTCCCCGTTCCCCATCCTCGCAGACAAACTGGAGAAATGCGCCGGCTTCAGCCTCTTGATCCAGAACACTTCGTGGCTCCTCCTGCTCCTCCTTTCCCTGCCTCTCCTGCAAGCCGTGGACTTCGTGTCCCTGTGAAAGGAAAAAAAAAAAAACCCGCGCCCCCACGGAGCACCCCAGCCAACCCGCCTCCCCCGCCAGAGCGTAGCCCTCGGAAAGAGAAGATTTGGAAGAAACGAAACCTCTCTCTATGTTATCTCTATGTAGCCGTATATCTAACGCTAACCACCGTCCTGTGCTGAGACCCGCCGGCACGCGCGCGCACGCCCCGCTCCGAAGCATGGTGGCTCCGCTAGGCAGCGTCGCTTCTCCCATCGCGCCCTCCCCGCGCGCTGGTTTTGCTGGTGCTGGGGGCACCGGAGCCTCAGCCCCGCACAGCCCGCTTCTCCCGCCCCTTTTCTTTTTTTTTCTTTTTTTTTTTTATAAATATTTTTCTTTGCCCTGTTCTCAACTGGGGAAAGACAGCCGGACGAGCAGGTAAGGGAGGGGACGGGAGAGCGCGGGGATGGGTCCCGGTGCTGGGAGGAGACGGGGAGGAGACCAGGTGCCAGCGGGGTGACTTGGTGGTTTCTCTTTGTTGCAGCCGGGCTGGAAGCGAGGCCCCCAGACAACGCCTCGTGCCCTGGGGCTGCCCAAGCCCGGGGCCCCCCTGGCCCTCCCCAGGGACCAGTCCTTAGCTGTGACGAGAGAAGGGCCGCCAGCGCCCGCAGCGGAGGCCCGCAGAGCCTCTCCGAGCTAGCCGCAGCCCGGCCAGCGCCCCGTGCCCCCAGGTGGGGAGGGGGCTCCCCCAGGGGACCGCCACTCCTCCGTCCCAGCTCCCCGTCTGCTCCATGGGGACCCCGTCCTTCCCCATGACACGTGCCCCCCTCTTTCTCTGGCCCCACCTTGCTGCTGGGAGGAGCCCATGTGTCCCCCCGCCTCCCCGCTCCCTTCCAGCATCCCCCTCTTTCTATTTAAGTGCAGAAAAGTGGGGCTAAGTCAAGCCCAGCTCTTGGCCACCACCTCAATGAGGATCACAGAATGTCCCCAGGGGTCAGCAAGAGTGGAGAGAGGGACCCCGAGCACAGCTCCAGCCTGTCCCCATGCCCTGCAGGACCCCAGGAGCCTTTGGACCAGGAGACACCACGGGGCTGGCCCTGCACACCCCAGCCCAGGAGCGGGCAGGGGGCTGGGGAAGGCACTGACGGGACCACCTGGCTCTGTGGGGCGAACCGGAGCCCTGCCGAGCTCCCCAGGCTGTGCCGCGACGGCTGAGAGCCCTTCCCAGCAGCTGCTCCCTGCTCCTTGCTTTCCTCCGGACGCCGCGAGCTGCCTCCCACCCCGCTGCCCCTTCCTGCCCGTCCCTGCCCCTCGCTGCCTGCTTGCTTGCTGTCTAGTGCTGCCGAGGCCGTGCGCGGCGGAGGCTCGGCTCGCCCCGCTCCCCGGGCTGGCTGGAGTTCCCCGGGGAGCACCGGGGCAGGGCAGAGCCTGGCCGACCGCGCGGACGCGTCTCCGGTCTCATTTTTTTGGTGAACATTTGTAGTTGTTTCCACAGCTTGTTGTAAAAGAGATTCTGTTAAAAGGAGAAAACGAAAAGCCAACCCTACGAAAAGCAACAACAACAACAAAAACACCTGTCCTCCGGGAGTTTTCCTCCGTCTGCACAATAAAAGCCTAGGTCGTGTGTTGGAGCCGTGGCCACCCGTGTGTGTGGAGTGGGGCGGGGGGCTACGGGGGGCTCAGCACCTCCTCGGCAGCCCCAGCCCTGCGTGGATAAGCAGGAAGAAGGAAGGCTTGCCTGTAGGGGGGGGTGACACAGCCCCGTGTCCCCATCCCACCCCATTCCATCCCACCGACCCCATTGTGAGCTCAGGGCTGGGGCCGCCTGCGGTGCCGGGAGAGGGGCGAAGCGGGGTAGGTACCACCATGCACCCTGTGTCCGCATCCCCACGCCACGCACACGGGCTCCTCTGGCACCCCATCTCCATCCTGACCCCATCTCCATCCTGACCCCATCTCCATCCTGCCCTGCCCGCCGTGGTGGAGCCGTGCCCATGGAGGCAGCCCTGGCCCCGGCGTCCCGCGGGCAGGGACCGCGTGTGAGCGGGGCCGGGCGTGCGGGCGCGACCCGGAGCTCCCGGCCCCGGGGCGGTGTGCGTGCCATGCCAGGGTCCTTCCCGCGTGCCTGCTGACGTGTGTGTTGCGTGCGCCCGTGTGATGCCCCTGGGGATGCCAAGGGCTCCGGCAGCTCCTAAAGCAGCCGGGAGCAGCCACGCGCTGCTCCCTGCACGGGATCCAGAGGCTGCCCCAAGAACCATGGACTGTGGGATGCGCTCACCCCCAGGTTTGGGATTAGGGTCGTGCCACCACCCCTCACGCCGCTGATGACCCCACAGCAGCCTCCAGGAGTCACACCCAGGTGCAGACGCCAGCCTCACGTGGCCCTCCCTGTTTCGGGGCTGGAGCCGGGCAGGAGGAAAATGCCAGCCTAATTGCATCCCGCCTAATTATCGTCAGCAGGTGCTGGCTGAGTCACAGCCACCGAGGTGCCGGCTCACCGCGAGGCCGAGCCGCCCTGGGTGGGTCAGGCGTCAGGGAGCGGTGCTGGGGGCTGTGCCCTGATGTCCCCTGGTGTCCCCCAGTGTCCCCATGGAGCCATGAGGGGCAGAGGGTGGTCCTGGCCCACTCCTGCTCTGCTGCAGGCCAGGGGGCCTCTTATCCCCGCGGCTTTTCCCAGCAGGGAGCAAAACGCAGGCTACATCCCCTCCTTCCTCCCCCTGCCCACCTTCTCCTCCTGGACCTCCACCTCCTTCCCAAAACCCCCTCTCCCCGCACTTACCCTCAGGCATCCTCCGTGCTTCCCAGAGCCCCCCGTGCCTCTCCGGCCTCCCCTCCTAGGCTCCCCTTGCCGTGGGCCACCCTGAGGCTCACGTCCCCTTTAAGCCTCGGTGCGGCTGGAATGCGAGAGGAGCATTCGTGTGCCCTGCGAGGTCAGATAAAGGCACTATATTTATCTAGCCGGTAACCTGAGCCCTGAATTTCTGCCGTGGCGTTTTAACGCGGCCCCGCAGCCCTCCGGCACGGCCCCTCCGGCCACTGCGCCCGCTCCCAGCCGGGTGGAGGAGCCGAGCCCCAGGGCGGCCTGACCCTGCCGTCGGCACCCCAAAAACCCCTCGCTCTGCTCCGGCCCCAGGGGAGCGCCCCGAGGAGGCAGCAGCGGCTCCCCCAGCTCGGCGTCGCCCCATGAGCACCGCGCCGGCCTCGCGCCCCTGAGCGCACGCCCCGCTGAGCACACCGGTGAGTAGAGGGCCCATTAGGGGAAAATGCCATGGGGAGAGGGCTGTGAGATGACAGCGAGAACCCCTAAGATCCCCCCCATTCTCTCTTCAGCTGGGTGAAGCTATAGGGGAAACATTTGTGCTCTTGCTGTCCCTGGGGAGCGGGATCCTATGGGAAACCCGCAGCATGCCCGGCACCTCCCGGTCCCCGGGGTGGGCAGAGCCACGTCCCGCTCACTTCCCCGGGGTCCCTTCTTTTTTTCTTTTTTTTTTCCACCCGCAGACCTCAGAGCAATAACAGGCGTTGGGTCCTACGTCAGGGTTCCCCCGTGGGGTTGGGGTTTTGCTGCCCGGGGGGCGGCCCGAGAGCGGCGAGCAGCAGGTTCTGCAGCCAGGCGGGGATGTGTCAGCGGCGGTGACGCCCGGCCAGCACACGTGCACTGAGCTGGGAGGGTTCTCAGGTTGGGGAAACCCCCAGCCAGGGACATCCCGGGGGGCTCAGGACCTGCAGCCCCTCGGCCCCAGGGTGCCTCCGGCTGCCTCAGAGGGCCGGGAGCTCGCGAGTAACCCCCGGGCTGGGACATTGTGTCTCAGGGCACGGGGACACGGCTCCAAGCGTGCGTAAGCGAGAAGCAGCTGTGCCGCAGCTCCCTGCATGGAGCCAGGGCCGTGTAAGCTGAGCCTGCCCTGGGGCTCCGCGGCCACCCAGGGGGACAGCGGCCACCGGGGCCACCGGCACCGGGCCTTCAGGAGAGGACGGCAGCCTTCCCCGCCTGCCTCAGCCTCCGGGGTGAAGGTTTGCCTCTCCAGCAGACCTGTCACCATCCCAAATCGAGGCTCCCGTTGGGAGCAGGAGGTTGGGATGTGCTCCCAAGGAGCGGGCTCCCGGGTCCCCTTGGGGTTGGCTCCTGGCGCCCGGGCACGCGGCCGCAGACCGGACATTCCTGTGCCTCAGCTTCCCCGGGGAGGATGATGAGGGTGCAGGAGGCCTGACTCAGCCGTGCCGGCCCCAGGGCTTTGCCAGGCAGCAGGAAAGCTCAGCGTTATTACGGGCAGGGAGGGGCCCAGGAAGCGATGGGAGGAACCGGGGATTTCTCACACCTCCTCGGCTCCCCGGGCTCATGGCACGCTCTGTTCTCCTACAGCCCTGGGGTCCGCTGTGATGTGACATGGGGACGGCACCGCACGGGCACTCCTAGCAGACACGGCGGCCCTACATGGTAAGATTTCTCCTCCTGTGACGCCAGCGGGTTCCCTGCTGTGCCCAGGGCAGGTTCCCCCTCCCGAACCCCACATCCCTCCACCAGCTCCCCACATCCCCAGGGCACGCTGTGCCCTGCGGGGACCGGTCCCGCTGCCAGAAGGCACCCGTTGGAGCCCCAGGGCTCCAGCACCCTCACCCCAATTCCCATGGGGATGCCAGCCCTTGGCCGGGCCCCACATCCCATAGCAAACCCCCCTCGGTGTGTATCGGGTCCTGCCTGGCTGAGCAGCTCTGGGGTCCTCCCGGTGCTGGAGCGGGCGGGCAGCTGCGGCCAGGTCGGGGAGAGCCGGGTGTTCGGTGGCGCATTTGCCTGCGAGCACATTATTCACCCCTCAGCCTTGGTTCCCAAACAGGTCTGTGCGCTCCGGCTTGCTCTTGCTTGTAAATAGTTTCCTCCGCGCTGCGGGACGGCTGCTCCCCGGCAATGGCAGCAGCAGCAGCCCAGGGCCAGGCAGGGAGGATCCCGCGGTGGCCGGGCTCCGGTCCCCATCCCCGAGCCCGGCTGCACCTCACATTTTGAGGTCCGGGCTCCGTCTCCGTCCCTGGCACCTCTGCGCTGGCTTGGAGCTGGGCCAGCGCCCGCCCTGGCGGGGCTGGGAAAAGCCCCGGAGCTGGGGTCATCTCCTGGGTGACTGGGGACTCTCGGAGCCGCATGAGCTGCTGGCCGGACAGGGAAGGGACGCGAGGCACCCGGGGAGTGAGCACGGCCCCAGGACAGGTAGGGGACCGGCCCTCAGCCCGTGAGCAAGCTTTTTTCCAATTTGAATATCCCCTGCTTAAGCTGGTGCGGGTGGCTGGCTGCCCTGCCCCGGCTCCAGGCTGGCTCCCTTTTTTCTCCAGGTGCCTCCGTCCTTGTCCCCCCACGCCCCTCTCCTGCTCCACACATGGCAGAAGCCACCAGTCCCCACGGGGACCCGGTGCTGTGCTGTCACCCACCCCTTTGGGCTGGCTGTGCTCGGTGACAGGGGCCACGAGGGCTGGGTTGGCCTGAATTATTGATGGCAGGCTGGCTGGGCGCAGGCGTGGCGGGGAGATGGGCAGGCTCCTGCAGTGGGGGGACCCCTGGCTGTCCCCACAGCCCCCAGAGCCCCTGGGTGGGTTGTGGCTGCTGCAAGGACTTCGGTGGCTCCTTGACACCAGGCAGCACATGGGGAGCAGGGATGGAGAGCCAGGACTTCTGCGCTGACAGCTATGGGGCAGCGTGGCCGGGATGCCAAGGCTAGGGCAGAGGTGACGGCTGCAGTCCCCTGCCCATGGGTGCCCATCGCCTCCGTCCATGCCCAGCAGAGCCCCAGGGCTCCCTCCTGTGGTGCCAGGTGCCCACAGGCACCCAGGTGGCACTGCCGGCAGTGCCCTGCTGCCCCAAGCTCTCCAGGAGGGCTGGCGGGTGGCAGGAGCCGCGGCCACCCCTCACTCTCTGTCCCCTGGGTCCCCGTTGTTCCCTGCTTGCCCCCCCTCAGGGTCTCTCCAGTGGGTGCCGGTGGCGGACACCCCATTGTAGCCCCCCAAAGCTAAGCCCAGGCTCCTCTCTTGCAGCCGATGCCTCCAGCCGAGCCCGCTGAGCCCCAGCCTCCAGCATGTCCCAGCTCTCCTCCACGCTGAAGCGGTACGTCGACTCGTCGCGCTATGCCGAGACCACCTACGGCAAGGTGCCCGGCGGCTACAGCTCCTACACCTCCTACGGCTCCACCCTGACCACGGCCTACGCCGACAGCGACAAAATCGGCTTCAAAGCCAGCTACCTGCCCTCCCCCCGGTACCACCACGCCGGGCTGTCCCCCACCAGCGGCTACGACAGCGGCCGCCTGCCCCTGTACCCCGACTCCGGCATCCGCCTGAGCCCCGCTTACATCCGCACCCAGCCCCGGCCGCCCGGCGGGGGGCTGAGCGGGGGCTCATGCTACACCTTCACGGGGACCCCCAGCAGCCCCCCAGGCTACCTGTCCACCGCAGCGCCCCTCAGCCGTCGCAAATCCATCAGCCACTCGGACCTGGCACAGGAATTTTCGGGGCTGCGCGCCTCGGATAATGCCTACGTGTCCAGCGCCGGTGCCCGGGGCCTCCAGGAGTTCGGCGCCCTGCAGGGTCTGTACCAGGCCGCCGCACACTCCGACTACGTCCGCGACTACCTGGAGAGCTGCGGGAGGAAGAGCAGCCACTGCAGCTTCCCCTGCAGCCCCCCCGGACCCCCCCAGGCTGCCCTCGGCTCTGCCCTGTCCTCTGCCGGTACCCGTGGTGCCAGCCAGCCCTGCGAGAGGAGTGACGGCTACGGCGGCACCTCTGCCCCTGACCCCCCGGTACGTCGTGCGCCATGGGGGGGGGGGACAGGGCTGGTGGTGTGCGTGGGCCGTGCGGGTTCGTGCTGAGCCGGGGGGCTGAAGGAAATCGTGCGCTCCCCTTTGGGGTCTCCGTCGGTGCTGCTGGTTTTGTGCCGTCTGTATGCAAACCCGCCTGGGTGCGTGCCCCATGCACCGCCACGTGCGTGCGCCGTGCTGGAGCCGTGTCCCCAAGCAGCTGGCTGTGCCCAGGGCTGAGCAGGCCCGGTTCTGTCTGCTCCCTGTCCCCAGTGGCCCCAAGGGCCACCGTTGGCAGCAGTGGCTGCTCCATCACACTCGGTGGTGGCGCTCGGGGCCCCAGGTCCAAATCGGTGCTGCACCATCCCCAGAGCCTCGGCCCGGGCCGGGAGCAGGCACCACGCACGCAGCCCTGCTCAGGCGTGCACAGCAGCAGCCTGGTAATTTTCCACTTGGCTTCCCTTCCAAGAAGCCATCAGGCTGTGCCCGTGCTGCCTCCCGCTCTCTTTCCACCCCACGCTGAAGGTCGGTCTCGCCCCGAGCAGGGTCTGACCTGCCCGGTGCTTCCCCGCGGCTCCATCCCACCGAGCAGGGAGGATAAGGGCTGGGGGTTCCCTTCCGCTCCCCAAGAGCAGGACGAGGGGCTCTGTCCCTTCCCACCCAAGCCCCCACATGCCCGAGGGGCTGGGAAAAAGGCTGTGGAGCATCCTCAGGGCCTGGCCCCTGCCATGGGATGGAGAAGTTGAGGAGCGAGCAGGGTGCTGGGCAGGGTTGCCATGAGCAGCCAGAAGCACTGGTGGGGCTGGGGAGGCACAGCGAGGTGTGGGGCAGGGAGGAGAGGCCACCGGGAGCTGCAGCTGGTGCTGTGCAGCCTCCTGGCAGTGCTCTCCCTTGCCTTAACCCCTCTCTGCTGCTGCAGCCCCCCGCCAGCATCCGTCAGTGCCCCGTTTTGGGTACCCCCTCCTCATGCCCACCCTGCCCCTGCACCCCCTGCCCACCCTGCCCCTGCCACCCAAGGGGTGCCAAAGGCGAGCGGGGCTCGGCAGCTGGCACAGGGTGCTGGGTAGGGGCAGGGCAGGAGCAAAGGCCCGATCGGTGACACTGGCTTAGGTTTCCCCGGTGCTTTAATGCGTACACCTGCTATTTTCCATTCCTGTGCATTTTTCCCCCCCGTTCCCAAGCTGGGAAGCGAACGTACCGGTCGTAAAACGGGCTGCAGGTGCCCGCGGGCATGCCAGGTGCCGGAAATGAGGCCGCGTTGCAGCCCCGGCACTGCCATCAGTTCTGCCCCATTACCTGGCCCCGGGGGCAGCGCCGGCAGCACCCGATCCTGCCGGAGCCAGTGCATGGCAGGGGCTGGCCCCGTGCCTGCTCCCAGCCACCTCCTGCCTTGGCACTGCGGGAAGCGAAGCAGAGGAGCCTGCAGCTGGGACATGAGGGTGCCCACGGCCAGCTGTGCCCCCCCATGGCCTCGTGCCTCAGTTTACCACTCCACAGGGCACGGGGAGGCTGCAGCCAGCGGCCGTGGTGCCGGGAAGGGTGGGACCGGAGCTGTGCCGCCCCATTAACCGCCCTGCGTGGACGCGGGGTCGGGAGGCCGGAGCCACCCACAGGAACACCGGCAGCTCTCCGCAGCCCCATCCCGGGCTGCTGACGGTGCTGGCTTGTGGCCAGCCCTGTCCCTGCCTTCGTGGTGCCAGCCGGGCCCATGTCAACCTCTGCCCGTGGCAGAAGGTCACTGCTGGGGAGGGGAGAGCTGAGGACAGGTCGCCGGCTCCTTTGCTCTCCGCCTCCAGCTTGCCCCAGGAGCCCACACGCTGCTCCAGCTGGAGGGCACCGTGCTCCCAGGGCGCTTGAAGTCACCAGGGCATGATTTTCAGCACGGGACACGGCCAAATGCCACCCCTCTTGCCGTGGAGCCGGCTCAGCCGGCACATCCCATCCCCGGGGAGCTCTGCACCAGCACCCACACAGCGCCCGGGGCGTGCAGCGGGCCCAATCCTGCCCCCAAGCAGTGCGCTGGGCTGCAGGGCCAGAGCGGAGCCTGGCGTGCACGGCACCCTGGGGTGCTGTGCCACGGCCCCAGGGCCCGGGCAGGGACCCACAAGTTGTGGGGCACCCACTCCACCAGCGTGAGCCCCGTGGGGTGCGCACGCTGCGTCCCTGCGTGTGTACAGCGTACACACCACGGGGGGGGGGGTACATATATATATATATATACACCTACCCGCAAGCGAGGATTACGACAAGCATCCTGTTGTGATGCAAAAAGCCCTGGCCCTGCAGATGAATAACGCTGCAAGATGCCTCCTCAGATATTTCTGCTGGTGCCAAAAATAGTCTCCTTCCCTCCTCCCCCCCCCCCCTCCAGCCCCTCCACCGGCTGTGCCGAATGCGCGCCGCGGCGCACAGAGCACCGCTGGCTGCGGGCGGCACGGGGGTGGCACGGGATAAAGCAGCCCCCGCTCGGCGCCTCTGTCCCGGTGCGGCTGGAGGGCTCCATCCAGCCCCGGAGCAGCCCTGCTGCACTCCCTGCCCGTGGAAATTTCCCCCCAGGACGCCCGGGCACATGCAGCGGGCGCTCGCCCGGCTGCGGTCAGCGGGGTGAAGCGGAGGCAGGCGCAGGACGAGGCCGCAGGAGAGCCGGGCTCCCTGCCAGCCTCCGCACCTGCCCTTGCTGCAGGGGCAGAGCTGGAGCCCTGCCCGCACCGTGCCTCAGTTTCCCCCGCGCTCTGATCACAGCTGGGGGGGGTCTTCGCCCCACGCAGGGTTTGCGGGGGTTTTGCCTCGGTGGAGGGAAGCAGACGGTGAAATACCTCCGAGCCCGGCCCTAAAGCAGCCCCCCAAAGCGGGGGGCTACGCACTGCCTGCTGTTCTCCCCGAAGCAGCACCGCGGGGAGCCTATTGCTGTCCCTGCGGGGAGCGCGTGTGCCCGAGATCCCAAATCCCGATCCCAAATCCCACTCGGCTGCAGCCCCGTTCCGGGCACCCTGGGGCTGGGGGCTGCTCCCCATCAGCTTGGGGGGGCACAGGAGGGGGGTCTGCCGTGTGATACCGACCCCCTCCAGCCCCGCAGCGGTGGCAGGACGGAACCCCGGAGCGCAGGGAGCTGTAGGGCAGGGGGCAGGGGGCTGCTCCCCGCGTCCTCCCCGGTGGTCTCGGCGTGGCGAGAGCGTGGCCGGCGGGCACGGCCGCCCCTCGCGGGCCCCCTTGGCTCTCCGGCTCGCTGTACCACGCGGTGCGGCGGGGGCTGGCCGTCACGGAGCCCTGCTGCTGCTGCCGCCTCTCCACCCATTTGATGTCAGAGCTCTGCTCAGGTGCCGTCAGCCCCGAGAGCCGGCACCGGCTCCGGCACCGCAACCGCGCGGCCACGGCGGTGCCCCGGCAAGGCCGGCCGCCTGACCCCGTGCCCCCGACCTTGGCCGGCCCAAGGAGAGGGGGTCCCCGCGGCCCCCCCCGGCCGCAGCCGCCCCTCGCCGTCTCGGATCACCCGGGAGGGGAGCCATGAGGGACTCGTACACGGTGACGCTGCCCGAGGAGCCCCCCGCGCTCCCCGACCTTCACAAGGAGCTGCGCCCCCGCGCCTCCATGCCGGGGTCCCTGCTGGTCTCCACCTTCGTCGGGCTCGTCCTCAACAAGACCAAGGTACGAGCTCGGAGCCTGGGGGGCAGAGGAGGGGGTGCCGGGAGGGGGTGACCCCTGCGCTCCCCGGGGAGCTCGGGTCCCCCCCGGCTGCCCCTCGGGGTGCCCCTTGCTGCAGGACGGGGGGCGCGGGGCTGGCACCCATGGGTGCCACCGGGTGCTGGCAGCACTGGGGGGGCCCGGCAGCCCCCGGCGCTGCCCCGAGCAGGGGGCAGGAGGGGAGGCGGCAGCACGTGTCCGGGGTCCCTGTGCCAGCCCTGCCCCTGCGGTGACCTTGGCCAAGTCCCGTGCCCCAGGCTGGCCGGTGCGAGGAGGCTGCTGGTGGCCACACCGGTGCCGTGGCGGTGCCACCGGGGCGAGCCTGGCTGTCCCCAGAGCCACGCAGCCCACGGTGGGTCCCCCTCCTTGGAGACGTCATGGGGCAGGGGGGCAGGATCTGGGCATTTATGTAAGTACAGGTGCCCCGGCCGTCCCGCTGCCCTGGCGGGTGCTTGGCAAGTGGATGGAGCACGACAGCCCGGCCCCTGTCCCCCGTCCCCATCCCCTGCGCCCTGTCCCCCGTCCCCCTCCCGCAGTGCAGCCTCGGGGAGTCCCCAGCCGCCGCCGCCGCGTGAGCCAGCTCTCCTCCGCCGCCTCCGAGCAGCGCCGTGTCCTAGATAACACCCAGGCCGGGCGAGGGGGATTAGCTGGAGTTGAGTCACCCAGGGGAGGGAAAAAACTGAGCAGGGGCTGGAATCAGAGCCGGGTGCAGGCAGGCTGGTGCCACGGCGTGGGGGGGTCCAGCTCCTGGGGCTGCTCCGTGCCCTGCGGGGCCAGGCAGCGGGCAGGGGCATGGGGTCTGTGCCCACACCCGCACCCTGGTCCCTCCTGGGGCACGGAGCAGCGGGTGGGCAGCGTCCTGGGGGGTACAACCAGGGTAGCCACCACGAGCTGCTGCCACCCTGCCTGCCACCGTGCTCTTCCCAGAGCGGGGACAGGAGGTGCACAGGCACCTCCGCAGGGATTTAGGGTGCTGGGACACGGGGCCAGCACCCCGCCGGGGCACGGGGCTGCCCTGCAGAGCCGCGTGTGCCCGCACAAGGCACCTGGGTGCCCGCCGGTGCCGGTGGCCCTGCGGTGGGTGATGCCTGCACCATCGCTAAGGCGCACGTGTAACTGTATCTGGGTTATTTTGGGCTGCTGTCAGGGCTGGGTGCTCAGCACCTCCCACACACGCACCAGCTGCTGCTATTTCAGAGCTGCTGGGCCCCCTCCTCTCCTCCTCCTCCCCCTCCTCACGCCCAGAGCAGGCAGCCCGGGCGGGCACCCGCGGGAGGACCCGCAGCAACCGGCGGGAGCTGGGTGGGGGGCACCGTCAGCAGGGCTGCCCCGGCACCGACCCGGGGGTGCACCCTGCAGCACCCTCGCTGGATTTAATCCCACAAAGGAGCCGTGCACAAATCCGCGTGGTGCTGGTATGGGGTGTCCTGGAGGAGATGAGCAACCGTGGGGCACCGTGGGGCGATGCCACCCCCAGCTTCCCGGGGCACAAAGGAGGCAGGGGGCGGCCAGCCTGGCCCGCAGCCCAGGGCACGGGGTAGCGAGGGGGACTTTGAGCCCTGGGTGTCATCCCGGGACAGGGAGCTGAGCACCAGGACGGGTCCTCGGCCACCGTCCTGCACTCAGCCGGCGCCGGGAGCAGCCGCGGTGCCGGCCCTGCTCTGTGCCCACCTGGGGGCTGCCCCACGCGGGTGCTGGTGACCCCACGGGCTGGTGGCCCTCATGGCCAGCCCGTCTCAGCCCTGCTCCCTCTCTCCGCAGAGCTCCAAGGCGGTGCAGGGGCTGACCGGCCTGCGGAACCTGGGCAACACGGTGAGTGCTCGCGGGGCTCCTGGCTCGCACCGTGTCCTTCAGCGGGCACAGCTGGGGGGTGTCGGGCACCCCGTCCCTTCCCTTGCCCCCAGACCCACGTTCTCGCTCCAGGAGCTCCACACCCCACTCCCAATAGTGCTGGAGGATGGGGGGGTCCCCGCTCTCCGTCCTGCTTTGTCCCCATCCTCTGCCCACCCTCCCCGGGTGTCCCCCCCATCACCACCCGCCTCCCTCCGCCTCCCGTTGCCATGGTTTTTTCTTTTTCCCTTTGCCTCCCCCAGTGCTTCATGAACTCCATCCTGCAGTGCCTGAGCAACACCAGGGAGCTGCGGGATTACTGCCTGCAGAACCAGTACCTGCGGGACCTCAACAACAACAGCCGCATGCGCACCGCGCTCATGGCAGGTAACGGCACCCCCCCCCCTCCCGGCCGTGCACCCCCAGGTTTGGGGGGACACAGGGGACGGAGACATCCACGGGACACCCGTCCCCGTCCCCGTGGCGCTGAGCCCCGTCTCCGCACGCAGAATTCGCCAAGCTGATCCAGCTGCTCTGGACCTCGTCCCCCAACGACAGCGTGAGCCCCTCCGAGTTCAAGACGCAGATCCAGCGATACGCCCCCCGCTTCGTCGGCTACAAGTAGGGGCTGTGGGCGGCGGGGAGAGGGTGCCGAGCCCCCCGCCCAGCCCCTCACCGCCCGTGCCCCCCGTCTCGCAGCCAGCAGGATGCGCAGGAGTTCCTGAGGTTCCTCCTCGACGGGCTGCACGGCGAGGTGAACCGCGTGCTGGTGCGGCCGCGGGCCAGCGCCGACACCCTGGACCACCTCCCGTAAGTGAGCGCTGGGGCAGGGGGCCGGGGGCTGCCCGCGGGTGCCAGCAGCAGCGCTCAGCACCACTCTGCCTCTCCGCCTCGCAGCGACGACGAGAAGAGCCGCCAGATGTGGAGGAGGTACCAGGAGCGGGAGGACAGCCGGGTTAGCGGTGAGCAGGGCGCTGGGGAGAGGCGGGCAGGGATGGGTTGGGGGCTGGGGGTCTCGTCCTTCTTCATCCCGTCCTTCTTCGTCCCATCCTTCTTCGTCCCATCCTTCTTCGTCCCATCCTTCTTCGTCCCATCCTTCTTCGTCCCATCCTTCTTCGTCCCATCCTTCTTCGTCCCATCCTTCTTCGTCCCATCCTTCTTCGTCCCATCCTTCTTCGTCCCATCCTTCTTCGTCCCATCCTTCTTCGTCCCATCCTTCTTCGTCCCATCCTTCTTCGTCCCATCCTTCTTCGTCCCATCCTTCTTCGTCCCATCCTTCTTCGTCCCATCCTTCTTCGTCCCATCCTTCATCCCACCCCTCTTCATCCCACCCCTCTTCATCCCACCCCTCTTCATCCCACCTTTTTTCGTCCCGTCGCCCCCAGACCTCTTCGTCGGGCAGCTGAAGAGTTCCCTGACCTGCAGCGAGTGCGGCTACTGCTCCACAGCCTTCGACCCCTTCTGGGACCTCTCCCTGCCCATCCCCAAGGTGAGGGGTCCCCGCTGCCCCCCCAAGCCCCCCGCCCTGCATTCCCTGCCCCTGACCGCCCCCTGCTCCCGCAGAAAGGCTACGGCGAGGTGACGCTCATGGACTGCCTCCGGCTCTTCACCAAAGAGGACGTGCTGGATGGGGACGAGAAACCGGTACGGGGGCGTGGGGTGGGGGCACGGGGGGGCTTACGGGGGGCAGGCTGAGCCCTCACCCCGCTGCTCGTGTTGTTTGCTGCCCGCAGACGTGCTGTCGCTGCAAAGCCAGGACGAGGTGCACAAAGAAATTCAGCATCCAGAAGTTCCCCAAGATCCTGGTGCTTCGTATCCTTTGCGCCGCAGGCCCGGGGTGGGGGGATGCTGGTGGAGGGAGGGGGCTTTTTGGGGGGGCTCCCCTTTGGCTCCCCACCTCCTTAACGTGCCCCCCCCCAAGACCTGAAGCGCTTCTCGGAGGCCAGGATACGAGCGAGCAAGCTCACCACCTTCGTCAACTTCCAGCTGAAGGACCTGGACCTGCGGGAATTCGCCTCGCAGAGCTGCAGTGAGTGCCGGGGCCGTGCCCGGAGGGGTCCTTGGGAGGGGGCAGAGGTTTGGGGTGGGGGCCGCAGACCCCTGGGTGGGGGCAATCCCGCTGAGCACCGCCCTCGCCGCCCGCAGACCACGCCGTTTACAACCTCTACGCCGTCTCCAACCACTCGGGCACCACCATGGGGGGACACTACACCGCTTACTGCAAGAGCCCCGTCTCCGGCGAGTGGCACAGCTTCAACGACTCCCGGTGAGGCCCTGGGGGGGGGGACAACGGGGGGGAGCACTGCATGGGACCCCCCGCCGCTCATGGCACGTCTCCCGTCCCTGCAGCGTCACCCCGATGTCCTCCAGCCACGTCCGCAGCAGCGACGCCTACCTGCTGTTCTACGAGCTGGCCAGCCCGTCCTCCCGCATGTAGCCTCCCCGGGCATCCCCCCCGGAGCTGGACACCCCCCAGGATTTTGGCTTTTCGCCCCCCCCTGGGTGCAGCTTGGAGGCTTGGAGGGGCTGCAGCAGGAGGCAGCCAGGAGCAAACCCCCCCAGCTGCGGGCTGAGGGCAGGACCCAGGCAGCTCCGGCACCCTCCCGGCGGTTGGTTTTTACCTTGGGGTAGGTTTTTTTTCTTTTTTTTTTTCTTTTTTTTTGTCTTTTTTTGCTGTGTAATAAAAAGCACCGAGCGAGGGACTCGGCGGGCGTGGGGCCAGGAGCTGCGCTCCCGCGGGGAGCACCCGGCGCCGGGGACCCGCGGTGCCTCCAGCACCCCTCTTGGCACTGCTCGTCCGTCCCGGAGGATCCATGAGCTGCTCCAAACCTCCCGGCCAAGGACTCCAGCCCTCCGGTGGCCTCCAACCGTGCTCCACGAGCAGCCCGAGTTCAGGCCCCAACCGATGGACCCCGAGGGAGGAATTTGTCCGGAGCGGTCGGGACTTTTTGCAGCCGGGGGTGCTGCGGGTGGGTGTTCACCTGCCTCCTCATACGACGGTGCCTTAAACCATTCGGGGGGCGCCGGGGTGGCACGGGGGCGTCCGTCCTGCGGGGGGGGGGGGGGGGACAGCAGCTCCCCAGGACCGTCTGCAACCGGGGCTTTCTTCCCCCCGAAACCAGGAGCCCCCCCGGGGATGCTCGTCCCCCCGCTCTGGCCCCGCTGCTCCGTCCTCCGGCTAGCGAACGCCAGTGGCCTTTTTTAGCCTTTTCTCTAATTTATTCTCCCCCCCCATCCCGCCCTGCCCGAGGTCCCAAGCTGGGGCAGCGCTGCTGCTGGGCAGGTGGCTCGTTTACTGTGTAAGCAAGATGGGCAGGATGTGTCTCGTACAAGGGAGACTCGTGCAGGAATAAATTGCAGCTGGAACGGAGCGTCGTGTGCGTGTGCTTGGCTCTGCGCCACCAGGAGAGGGACGGGAGCAGCAGGGAAACTGAGGCAGGATGAGGAGCAACCATGAGCCAGCACCCCACGGGGACACAAGGGGAGGTGGTGGCCCCTGGTTCCTGGGGCAGGGGGAGCCTTTCCTTCTCCTCCAGTCGTCCAGCACCCGCGCTCTGCCCCCAAAGCCGCTGAACAAAGGCCCCTTTCTGCCCGGCTCAGGCACGGGGCCGGCACCCGGGCATTAAGGGGCAGCGGGAACGGGGGTGCTGGGGCTCAGACATCCAGCACAAGGAGACGTGGGGGCAGGAGGGAGGTGCTCAGCCCGGGCTCCCCATCACAGCCCCTTTGGGGACACCTGGGGGCACCAGGAAAACCAAGCAGCGCCTCCGTGCACCCCAAAACAGGCTCCCTAAAGGCGGTGGGACGGGCTCCCAGCTCCGGAGCGAGCACACTTTCCCCTTTAAGATGCTGGATCTCCGTGCCAGGGCCTGACCTCGGCATCCTCAGCTGAGCTGGATTAACGGGGCAGGGGGAAGGGGCCGGCGGAGGGGACGGGGCCGCCCAGGGCTCCCCGCACACGGTTTTGGGGTCTCCACGGGGTGCAGCTGGTGCAGGCTGCCCGGTGTGTGCCATGGGGACAGGCGGGGAGGTGCGGGTGGCACAACGGGTGGCCGTGCCCGGGGACATGGCACACCAGGGAGGATTTTAACTGTGCTGGGAACCGCCTGCTGCCATGAAGGACTTCACCGAAATCACGCTTTGCCCCGAGGCTCTGGACCACAGCAAGGTAGGGCCAGGGTGGGGGAGCTGCCCGATGGGTCCCCCACGGCCACCTGCGTGTCCCCACAACGCCACCCCTGCGGTGCCGCCCGCCTTTTGTGCAGACCGAGTTCTGCAACCCCGTCTTCGAGGGCGAGGAGCCCCCGGAAACGTCCCCAGACAAGGACAGGATCAGCCCCGCGTCGCCCCGGGATGTCCTCGGTACCTGCCTGGGGTTTGTACGCGCGCCCGTGTCCACGGGGCCACCGGGAGCACCTGTGGGGAGCTCATCACTGGGTTGTGGGGCTGCTTGGGGGTCCCAGGGGGGACAAGAGGGTCCCAGGGGGGACAAGAGGGTCCCAAGGGGGACAAGAGGCTGGGCTCGGCCAGCCAGGCAGGGGGGTGGCAGGGTGGGGGCATGGCAGCACCCTGCTCTGCCCGCTCTCCTCGCCCTCCCGCAGGCCGGCAGCTGTGGGGCCAGGCGGGCTGGTGGTACCGGGCCGACTGCAGGTTCACCTGGCTCTGCGTGGCCCTGATGAGCGCCATCCTCCTCTTCCTCATCGCCCTCCTGCTGGCCATCGTCATCCACCGTGAGTGCCGGGCCGGGGGGGGGGCGTGCCGTGTCCATGGGGCTGGGGACACGGAGCTGGCTCCGAGGGGGCTCGGGGCACGGTGAGGACACCCGTCCTGCTCTGCACCTCCCCGGGAAGGGGGGTCCCCACGTGCAGGACCGGAGAGGGTCTCACTGGGACGTGGGGAGGCCAGCAGTGTGGGACCTGACACGTGGGGCTGGGTGGGCTTCCCGAGCCCCCTCCCCACCCTGCAGCAATTCTTCCCCTGGGCGCAGAGCTCAGGTCCCCACAGCCACCCAGCTCCCCCGCCGCAGCCCTGCCCGCCCGTGGCACCGCCACCACCACCGCAGCACCCACCCCAAGACCCCCCCCGGACCCCCAAACAGCCGCCACCCCAACCTGGAGCCAGCTGCCTACAGCCAGCACGCCGCCACCGGGTAAGTCCCGTGCACGCCGGCACGGCGATGTCCCGTGGCGCCGGCTCACCGCCGTGCCGTTTGTCCCCGCGCAGCCTGCGGTGGGACCCTGCGGGGCCCCGAGGGCTCCTTCAGCTCCCCCAACCACCCCGGCCCCTACCCGCCCCACGCGCTCTGCGTCTGGCGCATCGAGGTGGCCGCCGGCCTCGCCATCCAGCTGCGGATGGAGGCGTTCAGCGTGGAGGGCACCGCGTCCTGCCTCTTCGACCGCCTGGAGCTCTACGAGGAGCAAGGGGCCGGCGGCACGGATCCTGCCCCAGCCCGGGGGGGCACCACCAGGTAGGACGCGGGAAGGGGTTCGGCATCCCCCTGGGGGGGGGGGGGGGGCGAGCGGTGCCACCGCCGGCTGCTGCCCCCAGGTTCTGCGGCAACGTGGTGCCCCCGACCTTCAACACCAACTCCAACCTCCTGCGCGTCACCTTCGTCTCCGACGGCAGCGTGGGCGCCCCGGGCTTCAGCGCCCGCTACCGTGCCGTGGCCCCCAATGAGAGTGAGCACCCCCCCAGTGTGGGATCGCCCCCCAAAACCCCCGGGGGGGCTGGGGCAGGGGGTGCGCAGGGCACCGCCACCAGACACCCGCCTCCCGTGCCGCAGAGAGCTGCGCCTGGGACGAGCACTTGTGCGACCGGGGGCTCTGCATCCACCTGGGCTTCATCTGCGACGGCTTCCACGACTGCGAGGACCGCAGCGACGAGGCCAACTGCAGCCTGAAGCACAAAGGTGGGCCGGCAGCATGCAGCCCCCTCCGCAGCACCGGGGGGGTTTGAGATGGGGTGGAGGGAGAGGGGACGGGGGTACAGCCACACGGTGTGTGTGTCCCCAGAGTGCGGGGGCCCGCTGACAGCCCTGGAGGGGCATTTCTCCACCCCGAGCCATCCCCAGCCCTACCCGCACCAGCAGGTGAGAGGACGGGTGGTGGTGGGAGGAGGAGCAGGAGGAGGGCAGGCGGGGAGGAAGGCTTCCTCCCGTCGGGGAGAGCGGGTGCCCCTGCCCGGCTTCACGGTGTCCCCGGCTGCCCCGGTAGCTGTGCCTCTGGCAGATCTCGGTGCCCGTGGGCCACGTCGTCGACCTGCGCTTCCACAACTTCAGCCTGGAGCCGCACGAGGACTGCAGCTTCGACTTCGTGGAGGTGCACGACAGCGCCGGCACCGGGGCCGCCAGCCTCATGGGCAGGTACCCCGACGGATCCACCTCCCGCGGCTCAGCCGGGGAAACCGAGGCACGGGGAGGGCTGGCAAAGACGGGCTGATAGCGAACAGGGTTTGGGGATGTGCTGGCTGGCCCCGCCGCCCCTCTGACCCCATCCTTTGCCCCGTGGCCCTGCAGGTTCTGCGGCCACCAGCTGCCACCCGCCCTGACCTCCTCGTGCCACGTCATGACCGTGCTCTTCGTGGCGGACGAGGGAGTAGCAGACGACGGGTTCTTCGCCACCTACCAGGCCCGCAATGCCACGGAGAGTAGGTGGCACGGCACGGGGCAGGCTGGGCGCTCTGTCCTCGGCGGGGTTTCAAGGCCAAGGCTGAACAAAGCCAGGGCTTTCGCCCCACAGCTGGCCCTCCTCGGGGCAGAGCTTGGGCTGCAGGTCCCTCGGGGCCCTTTCCCACCTGTATTACCCCAAAAAAATATTGATCCTGACCACGGGGACAGGGCCTGGAGGGGCTGCAGACAGGCAGGAGCCGTCACCCGCGGGCTGCCCCCAGATAACCCGGGGAATTCGGGATCCCCCTAAGCTGGCCCAGAGGTGGCCACCCTCAGCCCACGGCTACCAGGTGGCAGCCACTCATCTGCACGTCCCCTGCCGGTGACCGAGGGCAGAGACAGCAGCAGGCACGGGACCTGGCTGACTCCCAGCAGGGGTGGCAGCCAGAATCGTGCCCACGCCCTGTCCCCCTGTCCCCCTGCCCCGCAGAGACCTGCAGCCCCGCCGAGTTCTCCTGCGGCAACGGCGAGTGCCGGGCGCTGGAGTCGGTGTGTGACGGCTGGCACGACTGCCCCGACGGCACCGACGAGCTCAACTGCACTGGGGTGTCCTACCCAGCCTTCGGTGAGTGCCGTCCACGGGGATTTCACCCCGCTCCCCCTAAACCCACGGCCAGGGGACCCCCTGGTAGCAGTCCCCCCCACCGGTGCCGCCGCAAGCAGCGCAGCACCTCTCCCCGTGGCAGGCTCTGTCTGCGAGCCCGTGGAGGTGGAGATGTGCCTGGGGCTGGGCTACAACGCCACCTCCTTCCCCAACATCTGGCTGGCCATCCCGGACCAGGAGGGAGCCGCCGAGGTGCTGCAGGACTACCAGGTGAGCTGAAGGGGCTGGGGACGGGTGCCCTGCCCCGTGCCATGCTCGTCTGCCCCGTGCCACGCTCACCGCCGTCGTCCCGCAGACACTGATGGAGCTGGCCTGCTACCAGCACCTCCGGCTCCTCATCTGCAGCCTCTTCGTGCCCAAATGCACCCCGGACGGGGGCGTCCTGCAGCCCTGCCGTGCCGTCTGCCTGGCCGCCGAGCTGCGCTGCCAGCAGTCCCTCGGGCTCCTCGGCATCCTCTGGCCCATCAACTGCAACATCCTGCCCGACTCCAACGACCCCGTGGAGTGCTTCCAGCCCTGAGCCCGCACCGCCAGAGGAGCGGCAGCACACCCAGAGCCCCCTCCTGCCCCAAACCTCCCTCCCACCCTCCTGTCGTTGCAAATGCCCAGCTGCAAGGTGTCTTTCTCTGGGGCCAGGGCATCCTCTTGGCGCTCACTGCCCCAATGCCGTGGGATTTCCCGCAGGACTGAGTCCCTGGAGAGGGGCTGCCCCTTCCCAGCCTTGCTGCAGGGAAAGATTTGCTGGGGGGAGGGTCTGTGCCCATGGGTTGGAGCTGCGCCCGTGGGTGTCTCAGCATCTCCAGGCTCTGCCCAGCCTCTCCTGCAGCCCTCAGGCAGCTGCTAGCCCGGCAGTGGATGGGTTAATGCCCCCCAAACGGAGGGTCCCCGTGTCCCCCAGCCCCCGGAGCCGGCAGAATAAACAGCGTGAGCTGCTGAGGAACCCGATGGAGCAGGGGGGGCGTTTGGGGAGGTCCTGCCAGATCCCCCTGGGGAAACCGAGGCGTGGGCCACGGGAGGGCAGCCAGGGCAGGAGGGGGTCCAGGCAGGAATAACGGGGTGCAGGGGAGGCTGCCCCTGCTGCAGGGGGACAGGGGCTGCTCGTGTGCCCTCCGTGGGCTGGGGGTTTATGGGGGGAGAGGCGATGGGTGGGTCTCGGAGGGGGTCTCGTGCTGGCAGCCCCGCGGTGCGGCAGGGAGCTCCTGCTCCAGCCAGGGCTGTGGCCCTGCTGGCCGTGCTGGCCCCAGGCCACCCCGCTGGCCACACGCCCGGCACCGCCCCGTGGCCACAAACCAGCTGCCAGCTAGCCAAAAACAACAGCCCCGTCACACCTGGGGGGGGGGCAAGGTGCCAGGCGGCCCCCTGCCAGCACCCAGCCCTGGGCACCGGGGCCAGGAGGGTTCAGCCCGCAGTGTCACCCACCCTGCTGTGCCCGCTGGTGTCCCCTGGGTGCTCCCAGTGCTGGAGCGGGTTAAAGGCAGCCGGGGGGCTCCCCAAAAAGCCTGGCACAGTCCCAGCACCGCTGCGTGCCCGCAGTCCCCTGGCAATCCCTGCCTGCTGGCACGGCCACCGCCTGCACCTGCCTGGCGCATCCCTGCCCGCTCAGCCCCTCGCTGCCCTGCGCCCCCCCAGACGGCTCCTACAGCACCCATGGGTGCCCCTGGGGTGGCACTGCCAACTTGTGTGTGCCCTGATGCCCCCCTTCGCTTTGTCCCTGCTGCCAGCCGGGGCACCGAGGGCTCCACCTCCCTCCTCCAAGCCTGCCCGCCCTCGCCGGGCTCCCCTCGCCTGCCCTTTCTCCTGTTCCGCTTTCCCTCAGCCGCTTTCTCCCGTCTCCCTCCCTCCATCCCGCTGCCCGGGTGCCTCCAGCAGAGGTGGTTTTCGCCCCGCGCCTCTCCTCCCCCTGCCCGGCCGTTTGTCTCGCCTCTCCCTTCCCCCTGCTCACCGCGCTTCCGACACCGTGGGGATTCTTTTTTCTTTTTTTCCCCTTGTCTTGTAGCTTTTGGCTCCCGGGGCCCGTGATTTCCTTTGGAGTTTGGGAGGAGAGACGTGGGGAGGAGGGGGGGGGGGGGGGGAGAGGCTGCCTCTCCTAGGGCCTTCGTCAGAGCGAAGAGCTCAGGAAGAGCCGCAGCCCGTCCGAGCCACAGCGCAGGAGCCGCGGCACCGCGGTGAGTGGGGACCCTCGGGGGTCCCAGCTCTGGCACCGGGACAGAGGAGAGCCACTTTCCTCCTCCTTTTTTCCTCCTCATTGCAGCCGTCGCGTTCAACAGGGGGAAGAGAAGCGGCTCTGCCAGGGCAAGGCCACGGGGAGAGAGGGCCAACGCTGGCCGCGGGGCTGTGCCGGTAGCCAAAAAAAAAAGGGCTGGGGGCAGCGGGGTGGTCCCGGCCCCAGGGTGGTCCCAGCAGCAGGGTGGTCCCGACACGGCCCCGTAAAGCCGGGGATGCTGCAGCCCCAGCCGGCCGTGCCGCGGGGAGCCAGCCGGGAGCGGAGCGGAGCCGCCGGCCGCGGGGATGCTGCCAAGGGCAGGGCCGCGACGCAGCCCCGAGCTCCCCGAGCTCCCCGAGCTGCCGCCCCCGCCACGCACGGCCAGAGCCGTCGTCCTCCTGCTGCAGCACCCCGCCGGCACCCCAAATCTGGGCACGAAGCTGGCACGGCCGCTCAGTGCCCACGCACGGAACTGGCGCCTCCTGCGGGTGTCCCCCGGGTCCACCCCCCCCACCCCGTGCCACCCGCTGGCCACGGCACCCCCGGGAGTTTTGGCTTGCGGGTGGGCAACGGGGATGCTGCGGCAGGTGCAGCCAGCCCTGAGCACTTGCCGAAATGGTGAGGGGGGGAAAAAAGGGGGGGGCAGCTGCAGGGTGGTGGTTGCCTGCCCGGTTTCGAGCCCTGCGCACCGGGGTCCGCGGAGCCTTTACGCCTCTCTGCCCCCTTCCAGCCCCCGCACGGCAGACGAGATGAAGCTGCTCCTCCTCCTCTTCCTCCTCGGGCTCCTCGGCAGCTCCGTGCAGATCGAAGACAACAAGATCCCCAGGCTGTGCTCGGGGCAGCCGGGCATCCCGGGGACCCCGGGTTTGCACGGGGGCCAGGGTCTGCCAGGCAGAGACGGACGAGACGGCCGGGACGGGGCCATGGGGATGCCGGGGGAGAAGGGCGAGATGGGCCCACCTGGTAAGGAAGGAGACGTCCCACCAGGGGGGACCCTCTCTACATTGCCAAACGGGGAGCAAATCCCCTAAAAGAGCCCCTTTTTTGCCACCGCCACCCCCCCTCTGGTCCTGCCTGCAGGACCCGGTGCTCCGGCAGGAGTCAGCAGCTCCGCACTGCTGGCACTGCCGCATTTCCCCCGTCCCCATCCCTCCCTTCCTCCTCCCTCTTCGGGAACCCAAGTGCGGGTGCCTCATCCATTCCCTGGCTCCTGGGGGAGGTTCTCCCACCCTCTCGGGGGGTCTCTTCGGCTCCCCATTTAACCCACACCCCGTATCCCCACGCAGAGCCCTGCCCACGGTGCGCACCCACCACCCCATACCCACACGACGCCGAAACCCCGGTGGGCTGGGGCTGGGCTGGGGGAGCTGTGACGGTGCCCCGGAGCTGACACCGTCCCCATCCCCTATCCCAGGAGCTCCGGGTCCCCGCGGGGAGGCGGGCAGCCCCGGCGTGGACGGCGTGCACGGCGAGAAGGGGGCGCAGGGCGAGTGCGCGGTGGCCCCCCGCTCGGCGTTCAGCGCCAAGCGCTCGGAGGCGCGCAGCCCACCGCTGGCCGACCAGCCCATCCGCTTCGACGTGGTGCTGGTCAACGAGCAGGGCCACTACGACCCGGCCACGGGCAAGTTCACCTGCGAGGTGCCCGGCCTCTACTACTTCGCCGTCCACGCCACCGTGTACCGCGCCAGCCTGCAGTTCGACCTCATGAAGAACGGGCAGTCCGTCGCCTCCTTCTTCCAGTACTACGGGAACTGGCCCAAGCCCACCTCGCTCTCGGGGGGCGCCCTGGTCCGCCTGGAGCCCGAGGACGAGGTGTGGGTGCAGGTGGGCGTCGGGGACTACATCGGCTTCTACGCCAGCGTCAAGACGGACAGCACCTTCACCGGCTTCCTCGTCTACTCCTACTGGCACAACTCTGCCGTCTTCGCCTGAGCTCGGGGACGGGGATGGGGACAGGGGGTGCGCGCCCCTTCCCCTGCCGTGGGCACCCCCGGGGGGGAGGTGGCAGGGTCCGGCCAAAGGGGAGCTGGGACGCTCAGCATCCTCACCCTGCTCCGCTGCATCGCCTTGAATTGGTCAGGATGCGGCCCCTGGTAGCGCCGTGCAGGATTTAAGCATTTTCCCGGGCACCCAGCTCCAGGGCACGACGCACGAGCTGCAAAAAAAGAAAAAAAAAAGCGTGCCCTGCGTTTCCTACCATCGCCCCCTCGGCACGCAGCACCCCCCCGGGGCTGGGCTCAGCACCCCGGCCCCCTGCTGCCAGCTTCTCCCTGCGTGCAGGGCGAGCCTGGGCTGCCTGGCCGCTGGCACGGCGAGGGGCCCATCCTGCCACGGCCCTGCCTTGCCCCAGGGGTGGCAGCACCCTGCCTGTCACCCCGGTCCCCTGCCCGTCACCCCAGGTCCCCTGCCCGTCACCCCAGGTCCCCTGCCCTTCTCCGGCCGCCCCTCTCCTCCTTCCCCCGCAATAAAAGGCTCCTCGTCCCTGCCTGTGCCTGCTGCATCCCTGCCTCGGGGGCTGCCTTGGGGGGGGGCTTGGGACCCCTCCGGGGGGGGCTGCAGGGGGCTGCGGGTGGTGCTGAGCCCCTCGCAGGGGCCCAGGAGGGGCGCAGAGCCGGCGGGGAGCCGCTAGGTGGAGGCATCGGCGCCGCTTTGCGCCCTGCGCTCCCTCCGTGCGCCCTTGCCCTGGTCGTGGGGAGGGGACCTGGGGGGGGCGCATTTCCCAGGCAGCCCCCCCCGGGTCCCGGCTGCCCGTGGGTCGGAGGAGAAGCCCACCCTGCCCCCGGTGCCTCGGGGGGGTGGAGGTCGGGGGGCGCGTTGTGGACACCCCCCCGTCCCACCCTCCAAGCCGGGATGCAGTGGGAGCGCGGTGACCCGGCGCCGGGAGGGGACCCTATTTTTAGCCGGGGAGCCAAGGGCTTCCTCATTCCTGCCCGAAATCGGTCCCGCGGGGATGGGGGCGAGCCAGGGAGGGGGCTTCTGGAGCGGGGGGGGCGACTCCTTCACCCAGCGGGACGAGCAAACCCACGGCCCTACAGAGCTGGGGGGCACGCGGGGATATGGGGTCGGGGGCACCTCGCCCCGCGTCCCACCTGGGGGTCGCACCCCCGGTGGTGCCCGGGGTGTCCCCACCCCACGAGGGCTTGCGGAGGCACTGGGGCCGGGGCTGAAGGCTCCATGGCCGCCCTGCAGCTCCCCGTCCGGCCCCGGAGCAGGACTGGGTTGCGGCGGAAGCGTCTGTTTGGGTTGAAGTTGGCCTTTTCTGTAAGCGGAGCCGCTCGGGGATAAACAGGGCGGCTCGCTGGTCGGAACTGCCTATTCTGGGAGGAGGAAGATGATTTTTTCCTTGGGACCAGGCCAGGGGAGGTTGGGGGGGGGGGGGGGGGGCTGGGAGCATCCTCTGGGCCCCATCGTGATGGGGGGAGCACTGAGCACCACGCTGAGCGCGGCGGCTTCTGGGCTCTGCTCCCCTGGAGATGCTCTCGATCTGCTGGGAGCTTTGTGGGGTCGGGGGGGGACCCCTGGAAACCCCCCCAAGGAACACAAGGGTGGTGGAGAGGAGGATAAGGGAAGGATTGGGATTAGGGGAGGGGAGACACAGGAGGCCCTGATTTCTGGCAGCTCCTAACGAGCACCCCCAGCTGCCCCCGAGCAAGGAGCGGTCGGAGCCCTGGTCCCAGCTGAGCCCGGGCTGGGGAGGGACCACCACCCCTTTGGCCAGGGCGAGGGTAAACCCTATATAAGAGCCGGGCTGAGCACGCAGGTCCTGCAGTGCAGCTGGCAGAGGCAGCGGTTTGTGCAGAAATGTTTATTTAAAAATAAATAAGGAAAAAAAAAAAAAAAAGTGCTGGCAGCTCTTCCCGGAGCGGCTCCTCAGCTGTGGCGGTGGCACGCCAAGGTCAGGGTCCCCAGCAGGTGCTGGAGCAGCTCTTCCTGCGGTGCTGGGGGGGCTCAGAGCTAGCAGGAGCCCCCCAAATCTCAGCCTGAGAGGGGTGTGCGAGGAAGAGGCTAAGAGGATCACCTCCGAGACCCCGCAGTGACCAGATCCCAAATCCTCACCTGCGGAGAGGGGAAATGCCCCCGATGGCAAAGGCTGCGCTGGTGCCTCCTGGGACCGGGTAAGGAGAGCTTCAAGCTGGGAAAATGGGGGGATAAACCTCAATCGGGTGGGGTGTGGTGGGCCAGCAAAGCTTTTTGGGGGGATTTGGGACCGTAGGGACAAAGCAGGGCTGAGGGGGGGCCTGCAGCACGCAGGTAAGGGGCTTCCTGCACCGGGGTCGTGGGTGAGCTCTTGTGGCTGTGCTGGGAAATAGGCGCACGTGGGGGCATCAGGAGTCCCTCTGCAGCGGTGTGGGGCCAACTGGGGGGAATCTGGGGGCTCTGTGCCCCTCCAAGGGGCTGCAGTCGTGTTGGGATGGGGCAGCCAGGAGTTGCCTGGCCAGGGCCGCCCGCCTTCCTCATGTGTCTGGGCTCTGGTGCTTTTGGGAACTGGAGCCGCCTCGATGTGTGGGTGCTGGGGAGCGCTGCCAGCGGGCTGAAGGGGCTGAGGAGCGGCGCTCCGATGCCTCGCAGACCCCAATGGATGGGTCAGAGGAGCTCAGGATCCCAAGAGAATGGCACAAGACCAAAGCAGGACCCCAAGCACGGACTCAGAAGAGCAGACACCGGGCTCTTCGGTGATCCCATTGGGAGAACCCCGTGTCCTGGGGAGAAGAGAGGTCCGAGAGGACTGAAACCACCTCCTCCAGGCTCAGGTGGCCCACCCTGAGGAGATGGAAACCCAAAGGGGCGGCAGGAGGCCTCCACCCGCGGCCACATCCCCGACCCAGCTGGACGCGGTGCTGCGCAGCCTGCTCTGCTCTGCTTCCCCGCGCCGAGCCCCTGACGAGGGAGCGAAGCTGGTGCCGGGGAGCAGCCCAAAGCCCCCCCGTGGTTCTGCTGCTGATCCTCACCTGCTCCCTCCCCGCCGGCCCGGGGTCTTTATCTGTGCCTGCCTGCCGTGCCAGCTCCCCGCTGTCACACGGGCTGCGGCCGCTGTCCCTGGGCTGGCAGCTCATTAGGGCCGGGGCGCCGCAGCTGCGCTGACAAAGGGATGCCGGGGATTTTCCCCAAAGCCTGGGGGGCTTCATTTCCAGCAAGCTGTCAGCCTCCCCCCCCCACACACACACACACCCAGCGCTCATGAATGTAACCCAGCAGCTCCTCCTGCCTCAGGGTCTGTGTGCTGTGACGGGCTGAAACCATCCCTCCCTCCAGGTGCGAGGCTCCGGAGCAGGGAACGTCCCCAGAAACCCCAAATTTTGTGCCCTGGACGGGTCTGTGAGCATGGCAGCTGCCGGGCAGCCAGGCCCGGTGCCAGCTCCCCGGTGCCACGGCAGTCTCCGGACGCTGCGGCTGCCCGTGGCTGGGAGGTGGTTGCATTTCCCTCCGGTAATTGCTCACCGCTCGGCCTGAGAGCGAGCCAAGTGCATGCGGGACGGCTCCCGGGGGAAGGCTGTGTCCTTCATGTCCTGTCCTCGCTCGGCAGCACGGCCGCAGCGGGCTGGGGTGGCCGCAGAGCCTCTGAGTCCCCTGTTTCGGGTGGGCTGGGACAGCCTGTCCTTGCTGGGGGCGTCTCCTGCCGGGTCCCATCCTGGTCCCCAGCATCTCTGGGGCAGGCTGAGGGTGCCTCAGTTTCCCCTGGTGCCATCCACCCGCGGCCAGACCCCTGCAGGGCTCGGCAGCCCCGTGCTGGTGCTGAGCCTGGCTGGGCTGCGCTCCTGCAGCCTCCCCGCAGTCCCCCTCCGTGACTTTGAGCCAGGACATGAGAGCCTCACGATTAAAATCGGCTCGCCTGCCAGCGTGGCCCTGCCAAGGCAGGTGAGTTCAAGGCGAGGCGAGCCAGAACTCCCAGGGTCTCTGCCCATCGGGGCCCTGAAACGCTTCCCGAGCAATTTGCGAGGATCCTGGAGAAGCCGAGGGTGCTTAAGAGCAGACAGCGGCCTGCCAAGAGCTCAGCTCGTGGCCAGGGAACAGCTCGTTACGCAGCAAATCCATCTGCTCACCAGGAGCCCGCCGCGGCTGAGCCTGCCACAGCCTTCCTGCGAGGCAAGGCTGCCCCTGCGCCGCCTGCTGCATCCGTCCCGGGGGAGCCGGGCTCCACGGCAGCCTCCATCGCGAGCAGCGGGACGTGGATGTGCCAAGGGCACAGGGGAGCAGGGATTATACATCCCGATAAGCGGTCCTGCCAGGGATTATACATCCTCATCATCCTGAGGAGTGGTCCTGCCAGGCTGGGAGGGCTCAGCCCTGCTGCTCCAGCTCTGGAGAAGCCGAGTACGCGTCCCTGCGGCCTGGCAGGGAGAGGAACTGCTCCTGGAAAGAAAAGCTGAGAGCAGGAGCCTCTGCGAGCAGCCCTGGCTTCTCTCCTCCTCGCTCAACAGCTCCTGGTGACTCCCCAAAACCCCACGTGTGCTGTGTCTTCAGCTGTGGATTCAGCTCCTGCTTTTCTGGGCGCAGGCAAGTACCCCTGAGCCTGCTGGGGTCAGGGACAGGCTTCCCCTGACCCCAGGGTGAATGCAGAGCCCCCCAGGGAAACCCTTCCCAAGGACGAGGCAGCAGGCAGCTCTTGCTAAAGGAGACTTTAATCCGCTCAGTATCTAGCTCGTAGTGCAAACAGTTAAACTTAAGGCAAAGCTTTCTCTCTTCTTATAAACAGGCAGCAAACAAAAAGGACCGAAAATAACAAGCGTGACTGCTATAATAATAATAAAAAATAAAGTTTGCAGGGAGGAACTGCAGTCCTGGGAAGGCGCCCTTCCTTCCCTGAACGTTGTAGGAAACGGTGCACCCCAAGATCCAGGGGCTGGCCCCAAAGTTCTGCTGCTGCTGGGAGCGTGGCCAGCGCTCCTGTGCCTCCGGAGCTGCGCAGGGAAGGGGCTGGGAGCTGCTGGGGGTGGTGAACGCCTGCAGGGTGCTGTGTGTCTGGGGAGGGCTCGGGCACGGAGCTCTGCAGCCCCCCAAAACGAGGTGGATGTGTCCAGGGAGCCCCCAGCAAACCCAAACAGCCCCGCAGTGCCTCCCGGAGCTGCTCTCAGGCACGACTGCATCCCGCCACAGCTCAGGTTTGCAGCGCAGAGGCGTCTCCCAGCCCGGCCCCTCCGCTGCCTCTGTTTTGGCTAAAATCGCCGATCGATTATTTGTTAGCAGGAGGATGGAGCAGACCACGCCAGCCGCCCTCAGGCTCCTGGCTCGCAGTCGAGGAGTCGAGGCTCCTTCCAATCTGGCTCCTGCCAAAATTGGCTCTGGCGCGCGGCTGACCCCAGGCAAGCAGCTGGAAAAGGAAAAGCTTTTCGGCGCGAGGCTCTCTTGCAGCCCAGCAATTCCTTGGAATGGTGCTGGCTGGCCGAGCTGGGATGAGGCACCTCAGCCCTCCCCAGCGAGGTGTGGATGGCCCCGTGAGACTTCGCGGGCCCCTCTGTAACAAAACAAGCTGCGTTTCACATTTCAGACAGGCAGCAAGACAAAACAGAAGCGTAACCCGCCCTAATCAGATCTAGCTGTGGTCCTGGTACCGCTCCGCGCACGTGGCTGTAGGTCCGCAGCGCTTGTGCCTGGTGCTGGAATGTCTCGGGGGGCTTACAGAGGATTTGGGAGCCCCCTTCCCTCCCAAAGTCACCCCCTGGGAAGAGGCAAGCGCACCCAGCTCTGGGCACTGGGAGCCTGGAGGCAGGTGTGTTATCTGTGTTATCTAGCCAGGAAAGCTGGAGCGTGCTTGCCTAGAGCCTTGCACAAGGGGCACGTTGTTCCCTGCGCTGGGAGCTGCCACGCTTTAGTGGCAGAAGGAAGAAACAGCTGTAAATGCAGTCTGCCAGGTAGTTTTTTGGCCAAATCTCAATAGAAAAAAAGAACAACAACAACAACAACAAAAAAATTCCCTTGCCTTGCACTAGTCCCAGTGATTCCCAGGAGGGCTGAGCCTTTACCCTTTCCATCAGCTTTGGCTAGGAGGGACCAGAGCATCTTTTTGTGCTCTGCTTTGGATCTTGGACCGCTGCAGGCTCAGGCAACGGGCCCTGAAACAGCAAAAGTTGTCAACGACAAAAAAAACCCCTCTCTTAGTTTGCTGCAGAGATCACCTAGTGCGCTTGCTAGCACAACTACAACCTAGTCACGTACTAAACGTGGGTGACAGACGCCCCTGACAGCCTCCTGCTTTTCAACACCCCCTTAGTTCTTTGGAAACTGCTCGGGGCAGCCCTGGGAAGAGCCCTCCTGCGTCTGGGCAAGAGGCAGAGCCAGGGGTGCCCTTGACCTCCTGGGAAAACAACCCACACCACCCTCCCCTGGCGTTCACAAGTACACGTTGAGTGTCTGGAGGATCATCTGGCGGCACAGCGGGCAGTTGCGCTGGTAGATGGCCTGCTGCAGGAGGACTTCTGTGCACTCCTGGCACAGGCACAGGTGCCTGCAGGGCAGGAGCAGCACCGTCTTTGTTTGGTCTTGACAGATGACGCATTTCTTACGTTCCTCTTGTTCTTTCAGGAGCATCCAGGGGTCGTCGTCCGGAGCGCCGTCCCCAGCTGCCACGTTCAGCTGCTCTCTCCTCGGAGCTTTCCCCTGGGAGGTGCTGGGCTCCTCTCTGGGTGGCTGGAGACGTTGCCCCGCCGCAGAGCTTCGACCCAAAGCCGGGCGCGCTTGTGGGACCTGCTCCACGTCCGGCTGCTCCTCCTGCCCGGCCACGGCCAGCATCAACCTGCCCAGCGCCGCCGGTCTCGGTGGGGGCACGGCCGCCCCTCGCCGCTCGCTGTCCCGGTTCGTCGTTCTCCCTCCTCGGCTCCAGTTGGTGACCTGCAGGCTCCAGTCCACCATCCTGCGCCAGGCCTGGGAGGTGAGGGCCATGCCCAGCATCAGCACCGCCACCTGGTAGAGCCTCCACGCCTCCCGCTGCAGGCGGCGGTAGGCGGGCAGCGCGTGGAAGTGGCCCGTCAGCACCCACAGCACGCCGGGGTTGAAGACGACGGCGCCGACGCCGATGATAGCGAGGAGCAGCCCCAAGCCGTAAACGTTGACGAAAAACACGCCGACCAGCAGCTCGGCGAAGGAGGCCAGCATCTCGCAGGCCAGCTGGCAGGGCGACCAGAGGAGGATGGAGAGCGCGATGGCGCTGCTGGAGACGTGCGCCAGGCAGGCGGCCAGCAGCTCGGCGAGGCGCAGCGCGGGGCTGACGACGGCGTCCCAGAGGGCCAGCAGCAGGGCGACGAGGCTCTGCGCGCCCAGCAGCCCCATGTTCACCGCGCTGTTGACCAGGTAGGCCAGCAGGCTCCCCGCGATGGCCGCCCCCTCGCACGCCTGCCTCAGCGCCGCCTGCCCCGAGCCCAGCAGCCCCACGACGCCCTGCCTCAGCGCCTCCCTGCCCCGCAGCGCCAGCAGCTGCCCCAGCGCCTTCGCCCCCTCCATGGCTGCCCAGCACCCCCTCAGCACCCCCGCGGCCGCCTGGGCCAAGCCGCCCGCCGCCAGCAGCAGCCCGTGCCAGCAGGCTGCGGGCAAGCTGGCGATGGCGGCCAGTAGCCAGAGCAGCGCGGCGAGCAGCGAGGAGACGAGGAAGAAGTTGAGGTCGAGCAGCAGCAGCAGCACGTCGACGGCCAGGCGCAGGCCGCGCAGCAGCAGCAGCAGCGCCATGGTCGCTAAGGGCCGCGCCTCAGCGGGACGGGGGCGCCGCCATCTTGTTGTAGGAACCGCCGCCGGGCCCCCCGGTGCTGGGCGCCGCCATCTTGTTGCCGGCGCCGCCGCGGGGTCTCTCGCCTATGGGCGCCGCCATCTTGTCGCCCGCGCCGCCGCCGGGCCCCCCGGTGCTGGGCGCCGCCATCTTCTCGCGCTGCCGGCCAATGGGAGGGGAGGGAGGGGCTCGGCTCGCCTCCCATTGGGCGGTTCGTGGGACGCGGAGAGGGGGGAGGCGGCTACGATTGGATGGCGGCGGCGGTTGGGCACCTCCCATTGGGGGGGATTTAAAGGGGCAACGGCGGTTAAAGCGGGCAGGCCGTGGGGCCACCCATTGGTGTGATGAGCGCGGCGGTCTCAGCCCTGGCACCCGGTGGCGGTGCCCGGGGCGGGGCCGGGCATGGCCGCACCGCTCCCTCCGCACCCAAGGGTCCCCTGCAGGGCTCCCAGAGTAACCTCAAGGCCATGGGGCTGGGCCCAAGGGTCTGCTTTGTGCAGCACGGAGCGGATCCTGCCCTCACCGCCAGCCCCCGGGCTGGGCACCCGCCGTGTCCCTGTCCCTGGTGGTGACAACGAGCCCAGCCCGCAGCCCTGGGGCTTTTTAGGGAAGGGGATCCCATGACCCCAAAGCCATCCGCACCCCGAGGCCCTGGAGCGGGCTGGGGTGGCAGAGCCCTGTCCATCCATCCGTCCCCAGGGGGGTCTGTCCCCTCCCAGCCTGGTTGTTTTTGGGGTTCCGGCCCCAAAAAACACCCTGCACCCCCCCAGCGGGGTGTGCGCGGTGCCCCACGTGACGGAGCCAAGCTGCTTTGAGCATTTATGGTAATGTTTGGGCTTCTTATTGCCCGGCCAAAAAAAAAAAAAAAATAGAAAAGAAAAAGGGCAGAGCGGAGGGGCCGGGCGGGCTCCATTCATTCCCCGCTGCGGGACGGACCCTGCGAGCCCCATGCACCTGCGGCCCCCTCCCCATTTCCCCTGGGGGCAGCTCCGCAGCCGGGTGCCCCCATCCTTGGGTGCCCCCATCCTTGGGTGTTCCCACCCCTGGGTGCCCCCATCCTTGCCCCCCTTTGCTTGGGGACGTCTGGTCCCAAAGCAGCCCCCTGGGGAGGGTGCAGGGGGTCAGAAACACCTTTTTTTTTTTTTTTTTTCGGCTGTGGCACCCGATATTCGCACCCTCAGGGTGCGGGATCGGGGGCTTTGGGCGCTCCCCCCCACACGGGTGCTGCTGGCGCCCAGCCCTGCCCCAGGGCCGCCGCTGCATGACGGTGCTGAGCTGCATGACGGTGCTGAGCTCACCGCTGCGGGCAGCTGAGCCCCGCGTTTCGGGAATCGCAGCAGCCGGCGTCAGCGCTGGTGGCTGCTGTTATCTGGAAGCGGAGGGACGGAGCGTCCCGGGGACGCTTGTCACCGTTGTCACCGTGCCCGGGGGGGGGGGGCTCAGCACCCCGGGGGGGCGCAGGACCCCGTGCCGGGGGGCCGTGCGGAGCCCTGGCTGGAAGGGGCTGCGGGGGTGGAGGAGGACCGGGAAAACAGGGAGACAAAGGGTTTGGCAGCCAAGCCTGCAGCTGCGGAGGGGGGAAATGGTGCTGGGGAGGAGGGAAACGGTGCCGGGGGGGGCCCCCACCTCCGCCCCCACCTCCGCAGCGGGACCTGGCCCCTTCCCCGGGCGCTGCCGGGATGCAGGAAGGGTGTAGCTGGGGCGTGGGTGCTGCTGGCACCGTGCCCCCAATCCCAGCCCCGGCCGGGCACCTCCGCAGGGTGCTGACCCCAATCCCGCACGGTCCCACGGCGTGCTGCCCCCAGGTTTGGCTCGGCCACCCTAAATAACGCCCCCTCCGACGGTGATGTCCCCAGGTGATGTCCCCAAGGTGTCCCCTTTCCCTGCCAGCCCCGCAGCCCATGGGGGGGGGGATTTGGGAGCCCGGGGGCCGCCCGCGGTGCTCGCAGAGGGCTCGGGGCTCCCCACGGAGGGAGCTGGGATGTCTCCGGCCCGCTGGAGCCCGGCCAGGCGGCCCTGGGAAAAGCAAGTCCCCGTCCATGGGAAAGTCCTGCGAGGAGAAATCCCTGCCCGGCCCCGCGGCTCCCCAGGGTGCTGCCGGCCTGGCGCCTCCCCCGTGCCTCGGGGACGGGCAGGGGGGTGCCACGGGGACCCCCGAGCAGCACAAAACCCTCGCGGAAGGGCCCCCCTAAATCTCTCGAGGTCCCCCCCCCCCCAGGGACATTTCCCCCCATCCTCGCCACGCTGACGTGGGACAAGGGGCAGGATGAGCGCCCCGGGGCCCCGTTCCTCCAGGGTCTGCGGTGTTAGCAGGGGGTGAGGACTCAGCGTGGCCGTGCCCCGGCTGCCGGCCCTATAATCCACCCCATTGTTGGGGCGGGTGCCCGGCCCCGGCCCATCTGGCTCCGAGACAATGGGGCCTTTTTCCGTCCGGCGAGGACGACGACGACGACGAAGGGGGGGAAGATGAACTCAGCATCTTCCGAAGGAAAAGGCCAGTTTATAAAAATAGCCGCCCCGAGCTGGTGGCCCCAAAGCCTTCCCCTCGCCGCCGTGCGTGCGTTTGGGGTTGGGAGGGTTGGGAAAGGAGCCTCGGGCACCGCCGGGCCCGGCCCCTGGGCTGGTTTTTGCACAAGTGTGAGCGAGCGAGAGGGCAGGACGTGGCTGTCCGCACGCCCCGCCGGGCTGCACCTGCCCCCGGGACACCGGGGGCCCCCGCCCCACGCCTCGGAGGTGGCCCCCCGGCCGGGTAAGGTTTCCCCCCCAGCCTGTCCCAGCTGTCCTTGTCCGTCTGTCCTGCTTGTGGCAGGGGTCAGGCCCCCGGAGCAGGGTGTAAGGGGATTGCTCCGTGCCCCGCAGCCATCCCCGGGGCTGCCCGGCTCTCCTTTTTGGGGCTTCGCCGCCGCTCGGCATCCGCCGAGCCCCCGGCACACAAATCCAGATGTCACCTTCCTGCCCCCCTTCTGCTCACGTCCGTCCTTCCTTCCTCCGGCCGCCCGGCCCCTTGCCCGCTCCTGCCCCCCCTACAGAAAGCCCCGTAGCCATGGTTAGTAATCCCCACGGGAAGGAGGAAGGAGAGGGGAGACACAAAGGAGCCGCTGGGAGCCCAGCCCGGGAACGGAGGCGACATTTTCCTGGGATGGGGACATGGAGTAGGGCTCCTGGGGGGGGCCAAGACAAGGTGCAGGTCCCCCCGGGGCAGCTGTGGTCTCCCGGCACAGCTGATGCTCGTCCCTCCCTCATCTTCCACCCAGGCAGGTGCCCGAAATGTGCCCAAACCCTGCCCCCTGCCCCCGGGCTTCTCCCCGCAGGCAGCGAGCCCCCCACGGCCCAACCTCCCGGCCCCGCGCCGGACCCTCATGGTGCTGGGCCACATCCCGGCCATTCCCCAGGGAGCGGGGACCCCTCTCGGCCCTGGCGCTGTTGTGTGAGGAGGAGCAGCCCCGGGCACACGCGGCAGCCGGTTTCCACCCCTCTTTTTAGCTTCCTTTTATCTGCCCCGAGCTGTGCCAGCCGGCAGCGCATCGCCCGGTGCGCCATGCACCCTTATCGCCCTTCATCGCCCTTCGTCGCCCTTCATCGCCCATCGCTCCCCGGTGCGAGGCTCACGGGGGGGCAGCCAGCACCCGGAGCACCCCACGCACCCCCAAACCCCTCCCGAGCCCCCTGGGCTGCTCTGAGCCCCCCCCCCCCAGCACCACGGAAGGCCGCCGGGTCGGTGCAGGCACTGCCCTCGGCCCCACGCCTGGCCCTACCCGCTGGCCGTCGCTCCAGCGGGGGCCGGAGGAGGAAAGCAAACCAAATTTCACCCCGCCGGGTTGTCCCTGCAGCCCGGGGTGCTCAGATAACACCGAGCTGCCCCCCCGGGGCTGCCCCCCACGGCTCGCAGCAGGGGAAGGGACCCGCGCGCCCCGCGCGCCCCGCGCGCCCCGACCTCCCCGCCCCGGCGGCGCTGCCTGCTCGGCGCTGTTTGTTTGCACAGCAGTGAGAGGGGCTGGAGCCGAGGCCGCTCGGCAAGAAAATAAATAATCAGGCGCGAGATGAGGCAGAAGAGGGGGCAGGCGACAGCATCCAGCCTCCCGCGCTCCCCACCGAGAGCCCGAGCCCACCGGGTGCCGGGTGATTTCACGCCAGCTGTGAGGCCGGCCGGGCAAACCTTTCAAGCCCTGCCCGTTTTCCTCAGAACCATGAGTTCGGTGGGAGAAAAAAAAAAAATAAAATAAAAAAACTTTTTTTTTCAAAGCAAAGAGCTCCAAAAAACAGAAGCTCCCCAGCCCGAGGCCCGTTCCGGTCACGGGGCTGTTTTCTCCGAGGAGCAGCGTCGCCCTGCCCGAGGGCTGGGAATTTTCTGCGGAGGTTTTCTTAGCGACGCTTCCCTTTCTTTCTAACGCGGATGAAACGCCGGCGGCGGAACGAAATGCAGCAGCAGCGTGCCACCCGGGCTCTCCAGCCCGTCTGTTTGCCTGGCTGGGCGCTTCCTCGCAGGAAAGCGGCACCCCTGTGCCCTCGGCGTGGGGGGGGGGGGGGGGCACTTATGGGGTTTGGGTGACGGATATCCCAACCCCTGCTCCCAGGAGAGCATCCTGCCTGTAAGGGGGGAGGAAAACGTGATTGTGCCCAGGGCCGGGGGTCCCCGGCTGCCAAAATCCGCCCCCCCCCGGTGCAGCCGTGGGGCTGGGCAGCGTCTCGCCAGCGCCGTGCACTTGTTCCCTTATCGCTGCCCAGCGTTGCCATTTTAAGCAACCCATCTCGCCGGGGGGGGGAATAAATAAATAAATAAATAAAATTTAATCATTTCCGATGAATCATCAGGTCCATTTGGCTCGGAAAGTGGTGGGGTGGGGTGGGGGGTGGGGGGTTGGTCCGGCACGGAGCCAAGGCTGGAGGGGGGCACGGGAAGGGTCAGGGCATGGCACCGAGGGAACCGGAACGGGGGTGCCGGGGGGGGGTGGTGGCATGGAGAGGGGCTGGGGGTCCCCAAAACGATGCCCCTGCCCTGGGGACACCCCCAGCCTGACCCCACGGGGGTTTGGGGTGGCCTGAGAGGCGCAGCCCCTGCTTGGGGGGGCCCCGAGCTGCAGGAGAAGCCAAGGGAGGAGCAGCCCCCCACTGACTTGGGTGGACAAAAGGGAAACTGAGGCACGGCCAGGCTGCAGCAGGGGATGGGGGGACGGGACGGGGGGGGTCCTGAGTGCCTGGGGGGGGGGGCACCCCGCGGCACCTGGGGTTGTGCTGCTCCCCCAGGACCACGCCGGGGGCTGATCCCAGCAGTGGAGGCCGGGCTGGGCGACTTCCCCGGGGGTAACAGCAGCCTTGTGCAGCCCTGGGACCCCCCCGGACCCCCCCCCGGGGCAGCCTCCACGGCCGCCCCACGCAGCAGCAGCTGGGGGGGCTCTGGCTGCAGCGTGGCGGGGGGCATCCCTTGGGGGGGCGGGGGGGGGCGCGACCCCCACATTGCTCACGGGGGGGGTGGGGTGGGGGGGCTGCTTGGGGGGGGGGGTGGTCCCAGCACTGCTCAAAGCCGGGTGAAACCCACCCCCCCCCCAAAAAAAAAGTTTGTGGGTTTGGGGATGGCGGGGGGGCTTTGGGGCGGAGCGGGGTGAATGGGGGGGGGGGGAGCTGCTCCCCCCCCCCAGCATTCCCCAACCCCCCCCGCACCTCTGCCCCCGGGGCTGTTTCCACCTCCAGCGCCTGGCTGGCGGCTCGCAGCCACCGCAGCAAGCCCGGGCAGGCGGGGCCGGGCAGGAATGCACCGGGACCGGCCCCCCCAGCCCCCGGTGGGTGTCGTGTGTCCCCCCCCCGGACCGACCCCTGCCCACCCCCCCCTACCGGGACCGGCACCGGGATACTGGAGGGTGGGGGGGGGGGGAACACAGGGAGCGGGGTCTGGGCAGCGCCCTGCGGGGTGGGCGGCAGCCGCTGGGGGGGGATAAGGGGTTGAGGAGTTGGGGGGGGGGGGGAGGCAGGTCCGGAGCCTTCCTCCTCCCCCGCTCCTCCTCCTCCTCCTGACGTCAGCCCGCGGGTCCCGGTCAGTCGCGGGCGGGCGGCGGCGGCGGCGGAGGGCGATGGCTGGGGGGCGCCGGGGGGGCCCCGCCTGGGGCTGGGGCTGGGGGTGCTGCCTCCTGCTCTGCTGCTGCGGTGAGTCTGGGGGGGGTGGGGGGAGGTTTTTTGGGGAGAGGGGGGACGTTTTGGGGCCGCCCCGGGCTGGGGGGGGAGCGGAGCACCTGCGGCACCCGGGGGTGCGCAGCCGCTGCGGGGCCGAGGGAGGTTTTGGGGGGGGGGGGTTGGGGTTGGGGGGTGCTGGGGGGGTGCTGCTGGACCCCCAGGAGTAGCTGGAGGGGGGTAGATAAGGGGGGGGGGGCACACGGGGACCCTTCCCCTCGTGTGTCCGTGCGGCGGCTGCACCGGCGGAGCTGCTGCGCCCCGTGCCCAGCCTCGTTCAGCGCCCGGGGGGGGGCTGAAGGCACTTTGGGGGCGCTCCCTGCTGAGCCCACGACCCCCCCCCCCCCGACCCCCTCCCGGTCTCCCCACGACCCCTTTCCCCGTGTCCCCCCCGTCCCCGTCCCGTCCCCGGGCGCAGAGCGGAGCTGACGCCCTTGGGGCACCGCCCGGTGGGGGCCAGGAGTGCCCAAATCATGGGGGGGGGGCGGCCTTGGGGGGGAGCAGCCCCCCCAATAACCCCCCCCCACACCCAGACACCCCCTTCCCCAGCCCTGCACGCCCCCAGGCTCCGCTTCAGCCTCCGGGCGTGGAGCTGGTGCCACCCTGGGGGTCCCTTTGCAGCCTCCCCCCCCCGCCACCCAAAAACAAAGCGGCACAGGGCGAGGGGTGCTCCCTGCTGGCCCCCCGGGGATGCCGGCCCGCTGGCTAGCAGCAGGCGGCCGGCACTAGCCAGGCTGCCGTGGCCACGCTCCGTGGGGCAGGGTGCCGGGGTGCCCCCACGTGCGCTCAGGGTGCGGCGGTCAGGTTATTGGGAAGCATCCACCCCTTGCCTTCTAAGGAGTTTTTCCCCCGGGCGCTGTGTTTCTCTTGGCTTTTCACGCTCTTTCTTTTTTTATCCTTTTTCCAGCCCGTTTCCCCCCCCCCCCCCCGCCGGGTAAGTGGTGGGGGGGGTGCGCTTCCTGCCCCTCGCCGAGCTCCAGGGAGGGGTCCCGGTGCTCCGACAGCTCCCTGCCTCCCTCCCGCCTCGTCCCTGCCCTGCGGAGGTGGCCCCCGGTGCCGGGGAAGCCCGCTCCGGCCGAAGGCTCAGCGCCACGGGGGAGCTGAGCGCCGGCTGCTCCCACCCCCGGCCGGAGCTGGGATCCCCTCCTCGCCGCACGCGTGCGGAGCCAGGCGCCTGGCGGCTGCCGGCGGCGCGCTGCTTGCAAGCCCGGCCACGGCGAAGGGCTCGACGCTTTCCAGAAGCACGAGGGGCTGCGGCCGAGCCCTCCCCGGGCAGGCTGGGGGGCTCGCCGCGCGCCCCCCAGGGCAGGGGGTGCAGGCAGCGGGGCAGGGAGCTCGGACCGGGGCCGCCGGTGCAACCCCGGCCCCTCGTGCACGGCTCGTGGAGGGGGCTCTGCGGGTGTTTCCACCTGGCTGCGGGGCTGGGGGCTGTGGGGTTTGCTTCTTTGCCTGCGCACGGTTCGGGGGTTGGGGGGGCTGTTGGGGGGCGTGGGGCGCCGCAGCAGAGCCTTGGCCCCATCCCCAGCACAGCGAGGATCTGCCTGCAGCTGCTTTCCCCGAGAGGCACCCAGAAAAAGCTGGGAAACCTCAGGCATCCCGCGTGCGGCTCCAGCCCCCTGCGGTGCCCCCCTTCTGTGGCTGCTCCATGCCGGGGTGGGGGGGGGGGGGGACACGACACGACCCCACACCACAGCCACACTTCTCCTCGCCAGCTTCTCGCACACCTCGGCTCCGCGGGAGGCTGGCGGAGGGGGGGGGGGGGGGGCCGCGCTGCTCCCCACCCCTTTCCCCGGCTCTAAAAGCAAAGCTTTGTTCTCGCGGAGCCCTGGCTGCCGGCCGGCTGTCCGCCAGCCAGATGGAAAGGCGCAGGGGGCTCTCCTCCCTTCCCCGCTCGCTGCCTGCAGGCGCCCGCTCCGGATCTCCCCGCGGGTCCCCCGCTGGAGCTGTGCCAGGCGCTCGGCGCCGCACTCGGGCTGCTCCGCGCGGGGCCAGCGGCTCCCAGCCCTGCCCCGGTGCCCCCCACGGGACTGCAGCGGGGCGCGAGGGTGCGTCGCCGTGTCCCCGGAGCCGAGCCGGTTATCGCGGGGCGCCCGGCGCCTCTCCAGCTCGCCCACGCACGCCGTCAGCTGCGGGTCTTGCCCGGGGGCTGCACGAGGGGCGCTTGTGTCCCCAGGGCTGTGTCCCCCCCCCGCCAGCTTCCAGCAACACTTTGGGGTGTCACTGGGTGCTCTCGGCGGGGCTGGTGAGCCCTTCTCCCTGGTAGCCAGCCTGCCCTGGGGGAGCAGGGAGGGGGCTGCAGCCCCCGTGTCCGCCTCCTCAAGGGCAGCAGCCGGGTAGGAGGGTGCCTTGTGCCAGCCACGGATGCCAGCCATTCCCCAGCTCTGAGCTCATGGTTTTGCTGCTTTGCCGCCAGGACGAGGGCTCGAGGGCTCCCGCTCCGGGCGGGTCAGCTCTGCGGGCCGGCAGCTCTCATCTCCTGGGGGTGGCTCTGCCCGGGACCGTGCTGGGGGTCTGGGAATGGTAGGGAGCAGGGGCAGCAGCCGCGGGGCGCCCCAGGCGTGCGCGGGGCTGCGGGTGCCCGGCGTCGTGCCCAGGTGCCTCCGGTGCTAAGTTGTTCTTTCCCGTGTGTGCCTGGTCCAGTTTCCTGACCCCGCCGCCTGCTTATCTCTGGGGCTTTCACCTGTTTTTCTGCCTCCTCCTTTCCTGCGCTGCTTTGGTTTATTGTCCCTCTTTGCTTGGTGCCAACTGTGCTGGGCGCACGCAGAGGTGAGGGCCAGGAGCCGGCTGTTGGGGTGCCCTGGCGGGGCTGGCTGCGTGAGCCAGCCCCTTTGCTGTGGCAGAAGGGCTCCCGGCTGCGTGTCGGGGCTGTGCCACCGCGTACCCACTTCAGATAAAGAGCATTTCGCAGGCAGGGCACTGCCCTTTGAAGTTCCCTCCCTGGCGAGGCTGAGCAGCCGATAGCGGCGGCGCTATCAGGGAGCTGTTGACACAGCTGCCTTCCTGCAGCCCTCTCGTCCCCAGCTCCCATACCTGGGCTGGGCTGCGGGTGCTGAGCTGCCGGACCCGCCCCGTGTCACCGTCCCCTCCTGGGGGGGCTCTGTGTGGGGCGTGCAGACCCCCTTAACTTAGCACCCGCGGTGCCAGCGTGGAGGCGGCGGCGCTCCCGGCCGTGCCATGACGCAGCCCTTCCCTGCACCGTGCCCGGCCGATGGTGCTCAGCCCCCAGCCCCAGTGCAGGGCAGCTGCTGAGCCTGCTCCCCGCCGGGGATCGATAGCCATTACCTCCCCTGGAGCGTGGCCAGGCGCTCCATTACGGGGCTGCGGGTCCCGGTGCCACCCGTGCTGCGGGCAGGCAGCGCCCGCGCGGCTCGCTGGGCAGAGAGGCGGCGAGGGGCTGCCCTCGGGAGGGAGCTGGGCGTCCTGCTGCTGGGCTGGGGACGGAGCCGGGGGTTCCAGGGTGGTCTCGGGGATGCGGCGGTGCCAGCGTGACGTGCCCGCCCCCAGGTGCAGCCAGCGGGCTGCAGGTCTCCATGCCGGAGGTGGTCGAAGCGGAGAGCGAGTCCACGGCCAGGATCGAGTGCAGCTTCTCCATCCCTGGGAACGGCTCCTATGCCTTCATCGACTGGTTCTACGTGAGTGCCGGCACGCTGCCGAGGGTCGGGGCGGTGGTGGCCGTCCCCGGGGCCCTCCGTCAGCCCGCCCTCGTCCCCTGGCCCCGCAGGTGGACCGCAGCAGCCGGGTGAAGCTGTTGCGCGTCGTCGCGGGCGGCGAGGTGCTGGAGGAGGAGACGGGCTACAAGGGGCGGCTGTCGGTGGGCGAGGACAAGGCCCTGTCCATCAGCAAGGTGACGCTGCAGGACGCCAGGACCTTCGTGTGCCAGGTCGGGGCGGGCAGCCAGGGCGTGGGCGAGAACAGCACCGAGCTCCACGTCTACAGTGAGTGGCGGGCAGCGTGGCCGTGCCTCCGCCGCGCGGGGACGGGGGGGCGCATCCCGGCCCCGTCGCTCCTGACACGTTGCGGGGGGGGCTTCTTCCAGAGGTCCCCGAGACCCCTGAGATCGAGGCCAGCTCGGCCGGCATCCCCGTGCACAGCAGCACCACCCCGCAGGTGAGGAGGGGCCCCCTCGAAGGGTCCCCGGCCGTGCCGGGCTCTCCCCTCTCCCCGCTCCCCACGGGGGCCCCCCGGGGGCCGTGCCGTGCCCAAGGCGCTCTGTGCCGCCGCAGATCGCCCAGTGCGTGAGCGAGAACAGCTTCCCACCGGCCAACATCACCTGGTACAAGAACGGGAAGCAGCTGCAGCCCGAGGAGAACAGTGAGTCGGGGACGGGGCCGGGGCCGGGGACGTCGTCCTCCCCATCAGGGAGGGACCGGGGCTGCCCGAAGGCGCCCTCCCCGCGTGCCGCAGCATCCCCGCGGGCTGGGATCAGCGGCTGCGTCCCCTGCAGAGGTGAAGATCCTGGCCACGCTGACCCGCAAGTCGAGCGGGCTGTACACGGTGAGCAGCAGCCTCTTCGCCACGGTCACGCGGGAGGACCGCAGCTCCTTGTTCCACTGCGCCGTGCACTACTGGCTGCGGGGCCAGAGGCGCTCCAAGGATTCCCGGCGGGTCAACATCACCGTCTTCTGTGAGTGGGGGGGCCGGGAGGTGGGCTTGGGGCTGGGGGGGGGTTGGGGATGACACCCGCAGCCACCCTGCCCGCTCCCTCCTGCCCCAGACCCCACGCAGCACGTGGAGCTGCACATCGTGCCCGCCGCGGCGCTGGTGAAGGAGGGGGACGACGTGAAGCTGGTGTGCGAGGCCGACGGCAACCCGGCGCCCGTCTTCAGCTTCTACAAGAAAGTGGTGAGGCACCTGAGGGGGGGGTTGGGTCCGGGTTCCCTCTCCCCCCCCTCGGCGGGCAGCTCCTGGCCTGCCCGTCCCTCGTTTCGGGGTGCCCGCGTGGGGCTGAGGGCTGCGCGCTGCCCTGCCCGCAGCCGGAGGAGTGGCAGGACGTGACGTCCCTGGCCGACACCAGCAGCGGGGTGCTGAGCCTGCACGGCGTCAACAAGAGCAGCAGCGGCCTGTACAGGTGCCAGATCCTGGACCTGGACGACATGACGCAGATGGAGAAGGACGTGGAGCTCGTCGTGAACTGTAAGGCCCCCGGGGTGGGGGGACGGACCCGTGGCGGCGGGTCCCCCGTCCCCCCCTGCTCCCGCTGCCCTGCTCTCCGACCTCCCCCCCCCCAGACATCGAAGGGGTCCGCGTGCAGATGGAGCCCTCCTCGCCCCTGCACGAAGGGGACAGCGTGAGGCTGAGCTGCAGCGCCCACAGCCCCGTGGACCTGGACTTCCAGTGGAGGGACGAGAGGGTGAGCAGGGCTCAGGCTGGGCTCCTCCGAGGGGAGGGTTTCCCCCCGGGGTGTCTGCTTCTGCCTCCTCGCCTCGCTGCGGGGGGGTCCCGCCGGGGGGGTTCGGGGGTTTTGGGGGCTCAGCGCCGCGGGGCGTCCCTCCCCAACAGGGCAGGAAGGTGGCGGAGGGGAACCAGCTCTTCCTGAGGAACCTCACCTTCGAAACCTCCAGCAACTTCAGCTGCCGGGTGGTCGCTCGCAGCGTGCCGGGGCTGGAGCAGAGCAAGCAGGTGGCCGTGGCCGTTCAGGGTAAGAAATAGCCCGGGGCGAGCCCCGTGCCGCCAGCGTCAGCCCCGTGTTTCCCCCCCCCCGCCCCGGGAGCCAAAGGGGCTCGCTGTGCCGTCCCCGCAGGGAAGCCGCGCATCGTGGCCATCAGCTCCCCGCTGTACGTGCGGCAGGACGAGGTGGTGAACCTCACCTGCAAGGCCATCGCCTTCCCCCGGCCCTCCGTCCGCTGGAGCATCAACGGGACGGTGAGAGCCGGGTGGGGGGCTGGGGGGGGGGCCGGATCCAGGCCGCGGCGTCTCCGGGGTGCTGCGCACGGCCCCGGGGTGCTGAGCCCCGCGCCGCTCGCCCTCCCCGCAGGCCCACGAGTACGTGGAGAACCAGCACGTCGCCAGCAACCTGACGGTGCGCGTGAGCCACGACCTGCTGCGGGCCGGGGCCATGTGCAGGGTCTCCAACGCGCTGGGGGTCAGCGAGAAGCACATCCAGCTGCTGGGTGAGCCCCCCCCCCGCGGGACCGCTCGGCGTTTTGGGAGCCTGCCGCCGGTGGAGCCATGCTCCTGGCTCCTGCTACTGCTCCGCTCTCCCTGCCAAGCCGGCAGGCCCCGTCTCCACCTGCTTCTGCAGGGCCGTGGAAGCCTCCTGCTTGGCTCAGCCCCGTGCCCAGCCCCGCGGGGAGCTGGGGAGGCAGTGGGAAGGGGAGTCCCCACGGTGCCTCCCTGGGGAAGGGCTTTCCGAAACAGAAACGGGAGGAGAGGCTGGAGAGCACCGGGGCGGGACGCGCAGTGACCTCCCCTTGTCTCGCCCAGATGAAAAGACCTCGGAGAGCAAAGGCGTGATCATCGTGGCCATCATCGTCTGCATCCTCCTGGTGGCCGTGCTGGGCTCCGTCATCTACTTCCTGCACAAGAAGGGCAAGATCCCCTGTGGCCGCGCCGGCAAGCAGGACATGTAAGCGCTGCCGCCCCGAGGGGCTGCCCATTTCTTTCTCCTGCTGCCCATTTCTTTCTCCTGCTGCCCATTTCTTTCTCCTGCTGCCTGTTTCTCCTGCTTCCCATTGCTCCTGCTTCCCCCCGCTCCTGCTTCCCATCCCACGGCGCCGGCGGGAGGCAGCCGGGGGCACGGCGCTGGGGCCTGGCTTCCAGCTTCCCCGCAGCCCCGGGGTCCGCACGGCTCAGCCCGTCCGCGCAGGGAGGAGAAGAGCAGCCCCGTAGAGCAGCCGAGGGAGCCCTGGCAGGGAGGGCCGGGCAGCCCGGAGCTTCCCAGAGCCAAATCCTCAGCCCCTGGGCACCCTCTGCCCCCGAGCATCCCCCGGGACGGAGCCTCGGGGGCTCGGCCGGCCCCGCTCCCCCAGCCACGCGCCCTCTTCGGTAGCGCGAGCACGTCTCAAAGTTGTCACCTCCCTCCCCTAGCACAAAGCCAGAGGCACGTAAAGACAAGAATGTAGTTGAAGTTAAGTCAGATAAACTCGCCGAAGAGGCCGGGCTCCTGCAGGGCGCCAACGGCGAGAGGAGACCTGCCGCTGACCAGGTAGGACCTGGTGGCCCTGGTGGCCACGGGGGCGTCGGGCACTGCCAGGGCAGGGCTGGGAGCGGAGCTGAGGAGCCCAGGGGGTGCCCGAGGTAACGCTTTGCTCCTCGCCCAGCGCTCCGCACCCTGCATGGGCACCGTTCATCCATCGGCATCGCTCGGGGCGGGGGGGGGGGGGACGGGGAGGCGACGAGGGGAGGCTCAGGGGGAAGGCGGCGGGGGCAGAGCATCGCCGAGCCCAAGCTCCCGGCGCAGGATGAGACGGGGCTCACGGGGTCGAGAGCCACCGGGGGGGCTGCAGAAGCTGTTCCCGCCGTCCAGGGCTGGGGTTTCTGCTCATACCCGCCCTGCCGAGCAGATTTATTCCCCCCAGGGGACAGCCCCAGCCCCGGTCCTGCTGCCCCGCACCGCCGCCGCCTGTCCCACCTGCCGAGGACCCGTCTTTTATCCATATGCTCCCCCCTAACTTTATTCCCCCCCCCCCTCTTTTCTATTTAAGAGCGAGAAATACATCGATCTGAGGAACTAGCCAGGGGATCTCCTAAGTGCTTTCTCCCCTCGACCCTTCCCTGCTCTTGGATTGCCTTCTCCCACCCCTGCTCCAGCCCCCGGGGAGCGCGGCCGGAGGCGAAACCCCGCGGGGGCGCCCCCGGGACCCCCCCCCCACCTCCGTTACCTCAACTGCGGGTTGTCGGCTTGGCAGCAGCGAAGCTGGACTTGCTTTCTGCTACGGGGAAGCCAACAGCAATACTCGAAAGAAATCCCCCCCTCAGCTGCCCGAGGGAAGGAGCCGAGGCTTTTTCAGGAAATCCGTCGCGTGCGGGAAGGTTTCGACGCGTTTTTTTTGTTTGTTTTTTTTTCTCCCCCAAATTTGCTCAGAAAAGCTGGCGGAATTTTTGCTTTTTCGCAGCGGGGCGGCGCGGGCACCTCGGGGGTAGGGCGTGGGGGGGGGGGCAGAGCGGAGAAGGGGGGCGCTGGGGCTTTGGGGGTTTCCCTCTGAGCCCCCCCCCCCGGGCCCTGTTGCTGAGCCCTGCCCGTCCCCGGGGTGCTGCGGGCAGGGACCCCCCCGAGGGGCCGCGAGGGCAGGGACGGGGCTCTCAGGCCCCTGGGGGATGCAGGTTCTTAAATCCTCCCGGTTGAAGGCTTGCTGCCGAGGGGGAGGACGAACTGAGTTGCTTTTAGGGAGGCTGCGCAGCTGCTGGCACCGCTGGGTCGTGTTTAGCCGTAAACCCGAGGAATGTCAGGTCAGGGCCAGCCGGCGATGTCTCAGGGTTGGATCTTTTTTCTTTTTTTTTTTTGCTAAACATTTATCAGCCCCAGGGAAAACTGGTTTCTTTCTTGCTTCAGTGACACCTCTGCCCACCCACCCCCCCCAGGAGGAGGCAGCTCGCCCTCCTGCCCCCTCGGGGAGGGGAAAAATAAAAACCCCGTCCCCAGCCTCCCCCCGCCGCCCCCCAGCCCCTTCCCGCTCGGCACCGGGCCCCGCTCGTGAGCTGCAAGTGTCGTCGAAGCAGAAGCTTTGGTTTATATATATTTTTGTTGGGTTGTGTGTACATTTCCGGGAGTTTTGTCTGATATTTGCCAGTTTGTTTTTTTTTTATATATATATATATGTGAAAATAAAGTACCGAGGTCAAAGGCTGGGCGTGAGTTTGTTGGCGGCGCTTCGCTCCCTCCCCTTCCCCCTCTGCCCGTGTAGCTGCTGCTAATAAGTGTTAATAGGCAATTAGTGGCAGCTAATGGGAGGTACTGATAGGAATTAAGGGGAAATTCTGTTAAGATCCTAATAGATGATGGATCAATACCTGCTGTGGATAGTAACAGGTAATTCTGTACAGAGATTCTAATTATAAATGGTGTTAATAGCTAATAATTGATAACAGATAACTCTATTAATAAGGATTCCGATAGATAATCCTAATATTAGATTGCAATACATAATTATGTTACTGGGGGCTGCAGATACTAAAAGCCAACCTGTTAATAGAATTTAATAGACCCCAATAATAGAAGCTGTTAGGTAATTGTATTAATAGCTGCTAATTCCTGCTCAGAGGTAACTCGGCAGTAGGCTCTAAGGGGTAAGAAATTGAAATAGCTCCCTGTATTGATAGCCAGTATTAATTAGCTATTTATGTAATAGCTAATTAAAGTAATAATATATAATAAAGTAATAATGTATAAAATAAAGTTATATTTATATATATAACTGTATATAAAGTTATATATAAAAGTATATATAACGTTATATATAAAATAAAGATATTAATCGATATTTCTCCTAAAGGATCCTAAGGGATTATAACTGGTGGTCATATCTCAGCTTCTTCAGGTTGTAGCTGATAATTCCTGGGGATAGGGTCTGATACACTTTAATAGGTAACTACTGATAGTAATAATACTAAACTAGAGTAAGGTGTTAGGTTTCGCAGTAACAGCTTTTAATAGCTAACTGCAGTAATAGTAACAGCTATTAATGGGTAAACCTAGTGAAAGATAGAGGGAATTTTAATGGGGTGGAGTTAATTTTCGACACAGGCTCACGTGTGATGCAGGCTTTGGGATTTCTGATGGAGGTGGGGGCAGCACGGGGTGTCACAGCTGTCACAGCAGCACCCCCACAGCGCCCCGACTGCCCTGCCCCTGGCACTGCCCTGCCCCGGGGGGGCTTGGGGTGCACCCAGAGCGGGGAGGGGACCCGGCCAGGACAGGTGCCCCCACCCAGGACATCCCCACCCCACCTGGGGACGTGCTCAGGGAGGACAACGGGGGGTGAGGATGGGGGGAAGGGGGACGGGGGGAGACCTTTGCAGCGCCTCGGAGGCGCTGGGCACTGACGGCACAGCGCTGCCCCCGTGCTGAGCGGGGGGAGGCCACTGGAGGGGGGCAGCGGGTGGGGGATGGAGCCCCCCGATGGGGCTCCTGCGGCCATAAGGGCTGGGGGGGGCCCAGCTCAGACCATGCCGCAGCCCCCACGGGACCCCGCTGAGGCCTTTGGGACCATTTCACGCACTTGGAGCCACCGGAGACCGCCGGCCTCAAGTGCCTCCAGTACAACCCCAGTACAGCCAGCCCCAACTGGGAACCGGTACAGCCAACCCCAACGAACCTCGCTCGGCTTCGGGAGGCACGCCACCAGAGTCCACTTGACCTCGGTTGACCCCCATGACCTCAATTGACCCCGGTGTCCTCATTTGACCCCCGTGTCCTCATTTGACCCCAATTAACCTCATTTGACCTCTCGAGCCATTTTCTTTTGAGTCCCCTTGACCTCAGATGACCCCGGTGTCCTCATTTGACCCCGGTGTCCTCATTTGACCCCAATTAACCTCATTTGACCTCGCGAGCCATTTTCTTTTGAGTCCCCTTGACCTGAGATGACCCCCCATGTCCTCATTTGACCCCGGTGTCCTCATTTGACCCCAATTAACCTCATTTGACCTCGCGAGCCATTTTCTTTTGAGTCCCCTTGACCTGAGATGACCCCCATGTCCTCATTTGACCCCGGTGTCCTCATTTGACCCCAATTAACCTCATTTGACCTCGCGAGCCATTTTCTTTTGAGTCCCCTTGACCTGAGATGACCCCATGTCCTCATTTGACCCCGGTGTCCTCATTTGACCCCAATTAACCTCATTTGACCTCTCGAGCTATTTTCTTTTGAGTCTCCTTGTCCTCATTTGACCCCAGTGTCCTCATTTGACCCCTGTGTCCTCGTTTGACCCCAATTAACCTCATTTGACCTCTCGAGCCGTTTTCTTTTGAGTCCCCGGGTCCTCATTTGACCCCCGGTGTCCTCATTTGACCCCGTGTCCTTGTCTGTCCCCAATTAACCTCACTTGACCTCTCGCGCCACCTTGGTTTGAGTCCTCTTGGCCTCGCTCAACCCCACGGGCCCCCCCATAGCCCACCACATGCCCACGGGCCCTGTACGTGCCCCATTACTGCAGCATCCGCCTCCCCCCTGCCAGGCAGCCCCTGCCGGACCCCACAGCCTCTGCCAGCCCCAGGGCCCGCGGTCAGGGCCAGCGGGGGCCCCGAACCCCCCCCCCCCCCCCCCCCCCCAAGGCTCACAGCTCCAGCAGGGGTCATCGGGCCCCAACGGGGTCGTGCAGCCGCTAACGGAGTACCGGGGGTGTTTCGTTATGGATGTGTCAGTAACCTTGAAGGCGTTATATCTCCCATATCTATAGCGGCACGTATTGTTAATTCTATAACGTGATGGATTATATTTTATGAATTATATTCTATATACGTCCATAAACGATAGGCAGTAATTGTTAGCCTTTTGGAGCTGAGTTTCTGCGGGGCAGACGGAGGCTAACGGGCCCTCGCAGAGCAGGATTTTGGTTTCAGGAGCCACTCGGCACCGTACGGGCCCTGCGGAACCCAGCAGCAGACGCCTCGGGCCCCTGTCAGGCTCTGTTAAGGTTTGGTAACAACCCTCTTCACCTGAACCTCGGCCTTTAATTATTTCTTTTGGATTACGTCAGCCCTCGGTTGGCTCCAGCAGAGCATGTTGCACTGTAGCAGTAGACTTCTGAGTATCAACGTCATGTAAACCTTTCCTGCTCTCATTTTGTGAGCATCCCTGACGTTAATTAGGATTAGGTAATGGTGCGGAAGCAGGTCCTAGGTCAGTGTGTAAGGGACGCGGGGGGATGGACCGAACGTCCCAACTTGGGCACTCTGAACGAGGTGACGAGCGCGACGCTGCTCCTCCAGGGCTCACAGAACCACCACAACCCAGCCGCTCTGCTACGACAAAGGAAATTTTATTTAAAAATAAAACTTTGTTTTGTTTTCTTTGTACTGACACAGGTGAATGAAATCCCAAAGAAGCTCTTAGTGGGCAGCATACAAGGATGGAAACAATTAATAAATAACATTAGTATAACCTCTAAACATTAACAATGCATTTGCAAACAAAATGAGGACTTTAAACCAAGTGAACCTTAAAGCTCAGCTACTCTCTGTAAGAATATTTACCTTCTGTTTTTCCTTATTCTTTACAGATCTGAAAGGATTAAATACTGCTATTATACTTTATATTAATGACACTATTATATTTTTTTTAAAATATTTTGTGAAAATCTCAACATTTTTAACACTGACATTATACAAATCGGTGTTTGTCACTCAAGAGACGGAACGACTGCTCCTCCCCCACCAGAAATTCCAAAAAAAAAAAAAGATTTCCAGCAGGAACTTTAAAAACACGCGTCCTTATTCCCCAACTCATTTTTTAACGTGGCGCCTTCGGGAAGGCGCCCTGGGAGTTGCATTTTTTCTTGCTCAACTGAAAAAAAAAAATAATAAAATAATAATAATAATAATAAAAAAAAAAAACATTTACAGTAATGGCCCTGCCTCAAGGTTTGGCTACAGTAACGAACTCCGGAGGCGACATGCTGCGCCCCGAGGCAAGGCTCAGCCAGGGGCATGCAGGAAAGCGGGTTACGGGGAAAGCAAATCCGCTGCTTGCTGCCCAGCCACCCAGCCTCCCCCTCGGGATACGTCTCGCTGCGGATCCCGCTCGGCCACGGCGGCTCCGGGCGCCCCGAGACACCGAAACCTCGAGCGAGGCGGCCGCCGGGCGCAGGGACGTGGAGCGGTGCCCGTGTTTTGTGCCCCAGCTCCTCCCGTACCAAGGGGTTTGCTGCTTGCTTTGCGTCCTGGCTTGGCAGGTGAGGGGGGGGAAAACCAGCTTTTTTTTTTTTTAAAGAGCAGAACTCGTATTTTGTTACGAGCCAAACCACTCCCGTGCCACAGCTCTCCTGTCCTCCGCACCAGCCCCGGCAACTCACTGCCGGCACCAGGCCGAGAAGGAAACCTCCGCAGCCACAATGCTGCAAAACCCAGCAGGAGTGACAGCCGCCCGTCTCTCCCGCCCCTTCCTTTCGCACCTTTCGGAGGCACGCTTGCAGCTGCCTGCTCGGGCTCTTCCCTTTCGCAGGGGGTGCCCAGGCGCAGCCCGGCGGCGCGGCGTTCCCCTCGGAAAGGCACGAGACATTTGGCTTCGGCTTTTTGAAAGTAGCACAATCAGGTTAGCTTCTTCAGAATAAAGAGCAAGGAGGTGAGGGGGGGGGGGGGGGAAGAGAAAATCACATCAGGCTCACCTTTCTGAAAGAAAAACAGGAAGAAAAATACGCTGCACAGTGCCTGGGCAGAGCCGGAAAACACAGGCAGACCCCGCTGCACGCCAGCGGTGCAAGCAAAACGCTCCCAGGCCTAAGAAAAGCCAAGGCTTAAGCTTCTTAAATTAGTTTGAGGACCAAACGGTGCACAGACAGGACACATGCAGGGAAGTTAGCGACACACGCCACGAAGGTTGCTCTCCCTAATTGCCAAGACCTGGACAAACACCCGCGGGGACGCCCCAGAGAGGCGGACGAACCCCGAGGGCGGCCCCGCGACAGCTCTGCGAGGCCCGGCTGAACCGGGCACCCCGGGGCTCGCACGGGACAGGGCGCCGCTCCTGCGGGCGCAGGCGCTGTGCAGGCCATGAGCTGGGGCTTGCTAGCTGGCCGGACTTGGCTCTTCTGCACGACCCAGCCTCACGCCACACTTGAACTCGCTCGGGCCGAGCTTACGCGGCAAAGGCGGCGCCGAAGTGGCTCCGAAAGCAACGCGGAGCTTGGGGAGAACGCGGAGGAGAGGGGAAGGAACAGCAGGGCTCCCTCCCAAAACGACAAAGCCGGGAGCTAACTCGGATACGCTCGGGGCGGCCGGACAGCCTGCAACGCGCAGAGCTGCCCAGAGCTGCCCAGAGCTGCCCCCGTCCCCGCACAGCACCCCCGGTGCTGGACACACCAGGGGCCGAGGCTGCCAGAGCACTTGGACAGCAAGAGCAGGGCTGGTGCGTGATTACTGCCGGCTGTCGGGGGCAGGAGAAAGGAAAACCCTTCCTCCCCGAGCGCAGGATGCGGGGACATCACCTCGTCTGCAGCTCAGCACCTCCAAAAGGCCGGATCCTGCTTCCAGCAGCTCTGCACCGCTGCCGAGCCCCGTGTTGATGGGCAGAAACCTCACCAGCGCGCTGCAGTTGCACGTTTCAGCCCTGGCCCTAAAATAGCAACAGTAAGAGCTGCACTTAAGGGATCTCCTTACAGTTTCAGAGACCGTTTTATTACAGAAAGGAGGGGAGCGAGGAGCCAGCTCGTGCTTTTAAACTGCCCAGACCCCCCCGCATCCATTTACAAAGCTGCAGGTTTAGAGAGAGACCCACGCTGCGCATCAAACAAACGTTTTAGGCTTAATTTCCTTGCTAATATTCTAAGTCCCCCCCCGCCAACCGCGAGCTGTTTCCCCGAAATCTGGGCCCAGCTCCTGGATTCTTTAAAAGGGCTAAACTGCATCCAGCTGCCCCGAGCACGCCGGCAGCGCTTCAAGCTGCAACCCTTCGCCTAGTGACTGCTGCTGCCCTGGGAGTGATGCAAATAATGCAGGACACGCTTTGAAAGGCTGGCAGCCTCGCGGCGTACCCAGAGGGCCGTCCGTCTGTCAGGCTGGGATCTGCGTGTCCCTGCTCGATCGAAAGCCCCTCCAAAGGCACCACGCTGCTCACACACAAGCATATTACGAACAGAGTTAAGTAGCTGAGTATGCTGGTCAGGTTTTGTCCGAGGAACAGCTGAGTCCTGACTCTCAAAGCCCAGTGTGATTGCTTTACGGCTACAGAAGCGTCCCAGATCCGCTCTAACACAAGCTCTGGCGACTCCTCGGAGAAATGGAAACGGAAAGAAGAGCCCCCCCCGTGTTGTTGCGACAGCCATGCAGAGAACCGCTGCGTTTATTTTGCTGCAAAGCAGGCACGATACCGACGACGACATCAGCTGCACGCACCGGCTCCACGGGACAGCCTGGCACAAAAGACAACTGGCTCCCACGAAAGCTCTCTGGAGGAGACGACGGAATGTGCATGAAGGCCACTAGGCTGCGACAGCCACCATGCAGTTAAGATAAATAAAACACCGCGCTTACCAGGTGCAACATTCCTAGAGAAAGAGAGCATGGGAGTGGCCGGCGGCGGCTGCTCGAGCCCGGCAGGGCTGCACTCGAGCCTGAGCACCGCAGCACAAAACGCTCGAGGCTAAAAAAAAAAAAAGAGAAGCAGCAGCCAGTTCTTCGCTCTCCCTCGAATTCTTCCCGCCCTCTCCCACCCCTCAAAGACACGCAGGACTCGCAGCACATCCAGCGCCCTGGAATCCGACGCTGCCGGGGAGAGGACACGCGCGACAGAAATCCAACTCCCAGCGCTGCCGCGAGCAAAGCGCCCTGCAGAAGCCGGGCACGCTAGCTCCAGGCGAAAAGGGGTGATCTAAATCGTGAGCAACAAACGCTATTATTACAGGTAAGAGGGCAACGCCACAGCTAACGGGAAGCAATCAGAAGATTTCTTCCAAGGTCTCCTGTTTATTCCCAGCGGAACGCGACCGCTCGGCTGCTCCGAAAAGCCTGAGCCAGACAGCCAGCAGCCAGCAGGTCCAAACCTAGTACCATGAACCACAGGACACACCACACTGACCCGGAGACTCGGTTTCTCAGAGCATTCACTTCGAATTCACAGCACAAAACACTCCCCCCGGCCTCCAGGGCATCGGTTCTGGGATCCCTCGTTGCAACACCTCTCTCTACCAGCACCCCGGAAACAAATCCGTTCTCTCAGCCAAGAGGTCGGGGGGAAAGGACTCCAAGACACACACTGTATAAAACACCGCTCCGCTGCGTTTCATCCCACTGCTTTGAAATCTGGAACCACAAAAACCTGATAACTGATTCGGGAAGAGGCAGGGCTGACCTCCGCACGCAGTCTCTAAAGGAACCCCCTTCCCCTTCGGTGCGCAGCCGGGCTGCGGCCGCCCGGGCAGCTGGTCCGCAGAAGTTGCAGGCGTCGGAGGTGATGTGCTATGTGGCCACGTGCGCCGGGGAGGAGACGGAAACAAACTCCCGGAGAATATTCTTGGCCATTTCAATATTGTTATGTGCAATGAGCAGCGCTTTCTGAATGTCCTGATATGAGTAGCCTTGGTTCATGAGGTTCTCGATCTCGCTGGAGAGCTGCAGCGACGCGCTGGTCCCGCTGCCGGCCCCACCTGGCTGGCAGCTCCCGGCTTTTCGCTCTGAATTTATTCTCCGCGGCAGAGGCTTGGGCGGCCTTTCTGGAACTTGAGAGCCATCCGAAAAACCTGGAAGGAGAAATAAACGCGTCGCTTCAAGGAAGGGCAGGGACTCTTTTTTTTTCGGAAGAGAGCAGGACTGACATCAGACTGATAAACGGCACTCGGACACGCGCCGCTATCTCGACTCAGCCCCATCCTCCCGCACCACGGCACCGATCAGCACACGCACAAAATGGAGATTATTAGTTACAGCTCCCCCGCCACAAGCTCTCCAAAAACCGAGTTCTGTCTCAGAAGGGAACGCTCCTCTTCCTCTGCCAGCCCCTCGGCCAGGGCCACCCACACGAGCTCCTGCTGAAGCCCACCCTAGCCTCCTGGGGAACAAAAAGAGCAGCCAACAAACCAAGCGGGACACCAAACATCGCAGGGATTTAACTAGTGCCTGGTAGAGAAAATGCATTATTTACTGTGTTAATCCAACGTCTGATAATTTTGAGTCCTGACCTCCCGTACCACTGCAGAAAACATTTTTTCCTACTTTGCACATGACAAGAAACCCTTCTGCGTGAGTATTTGACATCACCTTAAAGCAAGCTGTGTTTGTCTGCTGGAAAAACCTCCTCGAGGTACTCAGGATAGATTTTTCTAACAGCTGAACTGGTGTACAACACGCAAATCCTTAAGCCTGGGAATGTCCAAACAATCCCCCTTTAAGACTGGCACCGCAGCCCCGTTCAGAACAGCAGCAGTCATCGTGGGGCCTTCCTGAAAAACCTCACCAAGAGCGCTAAGTTGGAGAAGGCTCCTCAGAAAACAAATTCATTGAGGCTTCCTCACCAGCCACAAGGCAGCTCATCTCCCCGACCGTCCCAGAACAAGCTCCTGACACATAAAAAGCTTTTTGTACGTTTGAGAAAAAGGACTACCCACTCCTCTCCCCCAAAGTGTCTTTCGAAATAGCTGTTTCAGCCTGAACCGGCTCAAATTTCAGAGACCACGGGTCAATTTGAAAGGGCAACTACCAGCTCAGCTTTTTTGGTAAATGATTAAGAAACTAAATTGTAGGGCACCATGCGTGAGAACATAAATCTGCCAAAAGGCATCCCTCACTAGCCAGACTTCGGCAGTGGCCAATACCCAAAGTTTCAGAAAACTGCAGAAGCTTCCCAGGGCAGTAACAATCAGCATTTCCTCAGCATTTTTCGTTAGCAGATCTCCAGACCCTACAAAGCAGGACAAAAGCACTATAATTTCAGGGTTGTATAAACAAAGAAGGGTCAATGATTAAGCTCCGTAGTTCATCTGGGAGCAGGATGTGAGCTCCCTCTGCCCTCCTTATCCCATATTCTACAGACACACTCACAGAGTGAGGCAGGGAGGAGTGGCAAAAGCTAACAAATCTCTTTGAACTGATAAATTCTTCTCTGAGCTGAAGAAGAGGAAACTTTGGAAACGGGAATCGGTGAAGCAGGTGAGCAGAAGACTCCGTGGGACGAGCAGGCCTGGGTACAGGAGGCTCTGCCTCCTGCCAGCCTCCAGAAGGAACGAGAAACTCGCTCCTCTCACTTGGCAAACGGCCGGACGTTGAGACGTGCTGAATCCTAAAGCCCCCCAACAGGAAGTTTCAGAGCTTCCTCTGGTGCCCCTGAGCGGTTGTAGGGAAGAAGTCAAGCGTTATTTGGAAAGGCTTTCGGAGAGACGAGGCTTTGGTTGTCCCCTGGAGAGTGTGTCTCGCAGCCAGAAGGACAAGATGTCCCCTGCTCCCCGGGGACAAAAAGCTGACCTTGCCGAGCCGCCGTGTCCTTGCTCAAGGAAGCCCAAAGCACCAAACGGGACACTTGTGCCATCTGCTGGCAACAACCGCACCCGAGACAGAAAGAGCGCACGGCAGCCATCCCGCCTTCAGCTTGAACAGCGATGAGCGGTAATATCGCCAAGCTCTGTTCCATGCCCTGGCACAAACTCTGGGCTATGCCCTGTATGACACGATGGCCTAGGGAACATCCTTAAAGCTGAGAAAAGGTTTGGCTAACTGTGATTTAAGTGTGATTTACTAGCTCAGTGATTTAAGTCAGTAAGGAAATGTATTTCAAGTCAGAAACCAAACTGAGCAAATGAGGACCAGTGTAATTCCGCCTTGCAAATCTGATTTTACAGCCTCCCCACAAAACCCTGAGTCAGGGACACCAGTTTCAAGCCATCAGTGCGTGCTATAGCATCCGGAGTACAGCTGTTCTCTAACCTGTTACAGGGTCGTTCTCCAAAGACATTCGGCTGAAGGCAGGCGTGGCGTTGGAGATATCAGACAGTGTGCGACGAGCAGTAGCAACTGGTAGTGGTGGTTTGGGGATATCGTAGCCATCTTCTTCATTTTCTGATTCTTCGGGGCCGTTGCTGGCAGTGGCTGCAGCCAGATCCCCTTCATCTAGAAGAAGAGACAGTCCGAGCTCTGGGACTGAACAGAGCCCCGTCTCTCCAGGCAGACTCTGCTCTGCAGTCCATAAAAGCACTGACAGGACACAGAACTGCTGGCCCTTGCTGCCAAAGGTTCAATGGAAGCTCTTTCCAGAAGGCAGCGCTAGATAAAAATTTCTTACCATAGATGTGGGCTGACAGCTGCTGCAGCTGCTTACAGCAGCAAAGCCCAGAAAACAAAATCTTCAAAACAGCCATTTTTTAAACAACTGTTGAGTATTTTTACAGTGCATTCCAGCCCGGCTGCTCACCAACATCCCCACATGCAGCCTGCAGTACACAGACACAAATGCTTCCACATACACCCTAGCTATTTCGACAACAAAAGCAACATTTAATTTAGCCTAAAATGCTATTCCAACTGGCACTGGGACCAATGCATTGCGTCCCAGGTTTATTTGTTGATGTTTTTGTGTCTTTTTTATCAGCACACCCACTCACCAGAAGCGCTGACAGTCTCAAAAGCAGAGGACACTGCTTGGGAGTGAATGTTGTACATCGCTTCGTACATGCAGCCATCCGTCTGCTGGTCGCACTCCAGAACTCTGTGGGAGAGAACACACATCTCCCTTCACACAGGTGACAGTGGTCAACCATCGCCCAGCTTCTGTCACTGACATTATCCACAGACACCTGCTTCAAAATGAAACCACCGCGGTTCTGAGAAAGAGCATTTGTTTCTCTAAGCGCTCTAGTGATGTCTGTTGCAAGACAGCAGATCGGCATAGAAGAGTTTAGCTGATACCACCAGAAAAAAACCTTTTCACAGAATTTTGCGCTTCAGGGGCTGCTGCCGTTATCAGCAGAAAGAGGTGGAAGCGGTTATCTAGCCCTTTTAATACTGCGTAAGGATTCTGCAAAAGAGCAGTAGCCACATCTCATTTGCAGTTCGCTACGTTAGTCTAGATCTGGTGAGCATCACTGGGGGAATTCAGCCAACAGAGCAAGCAAAATCTCCACCCTGGTAAACAAATATGCTTCCCCAGAGCTGCGAGGAGGAAGAACAGTACATGCAAACAGCGTCTCACCGCAAACTCTGAGTCATTTCCACAGGCATTTTGATCTCTGGTTTTTGTACAGCAGGACCTGGAGGCACCACTGGCAGAGAGGAAGGTGACATGTATTCAGTGTCTTCGTCGCTTTCAGACTGTTCCCCAGGAGGCAGTTTTGGTACAGGCAGTGGTCTGGAGGCAGGAGAAACAAGATATAAACACCAGAAAAGCATTTACTCTAAATCTAATTAACATCAAAGTGGCCTTTCAAACCCACAGCCGAGGTAACAGTGCTAAATTGATACTGCCTAGAGAAATAACCTGGCTTCAGTACTTGCAGCAGCCCAGCTGCAAGGTCAAGCTGGCATAAGGTCACTACGAAGAGGCAGTTAACAGTATCATATGCATCACCTGCTTCACAATGTACATTTAGAAAGACCAACTCAGAATTAAAGTTATAGAAGAGCTAAAGGTAACTATAGCCTGATTCCTATCGCCACAGCCAAAGGTAACTGTCACCACCATCCACAAATGGATGCTGATTTCATCTACTTTCATCTAGACTGCGTGCTTTGAATAAATAATCCATCCGAGACTGAAACTAAGGCTTGACAGAGTTACACCAAATTCTGTCCCCGGCACCAGCATGCACAGAGACCTACAATGACCCGCCTAGGGAACAACATACCTGGCAGCTAAGGAGTAGATAGCGTTGGCAGAGGAGGAGGGTTTAATTTTGGGGTGTTCACACTCTGAGGTTGCTGGTGGACCACTGTTCAAGCTCTGAAAGAAAGAAGTCCACATGAGGAATTAGAGGCACCAGGTCTGCCCGTGTAGTTACAAAACTGTTTGCTGGTCATCCAGCTGGGGATGGATGTCAGCCAGTCAGCCAGTTCTTGGGGACGAAGCATCTTCATTTATTCAAAAGCATTTACTGACACCTTAGAAATCCAGAAGTTCTGATGCTTTTCCCTCACTGACAGCACAGGCACAGTTTTTCTCCTGTTGCTTATTGCCTGTTTACACAAGAACTACAGGAACTCTTATCTTTGAGACTCTAATGACTTTGCTAAACTCAGCTGAAATTGGCCAAGAGGCCAAAATGTTAATAGGGAAAAGAGGAAAAGGATGCAGACAAGCGTATATACAGAGACTGAATGACAACTGTGCAACTGTCAATTCCTTAGACGATCTGGCTAAAAATGTACTTGCTTTCAATTTTTCAAGAAAGCTGGAGGTTTTAAAAGGAAAAGATAGGCAAAAGGGATCAAGGAAAGCAAAACTGCCTGTGATTTCTCTTAGAGAACAATATGTTGGGCTACTAAGTTACACATCATGATATTATTAATAATAACAGACCCAAATCTAACTCAGATTTTACCACGTTAAAGTAATCATTGTTTCTGTGTGCACGTTTCACAGGACTGAATCCTGAGAGGAGGAAATTATACTTTTTCAGCACACCGGCTCCTAATGCAAAACATTCTTGGTTTTTCAAAATTCAAAGGTGAATTATGATCATGAAATTGTGGCTCCTGACTGCTCAAAGGTAACTGGCAGATAAACCGAGATTTCAGCCTTGCTCCCAAGAGGCAGGAAAGTACAGCCCTATGAAGTCCTCCCATTATTCTCCCTTGCCTGGCATTCACCAGTTCCTCTCCATCTCTCCCTTGGCACAGGAATGCCCTATTCAGATGCAAATGACAACAGGGCACCTTGGAAGACCTAATTCCTTAAAACCAACCTTCACCCCCATCAGGTCTACTCACCACTTGGTTGTCCAGGCTGAGCGTGCTCCCAAGCCGATGGCTCTCAGCCCTGGAATCCATCTGAGAGGGCAAGGAGAAGGGAAGCGAGTGCCTGTTCGACAGCTCCCTCCCTGTCCAGTGGTCACCGGGGCTGAGAGCTGCGGAGGGGGCTTTCGGAATCGGCCGGGAGGGCCACGGATCTCCCTGGCGGGTGGAGGGCACGGGGGGCGGCTTGTCTCTGGAAGGACAGTCCCCCGGCGTGCAGGGCAGGGGCCGTCTCTGAGGCCGACCCTCGGTCCCGATGGAGTGGGGTCTGTCCGGAGGCGGCGGCGGCGGCAGGTCGCGGAGCGTGGGTGGGATCGGCAGAGGCTTGTCCTTGTGAAGGGTGCCAGGAGCAGCCTGGGAAGCAGAAGAACGCAAAAACATGGCTTAACAAAGGGAGTCCAGCCACAGAACACAGAAAGGTGGGAGGTGGGTGGCAGAAGGGTGAGGTCTGTTTTTGTTTCATCTGTTTTTTACGAGAAATTATCTCAACGGATGTGGAGTGATGCCAAGCTAGCTCTCCAGGGACACCTTCCCTACAAGCTTGTGGAGAGAACACAGTAATTACACGCAGCTACAGCTAGGCACTAAACACCCCAGATTATCTTTCTTGAATTAAAAAAAAAAAAAGAACAACTCAGGGCATCATTGGATTGGATTCCAAATAAAGGATACTAAGTGTTTCAAAAAACTTCAACTGTGCATTATTTACACAAGTCAATAAGTCATAGGAATGGCTATTTTGCCATCAGGGATGTCACAGAGAACATAAAGGATTTACCAAAGCACTCTCCTTTCTAACTGCCCCACCAAAATCCCACCCGAAAGGGCAAGGTGTGTGTTTTACCTTTGAAGAGGTCCCAGGGCTGGAAGCCCCAGGAGGGTTGGACACTCGCTGCTGCAGAAGATCCAGTCGTGGCGGCACGGGAGGGAGGGTGGCCTGTGGAGCTACCGAGAAAGGAGAAGGAGGACGTTCAACCTGAAAAATAAAAGACCAGGAAAATCAACAAATGACAAAATCCAGCAGAGCTCCTCTTCCTTGGAGAGGCTTTCAGGTTCAGTGACTTGTGCTGGCTCCAGTATCACTACTGGTAACAAATGACTGTATTAATGCCAACCACACAGCAGTAATTTAAGGTAATTTCACAGCACAACTGCATTTGTCTTGCAGCAAGCCTTGAGCATCACTAACTGGCTTAACTGTGGCACAAAACCACAATTGCACACTTAGGGGCACAATAAAGGACAAGCCGTTTTGCTGGAGTAACAAACCCGCCTTGAGCAGCAGCAAGCTGCCTTTCTTTTCGACACGAGAGGGCGTGATCTGCTGCAAATCCTACTCATCACTGCAGGCACCACTGTGCAAAGTACCTTGACTGGTGTCATGGCTGTTGCAGCAATCATTAGCGTGCAGCAAAACCTCCATTTTTGTCCCTCTTTTTCTACCTGACAGAACTGTGCCTCTTCTCTTTCTTATAAAGCTTATTTCACGAGAAAGGTTAGCACTACGTAACTTTGAAAACCTTTACACACGTCTGAACTCACTGATTGCCAGCAAATACGGCATGCTAGCCCACTGCAAACCACAACAGGATGTCACAGCAAGGAAACTGTGCTTTGCTTCCCCAAGTTATGTATACAAAAACAATCCCCAGGACTACAGTTTACAGTATTTCACAGGGTGGAAGCTAAAGAGAAATGTGACCATAGGTTAACCAGCGCAGAGCATTCCTTGTGACCAGACAAAGCAGCCTATTTTAGTGGATTCAACTATTAAAAATTAGTCAAATTCAAAACCACTTTCCCATGCTGTAAAACAATGCTAACTGTAGATGCGCAAGAGAAGCAATGAGCATTTAGAAAAAAATGTGCAGGGATGCACAAAGAATGCCTGTCACTAATGGCAGAGTTATCAGACCTCTGTTTATCAGACACCATATAAAAAGATGACAGACAAACTGACTTGCTCAGCAAAATACCCTGCCCTCTACCCAGTTACTCATCAGGACCTTGGGAAGACCGTACCTGGTTGGCTGCATTCACCGCTGGGGAAAATGGATGAGCTTTTGCCAATACGAGTGAAGTATGGCTAATAAGTGAAAAGCAGCATTGCTAAGCATGCAGAGAAGTGTTCCAGACCCAGACCTTACATTTCAATAGATCAAGGCAGCCTTTTCACCCTTCTAAAGGCCGACAAACACCCAGTCTCTCAAGGCAACGTACAAACGATCAAAGCGTGCTCGCTGCTGCTTAACAGAACAGCGTGAAGTGCACTGACAGCACTGAACCTGAATCCCTATTTACTTCACCCTCTCCATATTGATCAAAATCCCCCGTTATAAGGTCTGCCAACCCTCGCGTGCACAAAGCACTAAGACCACATCCCCTGTGAGGGAGAACATGCGGTCTTTGTACACGCTGCCGCATCTCCTAGCACACAATCAGGCGCCCTTACTTTGGTACCAGCGAGTTCTTTCATCATGAAGAGGGAATCATCGGCTCTGTCGTCGTCGTCATCATCATAGTTGGGTGAGGGAGTTCCTTCTGCCCCTTGCCGTGATAATCCTCCTCCTCCTCTGGGGTCAAACGGGTCTACTACAATCGGTTCCGTGCCTTTGATTTCACAGCGGCAAAAAGGGCAGCCCTGGCCTTCTGATTCCTTCAGGGAAGAGGAGAGATCTGTTACAACCACCCCTGAGATACAGAGATTAAATACACGGGTAATATACAGAGAGGTTTAAGCCTGCTTATAGGCAGGTACCTTTCAAATGAGGGGAAGAGAAAGACAAACTGTGCTATAAATATGGAAGATTTTCTGTCTGGAGCAGAGGAACAGCTTTTTAGCAAGTCCTTGCACTTCTTGTCTGTTCCTCTACTGAGATCAGGCATTTAACCACCTTCTCCCTGGGCAGGAGAAACCAGCATTTGTATTTCTGAACTACAGGCTTATGTCCTCGGTTACACTCCCTCACCTCCATACCTGAAGGAAACTAAACAGTTTTGGGAAGAGGATATACTGCTTCTGTAAAAAAGCAACTAGCCTCACTCAGATAAACAAGAGCCAACGCCTCACCTGCCACGCAGTGAGACAGGACGTGCACATCAGGTGGCCGCACGGTTCAATCTTCACATCCTTGTCGTTTTCAGCACATATTTTACACAGCTGGAACGTGGAGCCCATCTCACAATACAATTCATATTGTTCCTTGGAGAAAGACAGACAGACATTGTTGATACTGTAAAACAATACGCAAGATTTATCACAGCAACAGGAAATCCAACGCAAGACACGCAGGACAAAATAAATTCCAAACACTAGAACAGAGTGCAAAAGAGAACAGAAATCTGCAAAAACTTCGTGATTTTAAGTGCTAGATACATCCACCAAGCTCTGAAAAATAAGTGGGCTTCAAGTTATCCCAGATTTTTATTTAGGTTTCCCAAGAACAGCCTGGGAACGCAGGGTTCAAGGGCAGAGCCATGGCGGAGAGCACAGGAGAATGAATATTTTGCAGACCACTGTACAACAGCGCTAAAAACAAGCCTCAAAGCCAATGAGCATGACAGGATAGGACAGAAGACTTTGCTCACCTGCGTAACTTTAATGTGGTCCTGAGGTGTGGGCTCACACAAGCCAGTCAAGTCAGGATTCTGATTCCGGCCATCGGGAAATAAATAACTGTAAGCAGTTGGGGGAAAAAAAGATCTCTCTCTATATATGTACACATATACACACACAAATAAACGTGCATATAAGGTTTCTTTTGGGGGTGGGGGAGAAAGGAAATAAAGAATGAGGGTGAGAACCAAGAGGAGGGAATTCAAGGTACTCTGAGTTCCAAGTAAGTTTTGGAAGAATATTCCTATCAGGCAAAAAACAAACACGCCATTCTTTAAAATAAAAAGAAGCTCGTTTTCCTTCCTGGGAGTAATTATTGTTTTAAACACGAGGTTATCGTCCTAGTTTACTATTCTAAAATCATCCTGCAGTGAAATTGCCATGTCCAGAGTAAGAAAACTGAGCCTGTAATAGTAGTTGTGCTAGCACAGGTTAAGGATCCGACTGCAGAAGAATGTATGACAAGGGAAACGCAGGCATACACTCATCGTCTGCTGCTGCAAAGCACAATGCAGATCTCCAGTGCAAATGATAGCTGAGTACTCTCAAGTGCCAGAACAGTTAAGCATATGAATTATTCCACTGACATCAATGGGACTATTCACTTGCTTCAAGTGTTTTGCTGAATCAAGGTCTAAATAAAAAGGAAGAGCCGAGAGATGTCCAAAAGGGGGCTCGGTGATGTCAACAGCGATTGCTTGACCTCTGCAACACGCTGCCTCTCCTGAGGAGGAGACAACGTGTGATGAGCCCAGCGGGTGTATTTTACCATTCAACTGACTTTCAGGCCTTACCACAGGATTAAGATGGATAATTCACAGGAAAAAACGGCAAAAGGACAAAAACCTTGTTATTGATAAGCTACTTACAAGCCTTCCCTGAAGCCATCAATCAGTGCTTGAAAAAGGGGTTTGTTGTGGGGGATTGTCTGAAGGATGTTCCCATCTGCAGTGACGTAGCCAATGGCCCACTGACCGAGTCGTGTGCAGCTCAGCCGGAAAATGTAACTGAAAACACAGAGGAGAAGAAATTTCGGTTCAGACTGGAACGGGCAGAAAAGACTAAATGTCAAGCAGGCAGCCTTTGTCCGGATATCTTAGGACATCAAATAAAAACTAGTAGGAAGAGCTGGATGATTTATACCAGCTTTTCTCACTTTACCCCCAGGCAGATCAAAGGAGAACTTTGCAATCTGATACAAAGTGAGAAAAACTTCCAAGCACCGGGCTCCACGTGAAATGAAACCCAGGGTCCACAGCAAGAGAACTCAGCATCCTCATAATCATTTGTTTCAAATTATCTTAAGGAAAATAAAAAAAACAGACCACACAAGGATTTAATTTTTAAAAGCAGCACAGAACTAGAGGTGCACTCTGGTGCACCCCTTGTTCAGGGTCCTGGCCAGCCCCCAGGTTAGGCTTGATCCGGCAGCGTCTGCCTCTGCCTCCTGCTCAAGCCCGAGGCGGCAGCTGGGACGTTTGTGCGGTGGGCTGGAGGTAAGTTGTGATGTGGAGAAGAATGTCTGAGCGCAGGACAAGCTAGAGTTTTTCTCAGTTTAAAATTTCTGAGGAAGGAGGACAAAGACAAACCCAAACCCAGTCTCCTCCGTCAGTGAGTAATCCCCGATGTTATCGAGAGCCATCAAAAGGGCCACTGCTGCCAAGCACCAACCTGCCAGGTTTGTGAATGAATTTCTGAAGCCGGGCTTTCACCTCATCATAGGTTAGGAATGCCATATAACCAGGGTGAGTCACCGCGAGGCTATTCCAGTTCCTGAGCAAAGAGGACCATGGCTATAGAAAGAACAAAGAAGTATATTAATAATACCACACGCTTCTAAGAGGCATCAACACACACAATGTTCCTTAAGAAAAGGGGTCGTTTTTTTAGTTAAAGCGTCACGTTCCTTATCCCACCCTAAATCCTGCAGAGGAACTAGAACCTGTATTTTCCTGCAGCGGCCTTAACATTTGAAATTCTCTCATCAGTGATAAAAATATCACCGAGGAGAGAAGTTAATCAAAATCCCTTTAAAAAACACCAAGGGAGAGGTCACTGAGGTCACAAAAGGACGGCTCAAGAAAAGCTACCAATATGTGCTGCTTCTGCAGAGAAAATTACTCACTGCTGAGACGGTGATGGAGACAGGAATTGTCTAAGATTATGCACAGGACCAGAAACCATGACTAGTCGGCTGCCTAACAAAAACTTCCTACGTGGCCTCAGGAAAGTGATCTCCCCTCTCTGTCTCAGTCTCACCGTGTGTAAGATGCTTGTGACTATTCCTGAGCCACCTAACCTCACTTGGGTGTGGCAAGGATTGCTGCTTAGGCTGAGGTTTGAATAAATAAACCAGCATATACAAGTTAAATATTCCCAAAAACGATGCCTGAAAAGTCGTAACAACAGTTTGAAAGCCTTCAGTTCTGAGAAGTGCTTGGGTGTCTAAATTTCATTCAATTTTTCCAAGTTTCTCAACTTGCCTAAGGTACTAGCTCTCCCCAGGAAGTCTGTATCTCTCGGAAATCACAGCGGCTCTTAACTCGCTCTTTGTGTACTATAGCTGGAAAAAGTGCTGAATGAGATCAGATGCATTGCAACACCAAACATGGGAATTTTTCATCTAGCCGTATCTTAATTACAACCCACCCTATCACAAGGGAAAAGGCAAGTCAGAGCCAAAGAAGTAAGTGTTCGTTCTTGTAAATACCCAGTTGCACCATCAAAAGCTGCGTTTTAGAGCTCAGAACTATTAAAGACCGTGGGTTACAATTTTACCTACTATTAATATCCCCGCAGTAACACAAACATTTCTTGCACACGGAACACAGAATGCGTCTGCGACATCCTGGCTGTGTCAGTTCAAAAGCTAGGAAGCACAAATTTCCATGCTCCTCGTGCTCCATCCTGAACATCCCCCCACGGAAAATAAATCTAACACGAAAGAATTGGACGCAAGGAAAGGCAGACTGATAAACTCAGCTTCGCATTTCCTGGCTTACAGAAGTTGTGTCAGGACTTCAGTCTAAAAGTGACCTTTGAAAAGGAAAAACTGATTCATGGGAGGATGCTGGATGTGCCTTACATGCAGTTGCAATTTATATTTAGACAACGTTTTCTTCTTCAAACAGAAGTATCAAACGCCCTTACGGCAAAATAGGGTTCTAACTATTACCAAAACTGGCCAGAGGATGAGGGGCAAGAAGACCAAGTCCTGTACAACATAAATAATGTCATTTTAATGTGAAAAATACGGTTCAGCCTGGGAAAAGAGTCTGACCGGAGGCACTAAGATCCATTCCAAGTGATTCGCATTCCTCAGTTCTTACCTGAAACAGTCGTGTGAAGATATCGAATTCAAATACTGAAATGTAGTCATTGCACGTCAAGTCAATCGTGGACTTCAGGGCCATGGCTTCCAGTCCCGAGCTGATCGGGTGCACCTCATGCAGGGCTTGACGGAAGCTCTTCCAGGGAACGATAGTCCTGGGGAAAACCGAGCCACCTGTAAACGCGGTGTGTCTGAAGAGCACCGTCACGTACCCACCTTGTGCGTTTTATTTGTGAGTATACACCTCATGATAACAGAGGAGAGGAAAATCAGAATTAGCCACAAGAGGTTTACTCACGTTACGTGAGCAAAACGCTTCTTGGCACTGAAGGAAATTAACAGCCCAGCACACTTTAGCCAATTTTCTCTGCATACACACAATTCTGGGAGCTGACGTCCATCTCTGCTTTCTCCTTCCCCTTTTTCTGCAGTGCTATCACGTCAGTGTTTACATAAACCATGGGCTGTATACGGCACTATCACTTGATAAGAGTTTCATAACGTTCCATTAAGTAGAGAAGGAGTTAGCAGTAAGTAGAGCCCTAGACAGTTAGAACATAAAATAAAAAAGCTGCAAGCAATTCTCTAAACGGGGATTAACTGCAGAAGTAAGATAACCAGAAACCGAAACAGAGGCTCCTGTTTAAAGGAGTAATTTCCTTCTTTTAAAACATCAAGTGGAGTAGAAACCCGTTATGAACACACCTAGCTACAGATAACTATAGTACCCGTGAGTAAATATATCACTGCTTTTTGTTCTGACAGCTCCTAATTAAACTCTGCATGTGAAATGCCTTAGCTAGAAAGCAGTGCCCAATTCCATTAACTTTCATCCCCCAACACTGCTGGGGACACCTCTGAAGTTCATTTAGTCAGCGTTTTATTAGATACAAAAAATTGAAAGTGACATTTCAACAGTTTGCACCTACATATACGTTGCACTCAGCCTTCTCCTTCATTCTATCTTACCAAAGCCATTATGCAAACTGACAAAAGTTCAGAGAAACCAGAAGAAAGGTGACTAAGTGATCGGGAAGACTAATTGGAGGGAAGATGAAAGAATTTAATCGAACGGCTTAGCTAAAGGACAGCTAATACTGGGGGCATGGTAACCTTCGGAAGAAGAAAGCAGATTATTTTGCAGGGTTCGTGGAGCTCACTTAGAAGTTAAGGAATTAAATTAAGGAGAGGAACATTTAGGCTTAATAATCCAGGGAACCTTGTGGCAGTGCCACAGTCTCCTAGGGAAAGTGGAGAAGGACCGATCGCTTCGCACATTTAGAACAAGACAGGACAAAGAAATGGAAAACATAAAGTAGGAACAATCCTGTACCCTACCCGAGAGAGTGGACCAAATGACCTAATGGGTCTCTCCCAGCATTAATTTCTCTGATTAACCTCGGTAACGATTCTTCTGAGTCACAAAACAGCACTTCTAGTGGTGTTACATCCGTAATGTCGAGCACAGCTAGAGACTTACTTCTCCCCAAAAGCTTTTCTCCAAAACTCTGCAGCGTCTGCCTTGGTGATCCGGAACGTGTCTCCTTGGAAGAGGCCGCTCGGGAAAATACCTTTGAGTTCTGCCAGCATGTGGCTGAATATCAGGGATAACTTGGTCAGGTTACGCCTGCAAAGGATCACAGAAAGAGAAGTTTCTTTTAGAAAAGACGTGCTTTTGCACCGTGAACAAGCCGGGCAGAAGCAGCCCAGCCTAAAAACCCCCTCCTATCCACTTTTCAACTGGTCACCCAGCATCCAGGACACATCCAGCACACGGAGCTTATCAGCAAGGTCGGCGTTTGTTAGGGCATTTTCCACTACGACTGCCTTGCAGAACCTCTTTGAGGCAGCCAGGTTATTTCCAAGGCAAATTCCCCCCGTCAAAAGGAAACAAACTCAGAGAAAACATTGAGGAACATCACTCAGACCCTGCCCGTTAAGGAAGAGCAGAATCAGAGCCTAACGCTCATCAAGGCACCTTTGATCTCAGGTCTGAACATTCCTTCTGAGAGCACACACGACTAATATATTTGACGTCAGGTCTGAAAATTCGTTGTGAGAGCACACACAACTAATATATTTGATGTCAGGTCTGAAAATTCGTTGTGAGAGCACACACAACTAATATAATCACACCTGGAACCACACAAGCTGAGCGTCCTCCCAAGCCCCCCCGTGTCCCAGCAGTACCTTTGCTCAGAGAAAGTCTCCCAGTCACAGAGGGCCCAGCTCCCAAGGGAAGGTCAAAACCCTTGCGGTTTCCTTCCAGAACACCCGCGGTTTCCTTCTAAATGGGTAATGACCCTGCCACAAAAGCTTGAGGGTCAGGGTGCTGAACCGAATGGCGCTGGCAGGTCCCTCTGCCCGATGAGATCCATGTACCAGGAGGGCTCTGCCCCATCGGGACAGGTCCTTCCCTACACCGCAGAAGGAACCGGTACCTCGGGGAAAGCAGAGCTGCTTCTCCAGTACATCCAAAGCCCCGATCTGGCCAGAGGACTGTCAAGACACCGAGCAACGTGACAGGTTACGTTTGCAGGCTGCAAAACACTGAGCTGCTGAGAGAGGGGTCGGAAGCCCACCCCGTGACAGAGCAGTTTCCCAACACCTCGCTTCCCAAGCCCTCCACCTCCCCGAGGACAGGGAAAGCTGGCAGCAAACGCAGCTCCCCCAGCCCCGCTCCTTCACCGGTTTCTAGCACCCTGCTTGGTCGGTCCCAGCTTGCTTCATCTTGGGCATGTTTCAATCCCCCTCGTGCCACGCGCGCCATTCCTAGCTGAAATGCCTATCCGGGAACCTGCTCCCGGCCTTTCTGCAGCTATTTCCTGGGCTCAGGCCCCCTAGCTCCCCGCCACGCTTCCACGGAGCCTAAACCCACCTGGAGGTGACTTTGCTCACTGTGATATGTGACCGTCCACCGCCAGCCCTTTCTGCACGCTGTAACCCAGCCTGGGTAACTAGAACAGACTTTTCGTACCCTACAAAAGGCACACGGGATTCGAAGGTATAAATCACCTCCGGCAGTAGCTTCCCTCTCTCACCCTCGCTTATTCAAGAGCGTGTTGTTTTGTGGCTAAGCACCGAGAGCTGCTCAGTGCTCGCAGGAGGTGCCAGCCACGCAGCGAGGGATCCTGGTTTGTGTTATCTCCCACGTGTCCAACACCAACAGATGCTGAAAACGAACCCAAGTGAAACCACCCGGACGCCCTTCTGGAGGCTGCTCCATTCGGCAGCTCTCCTGTGGACACACGACGTGTTGTACGTGTTGTAAAGCAGCCACAAGATTTGGTCCTTTGGCTCAAACACCGCCAAAAAGCTTTCTTTGTTGTTCACCGGTCTGCGTGAGTTAAGAGGAGAGGGGCTGTTAGGAAGCCCTGGTGCACCACAGCTCCAGTCCTACCGCTTCGTCAGCCTGACCTACGGATTGCCAGCGTAATTCCTCACCTGCTGCTTCAGGGAAGTTTATTTAAATACAAATCAAAACACCAGACAGGGACCTGCGTGGAGGAAACGCTACGCAAGTCAAGGAACTGCATGAGGACAGCGAGATGCCAGCTCCCCGCGTGAACACGACCGCACCCGAGCGGCGGCACGGACCCGAGCCGTTCCCTTACCGGGGAACCCGGCCCCGCATTACCCCACACTGCTGCAAGGCCGAGCAACTCAAAGTTTCCTATTCCTCTTCCCAGTAGCAGCAAGCAGCTCTGCATTCACCACGAAGGCTCAGCTGAGGAGGCACAGCCCCAGCTCATCCCTCGGACTTGATGATTTAGTGGTAAGCTCGCAGCCCAGCCGCCCCAGTTGGAAGCCCGCATGTTGTTGTCCCAGTTATTGGGTTCCCCTTCTTGTCCCCACAACACATTTGGCTGACAAACACCAGAAAAATTGCAAATCGGAGGTCCCAGCTGCACAGCTCGCTCCCCCAGCCCTCTTCTGAAAGTTCTCACTTCAATAAAATGACAGAGGAGAGGACAGTGCGTGGCCACGCGAGGAGGAAAAGCAAACAGCAGGCTGGTTGGAGTCATTTAATGCATTCGCAGCTCAGGCAGCGAGAGAGAGATGGGAGTTGGATGTACTCAGTTTATAAACATAGAGCTAACATCGCAAATGACTTTTCCGCACTAACACTGAAGCACTTTGCAAGAATTAAACTCTGAACAACCTCCTTGAAGGGCTAGCGGGCAACGTCTGTGTGCAGCCTCAGCAAGGAAAGGGGCAGTAACGCAGCGCTGGGGGATGCCCAGCGGCTTCCACAGCACCAGCCCGCCTGGCATCCTTTCAGTTAGGCAGGCCAGCACTGACGCAGCACTCCAGGAGGTGAAAAGCGGCTTATTTCCTCGAAACGAGTGCGTGCAATATCCGGCAGAAGGAAGGAGAGCCAGAGCAGGTAGTGACCCCCCTGCTGCTGCCCAGCACAGCGCGAGGCCCCGGGTGGGATGGGGACACGCACTGAGGAGCACCGAGCTAAGGGAACACAGCAACCGTGAGCTCTGCAGAAGCCAAAAGGAGATTCCCGGGTTCAGCTGCTCATCAATTCTGCCTCGGAGCCCTCCTCCTGCCTGCGCCGTGGCTCAGGAAGCGCCTGCAGGGAGCTGAGCACAGCCCCGCGCACGGTGAGAGAAGCGCCGACTTCCGCAGCCTCACCGGGGATAAACAAACGCCTCGACGCACACACGTTGCGGGACAGGGTGCTGCCAAAAAGGCTCCCAGTGCCCAACCCGTTTCCGTTCTTCGCTTGAAAAGTCGCCGTCACTTTGTGCAAATACTGAGTTGCATCTACGTAAATAAAAACAGGAAAGCAGGGGGTGTCCACACACAACGCCGTGCGATAGGAGCTGGCTTCCTCATAAAGCATCCAGTTGCCAAGCCTGGGCTAAAAGAATATTTTAACAAGTGCGCTCCTTTATTTTAATGAGCCAAGTTACACATTTGTTAACGAACACAGACCAAATAAACGCTTCCAGTTACAGTGACATTTACAGCCTGCAGTTACAGACACCATTTTTTATTGGCACATCAGTTCGGTTATTATGATGCTATTTTATGTTCAGTAACATCAACCGTCCTCATCCCCATTGCTTCAGCCATACAGAAGCAAGCGTTTTCCAGAAAAAATGGTAATATTTCCAAAGAATGGCTAAATGACCAGAGATTCCCAAATGTTTTGAGCCACCAGCAGCCTTCCCTGTTTCTTACAGACTGCAGTTTGCCCCCTTGGCAGACTTGAACAAGCAAGAACACAAATAACACAAACACCGGCACCGAGAGCTGAACCACAGGCTGGGAATCGCTGACCTGGGCGCCTGAATCCCCCTGGCAGTCAGGATTCAGACACCCATCACACGAGCGTTTTTGGTAACGTTACCCAGGGACCACAAGCCACATCAGTTGCTCCCCTCGCTGCTCGTGACCGAGCCGAAGGCGGCACCTGCAGCAGCTTCAAAGGCGGACCGGTGGCGTGCTTCTGTGTCGTGCTTCAGTCCGCAGATGGAGCAGCAGCTACGGTTTGGGTGGGATTTCCTCCGTTCCCCCGAGCGCTTCACACGCACATGCTAAGCACTCGGCACCTTGGCAGATACCGAACCAACCACACACAATGAGGGAAAGCTCAGAAAGCCAACCGTTTTTCCACTCCATACAGTAACCAAATACTTTACTAAGAAACATCTGCAGCCCTAGCACGGAGGCACAATTCCGTCCGCACAGGCGATGTAACGGAGCCATTTCTTCAGCAGAAACACCTCCAGCTGCAGTGACAGCAGCCCCCAACACCGTGCTGCCTTGACACAGGTCTCAAGGAGCTGCCCCAGGGAAGGCGATCCAGCAGGGCTGTGTCTTTGGGTACCCAGCGCTTCGTTGTCAGCTCCCCAGGGTGCACGGACACGTCCCTTCGTCCTCCCTCTGCTGCTGTGGTCGTGGTGCTTCGCTCCTGGCCGGCTGTGGGCCGTGCTCCACGCGTCCTGGTGAAGGCAGGAGCCAGCCGGGCGCTTCCACTTGCCCCCAGGCTCCTCGCTGCTCTGCTCCTCCCTCCCCCGGACCCCGAGCTGATTTTTCTTTTCCCGTTTCCTGTTTGCTGGACAAAAGCTTTTTTTCTACGTACGGGCTCAGTGTTGCAAAGCCGTTACCGGCAGAGGACGGCTTGAATCGCGGCACTGGCTCCTCCAGCTGCAGCGATGCCATTAGTTAAATGGCTTCAAGCGACCAAGTCAGACAGCACCCAACGGGACTGGAGCAGGACTCCAACACCATCCTTACCTCGAGGCCATGGGAAGACAGCGCTGCCACTTGTGCCACCGCCAGCCACAGCTTTTGTTTTCTTCCAGCATCCCTCAACTCATCCCCAGGGCAGTCCTGCTCTTCACATATAGCGAGGAGGAGAACAACCGGGAGATCGATGGGCACAGCACCATGTCATGTGCCACGATTCGAGACGCACCCCACGGCTGTGAAACTGTTTTACTGAAAGCATGCTACAAACACCGCTGTACGGAAGGAATGAGGAGCTGCAACAAGACAACCAACTACGAAATGCTTCACTTTTTTGAAGTTGCGGTGCACACTCCTTATTCAAGACCAGGTTTTCAAATTGATTTTGTATTTGCGCTCCTGCTGGCTTCGGTAAAACCTGTGAACACGGGGTCTGCACTAATAACATTCAGCACCCCTAGGGATAGGCTGCTGTCAGCAAAGATTCTTCAAGGGAAGCTAGGACTTGAACACAGCCACACCTCCACCATGGCCCTGAAACAAATAACATCACTCAGCTGCCCTGGTTAAAACACAAATGCCCCATTCCATACAAGCAGCAGCAAACAGAGTTAAATTACAAGTCAGTTATGAAGACTAAGAGGGTAAAAAACTCAAATCAGGACACCTGAGTTACTGTAAAACCATCCTACCCGAAACTTAAGTGAAGGCTCTCTATATGTAAACTTGGCTGCTTTAAAGGGCACGACCCAAAGTTCATCTCACAGCAAGAAATGCAATCTCAGTACGTGGAAAAACGACTACGAGCATTTTTTAAAAAATGCAAAGCACGCTCATTCAGTCTCATGGAAAATTAAGGAAAAAAAAAGCATTAGAGAGGATGTGGGAGGATCTGACAATTTAACACTAACTCATTGACTCAAAGTCAGGGCTCCTAAAAGCGATGACGCACTTTCTAATTGTTTTTGTTTTCACAGAATTAACACATGCACCTCGGACAACGCCGATACACCACTTCCTTTCCTCAGAAATGCTACATTTATATGGTAAAGGGAGGACAGATGACTGTCTTGGAATTGAGACGATTACTCAGACTGAGGTAAACCACCCCAATGCTGTACTATTCCTTGCTATTGTTGAAAATTTGTGTTTTTTCCAACAAATCAGGACCCAAAACAGTTCTTGCAGCACTGCAGCCTTATGCCCCTGTGGCACCCCACGCCGAGCTGCGAGCACACCATAATTATTTCAATAGCAGAGCAATTAATGCTTGCTTCTCTGTAAATCCCACATCAACAACCCTATTGATGGATACAACTTCCTTCAGGACCTGGACATTCTTCTCAATATGAGATCATATTAAGTCTCCTAGAGGCAAAAAAAACAGTAGGTTATTTACTTTATTTTACAGGTGAGGCAGCTGAAGCATGGACAGGCAGTGCTGGAAAGCAGAATTACAGCCAGGGAATTTCTAATCTCCTATCGTGTGCTCATCATTGCAGAATGCCACTCGCTAAGTACTACTGCAAGACATCAGAAGTAAGGAAATACAAGTTTCCTACCCTCTCACTTCTAGGGTTACTGTGTAATTATACAGTTACCAGATGACATTTAGGAGACAGGCTCAGTATCCATACAGGTAACTGGAAGCATATGCTCCCAGTACTTAATAATTTGAAACAAACAAAAAAACCCTCAGCTTTTGGGTTCTGCAAACAGCCAGTATTTTTTCCTGCAACCACTTTCCATATTTGAGTTCAAAAAAAGTCAGCTTTTTTAACAAGCCCCCAACAAGTAAAATGCACGTTTCAGAAACCACAAAGGCAGGAGGTTATCACATAACACATGCTTTTCAGATGTTACCAGCTATGCACCAGACATTAGCAGTTAGCCTCAATTTGAGCAGATAGGTGGCTGCACCTGGCTCCAGAAAGAACAACTGGATCTGATATCCTACAACCACACCAGCAAGAAGTTTGCCGTGTGCTCTTCATGTTAACACGAAACTCCAGCCTGCTCACATCAGCAGCGAGTCGAAATGCTTGAGGTGATCCCAAGCTGACTTTTATAACGCAGACAGCTTCAGAGTCCTCTATGCACAGTAATCAGCTTTAAAAATAGCAACAACGGAACTACTTTCAACAAAACGTGCAAGACAGGAAGCGAATGAAATTCCATTTAACTATTGCTAGCTCAACAGAAGCCGCCCCACAGAGCGGCGCGGGGCCGCTGCTCGCAGAACGGCTCCTCACCGCCTGAATTTGCACAGCAGGGACAGGAGGAACACAGGGGCTGTGGGACGAGGTATCCTCAGCCCTATGTACCCCACAAGAGCACCCGGCTCGAGGCATCGGGAGGCACGATGGCAGCACAACCTCGTCAGGAGAGCCTGCAAACACCATCTCAGATCCTCACCTGCTCAGCATCTGCTCCAAGCCCATGCTGCTGCTGCTGGGAAGACTCCCCCTTTTTTTAAAAACACAATTAAGTCTTATATTCACTGCCAAAAATGCAATAGTTGACTACTGAAAGGCGGTCTCTGCACCTCTGCATGTAGTATGTCTTTCCAGTCTCTCTTTCCTTCCCATCAGAACTGGTTGCACCTATAAAGCAGCAAGAAATTCTAGAGGCTAATTCCTTTTTCAGTGCACTAGATTTTACAGGTCAAAAAACTATTACATGAAAAATGCTTCCTTACAGTCTTCTGAATCCTGACACCTGCCAACCAACATACAGAGACAGTTAAATACACCAAATTCTGCACGCAGAGCGTGACGGTCACCTTCAGATGTCACACACAGCATGCCGCAAGTGACCAGAAAACCTTGGCAGAGTCACACATGGCTGCGATTGATCTGGAGCAGTGACCACCACACTACAGCAGACTGCCCAGGAGCACCAACCTGTTGGCCTTTAGAGGGTCTGCACTTCTTACTCCAGGCACAAACGCTACTTGGACATTTTTAACAAGCTAGATGTCTGTCAGCATTGGGAGGGTAAAAACCACCCATGTTTTCCTGGATTTATGTATTATAGAAAGTACTTAAAAGAAAATACTTACTTTGACCTGATTAGTGGTTTTTAAAGAGCTCAACACATCTGATTAGTGGGGTCTTGAAAGCGCCCTGAGGATTGACAAGACAAAGGACAGCCTCGCACCCACGTACCAGCGTCATCTGCTGACCTGATTATGGGGGCTACACAGCAAGACTTCCTGGCCATATATCTGTATCTGGGCTCTTCACACTGGAGTTAAAAGTGCATATTTCTGCAGCTATGTGCTACAATCAAAGGGAAGAAGGAGGCACAAAACCCTCATCTCCAGCCCAGGGGAGACTCCATACTTCGCATTCGGTCTCCGGCCTCAGTTATCACAGAGCAGCCTGGGACTCCTTGGAGGCAGCCTGTGAGCTCCACCATTTCACCCCCAACCAACATCCTGTCGAAACACCAAACCCAAGATATTTCATGACACAAATACCCCAGTACAAACAGCCAACCCCAGAGCAGGCCTGCTCTCCAAGCTGCAGCCACCAGGCCCGCAGCAGACGGCAGCGCTGGCCTGGAGACAACCGAGAGCTGCAGCCAGCTCCCCCCTCGTAACCCCGGTGTCCCCTCCATGGGTGGCAGCGAGTGACATTGTCCCAGCATGTGGGTGACATGTACCGGGGGGGCAGCCCAACCCTGCTGCTAGACGGGACCAGGCACTGCCAGCAGCTCACACCAGGCCCCACCACAACACCCTGAGGGCCGTGACTACCGTCCCCTTCCCATCGACAGAAACCCAAAACGTGGCATCTTGGCCCTTGGCACACAGGCCAGGCACCCAAGAAACACGGCACAGTTGCCAAGAAGCAGAATCAGATTGTTGCCAGCTTCGAGAAATCTATCCACGCTTTAAAAAATAATTACTACCAGCTAAACAATGCACTTGTACTTTCATCCACAAAAGCAAGTCCGCAGAGTTAGCCCTCTGTACAACTCTACAATTCTATAAGGTCTGAAAGCAAAGAAGCTGACAGGAATAAAAAGTTTACTGCACAATAAGGAAGTAATCTGGAAGGTTACCTTTGTCCATAAACTGATTTTCAAGATAGTGGTCCAATTGGATGCAAAGGCAACTAAAATGAATATGAATTTAAGCCAATTATGTTAAATCTTATCTGAGTTCCATAATTATCACCTAAACCAGCAATTGAAAGCCAAATTAAAGAGAAATAATTTACATTCCTCTCTCCAACAACATTTAAATGATAATGAATTTCTTCTTGGGTAATAAGCAGTTAGTGTTCATATGCTGGAGCCTGGCAAGGAAACCTTTCTTGTGGGCAGCTTTGGAGCTTGTTCTTTTCTTTAAGATGTTCTAATTTAAATGCAGATGCAGACTTCACACTAATGGGTTTTGTTAATAAAAAAGTCCTAGCTGCATTAGAAGGAAGTGACAGAAGGAGGACTCGCATGCACAACTTCAGTTTCATATTCTGTCACATCTTTTTCGCTGGGCAGAAGTGCATGTGTGTGAGCTCTCCAAAATACACAATCAGAGCACCAACCTCCCCCAGAGGGCATCCCTAGTTCACGCCATAATGCAAGTGTTTTCCAACTTTTTCTCTTTAAATTCCAGTATTTTTTTTCCAAGTCATTCTTCATGCATTTCCTTCCCCTTCAGGGATATGCACGGTCATTTCCAGTAGGCATTAAATATTGGTAGCTTTTTCCTGTGTAAATTAGTAAGTCTTCATACTAGAGCTAGAGAAGGATACGAAATCCTGCTGAGCCAGCATCCTTTTAAGACTGTTGTCAGAAAGACAACAGCTAAATGCAGACTAGCTTCCCAAAACCGTCTGCACTTCCACGTTACATGGAGAGGGCTTATGACATTCCCTGCCTAACCCCATTTTCTCCTCCGCGGATACATTAATTTTGTTAACAGTTTGTTTTCCAAAGTATGCAAGCTGAACGAGCAAAATAACTCGTGCTATTTCCTAAACATCCAGTCTACATCCTGAGTAATTACTTCTTCTCAGCCTTTCACCTACCCCCACCCTCCCGCTTACATAACTGCATTCTCACGTGGAAACATTTGCAACGGGCTGACCTTATTTAGAAAATAACTTCTGAATTTTCCTTCATAACAGGCTGCGTTAACATCCTCAGTATAGTTGATTCCGTGGTGAAAACGAGGTTCTCCCCCCTAATTCATCCTCTCCCAAGGAACAGAGGATTCCTCTCCCAGTCTACTTAAAGCAAGTTATTTCCCTGCCCTGCCGCGTGAAGTATAAATAATCTATTTACAAAACTGCAAGAAAGCTGCTGCTATGAGTAATTTATGTAGGGGGGCAAACTGACAAATGGCAGCTCTTCTCTGCAAGTAAGAGATCTGGAGAAATAACAGCTTTCTGTAGTAGAAACAAAAAAAGGACAACCACCGAGTCTCTAAATTAAACTGCAATCAAGAGTTTAGGCAAGTTCAGCATGGTCAGAGTAGTGCCACAGCACTGTCAGTCAATGGAACCATCACACTGCAGGAAAAAGATACACATGTTCGACCAGTTTTTGCTACCATTATTTAAAAAGTAAACTCAGGAAATTCACGGTATTTACAGGGTCACAGAAGTCACATTTACCACTGTAGGCAGCCCAGCAAGCTACTCAGAGCTAAGCTTGGGCACCTTTCTCCTTTGGATACAGACCTGTTAATTGTCCTCTACAGAATTCCTTTTATTGCACTGCTCCAGCTACACAGGCTACAAACGTCACCTCTGGGTGGCATGTTATTTATTTTAAAGTGACAAGTCTTATATGCCTCCTGCATTAGGCAGCAGTAAAGAATACGAGCCAACGGTTTCCGAAATGTTTGTGGTCCTCGAGAAAACCTGCTATTTACTGAATGACTTACCTTTGGCTCATTGCAAATATACGACAGAATATTAAGAATGCTTAACTCTTGAAATACCACTTGCTTCCAATACCAAGCCCTGCAGATGTTACCATTTCGGCCTACCAGATGCCCAAATCTACAGTCTGGTTTTTAGAGCGCACACCGCCATCAGCAAGGGCAACCAAAACAAGCTCCCAAACCGCCAGTGCTCGGAAGAATAACGCAGTACCCCCACCAAACAAAAGCTCTACTCGGAAGTCACCAAGTTGAATCATATCTGCTTGCCTACTCGGTCTATAAACAGAAACCAGAAGTTACCACATGTACTTAATTAGTCAGGAAACGCATGCATGGCTTTAGAAGCACCCTCAACAGTGTTAATTTTTAAATAGAAATGCAAGTGAGCTAAAGCAGAATTTGAATAGCATCTGCAAAGCTCTCCTGATACAATAAGCAGGCAGGTTCCCTTCACCAAAACTGCAGTGTGAGTTTGTGCAAGCTCATAGCAATTTCAGGTGAAGGCCTGCACATCAAAACCGCACTGCTACAGAGCCAGCACGGCCGTTACAGTCCCAGGAAAAGAAAGCAAGCCATCGAGTGCTGACAGCGTTGGAAGTCGTGCTAACTGTGACGTTAGCCACAACAGGAGGACGCTTTCAGCACAGTGACAGTTAAGGTATTACACAGGAGAGCTGAATTCACTTCTAACAGCCCTATGATTGCAACGAGACTCAAATTGAAGGAACAAAGACTCACCCACATCCGCGAGCGCTGCGAGCGTTCGCACGAGCCTCTCCTAGCCCTGCTCTCAGCACCCCTGCTTCTCTGCTCTAGTTTCAACATCAGAGGGTCGTACATCCAGCCTTCTGTTCTGCTCCTTGCAAATACACCCTTAAACTTTCAATACGCAAACGCAATCTTATTCGTACTTCTGGGTTTTAAACTAAGCCTGCCTTAAGCAAACACCAAACAGCATCCATATTACACTCCCACACAGCCTACCCTGAACACACACAACACAGTGTACCGAAACACTCGACACTGACACACATCTTGCAGCTATTACAAGCTCTTAGGGCAGCACAAGCAGCTACGGGACGTGGTGCTCTGCAGCCGTGCTCCAGTTCTGCCTTCGTCCACCACGGAGGTGCATGCTGGAGAATCGCTGAGAAGTTTAAGAGGAAATGCACACAGAGATTTAAAAATAATAAAAATAAAAGCTTGATGCTCAAGAGATCGGGACAAACCTGATCCTACAATCTAAGGAGACTTCAATCATTTTTAATTGCTGGTGTGTTTGCTAGCAGCAAACACCTGCATAGCTTGCACACTAGTTATGCAAACATCAAAATAGTGACTTTTCTTTACAGCAAGAGACCTCTGGGGGAGGAAAACAACAGCACACACAACAGGAAACAAACTGAATGCTAAATCTGGAAGACAGGAAGAAAGAAACTTCAAGGACAACGGGAAAAATGTCAGAAAGTCAAGAAAAAAAACGATTATTCAGTACACCAAATTAGATTTTTAAAGGCATGTTTTCAAAACACTGCAGACTAACATTAGCAGTAAGCTTGCATAAGATCAAGAGCAAAACAGATTTTTTATATATACATAAGCGCACACACACGCTGCCATGAGTATATTTCCAATGAATACCAGATTCAAGTTATATTTGTTTGCTCTACAGGCTGCTGACAATCTTCCAGAAAGTTTCTCCCACGCTTTGGATATTTGAACTCATTCATTCTTACAAAGCAAAAAAAAAAAGTTTTCCTTCAACTCCTAACAAGGTGAGAAAATCTGTCAAGCTTATTCACTTCTTTATAAACATTTTAAATCTAAAGGTGCATTTATAGCAAAATTTCTTTTAACTAAGTTTACGAAGAAAGAAACAAGTAGCATCTCAAGTCATCAGGTGCCAAAAGCCCACACAAGCAAGCAGCCCGATGCTGGAAGTGCTGTAATTATCGGATTCCCAGCTGAAGCAGAAGTGTCATCCTTGGTGCAGAGGTCTCTCTTGAATCAGCATATGATTCATACGCACAGCCTACCCTAACCTCTTCCTTTTCTACAACAAAATTAGAGAATTGAGAAAGTTACCATAGTCATTACCAGCACCGGGAACGGGGCGTCTCGCCCTTGGTGCCAAAACAGTAACTGCTAATTCCTGGGCTGAGCGAAAAGCGAAGGAAAATGGAACAAGACTAGCTGGGATGTGATTCTGATTTCACGCTTACGTTTATAAGTCTCACCACAGTTGCTTCCCTGGTAAGCTGTTTATTCATAAACAGTACAATTAGAAATTCTCCAAAGCCCCGTCACCCCCTGTCAGCAAGCATCCTCTACTGGAATCCACTTTAAGCTTATTGATTTGGATCCCCACCCTCCTCTTTTCACTCAGTTTGACTGCAAACTGAATAAGGAGTTTTTCCAGGGTGATTTAACACTCCGGAAATATTGCTCCTTGCTCCGCTCTGAAATAACAAGGGACACGAGGTGAGATGTTGAACTTACTGACACGGCTATCTACCATTTGCTCATCAGATGTTCCTTGTTTATGATCACAACACACACACAGCTAACCAGAACAAAGCTCACAGGCAAGGGTTTCATATACCCTCTTAGCCTATTTCTGGAGGCAATAGTCAACGTTCCAGAAAATAACATCACCTGTATTATACGGGAGCAATGTAGAAATCATGAGTGATAAATGCTCCTTAAAATATTTCAGGAACAACCTGTTGCACTGTAAAATCATTGTCTTCAGTGACAATCTGTGCTGTCACTATCTCAAAGGACAATCCCATAGAATGACCAGTTCCAGCAGAAGACGCAGAGATCAATTTTAATTGGTTTAATCAATTCATTCACAGTAAAAAGTGCTTTTCATACTGTAGCTCACTTGGACCTGAGCGAAGGCACAAAACCCCTCCACAATTTTCCACTAAATATTGCCTCATCCCCAAAACACAGCAGGTTAATGAAGTCTTCCCCCATACTTGTTACACCCATGTGATCTTCTATAATACTTGATGAGAATTCCACCTAGCACCATCGCCCCCAAACTCACCCAAACTTGCAAGAAATGTGTGAGGAGCCAGTTGTGTCTACAGAAACCACATTCTCCCCAAAAGGGGAAAAAGAAACACCCGCCCCACACATCTAACTCTTGAGTCTGCACATTACGCCAAACCTAGTTCCTGAAGGCCTCATACAGAGAACTAAACTTCTTTTAAAAGAAACAAAGATACCGCACGAAGTGCTGTATTTACACTCCCAAACCCTGCCTCAAACAAACTAAGAGGAAGTCTAATCTCACAAAGCGACGCTAAGCAACAATGCAGATATATATATTTATATATATATATATTTCTTGATTCATTCTTGAACAGTGGCAGTGAGAAACAAGGCAGCATTAACAATGACTTCCATACCCACTATCACAGGCTGTTGGAGTTCAGCATTATAGAACAAGCTACAGGGAGTTCAATGCTATACCAGAAACATGTGCCAGCACTTCTTTTTTCTTCCCCCCCGAAATAATTCAAGCAAGTAGTTGCCAGGGCGTTAACCACATATTCTCCCCAGGGCAATTATGCTCAGCTACTGGGTTGTTTTCACTTTCTTCTACTGTTTTTTTAATTCGATGCCTACTGCAAAATCCTGAAATGAGTTTAAAATTACAAGCGCATGCTTTGTATCTCTGTCCATTACACCCGGCTGCCAACAGTTAGACAAACACGTTGGATCGGCGTTTCCCAGAGCCTTACCCTTCTCCTAAGCCACCCGAGCTTGCCTTTCCTTAAACTTAAAGGAAGGGAAGCGCCAGCTTTTCAAGTACAGTGTAGTGCTCATCCAATTCACGCTATTTTGAATCAAGCAAAGCTTATTTCCAAATACAGTTGCAGTCTCCTTCTCCACCTGTCCTTTTCAGTAAGCATTTCGCCTTTAAGATATGACTTCTGAACAACAACAAAAAAAACACATTCACAAGACTGCTCGCGCCCTGATCTACCTTAAATAGCAAGTTTTCAATGTATGAAGGTTTAGGGGTTTTAGTACAATGCCTTATTTGCACAAATTGAGGTTATTTTACTTCCTCCCCCTCCCTTGGAAACAGTTTCTAGAAAAAGGAAAAATTCCAACAAAGCCTAAAGATGATTCCTTTGCTACATATAACATAAAATATTCTTCTGTTTCCTAAAATGGCCACAAAGGTTATTCTGAACCTTACCATCCTCTCTTGTAAGGTATTCCCTATGGGAGAAGGCAAAGGAGTGCAAAATCTTTCCACAGCACCCTTTATTGTGCTTATTTATATTGTGCTTTATTTATTTTATTTATGAATGGAGCACACCTGAACCAGACAACAGCTAAGGCTATGCAGGCTCTGAACGCTTACTCTGCACTCTGATTCCAACGCAGTTACGTATATTTTACTTAAGACTCCACACTTAGCCTTAAATTTATGCCAAGCCCGCTCTGACGCGCAGACAACATGCCATTCTGCACACATCTGTTCAAGCCCTTGCTCCCTAAAGCAAATTCACATCACGGGTATTTGAAACCATTTCCCCGTTACCTAGGTTGAGAGTTCTCCTCGTACATCCGCTCCTTCCCTTCCTTGAAGAGGCTGATGGTCTGCTTGGTTTTCTTCATCAGGTTCTCCATGAACACCCGGAAATACTCGTTTTCTCCCAAGGTCTCCATCTTCCCCTCGTAGCGCGACAGGATGGTCCGGAGGTGCTGGTAGGTATCAGGCAGCAGGTCGAGGATGTAGGGCGGGCTGTTCTTCAGCGCCAGCTTCGGGTTCTGGCACAAACGCACCACCTACGGTTAATGGAGAACACTCATTTTTAATACTTAAAAAAAAAAATCAAGCAGTGATCAGTCACTTAAAGACAGCTCAGGGTTACTGACGAACGCAATACACCGAAACCTTCGCTCCCAACAAGCCGCGTTTGGTGCTTGAGTCCAGGCAGGGAACCCAGCCACCATCATATCCACAGAGCAAAACCCCCAGCAGACAGATGGCTATGTTTTATGAGGTTGCTTTTCACCCCACATTCATCTTAAAAAACAAATTCAAGAAGATTCAGTATATTGGGTTTGCAGTGGCAAGGACGTAGCTGACCACCGGCGTGCCTATGACTTGCTGCCACGGGCTCTGAGCACGTCCACAGGCCGAATTTCACCTCTCCAGCTGCCCTAACTTTGGCTACCAAAGCAACTTCTCACCCTGACCCTTATTTCAGGAGGAACACACCCACACAGCAAGGTCCCACTGCTACAGGTAGAGCAGCACGCCAAAAGTTTCTTGAAGGCGGCAGCGCTCGAGGAATCTCCTCTCCTTGCCCTTCAATAGTGCAAGGACTACGGGGAACAGCTTTTCAGGGATAATTATGGCCATCAAGGAAGGATGAAGGCAAAGGAAATCATCTGTGCAAGAATGAGAAGGAAGCTGTAGCATGATGGACGTGATGTAGGGGAAAGCTTGGTAAAAATTTAGCTCATGAGGATTTCTATTCCCACTTACGCATCAGCCTGGCTTCAAGTAGACAAGCCAACAACTTCAAGTAGACAAGTCTCATAGAAAAATGGAATTCTGCGTAATAATTTGTGCCTTTTTAAAAAAAAAAAAAAGCACAGCATATTCACAGCTCTTCTGGTACTAATAATTAGGTTAAAGGGCTATTAGATGACCATACCCTGTCTGCTGCTTGGCCCACAGCTAAATATCTAACTCCTCTTCCTTCCCAGCCCCAAGTTCTCCTTTTTTAACGCAGTCAGATCACATTCTCAAAGAACCTGAATACGTCAGCCCAGAGTTTTGCCATCTAAAGAGAATTTTTAGGTTGACTGACGGAATAACTGCATTTTTAGGCACTTCTACATCCTGCACTTCAGGTGTAAGTAACAAGGAGAATACTGCTGTTCAGACCTCACAAGCAAATCGAGATCCAAGCTGAACTTAGCACAGGTCCTTAATGGACACACCAACAGCTCAGGATAATAAGTTTCTGATTGGGGAGGGTAGAAGAAGCCTCTTCACCATCCTGCATTGCCAAAATTTTCTATTACCTACCACAAAAGACAGGCAGAAATGATGGCACAACGGCAGTTAATAACATCACTGGTGCACCGTCGGTTGTAAGAAGTACTGAAACTCTTCTGCCATCTCCATCAGGCTCGAGAGGAAGGCCAGTACAAAATACCCATATTGCTCCCTCAGGTTCATGTTATCTGGCAGCTTAATACCAAAGCACACAAACGAGGTCTCAACTAACGAGGCTTGCAGGCACAAGGGCATCGCGGGTATCGAACAAGGCGGTCCTTGCGCAGCGCGCCATGGCCACCAAGTCCTGCGAGGCCTGCAGGAGCAGTCAGCTGGTTCCCTACAAGGCACGCTTAAACGCCCACTTCCCTTAAAAACCCAAGGGGCGTTGGAAAGTGAAGTAATTTATTCCAAAAAGAGAACTTCAGCATTTCACTCTGTCACTCGGGGAACATGCAAAAAGCAACCTCGTGGGGTTAAGTGGTGGCTGACTCCGAGCAGTGCCCGTATTCAGAGCTGGGGGAGAAGGGAAGGGCACCGGGCTGCTAAAAAATCAAGCAGAAAATCTGCCTGCCCTTTAGGAAAGTCCTTGCTGAAAAAGCCTCCCCAAAAATAGATGGAAGCACATCTACCAACGAGCCCCTGCCCTTGGAGGAGGCGGACGTGCGTTCGAAGTCCCGACCAGGAGACTGGTGGTCACACCAAGACTTATCCGATGGATTTTGGTGCCTCGATCGCTGCTTCCTCGGAGCCTGTGAGCACTGTAGAGCCGACCACATGAACACGTCTGTCCCCTGCACGAAGCCAGTTCCCCTGCACAGGGCAGACAGATCCCAACCGCGCTCCTCAGACCCAGCCGCGCTGCGTGCTGGAGGGCGAAATCACTTCTCCCACCGAGGCCGTTTACTGCCCGGTGGGTTTAAAGGCTTCGAAACAGGCGGTACGAGGAAGCCACATAAAACAAGCGTGCAAGTCCTGCTCCCGGGCTCCGTGACAGAAATGGGGTTGGCTGCTGCCCCCAAGCCCCCAGCTGCGGAGGCAGACCCCGAAAGTCAGCGACGGGCCCAACCTCGGGAGCAATCCGAGGTTTCCTCGCAGCAGAAGCACGTCCTGCAAGCCACTCAAAGCCTCGACCGAACGTTTCACAAGCCGTGACTTGCAAGGATACCTAAAATAGCTCGCAGCAGGGCCAGAGCAGCTTTGATTTTATTATCAAACGAGCTTCTCGATTTACCAAGTCGCCCCAAACCAGCTCAGATAAGGGTTTAAACAGAGCTACTTCACAGGAACCGCTGCCTCGTGAGCCCAGCCGCTTGTTCCCCCCGCAGCAGCGGCCCCGGGGCCTTGTGTGCGTCCCTCCAGGGGCTGGCAGCAGGGTGATAGTGCCCGAGGAGATGTCCCCAGCCCCAGGAGCAGCAATGGGGAAGGAAACAGAGCAAGCAGCACATGTTTCGTTAGGTGTGACGGCAGCAAGCACAAGCAACCCGTGGTTTTAAGCTGTCTCAGCTCATCCAAGTTGCCCTGGGTTCTGCTTCGTGCTCTCAGGAGCAAGGCTTCTATGGAGGCTTTGGGGTTTTCAGAGACACCAAAAGTGCTTCCAAAGCTCCTCAAGTTTAGCAAGAAGACTCTAAGAAGGAGACCTGGCAAGAATCCTAAACTTGACTTCAACAGTTTTTCATTTTTCAAAGTGAAGAAGAGAAAATAATAAAATCAACTTCGGTTCGTTATTGTCCCCATTTTCCCCACAGTTCGGACAAGCTACATTTCTTCCCTGAACAGCTCAATAACCAAGTTCTCTGGAAATCCCATCTCATCTCGAGCCGCCAGGGGAAGGGAAGCCGCCCAAACTTCCCCATCTCCTGCTGAACTTGTGTTTCACCTCCTTCTGCCGCAGCCCAAGTCACCTACAGTGGCACTTGTCTGCATCCGTCCCAGAAACGGAGCAACACCAGGCTGTGCTCAGAGAGGCTCAGCTCCCTGTCAGCTCCTCTTCCTCCTCCACGTCTCCCTACACACGCTCCACCAGCCCCTGACACCCCCCGTACCTCACCCTGGGCGTTTCGTGACCACCACCCCTGCCTCAAACGCCACCCCGAGCTCCGGCGGCCTGCAGCGCCCGCCGCCCGGATCCCGTTTGCAAGAACTGATTCACAGCTTCAGCCCTTCCCTTAAAAAAAAAAAAACACAAACTGGTTTCAACAGCCGATAGACCACCGGTTTTCTGACACCAGGCACCGCTTTATTTGCTGAAGACAGCGATAAGATGAGCGAGCACGATAAAAGCAAACCAAGAGCAGCTGAACCAAGCCGTGCGCTACCAGGTTCGAGCCCAGAAGGAAGCGAGTGCCGCTCTCTGCTGCGAGTTCGCCGGCTCAGAAAACATCTGGACTGCCGCGTCAGAGCTAAATCCATCACCTCCACCCAGCTGAGAGGAAGGTGAGCAGCCTCCTGCAGTGAGGGAGGGCTACCTGCACTACCCTACCACGCGCCACGGCAAGAGCGGCGCTCGGCACCACCAAAAAGCTGAGCTTCGGGGGGCCGAAGGACAGGAATGCGTCAGGCAGCTTAAGGAGAAGATCCTGAGGAGTATCTGCGCGAGAATCAGCTCGCATGGGAAATTCAGCAGGCACATCTTAAAGCGGAGAGGCACGAGCGCTTTGACAACACGGGCTAATTGCGCAGACTAACGAACCAGGTCGCGAACACGCCGGACGCACACAGATACGGCGCACGGGTCTGCAAGGCATGCATCACCCGTCAAACACGCACACTTGGTTATTGTTTGTTTGTTGTTTTTTCAGTTTGCACCTGTAATTTCATTTAATTGGCCCAGAAAGCTAACCCAATTCCGGCTGCTTCCACTCATTTATCCTTTCTCATCGCTACTTCCACAACCACTGTCTAGAAGCCTGGCAATTTGCTCCGCTATTAAACGGATTTCGGATCCAGACGTGTTCTAAGCGTGCATAATACAACTAAAATTAACCGAAATCAGGGGGGCTTCTCACGGTCACACCTTTCCTCCCGTACAAATCACACTGGACAACCTCTCTAGGACGGGAAGGATTAAGCCTAGAGCTGGACCTGTCAGAGGAGCAGAGCCGGGAAGCGTGCGCACGTTCGGATGAGGTTACTTTGACCCGTGGCAGACACAACGGTAGCCCTGGCTCGGCTTTTCTGCTGGTGATTTCATGGTGCAGAGGGCGGACAGCCAAGGCCCGGCTACGCAGACGCGGTGTGAATGCATCCCCCAACCACGCCAAGGGAATCAGAGCTTTCTGCAGGCCGTCTGCTCCGGACGGCCCAGCTGACAGAGTCAAACAGGGGTTGACATCCACATCCATCACGTCCACGCAAGAACGAAGATCTGCGTTCCTACAAGTTGCATCTGGGAGTTCGTTTCCAAGAGAGGCGCGTTCCTGAGCTCATCTCCAAGCCACCCGTCCCATGTTAGCACCCCTGCTTGCCCTCCGTGCGTATAAGGGGCAGCCACCGGCGCTTCCCAAAACACCTCGTGCTTTGTCCCCACCTCTCCCTGCGAAAGGTGACCAAAGCTCATCACGAGCACGGCAGGGCGCAACTACAAGCCATGCCTTTTGTTGAGCCAGCCAACACAAAGCGATTTCTTGGCACGGACGTAATTTAATACGTCTCGAAGAAACATCTTGAAGGAAAACCTACGCTGCCTTCCTCAGCGTTTGCTGCAGGAGGTTCAGACGCTGCGTGCATAAACAATGCGGGGAAAAGAGAGAAAAAGTTGAGATGCCTGAGCCTGGGGGGTAACGGGATGAGGAATGCCCACCAGCCCTGCTTGCCGTGCTCCCAGAGGGGAAGGAGGGGAGGCGACGCTCCCCAGGGACCGCCTGCAACTCGGGCGTCGCTTTTGGGCTAAGCCCTTAGGGGCCGTGCTGCCCCCAGCCCAGCATCACAAACCGCACCGCGCTCCCCGGCACGTCAAGCCCAGCCTCGGATCTCGGGGCTGAGCAGTGACAGCACTGGAAGATCAGGCAAAATCCTAGGGAAAACACGTCAGAAGGCTTTTAAATTTCTGCTCCTTTCTGGATACCTCTGCTCATATCACCGGGTCATTCCATAAATAACGTCGGGACCCGGACAAACCAACTGCTCGCCGGGATTTCCTAAAACAAAACCCTTCACCAGGCCACTAAGCCAAGGGCCATCTCTCCCCACCACCAGGCCCCGGGTTTCGCCGTCCTGCCCCCGGAACAGCCATTTCCTGGCATTTTAAAGCGGAGGAGGGGAGGGGAGGGCAGGCAGATGGCCCCCAGCTCCACGGCTCCTTCTCCTCGCACGGCTACACCAGGGGGCTTCCACCGAGACTTTTGGGGTTTATTAAGGAGCAGGAGCTGTGCTGAGCCCGGCCCCAGCCACACGTCCCTGGGGGCTCAGGGGACAAAGCTCTGCGCTGCCCCAAAGCAGGCTCCCAGCCTGCCCACCCAGCACAGGCCGAGACCCCCCCGGGGCACCCCAAAATTCACCTGCAGCGCCCCAGGGCCGGCCGACAGCCAGCCTCTGCCCATGGGATCATCATTGGGTGACCCCCCCACCCCAAATCACCTCCCTCCTCCCCCCCCCCAAAAAACCCTCCTTAACCACCACCCCCAAACCTCCCCCCTCCCCCCCACCCCAAAACCTCCCTGCTCCCTCCAGACCCGGCCCTAAAACCTCTCCCTTCCTTCCCCCCACGACCCCAAAACCTGCCTCCTCCTTACCCCATCACCCCAAAAACCTACCCCCCCACACCCCAAAACCTCCCCAATCCCCCCACCATTGCTGCCCACGGCCCCAGGGACCCCATTCCCCCCCCCCCCATCCCCAAAATACCCCCCAAATTCTCCCCCTAAACACCCCCCAATCCCCCATACCCCCCCCAAACCCTCCCCAAAATACCCCCCAAACCCCCCCAAGCCCCCTCCCAAGCCCTCCCCAGCCCCCCCCCAGCCCCATCCCCGGCCCCACCTTGTCCATGAGCTTCCAGCACTTCTCCACCATCTTCTTGTCCACGGCGCCGGGCTGGTGGGGGCCGAGGTGGTGGTGGTGCGGCTGGAAGGCGTCCTTCATCAGCCCGATCAGCCCCCCGGGGCCCTTCTTCAGCGGAGCCGACATGAGCGCGGCGCGGGGGCGGCTCCGGGCCTCAGGCCCTGCGGGGAAAGCGGCCGGGGAAGGGGGCGCTGCCCCTGGCCGGGCCGGGCCGGGCCGGGCCGGACGGGCGGCGGCAGCGGGAGCCGCGGAGCCGCGGGCGGTGGCGGAGGCGGCGGCGGCGGCGGGGGGCGCCCGGCTCCGGCCCCTGCCCCGCCCTCCGCCCAAGTGCCGCCCTCCGCGCGAGCCACGCCCTCGACCCCTCGGCCACGCCCTCCGCCGAGCGCCCATTGGTCGTTCCACCCCCCCGCCCGCCTCGCCCCGCCCACTCGACCGAGGAGGAGACGGCGGCTATTGGTCAGCGCCCGCGCACTGTTTCCCCCTCCCGCCGGCTGCGCGCAGGCGCGCGGGGAGCGGAGGGAGGCGCGGCGGCCATGTTTAGTGAGGGCGGGAGGGGGGGCGCGGGCCGGGCGGGGCGGCGTCGCCATGGCAACGGTTCTCGCTGACAGCGGGCCGGCCTGCGGGCCTGCTGGGGCCAGGCCGCGCTGGTTTCCGTGTCTTGCAAAACAGAATTATTTCCCCTTTCTGAGGGCCAGCTTCCCTTTTCTCCACATGAAGACGCGCAGAAATCGGGAAGCGGGCGGCCGCGTTGCGGCAGGAGCTGCAACAGACCCTGCTCCTCGCCCCACAGTCACCCCCTCCCACCCAGCCGTGTTGTGCTCCTGTTCTAATTCCAACAATAAAAGCTCTTCCCGCAGCCTGCTCCTCGCCTCAGGGGGTGTCCCGGGGTGGGAGCGGGGCAGGGAGGCCGTGAGACCGCCCCTGAGCTGGCAGCAGCCCCTCGGAAGCTGTCGCCGCGCCGCCTTGGGATCCGCTTTTTGGCCGCCCTTGCCCAGGCAGAACGCGGCTTTTGCGGAAACCAGCCGGGGCTGGGACAAACAGGGGAAAGAAAGGGGGAAAGAAAACACAAAAACAGCAAATGCTGCGGTGTGGCCAACGTCATGTGTCGAGCACAAGCACCCAGGGACAGGGGCTGCAGGCTGGAGGCAAGCCCCCCGGCGGAGCTCGCTGCTCTGCACCCCCTGCTGCACCCAGGCACAGGGATCCCCCGGGGGCTCCGGGTGTGCAAACCCCCCAAAAAAGAAAAAAAAAAACACTGTCCTGGCACACCCCCCTGCCGCAGCAGGGACGAGCCACGCTCCGCCGGTACTGCTCAGCCCCTGCCGTGGCCGCAGGGCTCTGTGCTCAGGCTGTGCTGTCCCTCGCCTCCCACCCCAGCCCCAGCTGCCGACACACGCCGTACCCCATCCTCCTTGTGCCACCGGGCTGCTCCGCGCCGCCCTGGCTTCAGCAGCTTCTTTCCACCCCAGTTCTGCCCCGGACCAGGGCTGTCCGTCCGCTGCTGGCTCGTGATGAGCTCCTGCATGGAGCTGCGGCATCGGATGAGCAGGACGGCGGCATCCAGCACCAGACGCAGCAAAGTAACCCCGTATAAATCGCTTATAAAACTCCCCGTCTTGATTTTACAGCCTTTGGTAGAACTTGGTAAATATTTCTGGGACAGGCAGCTCCTTGTCTGGCTTTAATTACCTGGGCAAATTTTCCTAAGGATTATATTGACCTCAAATATGTCAACGTTTATTGAGGCCGTGTTCCTGAGGCTTTTCCCATTAGATGCTAATGGCTTCTGGCTAATAGTCAAGCCGGATTGACCACCGGAGGGTGCCCTGGCCAGCTCCAGGATACCACAAGTACCCGGGGAGAGGGCTGGGGAGGGTTACACCAGCTTAGTGGAGCCAAGCATAAAAATCACCGTGGCCCCAATCCAAAGAGATCAGGGAGCGTGCTTGAGCAATTGCGCTCCTGCCTATCATCGGCTTCTCTGGGCGTGATTCACGCCAAGCCGCGGCTGTATTTACGTGCAGGACCTCAAGCAAAGGTTGCTTTCCTTGGGGACTGTCTCCTCCCTACGGAAGGAGGAGCTGGGCACCCTTTGGGACTGCCCTGGCGGCAGCAGGGGATGCGGTGTCCTCGCCCAGAGCCGCCAGCTCCCGCCGCCCTGCCCACGCAGCGGGGTCTGCATCCTGCGGAAGAAAGCACCTACACACTCCTAGCTGTTTGGGGTTAATCGCGTCCCGAGCAGAAACGGCGGCCTGAAATCCCCTCCCTTCCTTCCTCTCCTCTTTTTTATAAAGAGGGTCAAAATCCAGCCGCGGTCCCCAGGGCAGAGCTCGCGGCAGCGAGCGGCAGGGTGTGCCGGAGGGGAGAGCCAGGGCAGGAAGGGAGGAAGGCGCTGGGCTCGCCTCGGGCTGCGACCTGGGAGCGTCGCCCTCCCTGCCCCATCCCCACGGAGCCACCAGGCTGCCGTGGGACCAGGGCTGTGGGATGCATTTGGGACGGGGGCCAGCCGAGCCGCTGGGAGCCGCGGCCAAACCCAACCGGCTCGGTGCCGGGAGCGGGGACGGCCTCGGACCACCCCGGCGCTGCTCTGGGTGCGTGTGGCCCACGCCTGTGTCACGGGGGAGAAACGCTCGGCTGCTGCGAGGCGGAGGCAGGCGCGGGGCCAGGCGACAACCTGCCCTGGCTGCGGACACAGTTGCTACAACAGCAGGGGCTGGCTTCAAGGCGGCTGCTGCGCCTTCGGGGACCCAGGTCCGTGCTAGCGGCGCTGCCGGAGGATGCCTCCGAAGAGCAAAGGGAAGGGGAAAAGAGGAGTGAAGCAGCAGAAAAAGAGCAGCGCAGCGGGTGAGTCTGGGGTCTTGCCTGCCTCAAGTCACCAGGGATGTAACCCTCCAGTCCCGCCTCTGCTGCTCCCGATATGCTGATGAGAAAGAGGAGGCAGCAGGGTCCCCAGGGCAGTGCGCAGCATCCTGCGCCCCGCTGCACCCTCCGGCCCAGCGGGACCTGGTTTGGGAGGTTCAAACTGCCAGGCCCCAGCTTCTACAGACCTCTGAGAGTGGAAGAACACGTGGAGCGGGGTTTGGGAAGGGTCCCCAAACCTCTGTGCGCCAAGGACCCTGGCTGCTGCCCCGTCTCCATCGTGAAATGCCAGCCCTCGGTCCCGCATGAGCGTGCATCTCTCCAGGGAAGCCGCTTCAAGTAAAACCGGCTGCACCCTGACTCCGTGTCTGCACGAACGCAGCCCTGGCGCCAGCCTTTCAGCTGGAGGTGTGCCCCAGCCAAGCTTTCCCGGGGGGCGAGCATCCCGAGGCAGGCTGCCCCTGGGCCACCTGAGCCACACGCGAGCCCTCGGTGTCCCTGGGCCGAGCCCCACCGGCGGGCTGCTCCTGACTCCCTCTCTTCTTTCTCCCCTCTGGCTGCAGAAAGCCAAGCTGAAGCGACGTCCAGGAGAGCGGCACCAGAGGCTGACAGCCTGGGAGAGCACCGGGGTAAGGGCTGGAGGAGCCAGGGGCTGGGGCAAGCTTGGGAGCAGAAAAAGGGTTGGAAAAACTGGGTGCTGGACATGGCACCGAGCAGGGCACCCAGTGGATAGAGCCCCGCGGCTCCCCATGCTTGCACGCTGCTCCGTGGCTGCTCCAGGGGTCGGATCCCCGTGGGTCACCCCCCGGCGGGCACACAGACCCCACGGCAGCCCCGTGCCTCTGCCCCACAGCTCCCTGGAGGGACACGGCCCGGTGGGCGAGGGCGGACAGCGAGGGGCTCCGGCGGAGGCTGCGGGAGCTGGAGCGGGCGCTGGAGCAGGCACGGGACGACAAGAGAGACATGCACGAAGGTGAGGGAGAGGCAGGAGGGGGCAGACACAGGGACCCCACACCCTGGGACGCCACCGAGCTTACCCCACCTCTCCCTTTGGCCCATTCTGCTCAGCCCCACGCCGCCCCGGTGCTGGCCAGCCCCGCTCCCACCCCTGCCACCAGTGTGCGGAGGCTGCGGCCGCGCACCCAGCTGCAGAGCAGAGCACAGGGGAGACTCCCCAGGCTGCAGCAGCCATGGCCGTGCCGCTTCCTTTAGTGCTCGAGCAGGAGCTGAGCTGAGCAGAGGTGAAAAACCTCAGCCAGAGGTTTGCGGTCTTCGCCACATGCAAAACTCCGTGCTCGTTTTCGCTCTCCCACGCTGGGCGGAGAGGCTGAGCGTTCCCCCGACAGGGCTCCCTCCTCCCCGGCCGGACACGGAGAGGGGGCACGGCCACTGCGGGTGCACCAGCCTGCAAGGGAAATCCTCAAATCCCACCTTGCCGGAGCCCCCCCAGCCGCAGGGGCTGGGTTCCCAGCTCGGGGACCTCCTGCCTGTCCCTCCTATCGTCCCCTTCTCCTCTCCGTGGCTCCCAGAAATGAGCCGGCAGTACCGGGAGCTGCAGAGGCAGACGGCAGCCCACAGCCAGCGCCTGGAGGCGAAGGTGAACAGCCTGCAGGAGCAGCTCGGTACGGCCCCGGCACGCTCCCCCCTTGCTGCTGGGATGGGGACGGGTTAATTCCAGGGCACCGAAGCACATTTTGGGGGGAGAAGCGGGAGATGGGAGCCACTCGCCCTGTGCTGTCTGCCCAGCAGGAGCTGAAGGCAAAGCCTGACCCTGCTCCCAGCACATCCCCGAGCTTGGGAGGTGCTGACTGCAGAGGGGATGCTGCGATCCCACCCCGACCCCAAACCCTGTGCCGCCCCATCCCCAACCCCTGTGCCAGCCCAGGAGCAGGGGCAGCTCGGGCAGGGGCTGTGCCACACTGCCCGCTCCGTCCCACACCATTCGTGCAGTGCCAGCCTCCTGCACCCACGTGCTCAGTGTCCCCTGTCCCCAACCCCGCAGCCACCAGGCTCCAGGAGAGCCAGCAGAGCCACCAGGCTGCCACCACAGCCCTGGCAGAGCGGGACAGGACCATCGCCCAGCTGCAGGGCAGGATGAGCGCCATGGAGAGGGAGTACGAGCAGATCCTCCACGTGAGTGGGGACATTTTTGGGGTGGCTCCCCCTGGCAGCACCGTTCCCCCCCCTCACCGTCCTTTCTCCCACCAGGCCAGCCTGGACCTGGTGCTGGCCAAGCTGGCAGGGGCCAGGCAGCACTGGGAGGAGCAGGGCACGGCCATCGCGCTGCAGCACAAGCAGCGCCTGCAGGAGTTCGGCCTCAACCCCCTGGAGATGTAGCGCCCTGGGCACCCCCAGGAGGGGGTCATCAGCACGTGGAGGGCCCCCCAGCTCCACCTCCACCGCCGCACCGGCTGGGTGACGGGTCCTGAGCGCCAGAGCCTCCGTTACACCACCCACGTGAACGGCGGAGTGGATTCGCGTCCTTTAATCCCACCCCAAAAGGGTGACGCGGGAATGGTGCCCTGCTGGGGGCAGATCCCACCCGGAGTTCGCAGAGGGCAGGAGCACAAGGAGATGTCCGTGCGGGGGCAGACCCCAGCCCGGCTCAGAGCTGGGGGGGTTCCTCCAGTGCCCCGTGGCCTCCGCTGCTCCTTCTCCCCTTCGCCCGAGGGCCAGCCCCGGGCTGAGCCGAGCTCCAGGCTCCCCATCGCCCCGGGTCATGGCGTGAAGGGCCGTACCTCGGCTCTCCCGGGGGCAATCCAGAGCCTGGAGCTGGGCGAGGGCTCGAGTGCCGCATCCCTAAACACTCCCGGAGGCATCGGGGCCGGCAAAGGCGCAGCTCTGCCTTCAGGTTGCCACTAATAAAAGCCCGGGGCCAGCCTCGGGCAGCGGAGGCGAGTCCGTGCGAGGTGCGGTGCTGGCAGCCCCGTCCCTGGCGCAGAGGCGCAGCGTTGGCCATCCCGAGCAGCTCCTCTGCTCTCCGGGGGCAGCAGCAGCCTGGACCTGGTGGGGCCACGGAGGCTGGGTGCTCCCGGGCCACTAAAACGCCTCGCGCAGCCGCCTCTGCTCCTCCTTGCGCGGGCTCTGCGGGGACACGGCGGGGACAAGAGGGCAGCACACGTCCACCCACCCCGCCACACTCCGCGGGTGGGTTTGGGGGGATCTTTCTGCTCGGCCCCCGTGGCCAAGGGGCCGCGCAGCCCTTCCCACCAGCCCCGCGGTGCCAGGGAAGGGCCAGGAGAAGCGGGGCAGGAGGATGCCAGCCTGGGAGCAGCGCGGCGAGGCGGGTTACCTGCGTGATGGTTATGCTGTTGGCAGCAGCCACCAGCCAGGAGCCGGGTCCCTTTGGTCCCACGTCAACGTGGCAGAGCCCAGGGGAGCCGTGGGGAGAGGGCAGGGAGGGCGTGCAGGAGCCCGAGGCAGGGTCGCCGTCCTCGAGGAACAGCAGAGGGGACAGCCCCACCTGGAAGAGCCCCACAGGTTAGCCGCGCGGCTCGTGGAGCTCCACGGCAAGCCAGGAGCCCTGCAGGGCCCTCACCACGCAGGTCTGGGGCTGAGATCCGCCCCGTCACCCAGCCCCGCAGCACCCCAGGGGTCCCCGAACCGTACCGAGCGGTAGAACTCGTCGCTAGCGGGGTCGATGACCAGCAGCGTCACCCGGTCCTCGTGGGCGCGGATCCTGAGCACCGTCTCCTGGTGGTCCAGCCCCTCGATGCTCTCGCCGTTCACCGCCAGCACGCGGTCCCCTTCCTTCATCCCCGCCTGCTCGGCCGGCAGCCCGGCATCCACCTCCCACAGGAACTGGCCTGCCGCGGCGGGGACAGGGCAGGGAAGATGCTCATGGAGCCCGACGCTGCCGGACCCCCAAATGCAGCTGGGAGCAGCCCCCAGAACGGGCACGGGGCTCGCCGCTATCCCCAGATCTCCCCTCACCTATAGCCCCCGCGCCGTAGTCGTCCTCCTTGAGCAGGAACCCGTAGCCGCCGGGGCCCTTCGCCATGCGCAGCTCGCGAGCTCTGTAGGGCAGCCAGGAGGTGTCTGCCGAGGCGGCCGGGGCCTGCAGCCCCCGCAGGCGGTAAAACTCCTCCACGGTGCTGGATGCCACCAGCAGCGTCATCTTGCTGCCGCTCTGCTTCAGCTGGAGGAGAACCATGGGGTGCTCGGCACCACGGGACGCTCGGCACCACGGCCGGCCCCAGCCCCGGTCCTGCACCCATCGTGGGAGGGCAGCACGCACCTTTCGGGCGAGCTGGGAGCGCGAGCAGCTCCTCACGCTGGCCCCGTTCAGCTCCAGGAGCCAGGAGCCCGTTGGGACCCCCGCTCGGTCTGCCGGGCCGTCCTGCCGCACCGAGAGCTGGAACATGCCCTTGGTGCCTGCGCGAGGGGAAGGAGCGGGATGCGGCGAGCGGGGCGATGCCACGGGCAGGTTTCCATCCCCGTCCCCGTCCCCGTCCCCTACCTTCCGGCCCCGACACGCTGAAGCCGAAGCCGCTTTTGTCCCTCTTGACGTGGCAGAGGCGCGGGCGGACGTCAGCGGGCAGCAGCTGGGCCAGGTCCCGGCCCAGGGCTTTGGCCGCTTCGTAGGAGTCGCCGTCCAGCACCGCCAGCAGCACCTGGTTCCCGCTGGCCTTGATCTTCTGCACCACCTGGACGGGGCCAGGATTTGACCCCGGAGAACGGGACCTCTCCGGCAGGGTCGGGGGGCAGCGGGGTCCCGCACCCTCTGCGCCCCCCCCGGGACGCTCGGGGCTTACCCGCTGGTGGTCCAGGTGGTCCACGAAGTGCCCGTTGACCTGCAGGAGCCGGTCCCCGTCCTGCAGCCCCCTGCGCTGGGCCAGCCCCCCCAGCTCCACCTGCCGCACGACGTGGCCGTGGCTGCCCAGCTCCTCGTGGAGGCAGAAGCCGAAGGTCTCTGCGCTGCCCTTGCTCAGGAGGTAGAAGCGGGGCTCCCCCGCGGCCTCGCCATCTGCGAGGGGGGCACGGACCGTGAGCGGGGGCCGCAGGGATGCTCTGTGGGATGGGGACCCCCTCCCCGTAGCCACGGGGGGGTCTCCATTCCCCTCTGCCACACGCGCCCCGGGGTGCCCCCAGGTGCCCGGCCCCAGCGCTGATGGGGGAACCCGCAGGAGAGGGGGGGGTGTTTACCCATGTCCTCAGCCAGCGACAAGGCGGGGTTGTCGATCCCATCTTTGGGGTTAAATTCAAATTTTCTGAAATGACAAAGGGCGGGAGAGGCCACGTTAGCGCAGCCCCGTCGCCTTCCCCTGCCCTCCCCAGCCCTGCCACCACGGGAGCCTGCCGGGACCACAGCTCCAGCACCGTGGGGCTGCCCCTATCTCTCCCGAGCTGACAGCTCAGGGAAAAACCCTCCTAGGACCAGGACCCACGTCCCACACCGCCTCAGCACGGCCCCGTTACGGGGCCACGAGCCCCCCGGCCGGGGGGAGCTCAGCACTTACATGATGGACGTCCTGTCGCCCTCGAGCCCTGCAGGGGGAGAGGAGAGGTGAGCGCAGGAGGCAGCAAGCTGGGGGCAGACCCGCAGCACTCGGGGTTTGTCCGTGCAGGGGCCGAGCGTGCCGCGCCGGGGCAAGCGGGTTTGCAGAGTCTGTGCAGCCCTCCCCCTGGACTTTTGGGTGGGGGTGAGGAGGGCAACGAGGTGCCCAGAATTGATGGAAACCTCCCCGCCGCACACCTCCCCAAAAGAAAACCTCCCCACCTCTTCCAGCACAAGGACCCCCCCCAAACCCCTGGAGAGGGGATTCCTGCCAAGCCCCACCCCCAAAAAGCCCAGCTGCGTTTTCCTGGCTGCCTGCAGCTCCTTCCCGGCGCCTCCCCGGGCTCCGACGCTGCCCTGCAGAGCCTGGGACGTGCACGTGCGGCAGGGGCTGCGCGGGACGAAGCCCCGCTGCCCCGGCACGTACCTTTCATTTGCTTCATGGCTGCAGCGAATGCGAGGGGGATCAAGGTACAGGGTGAAGTGGCAGCGAGGCCAGCGTCCCCGCCTCTCCCAAGACGCCCCAGGTTTAATGGTTAAACAGCCCCGACGTCTCCCCTGCCCTCCCAGCCCCGGGGCACCGCTGGCCCTCGCCCAGCAGGGCTGGGAGCCGGGACCAGCACCCCGAGGGGCTCGGCGACAGCCCCCGGGCGTCCCAGCTTCCAGCCGCCCCCTGGGGCAGCCCACGGCGGGGAAGAGCGAGACCAGGAAACAAAGCGGAGCGCTTTAATGCCACCGAGGATTTCACAAGCAAGCCGGAGTCCTGCCCCTGCCGCGGCTCGTCTCCAGGCCGGCAGGGGTTGGGACTCTCCAAGCCCAGAAGAAGAAGTCCCGTTTGTTCCTGGGCTCCGGGCGGTTCTCCCATATTTTCAGCCTCGCCCGCGGATCAGGGCTGAGCCCCACGTACCCAGCGCCTTGGACAGCCTCAGCAGCACCCGACCGCTGGGCATCTCCCCCGGGATAGGGGCACGGGCACCCCTGCAGCGTCTCCTCCCTGCCTGGACAGCAGCTCACAGGGTCCCCTGCTGGAGCTTCCCCAGCATCCTTTTGACCTCGCTCTCCACCCGCAGGAACTTGGCTTTCCTCCAGGGGTTGGCCGTCTGTCTCCGGCTGCTCTCCAGGTCCTGCAGGAGGAGGGCGAGGTGCTGGCGAACCCGCTCGCGGTCCCAGAAGGGCAGGTTCCTGTGCACGGTGTTGAGGATGCTGGACCAGTAGTCGGAGACGTCGGTGCCCGCCGTGAGGAAGACGAGCGCCCTGACGCCGTCCCGGTCCATGCGCAGGCTGTGCAGCGCCCGCTTGCCCTCCTCGCTGATGTCGTTGAAGTACAAACTGCGGGTCGGGAGGAGACAAGGAGACGTTGGGGGCCAGGATACGCGGGCAGAGAGGGGTTCCAGCCCCTGCTTGCTGCCACCGGGAGGGACATCGGGTGGGGAGCATCGCCCGCGAGCGGGCGGGCTGAACTCACTGCACTTTGTCCAGCGTGGCGTGCTTCTTGGCCACCTCCACCACGCGCAGGGCGGCCGCGTCCGTCAGGGCGTTGTAGCCCAGGTTGAGCTCCTGCAGCTGCTGGTTGTCGGCCAGGCGCCCGGCGATCTCCTCCACGCCCCGGTCCCCCAGCGCGGCGTGCAGCAGGGACAGGCGGCTCAGCGAGCGGTTCCCCGCCAGCGCCTCGGCCAGGTGCCGTGCCCCCCGCTCGCCCACCGGGTTGTTGGACAGCCTGGGAGGACACGGGGTCAGGGAGCTGCCGAGGCTGGGAAGGGGGTCCCGGAGCGGGGTGGGCAGCCGGGAGGGTTTGGGGCGGGGACGGGGGCAGCACTCACCGCAGGTCGCTCACCGCGCACTGGTCGTGCAGCAGCAGGGCGCGCAGCTCCTCGCAGGCGTCGGGGCCCAGGCTGTTGAGCTGCAGGCTGGTGCAGAGCAAAACGCGGCGGGTGGCAGGGCCGAAACGCCGCCTGGGGGGGGGGGGGGGGCCGTTCACCCCGTCCTCCCCATCACCACCCCACCTGGGCTCCCCAGCCGAGGACCCTTGAGGTTTCCTCCCCAAAAAGGAGCACACGGCAGCCCCCCCAGCGCGGGGGCAGCGTCAGCCGACAGAGCCAGCGCCGGCAGGAGCGAGGGGAGGGGAGGGGGACCCAAGCCCTGCCGGGGGGGGCTGAGGGTCTCAGGGGGGGGCAGGACCCCACCAAGCCCTCCCCAAGCTCCAGAGGCAGGAAGCGGCGCCCAGCCCCGCTGCACAGCCGCGTCCATCTCTGCGAGCGCTGCTCGCCACCCCCTGGGCGACGGGAAGACTGCAGTGCCACAAACGGACTGCGACGGACCCCGGGGCCCCCCCCCGGGGCTCCGCATCCCCCGCCTGGACCCAGCGGGGCGAGCTGCGGGGCGACGCCGGGTGGCACCGAGCAACGGGATGGAGCCCGCGGGCACCGGGCGCTGATCGCGGCCCCACGGGAGGCTGCGGAGGGACTGCGGGTCCCGGCATGCAGCGCCCGAGCCGGGCTGCACACGGGAGCGGTGCACGACGGGCGCTGTAGTCCTCGGGGACCGCTCTGAGGACAGACAAAGCGTTCCTGCCCTTCCCTGCCCGCTCCGTGCCCCGGCAGAGGCGAGGGGAGCCCAGCCCTTGAGCGCTGCCCAGGGGAAGCAGAAGAGGTACTCACTGGAGGACTTTGCACCGCAGCAGGACGGGGAAGAGGGTCCTCAAGCTGCCGGCGTCCAGGTTGCAGGAGGTGAGGTTGAGCTCGTCCACCTCGTGGCACGCCGTGCCCATGACGGACGCCAGCACGGAGCACTTGAGGGGGGTCAGCTTGACGGACGAGAGGTTGACGGTCCGGAGGGAGCGGACGGCCTCGGCCGTGAAGCGCTCGTTCTGGAACTCGTGCAGGAAGAAGAGGTAGTCCATCAGCTCCGAGGGGGGCAGCCCCTTGCGGCTGTTCCTGATGACGGTCTTCTTCATGGCCTCGGCGATCTCGAAGGCCGCCAGGTTCTTGATGGAGCAGCCCAGCTGCTCCAGGATGGCGCGGTTGCGGCGGGACAGCAGCCCCCCCATGAAGATGGGGAAGAGCTCGAAGACCTCGTCGTCGGGGGCCTCGTCGGGGTGCCGCATGGGGCCCTCCACGCCCAGGATGCTGGAGTTGATCTGGTCCAAGACGTCGTCGTTGTAGTAGTCCTCCTCTTTGAAGAGCTCCTCCGCCATGGTGCGAGCGATCGTGTCCCGGTCCTTGCCGCTCAGCCGCGAGAAGAAGCGGGGGAAGATTTTGAGCAGGTTGAAGAGCACGGGCAGGAAGCGCAGGGGGAGCACCTTGGAGACGATGCCCAGAACCACGGCGGCGTCCTCGCTCACCTTCCCGATGAGCTCCGACAGCTCCTTGCCCACCTTCTGCGCCAGGGTCTTCTTCTCGCCCAGCACCACGTAGAGGGCGGCCAGGTACTCCTGCATGGCAGGGATGGTGAAGACGAAGGTGTGCTCCTTGCCCGGCTGCACGCACGGCGTGAGGAAGAAGCGGAAGACGTCGCTGCGGAAGACCTCCAGGAGGTTGAGCTCGCTTTCGGTCTTCATCTCCACCTCGAAGCACTGCCGCAGGTCCTCCTCCGAGAAGCAGGTCTTGCGGGACATCACCCCCTCGTGGGCCAGCTTGCCCACCGTCTTGGCCACGTACTTCATCATGGAGATGTCGGTGGGGTCGGTGCTGTCCAGCACCTCCCCGCTGAAGTTGAGCCGCAGGAAGCTGGTGTAGATGCCGGTCAGGGTCTGGCTGGGCGGCACCGTCCGGGTGAAGTAGAGGAAATGCAGCGTGGTGCACACCAGCCAGCAGTACGAGGGCAAGAAGCAGGCGGCGGCGATCTGGTTCTGGCGCTCCAGGTTCCTGGAGAGCATCTCCACCAGGTTATCCTGCTCGCCCGAGCCCTCGCCGTCCCCTCCGCCGCAGCCGGGCTGGCTGAGGCGCATCTGGAAGTAGAGCTTCTGCAGGTTGGTGTCGGAGAAGCCGCAGATCTCGGCGTAGCGCCCCACGTACTTGCCAGGGATGCGGCGCACGGCGGACGGGCGCGTGGTGACGATGATGCTGGCCTGGAAGCGGAGGGCCGGGTGAGCTGGGAGGTGTTCCCTCTTAGCCAAGCTCAGCAGGACCCCAAGCCTCTGACCAGGAGCACCCGAGGGTTTGAGAAGCTGCTGCCCTAAGCGTGCTGGTTCAAAGCTTGCCCAGGCAAAGCGCACAGAAGAGCTTTCCCCATCCCCTGCTAGACATAAATTAAATCTGGAAGGGCACAGCCCAGCAGGCGGGCTCCCAGCTGCCGCCTTCTTCGTCTCACCAGGCCTCCCCAAAGACCCCCCAGAGACAAATCAGCATGAAGCCACCTCAGGGAGTCCCTCCAGGGACGGAGGCTGCCCGTTGACTCACAGCCAAGCTGAACAAGGAGCAACGCACACGAGAGCCAAGCCTGAAGCATCCCCGGGCTCTCCCCCAGCCTTCCTGCAGCACGGAGGAGCTGGAGGGGGACACTGACCTCTGGCAGGAGGTACTTTCGCAGCAGGTTGACCACGATGGCAGAGGGAGCTATGGGCTCGCCGGGGTCGCAGCACAGCTCCGTGCCAGCCAGCCGAAAATCCAAGTTGAGGCGCTCCAGGCCGTTGAGGATGAAAAGCACCTTGAGGTTGGAAGCGCCCAGAATGGGCGCCACGTCCCGGAGGTGCTGGTACTTCTTGGTGACGAGGCGCCGCAGGGAGATGGGGACGCGGCTGTGGGACAGGTCCTCGCAGGAGAAGGGGATGACCAGCTCGAAGCGGGGCAGGAGACCGTGGCACCAGTCCACCACCATCTTCTTGATGAGGGTGCTCTTCCCCGTGCCCACGGTGCCGTACAGCACCACGTTCTTCACCTGCCGCCCGCAGGCATCCACGTCGAAGAGGTTCTGGAGGCTGATGACCTGCCTGGAGGACCGCTGGAGCTGGTGCTGGACGGTCAGCTCGGGAGAGGGCTTCAGGATCTGCTCCAGGGAGCTCTCCCGGATCACCGGGTCCACGTGGACCGCGTCCAGCGAGAAGGAAGGGCCGAACTGCCTCTCCTCGTTGGGCTGGTTGCTGAACCACGCAGCCAGGCTCTTCTGGTGCTTCTTGATGGCATCTGGGGAGAGAAAGGCGTTGGCAAGAGGAGGGCTTCTCGCTAGCAGGGACCACGCACAGCCCTGGAGGGCAGCAGCTCTGCAGGACCCCCCCGTCCTCCTCCACGAGGCCGCACGCTCACCAGAAGAGGCCACGGTCCTCAGGTGGTCCAGGCCGTGGCGGGAGGAGCCGCGCTGGGCTGGCGGCCCCTGGGAGCCTCCTTGGTGGCGAACACAGCTCCTGGGGCAGGAGGAGAGCGTCGGGAGGAGGGCAGGGGCTGGCAGCCCCGAGGGGCAGCGCGGGCAGGTGACGAGGGAGGGACGAGGAACCCAGGGACCCCACGGGGCTGGGGCGAGGCGGAGAGGCTGGGCTGAACTGGGAAGGGGGCAGGGGGGCGGTTTCCAGGTGGGGGCAAAGCAGCGTGTGCCTGGGGAGCCCCGATCCTCTGGGGGCACCCAGCTGCGTGCTGCTGTACCTGGGCAGGGAGCCGCTGTCCCCGCTGAGGATCTTCCCGTGGAAGGAGCCGCCGGCAGCACCTGCGGGGACACAACGTGCCTGGGGGTCACGGACAGCATCCCCCAGCCCCACGGGGCTCGCGGCACCCCGCTCACCGCCTTGGCACCCCGCGGCGGTGCCCCACGGACACCCGGCTGCGTGGCCGGGGTGGGCGTCCGGGGGGGGGGAACGAGGTGACCCCAGGAGCGGGACGGATTCGGGGTCCCAGCCCCAGAGGCGCAGCACTGGCTCACCTGGCAGCGAAGCAGCTCGCAGGTACGGCCCCAGCCGGGCCCAGGGCAGGCAGCCCCGTCCCTGCACGGCCCGGGACATCCTCTGCGGGAAGAGAAGGGTCAGGCAGCGAGGTGAGGTGGGTGCTGGGCACGGCAGCCCCCCCCCCGGGCCCCCTCCCGGCCCTGCAGCCGGCAGTCACTCGCCCGGGCTCAGTCCTAACAGCGCGGCAACACCCGGGGGGGGGGCAAAAATGTTGGAAAAAAAGGGGAAAGGAGGGGGGGGGGGGGGCTTCCTCCTGCCGGACCCCCCCGCTGGGCTTTTTAGAGCTTTCCCATTAAAACCCCAAAAAGCCCCGCTCCCGCTGCCCGTCCCCAGCCGCGGACAAGAGGCTCGGCAGCCCCCCCGAAACCCCAAATCCAACCCCGGGACCCCCCCGAGGACCCCTCCCCCCCGAGGACCCCCTCCCCCTCGCTTCCGCAGCACCCCAAGGACCCCGCACCCGCTGTCACCTCCCTCGGGGCTCCCCCCGGGACCCCCCCGACGGCTGCCCCGGCTCGGGAAGGGCTCGGCGGAGGGCGCCGGGGACTTCCTGCGGCCCGGCCCCCCCCCGGCCCGCCCCGTTCCGCCCCGTGTCCCCCCCCCCGGCCCGCCCCTGTCCCCGCCCGGCCGCCGGGAGCAGCGCCGGGGGGAGCGCGCCCCCGCCCGGAGCCGGGATGCGTCGGGGACGGGGCTCCCCGCGGGGACCGGGGGGGGTTGGAGGGGATTTGGGGGGTCCGGGGGGTGCTGGGGGGGTTCAGAGGGTGCTGGGGGGGGTCCGGGGGCGGCTGCAGGACGAGCTTGTGCGGGGTTGTGCAATGCACGCGTGTACGGGCACGCAGCCTGACGCGGTCCCGCAGGGCGCGGAGCTGCTCCAGCACCCCACAACGTGCTGCAAGATCCCAGAAAACACCCAGAAAATCCCAGCCTGCCCCCCCTTCCCCCCTCCCGTGGCTGTACTCGCCTCCCAAATGTCCCCCCCAGAGCCTACAGGTGTGTGGGTGCCTCCCCCCCCAGCACCCATGGGCCACCCGTCCCCGCCCCGCACGCAGGGGAGGCAGCCCTACAAATACACCGTAAACACACTATAAATATAGGTTTTATTGATGTGCGAAACCCCACGAGTACAGCTGGCAGCCCCCGGACACCGACACACGCCGCGACGCCTCCGCCCGCTCCACGGCCCTCCGGACACTGCTGGGCACCGCTGGGACCCCCCCCACACGCTGTCCCCATGGGACACTCACCTGCAGGCAGCCCCCCCAACTCCCCCCAGAGCCCGGGGGCTCGCTCCCACCTCGCCTGGGGCCGGCCAGGCCGCTGTAGGGGTAGCAATGCCCCGGCCCCGCTGCGCAGCCTCCCCCCCGGCGAGGCAGCAGGAGCTGGGCAAACACCCCCTGCGCCCACCTCCCTTGGCCTCCGCGCTGCTGTCTCCACGCTTTTTTGGCAAATGGCCCCAGGGAGCACGGATTAAAGCTGCCCCCCCCCCCCCCCCCCCTTACCAACACGGCACAGCAAAGGCTGGAAAAGCAGCGGGGTGCTCGGTGGTGGAGGGATGGGAGGGAAGGTGGGCACGCACGGCGAGAATGAAACGCGTTTATTGCCTGATCGGGGAGGGGGCGAGACCCTCCCTGCGCTCCTTGCTGCCCCCTCCAGCAAACCCAAAGGGATGAGGGGGCTGCTGCTGCCCCTGTGAGCGTGCCGAAGGGGCCTGGCCATGCGTGGAGGCGAGGGGCCAGATCCCTGCGCCCCTGCCTTGGGGCTGGCGGAGCCAGGGGAAGGAGCTGAAGCAGGTTTAGAGGGGTTGGAGTGCAACCGGCGCTCCCCAGGAGCCAGAGCCACAGCCGGATCCGCGTCCTCGTCCCTTCAAAGTGCATGGCAGGGGCAGGGAGGGTGCAGGAGGGGAGAGGAGGCGTGGGGGAAGAAGCCTGCTCTTCTCCATCGCGCTCCTCGCGATTATCCAGCCGCGTTCCCTGCGGGGGTGCCCGCAGGCAGAAGCACCCCCGGTGCCGTGTCCCTGCTCTCATAAAGTGCATCCTTACTGCTGCGTGCCCCCCACACCGCCCAGGACAAGCCAAGACCCAGCTCAGGGACCCCATCCCCACACCCCAAACCCCCCGGCAGAGCCGTTCTCCAGCTGCAGAGCTCACCCCAGCCCTTGTCCTGCTCGCCCTGGTCCCTGTGCTGGGAGCAGCAGGAGGCAGGGCCCACGTGAAGCTGCTCCATCAGCACCTCCTGCTGCCTTGGTACCCGCACCCAGGGGAGAAGCCCCAGCCCAGCAGCACGCACCCCGTGCTGGGCAAGGCTGAACGAGCCCCAAAAAGCAGGGCCAAAGCGGGGCAGCAGTCCAAGAGCCCCCCAGAGAGTGAAATGGAGATGGGTGACAGCCCTGCAGCTCCGCCACCCCCTGGTGACGGAGCAGACGTGGGGACGGGCCCCCTCTCCCCGTGCCCCCGGTTAGCAGCATCGTGTCCAGGAGGCAGCAGCGCTCCAAGCCTGTGCAGCCTCACCGCAGGACACGACAGGGCCAGGGGTGAAGGAGGATCCAGGAACCGAGGGGAATTTCAGGAGGGACAGTGATAAGTCAGCCGAGAGCCCCTGGGGAAAGCCCCAATGCTCAGCAGGGGAAGGGCACCGGGGCAGGTACCGCTGCCAGCGCCCCTCGGTGCAGGAGAGCCCCGTGGCTACCAGCTCCTCGTGTCTGTGCTGTCCAGGCAGGGGAAACCCAGCCCTGCCGCGTGCCCGTCTGCATCTGCCATCCACCCGCCCGCTGCCAGCTGGCCCCCGCGGTGCGGAGCAGTCCCAGCCCGAGCCAAGAAAAGCGCAGGAGAGGCTCGAGGATATTGCTGAAGTCCGTCCTTCGCTCGGCGGTGCCCCGCTGCTCGGAGCGTGCCGGCAGCAGCCTGGCACAGCCTGCGCTTGGAGCCAGGGCCGAGCTGTGCCCTCCCCTGTCTGTGCCCACCAGAAAGCAGCGGGTTCCTGATGGCATCAGCGCAGCCCCGTGTCCTGGTGCCAGCACAGCAGTGTGTGCACCCCGGCCTCAGCTCCGTTCCTTCGGCGAGCCAGCGAGGTGCCCAAATGCCTTCCCTCCGCGAGGGGTGACTTCGGAGGAGCCGCCAGGGACCCTTGCCAAAAGGGACCTCATCCAAAATGAACCTTATCCGGACACCAGTGCCCAAGTGCAAAGCTGTTCCCAGCACCAGGCTCACCCGACGCGCACAAACCGCTCCAAGACCTCACCTGCTTTCCAGCCCCGGCGCTGCTGGGACCCATTTCTGTGCGCTCCTACCCCAGGAGGGTCCCGCTGCGACGGGGCCGTGTCCCATCGCCTCCTCGCGGGCAGCACGCAGGCGGTGCTGAGCGGTGCTGTCCTCCCCATCCTGCCGAGATGGCTGCAGCGGGGCCAGGGAAGGAGAGGAGGGAGGCACAAGGGAAGGGCTCGGGGCCAGCTCCAGCAGCAGAGCTCCAGCGACGGCACGGTGGGGACCCAAATCCTCCGTGCGGGGTTTGGTGGGACTGGTCACTTCTCTCCACGTTGGTTGCTTTTATCCTCTTGGCTCAGATCCCAGAGACAACAGGGACCAAACACGAGGCTGTCTGAGGTCTGAGAGCCCTGTCCCAATCCCACAGACCCTACACCAGGTCCCCAGGTCTGCAGATCCCCTCTGAGGATGGATCCAAGCAGCAGCACGAGAGAGCCCCAACTTCTCTGCCTGCTGACTCCCCTCCTTCCCCTCCATGCAGGCTGGAAGCAGGGAGGGTTAAAACAAAAATAAAAATAGGAAAAAAATAAAAAGAGGGGGATCTAGGCCGAAAGGAAAAGGGGATGCAGCAATCTCTGTGGCTACGGCGGCAGGAAACACGAAAGCCTTGTGCAACCGGGCCTGTTGAATATTCGGGCTCCTCTCCATGCTGATGCACGTGCTGCTGGCCTGGTGCTCCGGGGGCTCGTGATGGCTCTGTGGGTGTCCCCTCCTGGTACGGAGCAGCCGCCCTTGGCCTCGTGGGACCGTCCCCGGTGCCCCTCGGAGAAACGCAGGGTGGCCGGAGGGGCCCCAAGCTCCGTGGGGTCCGGCAGTCCCCGGGGGAATGAGGGTGACAGGCGCCAGGGCTGTACAAAACTTTTGCGATGAAGAGTGCGTGGAAAGGTTAAAACAGTTCCGAGATGTCTCAAAACCCTTCTCGACTGAGCCAGGCCTGGCTGGCACCCACCGACGCGGCCCGGGGCGCCGGGTCCAGCTGTGTCTGTCCCCAGGCCAGGCCCGGGAGCGGCACCGGGGCCCCGCGGCCCCTTTATCTCTCCGACTTGACCTTGTACCTGAGCACCAGGTAAGCCAGGAGCCGCAGGATGACGAAGAAGATGCCCAGGATGAGGAAGTCCAGGTAGAGCTTGGCCTCCTCCACGTCCAGCTCCTGCAGGATCTTGATGGGCTTTTGGAAAGGGCAGAAGTCCTCGAGGCACTCCAGGTCCTCGCGCTCCATGGCGTAGATGGTGAGGATGACGCCCTCGAAGCCGTACCTGGGGCAGAGCACACCCCACGTCACCTCGTGTCACCACGTGCCCCTGTTCCCCCCTCCCCAGCCCCACGGGGGGGCAGCTCCCGGCCCCAGCGCTGGGTCCCACCTGACGTAGGAGACGTAGGAGCTCCACTGCAGGTAGGTGGGGATGGTCTTGAAGCTGACGAAGAAGCCCGAGAAGAGCAGGACGGGGATGGCGGTGACGGGGCCCACGAAGGTGGCCACCTGGGGAGCACAGCACGCTGGGTGCCCACGGCCACGCCGCCCACCTAGGGGTCCCCAAACCTGCTCGTGGGACCCCCTGCGACCTTCCCCCCACACCCCAGGTAAAGCCAAACCCCCCGCCTGACCTGCAGCGAGGTGGAGGCAGCTCCGATGAGGAGCCCGAGGGACTGAGCCACCAGGGCCGTGGCGGTGGCCAGGGCGGAGAAGAGGAGGAAGCGCGTGGCTTCGGGGGGCTGGCCCGTCATCCAGTAGACGATGCTGCAGTAGGCGATGGGGCAGATCACCTGCGGCGGGGAGAGAGCCCTGCTGGAGCCACGGACCCTCCCCGGGGGACGCAGAGCCCAGGGACCCCCCAGCCCGGGGCGTCGGGGCCACGTTTCGGTGCTCACCTGGAAGGGCACGTCGGCCATGGTCTTGGCCAGGTAGTAGGCTTTCAGGCTGTACCAGTAGTTGAGGTGCTCCCGCAGGAACACCGACATCTCCTGGGGAACTGCGGGGAGGGAAGGGGTCGGCAGAGCCCCGGCCCGGGCTGCTGCAGCCCCTCTGCCCACCCCGGTGGGGGCGAACGCCCCCCCCCCCCCCAGCAGCCACCTGCCTGCGGGCAGGAACCCGAGCGGCTTCACCGGGGGAAAAAAAAAGAGGCCGAGTGCGGAACTTGGTGCGTGGAAAAGTCAGCTGAGCTGGGGGGTTTCAGCCAGGCTTTTTGAGGAAGTGAGAGGGAGATGCAGCAGCGGGGAGCACAGCTCCACGGACCTTCTCTCAGCAGGAAGAAAAAGTCCTGAAGTCTGCTTTGGGCCAGACAGCAAACAAATGGCAACACTGCAATACACCCCGGGCGATCCTGAGGGAAGTTTTCCCCTTTTCTTGGATTTTTTTTCCCCTCTCCTGCCCAATTTCCCCCCTTTTATCCAGCTCAGCCCTCCCCATCATTCAGCACCCCCGCCCCCAGGGCCGGGAGCTCCTTACAGGTGAGGATGGTGGGCATCAGCGCGGCAAACATGAGGAAGAGCATGGAGAAGAAGAGGAAGCCGGTGTTGTTGAAGACTTTGCCCGCGTCATTGCCGATGTGCAGGTAGAGCAGCCCGATCAGCACCCCGATGCAGATGTGGGACATGAACCGCAGGTGGGTCAGCACCTGCGGGCACGGGGGGCGCGGGGGCTCAGCGAGGCAGGGCCCCGGCCCCGCAGCACCCCGGGGAGGCAGAGGACAGCCTGCCCCTTCCTCCAGGGAGAGCCCTGGCTGGACTCTCCCCGCCCGCCCCCCCGGCAGCCCCCTGCCCTCACCGTGTCCCGCAGGATGCAGATGAAGGTTCTCTTGAAGAGGATGCAGAACTGGGTGGAGGTGCTGGTGGCGAACGTGTGGCTCTCGATGTGGTCCACGTCCTGCGAGACCACGGGCAGGTCACAGACGTGGCTCAGGGACAGGGGTCGTCTCCCAACAGGAGGACCCGATGCCCGTGGGGCAGGCAGGACGGAGGTGTCCCCAGCCGGGCACCCCGGGACCTGTGCCCCCCCCCCCACAGCTCCAGGAGCCTGCTGTGCTCCCCGCTCACCGCCACGCAGTGCGCCGGGCACGACGGGTCGGCCTTCTCGGGGCTGCTCTTCTTCTCGGCCATGGTGCACATGCCGTTCTGCACGGCGCGGAACAGGACCGGGTTGAGGTCCCCGTACTCTCCCGAGGCCACCTCGATAACTGCAGAAGAGGACAGGACCCCTGAGTGGTGCTGAGCCAGCCCTCCACGTCCCCTCTCCTCCACCACGACCCCCCAGGGCAGAAGGTGGGAGCCCCCTCCCCGTGGTGCTGTGCCACCCGGCAGCCCAGCACCCAGCGGGGGGACCCTGTCCCCCTGTCCCCTTGGGGTTTGGACCTCGCCACCCCAAAAAAAACACGGCCCAGGCTGGGCGGGGGGGGGGCACTCACTGAAGTCGGCGGGGTTGTGGTACGTGGGGCAGTGGAGGCCGAGGCCCTTCAGGTAGGGGATGAGGTTGGTCACGACGCCTTTGAAGATGCACTGGCCCTGGCTCAGGATGTACAGCTGCGAGAAAAAAAAAAGCAAATCTGGCAAGCACGGAGCAGCGGGGGCACCTCTCCTGCTCCTCCCCACCCATGGGACACCTTGGCCAGACCCCCCACCAGATGCCACGCACCCCCAGGGTAAAAACCTGCAGCCCCCACCCCCCTCCCAGGGCTTCCCTCCCTGGCCACAGGGGCCCCACAGCCCTGGGGGGGGCCCCGTGCCCCGTCCCAAACCTTGTCGAACATCTCGAAGAGCTTGGCGCTGGGCTGGTGGATGGTGCAGATGATGGTGCGGCCGCCCTGCGCCAGGGAGCGCATCAGGGACACCACCTGGAAGCAGGAGGCGCTGTCCAGGCCGCTGCGGCCACGAAGGGTGAGGCAGAGGAGAAAGAGAGAAGGGGAGAGGTGAGAGGGAGAGAAGGACGTCCCAAAGACACCCCCCACCCCCTGCAAGCACCCCTTTCTTTCAGGCCCATGGAGGAGAGCACCCCGCTGCAGCCCCCCTGGGGGTCCCACAGCCCCGCTCGGATCCCAAGGGGTCCCCGGTGTCCCCCGGTGGGGCCAAGCAGCGCTGGGAGCCCCGGTCCCTGTGGTCTCACCTGGTGGGCTCATCGAAGAACATGACCGGGGGGTTGTTCACCAGCTCCAGGGCGATGGCCAGGCGCTTGCGCTGCCCCCCCGAGAGCGAGATGGTGCGGGTGTAGGAGCACTCCAGCAGCCCCAGCGCCGTCAGGATCTCGTTGACCTGGGGGCACAGCCTCCTTCACCGCGGTGTCCCGGGGACCCTCGCCCTGTCCCCGCCACCTGGGGGTCCCTCTGCCCCCCCCGGTGTCCTCAGGGCTCTCCCATCCCCACTGCCCTGCACTGGGGCGAGACGAGAGGCCCCGAGCCCACCTCCCTCAGCGCTCACCAGCTCCTTCTTCACCTCCTGCTTCTCGCTCAGCTTCAGGTTAGCGGAGACCTGCGGGGGGAGGACGGGCAGGGCGAGATCAACATCAGGCCCAGGGGCGCCCCCGATCGATGTCGGGGGGCCACAGCTCACGGTGAGGAAGCGAAGGCGAGCAGGACCGGGTCCCCACGTCCCACTGCCAGCGTGGAGGCCCCGCAGCCCCCCCCCGGCGCTCACCATCATGGCCTCCAGCACGGTGAGGTGCGGCAGCAGCATGTCGTCCTGCATGATGTAGCAGGACATCTTGCGGAAGGTGCGCAGGTCCCGCGGCCGGCCGTTCACCAGGATCTGCCCCTTCATGCCCGTCTCCCTGCGGGACGGAGGCGCCCGGGGACGGATGCAGCACAGGACCCCCGGCCCCCAGCCCCGCTGCGTCCCCCCCAGCCTCACCTGTAGCCAGCCAGGATGTTCATCAGCGTGGACTTGCCGGCGCCCGAGGGCCCCATGATCCCGATGAGCTCCCGCTGGCAGAACTTCCCTGACAGGCATTTGAGGAGAGTTTTGTACCCTGGGGGGAGAGAGCAGAGCGGGTCCAGCTTTTGGGATCAGCGCAAGGGGACTGCGAGAGCATCCCGGCACCGGGGGGACCCCAAGACCTCCACGTGCTGTGGAACAGCTAACATCACTTCTAGGGGGCTCTCTGCCCCCAATTTTTGGCTGGTCCTTTCCAGCACTTGAAAGACACGTGCCCTAGACGATACCACAGACCAGGAAACCCCCGGGTCAGGGAGTGCAGCCTGCTGAGGAAGGCCACCAGGCTGTGACATGGTGACACGTTGTCCCATCCCGGAGGAGGGGGTGCCATGGGGCAGGCGGAGCCCCCAGGCCTGCCGGCTGCTGCCTTCATTGGCATTCATGCCGTGGCGCCCGGCAGCAGCCACCGCTAATCAGACCTGGAATTATCTCTGCTTTAAGGCGGCTGATTAGCATTTTGTGGCAGCAGGAACGCGACAACAGTGTCGGGAGCAGGGAACGAGCACAGCCCCAGGCTCTAAGGAAATGCCCCTAAATGCAGCCCCAGCAGGGGAGCTGTGGTCTGCGGGGTGCCGGGGCTATGAGGAACCACGGACCAGGTCCGGGCACCTCTCCGTTGGAAAAAACACCCACCCCACGTCCCGTGGCTGCAGCTGGCCTTGGGTGATGCCAACACATCCATCCCTGCCCGCAGACCGGGGCAAGCCTTGGGGCCAGCCCTGTGCACGGTCCTTACCCCACAATAAGGGGGCAGCCCCTCTCCTGGAGCAGGGATCCGGCACCGCCAGCCCCCCCCCCGAGCCCCTAAACGCACCCCTGGGGTCCGGGCCGCCTGCGCCCAGCAGCACCCCGGGGAGAGGCGCAGCGGGGCGCGGGCAGGGTGCCGTGCGTGACGGCAGCGGGGCGAGCGAGCGGCCCCGGCGGCGTGCATGCTGCTCACATCGGCGCCACTGCAGCTTGCGCAGCGGTTACTCGCGTTCATTGACTGCCAGTAACCTCCAGCTTCAGCACCCGGGGCCGGATCCCGGCCGACGGCACCGCGCTCCTCTGCGCGCTCCAGGGGCGAGGAGCATCCTCCTCCTGCCGCCCCAGGACCCCAGCACCCCTCGGCGCGCTCCTCGCCGCCCCAGCCCCACCGGTGTGCGCCCCCCAGGACCTCTGGGTGCTGCGTCCTGCTCTGCCCCAGGCACCCTCAGCACCTCGGTTCAGCCTCCATCTTGTGCTTCCCCAGCATCCAAGAGGCAGAGCTGGCCCTGGGGCTGGTCCCGCTGCCGGGCACTGCCTCAGTTTCCCTACCCGCAAACCCTCGGGGCTGAGCAGGGACCTTGCACCCTTGGTCTGCGCACCCCAGGACCCCGCTCAGCCCTGCCTTCCTTCACCTTCCCCAGATCAGCTCCCCCCTGTCTCGCGGGGCTGGCCGATTGGCATCCCATTAAGTGAGAGCGCTAATTAAAGCGGACTACCACCCACCAGCTGCCATCTGCCTCCCCTTTCCCCTCCCTGAGCTCTCGGCCGGGGTCATACACGGGGACGGGGAGCACGGCCCCGGCTGCGCAGGGGGCTGCCGGAGAGGACCCCCCCCCGCACACCACGCACCCCCTCGCCAAACCGGGGCGCCCCTCGGGGTCTCCTGCAGTTGGCACAGCAGCCACCACACCCTGAACCGCTGCGCTGGGGAGACTGAGCCATCCTGGCTGCCCCCCTGCCGGGAAAGCGCCCCGCGTGCCCCATACAGCCCCCAGGATGGGGTCTGGTTTTGGGGCCAGGCATCCACAGGGGACAGCAGGGTGAGCGGCTCCGGCATCTCCCGCTGCCGAGCACAACCTCCCGCAGAGCTGAGGCGCTCCTTTGGGGCAAAAAAGGGACGGATCCAGCACAGACGATGATGCTGGGGACCTGGGAGAGGTCAGGGAGCGGGACAGAGGTGTGACAGCCCTGGGTCCCCTGCCCGGCCGCGGCCCCTACCTCTCTTCCTCCACCAGGAGCCCTCGCGCACGGAGTAGGACAGGTCGATGAACTCGATGTTGACGGCCGAGCGCTTCGGGAGGTGGGAGAACCTCTGGGCCTCCGTGATGTGGTTCTCCACCTTCTTCAGGTGGGTGGTGAGCAGCGGGGCGTCCGGGGGGCTGGCGTGGCACACCGTGTCCTCCAGGGCGATGGAGACGCAGGCGGGATCCATGCCCTTCTCTGCCATCGTGGCGCTCTGGGGGGAGGCGCACGGGGACGGGATCGCCGTGGGCCCCTTTTTTTTGGGACCGGGGACCCGTTTCACTTCCCCGTCTTTTGCCGGCACAGCCCCAGACGCCAGGCCAGCACCAAACCGGTGTCACCACGGTGTCACCGGCTCCATCACCACGGTGTCACCGGCTCCATCCCCGCTCGGCTCCAGGGCTCTGCGGTGCTCCCATCCCTCTCTGCAGCATCACGGGCCGGGATGCCGGGTCCCCCCCGCCCGAGCGGGCCGCGCACAGCACCCCCCCACCCACGGGGCTGGGACCCCGAGGCTTTGCTAACCTACATTTTGCTGAGCCGCAGGCTGCAGGCGGCTCCCGGCCGCAGCTGCAGTGCACACACGCAGCCCCTGGAAGGCGAGGACGGCCTCGCGAGGAGCTGCGCCGAGATCTCCCCGCTGCAGGCAGATCCCTTGCAGGGCTGGGGGGGTGGGGGGGGTGGGAAAAAAAAATAAAAAAAAAAAATACCAGCCCCAGCCCCGGGGGAGAAAAGGTGGGTGCGAGGGCTGCACGGTCCCCCCGCCCACACCCTGCAGCCTCAAGCTTTGTGCCCCCCGTGCTTAGGGGGGGGTCCGTGCCGGGGGTCTCAGGGATGGGGGGGCCACGAAGCGCCCTCGGGCTCACCTTGCCTCCTCCTCCCGCAGCGCTCCTCGATCCCCCAAATCCCCTCCGGGAAGCTCCGCGCAGGCACAAGGCGGCTGGGGGGGGCTGGGGGCGGCAGCTCGGCCGAGGACCTTCCTCCTCCCTCCCGGCCCCTTCCCTCCCCGGTAGCCCCGAGCCTTTGGGGGGACCCCCCCCAACCCCCGGGGTCTCACCTGCCGGGCTGGGGGCTCCGTTCCCAGCGGCTCCGCCGCTCCCCGCTGCCGCAGCGCCGCCGCCGCCGCCTCTCCCTCCCTCCCCTGCGGACAAAGGGGCGCTGCCCGGAGCCCGGGGGGGGGGTGGGGGGGCTGCGGGGGGGTTGGGGGGGGGGGGCTGCCGGTGCTCAGCACCCGGCCCCGGGCCGAGCCCTGCCCCTGCGGGTCCCCAGCCGGGGTCCCCTCCCCATCCGTCCGCGGGGCTGCGATGCGCACGGATGGGAGGCGGCGGGAGGTGGGGGGGGGGGGTCGGGGGGACAGGGGGGGTCGTGGCAGCGCCACCCGCGGCCGTGTCACCTGTGCCCGCGTCTCCCGTGGCCGTGTCACCCCGCCCGTGGCCGTGCCGCAGCCCCCGGCCCCGCCGAGCCCCCCGCCGCCAGCGCTGCCCCCGTTGCCTGCCGCGATGGGCGGCCGGGGGGGGGGGGGGGGGCGGTGAAAAAAAAAAAAAAAACCCTCTTAAAGGCACCGGCCCCGCTTCCTCCCTTCCTCCCTCTCTTCCCGCACGCCCCAAAGGCCCCAGCATCCTTCCCCCAGCTCGCCGAGCCCGCAGTTTGCCAGCCCCCCCCCCCCCGGTGCACCCCTGGGTCACCCCCCCCCCACTCACCCCAAAATCCACGCCCAGGACCCCGGGGGGACAGCGAGGCAGAGCACTGCTCAGGAAGCTCACAGCACCCACCAAGGGTCAGGGCTGCCGGGGGCACAGCTGGCCCCAAATTGCGTGGTTCCCCCCCCCCCCCCCCCCATATCACGGCTTTGCCCCCAGCACACGCCCCCCCTCCCCACCGTCCCCACGTCCCCAGAGCCTCACCTGGCTCCCCACCAGCACCTCGCACCGAAACGTGAGAGAGACGTACGGAAACGGGTAGCACTGACGAGGGTGTTAATTAAAAAAAAATTAAAAAATCTGTTGAGCTGAGGAAAGCCTTCCCCCTCCCGCAGCTGGGACAGAGCCGGGGGGCAGCGAGCGGAGAGAGCAGGGGCAGCTCCAGGAGGTGGCAGTCCTGGAGCCGGCCTCCAAACGGGGGGCTTCTGCCATTTCCTCACGGAGCCGAGGGCTCCCTGTGCTCCCCCAGCTCGCTCCCCTTTCAGCACGCCCGGCACCGTCCCCAGGGCGCTCACAGGTCCAGGACGGGACCCGTGGCAGAGGGAGCCTGGCCTGGCCCCGGGGCGCGCGCCCAGGACAGGTCCTGTCCCTCCGGGGACAGAGCGGGCAGCAGGATCTCCCCGCACAGCTGGAAAACCTGTGTCAGTGCTGCTAATGGGTTTTTTAGCTATCCGTGGTGGTGGCGCTGGGCCTCCGGCACCCCTGGCAATCCCATCGCACGTCCCTACTTCTTCCCCGGGGAGTTAAAATACCTGCTCTTCCTCTGCTGCTTCGGAGGGAGCGCGCGGCCATTCCCGGGGGTGCACGCAGGGAGCATCGCCCCGGCGGGGCGCGAGGGGAGAAAGAAGGGCTCAGGGAAGGGAGCCCGGCCAGAACCCCAGGAGGAGAGACGGCCACCCACGGTGGCTGCAAGTCCCAAAACTCTCCTCTCCGCCCAGGTGAAGCCTCGGCGTGGATTGAGCTTACGGAGAGAGCCCAGTGACGGAGACACGCGGCCAAGGGAACGGCAGACGCCAGGCGCGGAAGCCTCAGCCCTACCCAGAGGAAGGGGTCCGGAGAGCAGGAGCAGCAGGTCCTGAGCCGCTCAGCAGCCCCCAGCCCTCAGGACCACCGCCCCTCCCCAAAAACCAGCACCAGACCCTTACCGGGGGCGGGCGGCCGCTACCGGGACTCCCCGCAGGGGACGTGGCAGTCGCACTCGCAGAGGTCGCAGCGCAGGAACCAGCGTGCCCAGCCCGAGCGCTTGGGGACGCAGGCGGAGATCTTGACGCAGCCACGAGCGAGGGGGGGTCCCAGGTGGCTCAGGGTGCTGCAGGACGAGGAGCACCTCCCGGCGACGTCCCGCTCGCTGATCTCAATCCGGCCTCGCAGGCAGAGCCCTGCGCGAGGGCAGGACCGGGGCACATCCCTCGGGTGCCCACCAACCCCTTTCCCCCCCCCCCCACGGCGGGTTGGGGACGAGTGAGACCCCCGCGGTACTCACGGAGGCAGGTGGGCTTGGGCGTCCAGCGGCCGTCGGACCGGCAGGCGCTGGCCGGGTCCCCCAGCAGCAGGAACCCAGGCCGGCAGCTGTAGCGCACCACCGAGCCCACCCACCAGTCGTTGCCGTACACCACCGAGTTGAAGTCGGCCTCGGGCCGCCCGCAGTTCACTGGGGACGGGGAGGGTCCCGTGGGTGGGGTCCGGGCTGCCAGAGGGGCTCGGCACCCACGCACGGCCCCGATCCTGTCCCCCCACGCTCCTGTACCTCGGCAGAAGGACTTGTAGCCCAGCCAGCAGCAGCTGCCGGTCCCGCACTGGCTCCTCTTCAGCTCCTTGTGCTTCCCCTTGCAGCCCCCCAGGCAGATGGGCGCTGTGCCGGACCAGTAGGTGTCCTGGTCTGCCGGCGGCGCGGGGAGAAGGGCAGAGCAGGGCTGGGGGGGGGGGGCTGAGGACCACCCTGCCCGCCAGCTCCCCAGCCCTCAGAGACCTGCGGGTGGGAGGTACGAGCCCAAAGGCTCCCCTCAGCCCACCCGTGAGCACCCACTCGCCCCAACTCTCCTTCCTGCCAGCTCTCCCTTCCCCACTGCCGAATTTCAGCCCGGGGCCGTGGCGAGGGTCTCGCTCCTTGCTGGTGCCAGCATCCCCGGGACACCCCGAGAGCCCCGCTTTTATCCCGAACACCCCGTTGTTACCTCCCGGGTACTCGCAGGAGCCCAGCGTGGCCAGCACGGTGAGGAAGAGGAGCCCCAGTCCCATGGCAGTCCCTGCCCTCCTCCCCTCGCCCCCGAGCACGGCCCAGGGGAAAGTGAGCTTGGTTTCCATACCCGGGGCGGGATGCTGGGGCGTGGGGGCAGGGAGCAGAGCTCCCCGGGACGCCAATCCTCTCCCCATCGGATAATCCCCGGCAGATTACCCTCCCTGGGCCCCGGGGTTTAAAGGGACAACTCGGGCGGCGCGGGGATGCTGCAGTCCGGGCAGCAGAGCCCCGAGGCCCGCGGGGTGGGGAAGGAGAGCCAAGAAGAAGCGCTGGGAATGCAAACCTGGCAGGAGGCCCCGCTCCTGGAGGTGTCCTCGCGGCTCTGCCGAGCGCCAGCGAGAAGACGCCGGGCGGGGAGGGCTGGGCAAGACCCCGGGCACGCTGCGCGCCTGCAGCCCGGGGACGCTCTCCCCAGGGCGAGCGTCCTGCAGCAGCGCGCGGTCGGAGCTGCTGGGAAGCGGGGGTGCCCCCCACCCTCGGATCCAGCCCCAGGAAACCTTCCCCACACAGCCCGGGACACGCAGCGCTCCCTGCTTCATCCCCGCTTCCCGTCCAGACCCCGCGCAGCGGGTGCAGAGCTCGCAGCCCCGCGGGCAGGGCACGGCCGAGGGGCCACTCGCGTTGCCCCAGCGCGCAGCCCAGGGTCACACCCGCGGAGCTTGGAATTAGAAAGCGAGCGGACGGCCGGGGGTTCAGCCTGATCCCCTCCGTTAACCTGGGGTTCCGGCAGCCTGGGCTCAACTGCTTGAGAAAGGAAGAGGGAAAAGTTGGCGGCAGCCCCGCCAGCCCCCTGCCAGGGAGCCCAGCTTCGCCCCGTCCTCACCCGAACCGCTCACCAGAACGCACGGGGCTCTGCTGAGGGGCCCAGGCCGCTCTTCAGATTCAAACGACAGCCTTGCAGGCAGCCGGCAGTCACACCCCGAAGGAGGCAGCAAAAACCCAACCCACGCCAGGAGAGCCTCAGCCAAACCCGGCCTTCCCGTGCCGCCTGTGGGCACCTGGGGCACCACACGCTGCAAGGCAGGGGCCGGCGGCCCCAAAAGATGCCGAGGGGTCCCGGCAGCTCCGCGGCGGGGCTGCAGACCCCGGGCAGCTCGGTCTTACCTCGCAACGCGCTGCGGCGGGCAGGGACGGGGCCGAAGCAGACACCGGACGCCAGCTGGCCTGGCACGCTGCCGTTTATTCGTCTCTCCAAAGCACGCCACCCAACCGGGAGCCCGAACCCCAACGTGGGGAGGAAACCCGGGGGAGAACAGAAGCACGAAGAAGGCTCCAAGCCCCCGGCGCTGCAGGGGAGCAGAAGCCTCTGAGGGAGAGCACCTGCAGCCCTCTCCTCCCCCCCCCCACCGAGATGGCTGCAGCGTAACGGGATCAGCAGCGCACGAGGATGCGCGGGGAAGTGATGATGAGGGCAGACGAGGAGCACGCCGCACCCTGGAGCACAAGGCAGGGGGAGAACGGGTCTGCAAAGGGCCTCATGCCTCCCCGGGTGAGCGATTCTGCCGCACATCACCTGCGTGGGGAGAGCCCGGCTGAGGACCGGGCCCAGCACAGCCCACAACGGGGCCGCGGCACCAGCGAGCGAACCTGGGTCAGGCTGAGACCAAACCCGGAGGCGTGAGAGGTCCCCAAAATAAAGAGAGAGCTCTTTCCAGCTAATTTTTGTGACCCATGGCCAGCGGAGACCAGTCCCTCTCCCCCGCCACGCCGCCCGGGCGGGTGGGAAGCCAGCCGGCGGCACGTGGGAGAAGCCACCTTCAACTTTTCTCCCCCGGGCACTTCCCAACCGCCCCCCGAACCCCAGCGGAGGCCCGGGACTTCCAGAGGCAGCGAGGCAGGCGAGCTGCTCACACGATCTGGATGCCCAGCTCCTCGGCCGTCTTCTGCAGGCGGTCCATGACGTTCTCCTCCAGCTCCGCGGGCAGCCCGCCGGGCTCCGCCAGCCGCTCCTCGGCCGTCGCGCCGTAGTACGCCGTCTCGCTCTCCCCGCGCTCGTCGGTCCGGCTCGCCGCGCGGACGACGGGGCTGGCCGGGGCGCCGGGCTCCCGCTCCGGGGACGGAGCAGCTCCCGGGAAGGCGCCGGGCAGCGCTGCCTCGGGGCCGGCAGCAGAGCGAGCCGCGGCGTGCTGCGGGGCCGCCTGCCGCTCACCCGCGCGGTTCTCCGCCGGGGAAGGCTCCGCGGGGGCCTCCAGGACGATGCCCCGCAGGTTGCCCTCGCCTTCGGACAGCACCACGCAGTCGGGGGAGCCATCCAGCGCCTCCCCCCGCTTCTCCCTGTCCTTCAGCAGCTGCTCCGTCAGCTCCACGCTCTCGTAGCGCACCAGCTGCAGCCTCATGTAGCCGTCCTCGTGTTCCTTGTACCTGAGCGCAAACAGGGTGGGGGTGACGAGCTGGCCACGCTGCAGACCTCCCCCCAGGAGAAGGGCAGCAGCCTGAAGCAGCAGCCAAGGAAGGAGAATCACATTTTGGGCTCCAAAGCCCGGCACTACGAGGGCTGTAGCAGCCAGGAGATGGATTTCTCTCTCCAGGGTGGGACACGTGGCCCCGCCGAGCTCGGAGGAGTCCCACGAGGCGCGGCTGCACCGCGCTGCCCACGCTAACCTCTGCCCCGCTGCTCCGCCACTGTGCTGAACCCCACCGAAAACTTGCCGCCCCGCGCCTCCCAACCGCCGGGAGATGGGGCTGGAGCACGCCACAGGCAGGTGCCAGCACCCAGGCGCTGTCGGGTCACCTTGCCGGCTCCAGGACGCAGCCCGGCTGCCTCCTGCACTCGAGGGGAGCTAAAGGTGTGCGGTACCTGAAGCGGGGATGCCCCGAGGGCCACTTGAACTGGTGTTTCTTCCTGAGGTGGACGGTGAGGTTGTTCCCACGCGTGAAGCACTTGTCGCAGACGTGGCACTTGTAGCGGGGCTCCGAGTCACCCTGAAGGGCAGAGAGGGGGACGTAACCGCCCCGCGAGCGAGCAGGGAGGGAGGAATCGGGTTCCCCGACGCTGACACGAGGCGGCACCGCAGCTAGAAAGAAACGCAACCTGCCCTCACGCTCCTGCAGGCTGGGGCTGCGTGTGAATTTAGTGGGTTTTTTGTTTTGTTTTCGTCTCATGCTTCTGGAGAGCAGGGCCCTACCTCGTGGACCTTGCGGTAGTGCAGCTTGATGGAGCAGAGGGAGCGCGCGGTGAAGCTGCACGCCTCGAACTCGCAGCGGTAGGCTGGCTCCTTGCTGTGTGTGTCCAGGTGCTTCCTCAGGTCGATGAGATTCTTGCAGCTACAAGGAAACGATTGAAGGAAGCAGGCTGGGTACCGTGCAGGGCAGAGTCGGGCCTCTGGGCGCTTTTCTGGCACCGGGCTGGGAGGACGGCAAAGCCCCGGCCCTCACCTGTAGTCGCAGTAGTCGCACTTGAACGGCCGCTCCTCGCTGTGCCGAAAACGGATGTGATTGCGCAGGGAGGAGGGCAGCGGGCAGGTCATGTCGCACAGCGGGCACTTGTAATGGTTCACTGCGGGGAGAGACGGGGGGGGAAACGTCAGCGCGGGGCAGGGGGAGAGCGGGCGCTTCGGAGCTCGGCTGGGAGAAGGAGCCCTCTTCTCACCGTGGTTCCTCATGTGGTCGCGGAGCAGCCTCTCTGTGGCGAACCTCTTGGAGCAGTGAGAGCACTGAAACCTCTGCTCTGCAGCGTCAGGGCCGGGGAGGAAACGGAGGGGGCGGTGAGAAACGAGATCAAAGCACAGGGAACAGCCCCAAGGGCGGCACGCGAGACAAAGGGGTCGTTACAGCCGAGCTGGGAACCCTCCTCTCCAGCGAGGAACAGCAGACACAAAGCCAACCCAACAAACAAACAGACAAAACACGTGCAAGGACCAGGCCGCCTTCATTTTGCGCAGCCTCTGGCCGGCCTCCAGCCCTCCTGCCTCTGCCGCACGCCGCTTCTCAGGCTCTTCAGTGTCTTAGCTCCCGGTCCACAGAGAAGGCAGGCTGTCTCAAAGCTCCCCACGCCCGACCCTTTTGCTCCCCGGGCCCAGGCAGCCCCGGCAACCCAACCGCCTGCCCAGGGGGCTGCTCCCCGCCCGCAGCAGCTTACGGTCCAGCGCAGTCTGACGGCGGATGTGGTCGAAGAACTTGGTGTTGTTGGCGAACATCCCGCCGCAGGTGGGGCACGCCACCACCTTCTCCTGCGTGTGGCTGCGCAGGTGCTCCCGCAGCTTGCAGCGCCCTTTGAAAGAGCAGTCGCAGTCTGCACAGAGAGGAGAGAACGCCGTGAGGGTCCCCCACAGCAGGGCTCAGCGGGGTAAGCGTCCACAGCCCGGCTGAGCGGCAGGCTCCTTGGAAGACGCAGCGGGATGGGAGCGCTGGTGTCCAGCTGCCGCGGGCCCCCTGGCACCACAAACATTTAAGGCAATTGCACGCACGCAGAAGCGAGAAATTATTTTAAAAATCTAACTGGAACCTTTACTCTTATGTAGCAATTAACCTTAAGTGAAAAGTTCAATATCAAACACCCTGATAAATCCCCTGAAGGAAACCTTACAGCAGCATCATTAGGATTATACAGGCGCTCTTTAGGTTTCAGAGCTCTCTGAAACCGTGCAAGGCATGCAGAACCCTCCTGCACAACCCCTGCAGCCCAGCCCCACGCCAAGCTCCCCGGAGCAGCCCCGCACGCCCCCGATACCCTTCCAGCCGCAGAGCACCACGTGGTTCTCCTTCCCGGCTGCCTTGTACTCCGAGCAGAAGCTGTGGTCCTCCACGTGCCGATAGAACCACTCGGGATTATCGAACGACCTCTGTGGGGGAGGAGGGACAGGCAGAAGAGGGTGAGATGATCACGCTGGCCTCAGCCTGCGCGCAGCAGGCACTCTTACACAGGTACGCGCAGAACCGAGAGGCAAGGGAACGGCAGCTCCCCTTCCCTGGGCCGCCGCGCGGTGCCCTCACCTCACAGTACTCCCACAGGCAGAGGAAGTTCTCCTGGATCTCGGGGATGATGTTGCGGCTCTGGAAGTCCAGCTGGCAGCGGCTGACGTCCGGCTGGGCCCGCAGGGCGCGCAGCCCCCACTGCTTCAGCTTGGTGTGGTAGCAGTGGAAGTAGACATGGCGCACCAGGTCGGCCGGGCTCTCGGGGGAGCAGAAGCCACACTCCTGCCACAGGCACGTGTACTCCTCTATAAAAAAAGCCAGAAAACAGATTAAAAGCTTAACAAAAAACCCCAAATACGGACGTTGTTGGACAGAACTCCCCCGGGGCGGCCCCTCACCCAGCGGGTCCACCTCGTCGCGCCGCTCCCCGGGCAGGTGGTGCCGCAGGTGCTGGGCCACATGCCCGCAGAACTCCTCCATGGCGGCGGCCGCGTAGGAGCAGGCGGCCCACTCGCAGCGCAGCACCACCGCCTCCCTCACGGGCGCCATGGCGGCCAACCGCGGCCCAGGCCCGGCCCCACACGGGGGGCGCCGGAACGCAACGGACCGCGCCCCGACGGCCAGCCAATGGAAGCCGCCCGCCCGTCAGCCGCCGGCCAATCGCAGCGCGGGGCGCGGAGCCGCGCGTACTGCCGAGGAGAGGGGGCGGGCGGGAAGCGGAGCTGGGTCACGAAGGTTCCGGGCAAAAATCCGCCCCCCCCCCCCCCCCCCAAAACCCGAAAACCCAACAGGGCCGCGACCCCCCGGCACCGGCCCAGGGCTGCCCGAGGAGCCCCTCAGCACCGTCATCGTGGGCAAAAAGTTATGCATGTCTGCCCTCCTCCACACATCTCTCACCCCCCTCATAACATGGATATAGGGCAGGATACGGCCCTGTGCAACGTTCACCCATCATCACCTTGCTGGCTCGTTGGCATCGCCCAGCTCAGACCCCAGTGGAATCATTAGGGTTGGAAAAACCCTCCGAGATCACCTGGTCCAACCATCCCCTACCACCAATGTCACCCACTAAGCCACTTCCCTAAGCACCACGTCCAACCTTTCCTCAGACACCCCCAGGGACGGTGATGCCACCACCTCCCTGAGCAACCCGTTCCAACGCCTGACTGCTCTTTCTGAGAAGAAATGTCTCCTCATTTCCAACCTGAACCTCCCCAGCTTGAGGCCATTCCCTCTAGTCCTATCGCTAGTTACCTTTGAGAAGAGGCCAACCCCCAGCTCCCCACAGCTTCCTTTCAGGCAGAGATCAATAAGGCCTCCCCTGAGCCTCCTCTTCCCCAGACTAAACAACCCCAGTTCCCTCAGCTGCTCCTCACAGGGCTTGTGCTCCTCAGTGTGCAACACAAGCCCAGACCTGCACAGGATGACGAGTGCAGTCCTTCGGGACTGCAGCAGGACCAGCTCACACCTGGGCTTGGTAATCTCGTACCCTAGGCTCCATACCTGGCATGTTAGGGTTTTTGGTGCAGGTCCTGGCTCTTGCAGCAGCAGAAGGCAAAGATTGGCACAGGCTTTGCAGCTGCCACAGATTCATTTCAACGCCTCCAGGGCAAATGCCGCTGCCGTTGTCAAAAAAAACACAAATTCATCTCAGTGCACACGCTTACAATCTAAATACACACATCTGGGCATCCTGGCCAAACACAAAACACAAAACCCATGCTATCCATCGGTATTATGTTGCCGCTGTGAGACAATGTGACATATTCTCTTTACCCATTAATGAAAAGACAGATTGAAATGACAGTTTGAAATAAACAAATATGCATTGAGTATTGCATCTGCTGCTCCAGGCTTTTGTAGTAGAGAACAGAGACGCAATTCTTAGAACGGTTTGCTTTGGCACAGGTAAATACCATGCTAAAACAGAATGGGACTGTATAAAACGTGCCATAAAAAGGTGCCTTGTCAATACACAATTGCTTCCATAACTCCTATTGTACACACGGTACATGCCTAAATCCACTAAATAATATAGAAAATCTGGATCTGATGCTTTTTCAAAGGAAAATGCAAGTTAAGGGATGGATTCCCTCTAAAAGAAGGCTGAGTTTTTATTTTATCTCTGTTTAATTATTTTCTGCAGGACCTGTTGTTGTTTTCAGTGTAATTGTTTTGTAATCAGTACAGAAAACACCTGGACTGGCTAGATAGCACAAAGCTATTAGCTTGAACAGGGCTTGGCTTTAACTTGTGAATCCTAAAGTATATAAATATCTGGCACAGGAGACAAAACTGGATGGGAAGCCTGCCAGGAAGCAGGTGGCAAACTAAGCTTATTGCTGACAAGGCAAAGACAACTCTTCTGTTGGGACCTCACATCTGCCCACGCTTCCCTGCCCTGCCTGGTGCCTCCTGCCCTTGTAACACCTGTCAGCACCGCGCATACCAGGTGGGGGCAGCCAGGGACAGTCTGGCCAAAATAAGACTTGTCCATGGAGAGGGCAAATATACACGGTCTAAAACTCCGTTCACAGGAGCTAGGGTTTTCCAAGAGACTGTGGAATGTCCTCTTGGTCCTGAGCACTGCATCTGAGCAGGCAGAACACCCGAATCGTTCTGAAAGTTGGGAATTCTGTACATTGGGAATTACCTGTGAATTTATTTCAGCTCTGCCTTCCCTACTTTCCTTCATGACCTGATCAGATCAGCCTTTGCCAGCTGCTGCCCTTTATATTTTACTTTTCTTCTAAAGGAAAAGAATAATTACACTTAATAGTAATAATAATAGTAATAATAATAATAATAATAACAGCCTTCCTCAGGAAGTCAGTTCACGTGACAGGCCAAATTCATCTCTGGGCCAACGCAAGGGAGAGCACACAGAATTATAAAGAGAGACAGATCTTACCTAACAGACCCGCAAGCTGGCAGCAGGCTCCACAAGGAGGAATATTTAATTATGAGGAATCCAATGGCGCCAGTTTTGCCCTGCTCATGTAAGATGAGCACAGTAATGCCATGTACCAGCCCACTCTGCACACAAAATGCTCCAGAGATCATCTGCCTCACTGCAGCCTGTCCTCAACGCATTGCTAGGCTGTGCTAGCTGCGTCGCAGGAAAATGGCTCTCAGAGAATTTGTGTAATGCCCAGGCTGGCCTGTGAGGTCCCAGACAGACAGTCCTACTTCCTGAGTATGACTTGTGTGCATCTTCACCTGCACATGGACATTTCAGATTTACAGACAACACTTGTTTCCAGCTTGTTCTCCCACCCATGAAGGGATGGCCCATCTCTGCAAGACTTACCAGCCTTTCACCTGAACCAAACATTTTCCATTGATGAACTCAGCTCAGTTTTCATCCATGAACTGTCAGCTCAGACAGGAAAGAGACCCACTGAGAATGATCCACACTGACCATGCAAATCGGAGCGATACACACATCAAGAGATTTGCATTTAAGCAAATCCCAAACAAGGTATTGTGGAGACATCACTAAATTGTAGAAAATATATTTCCATCAGGCTCAGCTGGAACTTTATCAGTGGAGAATGAGCACTGACTTCACTCTGCTCTGGGAAGCTCATGACAGCCCTTCTCCAAACTCCTGCAGAATCTGAGAGCTGGGACTCGTCACCAGTGATCGCAATGGAAACAGGTGAGTCTCGGCACCTTGACTTTCCAAAAGCATAAAGATGCAGCAGCATGATGGAAATATTGGGGAAAGAATATATCGTGCCATCCTTGGGCTCAAGTTAAAACAACGCAGAAAGGAGAATTGTCTAAAATCAGCATATGATACCTTTGCTATTCCAAAAATTTAACAATATTTATTTGAATATTCAGCCTTCTCTAAACCAAATTCAATTTTATTTTCAATATTTTTTTCCAAGAGGCAGTTATGCCAAAGCGATGTGAAATACAATCTAATTTACTTGAAAAATTACATCAACTCTGGCCTAAATTAGTATTTTCTTCCCTGATGCTGCCAAGAGCAGGATTATGTGGGGTTCTAATAGCTCGGCATCCGATCCTGCTGAATAGCATGCCAAGTTATTTTACTTGCATGTGCTGGGCTGCTTTGTTAAAAAAGGGGTTTGAGGACAGACAGAGCCCTTATATTGCTTACTTATTCTTTGTCTCAAATTCTTATAACTGTGGGTGTATGAGTGAAGAAACTTCAACAGCACAGCACCCTTGTGTAAAGGATGTATGGAAGTGTTTTTGAAGTGTTTTTAGACTGCAGTAAAGATGTTAGGGAACCAGGACTGCAGAAGTGCAGAGCATCGGACAGCAGCTGGAAATGGTCACAGAAGCAAGGTCAGTTAACAAAGATGTTGCAGGATTTGGCAATAGCAGGCTGATGAACAAAGGAATGAAAGCGGGCCACGGCTTTTCTAACAATGCTATTTTAGAGGTATCTCCACTCTGAAAATTAAATATGAGCATACTCATGGCTGGGGTCCCTCTGCCAAAGTTCCGTGCTGAATCAAGGCCTGAGTCTTCCACAGGACGCAGCCAGCAACAGCTGCCTGAGTTACTGGAGGCAGCAAACCATGGTGGAGCCCAGTGAGCTGTGCTCTGCAGTTCTGGCTCATCCATCAAATTGCAGTGCTGTATCTCTAAAGGAGCTCACACAAAGATTCTGATGCAGCAAGTATAGCTGTTTCTGCCACTTAATGCCTGCTCTGCCAGAGATTCGGAACCCCAGCTACCAGCACGGGTACCCCTGCTTCCAACTCCTCTCAGTAAAAAAGAGCCCAGAAAAGTGGCTACAGGAGGGACGCTTCTTTGGGCCACAGACAAGAGCCAGTCTCTGTATACAGACAAATTTCTTTCAACCTCAAGAGTATTATATCCATTGCTGGCTGTGTCCTGGCTTACCCAGAGATGCTGGCTGGTCAGCATTCAGACTGTCTTCAGCCCTGTTTAGACTATTTTGATCATAAGCTTTTTTGGGGCAGTGTCCTTGCAATGTGTTTGCCTCATGTCTTGGCTGAAGGCTCTCTCTGGTCAGTATTCAAACACCAAAACCAAACTGCAGTTGCCCCAGAATTGCAATTGCTATGCCCAACAGAAAACATCTGGGGTAACCCCAAGCCAGCATTGAGATTGTGTTGCTTCCACCCTCTTCCTCTTCCCTTTGTAAGCCCCCTGTACGTATCTTAGTGATATGGTTTAGTGGAGGTCTTGTTAGTGCTAGGACAGAGGTTGGACTAGATGATCTTGGAGGTCTCTTCCAACCTAGACAATTCTGTGATTCTGTATGTGCACCTGGGGATACTGTGCCTCACGAATCAAAGTGATAAATGGAGCCAAATGGCACTTCCTGAAAAGCAGGCGGGCAAAATGATAAATCACAATTTCAGACAAACATCAGCTGCGGAATGGCTGTTGGTGCTCCCTCAGGAGAGCACAGCTTTGTGTTTTCCAAGGGATTAACTTCAAACTTCAGTTTTTCTCTGGAATACTCCAATAAAAGCCCATCTGGACACTCCTCCCTGGCTCCGCAGGTGCGAGCTCTGTGCGGCGCAGCCCGTTGGCCGGGATAAAAGAGCTCCCCTGGAACTGCTCCCCGTACCGCTCTGCCCTCGCTTGTGTCAGAACACCTGTACACAAGGCAGATAGACCTCAAAGCTTTTTCCAGGCAAGGGAAGAGGACAGATGCTTTGCACCAGAAGTCACACAGACCTTACGTACAGGTTCTGCTGGATTCCAGGTAGCTTGAGAGAACAGGCAGGACTGCCATCAGGGTGACATGGCTGAGACCGTACCCTTCTTTTCCTTTCATGGTATCTTCACAACCTAATTCACATCACCAATTAGAGAGGTCAGTCCCACCATTTGGGCTACTTCTGCCTTTGCTGCACTGAGATCAAAACTATCTCAGCCCCCAGAGCGATGTGCTGAAAGCCAGCAACTCCAGAAGGGCACCGAGGAGCTAAACCACAGCATCTCTGCTGGAAGCAAGCAGGGCTGTACCACTAAATCAAATTTTGCTGATCCAAAGGGGAAATGTAGGAGCCCCCAGGCACTCTAAAAAAAAAAAAAGGCTAAAGGCTAAAGCCACCAACCAGCCTGGCACTGATGGAGCTGCACATAAACCTCATGGCACCCAGTGCTAACTGCAGGGCAGGGCACCTCAGTCTTTGTTCTCTGCAGATGAGCAGCCCTCACTGCGGGGCTCCTAAGGGATGGTTTTGCATGAATAATAGCAGTCTTACTTGCTGCCTCCCTAACTTGGTGTAGAGGCAGGGAATTTGCTTCTTCCATAACAACCTCTTCCGCCTACTCTCTGCCTTTGCTGAACTCCTCTAACACTTCTCTCATTCACTTAGTTACTACAGATTTTGGCAAGCGAGTGTACCAAGGAGTGCGAGTGAAACACACAGTCAAAGACCTTCTTGCTGAAAAGCGATCCAGGCAGAGCAGTGGCTCCTGCTTCAGTGTAAGTCAGCTTTGTTTATTTGTTTGTTGTTTGTTGTTTTTTTTTTTTAAAAAAAAACAGAAGTCAGTCCATGTAATCCTCTAGTTTAAAGAGCATTTGCATTGAGTGCAGGGCACTGCCAACATCAGGAGGGAATGGTGAAAACGTTTACACCACTGTTTTCCCCCAAGAGATCACAGATGGTTCCTTGATTTTTCCACATCGGTGAACCTTTGAGGAACTGAAGTTGCAGCGTATGTATATTTAGCAAATCAGTAACGCTAAATTTCCCATTCCTTTCACATCCTGCGTATGACACCTTCCCAAGTCAGCTTGCTTTCTCACCAGCTACATTTGAACAGCTGAGCGCCGCAGAAATAGATGATCTTCCCTGAATGTTGTGCTCCTTCCAGCTCCTCTCTCTGGCATACCCAAGTGCCAGGGGAAACGCAGTGATGTTATGGTCTGGAAAGAGGCCAAACATCAGCTTGTAAGAGGTGATGTCTTTCTCAAGTGGTTCTATGGCAACAGGAAGCCTAAGTGAAATTATAGTACGCTACGTTGTTTTTTTTCTGGAATAGCCATACAAGCAATGGTGTCCCAGAAGGGGCACAATACTGCAGGTGCCAGCACGGGGCACCCAGAGGCACTGTAAGCCACTTGCTGGGTGCTTGAGGTCTCACCTTTATCAGGCAGCAGCACCTCGCTTCCAGGCTGACCGGCAGCAGCGGGGCCTCTGACAGAAGAGGAGATGTAGCCAAGCTGCTGAAACTGGGTCCTGCAAGGAAAGGGTGGGAGCAGAGACCTGAATTACTGACAGCAGAAAACGGATTTTAGGAGTTCTGATGCTGTTTGCATTCACTGAACAACCAGATCCTTGTTGAGGACTATCATGCTTCACTTGCTCCCTTTCCGGAGGCAGCAGCTTTTTTGTTTAGCACCTCAACGTGTCCAACTGCCGGCCCTAGGGACTGTAAAACACACGCTACTTGCTTTATTGCCCCTTGCTTTATATTCCAGAGCTAGGTAGTTGTGTGTCTATCTAATGCAAAATTCGCCCTATTGCTAATTCCCCGTGATAGACAAAAAATTATTGTGCAGGGCAAACATCCGTATTTGCTGGAACATATCATGAAAAGAACAACTGTAAGAGCAGCTCTTTATCTGACAGGTAACATAAGCCAGAATCAAAGCAAACAGCAGATGACTGAACACCCCTTTGTATATTTATGATGCGGTGTAATTTAGCTGCATCTTTTGTCTGAATACGATCTTTGCTCTGAAATCAGTAAATCCTTGCCGTGCAAGGGAAGGTCTGCGGAGCTGAATCAAGCTTCTGAGGAAAGGTCGTTGCCCATCAGAGGGCAGCTGATGGGCTGTTTACTGAGGCAGCAGAACCATTTCCGGACATTCAGGCGTGACACACATTAAACGATAGAAAAACAGTTTGTACCATGGTGAAAACCACACAGTCTGGGCATCTGAATTCCCATCAACTGCAGGGCCAAAGGACTCAGCCCTGGGCTCCGGGGAGGGTCTGACACTTCTCCTTTGGCTCACTGCGGACAGAGGCATGACCCAGCTGTCACCCTTTGTATGATAAAAGACTTAAACCACATTCTTGTCTCAGGCAAGGACACTGGTCAGTGCACAGACGAGCACAGCAGCAGTCAGAGGCTTGTGGCCAGCAAGGCACTTTTATTAACCCAGGGCACCTGGGCTCCCCATTGCAGGGCCAGGGCCATAACACTCTCAAGTTGACCTGCATCCTTTTTACCCCTTTTTTTCCCCATTTTACTGCCCCAAGGCAGCCCTGTAGCTGAACACGCCTGAGCTCCCGAGGTGAAGCAATGCAGCTGGGGGCCAGGCTTATCAGCAGCTGAACATGCTGCGGGCTCAAGTGATGCTGAACAGGCGCGCTGACGTGTTGCAGAAGACCCAGCTAGCCCAGTCCCACAGCGCTGAAAGGAAGTAATGCAGGGAGGAAATGGACTAATGGGCTTAAATTAAGCCGAGCCATTCATCACCTGATAAGGAGCCAGGAGGCAATGGAAACATAGGGCCCTGCAAGTCTGCGGGTGCTTGCTACAGAGAAAGCCAGGGGTGGGCAGCTGCGGAGGATCTTGTAATTGAATTAAGGCAGGTAAAGCCCTCACAGCTAACACCAGCTCTGCAGCTAGCCTTCACAGGGGTGTGCCAAAAATGCCTGTGACACTGTTTCAGTGGCTGCTGAACAGGCAGGATCAAGGATTTACTCAGATGTACCACAGATTTGAAATGCTCCATAACAGAGGATGCCCAGGGACCTCCCCATTCCCCCAGCAAAACACCCCAGCTCTCCTCACCGCAGCCCTTCTCTGCTAGCTGCGCCTCCAAACGCAGGCAGGGCACAGCGCTGCTGGTCCCTTACATCTCAAAGGCAATATTAGGGGTGCCAGGTGACAGTTCTGGGAATGTTTCTTGCTAAGACTGGGGTCTGAACACTTGTGCAGGAGGCTGCACCATCACCTTCAGGCAAAGATTCCTCTTCAGTGAACGCAGCCAGCCAGCAGCAGGATGCTGTGGCCACGGGCAGGCAGAGGAAGTGGTGGGGAAAACGCCCTGGAGCAGGAGAAGGGATCACCAAAACGGCACGCATGCAGCAGGAGGGGTGTCTGCTGACACCAGATTTGCATGGGGTGGCCTCAGCTCCGCAGGGCGCCGCATTGCCAGCGAGGATCCTCGCTGAGGTCTGTGGCCAGAAGAGGCTCAGCCTTAGGCAGGTGCAAGCCCCGGCCCTGCAGGATGAGCGCTCATCTGCCCGCAAGCCCAAGGGCTCCTTCCTGCCACCTCCTGCGCCCCAGTGACTCCTGTGGGCTCAGGGCTCATTTCCATGACGGAGCAGGGAGCAGCTGCAAGCCTCCCCTGGCAGTAAAAGGAAGTCTTAGCACTGGCAAATTTAATTCAAATCTAAACCTCTAAATTTGGTTGCTTGCTATGGCAGGAACCTCCTGTTTGCACTATGCAAACTGGAAATAGCATGGCACCATCGCAGCCACGGGCACCGCAGGTCCAGAGGGCTGGAGGCAGACCTTGGCACTGCCCCGTGGACGAGCTCTGCCCCAGAGGAGCAGGTGCCTGTGCCACAGTGCCCTGTAAGGAATTAGCCACCCCGAGCACCGGGGTTGCTCAGGGCTAATCCTCCATTACCTTGGGGCCAAGACACCGCTGTTATTATTGTTCTCAGCGTTACTGTACCACCCAAAGAGGAGCCAGAGACAGCTGCCTTCCCTGCACAGCTCCCCAGGAGCCAGCTGAGGAGGCTCCATGGCAGGGAAGCACAATGCGGCAGAGCCAGGCTCACATGTGGGCAGCACAGAGCTGACCTGTTTTGACCAGCCGAGGACCTGTACACAAATTTTTTGGGACCTGTTTTACTCTGACACCAAAGTAACCGCTCAGCATTGTGGCTGCATTAAGGGACGGTGCAGTACATGAGAAAGAAGTCAGTTATCTTGGTATTTCTACTGTTATCAGCTCTGTCCAAGACCTTTGAAATCTCTTCTTAGCCTACATCTGCTAATACCTCAGAGGCCCCAGGCTTGAAATCTTGAAGTTAATCTCTTCATACTGATAACGCCAAGGCTCAAACAGTACATCACAGCTATGCCAGCACCTTCCCAAACTACAAGCTCAGAGAACTACCTTACTTTGAAAATATTTTTTTTTTAATGCATCTTTATGTTTTGCAGGGCAGCACCAGCACACCACAGTCATCTTTTGTCCAAATGCCAGGTGAGGTTTTCCCCTACCAATAAATACCTTCTGTGGGGGTTGGACAGAAGATAGTGCTCCTCCAGAGGTGAGAGGTGAAGAAAGGAGCACAGGAACAGGGCCACCCCTTTGAGAAAGCCTAGGAGGAAAGTATTTGAAAGAGCCAACACACAAGCAGTGGTCTGCTAGAAGGCCCCTATAGTCTTGCGTGAAAGTCCCAAAGGGAGGCAGAGGTAATTACAGCAGCTCCACATCTTTTGATGGAGATACCACTTGGTGAACCCCCTTCTGCCAACCTCTGCACCTTCCAGTTTCCACTGGAGCTGAAGAGAGAAAGCACAAAAGCAGCAACTGACCTGTGCTGTTTCTTGAGCTCCTGGGCAGGAACAGGGAAGCACACCTGGAACAGAGGCAGGAGGTTTTACAGCCTCTAATCCACTTCTTCCCCCTGCAATTGTGGCAGAACAAGGAAAAAACAAAGACCTCATATTTAAAGCTTCCCCAAACACGTTTGGTTTGCTGCAGGTGGAGGTGATCTGCTGGATCAGGGGCAGCCCAGGGTGCTAAAAGCCTTGGGCAGGTACACCTGCTTCACATCAGGGTTGACTCCTACCTGGGGAGGTGCAGGAAAGGACAGGGCTCTGCTTGGCACCTAGGGAGGTGCCCGTGGCTCTGCAGCTCCCCAGGTGCTGTTGGTGTGGTTTCCCTTTAGCCATCCCTTTTTTTCTGACCGCCACAGGTTCCCCTACCACGGCTGGTTACTACGGAGTCAGGAGATCCTTCACAGCTGACTTGGATTTCCACAACACAAAGCAGTTTGTCAGTGATGCCTATTCGTCCCCGCTGGGGTCCAAGCCCTTCACGTGCGATTCCTCCACCACCCAGGGCTACCCAACGCTTCTGGACCCGTATCTCCCCGAGCAATATGGCGATTTCCGTAGCGCTCCCCTCACGCCTGGTACCAGCTCCTTCTTCAGCCCTTCTTCACTGCCCCCTCTCCTGCCATCCTTCCCCAATGACACAGCGCATTTCCTACTAGTGAGTGACTCTGCGGTTCTCAGCCCCCCCATGAGCAATTACCCGATTGAAGCTGGGGTTAAGTCAGGGGGTCCCATGTGGGAAGGAAATGGCCACTGCACGAGGCAGCCCCAGCAGAATACACGGCGGATGGGGCAGGGCTGAAAGGGAATGATTTTTCTCTTTGCTCCCATCTCACGGCCCCTTTCCCTGTTGGAGAGTGGCTGCTAAATACATGATCTTCCCTGCTCCCAAAACAACAGCTCCGTTAAGCTCCTGAAATTTTCTAGAAACATCCTTTGTTGGCTCCAGACAGCTGCCTACCCCTTCCCTATTTCCCTACCCCAACGCCATCCCTTTCCTTACCCCATTCCTACCCCTACCCCTATCCCCATCCCTACCCCAATCCATGTCCCTATCCCTATCCCTGCTGCTTCCCAGGAGCCAGCTGGCTCACGCCGCAGGGCAGAGCTCCTGGGCGCTGTAGGATCAGGGCTGGTCAGTGCACTGGGAGCCTGTGCCCAGCTTGGCCCACCGCTCACAGCACGGGTGTTTCCTTCCAGCAGTTTTAACACTGGAAACCCTTGTGAGTGTTCCCAGCCAGGCTTGGGGCGGGGGGAGTGTGGCATGGTGACGCCGGGCTAGGTATGCCATCCCCTCCAGGACAATCTTTAAACCTCACAGGTCTCCCTCGCCTTCTCTCCCCGCTTCCCTGCAGAGAGAGCCGTGGGAGCAGACCTCTCCTGACAGCCTGGGCCAGTCGGACGCCGCATGCTCAGAGCCTCCGCAGGCGCTGCCCGCAGGCACCGGGTGCCTCGCCTCGCACGAGCCCGGAGGCTCTTCCCCATACCGGAGCTCGGGCTGGACCCCGGCCGGCCCCGGAGCCCAGCCCTACCCCCTGCATCCCCTTGAAGATGCCCACTACTCGCCCAGCTACGCCGCCACCTCGCCCTACTCCTTCTCGCCCTTCGTCACCGCGGCAAGCGAGCTCGCCTCCAGGATGAGCCACCTCTCGCCGGAGCCGCCCGCGGAGCTGCCGCCCCTTCACGATAACTCTGCCTGGGCGAAGGAGGATGGAAGTCCCGTCTGGGGCACGTACGAAGGCCGGAGAACTTACTGAGGAGAGACGAGAGCTGGAGGGAAGGGCAGGCGCTGACTGTTATTGAGGCAAATGAGCTACTCGCACGCTTTTTCCTAGCAGTTTCCTTCAGACAGAGGATGCTAACAACACGCAATGCTTCATGCTCTGGTTAGAGGTCACTGGATATACCACATCTAGCTTACAGGGGTGCTCTGGTGCCTTAGGAAAGCCATAGCTCACAGTCCCGCTGTGCTACAAGTAAAATACACAGCCTGAAAAATACCTGCACATTACTGGCCTGTACTGCAAGGACAGATCTCAGGTACTCGCCTTCAGATGCTGAGAAAACAGGTCTCGCCGAACCTTAAACTACACCCACAGAGCGGTGTCACCAAAAGAGGGCTGGGGAGCGAGGCAGGGGCTGGGGGAAGCCCTCATCAATAGCATAATGGTGCCTCACCTGCCCCAGGAGCAGCCACCAAAGGCTCTGTGGGCTCCAGGAGCTGCCTGCACCTCGCAGGGCTGCCATGGGGGACCCAGCCGACCTGCAGTCCCGGTGCCAGGCCGGGCTGCCACGGCCACTAGAGGTAGCTCTGCACACACACAAACACGGTCCCGCACACACACCACAGCCTTCTGCACCCTCTTCGCCCCCATCTTGCCCCTCACCACCAAAAGCCTCCCTGAGGGACCCAGGGCCTGAGAGGGGGCGGTGATGGGGTGGCTGAAGGCGCTGCTCGCCCTTTCTCCTCAGACCCTGGGGCTGGGTGGGCACTGGGAGCCCCCCGGCCCCCTCCAGGGACCAGGGCACAGCCTGGGGTCACAGGCTGCACGTCCTACAGCCCCGAGCACCCCTGCACAGGGGACCTGGGGACACGGCGATGCACCCACAAACAGGCAGCGGTGTTGGACCCCCATCAGCAACACTGTGTGGGGCTGCCAAGCGGGCCTGGCTGGTCCCTTTCCACAAAGCCCCCCCCTTACAGCCGCACAGCCATCCCCACTAGACAGCCCCCAGGCTGCTCAGAGCCCCTTCCAAGCCCCCCAGGCCACACTGTTGGCACCGGAGGACGGGCTGGGAGTGCTGCAGCTTTCAGGTGCCACCACACCGCCGGGCACAGCCCAGCCCCACCGCTGCACCCCAGCACCCCCCCTGGGCCGAGCCCCCCGCAGCCCCCGGCGTGCGGCCGCAGCCGGCCGGGAGCACCCAGCTCCAGCCCTGCCTTGGCTCCGCTCCCTGCTGCCGCTTCCTGATTCCCCAGCCCTGTTCAGACCCGTCCAGAAAAGCAAACCCCCGCGGCTCTGCGTGCCCCAAGCCCTCACCCACCCACCCCGCGGGCTGCACCTTTCTGTTTGCCCCGAGGGGGCCAGCAAAGCCCGGCCCAGGGATGGAGCCAGCAGCCAGGGCAGAGGCGCTGGAGGCGTCGGACCCACTCTGGCACTCGGCTCCTCACTGAAGCAGGGGCTCTGGAAACACTCCCAACCCCAGTCCATGCTGGAAAACCCCAAACGCCGTCCCTTCAGGGGGCTCCTGGCCACACTGGCTGCTGGTGGCCTCCTGGGGCTCAGCCCCCGCCACCAGCGCTCCAGGGGGAAGCATCCCCAGCATGGCAGGGGCTGAGGGACCCTAACCCCTTGGTGAAGGCAGGCCTGCATTGAGACACCCCCTAAGCCCCCCCATGCTGCAGCACAGGACAGGGAGAGGGCTCCCCTCCGGGGCAGAGCAATGCTGGCCCCGCCACACGAGGGAAAGGATCGCCGCCATGCCCATTCCTCCCCGAAATCGAGTGTATTTGTCCAACTTCAAGAGAAAGAAAAGATTCAGCTGCAACAATAGCCAAGCTGAGCAGCTGGTAGATTATTAACAGCCTGGCCTGCTTTCTGCCATCGGCCGGCGATTCCCGAGGCACGGCAGAGACTGCGGTGCCCAGGGAAAAGTTTAAGTGTGACCTGAAAGACCAAGCCCCCAGCTACACGGGTACCATGTGGTGATGAGGGGTTGTCCAAAATGCCGGTTGTCTCGGCGGCCTGCAGCCCCACTGCTTGCAGCACACGGGGCAGGCCTGAGCTGAAGCATGCGACAGAGAGGCCACTTTGTGCAGCACCAGCAAAGAGCCCGAATTGGGGGAAAAAATGCATATAAACACCAAGACAAGGCCAGCATCTGGCAGAGGGGAAGGGGCCCTGTGGGAAGCAGTGGGGTTCGGGTGCCTTCCACCACCCTGGTGCCCAGGGCGGCCTCTTTGCTGCGCCACGCCCACCCCGTGCCATTTTGGTCTGAAAACCTTCGTATTTGCCCTTAAAAAGTGCCAAATTGTGCAAAAAGCCACGCCGTCCCTTGCAGAGTCCTCTCTGCAGGTAGCAAGTGAAATATGAGAGGGCTGGAGCCCAGCCTGGGCGGCTGAGGGGAAAACACTGAGCAGGCTTCGAGGCGTCTGCTTCGTTTGGGGAAAGATGGCTAAAACCCTGAAAATGTCAGAAAAGCAAGGGGTGGGGAGGGTGGCCCCACCGAATCCTGTTCCCCCAGCCCCTCTGCTAGATGGGGATGTGCTCGGTTTCACAAAAAGATAGCCCATTTTGTGGAGCCTTTGAATATTCAAATTGAAAGTATCGCGCAATCATTGATTGTCAAATCATTGGTTTCTAGAGGTTTTAAATACTTGGCATTAGGAGAGAAAAACTCAAACTTTTACCCGGGGGTATAAAACCATAATATTTGCCCGGCCACCACCTGCCACCGCCGCGGGGCCAGCGGGGCCCTTCGCCCCCAAACCCCGAGCCCGCCGCCCGCAGCCCCCTGGCCCCGCTGCGGGGCCGGGGCCGGGGCCGGGGCCGCCGCCGCCGGGGGTCGCCCGTGAGGGGGCCCCTCCGCCGCCGCTCGCCATGTCCGGTAAGAGCCGGGGGGACCCCCCGGTGGCCCCTTTTTTTTGGGGCGTTTCGGCGGCTCCGCGGGGTCATTTCGCCTGCGAGGCCGAAGCTCGGCGCCCGGGCGGGGAGGAAGCGGCGAGGGCGGGGAGGGGAGGAGGAGAAGAGGAGGAGGAGGAGGAGGAGGAGGAGGAGGAAGGAGGCAGCGAAGGCTCCGCGGAGGGCACGGGCAGAGGGGGGGGGAGGCCGGGGGGTCGCGGTCTCGCCCCCACCCCCCCGACCCCCGTCCCCATCCTGTCCCGGCCCCGGCCCCCAGCAGGGGGGGCTCCGCCGCCAGACCCCGGCCCCTCGGCGGGGCTGAGCAGCGCCGAGCCCCCGGCCCCCGCCGCCCCCCGGGGGGTTTGGGGCAGGCTGAAGGAGGGGCTGGGCGCCCCCCACCCTTCCCCGGCCGTAGGGTCCGCTAAAAGGGGGTTCTCAGCAAGCTCAGGAGGGCAAAGTCCCCTGGGGACCCGTCAGCATCTCCCCGGGGACAGGCAGCAGCGGGGAGGTGCGGAGCAGCCCCCCAGCCCTGAAGCCCCCAGCCCTAAAGCCCCACAGACCCCAGCCCTGCAGCCCCACAGCCCCCCAACGCCCCAACCCTTCAGCTCCCAAACCCCGCAGCTCCCCAACCCCACGGACCCCAGCCCTTGCAGCCCCCAGCTCTCATCCCCCAGCCCTACAGCCCCCCGGACCCCAGCCCCGCAGCCCCCCGACCCCATCTTCTCGCTGCAGGCAGCAGCAATAGGGCAGGGGACCCGCAAGCGGCCGCGCCACTCTTTGTAGGGTCGGCCGCTGCATGAAAATACCAGCAGAAAGTCAGGACGGAAACCGAACTGCCAGAGGCTTTGAGTATTTCGGCATGAGCGCGGCGAGTGAAAGTGATTTTTCAGACTAGATAAATTCTTTGCCGTTTCCTGTACTAAAAATCCCTCATGGTGATAGGTATAGTGGCTGCTGGTTTTGTTGGTTTTGGCTGGATCGAAGACATCCTAAACGCTTTTTTTTTTGTTTGTTTTTGAAATAAATGGGAGTTGTACAGAACGAGCAAGACAAAGAGATAATCTCGGCTTTGCAGAAAGTGATTCATGAAAGCAGTCATTTTATTTGTGTTTTATTTAGCCCTCTGAATAACCACCCACATATTTGCATTGTTTTATTCCTGCTCTTCATCTGCCAGATGAAGTGGTTCCCACATCTATTTTCAGGTCCTAAGAGCGGCAAATATGACAGGAATTTAAATGGATTCAACAGTAGCACCAGATGGAGCTGGGTATTAGGACACCTGGAGGGGGGAAAAAAAAATAAAGAGATACTGAAGAATAGAACACGTATGATTAATACATAAAATCCAACACCAACTGTTTCATAAATGTCTGCTTGTCACGAGCTTGAATAGCAGGTGTGAGAGAGGGCTGGGAACTCTGCTTACAAGTAACATCCAGAGACCGATAGCTGTCAGCTCTAAGTTGGTTTCACGTAGAGCGTGTCTGAAAATACGCTGGATGTGCCGTGTGCTCTGAAAGCCTCCCACCCCGTAAAGTGTTTTTCCATGAATTTTTCCAGGAAAGCCCAAGGTGTACCAAGGCGTGCGAGTAAAGATAACAGTTAAGGAGTTACTGCAGCAGAGGAGGGCACGACAGGCGGCCACCGGTGCGACGGTAAGTGAAAAACTTCTGATGTCTGCTCTGTCTCTTCCCCCTTCACCTTTTATTTTTTGGCCAAGCCAGTCCCACTTGTGTTTCTCACAGCAAATCCGGTGTCACTGCTGGATGAGCCCCGTTTAAAATGTGGCGTGGCCGGGCTGAAGCAAGCTGGTATGCTGCACCAGGTGGAGGATGTGCCCCTGGTACTCCTTCAGCCCTCACCACGCAGCTCTGAGGAGCACCCAGGGCAAATTTCTGCCCTGCTAAAGCAGCAAAAGGTGGTGGAGACGGGCCAAAAAATTGGGACTTAGCAGTTGTCCCAAATTTTGGCTGGCAAAAAGGAAGAAAACCAGGCCTGGACAAAGAGCCCTTAAGCAGGGCTCTGTCCTGCTCCACAAGGGCTCCTTAGTGCAGGATGAGGCGCACATCCCAGTGCTTGGCCAAATTCGGGTCTCCAGCATTGTCCAGCACCACCTGGGCAGCTCCGAGCCCCTTCTGGGAGGGGAAGGAGATCGGATCCCGGGCGCACAATGCACGCAAAACCATCCAGTCTTTGTAAGAGCCCTCCAGCTCCAGCCACGCTGGGGATTTGCATAAAAAAGGTTGGTAAATCATTACTTCTTCCTGGTTCGTGACACCGCCACTTTGGATGGTTTTCAGATTTCATCTCCCACCTCCTGTGCCTGGCGGCTGCTGATTGCACAGAAAGCTGATCAGCCTGTAGGCTGGATGGAGAGGCTCGGGTGATCCAAGCACAGAGCTGCTGGGCTCTGGAAATGGGTCCCTCCTCCCCACCGGCAGCCACGGGGCTGCCTGGATCTGGTTTGTGCTTCCCACTGCAAGTTGATGCCCGCAAAGGGATAAGGGAGAAGGGGGCAGTGCAGGAGGCTCCCTCTGTGGCCTGAAAAAGGTCCACGTTGTCCAGGGGGGGATCAGCTGCTGCCTGTTGGGGAGCTGGACCCGAAAAGTTCTGCCGCGGTGCAGGTCCGCAGCCACAGCGAGCAGGGGGAGCCCTGCAGGCGCTGTCAGAGCCCAGAACAGCCACTGCTTAATGAATGCAACCTGGGGATAGGAAGCTGTTAGCAGGGAAATGAGCCATCAGCCGGAGAGCATTTTGAATAAAGGAAATGAAGTGGAAATCTGTGTGAATTAAAACAAGGGGGGAAAGGATTGACGTTTGCAGAGTAGATTCTGATCCCAAACAAGCATCGACCCTCCTGTTGCTTTTGGGTGGCTCTCTCCCCTCCGGCAGGTCAGGCTCCTAGGACAGATGCCGGCCTGTCACCTTTGGATTCCCATATCCCTCCAAAAATGAGCCTGTCCCTTTCCGCGGGGGTGCAGAGCTGGATCCCCAATGGGCATCAGCATCACCACCGTGAGCCAGCCCAGCCCTGGGGCTACCTGCAGTTGCCCGTGGTTGTGTTTTGAGACCACTATGGCTACAGTTGTCAGTGGCTCGCTCTGAATGATATTTATCCCTACAAGTTCTTTGGGTTTTCTGCTTTGCACCAGGTTGGTGCTGGGCTCCTCCAGCACCGTTATCTCCATAGGCTCAGGGGAAAAATCATGTTATGTGGGCTAATGTTGCTCTGTCAATACGAGGGAGGTTTGCACTGCCACAGCCACGAGGTAAATAAAGTTTACATACATAGCTTGAAGCGAAACCCTGACTTACCTCCGCACGCAGAAAAATGCCTCTGTGTTGCAGCATCTACAAACCCTCCTCTTCGCTTCTCTTTGGCCAGGTCTCGTGGGGCAGCAGCAGCATCCAGTTTTCGGAATCTGTGTCTCCTCCTCACCCAGGTTGGTACAAAACCCATCCGCATGTCCCTTCCCAACTATTCCCAGAGCCCAGAGACCTTCCAGCCCTCGGTGCAGGCAGGCAGTGCCAGATAACCAGCAGTGCAGCCAATCAGCACCTGAACGGAGCCCATGAAATGCAGATGAGGATGCCGAGAGGCCGGCAGGGTACACATCACCCTCTACACCAGCACGCTCAAATGCTCTCAGTTTATGCAGTTTATTTTTCCCACGGCACGAAGGGAGAGCCCCTTCCAGGAGGGATGCTCATCCCCGAGGGAGCAGCGCTGCTCTCCTGGGGGGCCGGCGTGCTGTGCAGCACCGTGCTGAGCCCCAGCAGCATTGGCTCTTCTTGCTCTCCTGGCAGCCTTGGCAGGAGCCAGAGGAGTGTCAGGTTCTCAGCAACACAAAGAGTTCCTTCCTCCTGTAGGTGAACATCCAGGCAAAGGGGGAAGGGCTGGGGGAACAACCCGTTGGGCTTTCAGAGCCTTCAGTCGTTTTGCAGCCAAAGCAAAGAGACCTGAAGGGTTTGGCAGGTGTGAATATATACATTGTGTGGACAAGGAAATGAATAAATCATCAATAGTTGGGAATCAATTTGCTTATGTTAATACAGAAACGTGAGCCACGCTAAAGCTCTTCCAGGCTGGTAAATTGCCATCTGTTTACGTATTTTGGGTGCCTCTCACTTTGTCCCCCCCCATCCCACTAAACGCTCCCACCCTGAGCCTGCACGCGGTTCCGACTGAGTGACTCTACCCGTGTGCGGCCCCGCTGCCTCCAGACCTCGCCCCTCCATGTGCTCAGGGCTTTGCTTTTACCCACATTTGAGCACAGCACGAAAAGGTAATCATTCTGAAGTCATTTCTGCTCTACTCGTGCTCTGGCCTCTGGGTGCAAAGCCGCATTATCGCCAGCTTGCTCCATTCCGCCTGCCCGGGGGTTTATCTCCTCTCTGTTTGCTTCAGTGGAGGCTAAAAGGGTAAATCACTCGTCTGTTACCCCGCTCTTCCTGCAGACGCAGCCACCCTGCTTCTGGGGGCTGGGTGAGGCAGAAGGGCAGGGTGCCTGTCAAACCCCGTGGCACACATCGCTGCCCGGGGCTGTGAAGTGCTCGCCTTCAGGGTGAAGCCAGAGGGCAAGAGCTAGAGGGAGCTTCCAGCCAGATCCCTGTCCGAAACAGCTGGGTGCAGGAGGGTTTCTGGCAGTATTTAAAGACATGGAGCTTTCCAACGGGACTAAACTTCCCAATTATTTGCATATTTTTGAGTATCTTCCTCCTAGTGTCAGCTCCCCTAGAAAACGCAGCCTGAACCTGAGGGACCTTTGGCCATATCTCACCCGTATCTAAATCCAAAGGGCTACCGAACGCGTGAGAGTCCTGAAATCTCTGTGAAAACAGGCACCGAATAACCTGCTACTGCTTGCTTTACCTTCCCTCCTAGCGCCTTTCGGTGCAGAACCCATCTCTTCTGCTCCCAACTGCTGTCCATCGTGGCAGTTTTCCAACTGCCCCTCCTGCGAGGAAAGCCCGAGCTACTTGGAGCAGCTGGTCGACTCCTACCTTCAGACGGAGGCAACCTTAGAGCCAGCCCTCGGCGCTCTCCAGACGCCCTCGCACTACATCTCGGACTCCTTCCAGCCTGTCCCGCTCTGCTTCAACCAGGGCCTGGTAAGCACGGCGTGCAGGTGTGCTCAGGGGGAGGCTGGGGCCGGGGGGTCCCGTCCCAGAAGATTTGCAAACTGCTTCAGGGGCGTGGGGCGCAGCCACAGCAACACGGGCTGCTGGCGTGGTCCTCTGCCTGGGAGCAGAGGACAGGGAGGGCACTAAAGCCTAAAGAGGCTGCAGAAGAGGGGATGTCCCTTCTCCAGATCCTACAGATGTCCTGTAAGGAGTAGCCCAGTTCCTGTTAGCTGTTTAATTCGCGGGGAAGCCGCCCGTTAGCACCAGTGTCAAAAGAACTGCCAGCTCCTGGGGTGGCCAGCCCCTCCCGGGCAGGGCAGCAGTGCAGAAGTCCTGCCCGTTCCCCTGGTGCCCGCAGGTTCCCCAGATCACATCCTGAACTGCCCCGTTCTTTTTTTTTTTTTTTTTTTTCTCCTTTCTCTCCCCTCTCCACCTGCAGGCTGCCGGACCCCCGAGCTCGGCTGACCTGCCCAGCCCTCTCACCTACAGCTGCTCTCCCCCCCAGCTGCCTCCCTTCACCCCGCTGACCCACAGCCCACCCTCTGCTCTGGACACGGCGACCCACAGCTACCCGGCAGAGGAGTGGCCCTGCCACCCCCCGTCCCCGTACGCCGCCCCTGCCTGCTGCTGCGCAGCCTGCGGCCCCCAGCACGCCGACACCAAGGGCCCGCAGTTCTTCCCCTGCCCCAGCACGGACTGCCTGGACTGCCTCCCGCCCGTGGCCGACGACTTCTTCCGACGGGACAGGAGCTGGGACGTCTGCTACAGCTAATGGGAGCGGGGCCTCGCGCTTCTGCTCTGCCCGAACCAGATTAATTGCCCACGAACTCTGCAAAGTTGCACTGCCTCGCACGGTCCCATTCATCCGTCACTACTCACACATCTCCTACACGATGTTGCCACTACATTAGTCCTCCTGTCTTCTACGGGCAGGCACAGCTTTTTTAATGTTGTTTTCCTTGTTTTGTTTTTAGGAGATCCCAAGCTGCCTTACCAAACACATGTCATTAAGCCAGCTCTTTTAGTACAAATAAATCATTTGGTACTCACGCTGAAGCCCGTTTGTTACTCGCGTGCTTTTCTCCTCTGCTAATGACGGAGGATCCCGGCCCTGTCCTCACAAAGGTGAGGGTTTGACTTGAAGTCATTGAAGTCCTCCTGCCCCTGCCCAGCAGCGGGTCCCTCGGCACCCAGCCCGCTGCCACACACAGCTCTGAGATTTCCCATAGCTGCTGCGATAATTCCCGGGTGGTTCTTGCAGAGCCGGAAAACCGATGTTTTCCAGGCAAGCTCCGAGCTCAGCGCATGGACCACGTGTGGGAAAAAGCCCCGTGGGTCCACGCAGGGGTACAATCCAGCACCAGGCACCTTCGGCTGCTGCTCAGCACCGGCTTCCCCAGGAAAGCAGAGTTTGCTGATAGCAGGTCTTCTTTCACCACAGCCAGCTGAACAGGAGCTAAATGATTTATTTTAAAGTGTATAATGGGGAAGTTATCACAACTGAGGGTTCCCTGTTTTCCTGCATAACCCCAGACGTTTCCAGTCCTCTCCCTCTCACATCCTTTCAGCACCACTCAGTGAGGCAGGTTGCCAAGCCATTGGTTTCTCAGCTGAGCACCCAGGCTGGAAAGCAAAAAGCATTTTCCCATATTAAATCCACACGGAAAAAAAAAAAGCAGCTACATCTATGAAGGCAAAGACCCGGTTTGGCTAGCTGCATGCTCATCTTCCCCCCCAGACACGTCCACAGGGAATTGAAAAGCTTTCCTCCCCCCGAGCTGACGTTGCCCAAGCGGCTGGGGATGCGAGACACGCACAGCTTGCCTGGCAAATAGGGAAGTTTCCTCCGTTCTACCAAAAACCCAACCACCAGTACTTCCTCACCCCGTGAAATCTATGAGGAACTAAGAGCAGAGCAACAGCTCTTAATGGAACTTTTAAAACATTTAGGTAATGCCAGTTAATCCAACCTTGTCCCCCACCCTGCCTCGGAAAACAGGTCGCTGGCAGGGGGTGTCAGTTTTGCCATGCAGAGATTACGTGCACCCAGCTGAACCTTCCCAGCGTCCGGGTCCCTTGCCTTGTGTAAGGTAGCAGCCTTTTATTTTATTTTTTTTTCCCTCCAAAGTTTGCTTTAAAATACTTTGTCACAAAGCATTTTGCTTTGACTTCCCCTCTCCCCTGTTTTTACCCAGCTCATCTCAGAGCTGGCCCAAGCGTTAAACACGTTTGGTCACAGAAAGCTTATAAATAGGAGTCAGCAGCTGCATCTTTGCCGCAGTTAGAGGTGCGATTACCCCTGTGCAGACACTGGCAGCGTTATTTTAGCAGTGCTCGAAATGCTCCAGCCCCTAAATGTGGTCTCAGGAGCCTGCAGGGGTTCCCCGTGCCCCCCCAGCCGGCTCCACAGCTCGCTCCTGCTCCCGCCCGATGCTCGTGGGGTGGGCACGGGTTTAGCTGCGCACCAAAGCTCGTTATCGCCAACATCAAACAGCCCCAAGAGGATAAGGCTGAGGCAAGATATTTGAGGCCGCTGCTGGAAATGGTGCGACCACATCCTGCCCGTGGGCTGGCAGCGGTAGCCGGAGCTCAGCGGGACCAGCAGGAGGGGTTCTCCTGCAGCTTGTGGAAATGGGTGAGCATCAAATGGGTAGTGAGCATCAAACGAGGAGAGAGCCTACGTTAACAGTTCACGACAAGGCCAGCAGCATCCCAACCTGCCAAAAAACACCAGCAGGGACGTCAGCGGAGCTACAGCCCGATATCATCTCCCTCACCTGCACGCGGGGCGGATATCTGAGCCCAATACGTTATCAGCAGTCGCACGTTTATCAGCAGGCGGTGGCCGAGACGTGCACAGCCAGCAGCGGTTTCCGTGCATCTCCCCGGAGGACCGCTCAGTGCAAAGCCTCTGGCTGTGCCACTGAGCCTGTGGCTGGCTCTTTAGGCTCAACCACTTGGGAATGGCAGGGCTACAACCCCCCGGCACCCCCGTCCTTACCCCTGGCTCTTTAGATGAGGCCAGAACCAGGCAAAAAAGCAGCCTCCCCGGGAGGAAGCGGCCTCCAGAAAGATCGAGCCGGGCTCGCCTCTGGGCTGCCACGCGTCTGCGGCAGCAGGTGGCTGAGGTCTGCGCCGGGAGCCTGCCGTGTGCTCGTAGAGATAACAGATACCGAACAATTACTGGCCTCGTGCCGCATGGGACCAGCTGCTCCGAATTTCCAGCTGCCCCGATGCGACAGGGAGATTTCCATCAAAATGTCTTCATGCACCTGGGACTTCAACAGCTTGTATCTCTGTCCCCCGTCCCTTGCAGCCACTTCCCATTTCTCTGCTGCTCCTTCTACAATTGTTTTGCAACCTCCCATGCCAGGGACTGCTAGCACGGTTTAGACGCTGTTCCCCGGCTTTGTGTCAACAGCCCCAGGTGACACGTGCAGCGCAAGTTAAAGCTTGCTCACTGTTGACACAAGAATTCCTGGACTGACTACAAACAGAAAGGAAGAAAACAACAGAGGAGGGCTATTCAAAGGCTGATTGTGGATTTTCTGGCTATGAGGGACGTATTCTTTCCCCTCTTTCCTCCCCTCTACCCGTTCCCCCCCCCCCCAAAAAAAAAAAAAAAGAAAAAAGATTAAGTGACAATAGCTCATGCCATATCTCTAACAGAACTGGCATCGCACTACCAAAACGCTGCCCTTTCATCAGTCCCTGCCAGGTGAATTTCTGCCAGCCTACATAAACATGCACTCACACAAAAGCTAGGATCACCCCATTCTTAGAAAAGCCAGGAATCACTCCAGAAGTAAGCTGCACTTACAGAAAAAAAAAATAAAATAAAAGGTTCTTATTCTCAGGTCCTTAACCAGTTACGCAGAGTATTTGATCACAAAGTTTTCCTTGCCAACCACTGGTGACTTTTCCATGGTGCCACTTGAGCACGTTTGTTTAGTGATAACGAGCCTTTGTTATTAGCAGCTTACCCAAAGCCACAGGTAGGAAGAGATAAACTGGGGAAATAAAGCGGTATCACGCCGCCAGTGCTGCTGCGAAACTTGTACAAGGTACATTCCCCTTAAGCAGCCACAAAACATTTGAAATACGAAGATCCTACTCAAATCAACAAAATTCACCCCAGCACAGAGTTAACACGGAGGCCGGTTCTGAGCCCCCAAATGGATTTTCTTGATGCGCAGGCCGGGAAGGGGCTGGCTGGGCAGGGAAGGGGAAGGTGCTTTACGTGCAGGGGGAGGCAGCAGCCGCCAGCTGTCTCGTGGACCCGGTCCAAAGACAAGAGGAACGGCCTGGTGATCGTGGGCGGCTTCAGAGCAGGTCTCTGGATGTCTGCAGAGACACTAAATCCTTCCTGCGGCAGTCAGGAGATCTTCCCTCTGCAAATCTCATCGATCACCTCCGAGGGGCACAGGGTGCTGCTCTGGGAGAGGCCACATCCCTCCCTCCGTCCCCGGACTGATATTGCCCTGATGTTCCGCAGGTGGTGCTCACACAGCCCCTGATGCATTAAACACCCAACGGCAGGCAGGTGAAACAATAAAGACGTAAGACAGTCTAGAAAACAGCTCGTGTATTTATTTTCTTGCTACAACAGGTCACCTCCCAGGCAATTCTAGATGGCAAAAAGCTTTTTACATCTTCCTGGGTGCCTCAGTTGCCAAGTGCCAGTCACGGTTTTACAGTTCCATTGCTAGCGAGATCAAGAAAGAGATAATTTATTGACCATTTGTCTGGACAATCACCAATGTAGTTCTCACTCGATTTGGGGCTTGTTACAGCATCCCTTCAATGTAAGAAAGCACATGCTTTGGATGGCCTGTGCCCAGATGCATGCAAATTTATGCAAACACATGCAAATACGTCTGCTCTTTTGTCAGAGGATGTTGGCAGGTTTGTCGACGTGATGTAGTGAGAAGCAGTAGCAAAACAGCACGGAGGAGGGCTGGGGAAGTCAGAAGATCTCTAATCAGGATACCTGCGTTTCTTAAGAGCTTTTGTTCAAGCCTGAAAAGCAGTTGTTTGAACAGACCAGGTTTGCACGACCCACAAGTGCTTAAGAACCCTGTCTCTTTGAGTTAGTCAGATCAAGGAAATCACTGCAGTGATTTAAGGGATTTGCCCTTCGCCTTATTGTTCAGCCCTGTTAGAAGAAAAATAACTTGTGCAAGACTAGGAAAGCAGCAAAATTCAGAACGTGCACTGGAGATGAGGCACCCTCTGCGCAAGGGTTATCGAAACACAGCTTTCACTCCCTTGAGGCATTTACCTCCACTCCTGTTGACCCGGCAGAGACACTGCTGCCAGCCGATTGCACAGCAATTTACAAATCATTTCACAGAAAGAATAAGAGTTTACTAACATGCCCCCTTATGTAGGAGTGGGAACAGGAGAGCACTGGCCACGTTGCCCCCTGACCCTCTGTACAGCCCCACGTGGCTGAAGGTTTTCTGCCCTGTCCCCCCCAGAAGCTGCTGCAGATCCCAGAGGACGACTCCGTCTCCAGGACAGGCTTTAGCTCCGGTGGGAGTTGAGCTTCTTGCTCTGAGGTGCTCTCACAACGTTATTCTTTGCCATTCTGGGATCAGATCGGACATCTCAGAGGCATCCCTGCCCCGGGAACCTCTCCGGAGCCACGCGGACCTGCGCTGCTCAGACCCTGCCCCAGGTGCTCACACTTCAAGCATCTGCTTTCCTTTCTCGGGGTGGGGCGAGAGACAGTGGCAACAGGCAGCTGATTCAGCTTTCTTCCACAAAGTGCTGAGAAACGGGATAGCAGCAGCTTGCAGGAACCCTCCCTTGGAGGCCTTGAGCTCAGATGCCTGTTCCCCCAGGGGGAATACGGCCGTGCCATGCCGTGGAAAGCTCCCCAAACTAGCTTGACCTCCTCCATCCAGTCCTTTCCCTCCCCCAGGTTCACGCATTCCCAGGTAGCAGGAATAATCGAGGTAATTGCACATCACAAAGGCTTCAGCATTTCGCCCGGTACCTCTGTATAGGACCTAACAGGAGGCACAGGGTGAGCCTGTCTTCGATCAGCATTTCTCAACCTTTTACAGCCAAAGGACCACCTTGTGCTCTGCCACCACCACGGGGTTTCCACTGCCACCAAGCCAAAGAGTGGCTGTACTCCAAATCTTTGCTAAGTTATGGAACAGGGTTATTACAAAATAAACTTCTCAACCATTTCCAATTTCATCTCTTGATATCTTACGTGCTACTCACAGTCCCCAGGCCACAGGTTGAGAAACGCTGTCATCCCACGCGGGGTTAAAGATTTTAGGGGCACAGACATGTTGATTAACCGTCCTCACAGGGTTTTTTAAGAGGTTTTCTGCGATCAGCAAGCTGAAGTTGAAACCATTCCAGAAAGTGCAGGCAACCTAGGACCTGGCATTTCGGCGGCAGGAAATAAATGCAGATGCAATTTTCCCTTTCTTCAGCAAATGCCTGATCTGCCAAAAAATGTAAAAGTTTATAATGTACCAGGTGAAACTGTGGTGGGTGCATGCATGGGCTGCATGCAGACACCCAGATGCATATACACACACAATTATATACATGTATATGAATACGTACGCACGTATAAACATTTTGGAGACTAAAGTGAGCTCCAGGAGCCTTTTCAGACCTGTAGGCATGAAACTTGGTCTTCATTTGAGTCTTGCTGCCATTGTGAAGGAACTATACATCGATATCTCCCCAGATGTGCTTGGAGTACCTGCTAATGCCCACTTTGGGCTCCTTGATTTGGGATTTGGTGAAGTGCGGAGCCCCCAGCCTACACCCTCGGACCCACGTCACACAGCTTGGCCAGGACATGCCCTCGGTTTCCCCGGGGAAGGACAGACAGCAGACGTGTCGGGAACGTACCTGGTCCCCGGCTTTCCCAGAAGGAGCCATGTGGATCGGCTGATCATTGTCCAAGTTTCGGATGCTCGGGTCTGCCCCGTGGTCGAGGAGCAGTTGGATGATTTCCGTCTGGTTCCTGTCGCAGTGCAGTGCAGCTGCCATGTGCAGAGCTGTGTTGCCATGAGCCTAATGCAAGGGGCGAAGAAGAACGAGTAAGAGAAACCTTCTGAGAAGCCGTACCACCTGCTTACAACTGCCCTGGGAGCGAAGACTTGTGAAAGAGATGAAGAAACCTCACGCCGTTTCCTCACTGGAGGTGAGAGAGTATCCCTGTTCCGTGTTTCCCACGTATGGCTGCTCACGGAGGAAATTCAGGGATTTAGATTTGTGTGTGTGATAGAATAGCACAGACTGGGGAGCTTTGATCTTGGGTACAGCTGCTCGGCCACAGCAGCACCTCGGGGCTAACAGGCAGCCCCGTATCAGCAGCATTCCTCCCCACTCAGCCCCTGCTGAACTCTGCATCCCCAGGCATCCCCTTTGACCGTGCAAGCTCCCCCAGGTCCCCAGACCCCCGACGTTACCCAGAGCTGCTCCGAGAGGTGCCAGGCAAGCGAGCAGCAAGGCCGAGGAGCAGCAGCCGTGTCCCTGCATGGCCCTGTGCCCCAGGCCAGCTGCGGAGCCACCAGAGGGTGCGGGGCACCCCGCGGGGGCTGCAGCTGGGGCACCCCAAACGTGCGCCCTGCCCACTGGGGTATGACCCCTAACGGCTCTAAGCAAGGAGGAGCTCGCAAGCACACGCAGGAGGCGAGGTATTTTTAGTCTGCACCAGGTCTCGCTGCGGCAGCTGCGTGTTTTTTCCTCTCCGAGGCGATCACACGTTCCCCGAGCGCTTGGAAAGGCTGGGCGCAACCTGCGCCCATAGTGCTGAAAGGGCTGCCTGGGGTTTCAGGGTCTGCTTCCCAGAGAGACGGGGGGGGGCATGGAAGCACCAAACAAAACAGGACATTAGGATGGAAATCTTAACAACTATTCTCAGTCAAGGCATTTTTACAAGCCCTGAACAAGCAGATCCTTGTCGATTTTACTATCCCATAAAGTCCAGGGGTAGTTTACAAACTCTTTATAGGATTTCTTATTAAAAAGGAAACACCTATTTTACTTTTTTTTTTTTTTTCACCGCATCTTTGTGGCAGAAGCATTTGATGGCTTCCAAATCCAGGCATGAGGCTGAGACCAGGGCAATCTGGCAATGCCTGAGCTTGGAGCCTCTCCACTGACTTTAATTGGACTTACGTGAGACAACAGTTCAGAGCACTAACATCTGGGCTTTAGAAACCCTTCAGGTGAAAAATACCCCAAAGCCCTCAGTGCTTTTCTCACTGTAAAATCCCCAAGGAATTGGATTTGGAATGAGACAACCACAGCAAGCAGAGGGCGAGCCAGGGAAGCCAAAATACAGCATCCCCATTTTCTTCTCCTTGTCATACTTGGAAGAGCTAAAACGCCAGGATGGGGACCGGCCAGCCTCGCCGTTACATTTCTCACTGTCCCAGGCATCTCAGCAACAAGACTGGAGACTCCAAGCGATCCTATCGCAGCAGGGAGCTCTCACAGGACTGTGATCAAGAGACAAGAGCAGACTCCCATGGACAAGATAGCACCTGCCTAGAGGGTCTTAAAAGATACAGCAAGAATGTAGTGAAAGACAGCGTAAGGCCTTTCACCTCGCAGAAAAGCAAAACTCCAGTGCAATTACCCCCCCCCCAAAGAAAAACATCTTTTCTCTCCTCCAGCCCAACAGAAATCTGTAGGGGGAAAAAAAATGTGAAGCTGCCCAGTTTCTGCCTCCCGGTCAGAATGGAGTTGGATTCCTCTCTGTCGGACACAGGCGTGTGGATGCTCTGGGGAATGCAAGGCTGAGAGCCCGCGAAATTCTTGAAATGCAAAGCAAATGCACTGCCCCCTCAGCGCAGGGAGCCCCGGCCTCCTCCTCTCCCTCTGTGCTCCCTGCTCAGGTTGGATTTTTTGCCAGCAGCACCCTCCGGTCCTGCTGCGGGGGGCAGCTCAGCCCGGGTGCAGGGCGACGGCTCAGCCACCCGCAGGAATGTCAGGATTTCTGCTCAGGAGGAGCCGATGCACCTACAAGATAGTGTCACCGCTTGCTGTTTGCTCCGAGGTGAAGCGGGGGGCAGCACGGGTGGTAACAGCAGCGCCGCGAGGGCTTCGAGCTTGATTTCTGCAACCTGGGGATGGCTCAGCAGGGACACCGCGCTCAGGGACCGACACTGACAAATCTTCAGGACTGGAAGTGGGGCTGTATGGAGTGCCTAAAGCCAAGCATTTAGCATCTTGAGTTCCCAGAGCCAGAGACCTTTCACTTGCCAGAGCACCCAGGCTCCTGCCTGCTCTGCAGGGGTCCTGGCTCCCTCTGGGGAGCTGGTTTCTCAGCTGGCCCAGGTCAGCCCCCGCCTCGCTGCCAGCAGCATCTGCCTGTCCTCCCTCACTGCTCCCGACAGCTGTTAGAGTTCTGTGGGCCCTGTAAATATTTGGCTTCTCCCTGCTCAAACCTAGAGCCGTCACAATAACCCGTCTGTGTCCCGGCACAAACAGAGCCAGAACACTTGCGAAGAACGAGGCAGAAAAGTCCCCATCTCCCTTCCCTGGACCGGAGCTCTGTCCCTCGCCGCGCATGGCACATCCGACCGGAGAGGTCACCGACGCGCAGCCCTCAACAGCCGTCTCTCGCTGTCATTTTGCTGCCAACAGCAAGCCATTGCATCACTGCAGATCTGTTTTCTCAATCTTCAGCCTAGCGTAATAAAGTTCGCGTTCCTCCTCGAGTAACCACTTCCCACGTCCCTCTCCTCCCTGCCTAGCTGCTCTCCTTCTGTCAGCTTCTGCTGCTGGCAGAGGCGCCTGTGTCTCATGGCAATTCAAGCACATTTCCAGGTGAGGTGCCCATTTACTGGAAAATGCAGTTTGAGGGCAAAAAACAAGTTCAGAATCACAAGCTGTTGCTCTTTTCCCTCCAGAAAAATGAGTGTGGGAAGAGAGTGTCTGGTTTCTGCAGGACCCCAAAGATCCCCCAATGGCTCCATGAGCTTGCAGCCTCCCACTGCGAGCAGCTCGGTGCTCACAGCACCTCCTCTGCCCGGACATTGGCACACAGACCCCGTCCCGGCACCTCCTGACTCACCTTGCTGTTGACAAAATCCCTGGACTTGAAAGCGTTCAGCTCCAGGAAGTACCTAAGCAGGGAGATGTTCGCGTCCTGGACTGTGTAATGAAGAACTGTCTTGTTGCTTTTCACATCCTAATTACAGACAGCAAAACAAAGCACAATAAACATCCTGCAGAACAACTTAAAGCCATTATGTAAACCCCGCAGAAAGGCGTCCAGGCCAGCTCTGCAGCTCACGGGCAGCACCGAGGAACCTCCTTCCCTGCAGGGGCTGCCTGAATGCCCAGCCTTCGGCTCAGGCTGTGGGGAAGCAACCCCAAAAGGCAGAAGCTGACCCTGCAACCAGTCCCTTGCGAGGGAAACAGGCTTGCTCCTTCTGCCAGCAGTTCATTCCTCCTCCAATTCGATATTTTGAATGCAGCACGAGGCTCAGAGTTCGTACAAACGAACAGCACGGGGATGAGTGAGGGACAGACAGAAGCGACTCCCTACCCGGCTGTAGATGGAGGCTCCCGCCTGCACCAGGAGCTGGATGCAGGTCTCCAGCTCCTCGCTCTGGTGCTGGAGACCTTCCTGCTGCTCCTTCGTCACCCCTGGGTGCCCCTGCTCCCGCAGCAGGGCGTTGTGGGCCAGGACGGCACAGTGCAGGGGGGTATGGCCTGGAAAACAGGGAGGGAGGGAGGTGACGACAGCCCCAGCGAAGATAATGATGTAAAGAGAGGATGTAAGGGCTCGCAGGGGCAACGTATGTAAGCGTATTCTTAAGGCCCTAGATCCTTCTCTGATCCCTGATTTTTTTTTTTTTACCATCACGATAAAATACTTGTACAAAGAGTCTCACCTTCAAAATTCTTCATTTCTAAATCAAGAGGAAAACCTAGCGACAGTATAACCTAGAAGTGACAGAGAAATGGAAAAGGAGAATTTTAGTTCAGCAGAACATTGTCCAGGCTAAAATCAGCTAGATCTAACAGAAGCTCTGTGTGTGTGTGATACACAACAAAAGAGAAAATTATAATTTAACTGCAAGTTAAGCAGTTTGACACTGGATTTTTGGCTGTGTGAATCCCATTTCCTAACAGGGACATTCAAGGTTGCACAAGATGATCACATTCCCTAGTTCTCGAAGATCCATCTACGTACAAGATCCTGTTAGATCCTATTAGATTCTCAATCCCTAGTAGTAAAACTCAGCTCAAGGGTGTTAGTCTCCTCATTTTCACCCTGGATTAAGCAAATGTATGCCTTCGTAACACCAATTTGTATTTCTTCTGAGTTATTCTTGGCAAGGATAAATGAAAATCTCTCCCTGATATGTACAGTAAAACTTTATTACCTAAAAGTTTGCTGACAGTGGAAATTCTCAGGCTGGGTTTACTTTTCATTCTTATTTTTTTTAATGTGTAACAGTGCGACAGGCTGAAGCCGTAGCTTGTTACAGTGGCTGCTTGGGTTTTGCAGAGTGAAAAACTTAAAATCTCTAACTTCAGAAACTTATAGACCCGGTGTGATGCAGGCAGGTCGCTCCTTGTCTAAAGTATTACAGAGCAGCACTTTTTGCTCTTGAGTGAATCAAGCGAGTTGCTCCCATTGCAGCATCTTGGCTGAGGATGCAGCGCCGTGACTCATCCAGAGCCTCGTCAAGTTGGACAAGGTGCAGGAGGATTATCCAGGAACGTTAGGGCTTGTGCTCTCTTATCATAACAACAATATAATATATCCAGATCAAATATTGACAAGTAGCTTTGGGCTGCCTGATGATTAGAGATTAGATGCTTAAGCCATTAGAAAACAAAACAAAACAAAAGAAACCCTGTAGCACCGCATGGCTTTGACCCCAGCGAGAAGCAAAGCTGTGTGTATTTTTCCTTGTTCCCTCTCATTCCCTTTCACAGGTATTAAAAAAAAAATAAAAAGATGCATTTCTACCATAAGGCACTCCGGGAGGCATTGGTGGAATCATCTGGATGTAAAACACTTGTCCCCGTTGAACGAAACACCTGTTTTCCAAGGAACTCGTGACGTTACACATTAACTGCCTACTCGGGACTTAGTGCAGGATGTGTGCAAGGCAGAGCTCATGAATGCTGGAGCAAACCGCCAGCGTGCCAGGGATCCTGCGGCACCTCCACCGACACCTTCCTCATCCTCAGAGGACCCCGTGCCCCGTGCCCAGCCCGCAGGTAAACTCCTCGGCAGCCCTGCTGCTGCACTGAAGCTCTGCAATGGCAGAGCTTACAGGCGGCCCTGACACGAATCAAGGCTGGTACATTTTCTTAATTCTATTTTATGGCCAAAAGCTACACAATGAAGAGACACACGCCAATACGCTTAGCTGCGCTACGTAATGCCTCCCCAAAATGGCCACAGTGCCTTTTCTACTGTGCCAATTTGCTCTTGGGGGCTGTCAGAGCCTGGCTGGCACACTCCTTAGATTTATACCCTGTCCATGGAAAGATCTGGGGTGCACTAAGGGTTACTCGAGATGATCATGATCCTACAGGTATGGTCATATGTATGTCTCTCCCTCTGGTCAGGTAGCTTGTGAAAGCTCTAGAAGATTCTGCCTGTACAGGAGCAGAACAACTCTTGGTTTTGCTTTAAATGTGAACAAAGTGCCTTATTTTGTGCCTGCTCTGGCTCCGTCTCCAGGCTCACATCTGCTCTTCCTTCAGCTGGTTTGAACCTGGACACGGTTTGTTGCTCGCTCCTGGATGACACTGGGCTCACGGAGAGGGTTTTGGCCTGGCGTTTGTGCTTCTTCTCCCCACACCCCACAGCTGCCTGCAGCCCCTGGGGACCCTGCTCCAACACAGGCACCAGAACAGTGCTCAGGGCTCAAGCCCAAGCCCACTGTGCCTGGCCTGCATCAGCAGGCTGAGAGCCATGGTCTGCAAAAAGAACTTATTTCCCTCCCAAAATAAACTACAGCTACTCCCTCCGTAACAGAGGCTGATGTTAGCTGCAAGCATAGTCCTAAAACAGGAATATCCTAGGGAGACAATTCCTAACACAGCGACGGAAGCAGAGGCTTCTGTATGTCTTCGTTGCTTACTGACACCTGCTGAGATTGTTATTTAAAGACACCACTATTGAGACTTTAATGTAGGCGTATATTGCTAGCAATTAAAACCATAAAAGCTTTTCCTACCTGCAGGACCTGGGCATACCCGTACGTTGCAGCGAGGTGCAAGGCTGACTGCCCCTTGTTGTCTACAGCACTGACATCTGCTCCTGTCTGGATCAAATCATAGACAATGGCTGGCTGCCTGGCGGTGACAGCCACCAGCAGAGGAGTCTGAAAATAGCACAGCAGATAAACTGTGAGAGTCTAGAAGCCGAAGCATCATTAAAAAAAAAAAAAAAAAAGAAAGAAAGAGAGAGAGAAAGGGAGAGGCAGACTGGGCTGAACGGTATCTAGAAGGCCAAAGGTGCACAAGCCAAAGATTGCTCACAGGCAGATTCTGAATGCCCTGTATCAGGACCCACGGTGTCATGTCAGAGGGGACATTTCTCAGCTCCTCAGAGCTCCCTCTAGTGTGCTGCAGCCCTAATTTGGCTGACAACCCGAGCCCAGCATTTTCAAGACATTATTTATGCCAGGTGCAGCACTGCTGGCATTAATCAGTTGTTCACAAAACCTGCAGCCTCAGAGACTGCTGCCAACGTGCTGGCATCTTCCAGGACCAGCGTTATCTTAGATCACTCAGTGAACCACGGGCTGGAAAGAAATAATGCCCGTCCTCATCCCACCTAACCTGCAGAACCTGCCAGGGGCACCTAAAGCAAGGCAAGTCACTGCCCCAGGCTTCCTCTGCACTACCAGAGAGGCCGAGGTGGATTTTCGTGGCATCACTTGCTCTCAGGCATGCAAAGTCTGTGCCCATCCCAAACACTGCAGTTTGCAGGAGAAGATGGTCCGCGTTACCTTTCCTCGGTGTTCCTTGGCATCGAGTCTTCGCAGCTCTTTCATGCGCTCTGCAGCTGCCAACGCAAACGCCCTCATACCTTTAGCTGCATAAATATGTAGAATTCTAAGACAGTAAATAAAGACACCGATCACTGCTTGGCCCTGGGAGCAAACGGTTTTACAGGGTATCATTGCTGCTTTGGGGGGGTTATGCCCAGAGTGCCCCAAAACCATGCCATAAGCCCCAAGGGCTCGACGCTGAAATCACCCACTCCCCAGGAAAGGGCTTCCTACCTCAAAATAAGTGCTGCTTTCAAGAGCCCTCAGCGCTCCTGAACTTGGACGTGCTGTCTCCTTTCCACTTCAGCACTTCCGTGTGAGATTTGCCCCTGTGCCAGGAGGTACCCGAGTCCTCCCCAAAGCCCTGTGCTGGGGCCCAGCGTGCTGTATCACACGCTCTCACTTGTTTGGGGTGATGCACTGGTAATATCTCACCACCCAGAGGTACAAACAGCCTCTTCCTAACAGGGTATTCGTAAACTGAGCCAGTTAAACTCTATTAAAACTGCTGTTGGGTGGACCAGGTCCTTACCTTGTGCATAAGACACAGAGCTGTCATGTCCCATAGCAGTGACAGGCTTGCTGGTGACATGGCGATGTGGGAAACGCTACGGCTGGAGCTGCAGAGAGCTGCACAGAGCTACGTGCCACTTCCACCTCTCCAGGGCCCATTTCCAGGGCACCAGGCACGCCTGGCAGCACGGGGAGCTGTGCACTTCCCCTCTGTCCAGGGGAAAACAACGGGTGATTGTTTGGGGTGATTCCCCAGGTGATTTTGTAGCCCAGAGCCGTACCTGACAATTTCAGGCAGTAGAAAGGCAGCTTTCTGGCTGGTCTAGCTTTCAGTCAAGCTCAGCATCAGCTCTGACTGCACACTCACATCCCCAGGGACACCGACGGAGGGTAACAGGGATCAAACTACCACCCGAGCAGCAGGAGTGCTTGTGTGAGTAATGACTACGTGAGCAAATACTGCTTCCAAGCCACACTGGGACCATGGGGTTCCTCTTTAGTCTGCCTTGATGTGCAAAATGAGCAAAAAGCCCAACAGCTGATCTGCGGCTCTAGCCTCTACATAGTTCTTGAACTGACTAACTGCTGAACCAATGCTGGGTTATGCTTTTGGACAGGAAATAAAACACTCTAGGCATATGAAAGTTACCGTAGATCTTTATTGGAAAAGATTTTGTCTTTTTCTAAACCAGAACAACCCAGAAAGAAATTCTGAAACAGTTCATCTTTGTTTTATATCCACACACAGAATTTACATACACTGAAGTGAAAGAAATTTAAAAGCAATCTTAGCAACCACAGGCTTGGTTCACAGCTGCATTACCCCAGCTTTACCTACTGAATGTCTCTGTGCTTATAAAACTGGAGTAACCAGTGGTGAACCAAGCTCCTTCTGATTAATTTCTTTGCTGGGTTTTTCTGCAAATGTAAGCCACTAATGTCAATGCGCCTCAACTACTGCTATTTCCAAATGACTTTACGATCACTTACATGATCTATTGCTCATGTCTACCAGATTTGTTAATATTAAACAATGAAATATGCTTACAAGTCCTCAAGACTTTTGTTGTGAGCTTGCAAACCTCACTCAGGCATAAACCGTAAAGTTACTTGAAATACTGCCTGGGTGGGAAGCGGAGTGCTGGGCACCAGGTAATAAACAGTGCAATAAATTATTTTGCATAGTCTTGCAAACACTAAAATCACCTACAGATCCTGGGCTTTAGAAAGCAGAAAAACCCAGAGAAATTGTGTTCATCAGTCAAGACTCCCTCATTTTTAAAGAAAACAATAAGCAAAGTTAGAAGGGGGTACATCTCCTGCAAGTATGTTTGTTTGTGGCATGGCACTCCTGAACATCAGCAGTAATATTTACAGTTGCATCAGAGGAAAAGGTAAAGCTACTCATTCTCCAGGAAAGAAAACCAGAAAGCCATAAAGCAAACATGTGCACCTGTGAACCTGGGAAACTACAGCGGAGAAACTTTCCGTAGCAGTAAGGCACAAGAGAGGTCACTAAGGTCCCCTGTCTCAGCACATCACCAACTTCACGCTCAAATGCTACAGAAGAAATGAAAGTACTGCCAGCTAACAGTAATGCCATGAATTCGTTATTAGACCAAAGGCCAGATTTTGGAAGACCCTGTCTTCTCAATCGTCTCCTGACATGGGGCCATGTCTTGCAATCCTGACTCAGGCAGAACTCCCGGTGAGTTCAGTGGGCCGGGACCTGTCCGTTGGTGGAACACGCAGCGTTCCCAGCCAGCCACAGAACCAGCCCCCCGTCTTGAAGGTGGATAGGTTAGAGTCCAAAAACATTCTGCAGCTGAAAGACAAGGACTCCAAAGCACTGTCCCACACCTACGTGTCTGTCTTGCAGTAACAGACAAGGTGAGACCTTCAAGTTTCACCTTCCTGTGAAATCAGACGTTTCACCTAGCCCGCTTTGGGTTGCTCTGTGCACAGGGCTGTCCACCTGCACTGCCACTTAGTTCAACTGTACTGGCTTTCCATCTTCAGACCGATGCATCTATCTGCACCAGTACAACAAACGTTCCCTTCATATTTTCTTGTTTTTCAAAGGGACAATTCAACTTGGACAAGAAAAGTATCAATTCAGGCCCCCAAATTATTTTCTAGTCGCCTAAATCAGGAAGAGGTTCCTTCATGGACAGGGCAAAGACACGTACAGGGCATTACACTGAGCTCTAGAAAGCAGTCCTCTGAAAAAGGTCTTGCCAATATTTACAGGCAAGGTACCCTCACCAAACACTACAGCTGGCCATCGCTACGCTACGGGTTATTGATTTTAGGCCATGCTCTGTGTCTGAGGATGAAAGTCACCTCGTGCTGAGGCTGAGCACAAGAACTATGCAGCTCTGGAAGCCTGCCTGGGAGAGGTGGCAGGAGTTGTGACAGCGCAGACATCTTGTGCCAGGCCCCAGGACAAAGCGAGTTTCACTTCACGCGCAAGTCACGGCGTGCTAGAGGTGGACAACAAAATCCCAAGCTAAGTTCCCATCCCCACCCCCCGGCCTGCTTTCCTCTGTACTCAAAACTCACTGACACCAAGGGGAGCATTGAGTAAGCGAGGATCAGGCCCCAGATGTGCAACTTAAAGCCCTTCAACAGAGAGAGCGTGGTTTAAAACATACGTATCATTGTCTTCGTCTTCTAGGAGCAGCTTCTCAATGGGCAGCGTGCCGATGACCCGTCGGGCGTCCTCCAGCTCCTGGGGGGCCGGCTCCGGGATGGAGATGGGCAAGGGCACAAACTGGGGCCCAGGGAGCGTGGAAGAAGCCGGCTGGTACTGCAAGGTGGAGGCCGGCAGCGCGGAGAGGGGCTGTGCCCACGGGAAGTACGTGAGGGGTGGCTGCTGATCCGACACCTCCAGCTGCGGCACCACGGCTGGGGTGGCGCTTCGGGGCTGTTGAAGTGGGAGAGAAATTAAACGAGATCAAACAATTGGTTAGGTGGGGCAGGGGGAGGACGCAAAATGAGGTGAAGGACGCTCGGTCTCACTCTTAACATCCCTTTTCCTGTCCCTCTGGGTGAAGCTTTACACCAGTGTGACAGTTTTCCCACGCTGGCTCCCATGAGAGCGGTGGCTGTGGGTGTCCCAGGTGCTTTCAAGCAGCAGCTCACACTCACGACAAGTTCCCTCTAGCTTTCTGTTCCCGCTCCCACCCTCAGGGTAAGCCCATGAGACAGCTACACCCTGCGCTGAATGCGGCCTTCACTGGCAGCACCTCTTGCAAGGCGAACACATGGGCACAAGAACATTGCTGCCGTAGGACTGAAGGAATTTAGTTCTGGCCTCCGTGAGCACCCGTGCTGAACAGCCCATCCATCAGCTAACACGGGGCCAGGTTTGAAAAGACAACCCTTCCTCAACAGTGAGGGCCACTGGCAGGGCCATTTGCTGACTTGGTGTGCCTAGTCCAGCAGATGAGCCGAAACATTAAAGGGGAAAAAAAAAGCTGCTTGAGTTTGATTGTCTGTCTCCCCTAATGAAGAAGGAATTATCTTGGGTCTGCCAAACAGATTCTGTCCAACCTGAAACCGATTATTCTGCTACATGTAGGTGCTATTTTGGCCTTGCTCTTTCATCTTTAAATAGCAATTTTTCAGAAACTTATCACCAAGTGATTTTCCTGGTCCACCCAGAGGATGCTTCCCAGAATCCCATTTACTTTTTAAAAAGTTTGTTAACTATTTAACTTTGTTAAGAGTTAAATAGCAAAAAATTGCCTGAAAACTGTTCAGATCTCTGGAGAGACTGTGTCCTAAGTACTCGTCCAGTTGACGGCATTTATCAGCTATTGAGTAAACCCAGCCAGAACTAGTGCTTTCTCAGCAGTTGCAAAATCGAGCTGAAGAACACCTCCACAAATTGGAATTGATGACAACAGTAAAAGTAACACGTCTGATATTCCCCTACAGTAAATAACTGTTCACAGAGCTGAACAAACGCAGTGCAATGCCAGCCCTGCTGCTGACTTGGTGGGAGAGGACTCATTTCCCAGGAAAACAGCACAAACGTGTGTTAATAATGTGGATAGTGCTGCAGGAGCACTCCAGAGAGCTGGAGAAATGGCAGTGGGGTCTCTGATTTTAATACAACTGCAGCTTTTTGTCCCCCTCAAACCACTCCGATACCCAGCACAGAACAGAAGGGCTTACACTGTAACTACGTGGCACGGATGCAAGAACAAATGATGTTACAACAACTGAGTTATACAGATTACATCCTGAACTCTCCATGACATTTCTTGGGAGGTGGGGACTTGGCCATCATTTATAGCTAGGGATTTTGGACTTACTGCAAAATTGGTGATCAGCGGCTGAGAAGTGTAAGTCAGAACAGAGGAAGGTCCAACCAGCGTGTAACTGGGACACATCGGCTGCACGTACATGTCGGCGGTGTACGGACAGCTGACTGCTTCGTGGGACACGTAGTCAGGGTAAGGGGTCCACTGGGTTAAAGGCTGCAAGGATGTGGGAGAGGGCTGGGAGAGCCAGCCCGAACAGAGTGCTCCTTCATCTGTCACAGGCAACGCGGGGGCAGCACCGTCCATATCGATGCAAGGCTGGCCTGAAAAACAGGAGAGGATCGCAATTCAGTCCAGTGCTTTCCCTGCAGCAGGGCTGACAGACACTTAGAAAGGCAGGAAATCATTACCCATTGGTGAATAGGAAGGGAGCGTCTGATGGGGCAAAACAACCTAGAAAAGAGAAGAAAAACATCCAGGGATTAAAACCGTAAACATTAAATTCAAGTCCTTCTCAGAAGGGCTGTGTGTGCTTACATCCCAAGCCACCTTCTGCTCCTAGGAATTAGAACCTGCCAAGTGCAAAGCACTTTCCCCCTTCAACTAAGTCAATGGTGATTGAAGCTGCTCAGCACCTTACAGGTGAAAACATATTTTATTTGCATTAAATGTATTTATAATATTTAATTGAAAATCTGTTTAATGGTATTTCCAGGTAATGTGAGGCTCCACTACCTCCTAGATTTCTCTCATTGATGAAGTGTTGCCAGCTGGTGCCAGGGCTGGTCAATCATTTAGCTACCAAAGAAAAACTTCCCTCCTGAGTTTGTTTCTTCTCCTACCGTTGTAGCTGCCGTTGTACTGGTGTTGTGAACATTTCCCCGTTTCCTTTTCAATAGCTCCTTCACTGGCTCTTTGACACGGACACCTTGGTAGGGGCGAGGCTGCGGTTGTTGTTCTGGAGCAGAAGCTGAAAAAAAAAGATGCAGGTGACGTTTATTTTCCTTTCCTGCCACTCAAAAGGCCAAAATCCCCATGGCAGCCCCTTGTCTGCAGGGTGCTCTCAACACGGCAGTGTACGTGCACATTTCTTAGCTCGTGATGTCTTTTTGCCAACAGGTGAAGTACGAGGTCTCCTCTCTGCCTCTGCTGCTCAGATGCTGCAATCACACGGATGGATCATGAGGACAACCCAACCTGAATTAAGTAAGCTTGCAGTTCCTTCCAGCTGTGAATTGGCTGCAGGAATACTGAGGGATTCAGCCCCTTTGTTGCCAAAGGGCATTCAGAAAGCAGAAGAGCTGGGGACGGTCTGGAAGCAGACCGCGGTGTCCCCACCACACAGGCAGGTGTTGCCATGGTCTGCAGGAGCTGGGCCCCATCAGGTGCAGGGTGTAATGAACACGCTCTGATAATAAATAGCTGCATCACTCTAGACGTTTATGAAAGCCAGGGAGGATGTAGTGCACAGAAAAGGGATCACTTGCTCTGCAGAGGACAATGCTCCATTCCTAAAAGTGATGGCTATCAATAAACCTACACCTCTATGCGGACACATTTCTTATGTGTGTGAAACACGAGAGCGGTAGTGGTGAACCACACACTCTGATGGGACGTGCACAAGGGTGTCCCTCTTTACAAGTTATCAACCAGCTAGATTAAAAAAATAGGAGAGGGGCAATGAACAGTCGCTGCTATTCCTCAAACTGTCTCTAGACTGAACCTTTCATTCTGCTGTCTTCAGTGAGGCTGCAGTGTGTTAATTTTGATTTTCCACTTTATTTTTTTCCCCCTTAACTCCTGAGCACAATATTCTGATTTCTTCAGGCTTCTGGCAAAAATAGCTTCCTTGTCTTATTCCTCCTGAGACTTCACTTTTGTCTATCTGCTTTACGTTGCTTCAGTGCCACAGATTCGCAGCGCAGTGATTTACATCCACTTGAAGGACAACTCAGACTGACTTTATCTGACAGGCACATAATAATGATCGGTCAGCAGATACCCAGCATATTAAATAACTTAAATGCTGGCCAGGTAGATGCATAAATGAGTAGAGATCAGATATTCAAGAGAAATACATTATAGTCTGTGCTCAGAAGCAAGCTACAAGCACAACCAAATCAGAGAAGCACCCTCATTTCAAAAGCCATTTAACCCATCACTAGTTTGATGCCTGCACGTCTATTTTTTGGGAACAGGCGGGTATACCTGTGCCGTCCTGGGCCAGAGTCATGCCTCTGTTCCACAGAGCTGTTCATCGCCTGCCCAGCAGGTTTGTGGCCTGGCCAGCTGGGCCAGCACACAGCTTCACGGACAGCTGTACTGACAGCACCTCTCAGACCTCGATTTGAAAAGTAAAGCTCAGAGCCAGCTAAAAAGCCCTATCGCAAAGCCTTGCGGCAATGAAAGCAGAGGAAGCCCAGTTCTTCATAAGCCGGTATTATTGAGCCATATTTTACATCAAGTATTTGGAGGCAGTTAACAGCAGGAGGAGGCCAGAGGATAACAAAGCTCAGGAAGGCCCCGTGTTTGTAAAACCACCGATAGCAGGACTCGCTACCTGCCCCTTTTAACTGCACTTTGATTTGTAAACACGCTGGTTGATAAGTCCCCATTCCTAAGGATCGCAACAGGCCTTTGGTCTATGAAGTGCAGCTGGATATCTGGCTCAAACCTTAAAATTCAAGCATTATCCCACCTTGGAAGTATTTATTCCAATTTTTTGATTAAGATGTGGATGCTTCGCACCACAGAACAAGATGAATCGCTTTAATTCTGATCAGCTCCTCCAGTTACATGCAGTCATAAGGACACTTAGATATTTCTGTGACACCTTCCTGGAGGGAGAAAAACTGAGTCTAAATATAAATATTTTAAGTGAACCTCAAAAATATTTAACCGAATAAACTTTTCTGCTTTACTTTCTTCCAGAAATGAAATACTTATTTTCCTTCAACTGTGCTGTACTACTGCGTTTGCTCTTTCTGCCTCACTACATACCACTTAATCATGAAATCTTGAAAGGCCATTATAAATACCTTTGGTGGTAGATAACCCTACAATTATGTGTTAAACTGTTTTCTTTGTTTGTATGCTAAAATATGTTTAAGCATATTGGGAAAATTCCACGCTTTAAAGCAGTAGCTGGAGGAGATGGCATTTCAGCCCTTGCATGATCCGCGTTTGCTTTCTCTGGACATTCCTTGTGGGACTTCACCTTGGGTTACTTGCAGTCTCATAAAGCTTGTGGCTTTGGAAATGCAGTTACCAATGGGAATGAAGGTCACTAATTCTGCATGCAAGAATCCACAAGGATTTTTAACACAGTTCACATTTTGCTTTTTAAATTTTAATTGATATTAATTTATCTGAGTGCTAATGAAGACAGTGCTGAAAAGTGCTGTGGCACGAGCTGCACTGATAGCTCCGAGAACGAGCTCAGGAGGTCTGAAATGAAGACCATCCCAAAGGTGCTTTCCTGGTCTTATAGGGGATTTATTTACATTTGGAAATGATTTATCTGTACTTTACTGAGAACATTTCAGAGTCAGACGTTGCTGCTGCTGTTCATGCTGAGCAAAACCATCAACTCTGCCAAAGCAAATAGGAGCTGCAGTGCAGACGGCACGGGAGGCAGAAGCGTCCCTCTCGGGCAGCGTCCTGTCCCTGAGTCATCGCACTGACTGCAGAGAGCCTCCTTGCAGAGATAGGGTGGGGAGGGATGGCAGTTTCTGGCTCCAGGTTTGGGGGATGGGGAAGAAGAAATTTACTGTAAAAGCTGACAAATATACCTATTCAGAGTTTCCGGTGTAAGCAGAGTAACCAAAAAAAAAAAAAAAAGAGAGAGAGAAAAAAGAAAAAAACCAAAGTCTGCAGAACATATTTCGGTTCCCCCCAAGCTGACCTCCAGAAATAAAAATAATGCTAGCACAGCTGCTTTTCCACTGTTAAGTGTATACCATGTCTGAGTATTACAGAAGAACCACAGCAAAATGACTCTGGGCTTCAGTGGACAATTTCTCATACAGCCAAAGAAATGTGATCTTTTAAAAATGAAGGCATTTTGAGAAATAACAACCATTACAACAACAACCTTATAAAGAATGTACCTGGATTTAGTATTCTTCAACTTCTTACAGCAGGGTTGTCAGAAAATAAACTATCAAGCCTGTCTTGAACCGACTCTCATTAAAATCAGGCTGGTACATTGTTATTTAAGTTATGAGCTGCAAATGCACCAACATCCGCATGCCCAGGTTCCATTCCGACAAATAAACACCACCATTGTGTTTTGGTGCTCAAGTGCATGCTGTGCTCTGGCTTCTTTTACACTTTGTGCACCACGAAATAGCCACATGCCCTCCGTAACAGGCACCAGGGCTCGATTTGCAACCGCTCTCTGAAGCTGGAGCAGTACAAAGCATCAGGAGTCAAGAAAGAAGGGGGGGAATTTAATGCAGCCAGTAGGAAGCTTTGCAATAGTTTCTGTGTGTAAATATGTTTTAGTTCATTGCAATGCTTTTGTCAGGCCGCCTTACAAATCCACGGTGTGTGCACATGCCCAGGCTCCTTTCATCAGCGTTATCTCTCACTGTATTTGCTGAACATCGACAAAAGCCTAGCACAAACCCTGAAGACTTCTGAGTAATCCTTCAAAGTGGATGGATAACACAGCAGCTAATGAAAAGTTCCCAAACACGGCAGTCCCACAGCTCTATGTACCAAGTGACAACGGCAAAAGCCCTCGGCGATGGTTGGAGACAGACCCCTGTGCAACCCAGCCCCTCAATCCAGCCTCTGCAGAGAGAAGCCTGCAGGCTGCCGCTTTCAGTGGGCTCTGGCTGAAGATTTGATGACTGCAGTAGTGTTGTTATTAATGTCAATACACTTCTCTCTCCACATATTCTTACCAATTCGTTTGCACCTAGGAGAAAATGGCATTTGTCCCGCTGAGTATGGGGCCAGCTTGTGCTGCACGCAGCAGGCACGGCCAACGGGGACCTTGCTGCTGGCCTTTTGGGGAGCAGCTCCAGCCCCAGCACAGGGGCTGACAAGAGCTTCGGCAAGGTACTGTACAAGACTTGCCCAAGGGGAGCAAAAAGCTGAGCAGATTAGTGCTTCGGGCAGCTTCAGTCGTCTGTGTGTTGGAGAACATAACAGGGATGTGTCCATAGCATCGAGAGTACCTATGTTCAGACACAGTCTTTTGAAAGATGTCTTCTTCTAAATAACATCCAGGAAATGTTGGTCTGGGTAAAAGATCAGATAGAGAAAGCATGCAAAGACATTGCCAAACAATTAAACCAAGCACCTTCAAAACGCATCTTCCTCTACATTTGTATTTAACCATTGCCAAAATTGGAGGGAGGATAATGGCAAGCAGCTGTTGGAAGGCTACAAACATTGAAGCGTGACAAGTTTCAGATCACTAAACCTATTAGCACCGCTGGCCTTCACACCCTCATGAACTGCAGATCAGTTTAAACCTTTCAAACAAGTCGGAACCATTTCCCCTCAGGCCACTTTTCAGTTTGAAATACACTGCTAATCTTCCAGAGCTTGCATGACTGCCTGCCTGCCACAGCAAACGACGCACTTGCCACTGCCTCAGAAGATTTACTTTTTCTTTGCTCACACACTGGTGTGTGATAAGCTTATCAATTGATCAGAGTTACCAGTGCAAATAGTTTTCTCTTTTCCTCTTTCACCCCCAATATAATAAAATATTGAAAAGAAACACAATAGAAATCTTTTTTCTTATTTGCAGTAACATCAAAAAGCAAACAGTTACTCCTGGATAACAAGAAAAAATTAGATTTCAATTAAAAGACTAGTGATTTTCTGACTTCAATCTCGAAGAGCAAATTACATAAGGCAGCTGCTGACACTTTTATTGTACACTGTGAACTTTGGATAATAAAAAGAAAAAAAAGTGGCTTGGCTTTGGATACACTACTTGGATGCTTTGACTGCAATCAAAACCTTTTCAGAATAAGACACCAATGCTCATTTAGCAATATTTAAGTGAGGGACTAAAAGCTGCATTGTATTTGTCCACATTTCACATTTAATTTAGACAGAGAATCCTAAAAAATACTTTTTAAAAGTATTATAAAGCATTAATCTAATAATATTATTTTGAATCTGTTGCTTTGGAAATGGATCATGTGATCAGAGCCGACAGCAGAACTGAAACGGCTGCTTTTATGGTATTGATAATGTTCCAAAGTACATCATGGAGCACCGTGAAAAGTATTTTCCTTTGATAAAACGCAGCTCCTAGCAGCTAGCCAGGCAACCCCTCCTGCGTGTGTTATTTAACCAGCTCCCCTTGTACCGACATCCAGCCTACCTGACCGCGCACAGCAGCAGACCAGCAAGGAGAAGCAAGGAAACCTACGTGCAGTTCCTAGCTCTGCCAGGATCCCTGTGCAAGGCTGAGGACAGGGTCACTGAGAGGTAGATCCCCAAAGCTGGTCGGCTGCCCAAGGGGATGTGCTTTACACAAGTGGTAAAAACACTTTCCAGTGATTCTAAAACTCCTGGTAAAGGAGGGTCTGTAATTCTTACGCAGTCAGATTCCCCTTGAAAACTCAGCTTGTTACAAACCTATACAACCAGGAGAAAACCAGCCCTTATCCCTTTTGGTTTTCCTGGGCTCGCACAGCTCCTGTAGCAGCACCCTGCCAGGCCCCCCAGGGGTATTTTGGCACTGCTGGAGCCATACGCCAGCTGCATCCAGAGCAGTGCATGGCCCGAAGGCTCCAGCTCCATGCACAACCCCCGTACCTCTTCATGCAAGGGAGAAAATGGTCTAATATTTGTTCAGGTCTCCGTGCTCCCTTGAGCACGGCCACCCAGCTGGGAGGCTTACAGAGCACTGGAGAACGAGGCTTCCCTGGCTATGGCCAGAGAAGACCACCCATCTTCATTCGCTCACTAATTAAATGGTTTCCTACAATATATTACTAAAAGTGAAAAAAATGGCGACCCTTCTTTGTCTTGGCTTGGTGGTAAGTCCAGGGTAGGGAACCAAAACACAGAAACCCCTTGGACTGCCCAAGATCCCAGATGGCAGCCAGGCAAGGAGTCACTCAGACGAAAGGATCTTCACTTCACCTTCATCGCTAGCCCTCAGCATCCTCCGGGGCGTGTCCCTGTCCTAACCGATCAGATCAGTCAAGGGTGAAGTTCCCTGAAGTGACCCACCTGCAACCCATGCCTTTTCTTGCACCTTGAAAAGGAAACAAAACGCAGAGTTATTGCTACCAAGGCCCATTTTAGGTGCTGTGTTGGTGCTAACAGATCTGGAAGGCTAGTACCAGGCGGTAATGACTAACAGAGCTCTCTAGCCAGCATTGAGAATGAATAACCTGCCACACTGTGCTCAGATACAGAACCATGCATGCATTGCCAAATAAATCACAAAACAACTCAAAAGTAATATTTATCTGTATTGCATTCGGTTATTGCTTGCTTTATTATCTTGTCAATAGTTTTCCCCTCTGAAATGACACGTCTCAGGACCCCATGCTTGCACATCATCATGCATTCGAAGGGCTGAACACACAGCACTTTGGGCATCTGACACATCCCAGATCTCCTTTGAAGTGTTACTGTTTTATTTTATTTTTTAGACAACCCTGACAAGGAGAACTGAACCAGAGTGGTTTTGTCACACTAAGGGTGGGTATTTCAAAAAAGATTTAGCTAAATGCAAAGCACTAAGCAAACATCTGATCGGAGAATCTGCTCTACACTAAACAGAAGGACTCGGAGCAAGAGCAGAAGAGACAAGTGATGGTTCATTGCTCAGCATAAGGAAATGAACTCGGGAGGGTTCTTAGCATAATTAAATCAATAGACTAAATATTTCACTTGCTGACCAACAACTCGGTACAGCATTCGGCTAGTTCCCTCTCTGCCCAGTTACACAGCACTGTAACTACCAAAGTTGGTGAAACAGATTCGTCTGGCAGCCGTGTATTTCAGCATTATGCCCGGTACCTTTATTTCCAGCTGTTTATCTGCAGCTGGAAGATTTCCAAGTCTAAAATTAACCCTGGATCCTCGCAGATCCATACGCCGTTGTCCCTGCCTGGGTCATTCTTGTAAGCAAAGCGTGCGTTTGCACAGCGTCCTCCTGAAGCAGCTCTCCTTCATCCCTCCAGAAGATCCAAGTCAGTGGAGCACCGTGCAGGACCTGCATTCTGCTCCAACACGAGGAAGATGTTGCAGATTGGCAAACAAGCTTAACTTTGTATTTTTTCCACCTGGATAAAATCTAAACATGGGGGAGATCTGAAGACACTTGGGAACCAGTATGAAAGGGCGGTTAATAATCCCTACTGCTTCGATTCCCCTAAGTGAAATAAAGAGCTTCCAAGCGCCCAGTAGAGGTGGCTGCATTGGCCATGTAGTGGCAAGGCTACTAAAAATGATTGGTTTCAGAATAAGAGAACCCCTGCTACAAAGGGGAAGCTGAGATAGACAGAAAGTGTCTTAACCATAAGTCTCACCCGCACGTCCTAATTCCTCCCAGCCCATAATACTCTTTCCATTTTAGTAATGCAAGCTTTCCATTTAATTGCCTATGTGGTCATTCATAGAGCCTGACACCTGCTTTGTAAGGCATGGATGGACTCAGCTTTCATACTATCCATCTTTCCCATTGGGGCTTTACCAAAATTAAGCCTCACAAGACGCAACATATTGCAGTTTCACCTCTCAGTCTCATTTTCTGATACTTTCAGAAGGGGTGTATAGAGCCCCACATCTGTTGCGGGCAGAAAAAGGCTTCAAGGACTTAAAAACCATTTGGGAAGAGGTTCTCAAAGGTCCACATTGACATATCTCAGTTGCAGGGGAATCCAAGCAGCCAGTGGGACAGCTAAGTGGCTGAACATCTGCCTTATCTGCACAAGTCCCGCTGGAGCTCACGAAGAGCTGAGTGTCCAGAGCGTTTTGCCTTCACCAAAAACACCTCCAAAATGAGAAACACTTAGAGAATTTCAACCTGCTTGCCTACCCTCTCATAACAGAAATCATTTGCATGGAAAGCATGCTCGTTTTGTCTCCAAAACATAACACGAGGTAACTTTCTGCATAAAGACACACAAGGGAAGAGAAGCCCACGGCGCCGTGCGTTCGAAATTTCCCACCTCTGCGGGGCGGCGGAGCGGGCCGGCTTCCATTCAGCAGAATCCTGCCAAAAGCCGGGAAGCCCCTACCAGTCACTTCGCTCCTGCCGTGGGAGGGGATGCTTTCGGGCCGAGAGCCTCTCTGGGGTTTTGCTGAGCGGAAGCTCTGGGCCCCGCTCCTGCAGAGAAGTGCAGCGTGCCGTGACCCTGCGGGAAGGATTTCCAGCGCGCAGGAGCAGCCATGCGAGGCTCCCCGGAGGACGAGGGCCTCCGGCCACAGCAGCTGAGGGCAAGGCTGGCCAGCGGGCCTGCTGCCCCTGCAGGGCTTTCCACAGCAGGGTCCCCTCAGGTTGGTGCCAGCGAGAAATGCCCTCCGAGGGGACACCTATTTAAATTAGCCTTCTTGTGTCACTCTGGTTTTCAGTTGGTTTGTGTTTCTGTTCTTTGGTTGGTTTGTTTTCGTCTAGTGGGGAAAAACATGGAAATGACTGCATTCTTCTGAAACCTGCTGTTGTGCCAAAGAACAGTTTTAATCCATACCAAGGCATCCTGACGGAAGAACTTCTATTTAGTCTCCTTTCATGCAGGTACAGATGGAGCAAAGATATCGGCCCCTACGTTTGCATTCAAGCTGGCACTGCCCGTGAGCTGAACTGCAATTACAGCTCTGCCTGGGTAACCAGCTCTGCACTGCTAAGGCAGGAGCATCCAGCATCCAGCAGGCCCTTTGCTCCCTCCAGCACCATAACAGTACACAACCTACACGGATCCCCGCGTTCCCTAGTCATCCTGTTGATTAAAATATGGTGTTTAAGCATGTAAAGCTGGACTTACTAATTGCTGTTTTTGAATCCAGCCTCCTCCAGAAACCAGGGACATACTCCAGGATTTGCAAAGAAGTCTTTGGAAATTAAATGCCCGACTCCAGTTGATTTTCACTGACACCTCTTTGTGCCTCCTTTTGTTTTTCTTTTGGCTCAATTCATCCAGCATCCTGCTGCCTCAGAACCCCAGCAGGATAAAGGTCTCTTTTACTTGTGCACCTGTGGGTCCTATACCTACATCCTATACCCCTGTACTGTGGTTACTGCATAAAGCAGCACCTTAAAGCACAGGGAAGTCACTCAACTGCTGGGTGAGCACTGTCGGATCCTGACATCCGTGCCTCCAAATGCATAGCTAGGTGTCTGCCTGGGGCACATTTACCTGGCTCTTCAGCCACATGGTACCACAGGGCTGCAAACAGTTGCTCTTGCCAGGAACAGAGCCATCTGCTTCTATACTGAGTATGGGATGCTCCATCCAATACATGGGGAAAGCTTCTCCCACACCTCAGAAGCTACCCACGGACTTATTGCCCATCTATCTGTGGTGCCCTTTTGCTAAAATACACGAATAACTCATTTTAAGTCTAATTATACTGAAACTCCCTCCATGGCAGAGGAAATCTCTTCCTATTTCCTAGGTGGGGAGCAGAGCAGAGCAGGGCAGCACTTTTACGCTATGACATTAGCCCAGGGCTCATGCAAGCAGAGACCAAGCTCCCTGGGCACCCAGACTGCCTCTGCATCAGCTGATAGTCTAGGACAAGCCAACGGCTCGCATGTGGGCACTGGGACTTGGTCTGGTCCCAGGTGGTTTGAGCCAGGTGGCGCAGGAAACTTGAGGCCACAGCTGGTCGCGCTAAGAGAGACCATAGGACCAGAGAGACCACATGGAGACTCACAGAGCTACTGAGAAATCTGACTTCCACTGAAACCACTGAGACCTGGCACGTGAATACCTGCACGGGCCTGAGCAATCTGTCTGCAGTTGCACAGGGAGTCTCCAGTAGAGTGGGTAACTGAAGTCAAAGTAAGTCATTACTAATGGTACAAGAAAGAAGCAGGATGATGTTTCATGCTAGAAAAGTAATCCCATCTTTAGGTTTAGCTAAAAAAAACCTAAAGGTCCATGAGATTGAGGAAGCCCAACCATGCCATGACACAGCAGACAAAGACAGCAAAGACCAACAGCGAGCAGAGTCACCTAGACAGCCACCTACAGAAATCTCCCCTCGGCTCCTTCTGTGTCGTAGTAAGCACACGGCCAGGCTGATCTAGCAAGCAGCCCAGGAGTCAGGGACAAGTCTGGCTGCTTCATCTGACTGATGTGAAAAGGGCTTCATCAGCAACAGACGCCAAATCAAGGCAGCTGCCATGTCTCATGCAGTCTGTCAAAACAGCAGAAAGCATTGCTGTAACAGCAGACTAGCCTTGAGAAGTTCAGAGGGCACGGAGGGACAGGCAGGTATGGGCAGCTGTTGTCTGGAAACTCTCACAGGGGAGATGGCTGACTTCAAAATACGGGGATTTTATCTCCTCTGATGCAGGCTTGTAATTTCTGCTTACCTTTGAAAGCACTGCATGTATCAAAGAACCAATGCAAAGGAAAAATATCGTATCAGTTACCAATTTGGTTCTACCTAAGACATCACTTTGTTAGTATTGCTTTGTCATTGCAGTAAAGAAAAAAAAAATAAAGACTTATACACCTCTCAGATAGAAGATAACATCTGTATCTAATCATCTTGCAGTATGTTCCACATCGTATACCTACCGATTCTGAAAACAGCCCGAGATAATAGGAAACAAGGTGTGTTGCCATAGCGCTCCTGCTTGCTGCTTAATACTCGTCAGACAAATTGAAACACGATTGAATAAGCAGTCAGAGCTTAATTCAGGATCTTACACTGTACAATGTCATTTCACAAATATACATTTGAGCTTCCAGTTTTCAACTGAAAACAGTAACAGAAGTACATAGCAGAGAAAACGGGCTTTATAGTTAATAAGCTCAGAACGACACGCGTAGTAAACCCATCTCTGTGTAATTACAGGCTATTATATAAAGGAGAAGAATATTAATGTTAGTTCCATATTACGTAAGTCAATGGCAAATGTTTAAGAAATAAGCTTCTTCCATTCAGATATATTATTTTATTCCAGGCTAACTGAGCAGCATGGTGAAGTGCAAAGGACGGCAGCAGGGCTGCAGAAAGGCACATCTACAGATCCATGCAGTGAGAGCAAGAGTTGCACAAACAGGGCAAACACCTACCTGTATCAGGATCGGTAAACTACTTGAGCAAAGGTGGGCCAAGAGGAGTAAAATGATCTTGAAAACAAGAAAACTGATTTCCTGTAAACTCATAACTGTATTGCCTTCAACTGCATCAGTCTTTAGCTTTATTATTAGTTGAAAAAAAAAAAAGTACATATCAAAAAAGACACAGAAATAAGATTTCTCACAGGTTTCACTTTTAAAAAGGAAAATTCTCTGGTATGTAACCACTATAACCTTTGATATAATACCTGCATCCTGTTATTGTTTTTATGAATCATAGTCTTCCACTTGATTCATAATGACGAATGCCAACAAAGCAGCGATGCTGCCCTGTCTTAATATCCCTGCTGGAAAATTAGCATCATGCCTTCTCATTTGCCTCTCTTGAGACATGCAGCTCTTCAAGAGTACTGTCTCCCGTGCTATGCTAATGCTCGCTTATCCACTACAATCTTCATCTTTTACCGCAGTTAGGAAAAACAAAGGCAATCAGAGCTCACTTACATTTTTGCCAGTGCATATTCTGTGGCGGGACGGAGTCTTTTTTCTCTTTGATGAAGACAGTTGGGCTTTCTAATGGCTAACGTGTGTTTGACTCCTTTACGGGGGATGTGATAACTGACTGTCAGGATGTTTCTTTCAGCTTTTTAAAAGCCCCGTGTTCCCGCTGAAGTCTGTGATGTCATCACATCCTCCAACCACAACCACTTCTATATTTTCCCTTGCTCTGTGTTGTTCTTCATGACGCTGAACAGTTCCTCCAAGACCAGGGCGCTCTGGAAGATATTATGCGTAAAACGGCACTTGGTATCACCAAAATTTATTTAAACAAACAATCAAGCCTGGAACCTGCCTCTCACGGGGTTTTTGCCGGAGATTTTTAAAAAAACAGGTCAAAGGGTTGCACAGCAGAAAAAGCACAAGGGGCTTTTAACAGGATCGTGACCGTCTGTGGCACCAAGAACGGCCTCGTCTCACGTCGGACTGCACTCTCTGCTTCAGATGGCATACCTACAGGCTCCAGACACCTCAGCGAGCCCAAACCTTTACGTACGCCAGGTCTGCATGGCCCTTTAAATGCTCAACACTTCTAAAATACAAAACTTGTGTGTTTGCCCCTGCCTTATGAGAATCTCAACTCCCTGGGGCCACTAAATTTGAACTTATGAGGAAACACCTGTAAACACTTCAAGCCTCATTAAACGAGGACGTCCTTCATTTAAAAAAGAAACCCCTTCTTTTTCTGTTTTGTTTTTATCAAAATACGACGCTTCCTACTAGGGAAAGCTGGCCCGTCCAAAGCAGCTCGTGGAGCTAAAGGGAGGCCGAGACACTTGGCATAGGGGCTCGAGTAAGTTCTTAACGTTAATCATAACAGGATCATTATACCTGACCTATTCACACCACTCCATGTGCACAACCTCTTAAACCTCTTACCGTTGTTTCCTCTAAAATTCAGACCGTCGCAGTGACTATTCACAAGCAACAGTGACTCTCAGAAAAATATTTGTTGGGGGCTGCGCAGTGGGTTTAGGATTCTAACGATCCTAACTCCCAGCTGGTTTTTAATCACTGAATTGCTGCGGCCCTGAAGTTTGCTCTCTCAAATTTCTCTTCCTATAAATTTGCCCAGGGTCTGGGCAGTCCTTTTGGCCAGGAGTCTGTCAGAAGGGTGCCAAACACCCCTCAGGAGCGGGTCCATACTGCGAACCATTCTGCAACACAACATTGGCGTTGAATTTAATGAAAGAAAGCAAAACCAAACAAAACCAAACCCAAAAAAGCAGACTGATGAAACAAAGATGAAAACTTTATTATTATATTCCCTTTGGTTCAAAGATTTGCCCCCAAACCACAAAGACCCAACCTCCAAAACAAGCAGAGTGAAAAGAAATGAGGCGTACGCAGCTCCCCATCGCTGCCCTCTGCGTTCCCAGGCGCGAGGGCATTGTTCTGCCGCGCTTTGCATATCTGCATTAATGCTCACTACCAGCCACACATTGTAATATCCTCTCTGCTGTTAAAGTGCTTAGTAATAGCAGGCAGCCTGTTAGCTAACACTGCACAGATGGACAGGTGAGTGTAAATCACAGCCCAGTGTAGCCGGGTGAATTGAGGAAGAATATTGAAACTGGCTTTGGTGGCATTTCACTTACATCAAGGTAGGAAGAATTTGTGGACTCTCGTCTCTCTGATACAAACACAGTATCATATTTCTCCTTAAAATAATGACATAACAGAACTTCATTAAAAAATAAAAATAAAAATAATAAAAATAAAAATAAAAATAAAAATAAAAATAAAAATAAAAATAAAAATAAAAATAAAAATAAAAATAAAAGCTGCAGCCTCTTAAACTTGTAAAATTACAGGTAAATGTTTCTAACAAGGGGAAATGCTTTCCTGACAAATGATGTTCTGCAAAAACCAGGGCTCAATCATATATTCAGATTCATTTAAGGCTTATGGCACAAGGCAATATCAGGAAGCACGGGGAGAAGCTACAGGACTTTGGCTCGAGTCAGTGCAAGAGACAACGTGAGAGCATCCAGAACGGTGCTCTGCTGCAGTTTGCTGCTGGAAATGTCTATTTCTGACATCACAGAGCTACTGGGAAGCAGCATGGTGAACCAAGGCCTTCAGCAGGTCTCTGCCAGGAACAAGATCTCTATTTTTAAGTGTGAGAACACACCCTGCGTACATCTGTGCTCTCCAGAGCAGCACAAGCACAGTCTGAGACTTGTACGCAGCAGGCTGTGTGTATATGTGAAGGCAGACTGCACGACATCAAAGTAAATATACAGTCTCGTACTAACTTAGAGACCCATCAGCTCACATTTAACTGTACTTTAGTCATATTTAGAAAAGCTGGGGGTAACGTTGACTTACTCAGGATTAAACTCTTTCTGAGTTTATATCAATACTTTAAAAATATGAAAGCAGGCAGATATAGTAATAAATATCTAAAATGAGGAAGTTGCAAAAAGGGGCATGTTTTCCACAGATAAAGCAAGCAGCACTATTTTGGTGGCAGATAACCATCCTTTTCCATATTTTACCCACAGTTACTCGAAAAACTTTCAATGTATTAACAAAGAATCACACTCTCCAAAACAACTTTACAGGTATACAAGGTAAGATATAAAGGAGCGTGTGTGTATGGTGAGCCAACACCATACCAGGAAAAGACAAACTCTGTCAAATATGGCCCTCTTCTCATTTTATGTCTTTCACAGAGAAACAATTTGGCTAAGCACCATTTTACTAACAAAGTCCAAAGGAAGAAACACAAGTAGAGCAAAAGATGAAAAAGATTGCTCAGCAAGTATCGCCTTTGCCTCTTCCTCGGCCAACTGTTCGCAAACCATGATTCAAGTCTATAACCACGGCGCGAGCTCAGCTACTACTAGATGATCAAACAGCACCGACAGCAGGAAGGCTGCTTGTGGACAGCTGCTCCTTTAAGAAACGCTCAGAAAATGAGCTGCAGCCTGTCTCAAGATGCAAATCCAGCTGCCTCCCAGTCATTCCTTGACCAGTTCACCACGAGACCAAAGCAACAAACTCTACGTCAGGCTACGGCTAAGAGGCAGTGAAACCTTGGTTCGGCACGGAGCATCTCTGCGCTAAGTCGGGGTGCAATTGTCATGTTCCTGGTGGCCACGCTTCGAGTCCACAGACCAAAAGATTCAAAGGCAAATTTTGTCTGACCGCCACACACAGCTGCTCCAAGGATAACTGACAAAAGCTGCAAAGCCCTACGACAGAGCACCCACGCACTGCACGCAGCGTAGAGCCGGAGCTGCAAGCAGATCCCAGCGGATCCCTGCAACCAAACTCAGCAAGGATGGAAGGAGCACAAAGCAAGGACAACACAGACCGTGTGTGCCTTGTCCCCAGTTCCAGGCAAGATGACATGAGGTGAAGTGCCCAGCACTGATCTTCCCTCCGTTAGGACTCAGGGAGCTTGCACCCCACCAGGCAGCACCGTCTGGAAAAGCAGCGCCATGGCCACAGTGCCCAGTGCTCCTGGGCAGTGGGAATAAAACCAAGCACGGCACCTACTCTGTCTGCAGGGCTGGCTGCAACACGGCCCTGCAACAATTTTCAGTATACAAACGATATAAAATCGGAAGGGTATGCTGCGTTTGACAGTCTGAACCTGAGCTTTACCTTAGAGATTATGAATTAGGCACTTCCTCCCCTCATCTCCTTATTATTGTCTTATTCCCAGGACAGGAGTTGAGATCATAGGTAATTTTCTTCCAAAACTGGATTACTGGATTACTGCTGGTGACAGATACCTTTTTTTTTTTTAATTAAAAAAAAGAAAGTGTCAATATTAGCACTTTAATCCTACCATACAATGCAAGAAGTATGAATAAGCAGTAGTCTGACATTTCAGAAAGCTTTGTGGTCTGCAAATACAAACATTTGTCTTTGAGGATACAATAGCTAAATTAATATGAGGATCTCTACCTCAGAGGTCTGAATGAGCTTAAAATACAACCACGTTTAGAAAAGGTTCTTTCTCATACTTCTTCCCTACTCAGCCAAGAGAGGGAACAGAGGAAATGAGAAGTTGAGCCTCATTTGAGGCAGTAGCAACTGGCATCTGTCTGAGCCAGAACAGACTTTTCAGCCTACAGATTCTATGTCCCACATCTTTATTTTGTTGCATGACACTATATGTGAACACACAGCAAAATAATCCAGGATCAAAGCCCACAGAGCATGAGGCTGGGATTTGTTCCAGCAAGCTTACTTAAGTCGTGTCCTTCAGCGTAGGAGCACCCCTACCTCTGTTGAGCTCCCTGGGCAGAACCAAAAGCACGGGCGCCTCCAGAGACACTTTGTGGAGACACTTGGGACATTTTTGGAGACCGCAGAGCAGGACTAGTACAACGAGCACCCTGATTCTGGTAGTTTGATTAGGCTTCAGAGGAGTGGGATGTTTAACCTCGCAGCTGAAGCCCTTCCCCGCAGCCCAAGTCTCCGCTGGATGCGGAGCGATGCCGTTGCTGCACCAACAGCAAGGAGCTGACTGCCTTGAGAAGTATGAGAGATGCCAGAGCTGTGGTGAACAAGGGCAGAGGACACAGGCAGCCAGCTGCACAGCGTGTCACTTGTGTGTCACTCACTCACTGATGGCTCTGCAACCTTTTGAGCTGGCCCTGCCCAAGAAAGAGGAAGAACGGGGACAAATTTTCACTTTACTCCAAAACTCCCCCCTGTGATTACACCAAGGACTTCTGGAGTTTCTGGTTTGGTTTGGTTTGGTTTCCACAAAGCATTTATACCACAGAAGAAAATCCTTCCTAACCAGGAACTTTCACCCTTCCCAATTGCCCCGGCCTCACAACCACAAAATAAACGCCTCGCTCTTGCACAAACACACCCAAAGAATCCCTCCAGGGGATATGAACGTCTCAGGGTGTCCCCAGGTAAGCGACTTTTCATGCTGTACCTGCCGTACATTTACCAGAGAACACTGGCAAATCCTCACACACTGCTAAAGCACGTTTGAAGCAAAACGTTACTTCAGTCGACAAGAAAAAAAATAAGTCAAAAAAGAAAAATAAAAGAAGGTTTCCCATTTTCAGCAGAAGCTGGTGCGAAGGTTACCAGGACATCATGAGTCACAGCAGGAGGGAGATGATAAACAACCCGATCAGATAGGTTTACAAGGCAGGGCCAGAGAGACTTGATGAGTGCTGTAATAAATCTCATAAAGACGCTCAGGATAATGCCAGAATTTACTATATGCCCCACTGTGGAAAGGTCTAAAAGGAACGAAGACAAGTTTCCGATTCCACACACACTCAGGAAGTGTCTGATGCAGGTAGAGAAGATGGCATCTCCTGCTGGCACAGCCTGTTCCATCAGCTTCGGAGGTTACAGACTTGGAGAAACACAGAGACACACTCATTTTGCAGAAACCTTTCATCAATAGCCATATACATGTTTTACCTTGGAGTTCTGCCCCTCTAAAGGCAGGTACACTGCAAGGCTGGGCCAGGAACGGAGCTGAAGGAAGAGGAACACACACCTCACCGTGCTACATCTCATTTCAGGATTTCCTTCTCTACCTATACGGCTCTAGTAACGCCAAGACCCCAATGAAAACAGCTTGCTGCAAAGTCAAGAGACAGTAGACAGCTGCTATCTCCATAAATATACCTTCTAAACAAGGCAGAGAGGAGAAAGGAAAAACTGAACTTCTTCTTGAAGGGGGAAACTGAGGCAGCTAAGAGGAGGTTCAGTGCTTTGCTCAGGGTCACATAAGAAGTCTATAACAGTCTAATAACAGGACTAGGAACGGGGCACAGATTTTGGGATAACTTTATGCACAAGACCACTCAGTCATTATGTGCTTCCTTAAGACAACGTCACCTTTTTTTATAATACTACACACATTAAAACAACTATAGCACAATACACTCCAGGTTAAGCAGGGTTCGGTAATATTTTTATTTTTAATGTGAGCCTCACACCTCCCACTTCGCCCTCAGAAGCAAGTTCTGATTCATACCTCAGTTTTGATAAGGAACAAATGAGGCAGCCTTCATACATGTTCAGTGATTAAGTTCTTGGGCAGTGTAAATCACCGTCACCCTCATGACCTCTCAGACGCTGAGGATCTGAACCTGGGACATTCCACATCCACTCCCTGGTTACTACACACAGTTTTTTTTCACTAGGAAATGCCCCGTGCTGCTCAGGCCTAACATCAGGCACAAAGGAGAGCATGAAAGCCTTCAGAACTGCATGCAGGCACCTAAGGGAACCCCTTTCCCAGTAGCCTCAAGAAAGTTCTGAGTTCTAGGGTAGAAAGAAAGTATATATATATATAAAAAGTGAGCCAACTGAGACCACTCTGCACTTGGAGGCAGAGGTGAGTTCCCCATGAACAAGCACTTGCATTTACTGACACACATGAAGTCCTAGAACAGACCTTTTTAGGATTTCTTTGTACTTTATACACTTTAGAGATCATCTGGTCTGCTCCTGAGCTCCAAGATGTGATCTGTTTCCTCTCCAAAGTTTTCCTGACCGCTGATACTTGTCTAACAGACTCCTTGAAGCTGAATATTCGAGCTGTTTGCAGCAGGTACACACAGACTGTTACAGCCCTCCTGTCCTTGCCTCTCCCTTCCTGCTGCTCACACACGCCACGTTCAGCACCAGCTGCTCGCAGCCTACCCGTTCTCCTCAAACACTCAGGGGTTGGTCTGTGAACGAGCAGCAGTCACGTTTAGTTCAGGAGTTTCCAGCGCTGAGTCAGGCAGGGGGAACAACAGCACGTAACACACACCGTGACCGTACTGTGGCTGCAGGCACGATGCGAACCAACCTTATCCAAGATAGCAACATGACCAAGAACAGTGGCAGTGCTAAAAACATGGGCTTCTGTGCTTGCTGGGACCACCACGGTGCAGCTGATGTGCACTGAAATGCCCGTCCCTGCAGCTGCTCTCTGCAGTTAGGTGCTGGAGGAGTTTGTGTACGCCCATGCATCTTGCAAGCTTGCCTCTGCCTGCGGTGCTGACAGATGATCTCAGGTGAGCTAGGGTTGGCAGCAGTTGCACAGTCTTTCCCCTTTCGCATGTCGCAGTGGCTGATAAGGCAGGTGGTGTTAAGGGCATCCTTGTAACTCCCCCACCTACAGCTACACCACCTTGGTGACTCGCTGGCTTCCAGGGTTGGCGCGCACCGACACGGTGGAAAACCACCCGTCCCATCTATGTGTTGAGAAATTACCCACAGAACCACCCCCAAAATAAACCTGAAAATTGGCAGAAATCACAAGAAGATCTCAAATGATTCACGAAGAGAAAATACAATCAAGAATGCCATTGAATGTTACTCACATAGATGACATGACCAGCTCTGGAAGCTGGCAAGGTGAGGCAGCGAGAAAGCTGGGGCTTTCAGCAGTTACGAAAGCAATGCAGCTTGCCCCATGTTCCCACTGGAGTCTCAGTGCAGTCTTAGGCAGTGGTCCAGCACAAAAGCCAGTAACATGCTGCAGTAAAGGCTTTGGTCCCTCTTTACTGAGTCTGTTGAAGAAAAAACATTTTGTTAAGGAGCTCTCACCAGCACATTTTTAAATAGCCTCTCTTTCACCCCACAGAAGCAAAACTAAAGGTCCACAGATGAACACGAAAACAGTGATACTTCTTATGACCTATATTCACCATTTGTAAAAGTTGTTTTCATTCAAAATCCGTGTAAGTGTTGATGTGAATTTCAGATGAAACCCACTTTCTGAGAGTCTCTCATTTGACTGGATGCAAACGAAAGCAAGTCCTAGAAAGGCACCTTGCTCATTGCTCACAGACGTGCTCAGCTCACACCGTGGAAGAAACCCTTCCCAAACAGAATTATTAATGGCTAAAAAAGCCACATTCAGCCCAAACATGGGCCTGAACTCAGCAGAGCAAGCCAGGGACTTCGAAACTTCCTTTCACATTCAGATTTTGGCCCAGGCTTGCCAAAACCTAAGTGACCAGCATTTCTTCAGGTTAAGGGCTTTGAATGGGTGCGAGACATTCTTATCTCAGCAGATCAGATCTGCCAGGAACCGCACCAGCAGGCTGTTCACTGTGAACATGAACCCAGGCACTGTTACCAAGGCAAAGGCTCGAGCCCAAATTGTGTCACAAGGAAAGTCGAATCACCTGGTCCCCTCTGAAAACCACTCACACCGAGAGCTCTGAGCACCCATGTGGCCCCAGAGTTTCACAGAGAAACAGGACTCAGCAGCTTTGGCAGCATCCTCACCCCGAAACCCGCAACGTACAGCTGCAGAGGAGTGGGTAGAGAGTTACAGAGAACAATAGGACTGAAGCAGGCTGTGAATCTACAGAAAAGTTCCTACTGCTTCATTCAGCATTTACTTTTCCGCGGTCCCCTTCAAACATTTGGGAAACCCCCTCCGAGGCGCAGCTGCTTCTGAAATCTCAGGATGTTTGCCTGGGACGTGAGCAGCATGGGAGGCTGGACAGTTTTCTGTGCCACCTCCAGGACCACCTGCAGACCTCGCCTCATCTCTTCATTAATTCCCTGCCCAGTCTGAGAGAAAGGAACCCAGCAGGAAGCCTAGGGAAAAATAATTAGGAAAGGGTTGGGGCAATTCCCTATCAACAACGTCCCGCAGGATTGTCTCTTTGGCTCACTTCCAGATCACACTTTTGAATACAGTTTTCCTCTCATCTTATTTGGATTCTTGCTTTTCTATTTCCCTTGGCAGCTTCTGTCAGTACTTAATTAGACCTTTAATACTTTCACCCTGACACTTTTGCTTTAGTCCTCTGCCCCACTGGAAAAATTCCTCCTCTTCACTGCTGGTCACTGATTTTGTATAAGGCCATTCAAACCCTGCTCAGTTTAATGACTTTAACTGAAAGTAGCATTTATCTGTCTCTTTTCATCATCAACAGCAGGGATGGAGCAGTGTGACCTACCTCCAGAGCTGCCAATGGGACCCTGGGATAGTGGAAACACAAAAAAAGAAAGCTTTGAACCCAGTTCAGAAAAGGGCACCTGTTGCATCTTCATTTGGCCCCCCTGTTTAAGAGGGGGCACAAGATGTTCAAACTGATTTTATATCTAAAGAAAAAGGAAGTAAAACCCACCCCTTTACCTTATCAGCTCTGGTTCCTGGCCAGGCCACACTCAGAAAACCTGACTTCCAGTTTGCAGAGTTGCACCACGGGGCCTGCAAGGAGAACTTCTGCCAATTTGACAACTGATTAGAGAGAACGGGAAAACAAAAAACAACCAAAACAAACAACCAACAACCAGACTAAAATGCAGAAATAAAAGCTTGGTAAGTGGAAGCATGACTGTCCCCATAAAAGAAATGGGTAGAGCTGAAAGCGCTGCACTGGAAGGGCAATTATGAATGTTGACTGTGGTCTGCAGAAACAGAAGAAATTGGAATTTCTGGTCAGTGCCAAGGGAAAAACAACCAGCATCTATTATAAAGTGAGAAGAAACTCTAGGATTGATTGTTGGGATTCTTTCTGTGTCCCCGTGCAGAAGTGCCCACAGGAACTGACCCTGGGTTCTCTGCAACCAAGAGCTCAAAGCCTCTGCTATAGGCAGGCTACCCTAGAACTGCCTCTGTGGGGTTTCCTCATCTTCACGGGAAACACAGGGCTCCCAATCACTCTGAGAAAAGGATCCTGGCATGACTTTTTCTCAAGTCTACCGTTGTTTCACTGGTATTTTATTTCCCAAGTGGCAACAAGATTAAAGACTGGTTTAAAAACATCATACCTCGAACTAGAGAAATTCTGAAGACTGAAACACTCCTAGGACAAGGCACATTTATCTGGCAGCTGAGAGTTATTAATTACATGCTCCAGGAATCTGGATCTGTGTGTCACTAAACAGGCAAATCACAATGGAAGGCTCAAAAAGGAGTGTAATTATAAGATCCAAAGGCTCATACTCTCTCTCTCTCTCCCCCCCATATTCTCCTTGCAACACTTAATACTACGCTCGCTGTTCTCCACATATATACCCTTTCATTTTTAGTGTTATTATGACAGTACAAAATTAAAAAAGCAAAACGTTGGCATTAAGAAGGGCTATGTCAGAAAGCGTGAGCGACAATTTCCTCTGCCGTCATGCAGTTAGTGAGATAAGGGCTTCAAGTCCTGAAACAAAGCTGCCTTTTTCTGATTAAAAAAAGCCAACAATCACTTTGGGAAGAACGCTGCGGTTGCAGCTCTCTTTCAGGACTCAGTAAGACACAGATGTCACCTGCTGCCTCTGCAACTCGGTGGAAAGATTTCCACTTTCAGAGAGATGCCCAAATGTACGCTAGCCTTTAGATCCAGAGGCATCTACCAAACATTTCTTGTTTGCTGAAGGGAAACAATCCCTGTGATGCTCCGAGCAACCCTCCTCTGAATGCAAACCGCTGGGTTTGAGTCCAGCCCCACTCCCCTGGCTCCAGCAGGAGCTGCGTCTGCCGCTTTCTGGCAGTGGCCCTTGCCTGAAACCGTCATCAACAGCATCGGAGGGGGCAGTGGAGCACAAGCAGGAGCTGGGATTTAGGTAAGAGCAGAACCCGGCTCGTGCAGCCGGTGGTTAGGCCCCGTCCCCCCGGCGGTGCTGCCCGGTGCCATTCGCTGGGTGAAGCTGCCACCTGCCGGGCAGCCCCGCTCCTCCTCTCGGCTCGGAGGGGGGCTGGCAGGGCAAGGAGGAGGTTTGTGAACGCAGGCACCAGATCTCGCAGCTCAGCCTCGACAGCGTGCTCCCCAGCACTCACCGCAGCCAGGACTCAAGTTCACAGCCCAGAGGGAAGAGAGCACCTTGCCTGACGGCCTGCCCCAGCTGCGGCTCCTCCGGTCTGCCGGTGCCAGCTGGTATCAGGAAAAGCGTCCCCAAAGGCAGGTAAGGAAGTCAGAAAGGTTGTCTGGAAAGAGAGCAGAGGAACTGAGGTTACCAGCAATTACATGCCCCAGGACAGCATTATAGGTGTTGGTGTTCAGGAAAGGACGATGAAAACAGCACGGCTGCTGTGACCGTCAGCACTGTACATCTCATGACGGATTGGATTAAGGAAAGAGAAGAAAAAAGGAAAAAAAAACGTGTTCATAACAGTTCTCAGGGAAAATGCAGTGCTTCCAGCTCGATGTTTGAGGCATGGCTTCCCGCAGGCAAGGCCCTCACCAGATTTTATAGCACAGAAACTGTAGGATGTGAAAAGGCCACACCGCCCTGCAAGCCTCTCTCGTGCCCAGCTGCTTTCACGAATTACTGTGAACGCTGAGTGCGTGCGACAGGCCAGCTTCTTGCTGTCCTGCAGGGGGGAAGGGGCTCAAAAGCGACAAAGCCACGCCAGGCGTACGGTTTGGGCAGCCGCGCACCTCCGGCACGGCTGGCGGCTCGCAGCTCACGTAGCCCGAGAGCCAACGACAGCCCCAGGGCCAGCCAGCAGCTGAGAACAACGGCCGCTCTGTCCGGGGCACGGCAAGAAAAGGGCTTCTCACAAGGGAATGAGCTGGGAACGCGCTGGAGACACCGCATGTGCGGCAAGGAAGCAAATCCACCCTTGGCAAATGAGAATTTCTGAATCGTTTCAGAACCCCTCAGGCACAGGAGATTTTCCATTAGTCTCACAGGCCGCTGCCAACGCTTGGGTAAGGGAAACAATACGGCCCACTGCTGCGGCTCCCGCGCTGAAATCCAGGAACAAGCTCAGATTCTAATTCAGAGATAGCCTCTTTTGTCTCCCCAGATCCTGTACTGTACATGTGGTAGGATCTGAAGCCACCGTTTCCAAGACGAAGCAATGCGGCAGCAGGCTTAGCCAAACACGGGTATGGCAGCGGCAGCATTCTCGGGCAAACTTCTTTGATGTTCTGCTCTGATTTTTGTTGAGAGCAGTCAGCTCAACAGCTGTGTCTCCGGGCAGATTTATGGCACGCTGCTATGAAACAGAAAAACTATTTGCAGCCCTGAATTTTCTGGTATCCATCTCTGTCTATAAACCTTTTATTTAACCCTGATAGAAATGTAGATTTAAAATAGAGCAGATGTTCAGAAATTTCATCAGCATAAGTCATGTAAGCAACATACCAGCAGCACTCAAAAAACGCATCTAAGAAGAAATGCTCGAGCCATACATTTTCATTTAAAACCCAGCACTGACTGCCATCTAATCATCTCTGCTACATATTTTTGAGTAATCCCTCGCCAATAGCAGAGCAGAATGATAGGCCATTTTCTTTTACTCCAGCTGTACAAAATGCATTTAATTAATATTCTCAGTTTCCTGGAAATTCAGGGACTTTCCTTCTGTAGGGCTCAGTTGTGAAAACTGCCCGCTTTTTTCCAACTCTCACTGCATGGCCTTTTATTATATTAAATGCAGGTGCCAAACCAGCAATTATTGTGCTTGAGGATTCTTGTGTAAATACCAATAGCGGCACTGAAGTTTCCACTGTAGCCTCTCCTTCATTTCTCTTTCACTTACCTGTCCGCAGTTTTGCACTCACTATCTTTGCACTTTATTTTTAACACAATTTCACCTCTATGTATGCTTTGAACCAGGCAAAAACTAACTCTGAATGTTTGCCATGCGAGGAACTCAGTCCTGAGGAATCCTCATCCATAACGGGAGGCTCCGTTGCCAACGTTTATTCATCTCATACTCTCTTCTCTAATACCGGTCCCACAACCTGTTGCTGTATGACCCAACAGCTTTGCAGTAAGACACTGGTTACTACAATTCCACCTAGCTTTTATAGCTTACTGCCACAGAGGAACTTTCAGTGCCTGTTAGGAGATTCAACTGAAGGCCAACAAAGTCTGATGAACTTCACTGGTTACACTCTGTGTGAGATCTGGAAACCTCAGGTGTTTTGACTACTGCAGTTACACTCTTACGTGTATTTTTTAGAGTAAATAATACAAGACTGCAACAAGCCAAATTCAAATTACTTCATTTTTTCCAACTAGAAAATCTCACTTACAGAAGAAAAATACCACTTGCAGGATTTTCCTGCTTCTGTCTGTACCCTGTAATGACTTCACAGGGGTATCAGCACAGCAAGAACACAAGAAGAAATAACAATGCACGCAATCACAAATGGAAATAACTTCTGTATTCAGTAAAGCTCTTGCTTTTTTCTTTGCAAGTTCATGAACTGGGTCACTGCAAAGTTCCAACACCTGATACAAATATCAGATAGCAACAAACATGCAGAGTCTGTCTTCTTACTGCTCTGGACTGTGGTAGGACCTGTCTACTTCTGCACCAGGCCCACCTGTAACCATTCGGAAGACCTAAACCCAGACATCAGGTTCACCAAACTTTAAGAGAGTCCATCGAGTTTCCTTTTCAGACTAGACCAGGCCAGGTGATTTCCAAAGAAATATTTTCAAGCTGCTTTTATGTTTACAGAAGGGCTGAATTTTCATACTGGGCAGAGCTCAGCACAGTTTGGATTAGACATTAAACTACTATATTAATTTATTTCCTTACAATTGCAGGTAACGATGGCACAAAGCCTGGGTGTCTCGGAGTTCAAGTGCATCACACAGAAGCGTGCCAAACAGAGGCACACCACGGCCAGGCGAATAAATTCACAACTTTCAGGCAGAAGTTGCCAATGCTGACCTGAAAACTAAATCCAGAACTTTGCCGACCTGAAGACTATGGGAAACACTCGGCTATAGATCACGTTTTCTACGCCTGGCTTCCTCTGCACTCTTGGCCAAAACCTTGATCTTGGCTCTGCTGCCCATCCGCAGGACTCCAGCAGCTTCTCCTCTCGCGCCCTGCGTGCACACACGCTCCCCTGCCGCCCCGTGCAAACCTACAGGTACGAAGGCAGATGCTTGGCTCTCCTTCCAAATTTTGCACATTTATCATAGTCAAATATCCTGCCAAGGAAAAGGGGAAAAAAATATAATCACTGGAATCTGCAAGACAAAAATGTGAACTTTGTGCATTTTACCAAGAATGAATTTTCTCTGCGGCCAGCAGCAGGAATCAACCTTTTGAAGTCACGGCGTCGGTGCAGGACACAAACACGCATTATGCTGGAGGTGCTTTGGGTTCTCCTGTATTTGCCTAATGTTTTCTGTTGTATCTGATAACATCAGAGAAAAACGAAACAAATCAGATCATACTGTTCCAATTATGAGTTGCTGCAGTGAAGTTAACTTGGACTTTCCCAGCTAAACATCTCAATATTGTGAAAATATTTTGACTCAATTGTTCTCATTTGTTTCTCCCAACTTAACATCTAAAAGAAACATCTGAAACAAAAGAACACACACTCAAATAAAACTAACTGAGAGGCTCAATACTTTTATAGAAGGAAAAACATTGTTTTCAGTTTCACTTGCAAACTTTGTCAATCCTCAGTGTAAGAAAAGGCTTTTAGTTTTGACTAACAGCCTTAACAAATGGGACATTTCGGCCCTGGAAGTGAGGCACAAAGACCCAAAGCACAAGAGCAAATCCTGCTCTGTTATTAAATCACCAGATATTCAGAAACTAAATGAACTTTTTGACTGGCCGTAACAAAAAGCAATGACAGCAACAACAAAAACACACCGCACCCAACAAATGCAGGCAGAATTCCCAGGTGCAGGGTATCACCTTCTGGGGTCAGGAAGGAAGGGCCCCTTTCAGTTCCCACCCTTAGCAAAAGTCACTTCTGAAAATGGTTTAACTTGCCTTTTTTCAAGTTTCTATTGTCTGGTTTAACATCATCAGAAAGGCCCCAGTACATCTGGGACAGGCATTCTGCCTTTTGGGAAAATCAGTCCTTTTCAGATATTACAAAGCAGGCACCCCGGAAATCATTTAACTCATGTGACAATCGTATGCAATAAAATACGTATTGCCTAAACTTTTTTAAAACTAGCTTAGTAATCTGTGCTCTTGTGTCACATGTGGTCCTTGTCCAAGGAAATCTCAGTCACCACAATAAGGTTTTGTTGCGATACCACATGTTTTAACCCTTGCAATTCTTCACAAGCTTGAAAAGTCACTACTGCTGCCTTCCTCCCTAAATGATTATGGGAAACGAACGATCAAAAGATGAAAGTACCAATTGCTTTATTGCATGAGCACTAATTTGGAGCTTTATTTTGAGCACGTAGTGCTTGCTGGGATGAAAGCCTACCCCAGCCCGTAGTGTTAAGCGTGTGCTTAACTTGAAGTCCTGCTCTCCATAAACTTATTCTGGTCTCCATCTTCTGCAACAAACAGCAATTTTTGGTTTGTATCTTGCCCTTCCTACTTTGGGAGAAGACTTAAACAAGAACATTTCAAGAAAATAAGCTTTCCGAGAAGAAAAAGTACCCAGCATGGCTGGACCCTAGGAAATCTACCTGTCCAGGAGGGTTTGGGTTAGTTTCCTTCTCCCTGACTCAGACAGAAGCCCCACTGCACCAGCTGTTGCCTCTTCCTTCCTACACAAAATTTATCCCAGGCATCAGCAACTAAATAAGGGGAGACTTTTTGTGTCTCATGTAGGTTCTGCTGGGGAACAGAGAGTTAAATCTCCAGTAATATTAACACACGCCCCGGGGCCGCTCAAAATCATCTATTTTAGAGCTTTTGCAATAACACACATCACCTTAGCAGATGAGAACCTTGCTGGTTAATTAACACAGCCTAACGAGGCATGCTGCATGCTCTGTGCTTTCCAGGAAGCGTCTCAAAGCTCTCCGCTGGGAGACTTCTGCTTCTGGAGTCACTAAAGCACAAATCACTGCAGCAAGGCGTGCGGAGTATTCTGGGTATCTCCAGGCATTAAAAGCCCATGCAAAGCCAGCTGCTGACAGCAGAAAATAAGTGAGGTGGGGAGGAAAAGAGGCTGAGAACAGACTGTAAAGGCAGAGGAAGGGCCAGCTCACTTCACAGCACGGTTCCTCTTTCCTCATCTGAGCGTACTTGTGGGTAACACCTCACCTACATCCCCCACCCCGGATGCCTTCAAGCCTCGATGAAGATAAATCCAGTCACCCTCTAATGCTGGTTTCACATTTACATCAGCTGGGCTTGTCTCCTGTGAGAGGAAACCCACTTCCCAGAATATCCTGACAGCTCCTTTTGCAATCAGCCTAGGAAGATTGCAGCCAGCAGCTGGGACGTCTGCACGGGAAGCGCAGCGGGGCAGGACACGGCATGTTTTATGGGGACCATTACATTTCTCTGACCCTTTGGATTTGGCTCAAGGCATAAGAAATAATGCTCCTACTGTAGCCTAGCTTGCTCTTGTTGACTCATGCTGAAGATGACCACTTGTCCTGCAGGAGGAGGAAGATTTGCTTAATCTCAGGAGCAAACTGGCAACTCGCTGAGACAAGTGGGCGAAACAGTATGAGCGAGCAAAATGTCCCTTGTGGTACTTCAGTGCCAGGTCACAGGTGTCAAGAGTTTTCATTGTTTTTCCTTTCCAAGTGTTCTGGTTTATTTTGAAATTTGCAACATTTATCTCAAAGATCCTGCACCTGGAACTGAGTGGCTAGGAATGTATCGCCATTTAATTAAAAAAGGCCACCCCCAGGACTTCAGGCGTGAAGTACTTGCAAACATGAGCCTGAGTATACTTAAGATCCAAAAATAGACTACAAATCTGAAGAGCCTGAAGTTTATTCAATCCTGTTTTTCTCAAACCAGTCTTAAGAGTTTTGAGGATCAGATTCTGGATGTTTTTTTAGTACGTACAGCCGGTGACGTGCAAGAGCCGGGTACGCTCCTCCGAAGGCAATCAAACCACCTGGCACCTTGGCACCAGCATCCAGAGACTGCCCCTCGCGGGCTGCTGTGGCTGACAGAACAGCACTGTAACCACATCCAGCACACGGCACAGCAGCAGGAGCAGGAAAAGGATTCAACAGCAATGCAAATGTCACCCCTGGGGACAAGGCAGCTAGCCTCAGGGAGGAGAAGTGCAACTCCCAAGACATGCACATGGAAAAGGAGAGCAGAGTGACTAATCCCAGTCTGTGGTTTACAGAGACCTCTGCCTGCTCTGAGACTCTTTCTGTCATTCCTCCCATTTTGTGTGTTACTGCTCCCTGGATTAGAATTCTCATGAAATACCTGGCAGTGAAATAACCACTGTGCAAGTATGCATGCGTGTAAATAGTTGTGGGAACAGAAGGCTCACGGTCACAAAGGAGCTTCCATGCCTCATCCTCTCACCTGTATTCCAGGAGCCAGTCTTTCATCCCCAGAAATGCACAGCCTGGGTCTAGTTAGTTTGTTCCAGGGCTGGGCTGGGGGCAGAGTATGTGCTTGCAGACAGAGGCTCAATATACATCCAAAAGCAACTCCAACCTCTATCTGCTGCAGAAGCGTTCTGGATTTCCAGGCCCTCCCTCTGAGGTCAGACCAGGTACACGCACAGCACGCTCAGCTGGGATGCCCGCGGGGAGGCTGAGGTGCACCCAGAGCCGGGAGGGGACACGGCCAGGACAGCGACCCACACTGACCAAAGGGACATCCCGTCCCATCTGGGGCCGTGCTCAGCAGGAACAGCTGGGGTGAGGATGGAGGCAGGGGGACGTGGGGAGTGATGGCGTTTGTCTTCCCAGGGAGCCGTCAGCGTGATTTCCTGGGAGAGGCTGAGCACCTGTCTGCTGATGGGAAGCAGCCAACGTGTCCCTTGGTTTAGTTTGCTTGTGCACGTGGCTTTTGCTTTACCTAGTAAAGCTGTTTGTGTCTCAACCCATGAGTTCTTGCACTTTTACCTTTCTGATTCTGATTCACCTTTCTGATTCTCTCCCCTATCCCACCTGGGGACAGTAACTGAGCGTCTGCATGGTGCTGAGCTGCCTGCCAGGGTTAAACCATGACAAGCACAAACAGTAAGAGCATTCAGCAGCATGCAAAACACCACATAGACATCATTCCTCTTCTCGTGGGTTTCTCCCACGGGTGACCAAGATAACAGCTCACCCATTGCCCTAAAGCACAGTTGGGTCTAGCAGCATCCCCAGGAATGCAAAGATTCAAAACCCAGAGTAGTGTCTGAAGGTTACAGCTCTGACATTTTAAGGAGCAGCAGGGCTTGGAATGAAGCAGTTTGATGGTATCATATCCACTTTGTTTTCAAGCCTGTAAACTGAGAGCACAAGTTATCCTATTGAGCAATACATACACGATCGTCCATTGCTTTGTTAAACTCTTCTCTCCCTGGGAAGAACAAACACAGCAGCCAATGCAAGTTACAACCTTGCAGAGTTATTGCTCCCAGGACTACTGATTAAATCAGCTGCCATTCAGTTTGCTGTAAAAACAAAAACAAAAACAATTTGTCCTGGGAGAAAGCAGCATGTACAGAGAGCTACAGAGCGCGATGGGGTACTGGATGAAGCTCCCTGTTACCGAGAGGCGTAGTGTTACCCCCGTGCCTGACACTAACACTCAGCTTAAGTTTTAGCAGAAAAACATCTGTCTCTTACAGCCTGCCATGCACACCAGCATTCATCTGCCCTCTGTTTGCATCCTCAACAGAGAGGGCACGAGCTACACAAACCGAAATCCACTTGTACCTGCAAGTGGCCTTTCCCCATGCAGCTAAGACTCGGGTTATCTTGTTTTCAAGGGAGAAACAATTTTTCCACCCACCAGCTCCACACAGAACAGGGACAAGAGTCTTGTTTCCGGGTCACTCTTTAAAATTCAGTCCTGCAATGAAATTAGACATACCTCGCCCATACCTTAGGCAGGTCCCATTTCCGAATGGCATTATCAGGGTTGGGACAGGATGTTTCTTGCTGCGCATCCCACAAGCCATATCCAAACAGTACTGCTAATCTGCTCCTCTCAGTCTACCTATGTAAATACAAGTGTTTAATAACGTGAGATGTAACAACCAGCTCCCTTCGAACTGCGAAGGCACCCAGCAAGAGAAGCCTCAGCAGTCTCCTTCTCCCTTGTGCTCACTGCTTAAGCAGCAAGAGCCAGCCTGCCAAAAGTGAGGCCAATTAATGAGAACCACGTCTGACATCTGATTTCCAGAGAAACTTCACTAAACGAGGAGTCACTCATTAATGCACAATATTAATCACTCATTAATGCACAATATTAAGGAACAATACAACTGGTGTGAATTCAAAAAGGTTTATCAGCAGATTCTAGTCTAATCTGCTGAACACAAAGTATTTCCGTTTGGTTTTGATTAATCAAACATCCAGCTAATGATGCTAAATGAGCAGTTCTTATTTGGACTGAAAAGCACTCAGCGCCATCTGAGGCACATGTCTCCAGAACGTTTTATCTAGACAGAAAAAACGTTTGAGGCCACATCTAGGCTCTTTTCACTGATGAGCTTTGAGATTTACCCAGAGATTAAAGCAGCAGCCACAGATGTGAGAAAGGGCTGAAACCACAGGGTAACTTCAGAAACAAAACCTAGAGCACCCACCATTCACTGAAGCTCAAGCACACTCGGTGCTGGAAAAAACTTCTGTGGTTCATAGGCACATGTCCACCAGGACCCGCCTGTATTTCCTGGATCTGGCCAAAGCTAACAGCAAAACCATCAGAGATGTCACCTGCACATTTGCTCTAGTGACCGTAGCATCAGGCTCACAAGTCTGTCCAGGTCCCCCAAAATCAGCATGGCCACGTTGGCCAGGTCTTTCTCAACAGAGGAATGACCCTATACTTTCATTACCTGACAAATTAGGTATTTTGGTTCCTTTCATGAATTCCTTTGGTACGTACAAGAGGCAAGAGAGGCAAAAATGAACCTGAAGTGGAGAAGGACGCAGACAGATTGAGTAACAACCGCAGTGCTTGCAGGGGCCCTGCTCCCTAGGGAGGAGCAGGTGGCAGGTCTCGTCTTGCTCCGCACAGGTGGAGGCTTGTACCAGGCTTTTGGTCCCCCTCTTAGCTCCGACTTTTTGTTCTGCTGGTATTATTGGAATGATAACAAAGAGACTACATATTTAATCTGCCAATTGGCATTTCTTTCGCTAGGTAAATATTTAATTCTTTTTTTTTTTTTTTTGGTAAGACCTCCTTGCTTGAGTTGTACTTCCATTAGCCTCTTGACCCTGGATAAAGAGGAGTAAACTCCAAGCAACCTGTATTTTTGCATTTTCTCATTTTCCTACACAAACTTACCCCCAAGTCAGTTACATACCCCAGAAAGTTGCATCATCTCCCACCTCTGCTCCTTGATGGACGTTTTTTTGGAACGTGCGCTGCAGCAATACAGCACCTGTGCTGTGCCTTGGCTCCGCTAGCAAAGCCTTGCTGGAAACAGTGGAGCTTCCCTAATTCAAAGCAGCTAAATGTGGTCTGAAGGGAGACAAATTCACTTTCTGGAGATAAAACAACTTCTTGTGGGCATTTCCATCAGCTGGTTCCTGGTCTCTAAGGGAGTGATCAGAATGACCCTCAAAAATAAAAAAAAGCTGTGTACTGTACTATGGAGTCATTTGCTCTTTACATTTCTCCTGTGCCTGCGTTATTCTTAGACAGGAGTTGCTGACAGAGGTAAGAACTCTGGCACAAAGAATGAAATCTTTTAAAAGCAGAAATTGCAGGGGTGCTAGCTGCAGCATAAGGAAGTAGTACTGGAATTTACCTTGCAATACAACTGACAAAGAAGAGTTAGATGCAGGTTTACATTTCGTGGAGAAATTAGGTCAGACTCCACAAAACGTGAAATGATTTATGTTAATGAAACATTAACTCACAACAAGGGGGAAGACATTGGTGCTTTCATGGGAACTTATTGCTCAGGAAAAAAATAAACGTGGCAATAAACCAACCCAAACAATCACCGAGCTAAACTGGTTTGGGCTGAGAGTCTGATCCTCAAAAGCTGTCAGATCATTCACTTATTTATTCATGGCTCAAGCAAATGACACGAACTATAGCAAGAACAATCCTATGTACATATCGCCTACCACTAATAAATATGTCTCTGTAAAATATACCTACTCAGGGGCAGCAATTTTCTCATTTGTCCTCTTAGACAAGTTTTCAGGAGACGTCAGCTCCACAGAACGCAGATTTATTCACAGACTTCTCGAAGGGCTATGAGATGGGTGGTGTTCACCTCCTTTGCCCTGTGGGGTGTGCTTTGCTCAGCTCTGGACCACTGCTCCACATTTCTGCCTGTTTCGCAGCTGCAGCCAGATGTTGACAAGCTGTAGGTGCGTTGTCGTTCAACAACTGCTGTGAGGATTCAAGAGTTCAAAGCCATACAACTGCTAGAGCACACATCCACTCCTGGAATTCTGCTATCAAATACTTCGCAAGCTGCATGCAAAAGCTTTTAATTCAGCCCTCTGTGTTTCCTTAGGCTATGTTACCACCAACATCTCCGACCACCTTCAGGCTTTCCTTGCCTCCAACATAAAGGGAATGCAGTTCTAAAATATCAGGGGGAAGCAATAATTTAAATGCTTACTGCTTCAAGCACATGCTGTCTATAACAACAGGAATAGACCTCAAAGATCAACAAGAGTTCTCTTAAACTTAAGTGCTGGGCTGAGACTAACATTGCCTTTACCATCTTGTATAACTCTGCTCTTCGGCCCCTGTGAGATCCCTTGTACGTCCCCATCTTATTGTGGTATTTCTCCAGAAATTTAGTGCCTGAGCTTAAGAGAAAATAAAGGCTTGGTTATTAAAGCTATGTTACAACTGAGATGTGCACTCACAAAACTCTTAGAGATCAGGCTATTCTACTACAAAGGAACTGGATGCAGCTGAATATATTTCTTAGCTTTGTTGATTAATAAGGTGTACTTCCTTATTTTTAGATAAATACCAGATGTCACAATTATTAAAGGAAGCTAAAGAGCAATACTGTACACAACCTTGAACAAATAAAGTAGTTCAATACTCTCCACGAAATTTTACAGAGTTGTTTTTCAAGGTTCTGCTCTTATTCATTGTGTTATTATCCAGAGATTAGCACAGCAATGTCTGGATCGGGTTTCACAGTGAAGTGTTAACTTCAGATATCATGAACTTGATTCTCCGGGATAAGAGGGGTTTTGTTTGTTACGTCCTCTCAGCCAGAAGCTTATGAAATTTCTGATGTTGATTTCTACAGTTAAAAAAATAAATAAAAGAAATGATTTCCCCACTTGTAAAGTGACTGGTTAGGTCTTTAGTAAGAGCCCTTGAGATTTACAGATGGAAAAAAAAAATAAATTTAGTTACTATTATTACCTGAATGTGAAACACTTCTCTGTGTACCACACAGAGAAAGAAGCATTTTCAGATCTGCATGAGACCACCCCTTTCTTTTCTTATGCAGCCATGGTAGGGCTGCACTAACTGACCTCAGTGGGAGTCATTTCCCTGGTGCTGAAAAAAACCTGGATGAAGTCCACTGGGAGCAAAATGAAATCTCAGGGTATGGGAAAAGGATGCTGAAACCTGACCCCAGATTACAAGCCATTGTTGTCCGCGACTTTCACTGGTTTTGTTCAGGAGGGAAAAGTGGATTTAGGGCCTTTATTTACTTGTCTCCACTTATGTATTATTTTAATTATTAACCTTAAATAAGTAAATTGTTATGTAGCTAATTTGCAGTTAATAGGGGAACATTTGCTGTTCGGTCCATCTCAATTCTTTTGTGACAAATCGGCTGCCTCTCTCTTTACAGCCTCCCCAACACGCAGATGTTAAGGAACATTGTTTACGTGGATTTTATTTGAGATGAGATGTTCTCTGAGGTTGTGGAAGCGTGAAGTTTCTAACCAACATCTCCAGTTAACATTAAAAGGTTTCGGAGGTCCTTTCAAAGGCAGTAGAAATCAAAAATCAAGGGACTAAAGTATGCTGGAAGATAGTTGTGGGCTAACAGAAGTGGCATTTGCCTCACAATCATCATTAAACTGAGCAGCTGTATTCTAACACAGAAATGGCACTTTGAGCCTTACCTCCCTTCAGCCCTGACCTGAAAGAGCTCGTGCTCTTTAGATGCAGAGATGCATTTGAAAGCACGTCTTCAGCCATCCCACAGACAATTACAGGCCTTACCTTCATGCTTACGTGCAGCGCGTTATATACGTGAACATCTCATAGCTACCCAAAATCTCCATTTTAGTGTTTTCTCACCTCACTGCTGCCCTGTTATCAGACCAGATGAGAACCATCAAATCCTTGTGCTTGCCAGAACCTAGTCCATGTCAAGCCCAGCCAGATGCATTCGGCTATTCACGCATCGCACATCTCTGAAGAGCAAACACGACACCCTTGTGGATAAGCCTAGCTTGATGTGAAAACTGATGTACCAAGAGACTTCATGGAATATTTAACCACCATAAACAAAAAAAGTGGAAGGGCCCCAATTCAAATAGCGCATGTTTATGCTTAATGTCAGGCTTGCACTTAATTTCCTAACTTAAGTGCTTTACTGAATCCCTGCCAGAAAAGGCAGACCAAAGACAGCTACAAGATAAAACACAACAACGAGTAACCTTGTATCCTGAAATGACATTCTCCACTAGATCACCATCAAGTCTGAGCTTAAGCAGAGGAATAAATAAATAAATAAATAAATAAATAAGTTAAGCATTTTATAACCATATCAGTCATGACAGGACAAGAATAAAGAAAAAGGATTTGCAAATAAAAGTATGAAAATAATCTTAAAAGTTAGTATTTGGGGGCTCAATTTCTCCACCTTTGTTCACGTGCAGTAACTCACTTCTCAATGTAAGCAAGCAAAACTGTGCAAGGAGCAACATATGGCTGTGTCTGTCAGGGACAGGACTTAGAAGACAAGAGAGGCAGCGTTATGAAAGAGTTGGAGAAATGGAGTATTTTGACTGGCTGCCAGCCATGTCATTGTATTTTAATAACTAAGCAAGTAAATGATCCTTTAAAAAGAAGACTGTAAATAGAGAAGGTGGCTCATGTACCCTGTGTCAAAAAGAATACGTGTTTGTGGCTCTAGCTCACGGACACAAAATATTAACCCTGACTGTGCATCATGAAATTGAATTTATCTTCCGCAGAGCCAGCAAAAGGCCTCTGTTTTCCTGAGGTGCTCCTTCGGTCTGGATGCACAGGTCTAAATTAGATTCATACCCAGCAAGAATCCCTAAAAGATGCAGGGAAACAAAAAGGAAAATTTTAAAAGGCGTGAACACCAGGAAGCAGAATAATTCAGTCTGGAGATTCAGAAAAGTAGAGATGGTATGAAAATTGGGGAGCAGCTACGGTATTTATAGCAGGATATTACAGAGACGGAGCGAGAGGCAGCTGCCTTGCCATGCAGAGATGCCTTGGGTTAGCCAAGACACCCGCAGGGGGCTGGTAGGTCTGTCACAGCACCCGCAGGAGACCTGCACTGTCCCGAGAGCTGTGGGGCGCTCAGGCTCTCTAAAATGACACAACGCCAAGTTCAGGCATGTGAGTCGAGCTCACGTCAGAATCTGCACCACAGGCCCTTGTATCCTGCAAAATTCACATTAAACGAATCTTTTATCAATCTTTTTGAGATTAATAATTTCACCAGAGCTTCCATGTAGGCTGTTCTGATTTCCTATCTAAGATCAGCTGCATTTTAGAGAGCACTGTCCCTTTCACCCTGACTTCTAGTTACAGTTCACAGTGAAACCATCAGCCAGTTCAGAAACTAACACAAATATATGACAAGTCTAAGTCAACAATTTTACAAAGAGAAATTAATAAAAATGTTATTTCTGCCATATTCCTCACTGATGTATATTCTAAAACAAATGGTTGAAAACAGGGAAATACATCAGTTTGGTGTCAAGATGGGATTTGGAAACCCTCCTATGGATTTCCCTTTATACTTCAGAAATATTGGTGCTCCTTGCTGATCTCTCTTCTGTTTAGGTGGCTTTGTTTATTTATTTTTCAATCTGATGCGTATTGTTTGCTAGGGAGGGATTCCTTCAGTCTAATTCACAGCACCATCTAGTGACAGAAGCTAGGATCTCAGGAACAAAATTTGTATTTCTCTTGCTTTTCTCAGCTTGGTTTTAATTCTTGGAAATGACAAGGATAGAGAAAAATACAAATAAATTCTCAGTCAGTGAGTAGAAATGAGGGAGGCTGCACCGAATCAGCAGAAATCTGGGCTGATAACTTACTGGTTTAGCTGCCTAGTTGCACCAAGTAAGTTGAAGTCGCTTTAGGGAGTTCACTGGATCAGGTCTAAATGCTTTCCTGAATTTGTGGATTCTGCACAGTATGCCAGGATAGTTCTAATAAGTAAAAACCACAGTAAATCTAACCGCACTAGAAGTCTTGAGGCTACAAACGTGAACCCCAAATTCCTGGAAGCAAATGGGCAAATAAACACTGACCTCAGTAGGTACAGAGCGGCCTTAACAGAACATCAAAAGTCTTTTCCACACAAAGATTCACGATCCGTTCGTATCACAGCGTGTCACTGCTCAAAATACCTGCTCATGCCTGCAAACATGGATCAGTTTTTGCAAACTCGTGTCAGCCTGCTACAACACATAAGCTGGATCGTTCCTCTCCAGAGCTCAGCAATGGTTTTGCCTGCGTCATAAGCCTGTTCTACTTCATCAGCTACAGGTAACAACAGACTATGATGTATTTTATTCACTAGCCCCAATTTAAAGCCCTCAGGGAAAGCAACCTCATTCTCTTACCAAACCAGCATGTGGTAGTACTTTTCAGCTGAGAAAGCAAATACAGGCTTTTTAAAACAGGCTTCAGAGCCCAGATCCATTCTCTACAGGTCCTAAAGGTTCACCTTGGCAAAGAAAACAGAAAAGAAAAAATTGAGGAAACATCTGGAAAACCTTTCTTGCAACAGTTTTCTAAAGTTTGTCTGAATAAAAAAGTTTTCTTATGAAAAAAAAATGCTTAAAAGGAGACGCACCCAAAGGCGGACCCATCACAATTTTTCAAATAACAAGATTTTCCTCTTTTCAGTTTGTATTTATGTAGGCCCCTAAGTTTAAACTTCTGCTTTCAGCTTTGCTGGGTAGTTGTGATGGATATAGGTTGGTGAAAATCCGTGCCAGAAAACTGAGGAACGAACAAGGTTTTAATACCGCATCTGGCTGGTTATTCAGAAAGCTTGGGATTAGGTGATCAATTCCATAATGGATTTGTCAAGTAAGACAGAAAGAACATACACCGACAGCTCATCTGTGCCCATGGGAGGTCACTGTTGCTTCACAGAGTGGATCAGATGTGCTAACTTTAGGTTAACAGCACAGTTCAGATCAGAAAAACCAAGAAACCACTTTCTCTATAAGAGTTCTGAGTTTCTCTCCTTAATTACCTTCTCCAGAAATACACCAGAAAGCAAACATACAATTAAACGCTTTTGAGTCAGGAATGATATTTCTCAGAGCTGTACTAAGAGGAAACCAAATCACATGCCCTACAAATGCACTGAAAATAGAGATACCAGAAAATAGCTTCTTCATCCTCAACAGCCTGCAATTCTTTGATATCTGTCCACACAGCTCAGAAGAGAGCTGAATACCATCAGCAATTAGCGGCATCCGATCGCTGCACTCAGTGACGCTAGAAATGAATGTCACACAGCATCAGCAGGAGAAACAGCTTAACTTGTCACGGTGTGAAGAGGTGCAAACAGCGTGAGAAATTTCTTGGTTCCTAACTGTGGGGGACTGAGTCAAACCGGCAGTCTAACAGGAGAGAAAATTCATCATCGTTGAATAAAAGGTATTTCAGGGAAGTAAAAATAGTCTGAACACGCCATCCCTGTCAGTGCTGGGGAGCTCTGAATCCAAGGAAAACATTTAGAAGTAACCATGGGTCATCATTAAAGATGAGTCATTGGCAGGCAATTATTGGGAATTTACAACAAAAATCACGCAAAAAGTTACAATGACATCGTCAATTATGCCTTCAGTGGAGCTGCAACCCACTTTTACTCTCCTGCCTTCGCTATAAATGTTCACCTTCCGCAGCACAGACTGCTCTGCAGGCCAGACTTTCACAAGCTGGGGTGCCCTCAGCCCTCACGCATGTGGCAGCGGGAAGCACGTGGGGAAATAACTGCGATCTGCACAAAGCAAGCAGCCTCCCTTCTTCGGGACTGAGTCAGGTCTGCTGGAACCGAGGAAATGAGCAGGGACCCTTCTGGTACCCTCCCTTCCTAGGAAGGGTTGTCATTCCAGGGGAAAGCATAGAGGAGATCACAACACGCAGTGTCACTAAGGAACGGCAGAAAGTACCTAGAAGATAAAAGATATGAAGGTGGACCTTGTCCGTGTCATCTGAAGGCAAAACAGAGCGTGAATGCTTACCGAAAGACAACAATCACTGAGTGCAAACACACCATCTGTCATCTAAAGACTTCAGAGCCCTAAGAAAGCAGACCTCAGTTACCAGGGAACGCATTTCTAGCAGATCTGAGCGCCTTTGCGACTGGCAAGGCAAATTCGTTTTGTTTTGCAACCCTGTTTTGTACTGCAGCAGGAGACAAGGTGAGTTCATACTTCATGGTCACCAACATGACTAAGAGCTACTCGGGTTCGGTTGCACGGCCCTGACCTCTGTCATTAAAAGTTTCTTTCTTTCTGAAGCATCATCTCCCGGCTGCCGTCAGCAGAGACCCAAGACGCAATTACCCAGTGGCCTGTCCCAGCATGGCAAATCGGGTATTCCTGTTTGCTACAAAAATGTGAGACTGAGACCGAATAGCAATGTCATAAGGCCATTCCGTTGCCGGCACGGATGCAAGATTTTAGAAATATGCACATTTAGAGCACAGCATAACTTAAACTTGTCACTGAGGGCATGCAGACGGCACCGCTGCATCACAGCACCGATTCCCAGGAGGGACACTCGGAAGGAAAATTCCAAGCACGTGCTCTCCACTGCTTCTGAATATTAAGGTCGTTATTCAGTGATTACCTGTTAAATTACTGGACAACCATTAAGTTCAAGGCCTACTTGCACAGTACAATGTTCACCCTTACCGAGAATTATGTGCAGCAGCTATGTTTTATTTACATTCTAATCAGACCCTGAAAGCTCGTGCAGGGAAAAGCCTTGTGCTTGCTTTCTGCACTAGTGCAGATTCAGCCCACCATCCCCGATCCCTACACGCTTGAAAGAGAGCTTTAATAAAGGAAACCTTTGCAACAAGGGAGTTCTTAGTTGGGTGAGTTAACAGTTGGCAAAACAGCAGCATGGAAGGGGAAAGACGGACAAAAACCTACCCTAGCAAATGCCGTTAAAGTGGGTGTGTGCAGTAAAAAACATGTAGCAACAAGGGATGAAGGAAGCTACAGAGCATTCATCCTGCATTGAAAGATATAAAAGGAGCTGCACCCACTGGCAGCATAACCTGAAAGTTTACATGGAGAGAGGTTGGCAGAGCTGCCCATCGTAAACCAATTAGACAGGAACTGCCGTAACTACAGTTAGCCACCGGGAACTTCCAGACGGTGACGGCCGTTTTTCTGAAAATATGGCATTAGCACACTCAAAAAGGAAAAACATTCCCCAACGCAAAGATCTGGCATGCCATTTTTCCCCCAGGGGAGGGCAAACAGAAGACAGGAGGCACAAACCAGTCTTTCCTAAAGGCTCATGCAGCTGTTTATGATCAAACCTGTGTCTTGACCTCATCCCCTGCAACCATCACTGAAGACCTTTACCCAGACGCTCATACTCGTGCCCTCATTCCTTACATTCTCAATGCTTGAAATTTTCTCCCTCTCTTCAATAAACTGTAAAGAGTAGGTTAAAGGAGCAGAAATCACTAAAGATACCGAAGATGATGAAAACAGTCTATGCCCTGGCTAGAAAATACTTTTTCCAACGGGGGTTTCATTGGGCTATTTGCTAAACGGTTCTGTCCATAGCTGTGGGAATCGGGAGGTACCAACTGAAGTAGTATCTACAGATCCTAGAAAGCCTTATTATCAATCTCTCTACTTGCTGTGCATGCTTAAACTTGCCTTGCCTTGATGTCTGCAGGAGGACACGACTTGTGGCATTCTCAGGGGGTCCAAATTTAAAATTGCCATTGACAGAACAGAGATGCAGCTGTGAGCAGACAGCTCATTTCCAGTTTGGTTCGATTCTAGTAACATTTGTAGAATAAGACTCATAAGAGCTATTTAAAATTACAATGCTAAAACGTTTGCATAAAATATCAGATACCTGTAGAATTCAGAGGCAAAAGAACCACAAGATTCCCAGTTAAACAAATGCAAACCCTTGGAGTCAGTTTCTTGTAGGGTCCACATTCCAAGGTTTTTGTTGCCAGTTTTGCAAAACTGCTTCTCTTCTCATGGCTACAGGAATGCACTTTAGTCTTTTCTGTACCAAAAAAATTGAGGTTAATTCCTGCTTTCACTGTGAATGTAAGACCATATTATAAACAAGCAGTGAAATCTGTTCAAGATATGGGTTGGATTACAGGAGAGAATACAAGGATGAGAAATCTCCAGTGCAATTTACAACCCAATAAACGCAATGATTCATTGCAGCAATTTCCTGTGTGCAGTGGGCCAAATTCTCCCACCTCTACAAGCGTTGAGTAGTTCCCTAAGCGACGCCTCATCCTACCGAATAGAACAGTAACATTTACAGAAAAACACACTGCTTCACGTCGCTCTAAGGAAGGCAGGACTGAACCCTGGCTCCAGCTTGTCCTAGACTCACGCAATCAACGAGGCAAACTGGGCGAGACAGGAGGAAAGTATTTATTGAAGCAGAAAAGAGTATGTCCTTCATTAAAAGCAGATCTTCTTTGTGGCTTGTTAGAGAGAGAAATAATCTTCTAACCCCTGAAATATCGTTTAACCAATCACTTCCCTTGGGCAAACTGCTTACAATCCACTGTGGGAGAAATGGGAACATTAGCTCTTACGTGTCCTTAATTTCCAAACACCACCTACAAAGCCCTGTGCGTTTCCCAGGATTGTTCCCTCGGGCCTGGTAGTTGAGACCATTGGCAGCCATGCTAAGATACGGATGGATTAGCCATGTCTCTCCCCGTGCCTTCGTATTTTGGGATCCAAACGCAGTAATGTCACGAGATCCTAGGATCTGTGGGGCAGGAAGCCAGGTAACAGCCTGCCCAGCACTGCTGCAGCGTAGCTTGGTACCTGACTCTACCCTCATCTTGCAAGCATCAAGTCTCCTAGTTCTGATCCATATCTAAATAATTCTTCCAATATTCCTGAGACTGGAGTTATTAAGTGCAGAGAAAATGGGTCACGGGGATTGTGCAGGTCTGCAGAGAGGAGTCAGTACCAATTTAAACTAAAACTGTTTTAACGTTGTTCTTAAAACTTGGTCCAGAAAGTCTGGCTGCTTTCTGGTCAGGCATACATGAGACTATGCTGTTTAGGAGTAACCTGGGGTGCTTTCCAAGACAGGTATGTGAGTTGCTGCATTTGATAAGCTTTGCTATCTTTTTCCAAACAAGGAACTTGAGAGAAATATCTGTTTGAGCTCAAGCAGGTGTGTAAAATGAAATATATTTCCCAGGGACATGAGAGAGGAGTTGAAATCTGGTACAGAAGTCTCTCTGTGACAAGAAAGCATCTCCTGCAAGAAGAGTGTCCATCCACACAGATTCTTACTGGGAGTTTTAATAGCTGCACCTGTCACAATATTTAAGCATCATTCCTTGCTATGAACAAAGCAGACAAACAAAAACCACACAAACAGAAACACTTAAATCCTTAAGTTAAGTCACTTAAATTTAAAAGTGTTAAAACGCTTAAATCCATATAAGTTCTCTCTCTTCACAGACCCAAAACTATGCAGCAAGTAGGGGATATGTTTCCTTAGCTGAATTTTTGTGCTTAAGGGAAGATTATTTTTGCTTCTTGAAGGCTGAGCAATAGCCCTTCTCTTACACAACCTTGAAAAAACTGCTTTTTTTTTCTTCCCCTAACACAAGAATTGACAAAACATTTGTTTCTGGATCCCTTTCTCATTTGCACAATCCAATCTATTAGTCTAAGTCAGAGGTCTCTTTCCCTACCGGTGCTATTTGCAGTGAATCTAACAGCTTAATTGTTCTGTTTTGTACCTAGGGAAAACGACTTTTCAACTCATACTCGGTCTCTTCATGGGAAAAGTCATTTCTTCATCAGCTGCTGCTGCAGTTAGGAAAGAGGGTGGGGCCTTCCCAGGCTGACGTCCTTGAGGCCATACCTGACTATAAAGAGCGAGGGAGGGTTGCACCAAGAAACTCTCAAAAGCAGTTTGCAGTGACTGCCGGGATCCCGAGGCGGGCTTTATCCTGCGACTGCTGCAATTTGCTGGGAAGAACAGGGGAGCAAATTTGGACCCAGCTTCGAGTGGCTAACTACACTGGAGAATTAAATACAACTATCATGTGCTTGATGTGAAACTTGATTTTTTTCTTCTTTTTGCAACCAAATAAGCTTTTTTTTTTTTTTTTTGACTTGAAAAGGCTCCTTTTTCATCTTTTCCTACACACACAGAGGTAATGCTGCAAACAGTCTGCATGAGTCCTGAACTACTGGTCAATCAAAACAGCAGTGAAAATGAAACCTGTGGCTACAGCCCAGGCCAGGGATCTCCACTGCCTGGAGAAACTGCCAGCCCCAAAAGCTCTTTTCAACAAAGCCCATCGTTGCCAGACTCTGGATTAACTGAACTTAACATTGTGAGCCCCGAGATCTACCCTACACCTCCACGTAAACCACAAGAGATGTTTGCTCCTGCTGGTAAGATCAAATCTTTATTCACATTTTCTATTGTATGCTGCTTTTGCAAAGTGAAAAAGTACAGTGCCTCGCAACTCCTTCTGTGCCAGCTGAGAGCTGTACTAACAGCAGCACACACTAAGTTTCCGTGCCAGTAATGTCAAACAAAGATGCATGGTGCTCTCTCCTACTCAACTCTTGTTTTTATTTTGTTGTGGTCTGCTGCTGAAGTCAGAAATTATTCCCTTTCGTAAAGGGTTGCTCAGCAGTCCATTGTTTCGGTCTCTCTCTAGCATTCTGCTGCTCGTTTACAATCTGAATTGCAAGTTTGGTTCTGAATTTAACACCAATGTAATAGATATGACCTTCTGAGTTATTAATATTACCAAATCATATGAAAGTGTGTGTGATGAATCATTGCCTTTGCTGAGTTCTTCACTTTCAAGGATACATCTGGGCATGTAATCTAACCCATCATCTAGCATTTTTACTGTAAAATAGCTTGGAAGATAATAACGTGTTAGCAATTTAGCCTTTTCATAATTCTTTTCGCATGGGCCTTTAAAATGCTCTCCAAAGACTAAATCATTCTTCTTCAAAACACCAGTCTAAACCAGAAATTATTCCCATTTCTAGAGCAGTCTGAGAAACAGCCTACATTTTCGAAGTCCCAGTGTTTTAAATATTCAGCGGTAGGTCAGACATTCACAAAGGGCAGCAACCTGAGCACAGCACAGCAGCTCCACGCACATCCGTAACGCGCTGCTGGCTGCTTGGGATCCGGCACCCGCCTGCCGAAGGGGCGTCAGCCTCCCATCGCCCGCAGCAGGGAAGAGCAACGCCGCCACGTGATGCGAAACCACATCTCGTGCGGCTGGTTTCCATGCCAATCCTGCCTGCTCCGAGACATCCCAAGGCTGGGGAGATGCACCGTGCACATCTGCTGAGCTCCTGCGCTGCACCTAGCCTGCCAGATGCCAGCAGCTACCGCAGGGTACCGCAGGTTTTTCTTACCACCGACTGTTCCTGTAACAGAAGCTGCCTGCCTGCGCTGCACACACCTTTTCACAGCCTGCTGCGTTGTTTAATTGTTGAGTGTCGTGACCTGCACGAGGAGGGAAGCTTCTCCCTGCTCCAGCACACGCTGCTGGCTGACCCCTCAGCAGCCTGCACAGCGACCCCAGTGCCCGCCTTCTAATCGTGCATCGTCTCTGCTAACGAGCTGGGAAGATGCTGAACTAACGCAATGAAGCTATCATTTATGACGCTGATAGCTGCTACTGGATGTGTTTTATAGGGAGAGGATCGTGCTCAAGGAGTGGGGGGCGGGAAGCAGCGTTACATAAAAGGTATTTCAAAAGCGATGCATTTAAGCTCCTAATCTGGGCAAGTCTTTCAAGTCTGGGGATTCAAGTCTGAGATGCAAGAAGACCTAACACAAACAATTACAGAGCAGCTTGTTTTGACGAAGACAAGCTTGTTTGGACAACTATATATATTCTCAAATAACCATTTCATTCCACTACAGAAAATCCTTGCTTCCCTTTGAATCGCGCTGTATTGACCTCGAAATACACCGAGAACCACTGTAGAAAGACTTTGGACATGGCATCACTGTCTCAGCTCTGAAACAACTCTCATTTCTCACCCCTGTCAGCATAAAAAAGCACAGGACAGAGGTTCACTGCAGGAGAAGTAAGACATGGCTAAGAGGAGCACTGACCTGGATGTGCCTAAAAGCAGAGCGCTGTGCTCTCAGCCAGTCTGGCAGCCCTGAGATGATGGGCAGCTAGAGGAGCTGCCCGAGGCCAAGTCTCAAGATAGCACCTTTATTTCTGCACTGCTGAAAGTGCCAAAACAGAAACATCTGATTCTTTTCCTCCTTTTTCCCAACCATCCATCTGAATTTCCTTCTGCGCTGCTCCTTATTGTCCCGCTCCCACCGCCAGTGGCACGCTTACACGTGGGACAGCCTCTCCTCTTCCTTGTCTGCAGACTGAAACCACCCCTGCTCGCTGAAGCCTGACCGTGGCCTTCATGTGGTAACGTGCAGGTTAACTCAGCTCTCTGCCTATGCCCTGAGACTGAAGATCCCACAGCCAGCTTTGGGGTTTGTTTTTGTTTGGTTGCTCCAGAAAAGAATTCCCTTTGTGAGGCCGCACAGGCGCTTGTAGCCTGAGAAGCAATGCATTGGGGTATTTGTGCAGCAGGAAGTGTTTTAATAAAAGGCCAGAGCTAAGGGACACACAGGGCGAGGTGGAAGTTTCCCACAACCGATGATGAGCATCAGAATCACAGGCTGCCTCCCAGGGTGACCTCATCCTCCCACTATTCCAAGCAGCTCAGAATTATGTTACTTTAAGCATCGTGTTATGCCTTTTCCAGAGCCTGCACTCAGCTCCAACCCCCCTCAGAAGCGTTATATGGGCGTGAGGGTGAAGATGCCGGTACGGGAGCTACTGAAAAAAATCCGGCTTTCCAAAGGCCTGGAGCCAGCTCAGAGCAAGGTAAGGACGCTGCTCGAGGTCAGGAAGGTGGCTCAGAGCTGTAGCATCCTGTACACACACGTCCCACTCCCACCCTGTGAAGTTCTGGAGAGGTGACAGCTACGGCTGCTGCTTCTTCCACCCACCAAGTTAATGCTCTTAACGAAGGTGGAGAACATACCAAATTTTACACAGAACCTGTGCTGGGAACATCATTCCATAGTGACATTGAGAACCCATCCGTGCTCTGAATACCGTAATCCAAAGACAGCCTGAAAACAGCAGAGATTTTGCTCTAGCAACCCAGACCTGTGAACAACCTGCAAAACCAGCCCACGAAGCCGGTAGGCTCCCAGCCACCTGGTCTGCTCAAAAAGGCTATGCCGCTATCTTTGTACGGCTGCCATGGGTTACCCACTCATGAAAATTCATTTGCTTACAGCCTGCTGCGCAAAGTGCATGGTGCAGGACAATTTACAAAGTTTCTGTTACGCTCTTGGCCACTGTTTCACTTTCTCTTATGTGCAAGCATCTCAAAGAGAGTTGTATTTAATAGCTGTTTTTTTGTGTGTGTCCTCAGGAAGCCTCATTAGCGAAGATGGCAACCAAAGGATCCTCAGGAAAAGCAGGTTAGGAAGCTCCTTCCTCTCTTGGTAACAGCCCCCTTCTGTAATGGGGACATCCCCGTTAAGTACCCAAGAGCTGAGCCACTTCTCTCCCAGGGTCAGTGACCCATGCCAGCTCCTAGCTCCCCTTAAATCACAGGAGCAGGACAGCTGTGTGCCAAAACCCTGTACGTTATTGGTTGTCTGGGACAAAATTCCTGATGAAAACACCTTCTGTACACTCCTCCCATAACTCAAAATAGCTTTTTTCTTCCTTTCTCTCCAGCAGAAAAGAGAAGAGTTCACCCTTATACAGAGAAACAGCTTAGACAGGTATGCATAACACCTTCAACGCCGTGCTGCCAGCCTCCCCAGGCGTATTTCATGTTCTATCACTGAGTGAGAACAGGACATTTCATGTCTGATTTCCCTCCCCCATCTTCCGCCCTCCCCGTTTTTGTTGCTGTTTCAGAGCAAGCAGAGCATTGGGCAAACACTGAAAGGCTTAGAGGACCTTGATATCCTGGTAGAGGTGCTGCAGGAAGACTTGAACAAAAGCCAACTGCAGAAGGAGTCTCTGTGCTCGGTGCCCGATGGCTTTGGGCAGGGCTTCTCCATGGACCTGCAAGCCTCTCGGTGGGAAAGCAGGGGAAGCAAGCAGGCGGCTGGTGGCCTGCAGGAGAGGCGCCACGGCTTCACCAAGTTGCAGTCCCAGTGCTGTTTTAAAGAGCACAGCTCAGCCGTGCAGGAAGAGGTACAGACTTCTTTTCACGACGGTCAGAAAAACGTGCAAGAGCCCAGCTCGCAAGGAACCTTCCCAAGGACAAGTGAGAAAGAGAGCAGCTGGTGGGTGCAGGACACACGTGCCAGTACCCAGAAGGATTTCTGGAGACACCCTGCACAGAACCTATCTCCCTGCTTTAACCCATCAGGACACTACCCGGAGGCATTTCTGGAAGCTAACGCGGGCTCTCCAGATGCTGGGGGACATGCGAAGTTGCCCTCGACTTCCTTCACACAGCAGGATCTCTCTGCCATCTCTTTCTTCCAGTTCCAGCTACACAGGGAAGAAAGTTTGCTGAGAAACATTCCAGCCGACAAACTGCTTGCACCTGATGGACATGGCAACAGGTCTCCACTTTTTCCTACAGAAATACATTGCTTTCTATTTCCTGGGGCCTCGCTTGTCCTGAGGCTTTGCTGTAATTTCAGCTGCTAGCTGAGGGCACACCTGCAGCAAAGGCTTCCTTGCTTCATGGGAGGCTCAGATGTGCTTCAGCACCCACAGTTTTAGACAGAATCAAAATTCAATTATGAAAATTAGAATCCAAGTTAAGTTAGTAAAAATAGGAAGACTTCATTTTTGCAGTAGTATTGCTAGACTACAACCGACATCAGGAAAAATTCAGTCCGAACAATATTCAAGAGTGAGTTATAAATTATAGGTATTCATAAGAAAATTAAATCAAGTGAAACAAATAATTGCTACAGAAAAAGATTTGCAACAGATCTTTTCCAAGCTGCAGACACTCTCAGGAAAATTACCTTTTTTTTATTAGTTGGCAATAAAAATGGGTGGGAGGATTACACCTAAACATACATACGCTGCCAGTTTAGAGCACAGACTTCCAAAGAACTGGGAGTGGCTGTTTTGTTAGAAATTAATTGAAAGCAAAGGTTTTATTGATCTCATTTTGCCCAGCATGGCGTCTTTATTTATTTTTTTTTTATAAACAACTACTTGCTTCATATCTCTTATTGTATTTAATGAAGTTCAGCTAGTTTGAAGATATTACTATCAAATCAGACTGACGGAGCATGTAACTTAATTTATAAACTGTCCTAGGCTTGGTGGAAAAGAGATTCATTCCTGTTCATGTAGAAAATTCTGTCCCCAAAGTATTCACAGATTCCACAGAAATGAACAAGGACTGCAGCGAGTTGCAGAATTATAGAGAGGTCATCAAGGGTACCTTGCTACAGGAAAAGAGAAAGTAAAAATAATAATAATAAAAAAAATCAATGCCTGTATCAGCTGCATCAGTGTTTCCTCCAGGAGGAAAGGAAGATGTGCCCACATTTACAAGAACACAAGTGTTTTCCGGTATGAAATTCAGGAGAAATGTACTGTTTTGAGTAGTTCAGTGAGACTGAATGCACAGAAGAAATGGAGCTTTCCTACCTAGGACTGAATTATGGTTTGGAAGTACTTATTTTAAGTGCAGGAGAAAGGTTTCCCTTCTCTGGGTTTTTACCTGTCTTTTACCCCTTTTCCATGTAGTAAAGGATGCAGATAAAAAAAAAAAAGAAAAAGAAAAAAAAAGAAATGGAGATTGGTAGCAAAAATGAAGCGTGGAGTAGCTCTTGGACAGGCGAGAAATGGGACAACAGTAAGAACTGAGGAGCAAGAAATCCTGGCATATAAATTCAAACAAAGCTGCAAAACCAGCACCTCCCTCATTCATACAGAAACTAAATAAACGCTTAAATACCCCAAGCTTTTGGCCTTTATGAGCCTTAACATTTCATGTTTTAAAATACACTCCCACTGTTACTTTTGAGTAATTTAACCATTCCTTTATCTCCTTCCCACTTGTTTAAAATGGTGTTTTATTCCAGGCTGCTGCACAAGGCTGTTGCACAAGGAAAAAGAGCCCTGACTTACGCGCTTGCACGGAGATTTGCATCCCTAAATAAAATTGATGAGAAGGACGCAGAGAAACGGGTAGGATGCTAACTTGCAAAGAACGGGGACATTTTCTATCACACACAAATGTCTTTCAAACCCTGATAAACACCAAGCATCCCCTTAGGCCAGGAGTGGCTATGATCCTTGTGTAGAGGGGAGAACCAAAATAGGGAGGAAGTGATCTGCACGGAGCAAATATTAACACAGCTGGGAACCGAACCCAAGGTCCCAGCTCCCCACCTCATTCTCCAGGTATTGTGGAAGGTGAAAATGTCTTTAAAGCAACGACGAGTTTCTCTCATTCTTCTCTTCTCAGACTGCATTACATCTTGCCGCAGAAAAGAACCAACACCTGATGGTCAGTGACCTTATATCCCTGGGAGCTAACGTCAACGAACAGGACGGTCTGGGGAAAACTCCACTCCACCTGTGTGCAGAGAATGGCTACTTGAGAGTTTTAGAGGTAAACTGGTCATTTATGTTGTGCAACCGTAAGTGCAAGATAGAGCAAAGAAATCAAATGCATTTGATTTTGTTTGGAATACACAAGGATTTTACGTACGTGAAAATTAGCCTTGGTCTGATGTGGTTAAAGCAAGACAGCTTCAATGGGGGTATTTTGGCAGTGCCAAAATCAGAATTTATCATCTCAAAATCTTCTTGATTTCAGGTTTTGAAAAACTGCAAAGACAACGGCATGCGGGTAGAAGTGAACCTGACTGACCACTACGGTAAGAGGAAAAGCTTAGCTGTACGGATGTTTAGCATAGACGCCAGAGGTTTCAAAGTACAGATTTTACCTAGGCCAAAGGATGATCAATTTCGTGTTCAAATTAAGTTCTAGGAGGCAAGCCAATCAGTCTTGACAGGGCCTCCCGCGCAAATAGCCAAGCACAGGATGGTTCACTCCAGTGAGGTGTTCAAGTGCTGGATTTGCCTGACCTGCCTGTGCTGTTCCGTTCAGGTTTAACCCCGCTGCACTGTGCTGCTATTGCCCACACCGTCTTAGCTCTGGAATCGCAGAAAACTGACATCAATACTGACATGGGAAGGTTTCTCAGGCTACGCAAAGATCAAATTCTTGAGGGAATTAACTGCTTATTGCAAATGGGAGGAAAGCTGGAGATGCAGGTAAGAATCAGCAACAGGCTGTTCATTGTGACTTGATGCTTTCCTCTTAGTTTGCAATCACAGGTTTCACTGTCATTCGCAGGTACTAAATTCATGTCAGATTACCACTCCCTATTTAAAAATTGAGGAGAATACTGAGCTGATGTGTTTGCTCCAGACCTATAAACCCAAGAGAGAGGATCCTCTTCAAGAGGTAAGTCTCTGTATAGTGACTTTTACGTAGGCTCTGGCATTTATACCCAAGAAACCAAACAGACATTACCAACAGCAATATAAGCCATACTGCTTTGTAAGTGGCAGTAGATAATGCTCCCAAGCCTTGCCCATGCTGGCGTAGGGTAGAGAATCCCTTCTTGAGGAGAAAAGCACTGTAGGAACTCTTACCGCACTCATTCGAGGGACTGCTACGTTTGCAGTATCTCCAGTTGCATGGGGAGGCTGCCGGCACACTGCTCACACCTCCCAGCAACAACAAATTCATTCCCAACGTTTCCAACAGAGGCATCTCGGCAGCAACACCAAGGGAATTCCCCCAGTCCCACCAAGGGAATGCCACCGTCCCAAATGCTGCACTATATTGCTACTTTCAGAAGCTTCTTAAAAGACAAAGAGCTGAATTTTATCATTTCCTCCATCCCTTAGCACACCCGTTCCACACCAACACCAGCCAAAGCCTGCATGGACAGAACCAAAAGACAGACGGGCTCTCCTGTGGTATCAGCATCTCTTGCTGAATTTTTGGCACAGGAATCAAGGCACCAACACTGAAAAGCAGAAGCTTGAGTGCATAACAGAGGACTAAGATTCTAGGATGCAATTCTGCTCTGCTGAAATAATGCAGAGATTAACCTCAAAGATATGTCCAAGATTAAACAAACATTCAGTGGTTAAAACTAACAACAGCTCTTTCACTTTTTCTAGTGTCTTTTTTGATTTTACTATCAGATAAGAGCTCTCACTTGTGCATGTGTATGGAAACTGGTATCACAAGATTTTAGGTAGGAATATAAACATACAGCCATGTTTCAGGTCATTTAGGAACCTAGCTTCTTAACAGTTGTGATCTGTAGGAGATAAAACACAATAGAAGCAATTAAAATAATTTCAAGCCAGCTCATCGCTGACTGAACTGACTGATAAACATGCCACCCCCTCCCATCTTCGGGTAAGGAGCAGAATCTGGGTTTCACATAGCAAAACCAGAACATGTTCTTAACACAAAGCACGTGTGACTTCTGCTGGAAATTTACTGTTCTGGTTTCTTCATCCACACAGAGTAACAATTTGCTGGAGGTTCCAAGAACGCCTTGTCCCTCATCACCAGACAACTTTTCTGAACTTTCCATTTCATCTTTGGACTTCATTGACATCGTTCTTAAAGGTATTTTGTGGCTGGAAAATGATTTTACCTAGTCGGAACCTTTGTTCTGAACACAACAGCTGTAACATAGTAGCCAGCTCCAGTATACTTGCTGCATTGCTATATAGCCACAATTCATCAGTTTCACATGAACTGATGGAAAAGATGCCCAGTGATTTATAATAGGCTTTGAATCAAGTCCAGAGCTCTGCACAGAATCTCTTTTGCTTGCAAAGCTCCTTACCCAAAACCAAATAGAAAATAGGGCACTGAGTATTTGGCATAGGAAAGAAGACTTAACATGTTGACTGAACTGAGTATTTGTTGGTTTATTGCCTTCCAGGGAAATGCTGATAAGGCTCATTATCTGCATCTCATGGTCCACGTGCTGCAGCTGTTGCTGAAGAACAGACCAAGAACAGACAGTAAAAGTCTTCAGATGTATTATAGCTTGAACTAACTGTTGAAAATATCTCCTCAGTACCCAGAATTAAAGAGTAAACTACTAAATAGGAAAAATCCTTAAGCCATGTTTTAACAGTATTAGGCATTCAGTGTTAGATGCTCCAGTCAATCAATAGGTCTCACTTTTCTCATGAAACTGAGCGCTTGCACTTCTTTTTGGAAGTCCCTTGGAGTTGTAGGTGTTCTACATCCTGAAGCTCTGACAAGGGTTTTTACACTGCTGCCTAGTTTGAAAAAAATAAATTGTATCCCTTCAAAGCCTAGTCCTGAGCGTACGAACGTACAGTCTCTACAGTCCGAACTTAATGTTCGGATGTGCTGAAAACCTCAGGCAACATCATTTTAGACATGAGCTTTTGGAAATCAGAATCTGATGGGCTGTGTTTAATGCTTTCAGTAGTCTGGCTCTCAATTCCTTCAAGGCTGGAGTTGTCACATTTCAAGGCAGTCCCATTGGAAAAAAAATCCCTCCCCCTCAAAAAAAAAAAAAGAAAAACCACCCACACTGTTACTGAGCATGTTTTTTCAACAAAAGTCAAGCTCTTTATTTATGCAATCAGAATTTGCCACTAGTAATGGAATGGAGGTGAAGTCTGGGACATAAAACTTTTTGAGTCAGTTCATTCTTGGTGATCTAACACAGGAATATATCTTTATAATATCCAAACGTATAAAAACACCTCGAAGAATCATTTGTTGTACTGAGCAACTGTGCAAGTTAGAAGGCTAGCAGTAGCCTGAATTATTTTCTACTGCCAGATATGCAAGAATTCAACAGGATTCCTAGAAATTAGGTATTAACTGTTAAAGAGAAATCTTCCCAGACTTAACAGAATTTTAACTTCTGATTGTGAATTAGCCGGTTTCTATGAAACTTCACTGTTTGCTACATATGGAGCAATCTACATTTACATAATCTACAAAATGATTGATCCAGCAATCAGCTCACACACGTACCTCCCATTAAACTGGGAGGTTTTTCACGTGTAAGCATTGCAGGATCCAGTATTAAGTACTCAGCATGCTTGGGGAGTTTATCTTTAATGATCCCTTCAAGTTTTCTTGTTGTAAAAAGGTTTCTTTTCTCCTGTTGGATATCCTTAAGTGTTAAGCTCCAAGAGCTATGTTGCACAGCGTGAATCAAGTTTTACTGAAAAATGACAGTGTTTAAGTTAACTCCAGTGGGACTTGGGTCGTATCCTGTTTCTCATGCCCTGAGCAGCTAAACAGTGTTCTTCTGTATTGCATTACTCTGCATTTATTTTCTCTAGTGCGAATGAGACATGGTTCATCAAATTTCTTATGTATATTGTAAAATTTGTGTTGTTATTCACATAATGAGTTGTAAAACACTGGAACATTCATCCACCTCTTTCAATAGGCGTTCTGCATGTTGTAATCATATAAAGTCTTTCCTTTCCCCTTTTGGGTTTTATGTTTAAGTACAAAGATTTTCCTCTCATTTTTTTCTGTCCTCCCTATTACCACTCATTCATGTTTGCATTTTAACTCACATCTGAGCTCACAGCTCTTTTTATTCATCTGAAGAGAATTAATGAGGATCTTCTGAGTTACTCAGCCTCCATTCGTGAGATTTAAGGATCAGATCCAACATCCATTGAAACTAAAGACTTCCTGTGTTCAGTGAAAACTAAGAAATTCTGTATCACAGACAAAACCAGGAACGAAGCGGTACAGTGAACAAGCAGGGAAGTGCACCAATAAGCATTTTAAGTGAAAAAATGAATTGGTTAATGGGATATCTTTAAGAAGCGTAGAAAACTACTGTGTATGAACACAGCATAAATCAAGTTCATTTATTCACATGGACTCCATTCAGGTGAAAGGAGGACAGGAACTTTAACCTATTAGTCTGTATCATTTATTCAACATACCTAAAACTGAACTAGCCTGTGAAGTATATTCTACGAGTTATATCTTAATTGCATTGCCATTAGTAGGTACGCTTTACACTGTTTCATTGTTCCTTCCTGCCAATAAATACATGATTTCAAGCAGTATGTAACTTGTTTTTATGAACTGGTATTGCCATACTACACTCACAGCAGCACTCACTATCACAGAGCAAATCAGGAAGAGTTTAAAAAAACTGACAAGCATAAGGGTTGGGTTTTTACTAGTTATTGCTGGGGGTTTTGTTCTTAGGGTACAATCATAATAAAAAAACTTCTCTTCCAGGCATATTCATCAACCCACTACCTCTAGCTAGGAACTAGAATACTATTGTTTCAATGAACTTGAAAAATAATTCCCAAAATTTTTCAGCACTGGAATTTTTGTCTACAACTGAAAAAAAAAAAAGACCTAAGGAGATTAGCAATATAAGAGTTTACTGAAAAGGCCATAGCTTTTCAGCCATTCGCTGTGGCTAACTGCAAACTCTTCTATATCAAAAGAAAATAGAAGAGGGCTTTGAACAGGAATTACTCTACATAAAAATAATTTGCACTTCTACAGCAAGATTTTTCAGATTTTTTTTCCCTTTGCGAAGAGAGAGGCCTGTTAGCATTCAGACAGGGGCTCTGCAAGTACTGCATTTTCCCTACTCTTCACGCGATTGCTACTGCAAGTGATACACCAGCTCTTTACAGACAATTGGTCTCAATAGCTGGGCTGAAAGTGGAAAAATAATTACAATCAAGTGAAAATTGTGGGGCTAATGCTTTCTAGCCCAGTACACACTAACGGATATTGTAATTGTGGCAGGGCCCATTACCTACTCAAGACTGTCTCAAAGGAAAGGATAGCACTCAGTGAAGAGTTAGTATTACTTCCTTCAGCCCCCACACGCCACAAGGCTGCCCACAAATCTCTTTAGACAGTCCCAGCTGAAAGCTGTTAGCAATGGTAACAAGATCTTAGCAAAAGATTTTACAATACTCAGAATACACAGAAGGCCTCACCCACAGCTGTCTTTAACATGAGGTTTGGAAAAGGCACACATGAACACCAGCCTCCAGTTCTGTCATACCCCCTACATGAAATCCTTTTTACCATCAGAAACTGTTTTCCATGATAAGTTCTGGTGCCTACAAGGTTCCAGGTCACTGAAGTCCAAGAAGCAACCTCTTGACCTGAGCACCTATCCTGTGCTTTACCCACCCAGGGTGCTACCACGCCAGTAGCAGAGGTACAGGAGTTACCGTTCTGTACCTGCAGCAGGGTCCAGGGGGAGCAGCCCAGGGCAGAACCCGTCCCTCGCAGGGCTGCACTGACATTGTCAGCCCAGCCCCAAACCCCTTCCGAGAGCAGCCACACAACGTTGGAGGCGCACAGCCAGCCCATGGCACGCCTGGGACAGAGCCCCGAGCTGCTGACACCCAATACCAGTTACGGTGACCAGCCTGGTTTTTGCAGTGTGAGTCCTCCAGCTAATTCATTCCCAGGCAGCTCCCGTGTGCTCCCACAAGCTGTGGTCATGCCTTTGAACTGCGGCACAGGCCATACTTAGAGGAGCTGCTTCGCTTCTTCACCTCTCTTCTCATCCAGCATTACAAACTGAGTGTCACTCACTGGCTTGCGTGGTTATTTAGGTTCCCTGTTGCTTTGAAGTTACATGAGCACCGTCACGCATAATTATTTTTAAGTGCAGTGTAAGAGCTTTGTCACTCAATTAGCAGCAGTTCAGCACAGAAAGATAAAAATAAGTAATAAAATAGACCAGATCCAGTACTTGCAGCTGTTCTCAGGGATGTTCCTGATCAGTAAAGAAGAAATACAAGAGAGATCTGCAGTAGATTTGCAATGGCTTTAAGGTCCTGGCAAGGAGAGAAGCTCCACGTTACTGACAGGGCTCTCTGATGCGCACTGCACACACTCACCACCAGTGCTAATTGCGAGGCCACACTCCCTGCACTTATAAGTGAGTGACAGAGCAACCCTGGCCAGTCATACACCTGCATAGGATGTACAGAATCCTACAGTAATTCATATCAACTCTCCAGGCTTCCATCTCTAAGAGTATCCATCCAGGCCTGGGTGAAAGAGAGTATCTGAGCCAGAGCCCTAAAAGGTGAAGTTACCTAGAAGACAAGTTGCAAGTTAGAGCAAAGATGAACAACTGCATTGTTACAACAGCCGGAGGCAAGGGAACAGGAACTATATCCTAGGTGTTACCTCAGCAGGACTCTGGCTGCATATTAGTCTTTTCTCAAAATCAACATCTTCAGGTTCCACGGGAAACAGCACTATCACAGGTGCTTGGATGCTGCTGCTACAGTCCTAAGTGCAGCAAGTCCTGAAAACAAAAGCCCTCGATAGTAAGTCATTGAACTCTACTGACAGCGGTTTTGGTGCACACAGATGTAGTACCAGTAGTTTTCAGAAGTTATCAGCCACACGAGTACTTACAGACCACTATAAAATGCTGTGAAAAAAAAAAAAAGTACAAGCTTTGCTACCAAACAACTTGTATACATCTATGAAACCTACACAAAATAAATTGCAGAGGTGGCAGAAAGCATTTGCAAAAGATGAAAAGATTAGGGAAGATATTTTATGAACATGAAATTGCACTGCAGACAGATGGAAGCTCTCTTAGGTATAATGCACATTGAACTAGCAGAAACAACACAAAAAGGAGAGCACAGCAGAGAATCTGGCCCAGATTTTCAGCAGCACAGAATCCCGCAGCCAGCAAGAGAGCGTGTTACAGACCATTAACTCTGGAAGGTGCGTTAAGCAAATGGCTCCTCGGGGAGCTGCTTTCAGTAGCTAGTGATGGCACGAATGCTCCACTATTCTCCTTTCCCAACAGTTAACACCAAATGGGACAAGAATGAATTCTTTTTGGCAGAAGGGAATCCCAATTTGGAGGAACCTGGCTGCTTTCCGACCCACTGCCCTAGCCTGGTATCACACCAAGACAGACCACAGCAGAAAATCCGCCTCCTGTTCTGTTTTTATCCTCCCAAATGTGGCCTTGAAACCATGCTCTGCTGCATAACCATGACCACTGCAGCAAAGGCTCCCTAAGGGTGCTGGATTTTGCACAAGCAAGCTATTATCTCCCAGATCCTGAAAACATAACTGAGAAGCAAAAACTGTTGCCCACTAAAATAGGTAATGTCAGATACAGAACAATGCTGTGATTGCAAGTAACACACAAAAAATCAATTGCATTAGAAAATAAAATCCCTGTACACTCACAGCAAGGATTTAAGCTTCGAGATGAATTAAAAAAAAAAAAAGAGTTGGGGGAGTGGGGTGGAAGACACTGAAGAAAGCCCTCCCACAGCTCTTTGAAAATACAGATCAACAGCTGCAAGTCAAAAAACACTGACACTTCCTCTACGCCACCCTGCATCCCATTTCCCACAACTCCACATCTCTCCCTCCACGTGACGAAAACTAGGCTGAATTGCAAGCAGAGCTGGAGGAGCCAAGTTTCTGAGCCAAGCAAGAGGGAGAGGCTGAGCTCTTGGCTGATTCAGATTCTTTTAGAGCAGTCTCACCCATCAAGTTTTATTTTTCCTGCTTTGTTTGTGGCTGGAGAAACTTGGAAACCAAATGATTCAGTTCAAAACAAGACATGTTTCTGCAGCGGCGCTGAACAGGACAGATGAAATAGATGCAGAGAAGGGAGTCCAGGCGACTGAAAAATCGCATGTCAGTCACTGTGAAGAGGAATCACCGTGGAGAGAGACAGGAAAAGGAAAGAGGTCAGGACACGGGCTCCTGCTCACCCCAGACAGAACTCCCAAGCTGCAGTAATCGCTGTGACCCAGACAGCCCCAGCCACGCACACCCCAGGAGCTGCCGCCCGGTGCTGCTGCACGCTTTATCAGCCCGGTCACCCAGAGGCTTCACTTCTCCTTAGGAGGAGCACGCTGTGCAGCTCAGCATCCCGGAGCTTGCAGGATCAGCAAGTCCCTCCTAACCCCAGACAACCTAAGTGGGCTGGAGATTTGGGCACCCCAGCCCCAGAGCACCTGTGCCCTCAAGCACTGCACGATCAGTGTCCTCCCGTCTTTTTTTCCCCCAGCCTTCATCCCACACTGTTTCCAGAAGGAGGCGGAAGTTTAAACTGAGATTATCAGGAAAAGTTTTTCCTGAAGAAAGACAATGAGGGGAAGGAGATTCTCACTGAGCTCCCTGCCATGCCCAAGACACAACGATTGCTACTGCTTCCCAGGCTACAATTTTTTCTTTGTCATCTGCTTTGAAGCCACTTCACCTTTATTTCAGTGGTGCAGTTTCAGGGTTCACTTGGTGTAGCAGCAAGAGATTAGGAATCAGTGGATAAAACATCATTTGTTGCGGGTAAAAACCTAAGATGTTAACCAGTTATCAGAAAGGCCTCAGGCACCGCTGTGCTCCGCACTTGGCCATACTTCACTGCTCTCTATACCCATGAGAAGCCTGTCTAGGTAGGTCCTGGCTCTTAATTATCTCCATTTGTCATCTCTATACATCATCACTGGCCCAATAAGTTTACAAGTAATCTCATTTTTTGGAACAAAACAAGATCGCCAAAGACAAATATTGAATTCTGTGTGGTGTGATAAGTACATGCAGAAATCACAATACCATTACCTGAGGGTTACTGTGTAAGCCAGAATAAATACTCACTTCAGATCTAATGGTAAACATGCAGCATGAATTAATACAAAAACATGGTGGCAGACTATAAACAGTAAAATTGGTTTGGTTTCGTTTCATTTTAAATAAAACCCTCTGAATCCCTTTGCTGCTTCTGAGTAGCCAGTTTTTGAATCCTTCACAATTGCTTCTAGAAAACCATTCACGAAGAGCTGGTCACCAGCAGAATGGAAACACAGAACAACCTGCTTTTAAAGGTCTACACCAAGGCCAAAAAAAATTCCATCCTCACAAACAATGAGACTTAACAAGGCATTTTACAGCCCGCAAAACACAGCCCTCTTACAACTTCAGCTTTCATTGTCCTTGGGGGACTTCTTTGCATCTCATTCTGCCACTTCCATAAAGCTTCTTTAGATAACACAATTTAAGAGGTGTGTTTACAGTTCTACTCAGGCTGTCGTGAAATCACATTTCAATTAAGAAGTCTCTGCCAGCTAGAAAGACTCTAAGAAATACCAGGGAACTGAAATTATTCTGCTAGGATTTTAAATGGTTTTAGTTTCTTATTTCATTTTGTAAAAGTTCCAAGGTGTACATGTTTTGAGTCCTAGTTAACACGACCTTTCCATTTCACTGGAATTATTACTCACACACAAAGGCAACCTCTTTTCTGATATAATACAAGATAAGCTTCTGCAGAACCCAGCAGTTCTTCGAGTTCGCAGCCAAAGCCTGTTTGCTAAGGTGAAACACATACATTGCTAAAGTCCACCGTGATGATATTTACGTATGTTAGGGAAGTCACTTCGGTAGTGGAATTTTACTTTGTGTTCGTAATAACCTACTTCCTACCATATACTCATCTATTTAATACTAAAGCCTCAGCTACATTCTCTTATGGATGAAATAAAGCTTTCCTGAGGAAACAGAAGCTATGGACCGCTGTATTCCATACACAGCCTCCTCACCCAGAATTAGAGCTCAGCTGCAAAGATGTTCAAATATGTCCTCCAAATTGAATCCATCTAGATATAAAACACTGCTGTTACAAGAAATACGACTAAAAAGTAAAACCAAACCCACAATTTCTCTGCATTGTCCCCGGAATCTGAAAATTCTGGTCTCTCTTTGTCCAATAAACCTCATTCGCTTGGATTTCAGTTGTGATTCAGTGAGCTTTTCAGCGTTATCTCAGAACAAGCAGTCTTCAGGTTTTCTGCTTTCTAGCACAGCAATCAAGTCCCAAGTGCCAGAAGCCTTACGTTCATTTGATTCCCACAGAAGAACAAATCAGAACAGCAGTAAATGCTGCAAAATAAAGAGAAATGAATCTTAAGCCATGGAAACAGGAAGGAAAATAAATGAGAATCTTTCATGTTTGGTCACTTTCACCACTGCAATTTAATGGGTGTTGTTTGTTTTTATGATGATGATGACAAATAACCCTGGGAAGCTCCAGGTTACACGATCATGTTTGTATTCTGCGTGGAAGACGACTCCTTTCTCTTCTGCAGGGATTAGGTACCTTGTAGACAAAACAAAAATCAAAAACCACCACACACAAGCATGGGAAAACAAATACACGTTGTGTTGCACTGATAAATTTATGACTGTAGTATGTGACTACGGTCCGACCCGTGACCTACTGCTCCAGTCAGGGAGGATGTCGGCAGGACCCAGTTGTAAGCCTTCAGTTCGGGCAGAAAATTACCTTCAGCCTCCCCTCCCAGCTCAGCCACCTGTGAAACTGAAAGGGAGCACAACAAATATCCCACTTTTGTCACCATGTCCTCAACCTTTGCTAAATGGCACTGTTCAAGGTACATTTTGGTTCTGAGAATAGTGATCCTCAAGAGTCACTCATGGGTAACGTAACCAAGAACCACCAAAATTACCTTGGCTTTGTCCCAAGGTAAATTTGTGAAAGCCCAGCCTTTCACTGGAAGGCTTTAAAACTATGTCAGCTTTCGCATAAGCTTCTCTTAAGAAAACCCACATGATTGTAAAGCAAGTATTATCTAAAAGCAAGCGGCCTTCTTTAGCAGAGTCATAGGCTACAGCAAGCATTATCTGGAGAATAAAGTTTATGCTGAAATATAATAGCACGGTACAACTATGGACCAGGTTGGTCAAATATTTTCCAAAGAATATACACCACCTGTGTCCGTGTGAACACAACCTTCCCTTTATTTAGAAACCTTTATTCAATTTAACAGAAAAAAAGACCAACATTTTGCTTGACTGCCTTACTGTGGATTATAAACATATCAGTACCTGCTTGTTCAGATGTCACGTCATCAAAATAACAATGACTTCTCAAATCCCAATGATCAGAAAGAAAATTGCTAAGGATAACGTGAAGTTTGTAGCACAAATCTAGTGTGGTGTACACTGAAAACACCAGTGATTATGTTCAATGAGGGGAAGAAAACAGCATTCCTAACCAAAATACTTGCATGAGGTGAAGAGGAAAAAAAAAAAAAGAAAAGCACTTGTTTGTTCATCAGGTATGGTGAGTCCCATACCAGAGAAGAACACTTTGCTCTCCCTCAGGCAGTATTTGAGGTGTGAAATCTCTCACTTCTGTCTTCAATAATAGGCTTTTAGTCTTATTCATCCAATAAGCCTGCTCTCTTTTTATCTTCTTTAAGAATTCAATGGGAAAAAGGGGGTTGTACTTAGCCTCTCCCTATTTTTTTTTTTTGTGTCCTTTTGATGAACTGAAAACTTAAGACAGGCAACAACTAAAAAGTTACCTGCCTTTTTCACCAAGTCTAACAGGCCTCAGAATGACTCAGGCACTAGCTATTCTTGCTCTTGATTACAGTCACGAAACATTTTATGGGGATGTTAAATTCCAGTCCCCGCCAGGAAAATGACAGCTTGACATACAGAGCAACATCACAGATGAGTTCTGTGGAAAAGGGAAGTGGCGTGGCTGGTAACAGCAGCACCAATTACCACCCTAAGACTCAACAGGGAAAACGCTATGGCAAGCCATTTCCTTATTCAAGACCCATCCCCACTGCACACCAGTTTGTACAGCAAACAGCAGTCAGATGAAATGCTTCCTGTGTGAAGGAAAGCCGCTAACAACTTCTCAAGTTCTTTGCCTATGCAGCCTGATGTCTCAGGGAGTCCCTGGTGTCATTTCCACACCACCATGTGTGCCGCGTGCCCGGGGCAGAGCTCTGTCTGATCCAGGACTGGGAAGCCCATCCAAACTAACCTTCCCTGGAAAGTATTCCAGCACCAGAACTTGCAAAGGAATACAGAGCTATGTAGCAGCTGGCTGGAGAATAGAAGTACTGTTGGAAGGAAGGAGCTGAATATTTAACCACACAACTATTCATCGCGTTCTCTAGAATACATTAGCAGCTGCGCAGCTCCAGCTGAACAGAGCAGCGCAGCACGATCAGGTTGTTCCTCTCTGCTCCCCCTTTTCCTCTCCTCCCTCTGCTCACAGATACTGACAGCAGCACGCTTGCCTGCAAGGTAAGAGATGAGGACAGAAAGCTCTGGAAAAGAAAGGAACTGAAAGCACATTTCTGTGTGAACATTCCAGCTCTGCAGAGGTCGGCTGGGAGATGGCTCTGGCTGTATCTGGGGTTAAGGAAAAAAAGGAGGAGGAGGAGAAATAGCTGTGTTTAATTTGGCAGTTCCCCGAACTCACTAGGTGTGCTCTGAGACTAAGCACCAAGGCAAAGCCCTGCAGGGGACAGAATAGGCAGAAGCAAAGCTAGTTCCTGCATTCCAGTCTGTTTCAGGCAGGACCTATGCACAGGATTTCTCCAATGGGGACAATTCCAGGCATGCTCAGAGACAGATCTCTGTGCTTGGGGAATGCAAACTCAAACAAGGAGGTGAGCTTAGGCATTTCCAGCGTTAGGCAGCCACTGAGCGGAAACGCTTTGGTCTGTAATTTAAAATGCAGGCAGTTCAGATCTAATTAAATCGTACGTTAAGAACTAAAATATTTAATGGATATTCTATTGCACATCCTCCTATAAAGCACAACGTTTGGCTGGGGACTTCAGCCATTACTGTGTATAAAAACGTGAATACCAACTAATCCTTTCACTGTAAAATCGGAGATTGCCTCAGTAGTACCAACAACTTCTGGCAACCTGCACGTTGCCAATAAAGATCCAATCCTAACTTTGAAGAAAAAAAAGAAAAAAGAAATCTCCTCTACCTGAATGCACGCCCTCCCCACCCTCATTTTTTCCAGGCTGCCTATCCAATAGTACAATGATTGCCTTTCAAAATGTATCTGGAAACCACTCTTTTACTGTGTCCCTAAAAAGGTGAGCCTCTTTGAACTAGTAGTTGTGGGAAATATCCTTCACAAATACATGGGCATTAAATAGCACCACAAAGGGTACGAGCAGAGGAGAGGAACGGGAGATACCATCCAGAAATGCTTTTGCATATTTATTTCACAAGAAAACAGAGGTCTCTGCTAGACATATGACACCTCCTTCATGACACACAGGCAGGCAGCTGGGTTAGCTGACTCTTACTACAAGGGCAAGGGCTTCAGAAGTGCCTCAAACGCCTGTCCACCTGAGATCCAACACACTCCCTTCACATACATCTCATTACACTTGAAAAATCCATTTCTTATGTGCCATTGAGAAGCTTATCATCTCGTTGTCCGCACCGAGAGGAGCGCAGCACACTTTATGAAGAAGGAACCCACTCAATTTTGGCTCCAGGCCTGCCGGTGCCCAGACAGCTGCCAAGTACAGGGACCCACAGTGCTGCTGCGCAGCTCCCTGGTGGCAGCGAGCACCCTGTTGTCCTCTGCCATATGGCACAGAGCTCTGTACCAGCACACACACCTCCTGCTCCTGTGCCACTGCTCCAGAGCCACTCAGCAGCGCTGCAGCCTTTTACACCCCACCCCATGAAAAATGGGAAAGCAGAGGGTGTGCTAAACCAGGTCCCTGAACTGTGTCCTAGAGTCTGACACAGATGTTGGAAAACAGAGGGGACAAAATAACCGTGAATAGTTATATTTTCTATAACAAACACTGAAAACCACCTATGACTCACCATAGTGAACCATAGTGAACCAGGGGTTTTGTTTTACGCTCATCATAAATTATGCAGCCTATCCCCAAAACAAAACACAGCACATCCCACACTTACTGAGGATTCCTTATGGTAAATGAGTTCATAGAATTTGTAAAATCACTGCTCTTATGGGGACCCTGAACAGTTCAGATTACAAAGTACAGCAGCAAATTGTCTATAATCCTGGATAAACATTTATCTGTGCTGCAACATTTGTATTTCATATGTAAATTCTTTAGATTGGACAGAGTAGAGCTTCTGTTATATGACCACAGGGGAATACAATAGGCTTAGGCAGCTGCCATGAATATTTTACACCAACACATTAGCATGTTTTAACTTTCACTCACCATTAAATATTCAGTGGCTGAAAAGAAAGCTCTCTCTATGCCTTTCTGTTACCCCCATTTGGCATTTCTTGGCATTTGGTGCAGTAGGCGGGTGGGATGGCCTTCTTCCTCTTCATTTTCACCATTTTCTCAAGCGTGGTTTGTGACAACGGGGAGCAACAACTTCCAGACAATGAGGACTGTCAAAGTGGAACTCACTGCAAAAGAAGAGAACGGAACCTGACAAGCTGTCCAGCAGGTATTTGGAGATAATATACTGGAGATTATTAGCTTCTTTAGGACGCTTTTCCATCATATACTGCTCAACAAAAACTGTAGTCAGACATTAATTTTACTGAATGATGCAGGAACCCTTAGATAATCGATTAGACTTGCAGAAATTCATATTGTAAAAGGTAAGTAGGCTTAAACAACACGTATATACCATTTTGTGTTATTATAAGACATTCACATATCCAAAGACTTCCTATTTGTACTGCAAAATAAATCAATATTGAAACTGGGCAGTACTTTTAAACGAGGCAGCATTCCTTTAACTGATTTTGATGTTATGACGTAAATAAGCCATCCTTTCTTTAAACTGCCGAGACACCAACTCTATTTAATCTACATAATATAGCCACATTATATAAGAAAAATTGACAACGTCTTTTGGTTTTGTTGCTCTACAGGCTTTTTCTGCCCGGAAGGAAGCATCACACCAGTGCCATGTCCCCCAGGCACTTTCCGTCCCGAAGAAGCAGGGACATCACACAGCTGCTTGACGTGCCCAGTGGATTTCTTTAATCCCATGCCCGGCCAAAAAGCATGCCTTCCATGCGGCTCCGAGGCAGCGCAGCCTGCAGAGGGGCAAGAGACATGCATCTGCCTTGGGAAAGGGCAGGTGTTTCAGGTAAAGAAGCAGTCCTGCAAAAGCAGTTCAGTCCTAAGGCACAGCACTGTTACTTCAGGCTTTGATCTTCATTGTCTTACCTCGTGCACTGCCCTAATTCAGCGTCTCTCGCTTTGGCATTGGCAGCTTTCAGTCCTACACCTCATTTCCAATTACACAGAGCCACTGGCGTGGAAACACCACACCAGATTTACACACGCTCTGAGTTTTAGAGCTACTCTGATCTTTCTCCTTTGTGGGAAGGTAAAGGGAATGTGCACGGACACGAAAGTCTCATCTGACCTCAGCCAAATAAGGCTCAATGCCTAATGCAGCAAGGTACAGAACAGCACCTGCATGAGACTACAGGTTGCTAAATAAATATCTGGTTTTTCTTCCAGGCCCGTGATGCTCACTGCACATGCCCTCCAGGTTATCAGAGCTCCTCAGATGGTGGAAGACACTGTGTGAGACGAGCATACGATATCTGTCGGGATACAGCCTCTCGAAATCAGGAAGGACAGTGTTTAACCAAGAAAGAATGGGCTCATTATTGCGCTGAGAAGGTAGAGCGTTTTTCCACTAGTTAAATCCAAAGTACACGCAGAAACTGCCCTAAAGCAAACTCTCTAGCTCTTTCTTCACTGAGCTCAGATAGCAGAACCAAGCGTTGTGACTGTTTTCACAGGAGGTTTTGCTGCTTCTTCAGATTGAAATAGGAAGCCAGATTTCCACCCTCACTCAAGGAATACCTTGCTTCTAAGGTATTCTAATTTGTCTTCTAAGCTGCTATTTCACTCCTTTTTTCCTCCTGCAGGTTTGTACTGTCCCCAGGGATTATCAAGGCTATGACAAGGTTCTTGGCCTCTGCATCTGTCAAGGTGACACTCTGGAGAGTGTGTGCAATTCGCAGTGCAGAAGACAACAAAGAGAGACTCTGCAGGTCACTTGTACCGAGAAAAATCCTCAGCTTTTTATCACTTACCGAAATGGGAGCAAGGTAAAAGCTGCAGTTATTTTCACAGCCTACCAATTTTTGCTATACTTTATAGACTTTTAGTAATCTTTCAACAAAACAACAGCCTCATGTTTGTTTGTTTGTTTTTTTTTTCTTTGAAAAGTATAGAAAGCAACAAACAAACCCCCCAGACACCAGTCTATTATGTGCAGAGCATATTTTTTCTACCTGGCCTTACATTGCAACCGAGTGAAAAATTCCCATAAATTTTCTGAGTTATTTTTCTTTTAGGTTGCTGTTGTCTTGGAAGAATTAAGAACAGTTCTACTAGGACCATATTTCCCTTTAAAAGATGTCTGCACTTCAGAACAAAGCAAATATTCCCATCCAGCATACATTGTTAAAACAAGTGGTAAGGGAAAGGATAACAAGAGCTATAGCGTTAGCTGGTGTAGAGTTATAGCTGGGTATTAAATGTTTTTCTATAAATAACTGCAATATCCACGTTACTTATAATGCAAACAAAAAACCTTGATACATGGTGATAGCATGAAGAAATACTAAGTCACTATTCTGTGCACCATTCACCCCACTCAATCCCAGAACAGTCATCCCAGATCTCTACATTTCCAACATTTTGGGAATGTACAGATGGATATTCAGAGACTCCCTCCCACTCCCATTTTCTTAAGAGATGAACACTATCTTCACATGTTGAGGGGCTCCCTTCTCACATCCTTTATCTGAAGAGATTTTCTCTTGGGCTTCAGATTTTAATGTGATTTTACCAAGTACAATTAGAAGTAGGTAAACATTTTTTTAGCATTCTAGAACTAAAGCCATAAGCGCTATTTATACAACCACATGAAAATTTAGTAGCAGCAATAGGATGCCCATTTGCCCATGGTACCTTTGTACAGTTTCATTGACTTCAGCCAAGTTAAACCAGTTGCTGCTTAAGGAACAGGTCTTGCAACACCAAACAAACCCTAAAGCCTTTGGATAAGGCCCAAGTGTTTTTAAGCACTGCCCTAGAATAAGAAAAAATGAACTGAAAAGCATGCAGTTTGGTTTTAGGTTCTGTAAGCTTTATTTGGGGGGTTTGGTGAGCTGATACTCTATAAACTAAAAGAAAAAGCAAAGTCCAACTCGTTGATAAACAGAAGTGACCAATACTTTTTATACTGCTTCAGGGAAAGGATTTTTAGGAGTGTATAATCCTGACCCACAGCTATTTCACAACTTCATCATGCTAAACAAGGCTTCTTCACTACAGAGAAACTGGCCTTCCTCAGCAACAGCTCCAGGTAAGGTCTCAGAAGGCTACAGAGCATATATCTAAATACAGATTCTCCAAGATTTAATTGCTTCATCACATCAACCATCTCCAGTACTGAACTAAATAGGAAATAGCAACAGTTAAACAGACCTTACCATCCTCAAATTCCCAGAGAAACTGTTCACACTAAGCACAGGGAAGCGAAAGGAAAAGCTCTGACTTCTCTGCACTGCAAGTTAGAGCCTCTGCACTCACAGCTGCCAACAGGCTGCTTCCTCCTGGCCCCCGTCTCTCCCCCAGGGGCAAGGAGGAACAGCTGTGTGGCAACTGAATGCACAGCACCTGGCACACAGCCCCCTACCTTCCACCACATCCACGGGGCTGCAGGGAGACAGAGCCCAGGAGCAACTGGCAGGGCTGAGCTCTTCTCAGATCCTGATCCACAATTCTTCTCCATTCCTCAGTTCTAATTTATGCCACAGTCTCCACAGCTTTGGGCAATTCAGATGACTTCCTTAGTAGTTCCACTTGTGTTCCTCTTGGAGAGCAAGACTTGAGTTCCTGCATGTCTCCAGAGATATCCTCAAATCCATAGCCAAGCCAAATCTGACTAACGACAAGAAGACAGGTACCTTACAAAGGCTGCAGATTTGCAAGAAGTGCTGCTTCTGCACTAGACATGCTTCAGCAGAGCCATTGCAAAAAGACACAAAAATGTGGTGCAAAATTAACCAATGTCAGGAAAATGCCAGTTGCATTTTTACGTGCTGTCTTAACAGTATGCCTTACTCTGGAAGCCAGACTTGCATCTATAAAGCTTAGTCATAAAAATGAATATATGAAAAGGAAATGCTGTATTCTGCAGCAGTTCTGTATGCAGAAAATGATCGGTAATGATCCAAACCTGTGCTTTTACAGGTAATTCCAGCCATGAAGGATCCAGATCTCCCATGGTACAAAGCCTGAGACCTTCAAATTCCACATCAAAAATCGCATTTACTGGCATCTTAAATCCTACCACATGCATTAATGCTAATGTTACCATCGCGTTCATTGTCTCCAAGGAACATTACCCAGTTTATGATGTGTAAGTACAAAGCCTGAATGCAGAACTTAGCTAATGCACTTTTACTTAAGCTACAGAGAAAAAGGCTGCAGTTTTCACTTTTCTCAACACAGAACTAAGAGGAAACGTGACTAGGAAGACTAGAAGTCTCATTATTAAGCATACTTCAATGTCTTTTTCAAAGAGAAGACACTGTGGCACAGTAGGAAACAGCATGTAAGACTTCAGGAAAGCAACATTCACTTATTAAAATAAGCAAAAATAAATGTATACATGTTGTTCTTGATGTCCTGCTGGTGCTATTTCTGACCTTTTAAAAGGCATACCCGTGTTAACACTTTGCAGGATGACTTCTTATAGCTTATGCTGTATAACTGCTCTAGTTGATCCTGAGTTCTCTTCCCTTTTCTATAGTCATTGAGTTTTAGGATCTTATCTGAGCTAAGGTTTAGGTTTTGGTAAACTAACCCAATGGAAACAAGCAGTTTCTACTGCACTGAACGCCTTGGGAGCTCTGCCTTTGCTGCCTTTATTTCTGTGGGTTTCTTCCCCTATGGCCTATTTTATTTCTGGCATTCATCCAGTTTCAAAGCATCAAGTAACACAAGGAACACGTAATGAATAACAAAACCTTCACGTGGATTCCGTGTTGGCATCTGTGGTGTTTAAACACCTACAAGGGGTCCCCATGGCTATTTCTTCACTGCTAAATAAACATCCATGCTGCTTCAGGTTAATTCCTGCTACATCACATACAGCCTGAGGAGAACTGGTTGGAGCAGCCCAAACCAAAGTAGGGCTGAATTAACAGTGCCGCTGTGTGGACAATTAGAGGTCCAGCGCCTAAACTTGTGCTATCCTCATTTAATGACATAAATGAACCCTAAGCAGCAACTATGCCTTGCCAAAGCTCTGCTGTAGTTATAAGCCTACACAGACACACAAACCCTAGTGACAAGAATGGACTTTTGTACTTTTGCTCCTAGAAACAACCTGTACAACACGAATGCTGAATTTGACTGGGGGGATTTTCGAAGGCTCGCAGAGGAAGTGAGAGAGGCCTCCCAAAAAATCCTCTTCTTCCTTTTCCAGTTCCAGCACCCTGGTACCTATGTGTTACAGCTGAGCAGCAATCAGCACAAAAAAATGGTTTGTATCAAGGAATCTTCTATTCGCATTTATAATATCCCTCTTAGCAAAGCATTTTGTGATCCATTTGATGGCTTGGAATCAAAGGAAATGTTAAAAATATGAATGAGGATTTTTCATTTTTGCACATCGTACTGCACAGGTGAGTATGACAGTAAACATGTGAGTTTGCCTGCATGAGCATTACATGTGTAACTGCAAAATGGTGCAACAGCTGTACAGTTCAGACTCATTGTAAGAACCAAAATAACACTTCAGATTTAAATCAGCATGCACATTTGAATCATTTGCACTGACATGGCATTTCTATTTATGCTCGTTTCATTAAGTACATCAGGGTCATGCCACTTGGAGGACAGTGTTATGAAGAGGGGCCGTTCTTCCCCACAACTCCCAGATATGCTGTACAGGTGGGCATTGCAAAAAAACAAGACCTCCTACTGAAACCTGACTGGACAGCAGTTTTTGGAGTAATCACAGGACTTCTCACATTGCTTATTACCTGTGTGGTATTGACAGTAAGTAAGAGATACAAACAACAACAAAAAAAATCATTCTTAAAAGAATATTACAAGACCTCGCACAACAAACCTCACACAAAGAACTGTCCATCATTGATAAGTTTCTTCAGTCGTCATTCATGTGGCTTTCTGTTTTTCACTGCTTATTCAGACATAAGTCCCCAAGGCCACAACATTTCTGAGATCGGATGTGCTATTTCATAATAAACAAATGAAATGGTCCTTCAGACTGCAAATCCCCCGAACAGCCATTCTTTTGCATTTTTAGCGTGTCCTGAAATCAACAGGCTTTTTCTGCAACCAGACTACTGAAGTAATGATAGAAAAATGTGATTTATTCATCCAGCAGATCCAAACAACAGATAACTATACTTCCTTCCCCTTGGTTTCAGCCTCATCTGCTAAGATTGATAATTCTGTCTTAGAACAGACCACTCTAATGATGTACTTAGAAAACAGACCCTCAGGGTCTTTGCCTAACAGGTGATGATGCATCCTGCTTGTTGAGTGACTAACATGTGAATCACATAATAGAACATTTCAAAATAAGACAAGGAACTTACTTGTTCAATTTTCTTGTGTTTTGCAGCTTTTTTGTCAGGGGCTTAGCTGGTCACAGAAAGGCACTGCCTGTCCTCCATTTCGAAGGCAGCAGCTGAAGTATAATCTAGACAGATATTCTTCAAAAATATCAACAGTCTTTCCCATCAAAAAGTGTCACCCCTGTCTGCAGAACAAAGGTAGTACGGATGCTGACTCTTGCAGCACTGATGGAACAGGTCAGAAAACAAAAAGGCTAAACAACAGTGGGTCTACCCGGTTACTTGCATATAATGGAGTCGGGATCCCATGTCTAATGATGTGCAGTGGGCCCCAGATTTGCACGTATTCTTTATTCAAAAAACGGTTGTAAGTAAAAAATACTAACAAATGAGTATTCACATTTCAGCCTGCTTCCTTAAAAAGGGTGATATTTGGGAACCCGAAGAAGAGATAGACCTCGAGTCCTTTAATACCAATGTGTTCTTCGAACTTTTGCTGAGACAGTCACAGTCAGTCACAGCCAAACTGGGCCATTTCAAAGAAGAGGTAAAAGCCTAGAACACGTAACTTTGCCTGTTCCCATGATTTCATTAGCCTTTGGCTGTTAAGTGTGTACTTTATTTCAACTTTAGCCTTTTCAGAACATGAAACACAGATATGTACCCATATTCTTAATAATGCTGTTTATACCATGTGATATAGTGTGAGGAATACTGACCTTAAGGCAAACATTTTGGTTTTCTTATGGTTCTGCTTTGCACTGATACCATTTTCAGAAAGTGATTTCATCTCCCAGCTTCTATTTTTCATCTGTAAAATGAAAACAATATAGATTACCTAGTAAAACACTTGAGAACTGCAGATTAAATTAAGGAGAACTAAACTTAAATGAGTATGCAGTTACACAGATATGGAGTCTCACTCATTTGAATGTTATAATAATCTCACAGCTGAAATCAATGGGGTAACATTTCACAGCCCTAGAATAATTATGATGAATTTATCTGTAACACTCATCTGACTGCATTTGTGGTTTAAAGAACAGTAGAGGGAGCTGACATTACAGCATGCAGTTAGCAGACCAGTCGCGTAAGGAGATCATTGTACCACAATCCAGGAAACCTAGCATGAATGTGTTTTGTATTGGAAACTCATTACATAAAGAGGCATCAATTTTGTACAGAAAATGCACTGTCTTCAAACCATATCTTACAGTCCTATTTTTTTTTTCTTTGCCTAAGGTGAAAATCGTATATCGCAAGCTTACGAGTGAAATATCTTCACTGAAAAACCTTTGGATAATGACGCTAGGTATCCCAGAAGAGATGGAGTCTTACGAGAGCACAATGACAGAGAATTACATGAAAGCAAAACAGCAGGTGAGGCTCAGTTCAGCATTATTTACACACGGAATAACGAATGACATCCATGGTAGTCTCTTTTCACAGTTTTGGCCCCAGTCATTTAGAACATCACTTTTGGAATTGTAAACACTTTGTATCTCATAGGCTGCAAAACAACATTGTAATGCCTGTGAACAACAGGCTAAGTTGCACCTTTAAAGCATTTGAAGTTGCTGCTATTGCTTCATGCTAACACAAACATCTCTTTGAAATTACTCACTTTTTTTCTTTTCTTGATCTATCTGATGGATCTGTACATCCCAGCTCTTTGTTTGGGAGCTTTTGTCTCTCTGCTTCAGTAGCAGAGGTTTCTGCTTTCAAAACAGCACAGGTTTGTATGAGCGTGTTACAACTTTTTTCCACTTCAGAATTGTATTTGTTTACATTCTTGCAGAAGTTCTAAGGATGAAACAATTTCATGTCTTATAAACAGAAATACACTTGTCTCCCTTAGAAAAATGTGTACTCTGCACAGTAAGGAGTTGAAAATATGTTTTGTTTTTTTTTTCTTAATGACCTGGTAGAAGTTCTGCAGCACTTGTTAAAAGGATATCCTGAATTACTAGCTTATTCAGAGCTGGATACATGCTTATCACTTACAAGCTAGGTAACTACAACTCAGCATATTAGAGTTATCAGCACATGCATGCTCAAATTCAAATAAACAGATCAAGATTATATTTTATTTCAAATCTTTGTCATTTTTAATAAAGGGAGGAAAAGTTGCAATTTCTGTTTACATTTAGATAAAACAAAAGATGACATTTGGATCTTATATCCCACCTAGGCAGAAGAACAGATACAGCAGAGGAAACAGCTGGCTGCTGAATATGAGGAAAGTGTGAACAAACAGATGCACTTACTGCAGCATGACCTGAAATGTCAGGAAGAGCATTATGTCACGTTCAATTCTGCGCTGCGAGAGGCAGTGAGATTAGCAGAGATGCTGACAAATGAGGTGGCTTGTAGAGGAAGCCAAACAATGTCGTCTCAGCTAGACTGTACAAGGTAATAAACATACTGAAAAACTCTGCTGCAACTTTCTATTTGCTTGCTAGAAAGCATTGTGGCAAGTGATTGGGTGGCTTGTGTTTGGCAGTACTTGTATCCAGAAGGTGAAAGTTGATTCTTTATGCAGAAGATCAGATGATGCAGTTTATGATGTTCACATTTTTGTAAAGCAAGTCTAGAAAATCTCAAACAGAGATGTAAACTGAAGAGACTCCCATCAGAAAATAGGGGACAAGTATTTTGAGGTTGTTTTCTTCTGCTACCACATGATTTGTCTCTGGGATATCACACCAGTTATAGATGGTGTGCCATCCATCTTCTGGTAGGTTTTACAACGGTCAGAATCAGAATTGTGTGATAACAAGAAAACAGAGAAAAGACAAAGTGGCATTTTTTACTGCAGTAGCCAAAGCAAATACTCATCAAGCTCTCTCTTTGCCAAAGTGCAGAGATCATTTATATGTCCTTCCAAGTTCTTCTTATACTGCTCCCTTGAAATTATTTTACCTTATCTTCAGATGGCAAGTAACCATCTTTATCTCTTGACTTCCAGCCTGCTAGCCCAGATAGATGCTGCAAGCAGCAGGATGTCAAGCACAATAATAGCAGAGAGTCACCGCCTCAAAGCATGGGGAGTGCTGGGTGAAGGAACAGGAGCTCAGCTTCTTAACAAAGCTAAAACCAAGATCCTTACCAAGCAGGAGCTTGTGGGTAACTACAACCTCCAGAAATTCATTTCAAAATGATGTTAGCATGTAAGGAAGTATAGGCAGGCACAAGCAGGTATGCTGCTTTTGATGCTTTTGTAAATAGGTCACAAAAGAACCGATAGCAAAGTGAAGAGAGAATGCACTTAAAAAAGAAGTCCTTATTGAGATCCCAGCAACAACTCATAAATCGAGGAGTTGTTAACAAAAGCATAGTCATCAGTAGAACGTTTTTCTACGTTGTTTCTCGAAAAGAATGTCAAAGTTCATCAAGATCTTCAGGTACTTGCTAACCATCCCCTAGCAACAGAGCGAGGGACTGAATAGTCTGTAGCTGAGTCTCAATGAGTTAAAGTTTTTCTTATTTGTTTGTGTGCTTTATAATATTGCTGCATGTGTTTTGAGACGATAAAATGTAAGAGGTGCCCTAGCACAGAGAGGTTTCTTTCTTTCAGCCTTCTATAAGGAACAGGAAAAAAAAAAAAGACTTTGTATGTTTAAATGAATGCTGCAGACTAAGGCAATAAGATCTAAAATCCTGAAAGCACATTCATGAAACATCAGTCTCTTTACTGTTATGAAACTTATGCAGACATGGTAGAGAGAGACTCAAGTCACCATGTGCCAGGAATACTATGGACCTTCCCCCGGGGACAGCATCTGTAAAAGGCAGTAGAAAGATCAGTTTCTTTATTCTCACCCCATCTCTGCCCTCACGTGATTACTGATAAACTAACAACCCTTCTCCATGAGTCTCATGGATAAGTGGATTTCTGCAAGGGTTACTGGCTGCTGCTTTTTTCCCCCTACTATTATGCATTGCTTTTAGACTCAAATGGCACTGCTCGAGCACCTGAGGTTGTCTCCGTGGATCCTGTCACCGGACTGCTAACTCCCAACCCGCAGTGCACCATGCTGCTGACCAGCCAGAGCTCTGGGCCAGTACCGAGTAATCATTTCCTGCATCCAGAGACTGGAAAGGTACTTCACGTAACTGGGAACATCGGCTATGATCCCATCAGGTCTAGGCTGGTCTGTACTGTTGATTCTGCTTCAGGTAAGGTCGCTGGTGTAAAAGAAAAAAAAACACCTTTTTATAGTTGTATGTAATATAAACCTTAACAAAAAAACCTAAAACTAAAGGAAATCTGAGAAAACTTCTCATTAGCATGGTACTAGAAGATGATATAAAGATATAAAGATCCATGGCCTTCATTCTGAGCTCCTATGCCTCCCTGCCACCAGCATTAATTAAATTTCTTCTGGTTCTACACGCAGGTGAGCGTCACAGGCCTGAAGTGCCCATATTTCCCTACGTTCCTTACCCCGTTTGTCCCGACACCGGCCTACCCGTGAAGACAAAACTTCCAGTCCTGTGTCCTGAAAAAGTGTTTGCCCTGGGAGGACTCATGCTAGATCCAGCGACAGAAATAGAAGTACCCGTGCTGGGGGTTACGATCCATCCTCACACTGGGCAAAAGCTGACTGTCGGAGGGACGTACCTCAACCCCATCACTGGCATGCTGACACCCCTGGAGATTGGGGGGCCTATGACTGAGCCAGAAGGAGGCAAGATTGTTCCAATACTCGGAGTCGGTTTGGACAGCAGCACTGGTAGGTGAATGCTTCACCAACCAGTAAATGTGGGACACGGTGTTCATTTTACCTGCCCCTAACTCCCTGACTGCAGGCATGGAATAGAATAAGCCGAAAGCCTTCACTTTCACCTTTCACCTTCGCCTTGTCTTGTCGAGCCAACTGCACAACTTAGCTTTTACTGACAGAACTCCTTTACTTTTCTGTAACTTTATAATTTATCACTTCAATGGTCAATAAAACTATCTAATGAAACCATGAGAGACATCTGAGGTGCTACATTAATGAATATAGCTATGACACAAATGACTGAAGTTGATTTGACTCTTGAAGACAGTCCAACTGCTCTATTAAAAAAAAAAAAAGTAGCAAGAAATACATTTTTTTTGGGGGGGGGAGAGGGTGAGGTTCTAGATTTTTAGCAAGCATTCTCACATGCTTATCTTCTTTATAATTCACTTTAGAAGATACACTATACACAGAAAAAGGAGTAGGAGTCTTAATCTTCTAAAGTAGAAACTAGGAGACTTCATTTAAAAGCATTTTGTAAGCCAAACCATTTTACAACCAGCATCATAAATGTTTGTCTTTTATTTTCACATGTCTCATTAGACCTATTTCTGCTTCCTATGTGCCTTTGATCATTGTGCCTTCTTCGTTATGGGAAGGACCTGAGCATAACAACCAGCTGTCTGGTGGTATTCTGACTCTTATTTCCCGTTTATTGACTGCAGGAGAAGCTATACCTCTAGGCGGGCTGGTGGATCCTTCTGGACACCTGATGCTTCTTGGAGATTACTTCACCGAACCCCTAAGTGGGAAAACCGCCCGGGTACATGGAGCTCATCTCCTGCGAGGCAAGGTGCTGCCCCACGGTGGCAGTTACCAAGCGGTGCTGGAAGCTGGCTGCCTGCAATCACAAACCCACGTGCTGAATGCCCTAAAGCAGTTTAGGGCATCGGTTTTGGAAGATACCTGTCTAGCAGCGGACAGATTGGCAGCACTAAAGGCTTCAGCAGAAGATATGAAGAAGTCTTTCACCGCTAGGTTTTATCATGCAATGTATTGCTTGCAGAACCTCAAGAAAAAACAAGAAATAGCTTCAAACCTCAAGAGTAATGGTGGTAATCTGGGTAGGTTTAAAACAGTGCATTTTAAGAGCAAAGGGGTGTCATTGTATTCATGGTGGCACCAATGAACCCATTTCCGTCACAGGATTTGGCCAACAAATTAGCAGTTTAAAACTTAGGAAGCTTTTGGTCAAAAGAGCCACTCCTATGTTGAACTCAGCCAGGTATTATTTGGAAGTAAAAATAACAGCATCCACCCAGCATTTGCCAGCATCTTTTCATCACAAAATATCTGTATAATTCTGTCTAATATTTTATGTTTCTTTATGGTTGGTTTTTTTTTTTTTTTTTGATTTCTTTGTGCAAACTAGGTATGATCAAATACCCCGGCACAGAGATGTGGATCCCTGCAGTGTTTGGAATGAAAATCCCAGATCCTGGTGGGTCCAGTTTGATGGTGCCAATTCTGGGAACAGACTTTGACTGGAATACAGGACAACCTTCCCCACTCGCAGGAACCATGGAAGATGGAAATGGAAAAGGTAAAGAAGGAAACTGAATTTGATAATGTAAACAATAAAGAGGCAGGGACTGCTCTATCCCCACCAATATTCACGTTATTTTCAGACCCAGAAAATCACCCTACCAATGTGGATTAGTTACTGCATCAACACTGAACAGAAAATATCAATTTACATGGTGTTTATGTTCAAAACAAGCAAAACCAGAAAAATGGTGAAGGAGAGCTAGGACTGAGAAGAAATCACACCGTGCCTTTCAGCCATTCAAAACTCTACTGTACTCTTCAAGAGAACTACTCAGAAGTTCTTTTCAGTGCTTGGGCTGTAAATAGATCTCTGAAAGGGAAGGTCCTTGGTCCTACACTCCTGCATTTGGTAAATAGCATTTACAACTCAGGAAAACTCAGTTTTTGTTAGGAAACTGGAAATCATTATCATTTCCTATTCAACTTCAAAACAAACAAACAAAAACCTAGTCACTAGGTATGCAGCTGGAACAGTTTCATTCATGATGTAAATTATAAGGATTATGTTTAATTTTTCTTCATCCACAGGCCTTGTCCCTATCACAATTGGTGCCAGAGCCATAAGTCCAGTTACAGGTGAAATTGGACCTGTTATAGGTGCTCAAACCCACCCCTGGACACACAATGTAATTCCTATTGTCCAGCCCTTCAGAGCTTTACCAAGAAGAGCTGCAGATCCAGATCTGGTAATTACTGCTCCAACAAACCAGCTCTACTTACAGGTGTGATAGCTTTGGGAAACTTTTTGCTGATGTTTTTCCACTACTGTGAGGCAATTTCACCTCTTCCTATGCCCCATAAATAATATTTTCTTTCCGTACAAGATGAACTGAAATATAGGTATGTCATTTCACTTATCTCCTCTTGTCATTATCCCTTTTTCTCTCCCTTCCATCTGTATCTTCTGCTGCTGCTTTTTGTACCTTCTCTTTTATATCCTATCCCGAAGTACACATTGTATTATAACTTTGAACATGAATTATGCACAGACCTAGCACTGCAAAGCACTCACGCCCCATGGCAACCAAGCTGGATACATATTCTGTTGTTGAAAGCACTGAATGACGATTTCATCACTAGCTTCAATGACGTTTATAATCCACCTTCCTGCAAAATCTGAGCTATTATTTCTATCATTGCTTTTCAGCTGGACCTTCTAGAAAAGGAAATAAATTCAAGGCAAAAATACTGGCATGGAAGAATAAAAAAGGAAGAAGGGCTTCTTAAAGAACTGAGCTCTCTATTTCTTCACGTCATTCATGATGCAAAAGAGGGAAAGGCCCAGAAGGTATGGTGCATTCCTTTTGCAACTGGCTTCAGTAAAGTTCTTTAAAAAGGCTTGCCCACATGTATCAAATTAAAAGATATTTGATGCTGCACCCAGGATGGTGCTGATCTGAATCCAAGTGAGTTCCCTCCCCAGTATAGCACAAACCCAGAATGTAAACTGAGGTGTTACTATTTCACTGCAGCCTTTCCCACCTTAACAGACTGGTGGCTAGTCTCATAACAGAATAATCACCAGTTCCAACTCAGAATGTGCCTATACATCAAGGACAACACAACTCATAGTAGTATCAGAAACGGGGGAATTGCAATCGATTTCTATGCAAAAAAATAAAATAAAATAAAATAAAATAAAATAAATTAAAAGGCTAGGAAAAAGCTACAACCTCTTGCTCTCATCTGTCAGAGGAAAGAGCATCACAAGGAGTTACTGTTGCACAAATTTGCAGCATTATCTGAAACACTCCTCCATTTCTTACAGATAAAATACAGGGAGGAAATGAAAGACATTGAGGAAATGTGCCATTTTCTTGAAGGATCCTCTCTGCAGGAAGCTGAGAGAAGAGCTTCAAAATATTTCAGCAGCCAGCTGGGCACCGAACTGCCCTTACTATTCAAAGGTACAAAAGGTTAGCTACAAACAGAGGAGAGGGAAGCAGGGTCATGCATCATTTTCTGTGATGCTTGCTTCCTCCAACAGGTTAGCTTAAACCTTAGAAACTCCTCACATCCTCCTGAAGCAAGACAATAGAGAGGTAGGATCTGGTTAACTGCGCTGTTCTAAAAGAACAGAGATGTGGTGAAGCACATTTAGATGGTGTTTTATTTCAGATTTGCTCTGCGAATTTCTATTAGATTATCAGATGGGTACTCCTGCTAATATTTGCTGTCTACAGCTGACAGAGATGAAAAGGACCAGGAAATACAGGTTCTGTCAGAGATCAGAAAGGCACTGGAAAATCTGATGCGCTTCATTAAAAAGACGCAACTGGAAGAAAAACAAATGTGCATGCAGATGACTGAGAGAGAGAAGCAAAGGAGCCATGTGCCAAGTACTGAGGCAGCAACAAACCTGACCTTCAGACAGGTGAGGTCACTGCTGGGTTGAGCTGAACATCTCTGGTCTCAGACAACAGAGAACTTGTCAACCTTTGTGTGGCACTGTAAAATGAAAGCTCTGAAACCAGTATTCTGTGATATTTCAACTTTCAGGAACTCCTATTTGAAGAGTTTCTCCTTTCCCACCTGGCCTGCTTTCATTTTCCTTTGTTTTCTAGAGTGGGAAAGATCCTCCTTAAGTCAGAAGGCAAGCAGTCACTGCCAAAAAATGAATGAAACCTATCTTATAAAATCACAACTGTTAAAGCTGGAACAGATCTAGGAGATCATGAAACAGATCAGATCTAGGAGATCACTCGGTCATAACACAGTGCATAGTCCCCTATAGGGCTGGACCCAGGTGTGATCCAGAGAGGGTATTGGTGCAGCTGAATCTCCCTTCCTGCAGTCCTCCCTGTTACAGGGAATGATTAAAAAGTGCCTAAAGTCTTGTAAGACTTCTGTACACACAAATCCATATTCAGCCCTTGAAAACGTGGATAGACCTTCTCCAATCAAGTGCTACCTAGCACTAAAGAGAATGCATCTATTTCTCTCCAAGCAATACCAGCTGAAGTAAACACAGAGCTTTTTATTGACCGAACAGATGTCAGGCAGACTTTATTGAAATATGTTGCCAGGAAGCTTTTTCTTTCAATTTAGGACTGTCTATTCACAATCTATTTGACATTTACACCTTTCAGACACAAACAAACTGCATCCCATGGTCAAACTGTCCTGTTTATTTCCTTCAGTATTCCTCCTACATCAGCCCTTTTAGAACTATTACCTTCGGGGTTGGGTTTTGGTTTTTTTTCGGCCCTTCTTTACATCATTTGCAGTTTTCATGACTGTTCTTTAGCATATAGCCAAATACCAGTGCTCTATAACCATTATACAGTCACGCCAGCTTTGTAGCTAGTGACCTGCCACATTATGTGTAAGAAAGAAAATGAAAGCTGGGACTTGAAGTACCCTTATATTTTGTATCATTTCTTCCAGGTCATCCTTGCCTTAGCCTCTGAGTTTCAGGAATGCATACTGAAACAACAAGCTAGTGTGGAGACTGCATACGCCAAACTGGAATTTTTGAGGGACTTGTCAAATATCCAGACCCAGCAGGCAAAGGTACTGACTTCATCCTCAGGCAAATAATAAGAGGTTAACTTACTTACTTTCTAACAAAAGCATGAACAGTTGCCATGTTCTGAGAATAATCCTTGAGAACACTGCCACAAGAAATCAGAGTCCTGTAAAATAACCAAAAACTTAAATGAGAATTTCATTTATAAAGTACACTTAAAAGATAAACAAAATTTCACTTCAAAGGCAGTTTTTCCCACAGCAGGGTTAGAAAAAAATTCTCAGAGTCTCTATTTCCATGGAGATTTTAAACACCTGGACACCTGAAGCTCTTTCCTTCCTAGGGAAGAAGCAAGAGATTGTATACTCCATAATGCCTGTGAATTTTTTTTCCCATGGATGCAAAAGTGATTTTCAAAAATGCTTGAGTGCAAAGGATCACAACTACCCCTGTGTTCAAAGGACCTTTCAAATCCCATCCCATCCCCTATAATGTCTAAAGTACTGTAGGCCTGAATCCTCTAGACATAAGCGTCTTTCCATCAATTCAACGGACTCGGGACCTGATACTTATATCAGTTGGCTTCTGTATTCTATTTTGGACTACTTACATAAAAATAGCTTCAAATTAACACATTTTTCTAATCTTCTTCCCTTTTCTTCAGTGTCCTTCCTTTAAAGCTCCCTTGGAGCTCTCTCTGTCTTCCTCTTCTGCTCTTCCATCCCCATGAGACATTAACTATTAACTGAATTTCAGCTTATTAGTCTAAATGAGGTAGGATTATTAGACCACAATGTTGAACAGAAAACATTTTATCAGATGTATGGCACTTACAAATGGATTCCAGAGAAACAGAGGATGTTAAATACAAGTAATGCAGTTCAAAACGTTTGCCTTACAACATTCAGATCAGCTTGAAGGATGTCAAAAAATCAGAGCTGGGTGCTCTGGGACCATAACCATTGCAAAAGGCTTTTAAATTGCTGAGACCAGCTTGCGGTAGCATCTTATTGGGTCACCAGTTTGCATAGGATGGCTACAAACCAAGATGGTAAGGTTTTCATGAGAAGGTAAAGAACACCAGGATGCTTTTCCTATGGGTTTTTTGACAGACATGAAACACAAGTTGCATGTATTGTCTGTTGTCTGCTTTGTGCTGTTTCAGATACTTTTCTCTGGGTCACAACAGTGCTTTGAAAACTATGAGACAACCAGATTTTATGGCGGTAGTAGGATCTCACATAGTCCATGCAAGGACATCCATCAAAATCTGATCCGTCTGCTCAAGTCTGTGGTTCAGATGCTGGAAGAAGATAGCAGAAGTAGTGCATCACCTGAGACACCCGGTAAGACAGGAGATAAGGTACTGTCAGTTACCTTATTTCACTCCAGCCTTTTAGGACATATCGGAACCTTTCAACTCTGAAATGCTAGAAAGAGGGATTCTCCCTTCTGACAGCTGGAAACCAGACTTCAGCTCCATTTTGAAAGTACTAAAAATCTCCTGGGACTTAAACCCTTTATCATCTGTGTACACTTGCTGCCAGGTGGGATCAGGCCTGAAATCAAAGCTCAAAGGTTCTCTTTCCAGGCCTCACAAAAGTTAATGCATATTTTGCAAAACAATCCATCTCTTTCTCCCCATGTATAGAGTTCCTATAAGAATAAAAGTGATTTCATTAGACTAACTTGTTATAAGCTGAAAGTCAGTTAAAATTCAAAGGGAAGACTGAGAAAATGGTGGTACTATCTGATTTCGTACGTTTTCTATGTATTGGAGCAGAGCTGGTTTACCTGGAAAACCTAATTAAGATGATTTAATCTTTGGAAATCAAAAAAATTCGTTGTGTTTATGAACCTAAGTTGGCTCCATGTTTTTGGTCCAGGAACTCCTGCAGAACAGAAAACCTAACCTCAGTTTGACATCTGAAAACATAGTTCAAAACCTAGAAATCAATAGCAAAGCTTTTACTTTGCCTGCTGAGAACATTCAAATTCTACATTACATCGTGACGAGCCTTTTAGGTCTACCTGCTAAGTATGAGCAAATGGAGATACACAATCTGTTCAACTGCTGAAGAGATTTCAGTATGCAAATTACCATACAGTTAATTTGAAGTACGTGACACAAGCAAAGTTTCCTTTCCCAACAAGCAATACAGACTTTTAGAATTCTTATGTCCAATTCAAGGCAACCTTATAGGAATTATTGATAAGCTACGCTTTTGATAAATGTATCTATTTTGGTAAAATGCTCTTTTGCAGAAATGTAACTAGAAAGGACTGATGAATGACCTTCCGAAAGGCCATTTGGTTTCCTTCCAGCCAGGAACACTGCTACTTTTACTACTGCATGCTGTAGAATTAAGGGAAAAAAATTCTAACAGTGCAAGAGGGCTTAACCGTACTCCAAAAATAATGATTCAGCAGTAAATATATTCCCTGATTTCTTCTACAGGGTACTCATCAAGAAGTACTTTAAAAGCATCTGCTGCTCATTCAGAGGCATTAAGGACTGAAGCAAGTCAGGAAACTGCTTCGGCTTCCACTGTATCAGCTCTTCTGCCCGTTTCATATTCAGAAAAGATCAGCCTTGTACAACAAGAAATCCAGACAAAGTAAGAAAACCTTATTCATGCAATGGTTATTACGCCTCGTTTAATTGCCTCTGCATTTTTACTTATAAAATATATATTCTACGTGGGCTTAGAGGTCTTTCCCCTGCCCCCAAATGCTTACATTAGGGTTTTATGGGTGGCTCAACATAAGGTACCTGTTACAACCCACTGTTTGTTCTCAGACAATACACATACGAATGTGAGAAGTGTCACATAGTAATGAGGACGTGTACACAGTATACAAAGTAGGAGTCTTTCTTCAGTCCTGTCTCATGCGTATCTGGTCACAGGTTTTTCTTAGAGAAGCATGCTTGTGAACTGGCACATCTGGAACTATCTTTAATGATGGAAGAAATAAGCGCATTTTTTTATGAATCATGCAAGACCAAGGAAAATGAATACCATAAAGGAAATGGGGTAAGGTTGGTACCGTGTCAACTTAGAGTGCTCAGCTGACACACAAGAAAAGAAAGTTTTCTGTTTTCTTTTTGAATTCCTTTCAATTTTCCCACATCACTTCAGAAAAGGAAATTAAAGCAAAAAGGAGTTTCTAAAGAATCTTCTGTTCTGACTACTGCAAAGCAGAACAGAAACAAAATTATCTTCCCTTCTCAATGTTAAGGCACAAGAATCAGTGGCTTTATTTTCAGTAACTTTTGGGTACATAATCCTACAGTAAATCGTTCTACTTATGTTACTTAAATGAACTTGGAGATCTGGTTTCTGGCTATTTTTAAAGCTCAGTGTGACTCATTTCTCATCCCTTTGATGCGCCTAATCATGAAGATGTTGCAGTTGGGCTGTCTGTGTTTTCAGGGAAAGACCAGTAGAGGAACGGAAGCAGTCATCACCAAGGACTCACTCCTGAAAGAACTGTCAGAACACCACCACCGTACTGAACAAGTCCTCTATCAGAAACATCAGGAAGAAATCAAACATTCTGGCCTCAGCTCACGTTTAACAGCACCCCATCAGACCTTACATTTTCTGGAAGAAATTCCAGACCAGTTGTCAATTTGTCATTCTGGTTTTCAGATCCCAGACTCTGACTTCACTGAACAAGAAGTAAGTTTAAGGCACTTTGCTTATGCTACTCCTACTATTGTCACTTCACTGCTTTGCAAGGATGAATGCAACCTTCACTGGAAGGTATAGGCATACATGCTAGCTTTAGGCATTACATAGGTAGCTGTATTATCAGAGCAGCTACAAACACAACTTGAGTGTTTGGGTCTCCTTGTATTGGACTTCATATTTTACTGCTTTAGTATGTGTTTTTTTTACTACATATTTTTATTGCTTTTATTGCTTTATTGCTTTATATGTGTTAAGCTGTCTAAATTTTAAACTATCATTACACAAGAAAAAATAGTGACATTGCCAGTACAAAGCTTTTTCTTTTCTTTTCTTTTTTTTTTTCTAAGCCAGTTTACTGCCTGACTTTGTTTTTCCCTTGCTCACACGCATGAGTGTAGTTTTTCTTTTTTTCTTCACAACCTGTCTTTTGGACTTTGCTGCTTTAATGGTCCTTGTTCCATCCTCCAGTATCTGAGGATTTTATAACACTGAATGTATCTACAATTACAACATGCTGGTTTTCCTCTAGTGGGCCCTGGGCTTTGCTAGTAGAGTATCACTAGTAGACAACAATTGAGGATTTGAAAGTAGAAAAGTTCCCTCTTATAATAACAATTTTTCCTCAAAATACTTTGAGTTAACATTTCCTTTATACTTGTTCACTTTGTAGAAGGGGCCACTGCTGTTTCTGCAGTCTCAGTGCCCTCCACCAGTGGTGCTCTCCTTTTAGCTTTTACAAGTTTACATAACCACAAACCTCATGCTACTGTCTGACAGGAAAACATTGGAGAGATAGCTTAAAAGATGGTTAGGTAACTTGGGCAAATGGCTTCTGTTGTGGGCAAGCTCCACCTTTGAGATGACCTTGTTTATACGCGCAGCCTTTAATATGGCAGAGTCATTCTCCAGTCAGACCATATCAATCCGTTCTGAGAGCAGATGTCTGTCTCACATCAAGCTAATGACAAACTTCTTGATCCATTGTCTGATTTCATCTAACTTTGCAGGGGCATAAAGAGCTCAGGAAATAAAGCGTCCGTATATTTTATGAAAACAAACAGGCAAGCAAGGGAGACACACAAAATTTACATACCCCTCTGAGGCAAAACTGCAACATGACTTCATGCCTTACTAGGTACACTCATCCAGCAAAGACCTATATGGGAAAATATTCCCTGGGAGCCCCTGTAAACTTAGAGGAAGGACTACTCCAAACTGACCCACGTTTCCCACCACAAGTCCATAGGAAATTGGACTTCACTAGTTCTGGTGACTATGGTGCTATTTGTTGGTGTAGAAAATCCCTATTATTATTTTTTTTTCCTCTTTCACTTCACAGGAACTACGTTCTCGGGAAGTCAAGCTCTCTCCAGACTCTGTAACTCAAATACTACAAGCTTCTGCAGTGAAGATAGTAAAGCTGGAAGCTCTGAGGCAAGCATGTCTGTACAGAGTCCTGGATCTCTACAACAACCTTCAGGTAGAGGCAGTTCGCGCTTTTCACGCCTCACCCCTCACCTGCAAAAGCCTCGTGGTAATTCAGAAAACCTGTAAGCTTGCAGCTGCCCACCCTGACCTACAGTGCAGTTACAGGAACCTCCTAAACAGGGCATCCCCACAGAACCACACTGTCAAAGCCTTTCCAGTTGTACCCACTACAACCCCAATGCAAGGACAAGTTCACTTCTGTACACAAAATTCATTTGCTCATAGCACTGTACTTTCCTTCTTCAGATTCTGACTTGGCCAGAAAGCGTGACAAGGATCCTGAACAGCTTTGACTACAAAACTAATGGTGAAGAAGTAGCTGAAGAAGTCGCTCAGACTAAAGAGAAACAGCAAATGGCAAGAGCTCTGGCTTTTCTCCAGAAGCATCATCAAGAAGGGGATTTGATTGTGGGTTTAAAGGAAGAGTCAGGAGCTGAGCTGAGAAACATGCAGGCAGAATTTAGACTGGAACTTCACAGACAGACAGAAGAGAAGGTACATCAGCTGAAGCATTCGTGTTTTCATTTGCTAACAGAGGTATGCGGCGGGATGAGACTTCAGTAAAATTTCTGGTTATTTTAGGTTCAGCAGTGTTTTATGTGGTTCACAACTATTCAAGTCATGTTATACAAGAAAGGATTTTCCAGCTCTAGCAGGACATGCTTTGGGAATCTTTTCAAAGTCCCTTTTAATTTGATGGACTCCATTATTCTTCAGGGTAGTTCACTGTTTTTCCCTGGACTCCTATTTGCAAACCTGCAGTGAGAATTGGAATACTTCCACACTTTCCAACTGTGCAAGTAAAGGAATCTATATGATTTCGTAATGTTTTCTTCACAGATACAAGCCAAAGAAATGCAAGTGATCCAAGAGACCGAAGGAGAAGAATTAGGGAATTTGGTGGCATATTTCATCCTATCTCAGAGACACCTGAGGCAAACAGTCGTAATGCTACAAGATTGCTACAGGCTCCAGAAGGCTACACTGAGGTCCCAAAAAGAGGGCACTGACCTGGAACAGCTTGCTGTAGAAGTAATATTCTCCTGATAGTTTGGTTTAGAATCCAGAACTCCTCCAGTGAGCTGTTACAAAGCTTTAAAGTTTATAAATGTCTCCTCCGGAATTGTTTCTGTTTATAGCAAATGGACAGTTTGCTTCAGATTTAAAAAAAAAATAATAACATACTGTAGCCTGCAACAGTTGTGTTTATGAAGAAATGGAAAATATCATGGGTTTAGCTACTAAAGATCGGACACTTCAAATTCATTTCTGAACAGAAATTTACTTAAGGCTCCTTTGAGGATCTTAAGCTTACTTTTTACAGTTTTTTTTTATTTTTTTTTAAAACAACAAAAATAAAGGGTGCATGGGACTGCAAAATACTCTTACCCATTTTCCACTACCTTTGATAGCATTTTCAAAAACTCTGACTCTTAAGTCTGTCTGTTCTCAATGAAATGCACAAAAAGTAAGATACCCAGTGTGATTCTGATCACATACCATGCTATATTTCACATGACTGTTTTATCTTTCAGGAGTTACCAATTGATGATGACCTGAGGGGCATGTTGTATCTGCTGAAGAACAACACAGAGAATACGTTGTTAGTGCTTGAATATATACAAGCTGTAAGATTATTACAGCTGAGAGAAGCACAGTTTAAGGAAATAGGCAGAAGCCTAAAAGGCTACCTCCAGGAGAAGGTAAAATTGAAAATATGTTACCTACTGATTTTATTCAGAAAATGCTAATTTGCTTTGCTACTGTTACTATGCAAAGGACTCTGTTCTCCAAGTATCACCCTTTCCAGAACAATACCAGGATCTTACTTTTTTTTTTCCTTATGTATGATCTGTAGTTTGTGGATGAAGCTAACAACATAACCAATGAACTGAAAAAATTCAGAGAGCAGAAAATTAGAAAGCTGAAGGATCAACTGAAACTCTTCCTGGGAAATAAAAGAACGAAGAAGAATATTTCAAGTAATTTTGATCCATTGCAGGTTAGAAAACCTTAAATCCCCAAAGGTTTCAGATTGAACAGGCTGCATCATATGCACAATATATAAGATTAATGGTGTAATGCTAAAGAGACTGTGAATGCAGCTAGTTGTGTGGATTATGTTCTGTACTACGATAATCACAACAGATGTTTGAAGACATTGGTTGAATGTAGAGATTAGGAATACACTACTTGAAGAAGCTTGAAAGGGACAGGAAAAACACGCCTTTTAAAAAGTAGCTATCCTCCCAAGCGAAAGCATAAGGGAAGAAAGAGCTGGACAGTTTTCTTCTTAAGAGAAGAAAAAAGCTACCTTGAAAACAAAAGAAACATCAGAAAAAAAAAAAAGATCTCTGGCAGACCTCCAAGAGAACTATCTGGACCTCAGACAATCTCACATATGGCAAGTACCAGATAAAAGAGCAAAGCTGCAGAATCACCTGCTGTGTGGAGAGCTGCAAAGGAGGATGAAGCACACGGGGTTTGATTCAACAGCACACCCTGAGCAGCATGATAGGAGGGACCCTGACCACATCCCTTCACATAACCACTCCACTCCACCCCGCAGTGTTTTTTTGTTTGTTCTGGGCATTGGTTGGCTGCCATTTTTGTTTGTTTGTTGCTTTTTTCCTGATTTTCAGTTATTTAGAGACTGAGGACTGGTACCCAGAAATGCCACATGTAGTCCAAAGTACTAATCATTGTACAGTCTGAGCAGTTTAACAGCAGAAGGCAAGCTAAGCAGCTAGGATCTGCCCTAAACAAAACATATACAGCCTGAAAAATGAGCTCCTTAAGATGAAAGTCTGCTGGAGGTCTCTGTATTTGCTTCTTAACATTTTTTTTTTTGCCATTAACAATGTGAGAGAACATAAGTTTCTAATACACAAAGCCTAAATGTATGCCAGACAAGTAGTTAAAAATAAAGAAAACTGTAATTATCATTATGATTTTTATAGGCACTTTTACACCTCCTTACCTTTCTTTGTAGAACTTGATGAATAAATGCAGTGGAACAGAAGGGAAGGATTTTCTTCCAGATCCAGAAAAGCTGAGAATGAGATCTGAAGAAGAAAGAAAAGAGATGCAGCACAAAAACAGACCTCTGTTGTCTATCACCAAGTCCTTCTGGATTCCAGGGACACATCATAAGGCAGATGACGAGCTCTTAGAGTTCTTGACTAAGAGTAAGTTCAGTTTGTCATAAGAAACTCAAGTGACTTGTCATTCCTTTTTGATGTTCTTACATTTCCTGGAGGGCATTAATGCTTTGGAAATGGGAAGAATAGGGAAGAGGTTGGGTGGAAATCAGACAATAGTTAACAGTATAAGATGAGGAAGGCTTTATGTGTTTCTGAAAATAAAACATCTTTCTCCCAACTAACCATCCTAAAAACTGAGCAAACATGAAGAGTTCACGTTAAAAAGGCATTTTACAGCTAGGACTATATGAGTGTCCTCTCAATTAACGGATATTATCAAAATTAAAGTATAAATCTGGATACTTACCTGGGTGATTGCTTTTTCTGGCAAGAATACTATTCTTACCTAATCTTTATACATCTTCAGAGCTGCATTTCTTCCATCCTTAGGGTTAAGCAGGTGTCCGGGGGTTCCCTTGAAACATCAGCAGCTATTTGATAAGTAGCAGAATTTCCTCCTCTTTGGACTGAAAAAAAATGTTATTGGGAGCAGGTGAACTATCACTTGTGATCAATTCCTAAGTGTTTAGGTTTTCCAGCACCTTCTCTATGAAGCAAACATCTATTTATTTACCCCTTATCTCGATGAAGTGGTATGTAACACAATCCTGGAATTCAACTAAACACAAAGAAATAAACCAAAAGAAATCAAGGCTAGCTTATGGAACAAGAGGAATGGCTAGGAACGTCTGGAATTATTTGCAGTTATTAACTACTGTATACTGCTCTCACAGACATCAAGGTGCTGAAGCAGGCAGAACACCTGATGGCATCCAGAATTATTCTTCTGAATCCACAGTTCACGACACCTCCTCTGTATGGTAAAAACCTTACATCATTTTATTGACTACTACCCCACAAATGGAGCTACACAAAACGATCTCACAAAACCCTTCTTTTCCCACTAACTACCACCTTTTTGTTTGTATAACAACAAATTGCGTGAGCTACACGTGATATCTGCATAAGCAGCTTGCCTACATCTGTGAAGTAGCAACGATGTGGTGCTCATAATAAACCAAAGACTGTACTTAAAGCACTTAGACAAAGTTGCATTCATTAGCTAAAAAATAAATCCTACAAATTCAGATGAGATATGCAATAGAAAGCCATTATTTATAGACTCAAAGGCAGATAATCATTTTTTTCATCAAGAAAAATACACTGGAAACAAACACAACACCGTTAGGAAAAATTGCCAGGAGTATTCTGTAAGAAGTCCAAACAAAATCTGTGGGAATAAGAAGCATTTAGGTTTTGGTCTTGTTTTGTGGTTGTTTTTTGGTTTTGTTTTTTGGTGGGGGTGGGCAGGATTTTGAATTTTTGCTTGTTTTGATATGGAGAGTACCATCTTCCTGTGTAAAGATTTCCATATAGTATTTGAGGTACATGAAAAAAGGAGAGAACTAGCCAACTGGATATTGCAAAGTGTTTTTGAGAGAGAGATTTTCTCTGAAATGTTGACATGTCTTTGCCCAGACTTCAATATTGTGCTCCAAACAGCAAAACTATTTACCTGTTTCACCTTGCTTACATAATTCCTTTTTGGAATGATGGTAAGAGATGGACTGTTTAAGAAAGCAGCATTTCTGTATTTCTTTACACAGGTGGTAATAAAAATAAGTATCTAGAAACCTCTTTTCTTCTTGGTCTTCTGAAAGATGTCAATGACGAGCTCCAAAGTCATGCGGCGGCAACTGGACTACTACAAAGCCAAAGGCCGGACAAAAGTAAACCTCATCTCTGCTCATTCTTACAAGAAATGTCAGAAGGTGAATGTAATGCAATGATTTTGGTTTCATCGTTCAGGTAGCCTTTGGCTGTTTTAATTGTGATAAGATTTTACTGGACAGACGACTTAGATTTACTGTCCTCTGGAGAAAGTGCTGTAACAACGGAAGACAGACCCAGAATCACTCAGACATTGCTGCTGATGAAGTGTGAGGCACACGAGTCATCTCACTATTTAAGATCTTATCTGAAATTTCACAAGGAAGAGCGAAGTTTTGGGGGTTGCATGAGAATAAAGCATGGCATGACTCTTGAAAAAATTTTTAATGCATTAGAAGGGCTTAATTTTATATTGAAAAACGATGCAAGTGTTACAAGGTGAGAAATGCAGCATATTACATGCTTGTGTTGCAATGTTCCCTCTTGGACAAACAAAATGAAAACACAAACTATTTAGTTTAACATAATGGTATTGCTCTTTGTAGAAACAGCAAGTTCTTCTAAGGGTGTACAAGATACCTTGATGGATCAAGGAGGAGAACTAATAGAAGTTGATTCTGCAACCCTTTCTACGAGGGAGTTTGTCATATATCAGTATGGCATCTCCATCCTGCAGTTTCTCAGACTTCACATGGATGTAAGTTTTTAAGACACGGATGTTTAGTAATCAGTGCTTTCAAAAGTATACAGGTATCCAAAAAATCTTTTACCAACTATCAAGTAAGATCAAGCAAAGAATAACCAGTCTGAAAGCATCAGGAAGTGAAATCCATTTGTTTTCTCCACAACGGTATAGGACTGTTTTGAAGTCAAGTCTCTGTCCCACAAGATCCACGGTCCATTCTTATATTTGCCGTGTCATCTTTCTTGAGCACATCACTTAATTCTTGCATTACCTAACTGCTGCATATGCATAATATTAATACTGCCTAATATTAGGATAAAGTTTTCTTTTTTAGTAATTTGGAGCAAGGAGTCTCATTTTCTTTTTACAGGTCTTAGCACATTATGGCTGCAGTCAAGGTAGACTCTCCAGGGTCTTTCATAAAAATATCAAATAAATAATAATAAAAATAATAGTGACTACAGTCAGAGCTCCAGGGCAAGAGTACACTTTCATTTATTTAATTAGAAAACTGGCAAGATGAACTGCTGTGATATGCAAGGGTTTTTTAAACAGTCTCCATTTCCTTGTGGTATTTGTTGGCTCTGTGTACTGACTGCAAATCAAAGCTGACATTTAAATGAATTTATATCCCATTAATCCCTCTTACTTTGCAGATCTGATGTGCATACATACTTTTTACAGAAGCAATTTGCCTTCCCTTTACAGGCTCCAGAAATTAACCTGTATGTTGCCTCCAGCATACCTCTCTGTAACGCTACAGGCAATGCCTTCAGAAACTGCTTCTTTTATCAGGTTTGTCAACTTCACGTCTAACCAGTCTGCGTAATATTTTCATATCCATTAAATTAGAGAACTAGGGAGGAAATTGCAGAAACGGTTCATATTTTTAAGTCATGGTATGCTTGATGCTTTCTAGGAAAACATCAATACAATGTTAATGGTATGCTTCATGTATCTCTGAATGTAAACTTAGAGCACTCTAGGGTACAGAGATTTAATAAATGTTTTGTATGAGGGTCATACTCAAAGCACGCTTTATTAAACAAGCTGTGGTTACCCAGTCTCTCATATTCAAGTTACACCAAATTATCTACAGGTCACCTTCACAGAAGTGAACAGCTTACGAGCATTTTACGTGCTATAATTAAATAATACTAAATAGCCAGCTTCCATATTTCTAAATTTCCATGATATTGAGAGAGTTTTCTATAGTTCGCAACATACAAAGATAAAACTGTCTAGAAACACCTAATGTGACAATGTGTTAAATTTCACACAAAGGAAAACAAAGTCTTATGACAACGCTGCTTTCTTTAGTATATGGATATTCACCAACATTCTCTATTTTGAGTCTTTTAACTTGTGTAAGATTGAGACCAACCCTTGGAGGAGTCGCATCAGCTGAGCTGACTGCTGCTGTGCTCCTGTCTCAGCTCTGGATGTTTGTTGATTCTCAGAATTCGGAGAACAAGCTGTTCATTCTAAGGGATTGCCTGGGTTCTGCTGGAAGCTTCGTCCTGCTCCTCGTGCACTGTTTAGCTCATATCACTGCTGCTGACTTCAGCCACGACACCAACCCAATCTTTCTGAGGCTTTTTTATCAGGTACACCAATATGTTCCAAATGTAATTACATCACAGCAGTGTTTGGAAAAAAGCACCATTTTAAAAGCAGGTGTTTTTAACAGTTCTGTACAACTTCTAAAAACAAAAATCAAAGGTGAAAGAATAGATGGTTAAAGGCTGTTATCTGAACTGCCATTGCTGTTGCACAAAGGTTGTTCACAGAATGGTTCATATTCTACATCTAAATAATGCAGCTTCACCTCAGCTGTAAGGCAGCAAGACAACAACAACAAAAAAATCCAGCAAATACTGTATTCTCTTTTTCTAGGCATTAAAGACTTGCCTTGGTGAAATGTTCTCTCTTAGACTCCAGCTGTCAACAGTTCTCCAGGGTGAAAAATCCTCTGGAATAACTCAGATGTTGCTAAAGGAAGAACCATTCTCCAAGGAAGAAATAACTCTGATCTCCCAACTTTTTGAGGTGAAAGTGAAAAGCTTCACAGGGATGGAAACATTTGAGAAGGTAATAAAGATCATGAGTCCTGGTCTGGTTGAAAGCTCACCATCCTTATTCTCATTTCATTGCAAAATTGCAATTCAAACCTGCTTATAGGTATCCGGACTCTTACATCTTCAGCTATAGGTACCCAGCAAGCATGTGACTGTTTGAATCTAAAAGCCACACAAATAGCATCAGAGGCTGTTATTTTTATCTGAAAAAACTCTTTCGGAAAGAAATTTTGGGCCTCATGCAAATCACTACAACAGTATATAAAGTAGTACCATGAAATAATGTATTTGAAGAGTCTATAAATGGCTTTTAAAATTAACACTGATTTGCTCTCTCCACTTCTGTGCTTATTGCATGACAAATTTGAGGAACCACTAAGTGGCAAGTCGTTTGTGAAGAACAAAGAACATTTCCTTCATGCCTTAAGCAGCTATGAAAAGGGCAGCTTGGGACAGAGGACACGGTAAGAATGATTTGAGAGGATGTATTATGAACTGTTGTATTAAGATAGCAACAATCAAACAATCTGGGGGGTTGTAAATGAAGCAAATCATGACACCTCTTCATTATGACCTCACTCTACACTATAAAACCATTTTCCACAAACTGCTACATCTACTGACATTGTATAAAGGACAGGCCAAATGTGCTACCCGATTGTTACAAAGACTGATTGCTTCTGTCTAAGCTATCATCTTTTGAGTAACAGAAGTTAAATTTCTGTGAAATTGGTCTTTCTGGCTTGGTCTTGTGAAAAGTCTATAGATAACACCAACAGTGGCATTTTGACTGTCTGATTTTAAGCATTCCATTTATTTAGCTCAGCAGAGGAAAGCTGCACTTACTTGACCCCTTCAGAACTTGAGGATAAAGTAGACACGTTAACTGAAGAGCTGGTGGATATCATAGAAGGTGAACGCCACTTTTTGAACAGTAAAGGCAGTGAAGACTTGCTTTTTGACCACCTTGAATTAACTAGTTTGGAAAAAGACCATTTGGTACGACAAATAAAGGCATTAGAAGAGAAGATAGCCCTAGGTAAAAAGTTTTAATGATATTCAGAAGAAGACTTCATGAATTGGTTCTAAATTGGTCCTCTGCTTTTGTCTTCAGGCTTTACACCAAAATAAATCTTGTGTTTTCATTTTACAAGACTGTGTTTTTCCTCTTCATACCAAAGGCTCATTAAATTGAGAGAGAAAGCAATACAGTAATTTAAGTGACAAGATTTTAGCCTACATTACTACATCCAAGTAGTGAAATGACAAACACTGTTGTAAAAGCTCACTAAACCCCCAACTTTCAGGAACAGGAGCAAAAATTAGAAACAGTATTTAAGCCTCATTAAGTATATATATATTTTAAACTAAAGTATCATTTTGCTACATGTTTTGAAGCCTCCACAGACATCAGCTGACATTTATGCTTCAGACCTTAAGACAAGGAAAGCTATAGACATAATCAGCCCAAGTAACTACCTACACAATCACACAACAGGAGCAGGAGACATAACCTCCACCACCAAAAGCAGCTTGCCCAGTGTGGACAACCTTCACTTTTCCTGATGTCACCACACATCGGCTGCTCCGTAGTGCCAACCATAAAGGAATGCAAACCCTGCACTGTCAAAGACTCACCCCGCTCTTAAGCTTACAGATGCAGGTTTTCCTCCTCCCAAATTCAAGAGCCAAGCCCCGAAGGGCATAGGGAATTTGACATCCAATACTAAATAAAGTATCTGCCCACCACAGTCTCTAGTTTAGGTAACAAGTCACATGAGATCCTTCTCACCCCATCAGTACAACAATTTATGAAGGCAGAGGGCAAGAACTTTAAGTTATTTCACGACCCACTGAATAACCTCATACTAATGCTGTTATCTCATTAAACATCAGACATTCAACACTGAGAAGTGGCTAGATTATGACAACTTCACAAATTGCACATTCATTGTATTCTCTCAGAATTGGCACGTCAAACACACCTTCCCCCTATACAAAGATGCTTACTTGGATCTTGCTAGGAAAAACACACCACTGATTACAATAAATGGATCAAATTGCTCAAATGCAAGCTCTATTATCAAAGCTGTAAGAATTAGTTGGAAACACTGCTTCTGACTCACAGTAACAAAGAAGCCTCCCACCTCACATCATCTCATTTATTTAGTTTATGCAACATCACAGAGATTACAGCATTCACACAAAGAGCAGACTTCAAAATGAAGTCTTTTGAAAAGGAAGTTCTCTATACTTACAAGCAGTGTAGGACTGACTTTTTGTATGAGTGATCTACTGAGCCCTATTAATAAAGTTTATTGCAAGGAGTCTTGTGCAAAAGTACATGTGACTCAGTAGCGTGGGTTTGTTCTGAAGAAATACAGACCAAGCCATGGTGAAGCATGACTGAGAGCACCTCATTGCAGAACAGCATTACAAGAATTGGTCTCCTAATTATCCCCCATCAATATCATATGTACATCATAATAAAAAGGTAACTAAGATACAGTTTACTGAGCACCTGTGACTTTATACAGCAAGTATCTTCTACACTATGAGATTACCTGAAATTTACACAATAGTTTTAATCCTTTTTGTTTGGCTTTACTTATACAGGCAGCCCTCCAGCTCTTGAAGTGGCTCTAGCTGCCTGCTTTTACAGTGCCTCTCTCTTTCAGGACTACTACTTAACTGTTTCCATCACTGTTTATTAGGTAGCAACAGGTAGACTAAAACAAGTAGAAATAGCCACAGTAAGTAGGCATGTATTTACATGAGCCATTGGCTTTTGACACACAAGTTTGTTGAGCATTAAGTTTGTTGAGCATTTTCAGCAGATTAGCCAGCAAGGCAAGCTGTTACCCTCAAGTCCCAGTTTAAAAAGCAGAGGGGTGGAATAGGAGACAAGTTGAGTCAGGAGGAAGAGATACTGCAAATCAATACAAAAGCAGTTGTGTTGAATGTGATTAGTACCAGCACTGAGCAAAAATAAGGAAAGATGTCTCAAGCAATATCCTAGAATACAGTTTAAGACTCCAGTATCTTTCCTACTGGGAGTGTAGACTCCATGTGTCCAGAGTTCTGAACTAGTTGGAAAACAGCTCAAGTGACTCAAGTTGTCCCACAGCTACAGGAAAAGCTTCCCTGGGGACACAGTACTGCAGACTGGCAAGCTACAATGCCATGTATTCATCCTTCTCCTGTCCAGTAGGCTGTGTTCTTCTGACAGGTAAGCTATAGGCTAAGAAGCAGAAGCCCAGCTGGAGCCACAAGGCAGTCTTTCACAGCTGCATATAGCAAAGCTTCACTCAACCACTTTGTGATGTGTAGACATGCAACTATGGAGTGTGCTTCTGCTCTTGCTACTTTTGCCAGAAGGAAGCAGACTACCTTTCAAAGCAACTTGGATTTATTTTTTATTTTTATTTTTTGAAAGTCTTCCTTGACTTGCTTGTGACTTCACTGAAAAGCTTTAACTGCCTTCAGGGCACTGATAGCAGGTCAGACGGCTTTTAAAAAAAACATGATTAGATTTATTGGTATATGCATTTCCTTTTTAGCTTACAAGTAGAGTCTCACATTAATTTTCAGTCTTATGTTAACATTAATAAAACATTAAAAAGTTACATAATAAAACCCCAAAGTTCCAGATATACAGAGTAAGAGATAGGGAATAGACAGTAAGTGCTTTGTTTTTATAAAGCTTTGCAGTGCCAGCCTTCATCCCATACCATAGCTCAGTGCTTCAACAGCATCTAACGTGTGCAGCCACAGATCTACCGCTTGGTATTGATCCAGTGGTATCTATCAACACGCGGTCCTGTGAAAGCAGCTGTTGGCCTGTAGACTTTGTAACCCCTGTGCTGGGCATAGTATGAGCCATCAGTCACGTATGTCTTCCTATGAAGATACTGAGACCAGGGCTGTATGGGTGGCTTGCAGTAGTCACCAAACTAAACAACAAGAAATGAGATGAAGTTAAAGTGTGTTTAAGCAAGAGAGGGGGGATTAGTCTGGCCATCAGCTCTTAGTTTACTGTACTCCTCCACAACAGAACCTGCAGGGCAGGTAATAGCTCTGACCAAAAGCTACATACCATGACCATATTTACCTGGTAGACACTGTTAGGGTTACTGACAGTAGGGATAGCTTTTGGTTCCTTGTTGAAGCTCTCCTCATCAGAAGAGGTGCCAGATTGATAGTCTAGAGCTGCTCTGTCAACAGCATAGCTGATCTGCTGAGGGAGCTCTGGGTTCTCCTCTCCTTCGAAGTGGGCAATTGTGAACGGCCGGTTCTTCTCACCATACCTGGAAGAAACTGTATTTGTATCATGCAGTTCCGCACGAGCAGTACAGACATTTGCTACTACTCACCTGACACTAATACAGAAGTACACCTTGATACAGTTTCTATTAAGTTCATTAATAAGTTCGGCAAGGATCAAGCTGGTACAGAACACACAGTATGACATTAGTGACAGGTTCTCAACTCACCTGCAACATACCTCAAATGGATCAACCCATAGCGTCATCTCTTTCGGCAAACCAAGATTATTGAAGTCCACGTTACTCTCCACACAAGCTTGCTCCAGCAGCGGATCTCTCGTCTGATGTTTGTTTATCCTTATACACCTAGTTAAGAACACAAGTGCAAGTAGAACATTGTATTTTTGTATGAGCAGAACTTGCAAAGCCACAGCAGAATTCAATTAGGTTTACTACAGTTTATCTTAACACAGCCTGTTGATGCAAGTTCTGACAACCTCAAGAAGCAAGTTAAATTAACTAGCTGATTTATAAGCCCAACCAAGGCTTCTGTTACTTCTTGTTCATTTTAATACTTTATGCAGCAACTCACTGCAAAGGTCATTTCTGGAGACTTTAAGCTGTTACAATTATGAGTCATTAAGACCACTTAAGTTCTAAGTTCTGCACTCAACAAGTCAGAGGGGTAGTCAAGACACTGTGCACACTGCCTTTGGTTTTCTACATTGGCTCTCTAGACATACCTCCAGATACATCCTATGAAGCTGCTTTCAGAACTCACATTTTTTTTTTAACCAGTTAACAACTAGTTTCCATTTAGCTACATTTGCTACATCTTGAATGTCATGTAAAGACTCCAGTCCACCTCCTCTTCTGCTAAGGATCCTCTTACCTGAAGGCTTGTCCTCTGGATGGATTGTCCAAGTACCAGTGATTCTTGTACTTTTCAAACAGTATTGTTGTCAACTTAGCTGCAAATTTCTCCATTTTATGCTTACTCAGCTTGTCTTCCCTTTTCACCAGCCTTGTGATGAAGAAGACCGTGGCAGCAATTTCATCTTTCATTTTAAATCAAGTGCACAAAGTGCTTTGGCTGTTGGAGAGCCATCAGTAGAAATGAGACACTACACTAAATAAGTTTAATAACATTAAGGCAGTATCAAATTGCAAGGATAAATATTACAGAACCTGCATAAGCCATGTCAGATAAAGCGTAGATAAGCCCAGATGCTAAACAACCGATCACTTCAGTTCAGGACACTGACACCAGCTTAACATACTGCCAGAAGACTCCCACACTACACTTGTTAAAATATTAACAAGTGTTAAGAGATATTATTCCTTATTACACATCACATACACATTTCAATAATGAAGCAGGAGTACTTACTTAGAATTACATAGTTCTTTTACTTACAATGAAAACGAGAAACATTACCTTCTCAGACCAAAGCTGTTGAAAATCTAAGATATACCTTATATACAACTCCAAATAGCCACCAAGGAAACAGATTTAATACTACAAGAACCTATGTAGTTGTTGGCTTTGCTTTTCTTTTTAACAGAAACCCCAAAAACACCCAATTTCTCCCCCCCACTCTTCTAAACAACCCACCTTGCTTAGGGGTTTATATAGAAGAGGAAAATCAAGGGGCTCTGTGAAATTTAACAATATTCAGGTGTACACCATTACACTTATTGACATGCTGGTTTCAAAGGTACTTCCAAGCTATTTGGTGTTATCCCAATATCAGCATCATCTTTTAAAGTGTATTTAAATCACCACTGTGTGCTGTTGTATCCACGAGCCCATCAGATAAACATCAGTTTAATATTTAAGTGAAATATTCACCATGAGAAAAATAGTACCAGGCTTATTAATAAATTTTTAAAATTCGACTTGACTGCTACTAGCTGACTTTGCACAGCTACTACTTTCCCTATGAAGCCCTCACATTTGGTACTCTTCATTTTGAAAATTATATGACTCTGTATTTATCATACATTAATCTTGCTAGTGATCTGTATAAACGTTCACATTATTAGTAAAGTTTTATTTAATTTTTGAGGCGTTTTATAGAGAGTGGAAATGGCTCTGTTAAAGGTTTTTTACAAAGGCAGTTTCTCAAATATGAATGCTTCAGTGTTTAAAACTTCAGGCAATAATTAGGGGGGAACATTCAGAGAAAAGCTGATGTGTTCTTTTTTTCCCTTTGCTGTCTCAGGAAGTTGTGCCACCAGTGTCAGATATCAGGAACTGTCAAGACAAAATGACAAATTAAGGTAAAAAGAGCTGAGCACTTAAACCGGCTCTTGATTTGATTGTAGATGTTGCAGCCAAGCAGTTCAAGTGCTTACATTTTGGTTTTGTGAATAGATTGTGATACAATACACCAGATAAGCACAATGAAGCATGAGGACACAACATCGCAGAAGTACACATCTTTGCAGAAGTGTACCACGATTGATGCATTTCTGGCTATTTCTGGACTCCCCTTCTCCTCCGCCCACACAGTTACTTCCTTTCTCTTTACAGTTTCGTTCAGTGCCACAAAACAGACTTACTAAGGCATTTAGGAGAAATTCTGGCTTTAGAGAATGTGTAATAAAAGGGAAAAAAACAGTGTCTTCCCCTTCCTTTTCTGACATATCAAAATACTTCCTCAAGCAACAGGAACCTTCCAGTAACCACTCAAATGAGAGGAAAATCAAAGGCTGAGATAACAAATCTTCAGGAAAAGCAAACAACAGTGCCAGGAATGAGATTTAATGTCATACACCAGTGTTTTGACCACAAGACAATCCCTTGTGTGCTCTGCACTGCATTCAGTCTCTTGTTACAACAAATGGGAATTTTGTTCCATATGCAAGCCATGAGTTATTTCTTCCCTTACATACGCAGCAGAAGAGGGCAATGGTAACCTGTTTTATGCTTCTGGAGAAAGTTGGGGGACAACAGGAAATCTCTGTTGGGCATTGCTGTAAAGAATTCCCACACAAGGTCTTTTCAGGAGTTGTTCGCCTCTTTCTGTGCAGCCTATGAAGATTTTTCCATGCCACGGGCTGTCTGCTGCCTGCACACCAAAATTAGCTCAGGGTAACAGGTGAAAATTCTGGAGCAAGCAAACTGGATTTTTACGCCTGAGGCTGGAATGTTATTTTACAGATTAAACTTGCTTTAAAAATGTCAGGCAGTTGATGGGTTTCTCTTTCTGGTTCTCATGTAAACCCTGAGGATGCAGCTAGGAACAACTACCACAGACCTGGATTCTTCAGCTCTGCTGACAAAGTGGTGTCTAGGAAAATATTAAATAAGAGCAAGATCTACCTCCTAAAAATGATGGATAATGCACATAATTATAGTTTAAGTTCTTCTAAATAACAGTTCAGTCCTCTCAAGGCTTCAAGCACAATCACAGACCTACAGATTGTGAATCCTCTAGGGGTGATGTTGTCCTTCTTGCCAAAGCTTAGTCTGGTTTCTTTGTCTTCGTGTCATTTTTTCACATCATCATAATATAATCTAATAAAAGATATCACTTCTACCTATAAACCTCATTTTCCTTTTATTCTTAAACTACCAGGGCTAAAATAACATGCCCACTGCAGAACAGCAGCAGGCGTCTTACAGAGTCCATCGCCTGCCACTGAAGGCCCTAATTTGATCAGTTTCCATGTGGGATCTGACACAGTGCGGTCTCAGGAATCATCCCATTGCTGTCTTTTCTTCAGTAAACGCCGAGCTGGTTTGGGTCAGTTGCAGGGTCTTTGAACTGTCTCCCGCCTTCCTACTTTCTCCGACTCTAACTTGCCCAGGCAGGCCCTGTGAGTTAGGAAATTCTGCGACAAAAGAAGTGACCAGATTCCACAAAGGACAGTCAAAGAGAAGTTTGAATCCCTACAACGCCTCCTTTTGTTGAGTTAGTTGTTCCCATAGCTAACACATAAAGCACAGGTCAGCCATAAACAAACTCCTCACCTGAGAAACCCGATGAAGCAGTGCAATCAGTCATGCAATAAGGTGCATTTCTTGGAAGCTGAGAGGCTGAACTACTCACTATACCAACTTTCTGCATCAGACAGGGAAAAAAACAACAACAAAAAAAGGGAAATTTAAGAAAAGATCCTGGCAACCCATCCAGTTGGCTCTAATTAAAAGATTCCCATTGAAATAAGGCAACGAGAACTTTTTAACTTAGTATTTTTAATGTGCAGGAATTCAGAAGTATTTATGTTAATGAAACAAATAGCAGAGTATTTCTGGCCTCCCATTTCACTGACAAGAAAAACCGTCTCTTTTAATTAGGCAGATTCATTGAACACAAATCCTTCATAATGCTGTCAGTCGTTGCTGACCTAAAGGAAAGGCAGCCTTGGGTACCCTATTTGGAAAATAAACAGCAGAGAAACAAAGCGTCAGAAAGAAAATGTGAGCAGTCCATCCCAATGTGAGATCCATTAGCAATTCAACAAACTGTGCTCCCACTTGTTCCCTGTTGCATCCAGACAGAAACTGTTAGCATCCCAGCAGCTTCTGCAAAGACCATGATGAATAGCCAAGTGTTCTGATCGAACATGCATGAGATAAATGAGCAGACATTTATGCCTTTTGCTAAAGGGTGCTGCTGGTTTTTTAAAACATTATTAAGAAAAACAAAAAAACACTAACAAACACTGCATTGCTGTGCCTGGATATCCGTGGGAGATATCCAGAGCTCAGTAAGACCAATGGAAACCTGTCCGAAGACTTCAGTGGGGTTCAGATCAGGCCCCTAACTCAGCACAAGCATTCTTAGCTAGATTAAATTATGGGTCTCCTGGGTCACCAGGCAAGCCTAGGCATGAACTATAAAGGGAAAAGAGTCAGACACAGTTTCTCTAGTAACTGCCGGCCAAACCAAGAGCAAGCAGTTTCCCTAAAGACACTACCAGCAACAGTTACTCCTGAAGAATTTTGCAGTTTTCTTGTTTTACAGGATTGGGTTCATGGAGCCAACAAAACAACACGCAGCTTGCTAGTAGGAATCTTCCTTCTACAAGCCATCTGGGTTTTGCGTATGCTCGGTGACAGACGCCTTCTCCAGGTAAGCAGCTGAAGTCCTAACTATTGATGTAAGAGCAGTAAGCGTGAGCTGTTTCTGTATGGGAAAACATCCTAGAAGATAGTGTTCTTAGAGAAAAGGACTCCACTTTGGTTTTGTCAGGGTAGATCCTGCCCCGATCTCATTCACAAGCACCACCAAAAGCAATGTATGAGCACCAGCAGTGCTGCATGAGCACAGCAGCGATTCAGCTGGCTCTCTGTTATGTCGGAGGGCAGAGGAAGCCGTGTATCTGGAAGCGTGATGTTTATTCACACCACGCAGTCTCTGTGCAAAGATTTATTTTTGGATGGAACAACACAGTGATTCCGATCAAAGCCACAAACTACACTTTTAATATGTTGATGGCTCACAATTTTTTTCCTTTTATAAATAGAAACTTTCTGGGCCTGATGAGAGAGCTTAAGAAAATTTATTTAAGAAATGAATCACGTTCTGATTAAGGCTTTCATCTTTACTTAATTACTTAGTAACTCAGTGGGTATTCTGTAAACACCTAAGTGACAGGTACCTACAGATAATTTTTCTGCATAAACATTTTACCATGAGTACTGTATTTGATTATGCAAAGCACATAGGACATATGACCGTGCTAATTACACTGATTAGGAGAGGCCTAACCCACACAATTTACATGGGCCTGTTAGAGGTAGGCAGTTCTCAAAGGGGTGAGATGCACAGAAATTTCTAAAGGACAAGCTCTTTGAATGCATCTCAGGTCATTCCTCTAAAATGAGACACCCCAAATCACTAGACACTCTTACCCCTACCACATGCGTGGATCACCAGCTAAGCATCGTGCCTTGCTAAAGCAGCAGGGAGGACCACGCTGTTTTACTCTTGCATTTCCACCTCCCACGCAACAAAGAGCAATGCAGAACAGGAAATATGTTTTCTCCTCCTCCAGTGTGGAGCAAAGGAGAGCCTGCAGTGCGCACAGTCCATATGGGCTTATCTACCTGCCCCCTGCCTCTCCCCATGTCAGCTGCGGCAGGCTGAGGTCATGTTGGTGCAGGTTGTCAGGAAGAAACGAGCAAAGAATTAAGTAGGGAAACATGACCTGAAATGCGAGGGGGTGAGAAGACTGCAGTGAGCCGAACAGGTCAAGAGAAAGCATACAGAAATGGATGGCTAGGCCCCCAGGGAATGGGGAGAGAGGTGGTCTGGTCACCCGTGGGTGAAGATGTGCAGCGTGTGTCTCCAACCGCAGCCCAGTGCCAGGAGCACAAGACATTCATTCTGTTTGTCTTTTTGGGGCCTCCTTCCATAGAGCCTAGGCTCCTGGTATGGAGCTGTACAATCCAGGTAGCAGCCCAGACTGCCACACGTAACCAAAGCCCGGATCCCGCCGTGGCTCCGACACAACCTGTGGCCTTTTTACCCCAGGAGAAGGGCAGAAACTCCGTGCGTGCTCTGGATTGACTCTGCCCATAGAAACCTCTTCTGCAACAAAGCTTCCTATGGCAAGAGCCATGTGGACAGTTCAAAGCAGTGGCCCTTCCTCCCCACGCCAGCCCTAAGTGACCATGACGACAGAGCGTACACACAGGTTGCAGCCGTGGGGCTGGCCCACGGCCCAGGCTGGGGACACTCCAGCCCAGCAGTGCCAGGGGGAGACATAGGGCACCCCGGTGCCACCTTCGGGTCCAGCCCCACAGACGCGTCTGCCCGTGAAAGCCTGCTGGGTGCTCGGTGGATGGAAAAAGGAAGGAAATGAGGAGAGAAGCTACCCATTTTTTTCTCTTTCCGTTAAATCTTCTTAAGCATTTTATCATAAATTCAGTCCTTATCAGGATTTTTGCAAGGTAAGCTTCTGAATTATTTTTTTTCTGCATTTTAGGAATAAGGCAGTTTTGGGTGAAAGATAGCCAAAAAATAATAATAATTTGCAGGCTGAGTCATTCTTGTAACTTCACAGGCTCTGTCTCACTGCTGAATTAGGAATGGCCTGATAAATCTACATAAAATATTTTTATCAAATTATTAATTGCATACACATATATTAGACACAAGGCATAATTACCTATAACTCCTTGTACTTATCCAGTTTTGTTCTGTAGAACAGGTTTGCTAACTTCTTTAGCTACCACAGACTAGCACATAATGCCTGAGCAGCCTGACGTCTGCCTGCCAGCACTGCTGGGGTTCCTGCACCACTGGGGAAAAAAAAGGAGAGCTCTCTGTAGGCCAGGGAAGCAGCGAAATGCTACCATTCTTACTTTTGCTGTAGTTACATGCAGTTTCTTCTGAAAATCTTGAAATAGATATTGTACGAAACCTGGAATACAACAAGTTGGACCTCTGTGCCATAACCATTAACAGCTGCCATGCTGTAAACCAGGTAGTTTACTGGTCTTGTTGAACATCTCATCTCAGCCGAAATTTACAGCTGTATTTGCACATCCAGCTCTGACAAGAGCTACCACTTAGTCTGCATTCATGCAGCTAGGACTGCATGCCCAGCCCTTTCCCATTTCCCATTTCCATTGTGGTACATTATAATCATTAAAAAGTTGATATTTCATTGTTTGCATTCCTGGCGTGATCTTTGTAATGCATCCACTGCACTTTTTAATTATTAAGAATAATTAATTTGTGATATAATGACTCAGGATTTAGTGGAATAATACTAAGGATGGTATGACCAATGTTTTCCATTATTATCAATCGATTGTTGCTATAAGGACATGTCATGAGATAGAGTAAGTTAATATAAATGATCAAAGTGCTTTCTTTTTTTCCAGGTTTGAATGCCATGACACCATCACAAGAGTGGTGCTTGGTTTGCAGGCAGTGTAGTTAGCTGATTGTATCCATTGCTTCACAATCACTAAATTCACTGCCATCAAAACAATGCACAGGATTCCCTGCTACAGCCTCACTACAGAAAGCTGCGTGCCTTACAACATCTTCATTCCTAGTGCAAAAATATTAAGAATGTTTATTTGTTTACAGCTTTATTTCCAGTAATTCACATTTAGCTTTCATGTCTTATTTAACAAGCTAGTAAGTTAAGGGGTTTCTAAGCAATGATTAAATATTAAACTCCCCGAATGCTATAACCGTTTTTTACTATGATCACTTTGCTTAATGTCCAACAGTTTTAATAATGGAAAAAATACAGACTTCATAGTGTTAGAACCTGCTATAATAGGTTTTGTGGGTTTTGTTTGTTTGTTTTTTAACAAAAAAATCAGTCTTCATAAAAGTTTGAATTGGAAGGGAACTCTCTTAGATCAGCCTAGTTACTAGGCAGTGTAGTTAGCTGATTGCCAAAAGTAACAATCACTAACCACACAGCCAGGTAAAAAGGCTTGGAAGATATCTCAATGGAAATCAGACGCACAGGAAGTTTGACTACAGAAGGCAGGCAGGCTGACCTCTTTGAAGAAGCATCTAAGAAGCATCGGTCTAATAGACAGGCAGGGCAGTGAAATTAAACGAGCGCAATGTGCTGGACCGCCTGTCACACATGGAAGAGAGGTCAGTGCATTTATCGAGCCAGTGTTGCATAACTGTTTATACGCTCCTGAATGCATGTTACATTCCATTCACAATTGTTTTGCCTACAGAACACTCAAAAAACATGATAGCAAATTGGAAGTTTTATTCTTCCTAAAATTTGTAGACATCAGCTCCAGTTCTGATTGTACTCATCTCAGCCTTACACTTGCCTAAGGCCACTGTTGCCAAAATTCACTTCCATTTACTCTTGCTGAATAAATAAAATTCAGCTTTGCGATTTTTTTATGAAAACAAATGTTGTTTTAGTCAGCGGATCGCTCTATGCTAGACACTCTACAAGTGCAGACTGAAAGGACAGTCCCACAGAAGGGACTTGTAAGTTTACTGACTTCCAGTTCCACGTTCCCTTTTTACATAAGAGCTTTAATAACATCAGCCACAGAAATACAGAAGGAAGTTATGACTTCACCTGATGTTTGCAAATAAAGTTTTTAAAACAGAAATTCAGTAGCCTGCAGTAAGCATCCTGGGAAAAAATACTTTAATGGAATGTTTTGAGACCACCAGGTTTGAGGGCAACTGGCTACCTGAGGCCGATGAACTGGGAGTGTGGTGGCGGGTAATCCCTGTCCCACAGGGGCCTGTATCTAGGTGTAAGTGAAAGATGGCCTGAAGAGACTTGAAATGAGATGTGCAAAGCTGTCAGCCTTCTGGTGTTCCATGCTTACTGCGACAGGCGGTGTATCACACAGCTGGACCCAGGCTCCCTGGGCACATCTGTGCTGCTGCATCCCCCTGAGATGGCTGCAGTGTCCCCTCCTGCCACCCAGATGCCTGTGAAAAGGGAAAGTCCCCTGCAGAAGGGTGACGGGTACCTACCGCAGCAGGTGACGGTGACAGGAACGTGTCAGCAGCGTGGGCAGCACCAGGGTCCAGCCGTCCTCTTGCTTCCTTGGGGCCACAGGCCTGGAGTGGGCAGGTCGAGCTGGTGACGGCCACCTTATGGAGAGGAGACAGCAGGCTGCAGTCCCAAGCGGTGCCATGGGCACAGAGCCAGGGCAGTGCCCCACAGCACCTGATGGGCCCCTCATCTTTGCTGGCTCGAGCCCAGCTGATGTGGAACATGCCCGTATCTTCTGGAACTCAGCCACGCTCCCGCCGCCGCTCGAGTCCTCTCTAGGCCCTGCCACCCTTCGACGTGAGGGAAACCTTCCCCTGAGGGGGGCCTGCCCCATAAGGGGACATGGCCCCATCGAGGAACCTTGCCCCTTGATGGGACCTGGCCCTGTGAGGGGACCCAGCCCCATGAGGGGACCCAGCCCCATGAGGGACCCAGCCCCATGAGGGGGCCCTGCCTGCAGCCCCCATCCCCTGTGTCTGTGCCCGTTCCAGCCCTACACACACACACCCTGCCCCATACACCTACCCTAGGGCCCTAGGGCCCCATGCCCACCTCAGGATCCCCAAAACCTTCCTGAGGGTCCCTTACCCTCCTTGCACCACCGCCCACCACCTTCCCAAGTGCCCTTAATGTCCTTTTTCTTTCCAGAGGGAAGTACTGCTCTCCGGGGCCCGCTGCTTCCTCGCAGTAAGTATGGCTACTGTATGCCCCCAGCTCGTGAAACCTAGGTAGCCTAAATTTCTGTGAGGAATTAATTCGGAGGAATGAATAAGCCACGCCAATAAGCTGTGGATGACAGAAGAGCCACAGCTCCTGCTTGACAGATATTTCAGCTGATACCTACTGTCTGGGGATCCAGACACTCACTTTCTGAACAGCCCCAAGGTCTGCTACAGTTCAGTTGCCCTCTGCAAAGGACAGTGGTAGCAGGAGCACTTGGTCATTTGCCTCTCATTTGCCTTATTTAGAAAGTGAGGAAAACAGTGAGAAAGAGAGAATCTCAGAAGCTCAAAATGCGGAGAAAACTGAAGTAAAAGAAAAATATCTTCAGCAGGTAAGAGCCACTAACCGCAACTCTTTTCTCATAAATATTCCCGTTCACTCTTTGTATGCCATTTGGTAGAATTCTGGAATTTTGGAAATGCAATTATGGACAGTAATAAAAACGGCCTGGACCTGGCCCACAGTTAGGTTTGCATGATGTAGCCCGTTTTTTGATGTTTAGCTTAAACTTATTCCCAGTTGGGAATAAGTTTCCTTGGGACAGGGCTGAAAGGAGTAGGCTCTATAGTTAATTTCTTCATAGTAAGCACATAATGTCTGTTCTGATTTAACATCTAAAAGAAGCCAATTGAGAGTTCCCAGATCCAAAAGTGGATAATTTGGGGTGGGGGGGGCAGAATCTACTGCTGCATGCACTTTCACACAAAAAATCCTGGCATACAGACATTGAAGCACAGCTCACAGTTTAGGTTAATTTCTTAGTCGCCTTAGTTATTAATAGATCTTCTCCATTACTCTGTGCCCAGCAGCAGCTAGCGCCAAGAGTTCATTGAGTGTGAGATGCGGGAAACTTGGTAGTGAGTGGTTATTAAATCACCTTCCATAGGACTGCTTCTGCCTTGGCCTGCCACTCAGGGACAGGTTTAGGTGATATTTTTAGAGGTATAATTCATGAGCTGTTTGACCAAGCCATTACAAGTTTTGTAGAAACTACTCAGCTGCAGAGCAATCTGTAGATTTTAGCAAGTAACATCAAAATTGAGTTTCTAGATGACATTGCCTTTCCAAATGAAGGCGCAACTGGGATACCGTAGAGCCTTTCAGGCTGGACCCTTCTGGGCTGCACAGATTGCTGCTGAATTCAGTGGGGTTTTACAAAAGCAAACATCAATCTGCCATGGTACCACCCAGTCAGCACTTTAGTTATTGGTTCTTGTAGATATTTCTGTTCATAAAACACACTCTCCATTTACACCAGATTAGCAGGATTCACGTTTAAAAATTTGCCCAAGCATTAAATTGACTATGACAAAAAGCAAAATAAGTGACATGGTATCCAGATCTTTGATGTTCATCTCCTCCAAAACAGTGAGGTTGGACTGTGTATATAGAGCTTGGGGTTTCTCCTACTGCTTTGCCGTAAGATGCAGACAACAGTTGTGCTTGCTTTCAAGGCACTGATGTAGTCTGTAGATAAAAACTTTTCCTGAAGTCACCATTAATCTAAATCATGAATTGATGTTCCACATATATATCATGAGTACAATTCACATAAGTAGTGGAAACTAAGACAACTAGTATTAAATATGTGATAACGTTGCCAGCCTGACTCTGTAATGATACTACATTTTTTTCATTTTAGCAAAATGTTCCACATTTTTACTGAAAAGCCTCTAGCCTATATTTGGGAAGCAGGCCAGATGAGAGCAATCTGCAAGAGGTGCAGAAAGGCGCTGAGGTCTGCAAGTCTTTCCTGCAACTCAGCAATCCTCCTTTTCTAATTAATAACACCATAATGCATCTCATCCATTATAATCAATTAGCCTTCTTTCTAAATTCTGGCTAAAGCCAGCAACAGTTCCCTGATTCTTCCGTTCATTTTTTTTTTTTTTAATTCAGTAACAATAGATGATAGCAAGGTTTTGCAGCTTTGGGCATCTGGCAGCTACACGGATGGCTGATTAATTTCAGTAAGTAAATTACTTTCTAGAACTACAGGACATGCTATAAGCCTCAAATATTCTAAGAAAATGAAAATTAATGCACTGAATGAAATAAGAATAATGTACACATTATTATCAGTCATAGGTGTCATTTACTGTTCAAATCCAGATTTCAGACTTGATTCAGACATTCGGTTCCTGCAGCATGGCCCCTAGGTGAGCAAAACCTGGAAACCCTGTTGTGTGGGTCCAGGAAGTGAATTTTGTCTCCACAGTAGAACAGGGTCAGAGTTTTTTAGAAGGAAAAGTTTGCTGTGTTAACACTCTTATTTTACAAACTGACAGCAATTTTTTTATTAGAAATGCTTATTTTAATTAGCTAATTTCATCTGAAATAGGACTGAAGCACATGGCAAAATAGCTGTTGTCTTTTAGAACATTCATTTCACTGGGCTACTCTGCAGTTTAATTCTCACAGGCTTTACAGGGTACTTCATGATTAACAAAGATATTTCAAAACTATAAACCCTGCAAATCTGAGTGATCAGTTTAATCCATTTAAAATAGGAACGCCTAACTTATCTGAATAGATCTGTGTATTATTACTAGATGGTTATCCACTCTGGCCACTTCTTTTGATATTGGTCTTATTTGCCTGTCTTTAGTTAGCAAGTGCTAAGGTAATGCTCTACCAGCTCATTTTATCATCAGGTGTTTTGGGTGTGCTCAGCAGGGGCCTGAGGGCACTGATAGCCCTTAATGGCCCTAAGCAGCCTCCCTTGGGATCTCCTTCACCCATGGCAAGAGCTCATTTAAGCTCAGCCCTGGGCTCTTGTTTATTTCCTGAGTTAAAGGGTAGGCACGTCTCCAACTCTTTCTTGGTAGGCATGTCCAACTCTTTCTTGGAGTGTGTCATAACGTTTTACCAGGAATTTCTGAAAATGCTGTAATATACTTCTACTCGGCTTCAACAGGAATGTCTCACTGTATCTGAAAGGTGTTCACTTCCATGAAGAAAAATGTATGGGTGTGCTCAAACGTCTGGGAATCAGAATGCTAAAAAACTCTCAGTAGGAACTGAAGCATTGTTCCTTAGAAATTCATTCTTTCCTTTAACTGTATAAAGAGAGGAGCTTTAACAAGTTCTGGGATGTGTGCTTTTCTTGAAGAGAGGAGAACCTGGACCATTGATTGAAAGGAATCATTAAATGTTAAAAATTATCGCCATTTTAAATCACTTCTACAAGATATCAGAGGCTGGCTTAATCCAAAACTGCATAGTGAAGACAGGCTATCTCTGGTTGCACTTCTCAGATGAAAAAGGTTTGGTAATGAGTCATTATGCAGATGGAAGTCCTTGAATTACCCCAATCTTATAACCTCAAGATGCTCACACTAGTTCTTAGCTTTGATAAGGATTTTCGAGTTTACAATGAAGTTAAGTAGCACAAGATTTTAATTCATTTTTCTGAAATCATTGTAGTAGATATTTCTTTTCAGGCCAAGAAAAGAGAAGATATACTAGCTTTGCTGAGGAAACAGAGAGAAGAAAGGATTGCAGTAAGTTTTTCTTCTGATTATGCTCTAGATGCATCTCAAGGTTTGTGCATCCTTACAAGATGGACAGCGTTGCAAGGACCATGATTCAATGTGTGAGGGTTTATGGGGTGTTGCAAGGTGTACCGTGACAACAGTCTTGCATAGCATAAGCACCTCAGTTTGAACTGATTAAGCATAAAGAAAAGTTGGCTACATTTTACAAACTGCCTAAGCAAGGAGGATCCTGTAAGCTGTGTCGTTATGAAGGTGTTAGGCCAGGCAGTAGGAAGCAATAGGAAACAAGGCACGTATGAAAAATGCTGGCTCTTGAAAGTTAGAACAACGTGGGACTGAGAAATGCAGCAGAAGCAGTGACTAGTGCTGTCAGAATAGTGGCGAGGAAAGGGACTGGCAGCATTTCTTGTTGAAGACCCTGGATTCCTTATAGATGCATAATGAAAGGACTTTGGCTATTTAAATTACACCATCTTTAATGCAGTTATGTTTAAGTGGCTATTTTTTTTTAGTTTAATTTGCCAAAAGAATATTTACAGACTGTTCATTGTAAATGTAGTTGCTTAGATTGTTTTTCATTGTTGTCTCAAGCTTTCTTCCACTGAAACACTAAAACTCAGTTTACAATAGAGCTATAAAACTGGCTGTAGGTTTGGCATGCTCTGCTCCCTAAAAAGCTTTCTTAAACCAAATTTGAGCATAAAAAGAAGAACTCCAATTAGGGATATTTATTATTATTATCAGTAGTGAACACCAGATTTACTGATTTATAATGTTTTTCTGTGACATGGACGGATGTTTATCAGGAAAAGAAAATTCAAGAATAAGAGGTCTGTATTATATTAGGCAATCCTTTCTTTCAGTTGTAATTCACAAGATACAAAGCAGAGATAGATGAGGTTTTGCCCCATATAAGGTTAAACATCTGTTCTTTTGAAGAAACTACATATCCTGATTAATACAATTTAATTACACTTGATAGAAGAGAGTAGAACTGAAATTTTTAAGATGATAAGTGTAGTGATTTGAAAAGTAACTTGGAAAACAAGATTTCAAAGGATACTTCCAGAAATGACGTCTTCATTTTGGATGTAAAAGCACTCTTTTTTTCATTTAAGCTTTTAAATTGGTAAATATTAAGTACTTCCTCTTCTCAAAGTTCATTAAAATGCTGAACCAAGTATATCTGCTTTATCCAAATTCCATGCATTAAAGCTAGGCCTGAAAGAGAACATGAGACTCTGTTCTTCTGACAGAGTAACTCATACAAATTTTTTATTCCTGATTACTCAGGTACTATATTAGCACATAAAAACCTCCCATACTATTGCTAGAATCATCTTTTATTTCAGTGTTTATATAAAGCTGTCTTCCAAGATAAGCAGTAAGTTTAGAATGAGCTAGTGATAATCACTGAGTCTTTTTCTTTTTAGAAAGAACTGATTTCTCATCCACATAAACCAAAGATCAAAGCTGATGAAGTAAGGTAATGAAAATACTCAAAAATAAGTTTTCCTCTATCTAAATAGTCAGGATTTATTTGGGGAGAAAAGATGCTCTGTTTGAATTACTCTTACTATTTTGAAAATGTCTGTTTTATCCTGTATTAATATCTGTTACGACAAAACTTAGAAATGGGAAGGCTGAAAGGCCGACTACTGCTATTGTTCTGTACTTCTTTACTCTTTATATGTGTTCCATTTATTTTTAGATAGAGGTTGAGGAAGGAAGTGGAAGCTTAGACATTTTTTTTAAAGTCATGAAGAGTTCAATTTTGCTATTCTGGTTCAAATGCAGAAAGTCAGGAAAAAGATCAGTTGTCAGTGGCTTCTATATTTTTGAAAGGGTCAGGAAATATCATAAAGCCTGTTTATTTCCAGTGCGTATCTTGTCTGAATGAGAAAAAGCATGAGCGCGACCTTGTCAGTTGCATCACGCTGTATGGATGCTTTCTTTGGTTATACTTTGCACATTTTAATAAACAAGTTGCCTTGTTTATTTCCCAGCTATAGATCCAAAGAAAGATCACCATAACAGCGTGTTACATCATCACATCATGCTGTGGGAGATGAGTCTGGAAAGGATCTGGAACATGGAAAGTCAGCCTTAATGCACGAATTGTTTGAGGCCAGTGATGTAGGTGTGACAGTTGCTAAACCAGGTGGTGAAAGATTCTTTTAACTTCCAGCAAACATTAGGCCTGAGGTTGCTGACAATCTGTTTATGTTAGGTCAGACAGTTTCCTTTCTGGCACTTGCCTGTGGCCTCCTGGATGATGTAAATACTGTTATTTTCCAGTGTCAAAAACTATCTGTTAAAATAAACAGGATCCCTGCAACTGTCAGGTGGGTACTGTGCAAGCAGAAACTCAAGTTTAAGGTCATCTGCTGTTACTGTTAGTCTGGGAGTGAGACGGATTGGAAAACTGCCCCAGCAGAACTACAACGGCATGTTTTGTCTGCTGCCAGTGTTGTAGTTGCTTTCCCTTTATGTTGTCTTCATAAAAGGGATCTCTGTTTCAGATTAAAGGGTGGTTTAACTGGTCTTAACAAGTTGCTTCTCAATTTCAGATGGGCAGGGTTAGTGGTTTCTTTTTTTTTTACTACTGGCTAGTTGTTTCTTTTCACATTTTATCACTAATACTTCGCACTCTGAACTGTGAAGTTGAGGCAGTTACTTCTGCCTTTACTGCCCTATCTATAGTTGGGTCAGTCAGGTGGGACCTGTGAAATCAGTTCTAAATATGCATTTGGGTGTTGGGCTATGACCCATGTGTACAGTGGTAAGTGTTTAAAAAGTGTAGCTTCTTTTTTTTATGAAGTTGCTCTTTATTCCTAAAAACCATCTCATCTTTGAAAATGCTGACAAGGTACCTCACAGCCCTTGATTTAGCAATTTCTTCCTTTTAATGAATGGCATTTATATAATATAAGTGAGGCCATTTTTCTCACACTGGCACCAGTTAAAGCAAGGTGGTGTCATTGAATATCCACAACTTAAAGACTAAGCAATGAATCTGCAGCTTACATCTTCCTTCCAACTTACCATATGGATATGAAAGCTGAGGAACGACTGACAGCAATTCATTTTGAAAGCAAATGCCTCAGGAAAACACTGGGCATTAGACGGAATTAATTCTTAGCAAGACTATTACCTCTGGAGCTAGCTATAAAGGAAAAACAGAAGTATCTGGAACAGGTGAAAGGGCTGAAGGTCAATGTCTGCTGAGGTGAGCAGCTGTGGGAGTAGGCAAAAGGGAACATCCATACAGAATCCTTCCAACCATCATAGGATATGTACTAAAGAAAGCCTAAGCTGTCTTGAACCTGTGCCGAGGACAGGTGTTGGAGCTGTTTACCTAAGTGATACTTATTTGTATGGGTAGGCTTGAAGTTCGGGTTTTAGATAGCAGCTTATGGCCTGTGAAGAAAGCTACTCTGGCTTATTATCCTGTTATATTTTTTTTTCATTTAAACGTTTTAATGTTTGGAAAATAAGCATCACTATTTACTGAAGCAAATTCACCCAGAGCACAGGGTATTGATTATTGCTGTATTTAATTAGAATAATTGTATTTTTGTAATGGTCTGTTAGCACTCATTACTGGGAAATATGATCATACCAATTTTACTAATGTCTTGTCAGAGATTTATAGCCTGTATTGACCAGGATGATTCCTGTTTCCAGAGGCAACTCAATGAATGGCTGAGAAAATATGATTTCTAGAAGAGCTACATTTGTCAAAATGTTTCACAGAAAATACACTCTTCCTGTTTCTTTCTTCGTTCGGTAGCTTCTCTTTTGTCATTTCTTGTCCCATTCCTGATTTCAGCAGGCTCATGATTTGTGCATGTATTTTCATAGACCTTCACTTTCCAAGTGTTTAAAAATAGAAATACTGATTTCTTCTTTTCTAGTGTGCAGGGGAAATTGCCTAAGTCATTCAGTGGTTTGGCTTTTTTAGCTTTGTTTAACTAGCAGCTTGGGGATTTTCTACTGAATTTGTATTGCTTGAAATGTACAATTTAATTAATCCTCTCAAGTGGATACAGGTCTATCAATGTAAAGTTATATGTCCTTAGAAAAAGAAAAAACATTTCTGTGGAGAAAGGCGTTAAGCTAGTATAAGGCACCTCTATACTGAAACATATAAACTGCAACCCTATTTTGAATAATATTGGAATAGTTTTAAAAAGTCCAGTAAACTATATATCAATAGTGATAAACTCACATAAATGTAAGATGTGTGTCGAAAGGTTTTCATCCAACCTGAGTATAGAAAGTACTGAGGGCTGCAAAGTGAGGCTGTGATATTCTTAGGCCTGTATTTATTGTCTTGTGCGAGCATGTCTGACAAGTCAAATTTGGTATTGTTTTGGTACAGGTCAGAGAAGGTTTTGCCTGCTGTGGTCCTCTGGCTCAGATTCAGGGTGCTGTGCCATTGTAGCTGTTTGGGAGGATGTGATCGTTCAGGTTCAACTGCACTAATTTGTACAACGAATGAAGGAGGCAGAACTGCTTACAGTAGGCTGTTCCCGTTGCCTTTGTACATCAACTGTCTATTTCCCCTTTGTCTAGACTTACTTCTTTTTCTGCCTATGAGAAACTAGTAGTATGTGCCTCACCACTTATTTAAGTATGTGGCAAAAACCTCAGCTTCTTGCTAGCTGATTTCCTCCTAGCCCTCTTTTTTCCATCAGTGTTTGGGAACTCTCACCAGCAGTACTGTCAAACTTCTGGCTGTCAAGTTCCATCAAAGCTGTGAAATCTTCAGAGCAGTCTTCTGAATGTGAGGATTGGGTACTGCGTTTTCTTGTGTTTATATTTTTAATAGAACTCCTCAGTTTGACAAGAGAAGTTTCAGAATGGGATATGAATGCTGTGCAGTAGTGCACCTGATGGAATGTGGTTTTTCTGTTAGCTTGATTTTTCTTAACAGACTTCTCTGTAAGTTTTGGTATTTATATGGGTATTCCTTTGCATGGATTCTCTGAACTTGTGTTCTGTAAATTTGTTTTCTACACCTAGTTAGGCATTTACAAGGCATCCCTGTTTAGAGATACACATATAAGGATGTGACATTATGACACAGAATGGGTTAAAGAGCTCTGCACCCTGGCAGCTATCTTGCACTATTCCTTGTTGTACATTAGCTGCACTTTTCTCATCAACAGATTACTTTCTGACCAGGTTCTGTTATTTCCAGCAGGCAGAAGGTGTTTGAAGCAGACCATCAGGATCAAGCAGCAGTAAAGGCCCTCAAATAGTTCAGCTAAACTCTGATGAAGACAATGAAATATTTCTTTGCTCCAGAAAAAATATCTTATCGGAACCGTGTTGCTCTGGACTTCAAGCCATGTACATTTCTAATTTGACTACATTTCTAGTTGCTCATACTGAGACGTGGCATGACAGACAAAGGCTGTGTATAGGCTTGCAGCAACCTATCCATCATTTTCTTTGTTTTGCTGAAGTTAAAATAAATGCTTAATTGCTTTACTTACTAAACTGTTAGGTCCTAATGTGGTGGTAGTGGCTTGGGCAGTGCTGTTTGTCCTCAAGTTTCTCTGTTGTCTTGGCACTACAGCAGTAAACAATGTATGCAAATAGCTGCTTGCCAATCTTCAGAGTCCTTGTCCAAGCTGCTGCCTAAGGTAATTCAAGGGAGTGGTATAATAAACATCCCCTAGACTTGTTTTCCATGGACTTGAGTGGTTCTGGGATTTTTGACTTGTGGGCTTTGAAGTCTCACGTACTTTACTAGTCAGCTTTCAAAATGTTTGCTTCTATGACCTGAAAGGTTGTTATATTGAATATATTCATTTTGTGTGCTCAGTTCTCCAAAATTATAAATGGAGAGCAACTGTTTTACCTTTGTTGCAAAATCATTCTTTAAAAGTAGAAAACGGGTCAAAAGGAAGAGTCTGTGGCTAGTAATAGCGTTAGGATTGCACAATAAACACAGCAAGCTTCGTTATCAAGTGTCCATAGTGTTCGAGTGGTTGGAGTTGACCTCTTTCAATAAATAGATCAAAGAGGCTTCTGTCAGCTACTGCGCTTTCCTGCTGAAGAGAGCGAGATCTTTGGTAATCACTTCGGGGTTCTATGGTACTGCGTTCCCCAGTTCTGCTCTTGATGTGGGAGAGACTAGAAGAGACTGATGCCACATGGCAGAATGTTTACCATTAATTCAAGAAAACATGTTTATAATGCTGCCACTACTTGACATGGATATATTCCAATGTGGTTTTTTCCTTCAGAGCCATTACAGAAATGTTTTCCAATGAATTTAGTATGCATATATGCTAGAAAAAGGATAGACTTCTAAAATGATGAGCCGGGGGCTTAAGCTTTGTTATGACAACACCTGCAGCTGTAAAGAAAGTGAGGTTTTTAGTCTCTAGGAACACTAATTATTTGTGATTACTTTGATTACTTTGGTTACTTTCTGTGAAACAAGAAAAAAGCTCTCTAAACAGGATGTCCTTTGTGCTAAGCATTCTTCAAAGACTTCATGCACTGGCAGAGCTTTAAGATAATGAAGCCTTGGCTGGTAAAGGCATGAGTTCAGTCTTAAGCCCAGGCTACTGCCAGTTCAGCTGCTCAGTTCTTCCCTGTAAATCAGTAAAATTGCTCCGATTTGTAAAGTTACTGAAGCGCTTGGGCATTTACTAAACTGACTGTGATCACCAAGGATTTTGGAAATGCAAAAAGGATGCCCTAGATAACTATCGCTCTGTGTTTTAGACATGACAGACTGCAAAGCCATGGCCTTAGTTCATACCCAGGAACTTTCCGACTCCTGGTGACCTGGAGTGGAATGTCTTCACAGCTTTTTAAAGGATCTTTTTCTGTTTAAGGTACTGATTTCAGAAATAGCTTCTCCAGCTGTATTATGAAGAGCTGGTATAGGTTGGAATTTTTATAAAACGATTAAATTCTTAAAATATTGACGTATCTGAGAGGAAACTGTAGCCCTTGGAGCTCCTGTTCTGTGTCGCCTCGCTGCTCTCCCCCTTCCCGCAGCCTGCAGAAGGCTCCTCTGCACAGCTTCAGCTGGAGAGAGCCAGGGATGCCGGAAAGAAGAGCTGGCTTCCTCGCCAGCAGGAACCAGGCGGGGGAAATGCCGGCTCAGCAGTTACCAGCCGCTGCTGGAAGCCAACTTCCCTCCCGTTTTCGGTCTTGAGACGGTGCCTGAAGGGCGGCCCGCGGAGGGGCTGCAGGGGGAGCTGCTGCCGCGGGTGGCGGTGCCAGCGCCGCGCACACCTTGCCGGGGGCCGGGCGGCTGGAAGGGGAGAGCTGCGAGCCCGGGAGGAGGAGGTGGAGGAGGAGGAGGAGGAGGAGGAGAAGAAGGCTCCTCCCCGTCCCACCCCTGCCCCAGCCGCGGCCGGGCGCTGCGGGGAGCCGGGGCGATGCTGGCGGCCGCGGCGCTGGGCTTGGCGGCGCTGGGCTGGGCGGCGGGGGCCCGGCTGCCCGGCGGTAAGGCAGGGGTAAGGGGCAGGGGGTGACAAGGGGCAGGGGGCGGGTGGGTGCTCCCCGGCACGGAGCTGTACCCCCCCACACCCCCCTCCCCGAGCCTGCCCGTCCTGCCCGGGGAGGGCTCCGCACCCCGGGGGTTTGCCCTGCGCTGGGCCGTGTGCCTGCTCCTCTGCCAGGTCGTCTCGTTTCTCGGCACTGTAACGTCGCCTGTAGCTTGGTCGCCTCTCAGGGTGGCAGCTCGGGGTGACCAGCAGCGTTCTGGGCTGGGTTCCCCCCGGGCGGTGTCAGCCGCCTGCAGAGCACGGGACTGGGGGAAGCCCAAAGCCTGGCTGCTGTCAGCACTGAGATGCTCCCTTAGTCCCGCATAAAGCGACTCTCCTCATACCCAGAAATACTCTGTTGTTAATTCTGCCATGCCCGTGGCTGCAGCAGGACTTGTGGGGCAGCGAGCTCCGGGGCTGGCGATGTATTTTTCCTTCCACGAGCTCTTGCTTTTGATGTAACTGAGGCTTCCCCAGTCCTGAAGCCAGCAGGAGTGGAGGCAGATCCCATGTTAGCAACGAGGAGGTAAGGGGAAAATGTGAGGGACCCTTTTAGCACTGGTTAGGGCTGCGTATGCAGTTGTTCTGTTACCTAATCTGTGTTTGGAAAGTTAACTAGCAATGAAGTCTGGACGGTGATCAACTGCATGAATTTTTTCCTTATTTGAAAGCAATGGCGAGTTTGGCTAATAAAACACAGATGTTCTGCCAGTTAATGGAAAAAAAGTGCTCGTGTATCAGAAAAGAGCCCAAGTGTAGTTTGTGACACTATTTCTAGAGGCTTGCTGCAGATTTGTAGTAACGTTGTGCCATCTCTACTTTCCTTCTGGCTTTCACAATAGCAGTGGACGCGTCCCTCAGAAGAGGTAAGGTTTCTCGCCTTTTTCACCGAGCATGCATGAGTGTTAAATGACCAAAAGAAACACAGGTTCTGTCTAAAGATACGTTTTTAAATACTGTTTTTGCAGTACAGCCAGTTTTAATTTCTGTGTAAGATGTTAGCAGACTCTGCGAGTGCTTAACTGCTGAAAAGCTCCACTTTGAAAGGTGTTGGAACTTCCAGTCTCAGAGTAGCCATGGTAGGACACTGAAGAGTAAAGAAAAGCCAGCATAAATCCTGGGGACGGGTTTATAATGACCTGTCCGTGCATGTTCTTGAGTACATGATAAATGTTGCTTTTCTCTTGTAATCACTAAATGGTTTTCTTCTGTAAAAGCATGGAGGTTAGCAGATTGTGTCTGTGGTGTGTTTGAAAATAAATATTTACTAAGCAAAACAAAACTGTTTGTTTCCGTAGCCTAAATATTGGGACTCTTCTGTTGAGAAACAGAAGTGTATAATTTTTAGATTATGTATCTTTTCACTTTGATCTTTACTTTCCTTCTAATCAACATCAGCCGTGCTGCTTCATGCATGAGAGTCCTTGGTGTACAACAGTATGAAACAGGCACTGGGCAGTCAGTAACACTGCAAAGCAGAGCACTGCCTACAAGTCGGACTGCCTGAATGCACCTTGATACACTGCAGTATGCTCCATGAAACTATTAGAGCCCGGAAGCTAAATGATTATTATGTCCGCATGTAGAAGCGGGTCTCTAATCTTAACCATTTAAAGCCCCTTTTTGGGGCGGGGGGTAGAGAGGGAGACGCATCCTTGAACTCTTGTAAAGGAAGTCTTTTTAAAAAGCTGCATAGGTCAGCTTGCTCTCTGCAACGTTACTTCTTTGTAAGGAAATCCTGGAGTCTTCAAACTGCAGAAAAGTCATAGGGAAATTGAGGTGTGCAGGACATGAGCGCTGCTGTGCAGAATGACCAAAACAGCTATATCCAGAAAGAAAAGTCTGAAGATGCCATTTGCCATTCCAATAATAGAAGAGGCTTTTTACCTCTGTTGTGTTCTCCATATGACCGGTCACAAAGCGCAAAGCTCAACCGAATAAAAGCATTAGTGTCCGCTTTCGGTATTAGCAGGTATGGTTTCTGTAACGGGTTTCTTTCCATTTCTGCAGGACAGACAGTTTGCCGGGGTGGAACGCAGCGACCGTGCTACAAAACGGTTTATTTTCATGATGCTTCACGCAGGGTCACCTACGAAGAAGCGCACCTTGCCTGCAGAGCTGATGGTGGACACTTAGTCAGTATTGAAACAGAAGCAGAGCAAGGACTGATTCAAAAATTTATTGAGAGCCTCGTAGCTTCTGATGGAGATTTTTGGATAGGGCTTAGGAGGAAAAAGGCAGAGGTAGACAACAGCACGGACTGTCAGAACCTCTATGCCTGGACGGATGGCAGCTCATCCAAGTTCCGGTAGGTACCGGGGAGTGCGACTGACTGGGCAACATCTTGGTCAGGGATTGTCACTTGCCTTTAGCAATCAGAAAGGGTTCTTTCAAAAGAATCAAGTGATTTTGTCCCAGTTGTCATGTGTTCCTACTGTAGTCACTGAAGAGTGGTCGTATCTCCAGAGAGCGGTTCATCCTGTCCAGATGATTTGATAATAAATCCAAGTTTGCTGGAGTTGTTCTCACTGCTTGCACACTTCTTTTCGTCATTGAACCACAATGTGTTTAGCCTCAAAAGTTCTGCTAAGTTTGATTTCAAGCATAAATCACAGTTTTCTAGACAAAAGATACTCTTTAATCCAGGCGCAGAAGGTCTGCCGTTGTGGTATCGAAATAGAAGAGAATCTGCTCTAAATATTGGTGGGTTGAGGAAAGCCTTAGCAATGATATGCCAGCTCTACAGTAAACTTCAGGCTCAAGAATTTTGCCTGGTAGATGTTTACTATTGAACCTGTAATTGGTCATGAAAAACAAACTAATGTACCTATACAATGTTCACTAATCATCGTGAATTTCGTGCTGCATTTAGTCACTGAACCATGAATTTAATGAAATAACCCAAATGTTATTAAATATTTTATAGCAACTTGTCACCTAACTGCTGTGGGAACCCATAAGCGATTTTAGTTGCTCTGGACAGAACTGAATAAAACTGAATAACAGCCAAGGAAAAGATGTGTTGCCTTGACAAGGGGAAGTGGGGTGGTGGTAGGGGTTGTGTTGGGAGGAACGGGAGTACGGGGATATGATGATTGAAACGTTACTGCTTTAACACGTGTGATTTTTCCCTCATGTTGAAGACCTTGGTATATCTGGAAGTATTTCTACGGTATAGGATCAGCTTCCAAGAAGTGCTTGGCATGCAGAATATTGCTTGTTCCAAAATTAGTGGGTATTGAACATTTTTCAAAATGAGGATATATAATCTTAGAAGTGCTTCTTAGAGATGCATAAAATGCCTTTTCAGTAATGATTATATTATAGAGTGTTAGATAGTGAAGCCTACTTCCTACATCCCATGTGGAAAGGCCTTCCAAGTTTTCCAGTGGTGAAGTTTATTACAACCTATCTTTCAAAAAGGTTTCTTTTTCTGTTAGCAGTTTCCTAATTAGAAAAGAACAGATTCTGTCTTACCTATTTCATTTTCTTTTTAAATGCATGGGGCATTGGGCACTGAGGCCAGAAAGTAAAATTATTTTGACAGTGTGCACTGAAAGTCAAAGTTCTGAGCTTTCCTCAGCCTCGCAGGGCTTCTGCAGTATCATGGAAAGTGATTTCAGGTCTTACTTGATGTGTTTGTTGTGTTTTCTTAGGAACTGGTATGTAGATGAGCCATCCTGTGGGAGTGAAATCTGTGTTGTGATGTACCACCAGCCATCTGCCCCACCAGGTGTTGGAGGTCCTTACATGTTTCAATGGAATGACGACAGATGCAACATGAAAAATAACTTCATTTGCAAATATTCTCTTGGTAATGAGTCATTCTGTAGCTTTAAAAAACAACCTGCCCCCAGTCCCCAAAAGGAGGTATGAGGAGATTGTGGTATTGACGTAAAAACAATCTCAGTATCTAATATCTGTAGGTACTTGCCTTGTGACTTACGAATTCTGAGATTTTTATAAAATATTTGAGATTTCAAATGGGGCCCGAGAGGGAGAGAACATAAAAAGGGTGCTTGCTTGGACAATATTCTGTACACTTGGTCTCCCTACACAAACTTACAAGGAAACTTATCTTTTTTCTTCTAGAGAAGCCAACAACTGCTCCAAAAGAGAACTCTCCAAGAGGTCAGTTACAGATACTTGCTTTAGGGCTTTTCTTAACACTATACTGTCTTTCAGTAGAAATCCTTTGTTAACGTTCATTGTCAAGGACCCTCACAGACTGCATGCTCCATGGGCAAGAGGCATCCTTGCAGTCGGCATGTCCCTCCAACTGTTCTGTAACCCAGCCTGCAGAAGCGCGGTCCTGCTGGTGGTGCAGTACCTGGGGCTGCTGGACGCGCTGCAGAAAGCTCAGCAGAAGAGCACCAGTAGACCTTACACCTCCCGGCAGCTGGCAGTCTCTCCCATCCCCTCTCACCCTCATCTTTTATGTTTCTTAAGCTCTTGCAAATAACACCTGCAATATTAACTAAGATGCTTCTTTCCAGATGTCACAACAGAGCCCTTCAATCCGGTATTCCCAGAAGAGCACCATAAGAAAGATGCCAATGTAACAGTTAAAGAAGCCAAAGGTATGCTGCTCATTCAACACCTGGCCTGTCCTCTCTCTGACTCTGCAGGGCCACATCTCACATGTGGCTGAGAACACTCAGCACTCTAATTTGAAGTGTTAGACCTTAAATGTAGAAGTCTGAATTTAGGCAACTGCATCTCAAGGGGGGCAGGGACACCTTCCTGCAACTCTCTTCCAGTACAAACCTTTAACGATTGCTTTGACTACCAAAACGTTCCCAGTCTACAGCAAAGTACCTAAGCTCTGAAAAAGATACTTTAAATTTATTGAATCACTCTTGAAGTTCAGAATTTTTAATATTTTGTTAGTAAGCTTATTATTAACTATTAAAATCTTCCTATTCTTTCTTACCACACTGACTTACTCCTACAAATTCACAGATCACAACACTCCACTCTCTGAAAACTTCTGCTTTGTAAGTTTTCAGAAGACAGCATATCCCTAACTCGCACTGCTGTTGCCTTGTCACAGTGAGACAGAGTAAGGGTTAGTTTCTCATCGTGCGGGTTTGAGCTTATATTCTTTTAACCTGTGCTACAAGATGATCAGTCTATTGGAGTTGCTGGCTTTGCAAGGGTGTAGATAATGCTAGATCATGAACAACACTAGAAATCCATTGAGGTGTGATGGTGCTGCCTTGTGTAACTTAATTTTTCTATGTAGTTCTGTGCATGTTAAATGCAACTAGAAGTGAATAAAAGCTGGAATCTCATTTTTACCCCAGAACCTGTTCAGAGTCTTGCCTACATCCTCATTCCCAGCATTCCTGTGCTGCTTCTCCTGATGGTCATTACAGCCATCTTCTGCTTTTGGATTTTTGCAAAGAGGCAAGTGACGTTGTTCTGTAATAAGTGAACCTGTGATATCTTGTCCTGACAATAATTTTACAGCTAGCTACAGACCTCTGTAAGGTGCTCTGGAGCTGACTGTTTTCAGTCAAGTTTTTAAAAAGTAGCATGGATTCTCCAGGCCAAGTTACTTACGAATAACATTTTAAATAAATAATAATAAAAGAAGTGTTATTTTATTCTATTCACAGATAGACAGCAGTTAGGGAATAATGTAAAACAAAGTGATTTTGAAGGGTTAGCATTTAAGCTTCTTTATTAAAGAAGAGATTTTCAATATCAGAAGATCCCCTTCAAAAGTGAAAACCTAATAGAAATAAGAGGATGTGTGGTTGGAGCAAATGATATCGATCAATTTCTTCTTGCTTTTCCCTGGGCGCATAGTACCTTTGGTGGGGATGGTGGCTGTGGTGTTGGGGGTGTCAGCTTTGAGCTCTCAGTGTGCCAACGCACCTGGAACTCCTAAGTAGTAAATGTCATCCTGGGTCCAGGCTTTGAATGTCAGCTTTCCTCGAGGGTCATCTATAGATTATTTTAAGAGAGGTGTGGTATAGTTTTGTTTGCCTCTGTAAAAGAACATGTTAGACTTGTCCTCTTTCCTCCATCCTTCAGGAGACGGGAACAAATGGAAGCAAGCCCAAAGGAGGAAGATGCCTGGCTCTCTAACCACAGGAGGAACAGTCCAAATCTGGAGATTTACAAAGTAATCAAGAAGCAATCTGAAGCAGATCTGGCTGGAACCAGGCCTGACATTAAGAATTCTTCCTTCCGCACACAAGAAGAGAAGGTGCTCGACAGCCTCTCCAGGGATTATGATGATGTGGCAATGAATACGTCGAGCGGCTTTGTGACATTGGCTAGTACTGAAAGTGGCTTTGTGACCAATGATATCTATGAACTGTGTGGAGATCGTGTGGGGAGGAGCAAGGAATCAGCCTGGGTGGAGAATGAGATTTATGGATATTAAGGAAATGGACAAAAAAGCCTGAAATGTGGATGACAAAGTGAAATGTCAACGCAAGTTAACCTGCCCTCCCCATGCACTTGTTTGAAAGATAGCATATGGGAGGTATGCAGGTTTGCATCATCCCTGTATTCTTCTTTTTCTCTGAAAGAATATGGGTTTTAAAGATCTAAACTGGAAAGTATTTATATATCTTGCTCTGCATCAACCCCCCATTTTGCCCCAGCCGTAGCTCAAGTCTTGATTACTTCTTGCACTCCAAAGAAGAAAGTATTAATGTCCTTGATAAACAATACAAAATACCTATTTATTTAAACTGACCCGCTCATCTTCAGAGGCACTGAAAGTCAAAAGTCAATCACTGGGCATACTTTCTTTTATCCTTGGCGTCCCAAAGGAAGCTGCCGTGGTTGCAGGGTGGTCATTTTTCCTACGCCAGCCTGTCCCAGCTGTGTGTCTTCCCTATGACGCTGGCAGGCACTTCACTAGGAGAGTACTGTGGTTTTTACTCCTTTCCCTCCTAGTTCTGACTGCCAAGGTAGCGTGTATGAGTCGTAGTACAGAACGGTGTTACTTGCACCTTTAAGCTGGTTTTTAAAGAGTCTCAGTAAGTGCAAGGCTAAGTGTCCCCTTGCTTATCCTGGAAAAAGGAATTGCAAAGCAAGCAACAGGGGGCTTCACTCCAAAGCTGAAGGAAGAGAATGGTGTACTCCAAAGCTTTCCGGTCTTGGAAATTGCTATTGGAAACTACTGCAGCCTACTTAGCTGTTCAGAGAGGTGCTAATTTGACCTAAGTGACAAATAGCAGTTCCTTTCTTGTGGAAGGAATAGCCAGTTGGAGGGTTTTTTTCCTCCTTGGGCCTGAGACCTATACTGAATTCCCCAAAGACTGACATCCTGATGTTAATTTCCATAGAGATAGTTTTTCAAGAGGTAAGTGAGCATAAGAAACTGGATTAAAAGTAGTATTTTGTCAGGCAAACTACAGTATGGTGCTAATCAGTTACAATAAGCTGTTGTCTATTTACAGGGGCTTCATGTATTCCAGTATGTAGATTAAAAAAGTATCAAGGGGAGGTACTGAGGAGATGGTTCATGAAATTCCCACGTGAAGTGGGAGAAGGAATGATACCTTATTTTAACATAGTTTTCAAGGCATTGTTTTGAAGCCACATAAGATATCTATTTTCCAAACATTTAAAGGAGTAGAAATGAATGATGAGAGGGTATAGCTGTCATATAACTAAATATAAATTCAGGTGATGAATGAAATGAGAATTTTCCTGAAAAAAGTTCAAAAATTTTCAAATAAAATATTAATCTTCAGTGCATTAGGAAGTAGACATACCAGCATCTCCCATACAGGCTTGTAATTTGTGATGCCACGTAGTAAAGAGCATCACTGTATATGTTTGAGAAGAAAGGCTGTGAATGGGGGTTGAGGAGCAGTGCTGACAAATCTGGGGTCATAATTAACTTGTTTTTGGTGATGTCTTTCTGACGTGTTTTGTTCACGAGACATGGTCAGATCAATGCTTGTGTCTCAGAAGTAAGGCCTTATTACAACAATCTCCATAGGAACTTGCAGCTAACTCCTGTGGCAAAGTCATTTGTCAGTGCAGCGAAGTAGGAGCTTGGATAAAAACATAGATTCAACTCAGTGCACTGAGCTGAATATATTCAAGGCAAAATCCCATGTGCTACTGGGTATGGGCTTGCTCTAGCTGAATGCCACTGTAAAAGTTAGCCTGTGGAAAGCTGGAAGTACATGCAATTTTCAAGGCTTTTGGAAAGAATGGGAAGGGAATTCAGATGTATCAAACAAGCACAGTAGTTGCATAAAGGACTATTTTCTGTAAGATGTTTGATGTCAGTATGAGGCTTGCAAAACTGAAAATACAAATACAAGACTCCCGCACTGAAACAAAAAGGCACAGTCCATTCCTGTGCTCCCCAGTTGCTTCAGGCTGTAGACAGGCAACACAGTGTTGTTTTGCTCTTCTGCTTTTTAAAGAGGTTTGTCCTTACCTGAACACACTGGGGCTAAATGAATGCGTGGGGTTTGGAGCACAAGTTCTGCAGACTTTGAGGCCAAGTCAGCGGCCATGATATACTGATAGCAGTATGGTCTCTGGATAATTATTTTTTTGTAAGTGCAAACCTAGTCTGAGTTTCTAATGTGAATTGAGTCCAGCTGTTAATACCGAAGTCAGGAATATGCTTGGAGGCTTGCATTCAGAGCTGCACAGATTCTTGCTGGAAATCTTTGCATGCTCATAGCTGTGTGTGTAGAAAGCTTTGTGAGGTTACGCCATTAACATTTCTGTTCTGTCTGTTCTGATGTCTCAGCTGTTTCATACATCTTTAATATATTCTGAAGGCAAATATGTTCAGCTTTGAGTAAAGCAGCTCATTTTGCTTTGTCTGCACTTATTCTATTTTCAATTACTCCAGCAATGGAGCTGTTTCTTAACTGGTGTTTTTATTTGAGTGTATCCCATTGGACTGAGAGAGAAGTGGGAGTGTCACGCAGAACCATGTCAAACACTGGGAAGCTGGACATCTGCATTGAAGAAAAAGCAGTTAGGATGCTCTGATGTATTTGGGGCCACTTGGATTCACTTCTATACTCTGTCTGATCTTAGCCACCCAGTGTCTCGGTCCCATACGGAAAATGAAAATAACAGCATTTCACAGACTTCCAGGAATGCTTGGAATTGGAAAATGAGTGACTCCAAACTGATTTGGAGACTACAGTAATAGGGCCTTGTAATTGCCAGAATTTTAATTTTCTTGTCCAGCAGATCTGTGGAGCAATTTTGAAGCGTGTCTGGACTGAGTCATTATGTATTAAAAAACTTTGGATTAAAGACATGGTTTGGTTGAACAGTTCTTGTACCTGACCCTGTGTATAGCAAGTAATGTTTTTATTCTGTTGGATCATGTTCAACCTTTTCACAAGCCAAATAAAAATAGTAAATTCCCATTTACCTATCTACATTTATTTTTTTAAATAAATCTGCTATTCAGTACTGGTTGCAATTATCAACTTTTCAACAAAACTTTTGTCTATAGATATCAAACACACAACTTCTGAACACAGTATTTACTGCAGTAAGAACTATTAGTCACTGAAGTTTATCCTTAGTGTTATGATTTAAACAGCCAAGGGAAATTTTCAAGCTTTATAGCCCTGTTCAAGCTTTATAGCCCTGTTAAATCTTTAGTTCAGATTTACTGACTAGGGTCTTAAGCAATCGTGAAGACTGTCATGTAACTCTTGGTCATTTCTCAACCGAACACACCTATTTAAGAGCCTGCAACAGTGGGGCAAGAACAGATTTCCATTAATCTTTTTTTTTTTTTTTTCTGGTTGAATGTTTTAGTTAAGACTATTTCCCTTGTCTGGGATACCTTGTGTACACAGTGATGGACAGTAAATATGATGTGGTGAGGTGCCAGGCTTCTACTGGGTGAGTTATGTCTGGGGGCATAAAGGATGCAATGCAGAGCTAAAAGAAAGGAGCAGGTTGAGGCAGTCTTGATGCTATGAAATGGCTACTGAGGCCAAAACTATTCAGAATACATAGCTCAGATCATAAAACTTTGTAGCTACTTTGTCTTGCTTTACATCAGGAAATTCCAAGGACTTCCTAAACTCTAGGTTTTGGATCAGTCTCTTGTTTGTTTGTTTTCTTTCATTAGAGACCAGGTAATGGAGGGAGAATGACCAAGCAAATAAAGCATGCCAAGCAGGAACACAAATGCTATTCACCTATTGCTCTGCAGGTGAATATTCCCAACTTTGAGAGCGCGGTTTTGCTTACAAACAAGTCCATGAAGCATCTGAAATGATTTTAGCTCTTGACAGAGTTCACTCAAAGTTTGTTCTTCGTTGCATGGAAATAAATAAATAGGAAAATGAAGCAAAACCGATTTGCATAGGCCACCAGGAAGCGAAGATGTGCCAAAAGCTTTGGCAGAAAGTGTTTTGCGGGACTGAAACAACAGCAGAACTGAGTGCAGGACGTGGCTGTGAGCATGCTCTGCCAATATAAATACTCAGGAAGACATTTTTGGGGCTGTGTGCTATTGCTGTGTATTGCAAGCGTGGAAATATTTCGGTCATTTGCCACAACTGCTTCTCCCACTTCCTGAATGTTATAGGCAAGGGTTTTGTGCACAACACTTTTTCTGCGTACCTGCAGTGTAACGGGGTGTGTGCCAATCTGAAGCTGCTCCTTCAGCAGGCAGCAGTACAGCATCAAGCCTTGAAACAAAGAAGTAATTCTTCAAAAAGAAAGTCTTCTGAATGTTTTGAAAATGATACCCAGTTAACCATGCCTCCTGAGCACCAAAATCCTGGTGAAGGGAGTTGCCGGGTGCTACCAATCTTCAGGTTTTCTAAAGCAGTAACCAGTGTTTTTTATTAAGCAATTGAGTGTGTATCCACTTCTAGTCCAGCAGCCTTGGTGTTTTGTCTCTCCCTACCCCTCCCCCCTTTTGGCAGGCTCTAAGCATCTTTTAAGGCATTGAAAAACAGGAAATGAGAGAAAAAAACTCAAGCCAGATGTTGGAGCTTAGGTGTGTAAACATGTAAAGCCTTATTTTGGCAACTAAGTGTGTGCCCTAGTCTTTGAGCTGCTGACTTATCGAAGTCAGGCAAACTCAGCTGCATGTGCTCAGTGTCTCTGAAGTCAGGCCAGCTACTTCACTGCAGAGATAGATTAAGTAGGTATTAAGTCATGTACAAGTGACCCAAATTAGTGTTTTATTAGTAATGGGGCCGAGTAAGGCTATTTATGTCCTTTCCTTGCTTTGTGCATGCAGCTTGCATTTCAGAGGGTTTTTATTGTTTAAATTGTGTTGGGCTGCAAGTTCATGTCCATGGTGTCCAACCACAGTCACTACTCGTCTCCCCTCAAGGATCTTGTCTGATTTTGAGATTAGAAAGGTAAGCAGAAGTACAAGTGTTTTCCCTCCTATCTGAATTCATTGTAAAAAAAAAAAAAAAAAATCTGTCTCCTGTGCAGAACAGCCTATTGTGATAAGAAACAAAATTTAAATTATTTTTGAAATGAGGGTAATTGAGATTCTTTGAAATACCCATGTCCCGTTGCTGTTTCTCTGGGGATATTGTTTTCTACACAACTGTGGCCAGATTGTACCACAAAACAGATCTTGTGGAAAGAGATGGCTAGGGAGTGAAAGATATGCAAAACTTAACATTCCCAAAAAATCAGCTCTTGCCAGTGCCTCTAAAATTTGATGAATTGAGGTAACTGTAATATTTGCCTCTTTTTGAAATGCATTCATAGTAACTTCTTGAGAAATTGTGCTTTCGTACTTGGAAACTGCATAGCTTTTGAGTTATCGTAGGGAGAAATTTCCTCTCTGCTTTACATGGTGCCATAAACTTTTCTGGCCAGCTTTACTTTTCCCATCTGGAACAATTTTGCCCTAATCTGTTACGAAGCAGCTTGTAATAAACTGCAGTTCCTTGAATGCAACTCTTATTATTGTCAGTGGCTTAATCCCCTACACAACCCGGTATTGGTACCAAGGAAAATTGACACCAAAATTAAAATACAAAACAAGAAAGCTTTAAAGATCAGCTGCTGGGTACTCCAGCACTTGTAACTTACCCGAGAAGTCTGTCTCCCTGATTTCTCTTCTTTTAAAATCTTCAACATGTACATGACATTCTCGCAGCAGTTTGTTTGCCTGGAACATGTCTTACTGATGGTGAAGCATTCTTATGCTTATTTTAAGCACCAAGAAATGGCTTTTCCACTGAGTCACTGTGGAGGTTATTCAGCATTCTAACGCACTGGAGTTTTCATTGCTGATGAACAATGTCTTGTACCAGTTTGGCCCTAGAGAGAAAAATTGAATACTTTAGCACCCCTCAGCATTGTGTCTTATCCCCATTCTGCAGATCGGAAAGGTGGCCCAAGGTTACAGACTCTGACAGAAGTGATGCCACCCAGTGACTGAACTGGAATTAGGTGAAAGTAAGAATGCACGTATCTAATCCTCCACTTCAGGTATCGATGGCAGTGCTGGTTCTTAACCTGGCTTTGTTTCCGTATACCACAGGCCACTCTAACCTCTGTTAGGCACGTAACTTTGTGCACAAAGGAAAACAAGAAATTAAAAGCATCTGCCTGTAGAAATACAGATAGGTGGCATCATTCCTGTGCTTGCCAGAGGTGGGTCTGAAAGAATGTGAATTGCGTTTACACATTTAATCCTGGTAAAAGGAAAATCTCCCATGAAACAGCCTTAGCAGGATATACAAGGAAACTGCTTCTCTGTTTAAACCTATTCTGTTAAACTCTCAGTCTCACTGCTGAAATCCACTCCTAAAATCACACTAAGGATAAACCAGCTAAGAAAATTTAAAGTTACCTTTAAAGGATAGCGTTGGGTTATGTGCCTAATCCCCACGGGAGATTTATCTCAAGCCTTTATCGTGTTTTTTTTTTTCCCTTGTACTATAAAATCTTACTGGGCAGAGAAGTGTGCGTTCCTTCGCTTGGCTGTCTGCAGTGCTTTTGTTCCAATGAGCTACCTGGGTCAGGAAAAGGTAATTTTCTGATCTCTGACATCTGTTTAGTAGAGCACCATAGCTGCAGTGTTATGTGGCAGAAGCGGCGGCCACTAGAGGGCAAGTGTGCTCCACAGTTGGTGTCATTGGGCTGTTGAAAATTGCCTGGACGTGCTCTTCTTATTTTGTCCAAGAAAAAAAAATATTTTGTTCTGATGAGCACTTGAATTACCTTCTTTGAAACACAGCAAAAGCCATCAGTGGCTCTGTACAAAGAGTGGTTTTGTGACTGCCGTTCCTCCAGCAGCGGCATGAAGAAATGCTTTTGCAACCTGAATTTTCGGGCCAGAAATGACATTATGCTGTGCGGCACGAGAAAGTTTCTGCAAAGAAAGTTTTCTATTGCAAATGAAAAATAATTTATAATTGATACTGGACCGATGTTGTGAAGTTTTACATGGATAAAAGCGGGCAGCAATAAAGTTAATTTTTGACTACTACAATTTTGTATAGATATGTATGTGACTGAGAACGAGTACCAGGCAATGTTTTGTTCTTCTGTCAGCCCCTTTTCGCCTGGTACAGAGCAGCACAACGTAGGGATTTAGAAGAAAAAGCTACTTTTAACATCGTGCGCTTGCCTCGTGCTGGAATGATTGATTGGTTGGTGTTTGGGATTTCTGGAACCGACACGAGGCGTTGCCAGGTAGGTGAGCAGGGGGGAAGTTTCACAAGCAGCAGCTCGGGATTGCATCATGCTCCGTGCACGCAGGATTACGGGGAGCTTGCTCACGTACCCATCCATCACCGTGAAGGGTGGATGGCTGACTAACCCCGCTTAGTCACCGCCAGGGCTTATTTGGGGGATGAGCGGGGCGCTGACAACACGGTGACTGCACACAGCAGCAGGGCTCTGGTGAAGCACACTGCAGGAGGGCCACCAAGCGACGCCAAATTCCCCCATTCCCCCTCTTCCCCCCCCAATTCCCCACCCGCCGCCATTTTGACCACGGTTGCCACGGCGACGCCGCGCCCGGGCTGACGCGGGCCGTGACGAGAGGGGCAGGGCCGGGCCGGGGGGGGGCAGGGCCAGGAGGGGCGGGGCGGGGCCGCGGGGCCGCAGCCGGAGCCGGGCCGGAGCCGCCGCCGCCGCCCCCAGCATGGTGATGGCCGAGCCCCGGCGGCCGCCCCCTGCGCTGCTGCCGCTGCCCCGCGGGGCCGGGGCCGGGGCCGTCCGAGTGGGCTTCTACGACATCGAGGGCACGCTGGGCAAGGGCAACTTCGCCGTGGTCAAGCTGGCGAGGCACCGCATCACGCGCAGCGAGGTGAGCGGAGACCCCCGGGTGTTCCCCGCTGTCCCCACGGTGTCTCCCTCGGTCCCTCCCCTCCCGGTGCTCACGGTCCCTCCCGGTCCCCTCATGGTGCCCCCTCCCGGGGACGGGTCCCCGCCGTATCCCCCGCGGCCTGCAGCCCCGCGGCCTGGGGAGGGGGCTCCGGGCGGTGCCCCCCCGCCTCCGGGGCTCGGTTCTCCCCCGGCTCGGTGCCCCCCGGGGGGCTCGGTCCCCTCCGGTCCCGTTGTGCGACCCCCGGAGCTCGGGGGGGACGCGGGGCAGCGGCTGGGGTCGCCCCGCGGCCCCGGTGCTTTGCGGGGAAGGGCTGCCCGCAGTGCCCTGCACCGGGGGGAAGGGGTTGGTGAGCAGACAAAACCCCAAAATCCAATTTTTTGAGGTCAGTAATCTGAAAACACCCGAAACGATCCGGTTACCGGGCGCTTAGGTGGTAAGCTCGCTCCTTGCAGCAGTAAAAAACGCCCCTAGTTTGGACTTCTAACAAAAACAAACACATTGTTCTCGCCGTGCCGCGCCAGGCGAGCGTCGCATCCCAAATACTCAATTTCTTGTTTCTCCGCTCGCCCAACAAAGCGGCAATCGCCCTTAAATCCTTCCTCGCCATCGCCGGGGAGCTGAGCGAAGACCTCGCGGCGTTGGGGCGCTCCGCTCCGAGTTGGCTGCCACACGCCAAACTTCGAAGTGCTTCGCTTGCAGGCTGTAGGTGGTTGTTTACTCTGCAGCTCCCGTTTCCCTGGCAGACTGCGCAATGGGCATAAAAACTTTAATCTCAAGTCTTAATTGGCATTTTAGAACGTGTATTTGTTGGCCATTAACAGCTCCCCGGTCCAGCGTGACTTCCCCACCTGCACCTTAAGAAACCACTAAATTCCCGTGCATCCCAGTCAGTGCGAGCTTGACTTTTGTCACCCAGCTTTCCTTTATCTGGGGAGCCAAGGCTCTGCTCTGCAGCTTTTTCTGCACCATTTTCACAGCAGATTCCCCTGTGTTAGGGGTCTGCATCCAGGTCTTCCATTTCTCAGTACAGCTACGCTGACTTTCTGCAGCCGGAGGTGTAAGCACGTTGCCTGGAACTTAGCCGAGGTAGTTGCTGGAAGTATTCACACAGTCTTTGAGGAAGAGGAACCCTATCAAGATCACTTCTGGTGATGTCAGGGGAAACTAATTCTAGCCAAGAACTACTTCAAATAAGTGCTTCAAGGCTGGGCCAACTTCACTTAATTTAGTGTTAGCTGACTGCACGCGTAGGAAAGTACAAGTCCTGCTTATGCTCTTTTTGGTGGAAGACTGTTCTTATTCCAGGCTTGTTCTGAACTGTAGTTTATGTTTCTTGGGTTGCGAACTTTTCAGTTCATCTGTGTGCAGAGTAGGACAGCTTCTGTTAAAGTTCCAGTGGAATAATATGCAGCTGCTAGGTTCTGGCACAAACTCACCGTCAGGTCCGTACTGCAGGAAGATCTGCAGCGTGCTGCTCTTGAGACCTGCTCAGAAAGTCCTTAAAAGAAGCTCTTCCACTCTCTGAGATCCTCTTGAATCTTCCTGTTTGAACTGTCCGAATCCCAAACCTGTTGTTTGGCCTTTTTACTGTAGGTACTTGGAAACCGCGTTTTAGATGGCTTTGACACATGATAATACTTGCTTGCTTTTTTACATTCTGACTAGCCAGCAACTGTCAGATTAAAAGAAAAGATGGCATCTTACTATCTTGAAAGGTCATAATTCAGGGAGCCTGTAAAGAATCCATCCTTCTTATGGAAAATACACTTATCAGAATATGGAATTGTAACTTGAACTGAAAAAGGTAAATATAGTAGCCATAAATTGTTAGCGAAACATAGGTCAAAATAAAAAGAAACCAGGCCTGAAGCAAAAGATACCATCTCCTACCCTGTCTTGTGTGAATACAAACCCAGAAACTGCACGTTGAACCCTACATTAATGGAACAATGAAATTGCAAGATTAAATAGTCAAACAGAAAGAAGCGCGAAAGTTGACGAAAGTGGGGGGGATTCAGTATGTGTTCGTAGTGACCCTCCGTAATGACAGACCATGCCGGGTGCCTCGGAGGGGACTGCGTGGCTGAATGTGACCTTTGCTTTGCTGCCTGTTTGTGTTTGTTGCCATTTAAGTTAATGACACGTGTTTTCCTGCCATGCTTATTTATCGCGTTGCCAAGAAATCCTGTGATCTCAGAGTAACTTTTGTTAATGAAACGTACACAAATAAGCATTTTTTTTTCCCTTGGAAGGAGGAGAGACTAAGAAAAGGCAACAAAAGTGATTGGAAACATGAAGTTGAGGAAGGTGTATGTTTGCTTCTAGTGAAATACGATGAGGTGTGAAATATGAATGGTAGCAAGAAGCTTTTGCTTGCTGTTGAGAATGGGTGAAGGCAGCAAAAAGCAATGCACTTTAAGGATGATGGCAAGTCTTTGCGAATGATCTGCGTGGAAGAATCACGTCCCTCGCACCCCAGAGCTCTGCACCTAACATCCCCTGGGGTTTGTCACCCCCGGGAGAGCGCTGGCCGCTGCTCCTCAAATGCAAATTAAACCCTTCCGACTGATAGTTCCTCACGGGGCACAGTGATGCTTTCAGCTCTCTGTTATGTTACGGGTGATTCATACTTGTCTCTGAGAAGTCCCAGCTCCTGGTAGGAGACGGGAGGCTGGTTTCCGTGCGAGTGCCTGCGCTGAGGAACGCCTAAAAGTGAGTGATAAAGTAGGGGGAGCAGCTCCCTGCGCTGTGCAGCCGGCGGTTTGGCTTAGTGGAGTAATTCAGTGGGAAAATGAAGCTATTGCCAAAAAAGACTCCGGGTGCAGATCTGTTTGCAGCCGTGGGCTCTGTGGATGTGTCGCAAGGGGCACAGGAGGAACGCGCTTGTGCAGGCAGAGCAGAGCAGCCCCGCAGGTACACCGGGCTGCAGCCTCCAGCAGGTAACGCTTCAAGCACCCCTGGTAGCCAAACCCTTCACTGTTGCAAACTGGAGTTGCACCAGATTGCAGAAGGACGCTTGCTAATTCTAATGCCTCTTATTTACTTCTTTGATGCATTGGGTTAGCAGCTCAGGTCCGAATTTCTCTAACCTGGGTGAACCCTAAAGCTTACACCGACGTGGACAAACTTCCTCTTGTGTGTTAACTTGTCAGGCCACGCTGGGGGGATGTTCTTGGAAAGATTGATTAGAGAATTAAACGGATGATGCAAAACCAATGGAAATTGAAACCTGGAGCAGCTGAAGGATAGAGCAACTTTCTTCTAACAAGCTTTGCTGCTTGACAGTTTCAGTTCCCAGATGCCAGATGAGGCTTGAGCAAACTCCAGTTCTCTAGCTCTCTAGCAAAAGAGGGAAGGAAGTGTGTGCTATTCCTAATATTTTTTTTTCTAAATCAAAAATAAATAATATTCAAACATATCTTTGCAGCGTTTGTAAGTTTTTAAGCAGCAAAAATGGGCAAGGGGGGAAGAGAAGGGAAGGAACAGGCTAACAGAATTTCTGCTTTTCTCTTTTTCTTTAGTGACCTTGAAGTTGTCTTGGAGTACGTATTCATATGTCATGTTTGCTCGTATTTTTTTGTTTTCTTTTTAGGAGATGTGATAACCTTTTTTTAAAAAAATAAAAATAAACACTAGAATCACAGAATCTGTGTAACTGTCCTTAATGTGGCATGTGCTAAGTCGGTTTGTTCATGTTGAGGTGATGATTGAGCATAGTAGAGAAAGGAGAATTCATTGCTGCGTGCAGTCAGTCTCTGCACTGCTTTCAGAAGATCAAAGTGATGCCGCAGCATCTCGGTAAGACACCAGCAGTTGTTAGCAAGCTGTATACTCAGGAAGAAAACACACTTTTCATTTAGGAAACTCTTCCCCATCCTGAAGCAGCTTCTCCACCTCTAAGAATTACTTCCCCTTTTCCTGTCATCGTGACACAGCTGAGATTACGGACAAAAACGAGCCGCTGCTGCTGAATGCACTGTTCCTTCCCGTGGCGTTGTGAAGAAGTGGCTGGATTTTAAGTATTTCCAAGTGCTTTTTCTCTAAACCTCCTAGGGACCTGACAAGATGCGTGAGAGCTGAAGATTGAGAATAGGCTGAGATATCTCATCTGCATTTGACTGCAGAAGCAGCGGTGCCAGCTGCTCCTGTGCTTCTTTTCACATAGAAGCCTGCCACTGTGTGCATGTACATAATATGCACATTGAGAGCTGTACTAGGATTGCAAATACCTTTTTTTTTCTTCAAGTAGCCACACGCTTTTACTCTGTGTTCAAAAAAACAACTGCTTAATAGTACCAAATAATTCCACATTATAAGGCAAAATGCGGTTTGCTCTAATGTATTTTTTGTTTTAATTAAAACCCTATTTAAAGTGCAAATACGGCTTACTCTTCATTATTTTGCCTGACTTCCTCTTGCATCTCAAATAACATATTCCTGATTAGTGGAGAACTGTGCTTAGGATTACTTCAGATATTTGAGATTGAGCTAAGGTGGATACAAAACACATCCATGTCTTCATGTATATCCTAGAGAGAGACGTCCAGTGGAAGTATTTAATCTTTAAAAGTGAAGAAGGAGAAATGAGTTTTGTCTAGTTTTTTTTCTGGGGCAATAGATACTTTTGTAATCTGGGCCAGCAAAGTTAAAAGCCGCTTGGAACTACTTGCGGATGTTAGGAGCTGGGAGCTGCAGCGCTCCGAGTTGTGCGTGGTATCTGGAGAAAGCTGGCAACAGACGTCGGGAGACCGGCTTGGAAGTGGTAACAGGCTGTATTTGAAATATTTATACTTTCAGTAAAAGGAATACTTAAAATTTAAGAGCAAACTGTGGAAGTGCCAAACTATACTGGAAGAAACGCCAAGAGTCTGTGTACTTGCAAAGCTAGATCGCTTCAATAGGATGAGGTGGTGGGAGTCGAGCTGCGTTGGAAAAAGTGGCAACAGCAAGCTGCGAGCTGCAGAGCCCCCCCTGCCTCCTCTGGGGGGTCAGAGGTATAGGAGAAGGAAGAAAAAATATTTATGTCCATCGAACAACTGGTGGGAGTACGATGGATAGAAAGAAGTTCAGCAAGAGCCCCAGAGGGTGGGCTGCTGTTACTTCCTTCAAATTGTCCAAAAAACTCTTAATTTATTACTTTGCAGTCTCACTGTTTTTGTTTTTGTTTTTTTTTCTCTTCCACGCTAGACCAAGCCTCTTTTATTTGAAGTCCTGTGTAGGTTTGCTTTTACTAGCTTCTCTGCACTGCATGCATTCCTATGTGCAAGAAGAGTAAATAAGAGAAAGTTACTCAAAGTTACTCTTTTTTTTTTTCCTTGCTTTTTAAGAGAGTTTCAGAAATGAAAATGCTCAGTGAGACGAAGGAGAAATTAAATGGACCGGAGCAGGGGCAGTCCAGAAGTTAAGTGCTGTGGGTTTTAGGCAAGGTTTCTGCACTGTGCTGTCTGTGTGAAGACTCAGAGAAACAGAATATCCGAGCTGGAAGGGACCACAAGGATCATCGAGTCCAGCTCCTGGAGGTGAAGAAAGAAGCTGCTGTGAATGCCTCAATTTAGCGAGACTGACGCTGTGTAAATCACTAATTAGGGTGCCAGTAAAGTTTAAATACCGAACAAGGCAGCAAGATTTTATTGCATTACAGTAGGCTGATGAAGAAGGCATTTGGACCGTCCAGAACACCAGATCTACCCAAGATGGGAGACAGCTTGTTGCTCGACTGAAAGATGCATTACTGGTTTGTGATGGGAATGCGAGATTGCCCCAGATTAATCTTTTAATTGGCTTGTAAATAAGAAAGAGTGGTTTCCATTTCTTTTAATTTTGGAGGTCACCCAAATAACAGGTGTAAAGCAGGGCAGATGTGGAGAAGGAATAAGAAACCGTCTTGTGTCTCTGGTTGGTTCCAGAGAGGCAGCAGAAAATAAATAAGAAGAAGTGGGGGAATGGGACACGTGGTTTGTTTTTTAATAAATATTTCCTAATGTATGTTTAAGAACTTGGTCTGACTTCAGTGGTTTGCTTTGATTTCTTTGATATTTTGCAACTTTCTAGCAAAGGGATTTCTTTGGGCTAATAAATTCTGCCCGGAAAAAAAACAGTCAGTTTATTAGGTGTGATCTTACATTAGGCTAGGGAGATTTAAAGGGGGGGGGGGTTGTGGTGGGTTTTCTGTAAGCTGTAGGAATGATGGTTTGCATCCTCTGCCGCCACACGGCATGAAGTCAGGCCAAAAAAGGAAGCAGTTTGCTGCTCTGCCTGGGCCAGCGAAGGGACCTGCAGGGAGAGGAGCTGCGGGGGAGCAGGCTCAGCGCGAGCCTGGAGCCGTGGGTTGGGACAGCCCCGTCCGATGCACGCCGCTCTGCTTCCTCTCCTGTCCCATTGCTTTGCAAGGGTGAAGCCAGGCCTTTATGATCCAGCTTTGTGTGCGCACTGAGCATCAGACAGCAAAAAGGTGGTGCAGCTGGAAGGAAGAGGAGTAGGACGGGAGGGTGTCAGGTCAGAACAGAAGCAGGTTATCTGTGTTTACTTGTGTTCTTTAAGAGTGTTGTCTTCTGAGTGAAATGACAAACTTTTAACAGGAGATGCAAAATCTCTTAGGACCTGTTGTGGGCATTACGGTTCCTGTACGCTTCTCAGCGTGCAGCGTTACGGCGTGCGCGAGCAGGCAGGGGAGGTGCTGCAAATACAGGTAGCTAGCAGGAGCACGTTGTGAAAGGAGACAAAGGCATTTCCGAGACACCTTGTGAAGGGAAAGCGTGTTTTGACAAGATCAGGCATCAGGATCCTCTGAGTTGGCGCATGTCATGCGGGGATGGAAGACGAGAGCTGGGGAGGAGGAGGTCAGCAGGCAGCGCTTGAAAAGCACTTTCAGTGCTTTCTTCCCAAGTGTCCACTGCTAAGCTTTGAAAAATAAAGGCCATGGAACAGTTCAATGTTTAATGGTGAGGGATATGGAACTTTAGGTTTCTTTGTTTTATCTTTAATGCATCATTAAAAAACATATTGTTTTTGATGAATCTAGTTCACTGAGTGGCAGTGAATTCTGCATTAATCAAACATTGTTTAAAAACAAATCCATTAAAAATATTTGATTTGAAAAACAGAACCTTGTTCTGCCTCATCTAACTAGGAGTGCATCCTGTATCTTAAAACCAAACGCTCTTCATTGACCACAAGGCTAGATCAGTTTACTTGCTCATAGCAGAATCTTATTTTTCTGGTGTTTCGGGAAGACAAGCAGACCTCTGAAGAGGCTGTCAAGGAAAAGCATACTGAAATGAAGTCAGTAAAGAGTTAAATCTGAATTCAGGTGGGTCCATAATCAGCCTTGCTGGAGATAATGAGGTTCACCTCCTGTGGATTTTGTCTCCTGCATAACAGCTGTCTCCTATAGTTCAATACCTTGTGAAATGCAGTTATAATTGGAAGCATTTGTGTGATTTACATTGTTTGCTCCTGCTTCAGCATTAATAATGTGATATTCAGGGTGAATAAACACCATCTCACATTTAATACTTAGTATTGTAATCATTTGTGTGATTTTTAGCAGCTATATTTTTGCTTCTTGGTTTAAAAAAATGTTTTGTTTCTTACTCTTTCCTGTTTAAAATGTTTGGTCTCCTAAGCAAGTGTCACTCTCTGTAATTCACCTTGCAGATATTGACTAAAAATAGTCAGTAGGACCCTGATCTCTTTTTGTAAACTACCTGAGACCTGTTTGTGAGGTTTGACTGACAGACGTATCCATAGAGGTTTTTCCCTGAATGGATGAATTGCAGTTGTCCCTCTATAATACCATATTAACTGAAATTAAAGCAAGCATATAACAGTTGAAACTACCTGGATCCACTATGTTTTGATTCTTTGTGTTGAGCCAACAGTTTCTCTCTTTCAAATACCACTTTTGTATTTGTGGAATTCAAATTGACTACCTTGACCCTAGAAATGGATATCATTAGACTTTCTAAAAAGTTTTTTGTCTTTTAAAACATTTCTTTGTGTCCTCAGTTGTTCCCACCTGCTGCTGATAAATTGTGGGGAGAGTTTTAATCTCACTTTTGCTATTTGGCTGCAGGTGGCAATAAAAATCATTGACAAATCTCAGCTGGATGCTGTGAATCTGGAGAAGATCTACCGAGAAGTGCAGATAATGAAGATGCTCGATCACCCACACATTATAAAGCTCTACCAGGTACGGTTAGCAGTGTCCTTTCCCTTCTCCTCCTCTCTCCTCCTGTTCGAAGAGTTCGCACTGTTGTCTTCTTGTAGATCAGCAGTCTGAGACAAGCTCAGCTTTTCTGGAATTGATTTGCATTGGATGAACGTTTAACGTTTTTGAAAGCACATCAGTTGTGGTCTTGATCATTCTACTGTAGCAATTAGGCTGCCCTTGTTAGATACCAAAAAGTATGTGAAATCTGCATGAAATACACAGAAAGTTGCAAATGTGATGTTAGTGAAAGAGCTGAGTTTGAAATACCTGGCGATGAAACTTTGATGCATTTAAGTAGAAAAGGTACAATGTAAGCTAGAGCAGGGTGGGAATACTCAACGTGATGTCTACAACAAGCACGAGATAGAAGGATCTCTGTGGAGGACGTCGTGGTTTTCTTTGGTCGAGCCTTGGCTGAGAGAGCAAACTGAGGAGTACTTGCAGCTTTTCTTATCTTTGGATAACATGAGGATGTTTCAATCCAGACTCTGCAAACCTGTTTGTGTTGTAAATGCACGTACCAAGCAAGAGCTACCCAAAGACTTAATCTTGAAGTGCATTTCCTAGAAGACAGATAACTAGTTCTTCAGTAGGTTTGTTTCTGTTGTGCGAACGCTCCCCTTGAAATTGCTGAGGTAACGTGAAGAAACAAATTGAAAAATTGTGATAATTGTATGTGCAAGACAGACTTTAACCTCTTTACCGGGAGAAAACTATGAAAATAAGTACTCTTGTGGCTTAGTTTGCTTTTTGCTCTTCCTACAAGTTGTTTAATGTACAATTTCTCTATCAACAGGTGATGGAGACCAAAAGCATGCTGTACCTTGTGACAGAATTTGCCAAAAATGGAGAAATTTTTGGTAAGCAAGAGAATGTTTCAATTGTTAAGTTTATCCCTTTAACATCTGCAATTTGTCAATTGTATTTATTTTGCCCAAGAATTCTTTTTATTCTAGCATGTAATTTTCCTTTCTCTGTCTAGAAAAACACGTGACAACTGGCACTGCTGCACTTTTTAGAACTAAAAATTTTAGGAAAAAACATTACAGTTTGAGTTTCCAACATAAATTTTTGCTCTAAAGGGACTTAGCTGCTGTACAGTTGGAATTAATACGCTTTTGATCTGGAACATACATTGTTGTGTCTCACCTTCAAAATGTGAGGGTGGTGGTATAGTTGAAAAATGACAGAAGAGGTGATGAAATATGAATTTGCATGGGGAGAGATTCAGTTACAACGGCTTTTAATCAGGTTTTGTTGGGCACCTACTGAGTAAAGTGACCTGTCTTTCGTGGTGGTAGATAGAAGCATTGAAGTGCTATTTAATAGCAAGAACTATGTTTCCAGGAGTGAAGCAAAGGCAAAGTGACTGGGGTAGTAAATTACTATAGTGAGACAGTGGGGTTTGACCTGAGAGTTTGTTGGAAATGGAAAAAAAAATCATGGATTTTTGTTTCACAATGTAACGTAGCATGTGCACAGTACAGTTGACTCACTTTTCCCTGTCTTTCTTAACACTGAGTTCATTTTTCATCTAAGATGGAAACAAGATGGGTATTTGTCATGTGAGGCAGTCAGGCTTAGCTTAATTTAACAAAATGTAGCAATATGCAAACAGATTTATCCCATCAGCGCAGTGGGAGACCAACAACTGTGTATGATCATCTATTGATGATCAAACTCCATCGTGCCATTACCAGCTGGGGGTTTAACACAGCAGTGAAGGGATTATACTCAGAGAGAGAGGAACTGGAGGCTGGTGACCCTTGGGCTTGTGTGAACGAGGCGGTGAGACCTGTCTGTAGAAATAGCGCTTCCAGGTACGTGTTCCTGCTTGGACAATGTAATGCCAGCACAACTCATCCTGAAAACGTTGGTCCCATTCTGATATTGTTTGGCCACATTATTTGTTAGCAATATTTGAGTGTAGGTCTCGGAAAGCTGGTAGTTGGAGAGGAAAGAGCACTGTTGAGATGCATGCTGCTCATGAACTGTTGTGTGTTGTTTGTAGAGTAAACCAACAGGAATCTGAAGAGATTCCTGGAGGAACTCAGATGTCTGAAGCAGCACTAATGTTCTTGTTGATTTGGAAAAATTGCGCAGTTACTGTTATGGAAAGACAATCATGCTGATGTGTGATTCAGACTTTATGTAGCATCTTCCTGTAACTTGTGAGAGATGGAGATAATATGCAATGAAAACAGGATAAGAGATTGAAATACTGGTGTGTTGTTTGCCTTACGAATGCCGCCAGGGCCCCTCTGGAGGGCCCTGGTGATTGGAGAGCAGAAGAGGTGGAGCATGGCTGATTTTCATTTTTTGCACTGGGGGACGGGGTGGATTTCATGGAAACAAATCAAATGTTCAAAGTCCCTTCTTTGTTTTCTTGGTTATCTTTTCTTTTTTTTTTCACCTTTAGGTCCTTATCTTTGGACTGTTTGTTATAAGCAGGATATCGCGTCCAGGGCAGCTTCAACGTAACTTGGAAGTAGAGAAAATCTGGGGTAGTGTTTAAAAAACAAACAAATATAACAGAAGTAGAAAGGAGACTCAAACTACATGATGTTTTCCTTTTTCCCATCCTGATCCTTCATTGTGTGTGCTGGATTTGCCACTTCCAGACTAACAGGTTATGAAATAGTCTCACTTTTCCACCATTAGTTTTCAAACAGCAGACAGTGGGATGGTCCCCTGGAGTTCTGTACCCAAGTGTCTTTGAGGTTTTTAACATTTTGCTGTGTGTCTTCATGGTTTGGGGGTTTTTACTTTTTCTCTCCTGAAGCAAGATGATTAGAAACCTGTGGAACCTGCTGTTACCTCAGTTAATCGGCCTGCTGGCATCATTTAACTATTGTGCTCAGGTTTGTTCTTTGACTGACCTTCAACTGCACTTGAGGGAGATTTAAAACAACAAAAAAAACTCTAGGTTTGTGGCAAAATTTAAGTTTTTACCTGAAAAGCCGATGAGGTGTGGGGTCGGTATATCCAAGAAGACAAACTGCAGTCTGTTGGGGCAGATTTTCCTGTACGATCCTTCTGTTACCAGCGGGGAGCGAGAGGCCTCTCAGGGGTCTGGTTCAGAGCAAGGCCTTACAGAAATTCAGCTCTCCCTCCACAGGAGCCTCTCCTTCTTTTCTGACTACAGAAGGAGCTGAGAGAGAGAGAGAGAGAGAGTAGACCCAATAAGTTGAAGTTGGCCTTTGTGGTCACTCCTCCGAAAAACTCAGTGGTTTAGAAAATTTGTGAGAGCATATTTGTCCCTTCCGACCTTCCCCTTGCATGAGGTGCTGTAAAGAGCTCAGCATGCTCTTCAGGATGGGTCTCAGTAGATTGTGATGGGTGAATGTTCCCTTAATGCCTTGTCACACTGTCAGGATCACTGTGAGTAGCCTGGTGCTAGCCCTCACTGAGGCTTTTCAGTTCTGCTAACCCATCAGTTCATAGTGCTGACTGGTGGTTCCTGGACAGGATTACATTTATCCCCTGTACTGATATTCCTTGCTGTCTTCATAACTACGGTAACGTTTTCTGCACTCAGCAGTTGTGAATTTTACCTTTTGCCAGCTAATGTCGTTGCAGTAAATGCTGTTTTTAGTCTAGGCACTTCAAATGTGGTTACATTTTGATTTTTTTAAAAAGAACAAGTCCTTAGACTTAATAAAATATTTGAAAAAAAGGTTTCAGTTGTGCTTACTGTACTTTACAGATCTAAAAAGTTTTAAACTCACTGTTTCTGCTTTTTTTTTTAATATCTTTACAGCCACCACCTTGTAACCTTCAACATCGCTCACCTGAAGCCTCTTAAACAGCTGAGACACAGATTAACTGTTAGCTAAACTAATTACAGTCAACCTATTCTGAAGGGCTAATTCTCTAGTTTTTCATTAGTGACCATTTGTTTTCTTTATATTACAAAAATCGAGACCGTGGAGGGTGAAGCTGACTATTAAGCCTAAAAATAACCCAACTGTTCAGCAAGGGGAAAATGAATATCCAAGGCTTCAGATAGGATTTTTTTCTTCTACTGTGAAAGTAGTTCACCCCGTCTTGCCTGCTGTCTGGCATGCTCACTACAGGTGTATTATTAAAGCAGTAAACATGACCAAAACCAAAAGAGTTCAAGACTAACAGCTTGTTTGACTTTTGTCTGGTTTATCTTTTAACTATTTAAAGGAATTTGCTACTTTTGGCTGACACTTAAGAAAAATTCCTTTGATCTTGTCCTTCAATTTTCTGAGGGTGACTGTACCTATGTATGTACTTTTCTGGTACCCTTTTTTCCTACTACATCCTGGAAGTGTGAAGGAGAGAGACTAAAGCATAGGTACGAGGCAGGCATTTCAATTTCCAGGCATGGTCCTGGGAAGAACAGCTTAACTATATTTGCCTACCCACTTCTGTTATCTTACATCTCACAGCTGACTTTCCTGATTTGTTTAGGTGTTCCTTACAACCTTCAGCCTGTTTGCAACTGGGCAGTAGACACGGAGGAACTTGCTGCCGTGTAGAGAAGCTGCAGGGAGCAGTGGGCTAGTGCCAGGCTGTGCCGTTGTGCCACTAGTACAGAGAGAGAGAGAATGATTCCCCTTGTAACTAGTACTTTGCAATATTGCAGTATCCTTGCTCAGTAGATAAAGACGACAGTATCTTCCAACTACTCTAGACTATTTCAGCATCAATATCAATCCTTAAGGAGGCATTTGATATTATAAACCTCTGTACTTACGTTTTCAGCTTCTCAGAATCCCGTGCCTGTTTCAGTGAACAATAACCTTGCAGTCTCTCCAGAAACACTTTTCCATAAAGGAGACATTCGGGCATGTCTTTCCTTTGTTAGAGTATTAATAATTATGTCTGTATCTGTAAGATCCTAGTCTTACCTAGCAGTTTGTCCTGGACAATTTCATTTATGTTTTTGGGCAGAGTTGGACTGGAATAGGCTTGAGCAGCTCTCAGTTTTGTCCTAGCCTTGGCACCGGATCAGCTGTCTCTAGAAAGAGGGATACCGTAACCTTGTTAGACAAGAATATGCAGGATCTGATTTTTTTGTTTTTTGTTACAATTTTTTTAGTTACAATTATTCTTCCTCATGGATAATCTGGATTTCCTTACCTGAAATTCTAACCCATTATTATCACTTGTGTTAATAGGCATTCATAAGACTGGAAATGCAATGTGTCCCCGTAATATGCAAATAGTCATTCTTTACTAAGCTTGAACTGGATGAGTGATGTCTTGACTGTCTTACGCTGAACCCAAATCACCAAATAGTTGAGGTTGGAAGGGATGCGTAGGGAATGTATAGTCCAGCCCTGTGGCTCAGAGCAGGGTCAACCAGAGCAGGTTGCACAGGATCACGGATGAATACTCTACAATCTTTCTGACCAACCTGTTCTAGCATTTGACAACATGCACAGAGGAAAAAAATAAAAAACACCTTTATTTTATGTTTAAATGGGATTACCTTGTTTCAGTTTGTTGCCCGTGTCGTATCACTGGGTATTGGTAAGAAGAGTGACTCTCTTTTTCCTCCTGTCAAGTATTTATACACAGCAATACGATTCCCCTGTGAGCTTGGTCTTCAGGCTGAATGCCCTCTGCTCTCTCAGCCTCCCCTCGTGTGACGGGCACTCCAGTCTTTTAACCATCCTCATTGTCCTTCACTGTGCTCTCTCCAGTGTGTCCCTGTCTCCCTAGCAGAGAGAACATACAAAGTAAAAAACATACGCAATTGTTCACCTAGCTGAAGGACAGTCATTTCAGTGAAAAGCACTGGCCAGTGCTAGACAATGTCTCTGAGTCATGTTTTGAAGTGGATACCGTCTTCATGTTTCACTTACCCAGTAAACAGGTGTACTTTGTGGTACTGGAAAGGTTGCTCAGGAAGCTGCTTTTTGAGCACAAGTCCTGCTTCTGCCTGCTGTGGATCCAGCTAAATCGAAGATGACTTCTGGTTTCTATCTCACTACAGAAAAACAGAGGGAAAAAAATAACCTTAAAACTTGTAGATGAAGGGTATGACATGAGGATGAGATTCACCTAACTATAAAGGCATAGGTAGCTTTGCTATTTCTTTATTTGCAAAGGACAAGGGGGTGCTTTGCTCTTTACCTAAGTTAGTCCTGGTTGCTAGCTCCAGAGCTGTGCACGTGCAACCAGTGTCCAGCTTCGAGCTGCTGTGGCAGAATATCTCTAGCAAATTTCAGCTGCCTTAAAGTCATTGCTGAAAGCCAGGAGCTGGCGCCATGCCTATGTCCCAGCCTTTCCTATCTGAAACTAGTTAATGTACAAACTGTATCCTTGCATGCACCAACTTCACCTGTTTAGGTAGATCCTGGCGTATTCTGCTTCACTGGGAGATAAAGTAGCGTATTTCGGAATAAATTACCCATTCCATGCAGGCTGCAGGACTTGGTGGAAAGTGCAAGGCCGAGACTATTGCTAAAAGTGGTTTGGAAGCTCTAAATGAGCCCTGACAGGCTAAAGCTGTGAAAGCAAATGACCGTTTAGGTCCATTAACGTATTTGCTGCATTGCTAACAAAGGATGGATTAACAGCTTACAGGGCTGGCTTGCATTCAGTATAATTTAGTTTGTGTCTTTGATATCTGACTTCACCTTGCCATCATGTGATTTGTCAGTCACTCCATGACTGAATGATATTTTGCTTGCAAATATTATGATCTCCCCTTGCTGCCAGGCTTTTGTTTGTTCTCGTGCTTTGCCAAGTTAAACCAGCTGAAAAGGCATTAAGACCCAGGCAGGTTAGAAGCTCTGAGGAGAGTTTTTAGATCTGCAGGTTTTGTAGATCAGATCGAACAAAGTGCTTAAAAATGTTTGTGAGGGTTGCTGAAATGATTGTACTGCAGCTGAGGTCTCTGTTCTTATACTCCAACTGAGATCTCCCAAGAAAGCATCTTTGAAATAAGCCTGTTTTACTGAGCATATTAACAGGATGGTTTATTAATGATTGCTATGCTTATTTAAACCATATGAGTGATGATATAATTCAGAATTATCAATTCTTCAATTATCAATATGCCATTGCCTGGAGCACGCGGTAGCAGCAATTCCTTGTGGCCCAGGTAGCAGCAAAGAACTTGTCATGTACAAGAGCCCAAGGTCAGTGAAGTTGTTGGTCTTATACAATCCAACAACAATGTTTTTTTTCATGTTTTTATTAATTTCTGCAAGAATTCTCATGGTTTGTGCCCCCTTCCCCTGAGCAGCATATTTCTTCCTTTGTCCTTTCTTCTAGTAATAACAATGCTGACGTGCACCTTCAGTGAAGTTTTACTGGAAATGTACTTTCTGGTTTTAGTGTGCTTGATATGAGCTGTTTATCATAGAGAAAGCAGAACAGCTTAAATGAAAACATCACGAGCACCTATAACACCCATAAACAATATTGTGTTAGTTTAAAAAACAAAACAAAAAAATACAACCTAACAAAAACAGGTATTCTGTGCTACCTTGCTGCTTTGGCATCGTGTTGGGCACGACGATCCTTTTTGGGTCATTGAGGTTACGTAACTAGCTTGGAAGATATGATTAATCATTTACTTAGGGATTTTGTCACAGATCCTTGTAAGTAAACAGAGGTAGACCGAAAACCTCCGTTCCGTTGTGTTCATTTTCCTGCTTGCAGAAGTAGCTGTTTTAACCTGCTAACTGAATTCAGACTGAAATGGTTGTGCCAGCTGGTCTCTAAATGACGAGTCCTGTTCGTGGGACCTTTGCGTAAATGATAATTAGAAGGGACTGGTGGCAGCTCAAACATTTTAGTTATTTTAAGACTTATTTCATAAATTTCCTAGTTTTGCGTCATTGAATTTAAACATGTTTAAGCAGTGTTTTTTTTTTGTTTGTTTGTTTGTTTTTTCCTCACGTATTCCTTAGCTTTGAAAGAGCATTTCAAGACAGGACTCCATGCTGAAGGAAGGGAGTGTGAGACTGGGGACATGCAGGTTGTTAATGTGGGGTGGAGAAGCCCATAGGCTGATGTCCTGAAGTTGTCAGTACTGAACTCAGCTCTCTGCTTCAGAGAACTTCCACCGTCTCCCATTTCTTAGCCCTCTCCAGATATGTCCATATTGGAAAAAATAAATAAATAAAATCAGTTTATTGACGTTGGAGACTTGAGCTGTAGTCTTCCACGTTTTCAGAGTACTGCATTCATCCTGCTTGTACCTGCAGGCTGGTGAAATCTTCCAGTGATTTGGCTGGTAATGCCAGTAAGGGAGGACAGTGCCTCCTCAAGTGGAATTTGTTACCTGGTGTTCTGTAATGAAGTGAGATACAATCTTCAAGTCATCACTGCATTTCTGTTTTATTTTATATGTCCTAGATATTGCAATCATTTTTTTTAAATGTTAAATTATTAGTTATAGTTTCACTGCTGATATATTTTGTCATGTTGCTCAGATGCCATTAGTGTAGCCTTAAACCAATGATAAGCTGGTTCTAAATTGTTGCTGTAAATAAAAAAATACAGAAAAGTTTTGCTTGCCTAATCTGAAAGGCTTCGGCTATGCCAAAACAAATCAAACAGCTCAGCGCTCTGATGTAGAGCTGAAATGGTACGGGAGAACTGCTGACAGCACAGTGAAATCGCTGAAACAAAAGATACACGGTTGGTTTTTTTAAATCCCAAATTTAAAATGGTTAGGTAGCTGAGTGTCGCCCGGTGGCGCTCTGTTGCATGTCCTGTGTCAGTGTGCACAACAGCCCAGCTGCCCGTGGGCACTTTCCGTGGCGTGCCGTACAGCATCGGGGTATTCACGGGGTCACGTAAGCATTTGTGGCAGAACTGTAATCCAGAGCCAATGAGGAAATCTCCTTCTCCTGATGGAACCAGTGGCTGTGCCCTGCCAACCAGATGAACAGCCTTCCCGTGTGCTTCGTGGACTGGGTGATGATTTCCTGGCAAATAGGCAACGGCTCTCAAACCCTTTTCTTCTTCCTCAAGCAACGCCATGACGCAGTTCCTCCACATCTTCGTACTGCTGTTCCTCTGCATTTTTTTCTAGTTTATACCGAAAGTTAATATATGTGCGGTATGCTGAAGTCAGTCGTCTTGCACACACACGAGTCCAAAGTAGTTCTGCTAAGTTGGGCTAATTTTCCATAGCTTTACAGGTAACTGAAAGCACAACCCTGGTTGTCTCGTGTTCCTGCTGGTCCTTTGCCAGCTTATTCTTATTCCATGTAGCATCATAAGCTAGCAGCTACATTGTTATTGATGGTTTTTAAATTGCATTTGTCCTTTTTTTTCTGTTTTTTTTTTTTTTCCCCTCTGTTGTTTTTCTAAACTATTTCCAGGGAAGAATGTTTGACAGTGAATGTGCTCACTGTCTAGTAAGCTCTCACACAACCTGCAGGATGTAAAAAGTTTCCTTGCTCCGAACTTTCCCTTCTAGTCATAATGTAGGAGCTATAGCCAAATACCAGTAAACCACCTTCCATCGTCTTTAGTGCTTTGGAAGGTTAGTATTCATACAGTAACTCATAAGGCTGCACTTCATCACCTCCCTGTGAGTACAGAGTAAGCTTACCTGCCATGGAAATGAAACGTGGGACTGCAAGTTAATGTAACAACATTAAAATGTTATTAAGAACCAAAGTACCAACTTATTTTAGGAACATTAGATTATATAAATTTAATTTTGTCTTTTCTGATTTATCCAAGCAGAAATCAACAGTCCATAGGCAAGCTTTTCCAAAAGCTTATTGGGTCATTGATCATCATGTGTGTGACTTAAGTGCATTATATTGTAGATCACGGGTAGCTGTTATTGCCCTGTCCAGCTAGTCTGCTCCCAACTGCGTTTCTTTTCCTACTAGCCACTCTGATATATGTGGGGAGAGGGATGGGGATCCATGGGCAGGTTACGTTACGTGACTGGACGTTTCACCTAAGTGATTAGCACAGATAGAGCACCTCTGCATGTGATGTCTGATAACATCACGTTGCGTATACGTGTAAGTTGTCCTCACGGTTAAAAGCTGAGCTTGTATCAAGTTGTGTAATGGAAGGTGTGTGCGTATGGTCGTGTGATGCAGGAGGCCATGGCATAGCCTCACATCCCTCCGTCATCTCACAGAAAGAAAGGGGTACCTATTGTGCATCTTGTGAACAAAATCTGTTGTTTCTTTTTTAATCTTGGAAAAAAATTAACTGAACCAAACTCTTATAATTCATCACATAAGCTCATTCCTTGCCGTTTTTCTATTTAATTTCAGTGCTAGTTGTGCTGCAGCAATTGGTTGGAGATATGCTCAGCCTTTGCCCATCGTCCCTGCGCAGCACACCTGTGTGAATTTCCTGCACCTTGGCCATTAACCGCGTTCTTTGTGGGATGTAGGAGGCAATTCTGAACCCATCCTAATGGCTGGTTCTTTGCTTTTTCTGCCTTGTAAGAGGAAGAAAAGAACTGGCTGTAGAAGCTGTTTCTGTCAAGACTCACACAGCTGCTGCTTCGCTTGTTTTTGTTCTCGGGGATAAATGACGTCTTCAGCTTCAGAGCTATCATTTGTTTCAGGGCTAACATTAGTTTTACAACATAATCAAATATGAAAACAAAATGTTCTTTCTGCTTGTGATGCAACGAAGACGAGAGAGGTCAGGATGGGTACCTTATGGTTATTTGTTTTATTTCCAAAGGAAAAATGCTTTTAGCCACCACACAGCGTGTTGAGGCTTCACAGGAAGGTGTGTGGCGTGAAGCTGCTGGGAATCAATGAGAGGCTGAAAAGCACCTGGTGATGGGGAAGCAAGATATTCCAAGTATTCCTCATTCCACAGGAGTTGTTATATGAAAATATTTGTCAGAATAGTCAGACAACCATAAAAGAAGGAATAAAAGGTTGAGTTTCAGAGTTCCACTAGGCAGCAGCTTTTTTGTCCCTACTCTTTTGGAGAGGAGAATGCAAAAATAATGTGTTGGAAACTGGGATTGGCTGAAATTTGGCTGAAATTTTGAGTATTTGATGCATTTGAGTATATTTGACAGAAATCACTTAATTTCAGGCTTACTGCTTGCTGTCTAATCTGTTTAAACCGACTTTATTTTAACAGATTACCTCGCCAGCCATGGCCGTCTGAGTGAGTCTGAGGCCAGGCGCAAATTCTGGCAGATCCTCTCGGCAGTGGAGTATTGCCATGGCCGAAAGATTGTGCACCGTGACCTGAAGGCTGAAAATCTTCTGCTCGACAACAACATGAACATCAAAATAGCAGGTACCCAGAATGCAAATGATATTCAGTCACACCCGATTTTTGTGAAGGTTGTTCCAGCAATTCCCTTGATGCTACCAAAGAAATCCTGCTGTGCTTAAGGCAGAGAAAATCGGAGTGATAATACATACAATATCTTTGCACGATGGATATCACAGTGCACATAGCTCAAAGAATTCCTAGATTAGCTCTATTATACTTTCAGGAAAAAGGAAATAATTTTTAGAGTTATAGTCGTTTTTTGTGGGTGTCATAACATGCCTATAATGCTGCCAGATGTTCAGGTTAAAACAGAGTTAATCAAATAACTTCTTTCAACGTTAGAAAAACTCAAAATGGAAGCTTATTGATTTTTTTCTTTTTGCATGCATGATTTCATTTTAATTATAAATTTAGACACAGCAGATGTTGCTAGCAATGGAAATCATTTTGTCGGTTGTCAACTCATTACAATTCCACGAATCCTTCCATACTGACTTTAGCCTGGAGACACTTGAAACGGCAAGGCTAGATAACATCTTGATTTGGAGGACTGTTGAACTTCAATCATCAATAATACAGGAGCAGGAAAGGAAGACTAACTGCTGGAAGAAGCTGGTTTGTATTGGTGTAAGCTTGTGAGTTCAGAGAAGGAAGTGTGAATAGACTTTCAATTGGCTGAGAAGGATGAAGTGATGAAACATTTCTGAGTTATAGATCACGGCTGGATTATTTTACCCTTGAATTTCCTCTCTGGCATTTCTGAAATGGATGAACTGTAAATGTATCTAGATCTCTTTGTTTTCTGTAAGGGTAAGGCTACAGAAAAGTGTTAAACGTACCAGCAGATCTCTAAAATGTGCTTCTTCTTATCTACGGAGTATGAAGACAGCATCCCGAAAGATTTTGAAGGAAAATTTAGCACCTGTTTAATTGGTTAGCATCTGTCATGAAGATTCATCCCTTTCTCTGTGATACTACAGAAGACGTTGGGAAGACTAAGCATTCAATCTATTTCTGGGGATTAACTTCTTCCTTAGGAAAAATCTTTTAAATTCTTTCAAGTCACCTTTATCAGAATGGGAAATCAACACGATCTTTTGCAATGAGTGCTTCACCTTTGAGATCAAAACTATTGCTCGAGCAAGAATTTTATCCTCCTCTTAACCTATAGTCATTGCTCACAAAACGGGTTATCTTTGGATATAATATGTGATGTTTCTGATGGACTAAGAAGGATTTCTTACCAGTGTATGTATTAATGGGGCAGCTTTCCCAGATCCTGGATGTGTTTGTTGCTTTTGTATTGACCTTTACTTTTGTCTGTACGTTGGAAACATTCCGTTCTCCATTCCTGTACCCCCATCTTCCCACCTCTAGCATGTTTTTCTAATGGCTGAAGAGTTTACAGAAAGGTTAAGTAAGGGAAAGGTTAAGGAAAATTGTGATGTGCGTTGGAGAACCGTGATTTGAGTAGATTATTAGGCTAATTTTTGTTAGTCAAATCTGAATGTCAGGCGTTTTGTTTTGGCAGAAGGAACGGTGCATAAAACAGATTCTCTGAAGCTAAAAAGGGAAGCCTAGTAATCTGGTCTTTGATGACGAGTGCTCTGTATTTCATGGCTCTTTAGCATGTCAGAGTGGGAATTTTACAGAAGGTTCATGAAAGCAGTAAAAACGGTTTTGTTGTTTAATGCTTTATATAAATAGGGGAGTTTTTGCTGCAGCCTCTATTTGATTTTATATTAAGCTATTTAAGGCTATCTTTTAATTTTCTCTATTGGAGGGTTTCATATTACTGTTGAAATGTAATGATATTAAAAGTTACTATCGTAGGAAGCAAAAGGATTTTACAGCTGTTGTAGCAGGAAGGTGCAGTTCTGGTATGAGTTTGAGTTCTTACTTAGGGCTTTTGATGCCTGAAGAAAATAAAAGAAACAGTGTAGGGTAGAGATGATGTCTGGACTTGGTACCAGAGTGGCCCAAGCACAAGTCACGGAGCGGGGCCCTCATCAGTGGTCTCTCTTCTGTGGATGTCCTTAGCACTGTAGGCAAGCACATTCCCTGCCTCCATGAACACTGCAGTGCGAGCATAACACAGGCTCCCAAAAATACTTCCTCAAAGGCATCTCAGGAGCCCTCTTACCCAAGGAAAGGTTAGAGACCTCGACTGCTCTGTCACGGGGAATTGCGATGCACAGGTTCTCCAGAGACTCGGTAATAACCGAAAGCACGGATAAATGGTTGTTACCAGATTCCATCAGCTGCTGCTGTCTCTTTTTCTCCTCTTGGCTGCTCTTGTGCTCTACCTCTGTATTGCAGAAAGCTAATTACAGATGGTCTGTATGTAAATGATTACATTAACTAGTGGTGATTCACATGGTCTGTTTCTTTCGCGTAGCTTTGTCGAGCTTTATCAGATTGATAGCACTTCCCGTGTCCAGCTGCAGTGATAAAGTAACTGGAGAAAAGTTAAGCTTGCCAGAAACTTTGTCGTGAGTTGTCCCAAACCAGTTATTTTATTTTTCTCTGCAAAGGAGATAGATGATAAACCATTCTATGCAATTCATCTGAGATTTTGGAGTTAGCCAGCATTGCACAGGTCCCCGAGAACAGTCTCTTCCAGTGGCTCATATTCTTCATGGTTCATTTATCAAATTGTGCAAGAACAAAGGGCAGCCAGGATCCCAACTCTGATAGCTAGAATTACTCTCTAATTAGAATTAATCTAGCAATTTAAAAACAGCACAGTAACTGATGAATTATTTTGATAGAAAGCTCTGCAGCATCGGTGTCTGCGTTGGGCCCAGCGCTATGTGTGGGGCTGTGCCTTGCTGAATACTGCAAGCAGCTATGAAATCCACGTGGATACTCATGGCCATTCCAGGCTCCTCTTAACTTCCACAGGATCTCTTGATTTATTCTGATGGCTTCTAAGTCTTTTACTGTAGCTTTTAAACTTTAAGAATACAACATTTTCAGTTAAATACTGAAACATGCATAAAGTTATCTCTGTATTTCAGCTAGTAGGAGAATCAGCTAAGACGCAAAAGTAAGCATTCCTAAAACTATAAGCTGATGAGACTGCCACCTTTTATGCTTAAACAAGTAAGCTGGATTGAGATGTAATGCTTTTGTGTTAATACTGCTCTAAAAGAAAGAGGATAGATCGAATTCCGAGGATCTTTCATTCCAGTCTTAGTAACTGGGCAAGAAGCAGGGGATGCATAAAGAACTTGAGGTGAGAGCTTTGATACTGTTATTTTCTAGAAGATATTAGGGAGTTGGGAGCAAAAACCTCAAACTTAAATTTGAGCATATGTAACATAAAAATGGTCTTAATCAGATAAAATGGCCAGTGAGAAAGTTCCAGCTGAAGACTCCTAAACCAGGCATTCTCCATGAAATTTGTTTTTAGCACTGGCAAGGTAAAGCTCCTTTATTCTTCTCAAAGTTGTTGCCTGTAGGCAGCCAGTTTGTTCATGTACCTTTTGCATTTTGCTGGTTTCTGAAGGGATCGCAGGGGCTGGATTTCAGTGGCTGATTGCTGATAAGCTGTGCTGCCATCAGATAAAACTTGTTCGTTTTCTATGCAAAGAGATGCCTCTGCAGCTGGGAGCAGAAAGTGCAGTTTAGAATTGGGGATGGAATAGTGAGGTTCTCTCCGTGTCCTTCCAGCCCCACAAAACTGCCAGATTAAGATGCTTTATAGATGTGTCTGCAGAAATCATTGCATCCTGATCATAAAGCTACTGCGTGCAAAGCAGATCAGGTAGGAGACTGTTATTTTGAAGGAGGTTGTAGTGCTGGCTTGTCTTGCTGGTGGACAGTAAAATATGCATTGACGTCAGAACTGGCTGATCAGCATTCAGTTCATGAAGTGGGTCAGGTTTGTTTCTAACACACTCATACCTTTCCTTTATCAGTACCTCTCTCCTCCCGATTATCTCCTCTGCTCGCTCCTATTGCTGTTGTAACAAAAGATCCATGTGGCTCTGTGAAGCCAGGCTGATTGAATCCTTCTGGCAATTTTAGAAGAGTGGATTAATTAGAGCTCGGAAGCTAGAATCCCTTCTGAAGGATTTTTAGAGGTACAAATTAAAGACCACCTCATATTGCTAGATGCACAGCAGAAGTTGCAGTGGCTCTGGCAGGGAGCTTCTGTTTCTCAAATTGCAAACTGGTCTGAAATCTTACTCTGTTTCCATTTTTAACGGGAAAACAGATTCCATTGGAATGATGTATGTGCAAAAAATTATACCTTCTAAATTCAAGATTATTCTAAAGAGGGTAATGAGATTGAGAAACAAAATGCCCCAAATGTTGAGAGGCAGTGTTTGCAGATTGCACAAACACGGAGTTTATTCAGCTGAACACAATGCCGTAAATGATTGTATTTTTTTAACGTGCAGACTCAGGCAAATGTTAAGAAGATAAAGATCACTGCATTATATAATCTCAGTCCTCTGGTAACAAGTCCAATTTCAGTCCTTTTAGATTTCCGTGGCTGGCATATGTTTTGTGGAGGGCTGGCATATTTTCCTTTAAATGACAGTAACGTTCTTAAAATTCATTTCTCTGGAATGAGAAACCGTAACACTGTTCTTAGGTTAAAAACGATTACCTTTGATCCAGAACGACTGTGGTAGATCAGCAATTGCAAAGCAGAAACAAGGTAGGGGGGAGAGAAAGAGAGGCTAATGATTGTTTTGTGCTTAATTGAATCCTGGCCACTCTAACACTTCAAAAAGTGGGACAACCACACTGACAGTGCAGTAATTAAACACTGAGGAAGCCCAATGGATCGAGCATCCAGTATCCTATCTAAACCTTTAACTTCTTCTTTGAAATGGCTTTAATGGATCCTATTAATTCTTGAGGTCCTAAAAAAATGGTTTAACATAATTGGAAGAAACAAGTGTGGAAAGTATGATGGAAACAAAAGGAGGTAACCGTAATAATTTATGTACCCTAGCAAATAATGCTGATCTCCCTGCACAGGTAATTATTTTGTCTAACAATAGAATGTAATTGGATTTCTAAAGATAAGAGCAAATTGCTGAAATATGCATCACTGTGTTTTTAAGTTTTATGTCACGTGAAAACTTACAGCACAAATTAATAGGTACCTGGCTTTTACTGTACTTTTAATTGTTGATGCATGCTATTTCTTCAGCAAAAATTTCAAACTGAAGGATACTAGTGTTCTTTGCCCTTGAAAAAAGGGAAGAAATTGAAGTTACAGAGCCGCAGATCAAAGACAGCGTAAAGGAACCGTTTGCCAGGTTGTAAGACGTACACTTCTAGGCAAGGTGCACAGACTCGTGAGGAAATTCCCTACTGGCTCAGATCCATCTGGCAGCGACGGGGAGAGCACACAAAGCTGGCCACTTTTTGCAGCCTGCTGCCCTTGTACTCGTTTCCCTGAACCCCAGCAGCCAGTATTGTTTTATTGGAGCCTGTATAGAGCGCACCCTTGCCTTCTTCTAGTATCAATTTATAGACCTTTCATTCGTGGCTTTGGCTAATAAAACTTAATCATCTCTGCCATCACAAGACCATCAGATGGAAGCAGACTGTTGCTGTTGCACTAGACAAGCGCTGTCTTTATGGCATTAAATTCTGTGATTTGTTGCTCAGGAAGGGAGCAGAAGGTTGCAGCCTTGCAAGGACAGTGCCAGTAAGTTGTAAGACGTCCTTGTTCTTGAGCTACTTACGGTAATTGTAAAGAAAACTATCGTGTTACGAAATTAAGCATGTAAAGATAACGGCAAAAAGCAAAAATCCCAGTTATAACATAAACCTGCAGCTCCTCTAATACTGACCAGTCATACTTAGAGACTTTGTTCTGTCTTTTGCTGTTGAGATTTGTTTATTTTTCTTCCTGAAGTGGCTTCCACGTGTTCACATTTACCAGAAACCTAACGTTAAATCCAGTCTGGATAGGCAAAAAGTTTCCCTTTCTTAGGAGCTGAAATCTCGTGTATTTCCAGGCAGGTCACGCTTCCTGTAGCTGTGTTTACAAATACACGTACACCTACTTGTGAAGCTGGTACAGAGACTGAGGAGGGTGGCACCTGAGTAGGAGCTGCAGTTCAGAGATAAAGATTGATATTTATCTGCAGTGCTTAGAGGATGTTGAAAACCTGACAAACTCGAGATAAGGGAGAGATCAGATCTAATGACACCTACACAGATGGCAAAACGCTTCTGAGAGAAGAAATTGCTTCATTTCTCCCGTTGTATTGTCAAGGTTGCCAAGCCAATGATGTATGAAGAAAAGTCTCCTCGAAGAGAATAAACAAAAGTCTGGCTGCGATAAGAAGAAGGCAGGTGACACGCAATTGGGGGATTTTATTTGTTTTAGGAGATTCTGTTGTTGCTCCCTCTGTTACTGCGACTTAAGTTGCAGTTGTTTCAGAACTGGAGGAGAAAATAAAAGGAAGGATGGCATGAACATTACTTTTAGTGGTTCCTGTGTGGATTTGGAGTCTGAGCTGACCTTGGCCGTTTGCACCTCTGGATCATGGTGGCACGCCAGGGTGCCATTGCGTAAGGGTTCATGCAACTGTGGGGCCTTCGGCGTGCTTGCAGAGCATGACGCTGTTATGGATCTCCCGAGTGGTCTGACCTTCAGACGGCTTCTGGCATCGGAGCCTTCTCACGGATAGGCACTGGGGCTCTCTGATGATGGCCAGGTCCTAAAAGTTCACTGCTGTGACGCCGGGTATCTGATTTTCCGGCTTTGAGCCAGTACAGTGACCTTGGACTGACGCTGGAGATTGTACTCTCTTGAGAGTTTCACCTGGAACAGATCTTTGCAGGAACATAAGATGGTCTCTTGTAACAAATGTTAATTACCTGGAACACTATTTTATGTTAAGGTTAAATTTAGGGTTAATTTTAATTTAACATTGGGTTAAATGGGAATATGAAGCTTAAATATTTGTCTTTTAAATGTCCAGTCTGATTGTTAGTAGTGCAAAAATGGGTGAGGGATGGGAGTGTCCCACATCATCACAAAAATGATGGTCATTAGCAGTCAGCACGCAGCTACACAAATCCTAAATCCCTAAGGAGCTGGTGTGACTGTGGATCTGATTGAATCAATTGATTCAATTGATGGAATTGAATCAATCACTGCGGCCAGCAAGCTCAATCATTTGTATTTGAACTAGAGTTTGTCTTATAGAAAGCCATCAAATTTTTATTTAGACTTTTAAAATAATCAATCCACCAAATGCTGCTCTGCTGACCAAGGAGATGATACTAAGTCAAACAGGGTAAGATACATCATTAAATCTAACAGTTTCAAAGTTATGCATGCCCCAGAGTCCCTTTATCCAAGCAGTTTGCTTAGGTCTGAAGACTCTAATTATCATCTTCCTTCCAGCAGATTCTCATGATTTGTTTCTTCCAAACTAAAGCTTTGGACTGCGGCTCCTTATTTGTCCCTAGGACCACTTGAGCAGGTCTGATGTCGGATCAGACTTACAGTTCTAGTCTCAAATGGAGGCTGACAAGGCTATCTGATGATGTTATGATCACATGTTGCAGAATGTTTTTGAAGATGCATTTACTATGGAAGAACAACACTGAGAAGCGGTGTCGGTGAGGTTAGATGTGCATTGCTGTGTGGAGCTGTTCGTTCAGGATTACTACAAGGGAGCTTTAGAAAGAGGAGGAGCATAATGAGGACAGAAAGACGTGAATTATGTGTGTGTAACTGTGGCTGATCTACAGTTACCAGCTGCTTACCTAAATCAAATGGATCACCAGCACAAGGTGTGTAGAGAAGGCTGGTTTGTATTCTGGATGCCCCCAGGAATATAACTGTTAAATGCAATAGTGACTGTTCCTATCACCTTACGGTGTGTGATACCCACTGGAGAGATTTCCATCCTGAGAGCTGGTTGGTTGCATAGTCTTGGCTCTCCGTAATTCCTCTATTCTTCCTAATTAGTGCATTTCATTAGAGACAACTAAAAATATCCTACTTAGATTAATGGTTCTTTTCAACACAATGGAGACTCGCAGTGCGATGCGGTAAGGAAGCAGAGGTGAGGAAGGCATTAAAGGGGAAGTCTTTGTCAGAAGAATTTACCTGTGGTACAAAAAGACTTGGGATCTCTTCCCAAGCCATGTAGATGTCTTGCTGAAATAATTACTGAACTCACAGTTAGAAGAATTAATGACAACAGCCAAAAGGCCTGTGAGATCATGCTGTTTTGTATGGGACTCAGATAACTTTTGAACCTGTTGCTTGGCTGTAACCAAATTTGCCAGAGAGCAAAAGTCTCAAAGGGCAAAAACATTCCTGCAGCTCGTGTGTAGGTGCTCTGGCAGTAGGTGGTATGTCTTGCCCATGGATGCAGTTGGAAAGGGAGCCTATACCGTGCTACACGCTAAGGAAAATCTCGACAGGCAGAAAAATTGCTCTTAAAGCCTCTTCAGTTTTGGTGTTCCTGAATCTGCGTCTTCTGCCTGTGTTCACTTTTTGATGTACGCTGCAGGACTTCTGTTAAATGAACTGCTGGAGCTCTTGTCCTTCTGCTAGGAAAGCAACCAAATACCTTTGCGAAGTTAAACGGAAGGGTGCGATTCCCTTTCCACACTGCTCCTCCACAACAATTACAGGTTAGCTTTACCTAAGCCTGGAAAGATTTTCTGTTTAATATCTCTGTGTTGCTTTGATTCCGAGGGCTGTCTCATGGTTTATAGCTCAGGACATAAAACGGGAGCCAGGCCCTTCCCTCTGCGTAACACAACCCGTGCAAACGGCAGTAAAGGAGGTTGGACCAGCAGCGCCTCTACGGTGTCTGGTAACCACAGCGGTTATCAGCGCTGCTATCTGCTGATCAGCATTGTAATAACATACCTCCGAGGTATTCGGGGGTTGATAGGCCTAAATCAACAGCCTGATTGCTGTACATCAGCACTGCTGACTTTCACAGGATTCCTCGAGTCACACCAGCGTTACTCTGCAGGAGCCTGGGGAGCTCCGAGGGTAAAAGCATTATCACTTCAGAAAAGAAACACAAAGCAACTTGTAACCTACTGCCTGCTTCGCTCCAGCATGCAAAAAGTAGCAGAACAGCTAAAGCTCCTTCACCCAGGAGCAAACCAGTGCTGAACAGCAGCAGTGTCACGGTGCTTGGTGGTCTTTGCATGTCACACGCTGATGCTCCGTTCTCTATTTCCCTTGGAGATGCAGCTGACTTGAAGCTGACTTGAAGCTGACTTGAATTGAAGCAGGTTTGCCTGAAAGTCTTAAATCCAAAGAGTATTTGTCCTTGTTATCAGATCTGTTTCCTTTGTTTTAGTATTAACAGAGTTTGTTGTCACATGTAGTGGCCCGCAGCACAAGTGGAACAGAGACTCAGCAGTGCTGCTGGGAGCAACAGGGAGAGGTGCTGGCTTCCCTGAAATCCACGAGAAAACTGCTAGCCTTGAGCGGAGCCAGGATTTTGGTTCGTGGCATGAACAGGTCTACCCTAACATAGTGCTTCGGTGGCTTTTATTACAAAAGACAGATGAATAAGTGGAGCCATGTATGTTAATTCTGAGTAGTGTTACTGAAGGAGCATGTTCAGAATGGGTATCTGCAAGGGATCTGCGAGGGACTATTAGGAAACAGAATAAAGAATGCCAAAGCAAATGATGTCTGAACCAAGCAAAGGGAGCGAGAGAGGGATAGCAGGAAATAAGAGGAACTGGAAGGTCTGGGCTGTGAAGATCTCTAAGACCCCAATAAAGGTGAAGTGAATGGCAAGAGAGCTACAGATTGGCCACCAGGGAACGGTAATACCCACCTGGAATCCTGCAGTTTGAAAAAAATCAGCTTTAGATAAGTCACTAAGCAAGTTTCCTCAATACTGTTGTTGTTGTTGCTGTTTTGTTCTAGTAAAAAGAAACATGCAGTGAAGCTGAAAAATTTGCATCAGACTTGTTTCTGAATTCACCTCTCTGTTTAGTAGTGGCTGTCATTTCACTTTTCATTATTGGATTATTACCCATTGTGACTAATACCGAAGTCCCAAAGTCTGGTTCCATCTTAAGCCATAAAAAGCCCTTTAAAAGAACAGCTCAGTTGTAAAATGGTAAGTTTCACTTGGAGAATGAAGGGGCTGCAGACAATCCCAGGAGCAGAGCTTCCTCCCTAGCAGAAGGCTGCGTGTTTTCCCATGCTTGTTGCTTTTGGCAGAGTACCCTCCTCCCTTCTCCAGGATTGATGCTTTTGTTGTCATTATTTGTTGTTTGTTCAAGGCTAGAGAGTACCTAAAGAAAACTCAAGAAGTCTCAGATGCAGTACTGAATCTCAGATATCTCTTGGCAAGTAAATAAGCTCATATGTATGCGTGATTGTCAGCTCGTTGAATTTTAGTGATAGCTGTTTCTAAACTGGGATTTAGCAAACTGGTAGAAGTTTACTCAAAGTTCCTGCAGGTTGTGAAGTTTTGCAGAGTATTGTAATAATCATGCAGTTGTCGTGAAAATAGCTGTATAGGACATTCAGCATCCTAATAAATGCTTTCAGTGGGAGTAATCATAAATAGATTTGTGATAGAGCCTTTCATGAATGGCGGTGAGTTTCCAGGCCCAGCCCATGCATATAATTATTCGGTTTGTTGTGCAACTGGAGTTTGGAATGACTTTCCCCTTAATTTCTCAACAGATTTTGGATTTGGAAATTTCTATAAGAGTGGCGAGCCTCTGACAACATGGTGTGGAAGCCCACCATACGCAGCCCCAGAAGTCTTTGAAGGACAGCAATACGAGGGACCCCAGCTGGATATCTGGGTATCGTTATTCTTTTTTTTTTAATATGGATTCAAGTCAACTTTGGGAAGGTTGGAACAAAGTTTTACCTTGAGTTTTCTTAAGCTGCAGACAAGCTGTTCTTCTTTGGCTTCATTTCTTGACTGTCATAAAATGCTTCTTAACACTAAATTAAATTGAAGTTACCCATCCATGTGGCTATTAAATGTACGTTGTAGGTCTACGTAAGCACACCAGAGGAAAAACTATACCTCCTCCAAAAGCTGCCTGGACTGAATGCATGCACTTCACTGTTCCGGTGCATTTAGGATCTTCTGTATTAAGTTTGAATTGAACCTGTAAGGCTTGTAAGTTCTTGACTCTGAGCAACTGAAACACGGTAGAGATGATGACTGCTTTCCTCAGCCACAGTTGTGCCACAAACATTTGTAGTGCAAGCAGCTGCATGGTTTTGAATCTCTGTGTGTTCATGCGTACTACTCTATGGAAGAGGACAGAGAGAGCAACCACATTCTTGTGCAATGGAAGAGGGACTGAAATGAACTGAAGAGGTTCTCTGTACCCTTCATGCATTGTCAGTTTGCTTTACATTCCTTTTTTTTTTTATTTCAGTATTCTGGTACTTACAGTGACAGATTCATATTCTGAAACAAGCAGAGACAGTGCAAGTTGGCAGTCTCTGATCTGGCATTAGGTTTGCAGCGATAACATTATACATTTCACAACACGCGCGCTGACATTTTCGTCAGAGCCTGGTACACAACAGGACAGTGCACGATAAGTCACCTTTCAGCTGCTAACCTAATTTAAGTTATTCTAGTCAACAAATAAACACTGTGTTTTTATGGGCATATGTGTGTATGCATCTATTGTATATCTCACACACACACACACACACACACACATATATATATATATATATATAAACCTGTAGTAACTGGCACATAAACCTACAGCAGACCTCAGCTCCATTATTCTTTTAAGCAGCACAGGCCCTGTTTGAATGGCAAAAGCGAATCTCCAAACTTTGGTAAATATTTCTTTAAATACTTTAGATCCTAAATCATGAACGGAATAAAAGTGCTACAAAGAGAAGCACACATGCACTTATGGGTAAGATAACACCCATTATCTTCTTCACTTATCTTCTGAGATAAGGACTCCGTATTTCTTTTGCGACATCCAGTCGCAGAATAGGTCTGCTGCAAGTGCTAAGCTGGCAGGAGGAATGCAGCTATCCCCAGTTCAAATTTTGTCGGGGTAAGGAAGGAAATGACTTTTTAAAATACATATTTGATTTTAAAATCTCTGTGTACTTAAAAGGTTTTAAGGTGAATATTAAATACTTGTTTTTTTCCCCTGGAGAAATCCAGTGCTGTGGCTCTCTGTGCCAGCTGATGGCATGAGGGCTTGGTGTGGTTATTTCATCTGCTGTGGTTATTTCATCTAGTGTGGCGCTGTATTTTTTTTGGCCTATACTGCAAGACTATTTCCACTTGCAGTGCCAATTAACTTGCATACTTTAAAAAATGAGTCTGGCAGTTGGATGAGAGCTATTGCCCAGATTGTCTCCTTTTGCTCATTTTGCATAATCCCTCGTGCTCAGCACCGTAGGCAGCAAGGCAGAGTCATTAGGTGGTGTTCCCCTGAAGCTGACTGTTGGTGAAGTTACCAGCGTGCCTCTTACCCACGTTTTGCAAGCTGGTAAACGTGAAAGGTTACAATTTCTGATTTTGAGTGGCTGCTTGAGGTTTGCTTTTGTTTGAACAACGTTCAGATTAATGGTCTCGAATTGTCACCTGAAGTGGGGGCTCACTTTGCAGGTACCCCTCAGTCACATGCGTCGAGCATCCTGCTAGAGCCAGTCTCTAACACTTAACATTTCACCTTACCTGCTTATCAGCACGAGGTACTGCCAGCCTAGCCATCTGGGGTTAGCTGACAGTTCCTAATGTCTAGGGATCTACAGAAATATAACTCCTTTTTGTATAAATTTCCTGTTTCTGCAGAACATAATTTAATTTTTCTCTGTGACAGGATTTAGCTAACCAAGCTCAACAACCTTGCAGGTAGCTTGAAAAATGAAATGAATATTCTCTTTTTTTACAGAGCATGGGTGTAGTTCTTTATGTTTTGGTCTGTGGAGCATTACCTTTTGATGGGCCAACACTCCCCATCCTGAGGCAACGAGTTCTGGAAGGAAGGTTCAGGATACCTTATTTTATGTCAGAAGGTAACAATTTGTCCTCTCCTACTCTTACTATAGTAAACCTTGAATAAATTCTAGAATAATCTCTGTTGCAATACAGTGAAGGGTGGTGCACCTGCCCACCAGATTACAGTATGGCAGACTATTTTTCATTTTGCTAAGAAACACAAATAAGCCTAGATGAGTTGTATACATTTGCAATCAGGCTGCTGCTGCTAGGTACGGAAACCAGCCCGTCTTTCCTAGAGACCGCAGTGTAGCTTGCCCAAGGGCAAGGAGAGATCTAAAATGGAAGGTGAAGGACCTCTCATCCTACAATGACCAGAAATACAGGGGTACAGGGGGAGAGGCACGTTTGTGTAGCAATTCAATTTCATTCTGCAAGGCCACTAACATTTTAATTCATATAGAAAATCCAGTGGGAGCAGCGTGGCTGCCCTGCCGAAGTTGTGCATTGGGTGTCTCCTGATTTTTGAATGTCTGCTAAACAGAAGCAAAGAAGTGCGCAACCAATTCATATGCCAGGCTCTCAGAGTCGTGTATCTGGCACTCCCACACGTGACAAAGAGACTATCAGATCTCTGCCTTGCTTAATTGCCTCGTCTGCTGGGTTTCACTCTCCCTCGTGCCTGTTCAGACAAGAACAAACGGGGCCATTTTTGCACAGGGCTTGACGATGTCCTTCAGCTTCCCTATGTTAAAGGGTCTAAAACCTGAGTACTTCACAACAGCTTTCCTGAATCAAATCCCCCTTTCAGTATACTCCTTTCCATGATTTTTTTTTGTTTTTAAGGGAATTAAAAATAAGTTTTCAGGCCTGTTGTTCAGGGTTCTGTGGTGCAAAACATTCTGTTCCTCCCCTTTTTCTTCCTGGCTGCGTCTCAAAATAGCCACTACAGGGTAGCTATAGCTGAGCTAGTTAGCTCAGCACTTGGTTGCTTTTAGCAGTGCAATTATGGCACCACAGCAAGCCTTCAGCTTCCTGGCACATTTTGCAGCCTGTGCTGAGCTGTGTTTGTGTCTGTGACTTTGCTGACATAAGTACGCGAGCTCGATCCAGGTACCTCGGTGCAAGTTGCTGTCCTCGCTGTGCCTGCAGCGCAGATCTGCTCTTTCACTTCCAGCTTTGCTGCTCCCCTTGCTGCTCACACGGCGCTGCAGGGAGTGGGGAAGGGTGTGCCTGGTAGCAAAACATTGAAACCGAAAGAGGTCAACAGGAATAAATAGCCAGAAATCTCTCTCTCAACTATTTGTCATAACTACCTGAATGGCCTGACTCATGGCAACTGCACTGAAGTGATGTTTTTAACCCTGTCCAATGTGTAGTAGTCAGAAAGTAGCGATGGCCTGGTATATTCAGAATTATTCAGCCACCTAAAGCACTCATTGTGCTTTGTTCCTAGAATTAAAACAGATAAACCTGCTGTCGTAGTCACCGTCTGCTATTCAGAGCCACAGAGGTGTTACTTTTACCTTTGTTTTTGTGACTACTGGTGTGGAAATTTAAAACAAAATTAAAATAAAATAAAAAATAATAATAATCCAGATTTGAAGTGCAGCTTTGCCAATCCCTTCCCCCATAAGCCTGGACAAGCTATTTCAGACTGCTAGGGGAGAATGCGAATTAGTCCACACACACAATTCATGGAGGAGTTTTGAAGCTTTATCAGTTAATGGTGGCACTGTACTTAGAAAAGCACGAGTGGCTTCAAAGAGGTATTAAATATTACCATTACCCTTGTGCAGGGGCTGTGTAGGTGTAATCATTGGATCCTTCAGGTTGGGAAAGACTCCTAAGATATCTAGTCCACCCTTTAACCTAGAACTGTTGAGTCTACCACCTAACCATGCTCCTAAGGTCTATATCTGCACATTTCTTGAAGCCCTGCGGGGATTTAAAGTAGTTGAGTTTTTGTCATTTTAGGTGTGACTTTTAATCTTGTTTTGAAAGATGGTTTTAGCCTCCAGGAAATGTTTTTAGCACAGAGGCTCGGCAGCTTCCTGTTGTGCCCTGTCTGGTGGGTGTCAGGTGAAGCTCTGCAGGCAGGTGGGTAACGTGGTGTTCTTCCCAACAGAGTGCGAGCATCTCATCAGGCGAATGCTGGTCCTAGACCCATCCAAACGGCTGACGATTGCTCAGATTAAGGAGCACAAGTGGATGCTCGTAGAGGTTCCTGCCCAGAGACCCGTTCTTTACCCACCAGGCCAGGAGAACGAGCCCTCCATCGGAGAGTACAACGAGCAGGTTCTGCGGCTCATGCACAGCCTGGGGATAGACCAGCAGAAAACCATCGAGGTAAAACACACTCCAAGGGTTATCCCTCCCTGGTGGGAGGGCTCCTGCTCTGTCTCGATGGCTCGAACCTATCACCTCAGCTCCTCGCAACATTCTTCATTTCAACACTTAGAAAAATCAAAACTGGTGGTATGTTTTACTAGGTCGGACCCTAGAAAAGGAAGCATTTTACAATGCTGTGCTGCTTCCTTCCTGTCCCGCTGATGTCTTGGTTTGTGCCAGCAGGCTGGTGAGGGAGAGTCACCCCTCTAGAAAATTTCCTAAAGATCAGCCCTGGCAGGGCAAGGTGTCTGTGTTATGCAGGCAAACCAGCTGTGTGATGGCCCCCCAATTTCACCTGTGTACCTCATTGTGGCTGGCCACAGACAGCTAGTCCAGTCCAAGGCTTTCTTTGCCCATCAGAGGAAAGCAAGTCTGCTGAAAGGGCAGCACTGTGGGAGGCAAGATCCTCCTCTGTGTCAGGAATCCAAAGTAGAACCCATGGGAGAGAATAATGCGTTCTGCTTCCACATCCCAGGGCTCCGTACTGTTCTTTTAGCACATGAGCCATTGACTTCCATCTAAACAAGCATGCATTTAAAAAAAATTTGATGTTGCAATTGCATTAGGCAAGGGGATGCATGGAAATACAGCGTGCACTATGTACAAAATGGTAGCCTTGTAGGACTTTCTGTTAGGGTGGTGACACTTGCTGCGGTTTACAGTTGGTTATTTGTAGAGATTTGTTTGTTAGCCAAGTTGGATCTTAAGCAGAAGAGTAGGAATAAGGAGCCACATTGGGTTCCACTCCATTTCCACCCAGATTTCCTGGGTAGGGATGGATAAACCGTTACTTGTCAAAGGGAGAGAGAGGAGGGAAAATCAGAGATGAAATGAAATTCATTTTGAGCTTCTAAGAGGTTGGGAAATGAAATTCAAAAAGGGGCATAAAAGTACTGAGCAGTTAAATGTCTCCTCCAATCCCAAATCATGCTGCTTACCAACTGTAAATGCTGAAAGACTCCCCGTGGAGTCAACACAATCATTTCCTCTGGACTGGCTGATATTTTTAACCAGCGTGGAGGTTACGTTTGAGCACTTCCTGCCAGCAGACGCTGCTTTCTCTGCTTTGCAGAGGCTCAGTTCCCTGCTGCTTCGAGTGATTTGGAAAGGCCAAGTATATTCAGGAGGTCCCAGAGATCAGTCTCTTCTCCAGGTTCAAATTCTGAGGGCTCAGAACAGCACCTGAATGTGAACTACAAGCTCTGGTGACTTACAGGGGCCGTTGAACCAAGGCTGATGCTTTTTGTTGCCTGTTGCTCTGGGTTGAATTTTCTCAATTCAGAACAATGTTTGCCTACCCCACCACCTCTTAAATATCCCTTTTTTTTTTTTTCCTAGTTGACAACTCTGTCTTATTCCTGTTCTCACAGAACAGAAAAGATAACACACATTTGGCTGCACACCAACTCTTGTGCTTTTCTTTTCCAGTCTCTGCAGAACAAGAGCTACAACCACTTTGCTGCTATCTATTACTTGTTAGTGGAGAGACTCAAATCCCATCGAAGTAGCTTCCCTGTGGAGCAGAGACTTGATGCTCGCCAGCGCCGCCCAAGCACCATTGCTGAGCAGACCGTAGCCAAGGTGAGGTCTCTTTCTGAGCAGAGGTGGGCTTAAGGCTGTGCAAGACATTATTTTCTCTTGAAATTGTTTCTACATTCACTTAGAAGTCACTGCTATTTTCTGATTTCTATAGGATGTAGACTTGCAGCATCGTTTTGGAAAGTTTTTTTACATTTGGCTCCTGTCAGAACTTCAGTTTTTGAGAATTTCAAAACTTTTGCTGGGAAGTCAGTGGTTAAAGTGTTAGAGAAATACAGGTTCTGGAGACTGCGCAACACTTGGAGTATCTTTAATGTGATCGACAAACAAGACGTTGAATTTATGGAGAGCTCTGCTAGCATTGGGCTAAAAGCATGCAGGCTCAACTCAGTGTTATTAAACATAGGTACCCTAAAGGGACCTGTTGAAAATAAAATCATTTTCTCCCCTGCTGTTTTCTAGATACACTTTCTATCTCCCTTGAAATGAAGCATGGCAAAGAATAGGAAAGAGGTACCCAAGAGAAAATATTAGGATCAATCTATCAGGTTAAGATGCCAAATCACTGTGATATCCACGTAGGAAATACGAGTATCGCTGCTGTGAGACTCTGAGTCACTCAAGATTCATAGATACGTCCCTAAATAATGTCATTTCTGCCAAAACTTGCACCACTTTTTACTCCTGCTACCCAGCAAGAGCCCGATTTTGCAGGAGATCTCACAGCATGGCTGCAAAACCTCCGTGTGCATCGACCACGGAGCCATCGGGACGACTAATTGATTCAGGTCTTAAGGATGTCATGTGTGTTTTATCAAGAGCAATTCTGGGTGCTCCTTACATCTGGTGCCAGCCCATCCATTGCAGCAGGCTGTCCACTTAGCATCCTCTCTAATTATACTGACTGATTCAGCACAGGCTCTACGGCTATTCAGTCGGCTTCTTCCCTAGTAATTTCCATCAGAAAGAAAGGTCACGTACAGTTTATTGTGTCTTATTCCAATAATTCTCAGATTTTTTTTGCGTTCTTTTGTTTCATTAAGATACACAGACGTTGTACAGCTTTTGATTCCTTTTAATGCCTCACTGGAAACATGAAAGACTTGACCTCTTCAAAAGACTTGGCCTAAGATGACTCAGATTATCGTGGGCTCAAGTAAATATTCTCCCAAGTTCACAGCCTCTTAGGTACGGTATTGCTGCCGCATGGAACAAGGGCCCGGATTCCGCTTCCAGGAGAAATCACAACCATGCTGCTCCTTTTTTGCTTAAGGCAGCAAGGCATTATTTGGTTTTGTATTCTGCTGAAATGGAAGCCAAACCACTTCAACTGTGAAAACCTAAGTCCAGGAATAATCCGGCTGACAGAGATTAAAACCAGCTATTTTCTTAGAGAGTAGTTCTAATGCTACAAAGAGACAGGACAAAAAAAAATAATAATTATAAGAGGTATTAAAAGCAGGTGAATGGGAATGAGGAGCAAGGAGTAAGAGAAAAGGTCCAGAAACTGGGTCTTTATTGTACTAAGACCGGGTTTTCTGTGGGAAAAACATCTGGTTTTTGATGGGATGAGTATTGTCTAATTGTGACTTTGCATGCTGTTTTCTACCTAAAATTGTTCAGTTTTTGGAGTTTTTTCATCTTTTAGGCACAAACTGTGGTGCCACCAGTGAACCTGCGTTCACAAAATGCGAGGTTGCTGCGGTCTCCAGGACTTCCCCCAGCTTCGGGAGCAGAAACCTTTTCGTTCCCTCCCTCCAACTGCCAGACAGAGACAGCGTTTATGGAAGAAGAAAGAGTTGAGACACCAAAGGTACATAAAAGCATAAAAGAACCCTACTGTTGTGTCAAAATTTAGTCAAACTAAAACGAGATTGCTGCTTGTTGAATTACTGCCTAGCAAAAGCCCAGCCAGTGGTAATATCTCTAGATGAACAACTAAAGGAAGATCGCCGCCTTTGCTGACGGAGAAGGATGACGTTGGTCATCCTAGCACAGAGTTGGAGTTGAGGCCAGAACCTTTGCTAATCCAAACTCACGTCACTTCCTTGACCTCAGTATGCCTCCTGTGTCTTTCAACCACAGAACGGTTTGGGTGGAAGGGACCTCTCAAGGGACCTTTCAGTCTTTAGATGTCTTTCAGTAGATCAGGTTGCTGAAACCCCCGTCCAGCCTGCCCTTGAACACCTCCAAAGATCCACAGTTTCTCTGGGCAGCCCGTTCCACTGCCTCACCATCCTCAGCATAAAAAATTTCCTTCTTATATCCAATCTAAATCTACCCTCCTTCAATTTAAAACTGCTACTAATCCTCCAAAACTGACGGCTGGCCTCTGCTCTAACTCCCTGAGCACTCTTCGTGCTGAAAATCGAGAGGAACCTGCCCAGCTGCTCATCCAAAAACTCAGAAAAATGAGAACAGGGGGATGCAATGGAACATGCGCTGCCCCTTGCCAGCTAAAGCTATAAAAATACCACGCTCAAAAGTCATTATCTACCAATTTCATAATAAGCCAGCCAAAGAGTTACATTTTATTAATTTTTGTGTTGAATGGTAAATAGCCTGCAGGACCTGCAGACTGTCAGAAACTATCAGAGCGGCAGCATCTCAAGTAGGCGGTCGCGGTTCGCAGCTAGGCCATTCCTGTAACTAGGACTGCCTGTAAACTCTCCTCTGGAGACCTGTCAGATTGCAGTCCCATCTAATGGGTTTTGTTTCCTGTAATCAGACGGGAAGACTTGGTGTAGGCTTCCCACACCTCCCAGTTACCAGCCTGAGCTGAGCTCACGTAATGGGACGTGACGGCTCCGCAGCCGTACAAATGTAGGGTTACGGCCGCGGCTCTCCGAAGGGAGCTTCGGGCTGATGCTTTTTGCCATCCAGCTCTGAGCTCGGTGACAACTCTCTGCAGGGCAGCAAAGCCCAAGTGAAGTGCATGGGAGGTGGCAGCGGGGATAAAACTCAGGAGCATTTGTGAGGAAGGGGAAATTGCTAATGAGAACTATTTTTATGAAATGTATTATTCCCGTGAAACTTTTATTGTTCTCTCTCCTATCACATCATATTATAGCTTTAATTTTAGCATGTTGTATTCTGCCTGCTGCCAGACAGGGTTTTGATTTCACGCTTGCCATTTTGAAAGTTTTATTTGTCATTTAGTGGTTAGTTTCTGACACTAAGAGTGTGGCCTTGGATCTCATCACTGTTGTAAGTAACAGCTTGTGTGGTCCTTGCAGCTGGAAACCAAAAAGTGGTTCAAAGAGATTTGGAAGTTAACATTTCAAACTTTATTCTGTATCCTCCTTTGCTTTCGTGCATTTATAGATTCAGTTTGTCCAGAGTAAAATCAATAAATGGTGACTACAGTGAGATGTCAAATCACAACTGAGTCGGGAACATTTCAGTGTCTGAGTATTACAGACCATAGCTGCTAAAACTTCCAAGCTCTGGTCCATGTGCCATGGTAAGCTGTGAAGAGCTGGCTGCACGCATGCTCAGCTTTCCCTTTTAGCGGTTCACTAAATATTCTTTCCAGTGCTTTTGCTGCCATGTGAATAGAAGGCATTTGAGTGGGAAAGTCACAAATGGAAAGGAAAGTGTGCAAGAAATTAAGCTGAAAGATAAAATACATTAATTTAAAATAGGGGCACCAGATCCAGAATTTTCCTGTGCCAATATCATTGCTATACTGAAGCTCAGAATTTTGATAGCATTGCTCAATACTGCTTTAAATACTTCCCCAGAATACTGCAATATAGGCTGCTGCTAGGATCCTTTGTTACCAGCCACTGTTAAGGCAGTGAACCTTCTTTTCCAAATACACCAGTCTTGGAAATACCAGAGATCTTGGCTAAAGAAAATCAGGGAATGGTTCATCAACAGTTTTACATAAAATCCCCTGGAGCAGTGGAGTCTTATGCTAAATCAGGAGTATAAAAACAGAGTAAACACAAATAAAATTCTAGGAGTATTTCAGATTGGAAAGGTAGATCTGAAGGCCATCTCGTCCAACCTGTCACTAAAAGCAGGGCTGACGTCAAAACTAGATGACAGTGCTCAGAATTGAGTGAATCCAAGGAAGGGGATTCCACAGCCTCTTTGTGGAAGAGCAGTTTAAGTCCAACGGACTTCTGCTGGAAAGGGTGCGCTTATTGTATTATTCCTGAAGACATCTCTGCAGTTCTGCAAGAACACTAGTGAATTAAATACCAGACTACTTCTTTGCATAGTCCTTATTTGAGCAAGATAAATGAGCAAGGTAAGTATAGTAAGGGGAATAATCTTGTACATTCTGTAAATATTTGTATTTGACTGAGCTGGCAAAGTTGTTTTGTTGTTTTGTTTTTGTTTGTTTTAAACAAGAAAGAACAGCCCTGGAGAACACAGTACTGGGCAAATAAGAGTGTTTAGAGTTAGGGATTCAAGTACCAGGAGAATGTCAGTGGTGATACCACCTGGAGGGGTTCATTTGTCTTGTGCAGTTCTTAGCAAGTCTTACTTAACTCAGCAGGTTATGGGGAAGTTCGTGCATTTAAATGACCGGGCTGCCTTCAGCCTACCTGGTAGGCAGAGATTTCCTACACTTGGGGGTGATGCGGTGTGCAAGTAATTGAAAGCTGTCTGTCTGCTCCTCGTGACATTTAGGTAAATGGCTGCCTGCTAGATCCCGTACCTCCCGTGGTGATGAGGAAGGGCTGCCAGTCACTGCCTAGCAGCATGATGGAAACGTCTATCGACGAAGGGATAGAGACAGAAGGCGAGTCAGAGGATGACCCTGCACAGGCATTTGCAGCCCTCCAAGCAGCTCGCTGTGGGAAGAGACGTCACACTCTGGCAGAAGTTACCAACCAGCTGGTGATGGTGCCAGGCACAGGTACGGAAGTCAGCACAGACATCTCAAAGCCCATTTCCTGCTCTCAGTATGCAATCTAATAAGCCCAGGAGGAAAAACACTGGCTTTTTAAAGTGACAAGCACAAGACAGAGTCTCTTGGGTTTTTCACTTTGCATTTGTTAGAAAGGCCAAAGGAAAAAGAAAAAGAAAAACAACGCCAAATGTGCTGTACAGGTAGTGTAAAATCAAAGCCACAATTAAAACAGCCGGCTATGGCCATGTACCAACAGCAACTGGTGAAGTCTTTCAAGCTGGGGACATTTAGTTATGTGAGAAAGAACAAGCCAAATCCTTCATCCCCTAAAGACATGCTGGGAGAGGACAGGGGAAAACAAAACCCTCTGGATTCTTGGGTATCCCAAAACCAGCAAGGTGACCCAGCCTTGCAGCTCAACCTATAATCTTGTCAGAATCACCTACAAAAAGCACTGAACAGTGAACATCACCTGCATGGTGTCTTAATGCTGCAATAACGTAAAAACCTGCAGTAAAAAAATAAATAAATAAAATCCAGTACTGCAAGTGTTAAGTTACAATTATTTTATGAAACTTATTTTTTTGTTTCATTTCATCCAAGACAGTCACTGGAGACACTGTTGGCAGGAGTAGCTCAAGTCTGTGGCACTTCTGCCTTGCTAAAGCACTGCTGCACTCTCCTATTCTGGCTTTTGTGCTTTTTGTCACAGGGAAGGTCTACTCGTTAGATGAGAACTCATCTCTGGGCAGCATTGATTCGGAGTATGACATGGGCTCCATTCAGAGAGACGTCAGCTTCCTGGAGGACACCCCTTCCTTGAAGGAAGTGGTGCTCACCACCCAGCCAGCACCCAGGATGACGCCGCCGTTCATCGGCCTGAGACCTGCCAACCCGGCCATGCAGGCACTCACCTCCCAAAAGCGAGAGACCCACAACCGCTCTCCCGTCAGCTTCCGAGAGGGGCGCAGGGCTTCTGACACGTCCCTCACCCAAGGTAACAAATGTGCTGCGTGCACCACGGCACCCTGGCTGTTGCGCAGCTCATCGCACGTTGACCGATTTTCTGACAAGGGCTTCTGCTCAACTCTTGTACAGGAATTGTAGCATTCAGACAGCACCTCCAGAATCTGGCACGAACCAAAGGAATCCTGGAACTGAACAAAGTCCAGCTGCTGTACGAACAGATGGGATCGGAAGAAGAACCTGCCCTGCCATCAACCACCACCCAGCTGCAGGACCTCGTCAACAGTCCTCCGCAGGTACCGACACCAAAAAGAAATCAGCTCGGTCTTTCAGGTGCTAATGCTCTGGGACAGACAAAGAGAGGATAAGGTGTTCTGGAGATCTGAGAAGGGCTGTTTTACAGATCAAGTTCCCTCCTCTCCTTTCTGGCTCTCGCAGAATGGAGACTGGGCGTTTGCAGGTTAGCCTTTGTATCCTTATAGAAAGCTAACAAGGCTATCTCGTGGACTCGGAGTCCAATGGTCTGTTATTGCTTTTAATTGAATGTTGTTTTAGATTTAACAAAGCCCATCTAACACCTTTCTGTGTTGGAATCGGCCTGCTGTAACTAAGAAGTGCAAAAGCTGAGAGATAACGGTTAGCTTGATTTGTATAGTGAAATATTAAATAGCTTCTACCATTTCCCTAATTACTTGTTTGGAATGGAGCAGGTTGCAGGAAACGGGAATAATGACTTTGTTAGACCCCATGAATAAAATGAGTAAGCAGCACGCAGGCACTGTAAGCACCTAATGTTCCAGATTAAGGCTGCTATTCTTACAGCTCCAGATCCATTTCTGTCTGCCTGGTTGCTGCGAAACTTCACTCTGACAGCCACAAAGTTGTGATGTTTTCACGAGAATCTCCCACTTGATGTAAACATCCTGCAGTGCTCATGGTATCCTCTCGGCAACAGTTGACTCCCCTCCCATTTCAGCACTCCTCCTTGCTGGAGATGCTGCTCTGTGCTTATCCTTTCCACCACTGGAAAGCTTTTCACAGCTTCAAAACTGAATGCAAAGCCACAGCGGCACAAAAGCACACGCAGAGGTTGGGCAGTGCTAACTCAGTACTGTTGGTGTTTCAGAGGGAGGCAAGTCACAAAATACATTATATATATAACGTTTTGCTTACAGATGTAAACCCGTAGCGTTTTGCAGCACAGATAGTTCAAAGCTTTGTAATTTAGGCTCCGCACCATGGAGGGAAAGCTGTGAGTGACGCCACAGACCCACTTCACACGGCAGCTGTGGAACCTCTGGCAAGGGAAAATCCTGAAAGAAAGGCTTGAGGCAGAAAAGCTTTTTCTGGGGATGAAAATTCTTCCTCTTCTCTCTGCAGGAGGAAACATCTCCGCAGCAGGAGGCTGCATCTGCTTTCCCTAGTGGTGCACATCCCCCATTATTATCCAGACGGCAGAGCTTAGAAACCCAGTTCTTACAGCACAGGCTCCAGGTACCATGCCTCCCCTCCGCTGCATTAAGCCAGACGCTGCTGCTACACAGCAGCCCAGCCCTTCAGCTCTTGTTATTCTCCTCGAGAAAAAAATCAGTCAAAGGCTAAATTAGCAGAGAACAGCTGAATTTGAAATTATGCTGTGTTTGTCTTTTGTCAGATGCTGACCCTAATTATGCCAAAAGCGTACTGTATCGCTGCTGTTTTCCTACTCTGTTACTGTACAGTGCTATTAAAGCAATTTGAGGTAACTGCTAGTGAATATGTATTATCTGTGTTGCGCCCCATAAGGGGCATGCATCAGGATCTGAGGAGCATCTGCCCCGCTTCTGACCCCCAGGGGCTTGCTGTTTCTCTTCCCTCTTCTCTGCTCGCCCCTCTTTTTTTTTTTTTAAACCTTTTTTCACATAGCTTGAGTTTATTAAAACCAAACTTTTTTCCAGCACAGCTTCTCTTTCACTTGGGAAGAAATCTTTCCGTAGATTGTATTGTGTAAGTCCCTCATGCAAAGATACTCTACAACCCAAGAGCAGAAGTCAGTAAGCAGTAGTGACTGTGGTTTTAGACAGCTCTAGTGGCAGCTTCTGGAAGTGGAGGTGGTCACTTAAACCATCATAAGGGGAGGCAACTGTCATTCACTTGCTTTCTGGATGGATGCATTAAAACAAATATAATTTACAACAGCACCGCTTCTCTTGCAGAAACCCACTCTGCTATCAAAAGCTCAGAATACTTGCCAGCTGTACTGCAAAGAATTGCCCCGGAGTCTGGAACAGCAGTTACAGGAGCACAGGTAAGAAGCTTTCTAACTATGCTGGTGAGTAATGGAAGAACTGAGACAGTCTTGGTTTAGGAAGTCTTTGAGAAGGAAAGATTCACTTCAAAATTTGTAATGTCACAGTTCTTTTCTTAAAGAGGGACAACAATCCTGCCACGAGTTTACGAAGTGCTGTGCTACAGGCTCTGTGTCAGCTAATGCTGCTACGGTGCAGGTAGACTGCAGCTGCCTGCATGCTTCGTTTACTGCTAATGGACAACTGGAAGCATAGAGAAAGCTACTCTAGCAGTTACACTGTTGTATTCATTTTCTGCCTCATCCCCCCTACTCATTACATGTTGCAGTATCTATGCTAAGTCAGAACGTGGCTCATGGTTTTCCACCTGCACTCATTTAGGAATTTCCTGTGTTGTTCCCATGGTCCATCAATTTTACTGTAAAGGACACAAAAAGTGAATCAAGTTTTTCTTGTCACTGAAAGATCAGAAGTGATGCTTCTTTGAAAAAGTTACAGTAAAGTAAAATAACTTAAAGGGGGTAAATAGATTGCAAGTGTGCCTTGATACATGTCTGTATTACAGCAGACTAGATTTTAATTGCCACGTTAAAGGGCTGTTGGCTCCTTATGAACGCATCATTTAGTAGTCATTAAACAAGCAAGCAAGATAGATACTAACCCCAGCTATTATCCATGAGTTTCACAGAAGAATCACAGAAAGAGAAAGGAAAATGACAACCTAGTTGCATGCTTTATAAAACTAAAACACTGAGGACTTGACTGCAATCTAGAATTACTTCTTGATTTACGGTCACTCCTGACAACTGATTAATTCTAATCAAGACCGTAACTGACACAACTGACAGCATTCAGAGCACCTTGGTATATTCCTTCAAGAAGAGGAGGTCTGCCTAAGCTGAGAAAGAACAGATTCCTTTTGTGAATGGTGTCAGCACGCGGCAGTACTCGGTTTCCTATTTCTGCATGCTTTGGGAATTGGCTGGCAGGAGACCTCCCCTTTGTCCTATCGCAGGAATTTGTCAAAGGTAGCTGTGTCACCTGGCACTGCGTTGGAAATTCTCCTTGTTTGTAAAGGGTCAAAACCATGGAGCTTCATAAGGCTTCACGGGGAGGAGAAAAGGAGTATGGGGGAGGGAGGCTTGCTCGCTTCCCTTGGTAGCCACGGACACTCAACTCTTCAGCTCCCCAGAGTAAATTTCAGTAAATAAGCAAGAGTGCCCAGGAATTTTCCTGCTGGAACTGTTTGAGTGACTAGCACGCAGCACTCATGCTAGTGCCTTGACACTTCAAAGGGCAAAAATAATTGCTGTTCGTGTCCTTGATTCAGGTTGCATCAGAAGCGACTCTTCCTGCAGAAGCAGTCCCAGCTGCAGGCCTATTTCAACCAGATGCAGATTGCCGAGAGCTCCTACCCAAGGGCAAGCCAAATGCCACTGTCATGCCAGGAGGAGCAGCAGCCGCCGCCGCCAGCCCAGCAGCAGCAGTCGGCCCCGTTCAGCTTGCAGCAGCCCCTGAGCCCCGTGCTGGAGCCTTCCTCGGAAGGAATGCAATACGACCCCTTCCTCAGCCACTACCCGAAGGTGCAGCTGGAGCCGCTGCCGCCCTCCCAGATCACCAGCTCGTCGCGGTTGTCGGCACCCATCCAGGTGCAGCAGCCGCCCCAGCCCTTACAATATTCCTACCAGACTTGTGAGCTGCCCGTTGTCGCCTCTTCCGAGCCAGACTTCCCCGAGCAGTGCCAGTATTCCCTGGAGCCAGCACAGCAGAGCAGCGCAGCGCTGCCCGACAGCCCGAGCAGCTCCGCATCTCACGAGCCCCAGACAAACTACGACCCGTTAACCCTCTCGGAATTGCCCGGGCTCTTTGACTGCGAAATGATGGAGACTGTAGACCCCCAGCACAGCGGCTACGTCCTGGTGAATTAATACCCCGGGGTGTCTAACATCGGAGTGGAAGATGGGACAAATGGAGAAGCATGTGAATTTTTGTTTTTGTTCCAACCCAAAAGTTTTCAACCCTTGAAGCAACGGGGGAATTAAAAATCCACCTGACTGGGAAAAAAAAAAAAGGCAGGAGATGGCTAGAAGGGTTTGGCCACTAGCTCCTCTTGCTAGTGGCTGGGGCTAGAGAACAGGCAGTGCAGTTTGGTCCCATAAAGAACCAGTTTGCATAGAAGGAGAGGGAAAAAAAAGTGAGTTTTAAAGGAAGGAAATGGTCCCTTCCAAAAGGAAAAAAATAAAAAGGATAGTCTGACAGCATTCATCTAGCATTCACTAGGAGAAAGGAGAATGAATGCATATTGCATTCTAATTTTTGGCAATAAAAGCAATAGTTTTCATTGAAATTCAGACTAGATTTGGGTCTGAGCTGATGGCAACTGTCATACCCTTGAAACAGTAGCGTAAGGTGGATTTCAAGGGAAGTTGCACTTCGGCATCCAATTGCTGGTTAAGCTCCTGAGCTGCAACTCCTCCACGGTAAGTGGGAGACCAGCAGGCATCGCAGGAGCCTGCGCTTCCTCCTGCTAGCCAGTGAGCAGTTATTTCCCAAGCCCGACAAGGAAATTTTAATTGTTCACTAAGGGAAGCTTCTGGATCTTTGCTAAGTGACGTACTGACTTTGTCAAAAGATACCTGGAACTGACGCAGGGCACCACGGTGATTTGTAGAGACCTCGGGGTGGGGCTCAGGAAACTGAAAGATAAAGGATTAGCTAACAGAGAGGGGGGGGAGAAGTACCATGAGAAAATCAAGAGCTGTAGCCAGTGACATCAAAGAAATCCACGGGGGTGGCGTTTGTAATCACCCCTTTTTGCAGACAGGCCTTTGTGGAGGGCTTGGTCTGGGAGAAGTTCTGATCACTGGAGAGGATCCATCTGTCCTTCTGCGGCATTTGAAAAACAAGCAAACAAACTGTGTTTTGAGTTTGCAGTATGTGTTGCTGGTGGTTTATTGAGCTTTGTATATTTGGACAATTATTTAGGGTTTTAGAACTTAAGGATAAAAACAATGAGCTTAAAAAAACCCCTGTGAAGTGATAGTGCTGTGCCTTTTTCGGTTCTTTATCAGACTATATGCTTTTTTTTCTGAAGAAAGTAGACAATACCCCATTTATATCCTTGCTACAGCCAAAGTCCCTTCAGAGCACACGTTCCACCATGTGGAACATAATGTTTAACTTCGTTAGTGTTTTGATTGTTTGTGTATATATAACATTGAAAGTATTACAGCAATATTTAGCATCACAAACTGTTGATGTATCAACCATTTCAACGAATACGAAACTCAACAAGCAGTTGTGTCCCCAGAACTTTTCGTCACAAAACGTCAGTCATAGGAGGATTGTTCAGGAATCCGCAGGAAGTTCAGATCTCTGTAATTAGGGTTTTGTCTCAGGTCTCGAAATCTTGTGGGATATTGTCTATCAGCCTGTAAGATGAGGCTCACAGCTAGACAGTTCAGCCCTTTTCTGAGCAAACTTAAAGCACAACTGCAGATTCATTAAAGCACAAGGAATGGTGGAGAAACCGTGCTGATAGCTTACACAGAAAACACCACTATTTGCTGGAAAGTTTCTCCAGCATTAAGTTTGGGGAGTTAAGGTCCTGGACACTACGAATAAAGAAGGCGTAGTCACCAACCACAGAGTTTGGGTGTTCGGGGCATGTAGTGACTTAAAATAGGTAGACAAATATTTTAGTGTTCTAGATGCCATAGCAAAGCACTGGGTTGAGCAGGCAGCAGAAGAAAAAAAATATAAGTACGTCTGATCCATCGGGTCTTCTGTGCGTGTGTCAAATCAGAGATCTTACCTAGCTAGAAAAAGGAGTTCTCAAAGCTGCTCTCTTTTCCTTCGCCAGAAAGGTGAAAAATCAGCCAGCATTTACAGCAATAAGACCCCAGTTAAACGGAGGCTAGGAGGACTTCAGGAGTATTGCAGGCTCTGGTCCAGCTGCGCAGCTGGATTCAGTCCAGGAGTGCTCAGCTTCTACCTCGGCTAGCGGAGTGATTCTCGAGGCATCAGCAAAGGGAAGTTTAAAGAGCAGGGATCCCATCCACACACTGATTGCTTATTAGATGCAAGATAAAGAGGGCTGGAAAGCTCTAGTTTAAATAGCTGAGATAGACAAAGTTCCTTACGAAGGGAATTCCCACAGTAAACCCCTTTTCTGAGAGGGTCGGTAGCTGTGGCACACAGACACCCCCAGCCCCCCAGGTGACTAGCAAAGGGCCGGGGACCAGCTGCAGCACGCGGTACCGTCACAGGCCAGGCGTTTCACTACTGCACAAGAGAAAAGGAAGCAACCACAAGTCCTGTCCTTTCACTCCTTGGCAGTCTCAGAGGAGAACAAAATTTACCCTTTCTGTGATTCTAAGATCAGACGAGTGCTCGAGGAACCACAAAGCCAAAACGCGACCGGGACACAGCTGCAGCGACAGGCCCAGCTCTGCGCCAGGAGCTGGGTTACTGCCCTGACCGAGACCACTTCCCTCCCCGTCCAGCCCCACCATCACCTCCATTTCAGGACGCAAAGAGAAATAATTCTGAATTAACTGATTCATTTGTCAGAACGTGCCAAGTCGTCTCAGCTCCTTTGAGCCTGGCAGTGCTGGTAAGGGGGAAGCGACAGTTTTTGAATGTAGTTTAGACTGTTTCCCTCGACCAAGAGCCTATTTCACATCACACGTAATTTCCTTTAAGCCAATTAGAATAAAAGGCTTCTAATGCCTTCTAATAGAGCAGAGGATCCACTGGGCACCACTTCCTATTCACGCTACTTTGAAGTGGCTCTTTTGTTCCAGTCTGTTACGTCTAACATTAGAGGACCGCGTACACTACTGTTAGAGGAATTCTTAGCTTTATTATCTCGTATTACAGGCTCCTTTGAAGAGACTTTGGTGTGATGTATTTGGGGTAAAAAATTTCATATGGAGAAAAGTGCAATATATGTGTGTGTGTGGTACGTTCTTTAATGTATTTTTTTAAGGAGTTAGAGGGTTTAGTCTCTGCTTTGGGATAAATGCACTAGTATTGTGAGCTCCAGTTTGGCAAGTTCATCTGTAGTATTTACATGCAACTGGTATGCTGGACTCTGTAAAGCAATTACAGTGTATTAATACAAAATAAAGAATATGTACATTTCATTTTTAAATACGTGGTGAGCTAACACAGCCTCTGCAGCCCTGTGTTCCTTAGCAGCCTCTTTATGCATTACGCGGCAGCTCGTTCCTCTCTGGCACCCCAAGCTGCAAATCACAGAGAGAAAATGCTGCCAGGGCTGGCTTCTCTGACTGAAGTTGGCTTCCTGTCGCTGTAACGCACACAGGGCAGTTGACACCACAAGATTCTCAAGGCAACTGGAGAAAGCATTCTCATAGTCTCACAAAAAAATAACTGCATTTCTTTACTGCCTGCTCTGCCATGAAATCGGTCCTGTGCTTTAGGAGTACACCTCCACTCTGAGAATACAAGACAGCTCTTTATGAGTTGCATCCCGTTCGCTACTTTCCTTGAAGCCTTTCACCTTGATCTAAGGTGTAAGAGGCTTACTTGGACTTAGCCTAGGACAATCTGGGACTTTTCTCTTAGAAAAGATTTTTCACTCCAGAACTACAAGCAACAGCAGCAAAAAATTCATCTTATTCATTTCTTGAAGCACTACACCACTGTTGAGGTAAAACAAAACATCGAACCACAAAAGTTCTTAATTTAGGTAGAAAGTTCACATTTACAGAAAGAATAGGCAGCTCCAGAAGAGGCTCTGGGGGAAAGCAAAATGCCATCCTCTTCACAGAGGGAGCATCAGAAGCAAGAAAATACCTGAAGCAGGGAAAACATTTCATCACAGCTTCTTGCATACGACTGCAACAAGAGTTACATGCCAGGAAAGATCATACAAGTGTGGATATGTGAAAAAATCTCAATAATTCTCTCTTTTATAACTCTAACATCGTCCTTATGACCCCCAGGCTTTCTTCACTAAGAAATGCACAATGCTCAGAGGTTCTCTGAACAGAAATGAGCTCAGAGCCCAGCACACTGACCTAGCTTCCCACAAACCCTGCTGTCCCCGTTGCCTTTGTGCAGTGACCTCAGCTGTAACTGGCCATGAACAGCTGCAGCTGAAGGCAGCAGTTCTCGGTGTGACGCACGGGGACACAGAACACTTGGCACCAGATTTGGGGTTTTTGTTCGTAGCGGTACCGACCGACTGATCGGCCTCCACGCTGCCGTGAATCACGAGTGCCAAGTCCTGAGACTACAGCTCGGGCTACCAAAACGCTGCGCCTTAACCCTACCCGAGGTTGATACGCTCACTGCATCTGCTGGGGCTGCTTTCCCATCTACTCTACCCTCTGCTGTCTCCTAAATCTCCTGATAGAGTCTGGGGTGATGAGCCAAGGCAGAAGGGTGAAGCGTGGTTTCTGCGTGCCCCGCTTGCCCAGAGACGTCAGCCGGAGATAGGAGGATGAGTCAAGCTGCAGGGACCGGGGCCGTTAGTCTCTCCTCCTCCGGCAGCACCACGGCAGGACAGAAGAAACAGGACGTGCTTGCCGTACACGCTCATTTGCTGCTAGCAGTCAGCGCAAAACCAGAGAAGGTGACACCTCGAGGGGTTACCTCAGCCAACCTGACGAGCTGTCTGGAAGCCTCTCTCCCCCCGAAACACAAAGGCTAAGCCCTCCTTATCCCAGCGGAGCCAGGAGGAAGCCCTCCCCCTCGCCGGGCTAAGTTCTGACTTACAGACCAGGTCACAGCCTTTAAACCCCCGTGCAAAGTTGCAGAGCGCAGCGTTTCTCTGCCGGGCTGCGGGCCAGCAGCGCTCTCCTTTTCAGCGCTGCCTGGCTGACACCGCTCAGTTAAGTCCCTGGCAGATGGACCGGCAGCAGCCGGGCTGCCAGGGGAACACAACACGCACGGGGCAGCAGCCGACCACGGCACGACTTACGCACGGGGTGCGAGCAGAATTCACACACGTCACTCGTGCTGTTTGGGCTTTGGCAGACTGAACTGAACAGCGAGGTGTATCCTCAGACCTCTTTCTCTGAAGGTCGTGCCTAAGACTTGTGTGGGTGCAAGCTTCAGCTTCTGCTTACCTTCCCCAGGCGTCCTGAACGTATTTAAGATAAGCCTTGGAAAGCATCCCTGAGTCCTTTGGTACAGAGCAAAGCAGCAGCGAGGGCGATAAGGTGGTGAATGAGTGGAGAGCCTACGGAAGAACGGCTGCGCTAGGGAGAGAAAGGGAGACGTCCAGGAGACGGCAGCAGGAGCTGACAGCCCCAGACAGTGAATACTCTACAGAAAGACACAGACAAAACCCACGCGTGCTGCAAAAAAAAACTGATTCTCTGTGCAAAGAGAGCAGGAAGGGCTCCTGCAGCCCAGAGCGCAGACACGTGCCCAGCAAAGCCCCAGGAGCGATACTGCTGCAGCTGGAAGCTTCGGTCTTGCAGGGCACCAGCCAAATCTTGGTTCCTCGAGGTGCGGGCAGGTCTGCCACTTGGGCTGGGGAGCAGCACCAAAGAGGAACGGGGCCGCGTGCGGTGACCTGGACCGTACCCACGTGGGTGCTGGAAGGACCAGGGGCCCCTGCCCAGCTGGCCAGTTCCCCACAGGTTGGTCAGCTCAAGGTTAAATCTGCCCCTGCCCCCAGCTCTGCTCTTGGACACCAACCCGGGGTTATCTGGCACAGCACAGGCAGGCTGCAGCGCTCAGCACAGCGCGAGTAAACAGCAGTGCCCAGTCCTTGCCACCCAGGCACGTCACAGCCCTGCTTCTGCCCGGCTTGTGTCCAGCACCACCTGCACGCAACACCTGCACACAACACTGATTCGCTTTTCACTCACGTCAGGGGGACGGGGGACTGGGAGCCCAGGGAATAGCCTTGAGAGGAGCCCCTGCCTTGCTGGGACCCCAGCGCAGGGCTGGCTGCAGGCACACACACGCTCATTTCCTTCCTACATCTGCCCCTGAGGCAGATGCTCTCCCACAAGAGAACATCAGGTGCACAAAAGCAGTACCTAGAACTACAGGAGATCAGGATACGGGCACACTGAAACCGATCCCTGCCGCTCCTGAGGGGGTCAGAAGGCGCATCCGAATCCAGCACGTCGCCCCTGCCCTAAGAACAGCCCAGGAGATGTGAGCAGGACGCCACAGCCGTGGCCCCATCTTCCACCTCTACCACTGTGAGGAATCCCAACCACATCACACGGATACACGCATCTGGTGCTGAGAGCACACGGGCACGAGAGTGCAAGTGAGAGCAAGTTTGTTTTTAATTGAAACCCCATTTTGCTCTCCTGTAGGATCTCACATCGTCACACTGGCGTTTTCCACGTTAACCCAAGAAGGTGTAGGAGTACTACCTACAGGCATAATTGCCGGACAACACAAAAAGGAAACACATTTGCTAGGCTTTATGCTAGGGCTGTTTTGGGATATTTAAGGAAAAAACAATCAATCAGTCTTATCCTTAGAGATCAATGGCTGGTGTTTCAAATAAGGCTGGAGCAATGCTCCGTGGCAAGCAGCAGGCAGAACTAAATTACCATCTTTGTGTATTTTCTAATAAGGGAGCAGAGAATGACCGTCCAGTCATTGACGAGAACACCTTAAACATGAAATTGAAACAGACTCAGGACTGAATATAAGATTGTAGCAGAAATTATTCCCCCCCACGCACGCACTGTTTGACATTCAAAGTGCGTCAATGGAAAACGCTAAGTGGGTTCTGCAGTCGTGACCCTGCCAGGGACAAAGTACAAGGAACGCTGCCAAGCAGGTCAGCCCAGCGTGGACAACCGCACGTTAGGACAACAACAGCGCTGTGATTTTCACTGATTCAGGTTGTTTTCTGATGGGAATATTACACTGCATGGTTGAAGCGGAGGTCGGGTAGCAGAAAGCTCATTTTAAATACAAGGAAAAGAAACGTCTAATTGGGTGAATCGCACAGGGAATCAGCTGTGAATTAGGTACAGAAAACCTCAAAGGAATACAAAGCAGAGAAATAAGGCAGATTTAGCCACTCCAGCAGCAGCCAACCTGGGGCACACAGAGCAAATAGCGACGGCAGTTAGCTCAGCACAACAGCACCAAGGCAGAAAGGAAAAGGAGAAATTCATAAACCGACGTCTCAGCACTTTACCTGCTGCCTGGAAACAGAGACACACTAAATAATGGCGTGGGACAGTACAGAAACAGGTCTCAAGAGACTGGATGAGCTGAGATGTGCATGACAAGTCGTCTCTCGTGCACACTCGCAGCCTGGGATATACTCAAGTGCACAAAACCAGCCCGTGGCAACGCACGCTGCCTGCTGAGTCCCTGCTCACAGGGTTCAGGGCCTTCCAGCACTCGCGTATGGGAAGGAGGAGACTCTTAAGCGTTCAAAATTGACACCCTAAAAGACACAATTTACAGGCTAAATGGGAAGGCACTTTGAGAAATATAAACTGGATGAGCCTCTGGCATTTCGTACAAATAACACTCCTTATAAACAAATGCCACAGCTAAAGTCAAACAGAAGAAAGAAACTGGAGCGGGACGGTCAGGAGAGAGATGAAAAGAGCAGGGAGGGAAAAGGGGAGAGGTAAAAAAAAAAAAAAAAGAGGATTATCCAATTTGAAAGCTTTGCCAAGCAAGAGAAACTCTCTCAGTGGGGACGGACATGCCTCCTACTGTTAACGGCGATGGCCAAAAAAGGAACGTTTTTGCCTCTGCTGCTTTGAGGGTTATAGGAAGTGATTGCAAAGGTGTGTCCTTACACCTCAGGATGCCAAGAATAGCACCGTGCCACTGACTGAGATTTCCAAGACTACAGGAATATACTCTGTGGGGACTGACAGCAATATTAACCTGATTGGGACAGGTTATTCTGATCCTCAGTTGTTGAAAATCAGTGTGACAATAGTTATAATGGAGCATGGACATCCAGTCAGACCGAGAACTTAAAGGTTAAGCCGAATTAGGAATTCCAGGACTGCACAAAAACTGAAACCAGGAACCGGACATGTCTAGCTCACCATAATGTCTAATTTAAATTATAGACACCTAATGAGAAATCAAAGCCACCATTTTAGCAACAGAGGATACCATTCGGTGCCATAATTTACTGTCCATAAGCTGACATAAACCAGCCAAACTGTTTCACGTTAGGAAGCCAACAAATATTACGAGGGACAGTAAGTTCATCCTGGTGGCTCACAAAGGAGGCAGAGGGGCAGGGTTGAGGGGTAAAATTCAGAGGCTGAGCCTTGTCAGCTCCTAAAGGGGTCGGGAAGGTGTATCCAAACCTACATGCCACCACCCATCTCTGAACAGACAATGAGGTGCACGTAGGATGCCTGTCTTCGGCATCGCTGCAGGGAAACCCAGGCAGACCTCACGGATACGCACATCACGGTACCTTGCTCGTGAGTGTGTGGGTACAAAGGCGTAAGCCATCCAAGTCGGGCTTGTTTCACACTAAAATCACCTTCCCCTCCTCTAACATCTCCCTCTGTCGTTTGCTACTGCCACAACACCCAACTGTTTCTAAACAGCTCAGCCTGTGTGGGCGATCTTCCCTCTCCCACCAGCAGCCGAGTGCAGGAGCGTGCAGGGGAGCCTCCGTTGCCCCCGGTGTGGCCACGCAGAGCCGGAGGTGAGGAGGGCGGCTCGGCACGCGCCTCAGCACCGTGCTCCAAAACCATCTGCGAACCCAGGCAGACAGCTCTGCCGCAGTGACGCTCGGCTCACACGAGAGCAGCTTTTTCTAACCCAAACTGCCAAAACCAAACCTTTTTAATCAAAGCTGAGTCTGAAACGCACAACAGCAGCGCTACATGGCAATACTGGGATGCCCAAAATATTCTGTCCGAGCCCAACCTGCAGCTACAAACCAAACAGAACCACACCATGAAACATTGATTTTTGTTCCCATACAGCTATCGGTATCAATTAAGGTTATTCAGCGAAAACAAGACTCACACACCAGATATTATCTTCCCAGTTTATTTCCAAAGTTTTATCTACCCATTTTTTCAGGTCTTTCGAGCAAGGATTCAATATGTTATCCCTAAAGGGAGGGCTCCATTTCCCATACATCTGCCACTCAGTGTTAGGAAACTTTAAACATGGTGGTTTTGAGAAGAGATCTCTGTGCTCAAAAAGGTACATTAATGGGGTAATTTTCTGCAAGGAAAATGCCATAATTCAGTTTTATATAACAGTGCCTGCTGAACTGACTTATCAGCAAATAAAGGCTACAGTGTTTTGATAAGAAGCCATGCGGCGTTGGTTTGCAGAATAGCAGCAAAATGAGTGATGCTTTGGAAAGCTAATAGGAGGTTTGATCCCAAAATACTCACAAATGGACATTTACTTAGCCGAGAATTATATGCTGAGTTCTGGAAAGGTTAGGCGCATTTAGGGAGTTCATAAGCTCTCTGCAGCTTGTCTCCTGCAGGCTGCTATAGTGGAGACAAGCCGAGAGCATGCAGCCGCTGACGTCAATAGGGTAAATAATACCATGTACTGAAATCACCTGGGTATGCATTACCCTTTCAACAGAGCCTGCTGAGCGCGCTGGGCTGCAAAGCGCTCTGGGAAGCCCAGGTGTCTGCTTGCATGGAAAATACCACAGCAGATCCAGTAAATATTCTTCAAGACCACCACCCCCCCACGGAAAAAAAAAAAAAAAAAAAAAAAAAGGTAATTTGAGCATCTCAGACCTTGTTATCTCTTCCTTTGCAAGCACAGTTACCGTTCACATGCTGTGACACACGCACCAAGCACCAAAACCCCGCAGAAGAGAGGGACGCTCCAGGACAGGCTGTTCTGTTTGCAATTAACAGCTTACATTTTAATCACTTGGTGAGGCCACTTCGCTGCTGCTCCGGGGAGCTGCCACATGCCCAGGGGTGCTGAGCTCCCTTCTAGGGCTGTGCAGGCACCACCGAGCCCGCTGCCCGGGGGGCTGGCAGCAGCCGCAGGGTGCTGTGCAGTGGTGCTGCCCTTGGGCTGGCACCACGACACTCCAACAAGGGTGACACTAACAGCAGATAACCACAGGCAATTAATTACCTGTTTAAACACCTATAGGAGCAGAACACCCCCTCCACTCGCAGCAGCAGTGCCAGAGCTGAGCGGCATGCTCGCAGCATCCCCCAAAGCCCAGCCCGGTGCCCTAGCCACTAGGCCACACTGTTTCTCCAGCAAGCAAGGTCTGCTGCCTTCCAAACAGGCTGAAAAGGAGCCGAAGGCTCGGGTCCTGCCTGGCAGCTCCCAGCCCCGCAGGCTCCCAGCGTCTCAGCCCGTCTGGGACAGAGAGGGGAGCAGCGATCGGAGCCGCCGAGCAGCCAGGCTGCCTTTAACCTCCCTCCCTGTCACATCTGCTGCGAGCAGAAGCAGGAGGACGTTATTATTAATGCAGCAAATTAGCGTTTGGGTCCCGTTAGCGCTGCTCACGTCACGGCAGCCGCATTAGAGGCTGGTCAGGAGACGGATGAATTATTCACAGGGATCGGGGCGCTGACAGCGAGCTCGGGGGGCACGGCTGGGGCAGGCCTGCGGCACCTCGCCGTGACGGAGGCCAGCTGCTCCCCGCTCCTGACAAGCGTTTCCTTGGAGCTGTTGCCATGTCGACACATCTGTCTAGGCCATCCTACTTGGAGAAAGTTGAAGGTAATTTAGCGCAGAAAGCCAAGGAAGGTTCTGAAGTGCTTTAACCCTTCAGAGGCACCAAGCAAGCTCTTCCCCAGGAAGGCGGCTGGAGCGGCTGCAAGCCGGTTTGCTGAGCTCCTGGAGGAAACGGGCAGGACGAGCTGCCACATTTCCCCTCCCGAGGGAACGACCGACTTCAAGATGCTGCAAGGTCAAGGGAAAAGGAAAAAAAAAAAAAAGGAAAAAAAAAAAAACACAAAATCCCCAGAACAGCAGCTCTGAGTCCTGGTCTCCCAGGACTCACCCACAGCCCGAGGCCCGAACCAGACGGCCTTGAGGTCCTGCTCTTCCCCGGACCTGTGTGACCACATTATCCCAAAGGAAGAGCTAGGGCCGGCTCTGAGGGGTTCAGGCGCCTGTGAAACCCACCCCATACACATACAGCACTGCCTGTGCACAGAACAGCCAAAACCACGTGCTGTTTCCTCAGCAGGCCTGGAACAAGAGCAAGCAAAACCCAACCACGGTATCACGAGGCCAGAAGGCCGTTTCTCCCCCAGTACCTCAGTTGCCACATACTCACTCGGGTGCCAAGTTGCAGCTAAACAAGCAAGACCATGACCTCCTCCGGGAACCACACAGCTCTAACCTTTAGCCCTTCTGGTTTCAACCAGGCCCTTAACCTCGAGCTCCACAGACACTCTTGTGGTCCCCAGCACTTCACCTTGCTTTATTAATGTTTATTTAAAGTAATCACATGTTTGAAGAGAGGCCAGAGCTCTGGTTCAGTGCTGCAGGCCTAAAAAGATCAGATGTTTGTCAGTTCCCCAGCACAACTGGGCCCAAACTCTGATAAATGACAATTAATTAATACTTTATACACCATGGTGGACTTGGAAAGCAAACTCCTTGACTGCCATTCACTTCTTTTCAGCAGACGCAGTCACAACAACAACAACAGGAATTTTGGGGAAGGCTTTCTGAAGTCACCATGAGGAAAGGCCACACAACCAGCTACAAAGAGCCCACGAAGAGTCAGCCCCTCCAGAAACCACTCGTGGAGCCCAGAGAAGCCCTGCTAGCTCCCTGCTCAGATAACACAATCAGATCAAGATAAACACACACACACAGCACGAGCACAAAACGGGGTTCGTAAGCAGCTCACTGATGTGTTGTTACCCCACCTCAGAACTGGGGGCTGACTTAAATAACTAAAACCCATACAGTGTAAGGCCTACCCAGGCATTTTTGCTTTATTTTGAACACGTTGCCTGGAGCCTTGGCACGACATACCCAGATTTTTGTCTTTCCCTGGGGTATTTGTCCCAGAATACCAGTCTTTAAAAGGGCTGATTTTTATATCAACAGTTTCTTAGAAACCACAACAGCATTTTTTTTTTTCTCCTCCAAGAGAATTAATTGTAAATTGCCTAAAAATAAGCCTGGAAAAACTCAGAGGGGAAAGCAACGTCAGCTCCTGGCAGCTTTATTGCAGCGGTCTTTGTGCCGTGTGGCCTCCATTGTTCCGAGCTGGGTCACTGGGGGATGGGGGAAACCTCCGAGGCGAGCCAAGGGACCTCCTGCGGTCACAGAGCAGCTCAGACATGGAGATTCAGAGCAAAGGGGAAGAGCTACACCTTCCCGCTGGCCGCCAGAAGGACCATATTTAGCTGCTACTTTTCCGCAGCAACCCTCACCTCTGAAATCCAACCATGCACACAAACAAGAGCAGCCTGTCTGCCCTGAGCATGGAGCAGTGGCTGTGGTGTCTGACCAAGAATCATGTACTAGGACAGACTGGAAGCCACTCAGGGCAGGGACCCCACAGCCTGTGCAGCGCCCGACAGAAATGGTTATAGAGAGGACGCAGGAACACAACACCAGAGCCCCAGTCCGGGGTTGCACAGAGCCACTGGTGTGGTGCCACCCCACTTCCAAGCCCCCCTCACTCCTCCAGTCTTACCTCCAGCTATCCACAAGCCCCACACACTCTGCCTGCCTTGAGAAGGACCACGGAGAAGCTTTGAGTGCCCTCAGTAACACCCAGGTGGTGGCAATCTGAGTGCCTTTGGTGGCACCCAGGTGGTGGCAATCTGAGTGCCCTTGGTGGCACCCAGGTGGGGGCAATCTGAGTGCCTTTGGTGGCACCCAGGTGGGGGCAATCAGGGCTCCCTGCAGCAGCCTGGCAGGCAGAGGTGCTCCAGGAGCACGGAGCTGAGCACTGCGATGCCCAGCGGGACAGGGAACTGTGTCTGGGGGCTGTGCATGCTCTGGCTGCTGCACTTCTGCCCTGAGGTGCGTGTCCTAATGGGCTTCACGGTGCAAAAGCCACTGGTGTGAGGCTGACGGGATCCAAATGTCAGCTTTGGAAGGCACAAAGCTGCAGGACGAGATGCTGTAATGCACGTAAAGGGCTCTCCCTGATGGCCAAATGTCCTAGTCTGCAAAGAGCATCCCTTGGTGGGGGTGCTTTTGCTGGCATGTAGGGTTTGGTTCACAAAAGAGAAACACGTCAGGGTGTTGCCCTCGCAGGTGCTGATCCTATGCAAGTGCCTTCCTACAACAGCAAGCAGCCCAGGAGCTGGCTCCTGCTGCGTGTCACCCCCCAGCAGCGCACAGCACCCCCCTCTACCTTCCAGGAACACGGAGCTCGGTCAGGAGGGGAGGCAGCAGGTGAGGGGTTAACGGAGCAGCACACCCACTCGGGCTGTATCTAAACAGAAAGAAAAACGGCCAAAACAGTTCTTAAGAGGAGAGGCAGCTGACGCCAGTAGCATCTGATCTCCTGCTGCCAACAGGCAGTTCAGGCACCCCGGGGGGGTTGCAGCCAGGATCAGCTGCTGCGCTTTGTTGTCAGTTGTGCCCTTCTCCCTCTTTCCGAAGTAGGTCTCAGTCACACGGCAGGCGAGGCTAAAGCATTTGCTGGGAGGGATTTGTCTTGTCAGAGGGGATTTTGGAAACAGTACTACCAAGTCTGCTGTCTGCGAGGGTTAGAAAAGTTCAGGAAGGTGTTTTTTTTTTTTTTTAAGACAGAAAGTAACGCTCCCTATTTTATATAAAAGAAAACATCCAAAAACTCAGCACTGACTCTTGAGTGGTCTTGAAAATCTAATCTGACTTTTCTAACCAGATCGTGGAGATAAGGCATTAGTTGTTAGCGATGAGCTTACCACCAGGCACACAGGGTATTTCCAAGGTCACCCAAAAATACCCAGCAAGTGAGCCGGTGGGTAAATTTAGCCGAGTCAGATCCCCGGTGCTGCACAGCACCTCGCTGTGACGTACCCACACATCTCTGAGGGTTCCCCTGGAGCAGGTCCAGCAGTCCCCCCGTTTACTGGAGAAGCAAGGTGAAGGTCAGACGGAGCAGGGAGAGCCACGTGCTTGGCCATGCTGGCCCTAGCAGCGATCCAGCTCTGCGGGCCTGCTGCTGGGGACGTGAAGGATGAACTCGGCTCCCTGCAGAAGCTGCAGCTAGCTGAAGGGCACATCACCTGCTGGGGATTTCGGGAAGCTGTAGTACCCCGTGCTGAATGGCTCACTTGGGAATTATCCTGTGACTCCAGCCTTCCCTGGGCACACAGGCGACACCTTTAGCTTGCTGTACCACTGTTTGCTCTGTGCAATGGTCTAAAAGCATCGTCCCACCTGCAAAAGGGAGCTGTAGGAGTCACTAGGCAGGCAACCCAAAAGGATAAGCCTTCTAAGCCACGTTCTCCAGCTCTGGAAAGCAAGTTCCCTGCCTGCTCTGCCCCAGACACGGAGAAGCTTACAGTTTCTCAGCCATGATTAATTTCATTTAAAAATGCAGCTTGCAAGGAGTGTCCATTCCCATCCCACAGCCCGTTTCAGCAGCACTTCTCAGTGAATGATGTCAGTGCCAAGAGCAGTCACCGACAGCAGCTCTGTAACAACCCCGCTGTGTTTCCCCTTCACACTGACCAACCTGTACCTGTTGTACCCTCCAGGTACAAATCCATTAGTGACTAATACAAATTTCCATCTAAATCAGCGATCACAGCAGCTCAAGAGGCAGAACAAGAGCTCAAGCCCTCAGCAGTGGAGCAGTCCACTCAAGTCAGGCCGTTTCGCTGCAGTTTTCAAGGATTTCATGCTTTGTCTGCAGGGAAGTGCAGACTTTGGAAGCAAAGCTGTTTCACGAGCACTTGCCATTTTGTCCTATTCCCAGAAAGGAAGGAACATAAAAAGACGTTGGCTTTAGTGTTTTTTACACGTTTACACGTGTAACCCACGGCAGGTGGAGCACAGCAGGCAGCCTGCCATGCCCCCCCACCGCTCGTCGGACCGAGCTCAGGCACAGCTCATGGTGAGGCTCCTTCCTGCTCTTTTCCAGCCCTTTTTGTGCAGGCAGTGCTGCTTGCACAGGGCTGTCTTTCACTGATGTTACTTCTCGTCAGAGGAAGCGTCCTTGAAAGCATGTGGAACTGCTGGTGGAGGTAGAGCTGCTGTCCTTTTCACTTGTGTAAGCAGGTCAAGGTAAGCACTGGCAGGAGGTTTACATCACCCTGCTGGCGTATGCAAATCCTGCGGGCACCTCTTCCAGGCTAGGTCTTTCCCTAACAGTTTTCCCTAAGAGCATGCAAAACCTGAGCATCTGCCCAACAAGAATTCCTCGTGTTGCCATAGCAGTCATCAAATAAGCACCTTCTTCATTTCTCTCCCCAGCAAATTAAGGGAGGATGCACTAGAGCAAACAGAAAACCTCCCGGGAGCTCTGGGGCAGGCCCAGTGCTAACAGGGCACCACCGAAATCGCATTTTGGCTGGTTCAGCCTGGTCCTTCATGCCATCAGATTCCTCAGGAATGAGTTCACCACTCCTTATAAACTCATACGCCGACCTTTAAGTCAACTTTGGGAGCTGCTTTGCGAGGGAAGGGGGAAAACACGCAAATCACACACCCTCCCTTCCTTGCTTGCTTGCCTCATCCTTCAGAATGTAATTTTTGACTATAAAAAGCTGAAAAAAAGTCAGAGGAACATCTGATGGGGCCCAGCAGCATGTTTTCTGTGTTACTTTGTGGACTGCGGTTACCGAACACATCAGTCTTCGCTTAAAGCAGGCAGACGGCGTGCTCTGCCCTTACCCCCGGTAACTCTCCTGCCCGAGAGGCTGCTGTTCGGTAACAGTTACTGCTGCAGTAAAACACCACCGACAGAGACATTGGTAATGAGAACGTTAAATAAGACTGGCCCCAGTACTGACCCCTGGCGTACTCCTCTCATTGCTGGCACCCAGTCCTTTGTGGGGCTGCTTCCCTCATTGCAGCACCCCCGTACAGACACAGCCTGCCTTCTCCCGGGCAAGCTCTCAGCCCCCTTGCTGCCACTCGTCTGCAAGGCAGGATTCACCATGGCCTCGTCCAAGAAAGCTCCGGGCTGGGGCTCAGGAGACCGCACTCGATTTCTCAGCTTTGCCACTACCTTTGCTGAAGGCTGCGGCCTTTCGTGGCTCAGCTTCCCTCCTCCAGACAGCGTCAGCCTCTCCTCACGCTGCTTTCCTGACCCGTTCTCCCCTCTGGATTAGGCAATTACCTGCTGCTTTTATCGGTAACAAGTTTTTAAGTGTCTGGGAGAGCCCGACTGCTGAAGGAAGCACCTGGCTGAAAGCTGCTCCTCTGCACGTCTCCGGTGCTCCGTCTCGTACAGAGTGCGCTGCTGGCCGGGCTCCCAGAGGCAGGAGATGCCAGCAGCTCTCAGTAGGTACGCGCCGGCATTCGGAGGCACAGCTCACAAAGCCCTGCTCCATTTACTCTAATTTGGCCCCATCTGAGCTGCGTTTTTCTGCTGATGTTGAAGTACCAGATGCCTCCCCTCCAGGCAGCGTGCTGGAAACCAGCTCTGAAAAGGAGCTGGTGGTAGAAACTGAACCTCTGCTCTCTAGCCGACAGTGCAAAGAGCTTTGCAAACATGAAGGAATTCTACTTCGTCCTTCCTTGCAAAGGGAGCGTTTCCTCCATTTGACATGGCTCTCCCACTTCTGTCAGCAAAAGGATTTGGAACAAGATCTCGAGATTCAAAGACACGGGTTTAATTGCAAACCCCATCCTTCCTGGCACGCGAAATGAGCAATTTAGCAGGGTTACAAGTTCCCTGAGCTCTTCTCTCCACCTGGAGGTAAAAGAACAAGCAACCTGAATTCACAGAGCCCGGATAAAACACCCCCCACATTGGACAGCCTGCACTTACTAACCAGATCTGATCTCTTCTTCCCATCACTCCACCTTTCCTGGCTCGTTTTACTTTTGAAGACACCCCGTTTAATTTAGGACTAGCTCTGACACACTACTTAGAGTGCGAAGCACCTAATTCCACGAGTATGCCCTGGATGCCACGAGCAAAGAGGCTCTAAGACAACCTTTGATGCCCACACTGCCCTGTTATGGGGTCGTGCTGCCTTTCTGTTGGGGAAGACGCCTCAAGTGCCTACAGAAAGAAGCCCTCGTGAAATTTAGGCTATTCCTAGCACGCTGGCAGGGCTCTGGGCGCTGAGCTGTGTAGGACAGACGCTGAGACAATGGCGGGCTGGGTGGGTTTATCCCCTAGATGCTAAACAGCGGAGCTGTTCCCCCCCGGGAATATCAGCCAAGTCCTAGAGAATGACATAGCAACCTTTGCCATTTGTAATTTAAAATGAATAGATACTCTAAGAGTTTTTAATTACAGCATCTATACATACCTGAGTCCGCTATTATTTCTATGTGCTCACAACTGCTCATTAATCACACGTCAACCGAAAATCGCCTGAAAAATTCCACGTACTCTCTGTAAACTGTCGTCAGCCAAAGGAATGCAACCACCCAAACGCCTGCCTTAAAGGAAAACCTGCCGCAGTGTCCGTGAGTTTCTGCCTCACGCTGTACACCTGCAAGAGCTGGAGAATCCATTCCCCTGCAACCAAACCAGTCTGCCCCACGGTGCCTGGGCAGCTGGAGGGAAGCAAGCGTTGGAGGCTGGCTTTCTAACTTGTGGAACTGCTCCCAGGGCTGCGGCATAGAAGCTCTCTGGAATAAAGTAGTCAAAGCAGCAGCGGTTGTGCAAGAGGAGAGCTGTGTACTCCACAGCTGCCCCAGCAACGGCTGCTTCACTTTGCCCCACAGCTGCTGAGAATGTTCCTCCTCCGGTTCCGAAAATTCAGGCTAACTGGGGCCTTAATATTCTGACAGGTCTGGGGGAAGATATTCCCAGTTTCACTACTGCAAGACCAATCCACGACAACCTGTCTTTGGGGACGGACGAGTTTTAATCCCCTCTCTCCCCTGCAAGGGAGTGAACAGTACCTGAACAGGCTCCGTGCTCTTCCACAGTTCCCAGGACTCTCTTCAGACCTTTCCTAGAATTCGTTCTCCCTGCTGTCCACACCGTGCGGTCTGTACTGCTGACTCCATCAGTGGGGGTAACAATTATCGAGCTGTGAATTTGAATAAACCTCTCACAATAGCTATAAGTGGAAAGGAGGGAAAAAGCAGAAGCCAGCTAACTGAAACTGGTATGAATGGAGCAAATGCCCACCACCAAGAGAGACTAAGCCAGCAGGTGAACACCTTTGCCTTGAATTCCTTCTTTCCCAGGACTGAGGCAGGGCCACCCCAGGACTGGAAGCCCCAAACTAAGGCACAGCCATCCCGAGCTCACGCTCTGAGGCCAGAGACTGCAGCTGAGGGCCGATAATGAGGCTGGCCAAAGGACAAGGAGCCCCTGGTGGTTGGCAGAAACCGGGGGGCTCCAGACAAGAGAGGCAATGGTGTGTGTTTGTACGTAAAGCCAGTATCACAGGAGGAAAGTCGCATTATAAGCCCTAGACCTGAGCTCGCTCGCTGCCTTTAATCACAAGCCAGGGACCTGCACCTAGCCAACTCCACAGACATGCAGGCCAGCAAGAGACGGTTTGGAGAACAGCCCAGGGCAGAGGCTTCCCCTCTCCCTAAAGCTCTTTCCATTCTTGTCTACCTCGACTCTAAACCAAGAGAACCAGCGCAAATCGCCTTTCAACCCAGTGCGGGGCTGACACACGAGAGCTTTAAATGTTCTCCCTCGAGCCAACCACCCCCTGGTTATAAATCCCGGGAGGGACAAGCCCTTGGAAGCAGGCTCACTCGGTCAGGAGCTGCAAAGCGCGAGGGACCAGCAAGGGGTACGGTTTTGGCTTCAGCTCCGAGGGCATAAAGATAGATTTCACTTGGCTACGTTGCAGAACGCAATTAAGGACCGTGCTGCCTTCCCCTGCTAGCAGAGGAGAAAAGTTTCTTAATGGAGCCAAATTCTTCGGTAAAGTAATTTGCACAGTGAAGATCTTCGGGCTTCTTGTTAGCGAACCAGAAAGGCAACAGCAAGTGTACTGGGAGGTAGGGCAGCAGGTGTCATTCTTCTCTTAAAAAAACGCTTGATATTATAGGAAATTGTAATAATGAAGAAATTCAAATAATTGAAACTAAAGAGAGAGGCCAAGGACTTGCAGTGGCAAAGCTCCAGCTTATGTTACACGCAAGCCGTATCCAAGTGATGCACACACACAAAATCAGTGAGGGCCGGGCTTTGGGCAAGGTTTTCTACCAGAATTCCCCAAAAGCTTTTGCTAGAGAGCACCCTCGATGCCTTTATGCCGCAGGTAAGTAACGCAAGCGTGGATTGTCACCACCAGGGCCCACCTGAGCACGGCCGCAGCACACACGCAGAGGACAGAGCAATGCAGCCAGCAGTGCCCCTGCTGTACACGCGCCGAGCTGCCCGGTCCGGATGCGCCCTGACCCCTCGGTCTCAGCAAACTGCCCTGGGGTGCGAGCCGCTCGCATTCCAGCACCGCTGGCACCGAAGGCCAGAGGCGAGCGGGCTGCCGGGTGCCCCTGACACAGGCTGAGCCCACGTTTTCACCAGACGCCGTCTCACTTTTTCTTGTACATCCACCTACTGTTGCAGGGTGCTTCGCTGGAGGCGCGGGGGAACACCAGGGCTGCAGGCATAGGGCGCAGGGACGGAGACAGAAAGGCAGACAGGAGCCTGGGGAGGTGAGAATGGCCCCAGGAGGCCGGGATGCCCCTATCCTGGGAACATGGGGTGCAAATAAACTCACGAGAGACGCGAGGAGTCTTCTCATGAATTTTAGTGGAACCAAGACTTCACCTTAGGACTGAATAAATGCTCCCGTGGCTTCCTCTTCCCAAACTCCAGCCTTTCTTGAAGCAGATGGGCTGAAACACGCTCCGCACACGACAGAAAGTGACAACATGACCTGGCAGCCACTGGGAGCTCCCCCAGCTTCGCCTCCCACGAACGCCCACGTGTCACTGCTACACGAACGGGCTGCCAACGTGGGAGACTTTGGGGCAATATTCCAGCAAGACAGGAGAAACAAACAGCAAAACAAGAGAGCAACGGCGTTTTAACAGCTTGTGTGGAAGAACAAATATTGACTGGTTGACTGGGAAAAGTCAGCGCATCCTCCCTGTTGCTGGAGGCGGATCTGGCACAGAGGAGGTGCCCTCACAAGCCAGCAGGCACAGCTGAACACTGCAAGGACATTTGTAACACAGGTTTTTGGAAGGTGCTGCTGGACGTCCGAGCTGCTCAGGGGCTCTGCTCACGAACAAAAGCGTCCCAAAGGCTGTCTGCGGCCTCTAAAGGGTAAGCTCAGACATTCAGGCGATTCACCAGGGAAAAGAGGGCTGGGTTCTTTGCACATCTTGCTGCCCCAGCCAACAGGGGTGGATGCGGAATTAGAGCAGACAGCCAGAAGCTGCAAGTGCCCCAGCTGGGCTGGAAACTGAACCCAGCTCCTCTGGAGGAGACACTGGCCCGTGGTCTGCCTTCTTCTGCAAGGGCTTTGTTCAAGAGGTTCAACCACTCCGTTTTTGCCTGCATCAGCTTCCCACGGCGGTAGTTACTGCCCAAGCACCACCAACATCTCAGCCAGCTGATGGAGAACTGCCCAAAGCTATTTGGGGCACGAAGACCAAACGCAAACGCACATCAACGATTTTCATCAGCCCACTGCTAGGTACAAAGCCCACAGAAATGCATCTGTGAACTCACCAGCAAGCTACACTGGAACGCGCAGCCTTTTACTGGTGTAACTGGAGCGCCCTACGTGATGACTGTCAGAGAAACAGAGTGAAAAGGCGGCTTTTGGGGGTCGCGACGCAGCTCTAGTGCCATCCGACTCTCACAGACATCACAGCCGCTCCCACACCGAAAGCTCAGACACACACACGCTGCTATTCCCATAAATCAGTCATGCGGCAGGCGTGTCAGACCACCGCTGACATGTAAGAGGCAGCCCTATTAACGCCCAACCTGCTGGCACGCACCTTGTCTGCTTTTCTTTGCCTGTGTTTAGAAGAAAACTCCTCCCGGCCCAAGTACTATGAAATATAGGCTGTGGCCAAAATCCCAGGGAGTTTTTATGATGTCAAAAAAAAAAGAAAAAAGAAATGAAAAGGCCTCCAGTTAGCAGCTCTGCCATGTTCTCCCCATTCTCACACCATGTAGAAATCAGATTACACACACCCCTGCCTAAGGTACCCCAATAAATGGCCCCAAAAGTGGACGAGGACTGTACTTCTTCCTGCCCAGTGGTTCCCACCTCCAGGCCTGCTCTTGCTGGGAAGGACCGGGACAGCCTTGGCTTCTGCACCAGCCCCGTACGGGGATAGCTGCTTGTTTTGGACCGCCAGAAAGAATGCGCTCGTCAGCAAATTCTGCAAGGCAGAGGACAGGGAGCCTAACAGAAAGGAAGCAATTAATCTTTCCTTTTCCTTACCGACATGGATTGTCTGTCAATACGCGTAAACTCTCTAGGGAAAATGTGCTCCAGAAATAATCCCAATTAGGCAGGACAGTTTTCTGGGTTGCTGTAGGAATAGAGAGCCCCGCTTTGCCAGAAGGCCCTGGGTCTGCTTCGCATCCCTTGTGCAAGGAAGCAAAGGGATGATCGGCAGTCCCCGAGCAGGGGAGAAGGAAAGCTCCCGGCACGGCGGGGCAGCAGCGAGAATTTCCTCACTCCCTGCCCGTTCAGCACCTCCATCTCCCACCCCGCCTGGTTTTACTCTCGGCAGCGTGTAGGTTTAAACGCCTGTAAAAAATCTGGAAAGCACACCACGCGCTCCACGGGGGGCTCTTCCCCAGCCGGGCAGCGCTCCAACCTGCCCAGGAATTCGCCATGCGCTCACACACGTGCTTGAAACTTCTCCGCCGACGGCAGATTTCGGTGCCGAAGCACTGACCCTAGGGAGACAAGCCCAAGGATGCCGAGGGAAGGATCCTGCTCCAGCCACCAGCCCTCCTGCAGCCCTCGCAGGGCGACCTGAGCATCCCACCAGCAAGCCCAGCCCTGCCGCACAGCTGCCAGGCTGCAGTCCTGAAACCCAACTTCGATCCCACTTTGGGGTACGAGCTCCTCTCAGCACAGACAGAGCCTGGGAGGCTGGGACAGGGAGGACGAGCTCAGGTAGGAAGGAACAACAACAGCAGCAGGGGCAGGCAGACTCTGGAGAAGCAAAGATCCCCTTTTTCTTGCCAGCTTCCCTAGGGAAGAGCCGGAGAGAAAATAATGGATATTTATAAGCAAACCTGTCTCTAAGGCAGCAGTTTCCAAAGTCTAATAATAGGGTTTGGACTTGTTTATCGTGTGATTCAGACAGCGTTGCATAAAGCTGCTGGAAAGCTCCTGCCCGTCCCCAGAGCGTGCTCCCGGGAAGCCGGGAGGCAGAGGAGGGCCCGAGCCCGGCCGCGTGGGTCCAAGGCAGCGGGGCACCGCCAGGGTCTGCCCGCAGCACCGCGCTCTGGGGCAGGGTGGGCCGTGGAAAACAAGCAGGAAAGTCTCCTCCCAGGGAAAGGCAACCACCCAGCCTGCCCTGAAGCAAGGTAAGAAGCCGAGGACTCGATGGCCGTACCTGAGGCTTCCACCTTTGGTTTCTCACGTGCAGCAGCACTGAGCAGAGCCCAGGAGCCCTCGGTGCCAGGGGCTGCGAAACGCAGGCAAGGATCGTACCTGCCTGAGAGGCTGCCGGCAGGGGAAGGAACGCCAGAGAAGTGCAAACCACCCGCCCCGAGGTCAAGGTGAAAACCCAAGCCTCTGTTTGCCACTGCTGTGTCCTGACCGAGGGACTGGGCCCAACCCGAACCCGGCGGTGCGGGCGGGCGCTTAGGAGCCCAGCACAAAGCCCACAGCCGGCGGCCCCGCTATTCCTTGCCGGCTCCGACAGAATGTGTTGAAAGCGCAGCTTCCCCGGCCAAGTCTGAAGGGAGGATTAAAAAACAGGAAGGGCCAAAACAGCCTCCTCTTTGTACGAGGGAGAAACCGGGCTGGGCTCGACGGCACAGGGCAGCACCTGGACAGCATGTTCCTTCCGAGGCAGAGGAATTGCAGCCATCGGGTCCCCACCCTGTTCCTCCCCAGCCAGCCCTTCCCACCAGCCTATTTCAACACAGGCCTGAAGAAACCTCCCGGAGGACAATTCTTTGCCTGCTCCAGGCAGGACAAGTGCTCCAGCAATGCCACCAGGGTCCATCGGAAGCCAGAGGAGGACAGAGCAGTCTTCTCTGTGCCGCACGGAGCATGGAGAAGGTCGCCCTGTTGCAGCAAGAGTCGTCTGAAGCCTGTTTTGTGAATCGTGTTTAAACACTTACCCAGAAATTCACCTTCCAAGCAGGATTCTTGGAGTTACGGGACAAGTGAGGCCCCTGCTCCCCACTCAGACATCCAGCCACATACACATGTCTGGAGGAGGACCAGGATGTTTCCTCCACCTCTGCCTCTTCGCTGATCCCACAACCCGAGGCACCTCCGTGCTGCCCTGCTTGCAGCGCTCCAGTCGCGCACAGTTCCTCTGGACAAGGAACTGGGCAGGGAGGCAGCAGGGGGACTGCACTGATCCCGAGTCCTGCTAGGTTCGGATGCTCTCCCACCCCGCACATCCACCCTGACCTTTTTAGCAACTTAGCAGACACAGCTGGAGGTCGCAGAGCAGACAGATGGGGCCTCATTAGTACCTCTCCAGGCAGGCGGATAGAGACGTGCATTTATTCACAGGGACGTGCTGAATCTCAGCAGGGCTGGGAGGATACTCAGGTTCTGACAGATGCTGGAGGAGACAGAAATTCACAGCTCTTTCCCCCAGCAGTGCCTGCAAGCGAGGGGCTCAGAAACGCAGAATGCCATTAGCAGGGCCTCCTTCCACCACCACCTGGGGCCCTTCGTACAGCAACAGAACAAAAGCACAACCTACATCTCGGTACCTTCTGTTGGAGGTGAGGCAGGCTCAAATACCAAACCAGTCCTTGCTTCCGAGCTTAGTCCAGGTAGCAAGGAAAGAACTTTCACCAGCTGGGCCTCAACGAAGGAACTGTCCAAGCCTCGGGTTCACTAGAGACAAGGCAAGGAAATAAGGGGCAAGAAGGGCAGTTAGCATTTGAAGCTGACTGTCATTGTTGCAGGCACCAAATTTTGGCCCAATCCCTTCGATATCCCTCGGAGGGGACACAACCTGCTTTGGAACCAAGTCCCCCAGCCCCGCCTTACAGAAACGTCCCGCGTGCTGGCAGTGCCGTGCAGCCTTTGCCCCTACTTCTTCGCCCAGACACTCAGCTCCACAGCTCTGAGCGCATGATACTTCAAATCATTTTCCTATGGAAAGAAGACAGAAAGCTTTGAGCAGGAAGAAAACCCCTCCGCCTAGGAAAGCTTAAGCATCACCTCTGTGGAGACGTATTGTCCTTTTGGTTTTCCTTTCAACAAACCAGTAAATTTGCTTTGGACCAGCTCAGAAACATGTTCAGGTGCAGGAGTGCCCTCTTCTGATGTGGCAGGGCCCTAGGTGGTGAGCAGCTTCCACATCTGCCTGCCCTTGGAGCAGTTTGCAGCCGAACCCCCAGATCAGGTGTAAAAAAGCAGGAGAAAAAAACTGAAACGGGCCTTAAATCCTACTGCAGGAGACAGGCAGGGAAAAAAAAAAAATAGCTGTGTGGTGAATCGTGACTTCCCTTGGCCTGTTTCTGAGTGTCAGCCTGCCTCACTGCTGCCTTCCTCCGGGACTCCCCAGCCCAGTCTCCGCGCAGCAGGGACGGGAGGAGCTCAGAAGCGATGAAATTTGCTGCACGTGTCCAACCTGCTCTGCTCTCAGCCTGTTCAAAACGGGAGAAACGCTGCCAGGAAGGAGGTTAGGAGCGGTGTAACCCCTGCACATCCTCTGACTCAGTGCGAGCGCCTTGCCTCACCTCTCAGCCCCGCGCACGGCACCCGATCCGGCCACGGTCTCGCCCCCAAGGCTGTGCCCGTCTGTGGTGCCACCAGGAAAAGAGCTCCTGTGGGTGTCAGACACCGGCAGAACTGCAGAAATCCACCTCGACTTTACTTTGCCACCACACAAAGCCCTTTGTCCAAACACAGAAAGAGACAAAGGTGGGAAAAACCAAACCAGGATTGCCTGCACAACGCGGATGTGCCACCCAGCAGGTCCGGCCGCAGCTCCCCTCCCTGCCCGAGGCAGCTGGAGGCAGGGAATCCAGCCAGGGCAGGCCAGCAACGCGTGGTTTGACCCTTTACCCACGAGACTGCAAACCACAAGATTTCATTCTTTTAATAGAGATCATAAATCAGCTGTCCCAAACCTGCCTCCTCACAGTGAGATCATAAATCTGCTTTAATGGGGGTCAAAGACAAATTAAAAATTGAAGCCCCTCCCCACTAGCTTGCTAACAAAACCAGGAAAGCAAAGTATAAAACACCTTTAAAATTTATTTTGAGGGGTGGGAGGGGGCTGCAGCTCCACCTTTTGGCACAAAGTGCTTTGCATCCACATCTGCATTCAGAAAGCAAGCAATTTAATCCAGCTACAGCAGCCTGGGAGGCAATTCTTGCACTCTGCCCCCCTCAGATGCGGGGAGCCTCAGTATTTCCCACCAGAAATCTCACCTCTGGCTCAGTGTTTTCACGTTAAACACGAGCTCCTGGGCTACAGCAACACGGAACAGCCACACAAAGCCACCAGAGAGAGGTGCAACTGCTTTTTAACCACATTTGTTTCTTTATTGGATTTAAGGTCAGAGATGAGCAAGGGGAGAGGCAACAAACAGGGCAAAGGTTTTGGTTTTGATTCACCACTGGAGGGGCCCTGTTCCACACACGTAAACTGTTATGAGGGGTAGAGGCGGCTGGAGGGAGGTGAGGGAATCCTGTGAACGCAGACACCATGATGCTGACCCGCGATGTGACTCCGGCCTCCCAGACCAACTCTCCCAAGACACCAGTTGCTTGGCAGAAATCCTTGAAGCTCCACGTTTGACTCTCACAAGGGGCGATACTAAGCAGAGGTAAATCCTCCCTCTGAGAAGGGCCAAGACTCACACGTCACAAACGTCCCCTAAGCCTTCGAAGGTTGGAATCAGATGTCACAAATGGTTCCCTAAGCCATCAGAGGTTAAATTCAGAGTCTCAGCTTCGAATTGTTCCTCCATACGGTGAGGGGGCAAGGGGAGAGAGCTGCGTTCTCCATGCTGTAATCACTCAGACAACACAGTGCAGCTTGCTCTTACCGTGTTTGGCACCGTAAAAGCCGTTTCCAACAGAGAACGTCATTGAAAGCCTTTCTCCTAATGAAACGCAGAGGATTCAGAGTACCTCTCCCTGCATTTCCAAATTTCTCTTACAATTCTGCTTTCCTTCCCATCCAGCTCCCCCTCCCCTGTCGCAGCGGCAGCGGTAGATCACAGCCCCGCGGGTACAGCCCGGCGTTCCCTCCTGCTCAGATGTCAGCCTGCAGAGGGGCCCCGGGGCTGCCCAGCGCCGCGTCCTGCAGCCGGCCTGATGCCTTCCTCTTCCTCGGGGGCACGCGCCCTGCTGATTGCACACCAACCCCTCTGCTTCCTGACCCACCTGCTCCGGCTCTTTGTCACCGCACACGCAGCCCAGCAATCACACTCGCTGCGAGGAACGGAGCTTGCGTAGCCGTTTGCAAAGGGAGCTTCCTCTCTGCTCCATCTCATCCTTTCCCATGCCTGCACAGTTCCAAGGATCTGGGTGAAAACAACTCCATTCAGCTTGTTACACTGCATGTTTTTAAAATGGAGATGTAATTACACACAGCAGTCCTCTGAAGCATAGTGGACCAATGGAACAAACACACACACTACTTGGTAGCTTTAGGAAACAGGATTGCAAAAAATAAAACCAACCTTTCTTCTCTTCTCTGCCTGTTCCCAGAAATTGTAAGATGCTGTACTGTAGAACTGAAAGCATGTTAGAGGTATCTTTAAAAAAATGATAAATAACAAACAAACACACTGTGTTTCATATTGTCAAATGTAACAAAAACATCCCAGTCCCACTAAAACAGACAATTAGCTCAATTCACAAGTTTGTGGTGGCTTTTTTCCCCAAAAACACAAGTTTTTTTCTTGAAAAGATCCCCTGGACAGAGCAACTTCAGACTGTTTCTCCACGGCACACACTACTTCATTCCTCAAGTTTCAGTGCATTTCACAGTTAAGTGTCTTTCAAGTGTTTTCTTCCTTCCTTCCTTTTTGTTCCAAAAATAATAATAATAATATCTGTTGTCTGAAAAAAATCCCTAGGAGAAAGCGAGCAGAGCAGCACTTAAACAGCCACAGACCAGACAGGCAGAGGGAGCAGAACCGGATTTTCCCAATGCCAGACTGCAACCCGGAGCAGAACCTCATCCTGCCATTCCTTTTTATTTTCCATTTTTCTCTTCTCTGGTGTAACAGATAATAACACAGGGAGCAGCACAGCTAATACGTTCGTAGGTGGCTGCTGGATTTTCAGACTGGTTCTAAACCGTTCTGTGTAGGCAGAGCAGAGACCTGACACTGAGAACTGAAAGCAGATGATGTACCCTCCTTACAGCTGGAAGCTTGCAGAGCAAAATCACTTCGTGGGAAATCTTTATTAGTGAATCTTACAAGCGCAATCTTTCAGAAAAGGAACTGAAGAATGCTTAGGTAGCTGTCCAAGAGTGTCAGCACATGCTTTTGGTTTTGTTACCCAGGTGTGCTCCTAGCCTCCCATTTTCTTCCTCGTTTGCTTCGACCTCCGGGATTTCAGGATCGTGTAGTTTGCATACCGTGTGTACCGTTCTGAGAGGAGAGGAATGTAGAATGCGCGCAGCAGCTTTGAGGACCTGAAACCAGAAAGGAAAAAGGAAATCATCCTTAGAGTGCTCATCAGCCAACACGTTCAAACCGATACAAAAGAGGCTTTGCAGAAGATCTGGCTTGGTGACTCCGTGATACAAGGGATGTCAAGGGCACAAGCATACAGAGCCCAGCCCCGTTTTCTTCTCGGTGGTGGGACCAAAGCTGGTTTGTGACAGAATCACCAGCGGGAATCACCTCCGTTCTTCAGCCTGCCCACTATCCACTCCAGTGGGATCAAGGAGGAGGGAGGTCGGGAAGGTGTTGTAATTATCAAAGAGCAGACAGCGCGGCCCCGTGGGCCTTTGGTATCCTACAGATAGGCAGGCTCCCATTCCTCAGGGCACGTCACAAAGCTGCATTTACCTCCTGCCATCTCTTTTCTACCCAATCCTGCTGGTCACCTACTCCTCCGCTCCAGCCTGAAGGGCAGACAGCCACTGACGGGTACTGGGACTCTGGAGTTTTGCTCTCGTGCTGACCTTCTGCTGAGGATATTGAATGAACGGGGATGGACTGCCTTAAAGCCTAAGAGGCATTTTGCTGCCAGCGTTCGCTCCGTGCCCTGCTTGTGCTGGGAGCTGGCATTTCGCAGCACTTTGCAACAACGGGGCCAATGGAGTACTCAAGCAGGAGGGCTTAATGGCTGTATCAAATTAGGACCTTTTGTTTGATTGGTAATTGCTGGAGCTGTGCTAGGTGAGTACATTTTAAATGCACGCATTCTTCTACTGAGCAAAGCACTAGTAAAAGCCAGGCTTAAACGCGAAGTGGAAAAGCAATCCGATTTCCTCCATCAGCAACACCAAACCCTGCAAGATTTAAACTTTTGAGCAACGTATTGAAATCATGGCTGGACAGAGTCTGCCATCCTCGGCATTCAAGCTTATCTCCTTATCTCCTTGAGGTCAACTTGTTGGTATGTCTGCTAAGGCTCGATAGGCCACGTCTAACTCCATCTACATAAAGCTTGCAAAAGCAGCAGCAGCAGCACTCAGATCTGATCTGCAGCCCGCCAAGCGGTCAGGGATGGGATGCAGACCCAGGCTCACTGGTCACTGTAATTCTCACAGCTTTGCTGGTCACACAGCCAAGGCTCTGGACTCACAATTAGAGTCAATCTTTCAGAAGAAAGATGAATTGTGTTTTTTTCTGCTTATTGTGAGGCAGCACTGGATTTCTGTCAAAAATGCAGTCTAAAAAACAATGGCAGGAACTGCCCCTGTGAACTACATCTCCCAGGAGGCTCCCAGGGTCCTAGGACATCCTTACTGTAACGCATCTGAGAACAAGCAGCTCCTGATCTCCTGTTAAAAAACCATCCAGAAGCCTGGCACTATCTCTTTGCACTGGCACAGCACCACCTAGTACCAGGGTCCTGTTACATGAGGTGCCATACAAGCACCAGGCATTATTCCGTTGAAGTGTTCCTTCTCTAGACAACGCGACAGAGGGAGCAGTGTCTGTCCCATGCTGGAGAGGGGAAACGGAGGCAGAAAGTACTGTCTACCTGCAGAGAGGCCCAGGAACTCTGAATTCCCAAAATTCCCAAGTCCCACCTCTCCCTGTAAGAGTCTGCCTCCTTTCACCATCCAGAATCCTCTGGAAGCCTGGTTTTTGCCAAACCGTCAGCTGGTACTTTAGGATATAGGAACGGTGATCGCTTCGCTTTGTGAAGGGTCTAAATACCGTCACCGAGCTTTTTGTTCTTCACATTGGAATGCACCCAGCAAAGTTCCAAAATAAAAGAATTACTAGAAATGGGAGCTCTCCGAATTCCTGAGGTGCTAGAACTGAGAACATGTTCAAAACAATCTCTCAGTGGCAAATAACTAGGCAGAAGACGGTAATTTTAGTGCATTCTGAACAAGGAACATTTTTTGCAGCTGTCATTTCCTCGTGCCTGGAAATTGGAGGTCAGCCCTCCCTCCAGTCGCTAAAAGCAAAGGCGTCCCTTTGAAAATGAGTGCTTGCATTTCTTGCTCCAGCTCTTGTGGCTAACAACCATCATTGCTGGACTTGTTCTGGCATCTCCTCCTCTGAGCCTGACAACCCTCCACTGCTGCTCTCTGTTAATGGTGGGGTTTCGCTTCAACTCCCTTAGCAAAGAAAAAGAGGCAACCAGGTGCGTGATGCTTGGGATGCTGTTTAAAACAGGGAAAATGAAAAATAAGGAAGAAAATCAGCTTGCTGCTACCTTACAAGGAAGGGGGAAAAAACTAGCACGATTTCTCAGAGCTCAGAGTTTGTGCTTGGGCTAAAATTCAGTAACTGTGAACAGGCTCCCCAGGGAAGGAGTCACTGCACCAAGCCTGGCGGAGTTTAAGAAGCGCTTAGTCACACGGTCAGAATTTTTGGGTAGACCTTTGTGGTGCCTGGAGTTGGACTCGATGATCCTTATGGGTCCCTTCCAACTGGGGATGTTCTATGGTAGCCCCACCATACCTGCCCCACAGTGCTAAGCTCAGCCTTGGTGTTTGTTAAGCAGCAACTTCGTCACCAAAAAGAGACTGGGGACACAAGCACGAGGCCGGGCTCTCCGCTGCTGGGACCTACAGAGTTGCCGAGCCCTGGCAGCCTTGCTTCCAGCGAGAGAGTCCCGAGCAGCGGAGGCACCAGCACTCACGAAGCCATGAGACAACTTTCAAGTCAGGCAGGGAACCTTTACCTCCTGTCACCTCCCTTCATCAGGCTCAGCAACCTTAGCCAGCAGATGGCACATGGAAGGGGCCGGGATGACAGATGCCGGTGAATATATATAATATTCCGTTTGCATTTGCTTCTAAATTTGTCCCCCAGAGACCGTGAGCCTGGAGCCTTAATCAGCACCGAGCTCACAGCAACACGGTGGTAGCAAGATGAACTCCGTGATGGCTCCAAGGTGCGCTCACTCCCAGAACAGTGCTGCAAGGCTCTCCCAGGGCAGGCTCCAGCTCAGAGCCAGGCAGCAGGCAAATTCCCCCCACTTCTGGCTGAAACATGGCAGGATTGGGTTTTTTTGGTTGTTTGTTTCTAGGGAAACAACTGCTGCATCACCCAGAGCACTCTCCAGGTAGGACAGAGGTGCACAGCACGCAGTGGGCCCAGCCGAACTGGAACCACGGAGGTATTTAGTGCTGAGCAGGTTTCTGTGAGCTGCCTGCTGGACTTCAGGCGAACCTACCTCAACAGCTCTGCTCTGACACCAGGGGATGCTCGTCTGGAAAGGACGCAAGGACTGAGTGAAGATGATCGTGTCACCCCTCCCAAAGAGGCTGATGAGGAATGGAAGCAGTTCGAAACATGTAATGGCGCTGGGGCTTCTTCCTAACTGCAGAGGAAGAACACCTCATACCCTGAACTTCTCACCCCAAATAATTTAGGAATAAACTTGACAAGGAAGAAGAGAAGGGAATGGCAGAAGTAATAGGCAGGAGAAAGTTGAACCTGTGCCACAAAGGCATGTCCTAGTGCCTTCTGGCTATGGGCATACGCAGGAAGTTCATGATCAAAGCTCTCCGAGAACCCATTAACATTTGTACTTCCTCTAGGTGGTAAATTTTGTACCAACTGTGCACCTAACAAGCGACCTAGCTGCTTAGAAAACAAAAGCAGGGAAGCCATTTCATGTAACAAGGGGGAAAGCACCATTAACGGGAATGAGACAGTCTCCTATCAAACCAGGGTAACGATATTCTAGCACAAGGTGACTGAATCATTAATCTTGCACTGAGAATTTACTTTTTTTTTTTTTTTATGATGGAAAACCCAAGGGTGAGAACACAAGCGTTTGGAGCAAGCAGACGGCTCAGCCTAAAGAGCTGGAAAATATGTGCTCCTCAGCAGGGAGCTGTAATATATTTCCCCTTTTCTATGCCAGATTTGGAGTGCTCAGCCAATATAGAATTAAATGGACCTGGACAAAGCAGCTTCCTGAGGAGCATAATTAGCTGGTGGCTTGGAGTGCTCTCTAATTCAATTAGCAGCACCATTTATCAGAGCCAGCTGAGATTTACATTTGCACTTGCTGACGTCAATGTGAGACTCGCAGCGAGTCCCAGAAGCCTCTAGTTCAGCAGGAGTGAATTGAGCTGCTGGGGTCATTTATTTTCAAAGAACAAGGGCTATAGGGTTTGGGGTTGGTTTTTTTTGTTTGTTTTGTTTAAACGCTCCTTGCTCCGCAGCCGCTGAGCTGCAGACCTGAAATCTACTCTCGCTGCTCCCCTCCCAGCTTGGTTCGAAGCGACACGTCTCTTCTCTCCTCCCTTTTATTAAAAAAAGCTGTGCTTTCATAGTGCTTTTACACTTACTTCATAGGTAGCAGGGGGCACTTCCAAATCATTGTGTGGAAGCAGGTGCCGGATTTAAGACATGCGTCATTCCGCTGAGCTGGCGCGGGAGGAGGCAGGGGGAAGGCACATGCTCAGAAACGCAGCCGGGATCCTCACAGGCAGCTCCTGAGCCATCTTCACTCGCTCTGCCCCCAGAGCTGTGCGGCAGGCCCTGCGAAGAGCTCTCCCCACAGCCCCACCAGCCCGGGGATCCTTTCAGCTCACCAGTTTCCAGCACCTAACCCGTGGTTACGACCGCGTTACTGCTGCTCTCCTTCGGCCAAGCTACCCAGACCGATCGATTCCTCAAGTCTGCAAGGCAGCACTGCTTCGGCGCGCTACCCCAACAAGAACACCAAAGGGGTTTGGCTGGGATTTCCATACCTTCCCTGCCACCAGGCTTACTAGCAACTTTCTGGATTCTAGAAGTACTTGTTGCAGCCCTGACACAGCCTCAGGGTATCACTGATGCCCTCAGAGAGCCCTCCAGTTGGATGGAGAAGAGCAGTGGCAACTCTCAGCCTCTTCCCTCTGAGCTCTGCAGTGCCTGGTGCTCCGCAGACCGAGCTAAGGACAGCAGCAAGCAGAGGAAGGGCTGAGGAACAGCTGCGGCCCCAGACAAAGATGTACCAGGAGCACTTGCCGTACCGAGGAAGGTTTCCAACCTCACCAAAAGCACAGCAGCTAACGCCTGGCTCCGCAGGGTGAGGCAGGCCCCTGCATCTCACCCAACCGCTAGGCAGATCTGTCGTTGTCACTAGCTCATCTGCCAGCTGCCAACCTACGGCACGACTTGTTCCATTTCCCCCTGTGGGAACTGCCTGAGCCCCGTTATTTTATGCAAGTTCCAATTCAATCCCATTCAGGGAAAGAAAAACAAAGCAAACAACGCTGCCTTATTTTAGAAGCGCTGTGACGCACTCAGCGCAAGGAGCTGGGCAGACCCATTACGAACGTTTGCCGTGGGAAATCTTTGCAAGAACGCTGCAGCAAAATTCCAATACCGGGATGCGAAATAACGCCACGATATTCACCTGCCACTGCTGGTATCAAACTGAAGCTCCTCAGGCTCACTGTCAGCTGCTGGAGCTAACAAACTTTTGGTCCAGCTGGGGAGCTGCGGTACAGGGAGGGTCTGAGACTCCTGGCCACAGCCCCAGGAGCACCAGGCTCCAGCTGAGCCCTTTACTCACACATTCACCTTAGCTTTTTTCCACAGGCCAAATTTCCAGTAGGAACTGAAAAATATATTTCAGAACGATTCCCAAGCTGGCAATCCTAAAGAGCCTTTCTGAAACTTCCCTCGGTCATGCTGTTAGGGATGGCTGGCAAAAGATGCCTCGACCTTGTCTCTAGTACCCGATTTTAAATGTGATGCCCTTAAACAACGCACTGGGTGAAACGAGGGCGGCTTAGACCTTCCTGTGCTCCTTCCTTCTGCCCTTCATCGCTCCAGGAGTTATCCTGGTGAGCTGGGCACACTGCTAAGCATCTGCCCTGCCAGACAGGCCACGGGTCCTGGCTTCTTGTTCTTCCTCGGGAGGAAGAGGAAACGTGCCAGACGAGCAGGGTGACAAGGCAGGGGACACGCTGCCGGTTCTCTCATCCCTCCGCAGCAGCGATGTCCCCGGGTGAGCCCCCCGTGCCCTTCTCGCCCCCGGCCGCTGCAGCCGCCCCACCTGCCGAGCGCTGGAGGCCTGCTGAAGGCAGAGAGCACGTCGCTGGGAGCTGCGCTGCGGGAGCCCGGGAGGTACTGGCAGCAGGGATGGAAATCAGACCCGCTGCTATGGCAACCTGGCCTCCTCCACCGCTCCCCTCTCCTCCAGCTGCGAGGTGTTGATAAGGAACAGCACGGAGGATTGCCATGCCGCAAAAGAACAGAAAAGGAGGAGGCCGGCAGGAGGCACCAGCAGGACCTACCTGCCTCATCTCCTCTTGGAACTTGCTCCGCAAAGCCTCGTCTGTTCCAGCCACCCAGCGATGCGGCTGCAGCTTTTTTGGGAGGTCGCAGCAGCCGGAGAGATGCCCTTCCCTCCCCACCACCCCTGGATGACCCGTTCCTCGGTCTAAACTGGTGATTGCTTGCCCAGGGAGCCCCCATCCCTGCTGTTCTGCTCTTTCAGCTCGTTGTTACCACCAGCAGCAGTTGCAGGATCTCTGTCTCCAGCTCCTCACACCGAGCTGCTGCCCCACGGTGAGATTCTCGTTTTGCTACGAGCCAAGCTCTTACTTGCAGCGGTGACAGCCACGTGCTCTCCCTGTTCTCGAGCAGACACGAAGGATCACACACACACACCCACTTCCCCACACCGAGCGGGTCACCAGAGGTTGGCTGCAGGCTTGCCGAGCTGCTTAGCCAGCAGAACACACGCAGCTTGGGGAAACCTGGGTTCCGTTTAGATCGTCTAAACCCCAGAATGATACATCAAGTGATTAGACAGATTTTTACTGCTTAGCTTGGGAACAAGTTCCCAGCCTGAGTCCGGCAGGAAGCCCTTGGACAGCATCTCTCCCTAGAAGCACAGGGCTGCAACACCCCTACCTCTGTGCTCAGACGGTTCCTGAGCAGCCAGCCAGATGTTTGAGCCTGGCAAGGTGCCGACTGGGCTGTAAACAGGGGAATTCTTTAATCCTACCCATTTTCCCTAATAAGAAGAGAAGGGAAAAGAAGAAAAAACCTTTTTTTTTCATAGAACAGCTCACATGGCAACAGCAGTGCAGCAGCGAAGAGCGACAAGGGCTCGGTTCAGTGCTGAGCTATGCGTTTCTCTAGGGTAACTCTCGGCACTCAGGGCAGCATTGCAGGCTGGAGAGGGGTCAGGACTGAGACGGTATCAGATGCACAAGCACCTGACAGGAAACACCCCCAGCTAAGTTAGAGATGAACAGAAAGTCCTGGCGACAGCAGAAGATTTGAAATGCCTGCGTTCCTACTGTGGCACGGCAGACAACTCCCAGCGAAAGCAGCAGATGCAGCGTCCTGCTGCTTCCAGAAAGACGCTAGGTTGTGTTCAGCAGGACACAGCCTCTGATGGGCTACAAAACAGATTCAGAAAGAGAGCAATGATTTATACATCGTGAGCTTTCATCAGAAGCTCAGAGGCTACGGGTGGGAGCTGAAGGAGATGTGGTGCAATAACCCAGAACGCCCCATGAGACAGACCAACTGCTTCTCTAACAAACACCAGCTAAGTACAGGAAAAATGAGCAGTAGTGGAAAGGAGCCACGGAAGACGCAGGACATCCTGGAGAAACCTGCGAGATGTAGAGCCGCAGCAGAATAATTCACTTAGCTTTCATCAGGCAGGCTGGCATGGCAGCCTAGTACCTCTGAAAGCCCCTCCAGCAAATTACATTCCCATGGTTGACCCATTTGGAACTGATTCAGTGCCTCTGACCGACTTCAAAGGACTTGAAATCGGGTCCAAACAATCAAGGTTCAGCTGTTGGGCAGAGGACAGCAAGATAAGCCAGCTTTGGAAGCATCAGAACACGGCTTCGAAGCAGAAGTGTATGTAGCTTCAGACACACAGGGGGACAGGCTCTGCGAAAGGAGCCTTCTGCGATCCTCTTGCGCAGCTGCCTCTTTTGCCTCATTAAGTGTCATTGGCCATCCCGTTCTCCCTTCCTCAAGCCCTCCTCTACCACAACAGCAGGTCGCTGGGCAAGCAGAGTTCATGGAAAACCGTGCCAAGGAAACTTGTTTGTGTCGGCAAGCTGGCAACACCAGAGCAACCCCTGGGAAAAGCGTATTATCACTCCTTCTCTGCCCGACTGCTTTCACCAGCCCCCACTCCCTGGAGGGGCCCGTTAGGAGGAAGTCATGAAGGTCTCGCACAGAAAACAGGAGGGCACTGAACCCTGTGTTAATTTTTGCCGGGTTGTTTGTTTTTTTTACAGAGACTTTTCCAGTCAAGCTCTCTGTCCTGCTATGACAGCTTCATGACCCAAGCTTGAAGCGACTGAATAACATCCCTTACAGCTGAGGGTTTGGCTCTGTAGGGATGTGTTAAAAACACCCCCAGCTGGACAAACTGGATCCCACCCCGCCAGCCTGGAGGACAGGTATTTCAACCTCTGCTTCTCACAGAAATTCTCCAAATGCACGACTTACCCCATGAGCAGCAGAACTAATGAAGAACCGCATTCTGACAGGGGGCTCTTACAGGAGTTCTCTGATGTCAAAAGACCTCGATGACTTCTCACTCACTGAGTCTGCCTCCTGCCTGCCAGCTTTCACAGATCTTGTAAGGCAGTCTCAAAGACTCTTACACCTGCCTATCGAATTTGGCTGAAACGACAGCAGATTCACAGGTCCGCTGGGAGGAGATGGCCTACACCTTATTCCTTTAAAAGGCAAAACAAAACCCGCTACATCAGCGAGAAATGCATAGGGAAGACTCCTTTTAAAAATAATCCTTGCTCCTCGCCCTTCCCAGCTTGCTTAACACTCTAAAGCCACCCAGGTAATTAATGTTCTGCGTGCAAGTTTGACAAAGGTTCCACTGTAACCAGCAAGCTGCCTCTACTGGAGAGGGGATTTCAAGCTGGCATTTGCCAATGTGTCTCTCCTCTACAGTTGTAAGCAAATAATTGCAAAAAAACATTAGTTGACAGATCTGCCAGCCTTTCTCATTCCTTCTCAAACACGGCAAACATACCTGGAAGCATCTAGGAATGGCTTGTAGGCAATGGTCACCCACTCTTCTTTGTTCAAGGAATACCTCGGCTCTCTCGGGGTTTCAGCTGCTGTGTCCAAGTCCACCAGGTAGTGGCATTTGGAAATGTCAACCTGCAGAAAGAAAAAGATGCTTGTTTATTTCCTGTAGGCTTCTGGTTGCCTGTGCCTATTTACACAAGCTGTCACTTATCTATGACAAGGGGTTTGTATTCCTAGCAACAGGGAAAAGGCTTTTTGCAGGATACATAGTAAAATATTTGTAATGTTTTCAAGTGAAACCCTTATGCAGGAGTAAAAGCTATCACTGCTGCCCTGGTCACAGGAGGGAAGTCCTGGGCTGCCTGCGTGAGGAAGTACCACTGCCAGCTCTCTTACTGAACAACTGTCAACTCACAGGGGGGGAATTTGAGGCAGTAGAACCAATTCTGCCGGTATTTTGCCTTGTGGTTCTCTAAAAAGCTCTTAAAAACTTCTTACAATGCTGACTCCACAAGGTCCCCAGGCAGAAGACTTCACTATCTTTACTGTTAGAAAGCTTTCCTGATGCCTGAACTGAATTTTCTCTTTTCTTAGTTTTTGCCTGTCCCTGCTTGTTTTACACCATGAACAAGGGAATGTTTTTTTGCAGTTCTTTTTACATACTTGAGCTCTGTTATCTGAAAACGGCTCGTCTGCTCTGCAGCCCTCTTTTACTCACTCTTCCTTCTATAGTCATGTTTCCTACCCGCGGGGTCATTCTTGTGGGCCTGCTCTGAAATGTCTTCCGCTAGTCACATCTACTCTGACTGCAAACTGGGAGGCAGCACGCTAACGACATTCTATAGCGAGCAGCAAAACACGAGTCACACAACACGCTCCTCTGCAAACGCCCTAACCCATGGCTTTCCTGGGTCGTACGCAGCCAGTGTTTTTACGATCAGATGCACACGTTTCCAGAGCATTTAGCTCAGAGCACGTATAAACCAGTAGGGGTTACCCAAAAACTGATCACACGAGCTCCACAACCAGTTAACTCCACAACCCTCACTGTCCTCATCTTGTCGTCTCCTGGCAGGGCTTGAGCAGAATCGTGGAAAGCCAGCAGCTCTGGCAGAGCAAGCCTGTTGCCTGGCACAAGTCCTGCTGGGCTTGGTGCACGAATAACCTGGGCTGTAGCAGCAGTGACCCTCGGCGCCTCCCGCAGCAGATGAACATCACACTGCACCTCTTGGACCTCGCCGGTCGGTATCAGTGCAGTCATGCCTTTATCAGCTGCCCGTGACGCAAGGAACTGCTTTGCCCTGACCGAAGTGTTTGGTAACGCTTGGTCAAGTTATGAAAACGTAGTCGAGGAAGCAACAACACAGCAACGAGCTGTGTGTGACCTCGCAGTTAAACAGGCTGTGGGCATTGTCCTCAGGAGACTCGCATTGTGCAATCTGCTCCTTCCTGCAGGGGAAGAGCGCTCTTGGATACGAGCAGGCTGCCCTACTCGTTTATTTGGGGCTATGGCCCTCCTAGCTCACAGCCCACTCTTCCTGCCCTGTTCCCCCCACCCCTTACATCTTCCCCTACAGACATACACGCGAGCTGCTGAGAGGAACACCAACTCTCAGCTACAGAGCAGAGCTGAGCTCCTATCAGGACAAATTTCCCTTTAACAACCACCAGATGTGAGAGAAGCTTCACAAAAGGCAGCTCAACAAGAAGCTCCGTCGTCTAGAAACCCCTGCATTAAGCATGAAAGATCCAGAGGGCAGGACAGGTGTGTGAACAAGGCCTGATATCCTCCCTCTTGAAGACCTAGCCATCTTCAAGTGACACCCCAAGTCATTTTCGAGAGCAAGCAAGCACTCCAGAGACTCAGGTACAGCAGCAAGGCCGAGCTTTCCCTGGCATAGGGACTTTTAGCCACTAAAAGCATGTTCCACCAGCTCCTGCCCCTGCACTCGGCTGTTTTGCTGGCAGGAGGTTTTGTCAGCCAAGGGTCGCACATTCTCACATCTGGCACTGGCTGAGTTTTCTGGCAAAAGCTTGCAGCGCCGACCTCAGGGGCACTAGAAATCAACAGGACCGATGCTTGCAACTTATGCCCTCGTTCCACTTCCAATCGGATTCATCTGGACGTCCTCTCTCAAACGTTTCTTTCTGCGAACTGAGAACACCGAGAACCCTTGGATGCTTTTTTTGGTCTGCGATCCCTCCTCGCAGCACGCCAGTACTCCCAACTGCCAAAGGGGACTGACAGCTCCCACTTCTGCCACTGGTACGTTATTAAGCGTCGAACATTAAAATGTAGTGGTGTTTTGAAATTTCTGGGAAAAGGCACCAGTGAAGTACAGTACATCCTAGTAATTACTGGTTGTGCCCTTCAGTAAACTGGATATTTCCATTTGGCAGACATTAAGGAACTCGAACACGTATGTTTAGATATTGAAAAAGACATAACCAAAGCCTTTCCTCAGGTTACGTGCAACAGAAGACAGAGCACAATTTTTGATTAATAAATAATTGCAACCTAACAATAGTCTCATTAGCTGCGCTGGTGTTTCATCCCCGTGGAATGCAAAGGAGAGATGAAAGACTTAACGTGGGCATTTCGGAAAAATACCGAGTTCTCAACCGCAGTACCTCAGTTTCCAGCTGCCCCCACTCCCTGCAGCCAGGGGGACAGAGATAGCGGAGTGCCAGGCAGCTCTGTGCCACCTCATCCCGGTCCCATCAGATCAGCAAACAACAAGGACATTGGCAAGCAACTGAAAGGTACGGCCAGCCTCCTCCCGAACACCCTGCTGCTGCCAAGCCTGTGTTTGAACTCCCAACTGCACCAACAAGAAGACGGCTGCACACTTGCAACGTGCCTCCTCTCCACCCCCAGGCATAAACGAGGAGACCTTTCACTGAGCAATCCATTGATTTTCTGGAGAATTCAGGAGACTGAGCAACCTGTAAATACATTTTTTTGCTAGGCTACGAATTTTCATCATGCATCTTAGCGTAAACCGGTTCTAAGGCTCTTTGTGTTTTGTTTTTCCCTGAAGACAGCAACAGAAATACAGTTGTGCTCAATTATTGCCTAACAACGGGCTCCATGGTCCCAGCATCACACGGCATCACCATCGGATCCTGCCAGCAGTGCACAGAGAATTGCTCAGCGGGTTACACAAACTCTTGGGCCTTGGTTCCTTCCGCAGGGGCTCTGCACAGCCTGTAGATTGCAACCTCACCTTTTCCCAGGCACAGGATCATCAATGCTCAGGCTATGGGGAAGTTCTGGCAAGACCACATCACTGGCGTTTGTAAAAGGACAGCCTGCTCCAGATTTACTTCTTCTGCGAACAGGCTGAGCAACGGGCTGGTGGAAGGGGAAGACTAAGGACTCCGATAAGGTCCCTTAAGACGCACATCAAAGGCCGCCGCTACCCACGTTACGTTAAACGCAGGCAGCTGAAACGAACCAAACATTCTCCAGGATGACCACGTCTTATTTTGTCTTATTCCCTCAAACTCTTCCTTTCAGGATCCCACATTTCAGTTCACTCTGCAAACTTCCTTAGACGTGCTTGCATTCACTCTTCTGAAGCAACTTTGGGGTTTATTATTACAATTTAAAGGCTGAAAACAATTTAATTAAGTGGATACCAGATGGCTCCGTGGCATCACAACTGAGCAGCAGATGAAGTTACACCATGGGAAACTTACACCAAGGAAAATATTGAATCCACTTCTTGCACTGTATCAGAACATTCCAGGCCCTGAGAGAGGTTCTGGCTCATTAGCAAAGGCTCCCAAACCACTAACCAAGTTCTTCCTGTAAGTTATGTAGAATCTCTTGGAGAAAAAAGTAGCTGCCTCCAGCACTAAGATTAATCTCACTTCTTCCGTTCTACATTCTCCCCTTAAAAGGGCTGGCACCTCCGATGCTTAGGAATTATCTGACAGGTGAAAGATTTCCTTTCTACCACTGCAAGAGGAATACAGTACAGGAGGGGACGACATAATGCAGAGATGGAGCTGAGGGCACAGCCTGTTGCTGTACGTCTGTCACTGGTGTCTGGGTAGGAGTTAGCTGGCCACAATGAGCAAAGACAGGAGCTTGCCTGGTTTAGTTAAACTGTTTTGTTTTTTTAGTTAAACTGCCTGGAAAGTTAAACTGTTTTGAGCAGAAAGATGTTCTACTGAAAATGCTCTAATAAAAAAATAGGCAGCCAAGCTTCAGGTGGTTCCTGCAGCTCAAAACAGAGGCAAAAGGAATTAGAAAAGAAGCAAAATCAAAGTGGTTTAAAAAAAAAAAAACACCTTCCTCAAGTGAGGAAGTTTTAACCATTTCAGCTGTTAAACCTAAATCTACTGTTCCTGCTTGGATGCCTTTGTAAGAAATAAAACTCCTCCTTAGCAGTTTGAGAGACAGATCCATCTCCCCGGTAGCATAAGTACAAGCTTAGTGCTGTTCACTGTGATTCAGGAAGGAAGAATTGCAAAAACAAGAAGGCCAGATGACTTTTTCCCCCCAGTGTCCCACAGCAACAGAAACACTCCGATTTACTCCAGTTTTCGAGCAGGGCAGTAATAGATGCTTACAGCTGAAACACCGAGACCAGCCTCATTTCTGCAAACACTCATTGGTTTTAAGGTGTCCATGGCTCTGACGATTCTTTTGAACCATTTTCTCCCCTTTAAGGGGCCAGCAGACTCACGCTGTTTGTATTTGTTTGCTATGACGGTCCTTTCCAGTGCCTACTCACTTTTTTTTCTTAATGTGGGTATGCTTGCAGTCCTTAAAAGCTCCTTTAAACTTGAGGAAAGATCTTGTTTTCTTGGTATTAACAGCTCAGAAGCAAAAGTTTTAAAACTCTGTTTAAAATTCACATGAAGTAGCCAATTTCTAAACATGTCCCGGGCCCTTTCGCTTGCATGAGAAGTAACAAAATTGTCGGGTGACATTAAGGAGCAGCCATGAAACAAAAGTGTGTTTTGTTCTATTAGTCACAGGCTCTGCGCCAGCCAGCTGTCTGTGCTAAAAATACGCCACAGTTGAAGATTTCGTAAATGAAATGCACTGCGGCAGACAGCGGCTCTCAGGTGGGAACACGCCTCCTTCCCACTTCCAATAACTACACAACGGCGCTCCAATGAAGAGAGCTTTCACTCAGCACGTTGATCTCGGCTTTTACCCACACAGTTGGCTCCCGTCTTGGAGTGCTGCCTTCCAGCCACATCTCTGAGGAGATCACAAGTGCTCATAAAATGCTTAACAGGCCAAAACTATGAAAAACTTAATAAAAAAAAGTGCTCGTCCATTGTCTTCAGCCAGGATCCACCCTCTCAGGTAAAGCAGAGACCTGATGCACTGCACACAAGCGCTTCCTGGACTCTGGTGGACAAAGCACAGCTCTCCGCCAGGTGGGGAGAGGATGAAGAAAGGACCACGCATACACTGGCAGTTCCCCTCATTCACCCTCGAGGCAAAAAATGGAAGGATAACTAAACACCTAATATTTCCTGTACCGCAAAGAACATTTAGCACGCCCTAAGATTTAAGCTGCTAAATAATTTCAGAGAAATGAGCTAACAATAATTTGATAAATACTCATATGCATGCGCCATTGTTGTTTAGATAATGCAAGAAAAAGTTGTAACAAGTCGGTAACACCAGTATCCATCAATGGCTTCCCATTGAAATCACCGATGCAGTTGTTCCCGTGATTTCCAAATTAAGTTCCTCCTCCTCTGTTGTAAATGATGAATATATTTTAAAAGAAAAGTACTAAGGAAGCGTCAATCCCTGCTCAGTGACAAACATCTTCTGTTGGGGATTTCAAGCTACTCATTCAGTTCACTTTCCTGTAATCGCAGTAACGTTATAACAAGCCCCAGACTGCAGTAACCAGAACATATTACTTCTCTTTTTTTTTTTCACCTCTTCAGATGAAAAATAGAGAGATGAAGTACAAACAGAAAGCAGACTCACACAACCGGGGAACTTTCCAAGTGCTGCAGAGAGCCCATTTTTGTTCTGTAACGGTAGTGACATGGGACACAAAATGGGGAGACCAACCACAGTTCTAGGCACTGTATTAATATAAATGGTACAGTAAGGTAATGGAAACGAAACAGGAATGTCGTCCTTACGTATCGAGATGGCTCTTCCTTGTTCTGGTCGTTCATGTCAGTGGGAATGATCCGTGTGGCCATTGGTCCCTTGGCAAAGGGTTTTGGTAACTGGCCCCTGAACTCCGACAGGATAAACTGGAGCTGCCAACTGCAGAGAACAGCGTCAGAAAGCGCGGCAGGGAACTGCAGGAGCTAGTAACAGTTTGCATGGAGAAAACCAAAAGCATAACCCAGGACATTTCATTCCTGAGGGCAGACAGCACTGCTAGGACAGTCACCCTGCAGATTTACACTACTTTGTGACCAACAATCTGTTGACACCAAACTTGTACATTGTTTGTTTTGGATATGCTGGTGACAAACATACGAGGTCTTGAAGGTTACTCCCATAAATCCTTCTCATGTGAAGTGCCCCTCCTTACGGAGCTCATCAAATCGTATCTTTTACGTTAAACGACTTACTTTTCTGGCAAGAGAAAGCTGCTTGGAAATCTGTGCCATTCCTTTCCCACGCAGACGTTAACTGGTCTCCCCTCTGGCACAGTGTGAATACTCGGGTCAGTGGCAATCCTGTGAAATTCTGGATACAGGTCCAGAGGCCCATGGTAGCCTACAGAAGGCAGGAATTTGTAAATAAGACTGAAGAAATGGACAATTTTTAATGACTTCTTTGGAAAGACTATAAATAAATATTTGTATATATATTTTTAATTGGTAACTGAATGAAGAAAATAATTTGTCTAGGCTGAGAAGTGGCTGGACTTCAAAGCTCCCCAACATGCTAGAGGTGTTTGCACCATGACACCTTTATTCCCATTCTCCTCTCCTGACTGTCAGTGGCTACTATCAAGCAAAAAGCACTGCTGCTACCTAACTTTGATGCGGTGGGAAGGCTTGCTGCATGGCTGTGAGCCAAGGAAGCACTTAAGGATCACAGCCTTACTTAATCCATCTTCATTAAGGATAAATGCACCCAATTACAAGTTTTACACGCGAAAATGTTTGTTTCAAGTGGGATCATACATTTGCAAGTTGTAAGTATCTGCCTAAATACGAGTCTAGGTACACATTTTACATCGTTTAGTTGTACTAGGTGAAGGGCAACAGATTTTTAACTGATTAATTCTAGTTATACATACATACATACACGTTCACATTCATTAATGGTGACACCATTAGAATTTATTCCTTTTCCTGCAACAATGGCACCCAAACATTCAGGATTGCCATATTTTTCCTGTGCTGGTACAGTCAAAGCAGCACAACCCTGGCAGACCTTAAGGCCTGCCAAGACCGATGCCCGAGAAACCACAGAACCAGTCTAAAATACCCACCTCTGAATAAGGCAACTGAGCGTGACAGTGACAAAAGGCCAAAGAGAAAAACAGTCCCCAGAGCCAACCAGTTGGAGGAGACTGTGTAGTGCTCCAGGCGGTAGCGCTGGAATACGAAGTGGTAACACTTCTGCGAAAGGAAAAAAAGAGTCGATATAAAGTTACTCAAACTCTGAGATGTTTTATCAGAATCATGTTTTTCACAAGGACGTTAAAGCAGTGCATGTATCTCCCACCAGTTCTTTGGTCTGTGACTTCACTTTTTCATTCAGACCCATAAAAATACACAGAAACCCGCATGGTGCAGCCACATTTCTTACCCCTTAATCTTTTCAGCTCTCTGCCCTAGGAAGGCCTCTGGTCAAGCTGTGAAGTGCCCTCTGCCAGGGCTCCAGCTTGGTTGTTCCCAGGTGAACCAACAGCAAGCGTCCCTTTCAGAAGCTTCCCGTGGGATTCCCTACACAGGCTGCTCCCATTTTTAACGGTGGATTGACTTCCCCGGTAAAGGAGCGTGCCCCACCTGCACAAACTACAGCTTTGGAGTGGACAGAAGAACACAACAGCGCATCCTACAGACACCCTTAAACGCACGCAGCTCTGGAACAGCCCTTTAGGATTTTCTAATTTAAAAGCCTTCCTAGAAAAAGCCAGGAGGAACTGCACTGAATACTTGGCTCGGTCCCTTCCTCCTGCTCTGCCTTGCTGCAGGAATCGTTACTCGCTTCCTGTCCTAACCTGGTTTCTGCTCCTCTTGTCTTGTTTGCATTTTTCTCGTAATAGCCAAATCCGCATGGTTTGGAGGAGCAGATTCTCTGACAAGCTTGCACTACTAGAGGAAATTCAATTAAATTCTCAGCTAGATACTGAATACTGGACAAAATGTCAAACTTAAAATATGAATTACAGAAACACACACTAGAGTTTTCTAAAGCCATGTGTGACAAATGTCCTAAGCTGTTGCCCTCCGATCAATCTTCTGACAGCACACAGTAATTCTCAGTCAGAGACAAAACTGCTGACATGATGGAGCTCGATCCTTTAACAAACACAAGGGCTCAAACTCCTCTGGGTGTTCCAGCCTAGCTCTGCAAAGCATCAACAACACTGGGAGATCAACAGCCAGGACAGCAACTAGCTGGTGGGGGGTGAGAGTGCTTGAGGGATGCTGGGGACACCAGCAGGGAGCTCAGGACAGGATCAGCCAGCAGTGGGGCATAGCAGGACAGACGGGTAATGGCAGAACGAGGCAGAACAGCTGCAGTGGGCTCCAGCAGGGACAAGTGACTGCATTGCTGTGCCTCTTTCGCAGAGGACAGACGTAATTTTGATATAAACCTTCCCAAAGCTCAATTTGGAATGCTTTACTCTATGAAGCATTGCAATTGGTTTTTACTTTTGGCTCTTCAAATGCCCAAAACAATTTCCTGATGCCTAAACAAGATTAGTTTTTCGAATCAGTGAAGATTCCTACCAGGATACAAAAAATAAAACACAAACATTTCCTATACACACTCACATTCCTATCCCTTAAATCTTGTTTTACAGCAGACGAAGAAGCCACAAAGCTATAAGCAAGTTACTAATGCTTGTGACAGCTCTCAGATGTTGCATCGGTGCTGCAACATCACAAGAGTTCCTCAGCAGCAGCTCCCCCATGGAGAATGGTAGGATTCAAAGTCACCGCGAAATAATTAGTTAAGGAAATATTCTCGACTGCTTACCACTCGATATAATCCCAGACAATGATTTTAATAGTCCAGACAGGTTATTAAGAAGTCTGGACTGAAGGCCAAGATTATTGGATTAGCTCATGCTGTATAATGCTCGGGGAAGGAAGTCCCAAATATTTTTGCTGTTACATCAATTTACAGCTTTGGGAAGCGACGTTAAAGAAGCGAGCCAGCAGCTTCCTAAAGGTATGAGCTCACTGAAAGTACTAAACCCCACAATCCACAAACTTACCTGAAGAGCAGACAGAGCTACAGCACTGCAGAGACATATGAGGGGATAGATGGGAAAGAGAAACCTCTCTTCTTTGTGGGGCTGACTGAAGAAAATGACGATCCAGATGTACATAGGAGCTAGCGTCAGCCAGTAGGGACGGCCCAGATTCTGAACTGAAAGAAACACACACTCAGCAGAGCAGCAATGTTACCAAGAGGAGTTTATCCTACTCCTCCTCTTGCACACACCCACCAGGTGCATTATCACGTCTCACATTCCCAAGCCCGTTCTCCAGACACAAACGGGTCACGTTCTGAGCAGCGGTGTTGCTACAACCCAGGTAACGCGCCCACTCACTATAGGATTTTGCTCAGAGAATTTTCATAGGTTCCCACGACACCAAAAATTTCAACCGACTTCAAAACACAGAGAACAAGTGATCGGGCTGCTGAACCCAAAGTGACCAAATCCATCCAGAACTGGCACGTCTAAACAGGTAGTCCGAAGTTCTGGATTTCCCACTGTGCAGCGTGCTGCACAACACAGATTAGGAAGACTCGCCTCTGGACCTATCCCTTCCTTGCAAATGGTTGTTTGGCAACTGGCGTTTCCACAGCCTTCGTTGCTTCATTACAAAAATAACAGCACAAGAGGTCTCTCAGGCACCTTCTGCTCAGCACAGGAAATAACCGATTCAAAAATAACAACAATTACCCTGAATTTTAGTCACGCTGCAGAGGGTTCCACAGTGCCTGACAATTTTCAATCCCTTTTCTGCCCCCTTGCTACTCCCAACAGCAGAGTTAAACAATTAAGCTAACGGCATTTCGCAGACAATACGAGCAATGCACTCAGCAGAGTGGCTCCTGCTGTTAAGAACAAGAACACCAAGCGAACAGCAGGAAATCTTGCGTTTACAGGATCTCCTACTGAGCTTTTACTGGTTTCTGACAGTACGTCAGTCGTATCCGAAGAACTGATATCAGCAAATACCCGTCAACGTACGTTTTCAGCAAGGCTTATGATATTATTGTTTCTTGTATTCAGTAAAATTCAGAGAGTAGAGCCCTGACTGGACTGATGAATCTGGAGAGTGCAGCTGACACTTAATGAAACTTCCTTACACAACAGCAAAGGAACATCCACACTTTCAACACATCTTCTCTACAGCCACTTGCAGACATCACACAGTCAGACTGAGGTCATTTTAATCAGGACAAAGCCCCATATGAAGCAAGGAATATTCTAGCTCCTCCTGTCTCTACCCTCAGTAGAGAGGACTCAGTTGTGCAAGTTGCAGAGCACAGAAGAGCCCAGGTCCAATCCCTACGTTGGCAGCAGCACAGAGCAGAGAATGCATTTGTGCAGGCTCAACCCCAGCAATGAAAAAGCCTAAAACCAGCCCTGTTCTCCCAGACTATCGCAGTAAACATCCTGGCAGCGACATAAAAACGTAACAGTGGAAGCCAGCAGCCAAGGCTGCCATTTCCTGCTGCGGGTGAGATGGAAACAGCCATGGGTACGTGGTTCCTCCTCACCTTACAGTTCTGACAGGGCTACTGCTAACGCGTTTGTATTTCTGGCTGAGGGTTACGTATACTGTACAACTTGTTAAGCTCACTCTGTGTGTGGACAGCTTAGCCTTCACAACACAATGTTCTTCTTGAGGTGAAGACAGGGAACACAGGAATCGCCCTTAAAGGGAAAAGACACATTCCTGCCCTTTTGCAGACAGCACAGTAGATACATCTCACTGCCTCCTCTTTCTACACAGTAATTCCACTGTGTGGTTAACACTGAACTGAGTAATGAGCTCTAGGAACTGCGCTATTATTCCAAAAACTTTCCCTGAGCCTGGTTTCACTTCCAATAAAGGCAAGCTGCTCTTTGGCAGACAAGCTCTCCCTTTACTAACAAGGTTTGCGATCTGGGCTCTCTGTGCTCAGCTCTCGCAGCTATCCTGCACTCACCATGAAACTTCTGAAGCAGGCACTCCATGAGATAAGTCAGCGGTAGCACAAGCAGCGCCAAAATAAATGCCACGTTGAAATTCAGAAAGCCATTGATGAAATAGAAGGACCAGGGTTCGGTACCTGAAGGGAGAAAAAGGAAAAAGTTTTTGAACATAAGGATATTTGAGATCTGGATGTCAGAGCAGCTTCATTCCTCCTCTGCCTGACACAGACAGAGAACCAGCAGCAGACATCAACTCTCCCCACTGCAAGCATATTGAAGCCAAGGAATGGAAAGGGTATGGACAGATCACTGGATCATTGTCTTTTCTTAAATTATTTTTCTCTTTTGTTTTCATTGGGTCACAGTAAACTTCACATCTGCTGCTCACGTATCAAAGGCAACTCTAACAGTCAGCCTTGTCCAGCAAGGGGTTTTGCAACACAGAACTCACCCTTGCATTAAGAGCCGCCGCAGAAAGAAGAGGCTGTAACCCCTAAAGCCAGGAAATTCTCCTCCAAATTCATTCTCATTGCAACGAAGCAACAGATACAACACAAAGCCATGTAATGTTAACAAGAGATGATTGTCATTCTGAAGTGGTGATGTATACTCCGTGGCAGCAGAAACAGAAAATGGCAGAAGAGCTCACGCTCACACTTCACCCAAAAGATTCTGCCGCTACCGTTCACCCAGACGCCAGTTTTGGTACCTCCTCAGTGTCAACACCACTTAAAATTTCCCTGTTTCAATATGTTCTTACAGCACCGCTTTTAACAGGAGCAAGCCAACTCCACCTCCTGATATTACATACTTGGGTATTGGTTGCAAGCTTCGAAGGATGCAAACTGACAAATTCCAGTCCAGCTGTCATTTATTTGGACTTTTAATTCCCGAAGCTTAAAATCCCAAACAATAAGGAACGCCAGTTCCTCTCTGCACGTTTGCCACTTTCTCAGTGCGATTAGCTCAATCAGTCAGCAAATGACATGCGGGGGCTTTAATCACTGCACTGTTGTGACATGTGTCACATGCCACAGCAATTTCCTGCAATCAGAGCCACTTAAAAAGGGTCCATGTTGAAATTAATCAGACAACTGAAAAGCAGCAAGGAAAACCCAAAACCTCGGCAGCTCCTACGGTTAAATATGATTAGAAGCTGCACTAGTAATGTCAGGAACACGTAGCTGGAGTTACTAAAGCAAAGTCCAAGCAACTTGTGTTTGTTTACAAAACATTTAGTTGTTAGCACTGAAAGCAAATTGCAATTACAGGTTCAGGTTTTGGGAAGTAAGGGTCCTTAAGGGAACAACAACAAAAAAAAACACAACAAAAAACATCTTTCTCTCTCCACCTGCCTCATAATTCTTTCTAGTCCCACAGGAGTACAATCCTCAGTCTGGAAGTCTGAATATAGGATACAGGAGACTGAAAGATGGGGTCAAGCACTGGACACGAACTGAAGCATGTTTCCCTCCTTAGAAATCAGGGCTGCTGAGCGGGACGTCTGTGGAGGGAAATCCTGAGGCACTCTGGGTTATCACGCTGTAAATCTTCCAGTGGACACCTACAAGCGTGTATGAAGAGGGCTTGGTTTTATTTCCTCAGCCCCGGCACCTCCAGATTCTCTTCTGAGACAACACAACAGGTTTCTAAGGACTTACAGAAGGGTTAACACTGACTAGGCCACACTAGTAACAAGTTCTGTAGAGCACCAAGGTCTCTCCCTATGAAAACAAACGTGCTAGATGTGGGTACCACAGCCTGCTTCCCTACTCCCACTGCAAGCTATGGCTGCTTTAACACAGAAGATTTCAGCATGAGAAAGCAGCTCTCTTAAACTGATACAAACTGTTACCCACCAGCGTCTTCAGGCTACGGGTAAGCTGCACAGCACAGACAAGCCCCAGACCTTCAAAGAACAGATTGATGCTTCCACAGCATCGCCTGCAGACCACGGCAGAAGATTTAGCTTCCTGTCAGCACCCCGCATGCCAGAGCTGGGCAGACACGGGCTGCAGGAGATGCTGATGAAGCCATTCGGGAGACCCTGCCTCAGCCACAGCTCACGGTACTACGGTTCCACGGGGAGAACAACTGGAAGCAGTGCCAGACGCTGAGCCAGAAATTGTTCTGAACTTCGTGCTCTGCCCCAGGCTTCAGGAGCACTTCTGGATATCGAACTACAGAGAAGTTGCTAGAGCTTAACACGCTACCATGCTGCGGCTTCATCCCGGCGATGGTGAGGCTGCTTCAGGACAAAGCAGGGGTGTTCCGGAACGGGCTCCAGCTATGGTGGCCCCCATCTCGTGTCTGTCACAGGCTGAAAGCCTGCATACAGCCCAGCATTGTAGCTCAGCTGTTAAGCAGTAATTAAGTCACAATAATTTGATCATGAGTCACAGCCCTCATTCTAAGCAAGACTGATTCAGTCCTAGCATAACAAACAGTCTTCTTTCAGCGTTTCATTTATTTTCCTTCTGTTTAAGAACCAGGACTCAACAGAGCGAGGTGTCACACAAACAGCCCCAGCACACTTCACCTGAGCTGAACAAAACTTCCCCGAGTGCAATCACAAGGCAAGCCAGAGCCAAGCTCTGATCTCCGGAAGCGGGGGAAAGCCTTTGCTGTGAATCGAGTGTTTTTGAGACCCACGCACACAAAAACACCCCAAGGCCTCAGAATCAGACTTAGGGATATCTGCTTAGCAGCTCCTTTCCCTCGGCTATAGAAGCCTAATAATCACCCCTGGGAATTGTTTATTGCATAGACTACATTAATCCAGAAGGGACACAGTGCTGAAGGAAGAAAACACCAATAGCCTTTTCTTCAGGACTCCAGTCTGCATGCAAACCGCAAAACTAGAAATAAAAAAATACCGTGGTGCTTACGCTGAAGATGATACAGGCTGATTATTCTGCAACCTCCAGCAGCTTTTGCTCCAATCATGTGAAAGTTGGGAAATCCCTGTTCCAAAGCCAAAAGGCACTGGCCAGCCTTTCATCTCCCCTCGCAGCGTTATTCTCCCCAAGCGTTTTGAAGCTCTCCAAACACACGCTGTTGTCCTGGCCACACTGCATTAAAGAGCAGTTTCAAGCAGGCTCTTTTTCTAGCCTGAGGATGTTATATGAATGTCACTATGAATAAAACACTTCAGAATAGATTGGTCCCTGGAGGCTGCTGGAAACAACTCATGCACCAGTGTGGAAAAGGTCAGGCATGAGCCCATGCCAAAACCCATCAGAAACAGAGCCTGGAGTTTCCATTACAGAAAATTCACAGCAACAGACTTCAGAGCCTTCCTGCAGAGATGAAGGACCACGGCAAAGCAGCTGTTGTCATCTTGTGCCATAGCACAAGGAACGATTCACCACTCAGCACCACCCAAAACAGCCCTTCAAATGAACCACCAAATATGGCCTGCGGGGCACGGCCAGAAAGCCTCGCCACTAACCGCAGCTCAGTTCCTCCCAGAATACCTTGATGGGGCTGAAAAAACACGACAGACATTGCAGAGACCTTGCACCCTAAGCTCCCTGAAGTCTCTACCAGTCCTCTGAAGCCTGGAAACATAACGCTCTGCTGCTTTTCATATCTGGGAGACATCAAGAACATGAAGAACAAGAACAATGCAGCGCAGCGGCAGCTCCAAACAAGCACCACGGCCTTGCCATCAAGGTTCAGACCTTGTAACTCACCCAGCATCCCAAATGGCCAGTCCCCGGGAACCCCTGAAAGGCAGACGATTTGCCTGCTGATTAGATATCACTGATGACAACTCTGATACCTCTTGACATCCATAAATTACTTCTAATTCCTTTCGGAATCCTACTGAAGTCACCAGCTTAGTTATTTCCCATGGCAATAATTTCTGTAACTACATGTTGTCTCAAACTTTTCTGCATTTCTTCTCACTTTTTGCTACCACAAAACTACACAAAATGAAATGTTAATCCTGCCTTTCCCACTGTCTCCCTTCAGAAGCTTAAGTAAGGCAGTTTCCTTACTCTGTATTCAGCTCTTCCTCTGGGAAGTATAGATAATTCTTACGTTGCTTATGGAGAAAAAAAAAAAAGAGCTTATAGAAAGAAGACAGCAAGAAGAGCCAAAGTGTTGTTATCACTACTTGTCACTAACTTATCAGTCTTCAGAAGGATTGTTTTCTCCTCAATTCGTTCATCCAAAAGAAATGGGGAGCTCAAGTGTTGCCTGCATGAGTCAAGTTGGCCCTGCCTCCAGCGTGACTGCCAGAACAGCAGCAGGTGTAGTAATTAACCTTTCTTCCTTCTCTGCAGTCTCAAAGATGCCTTTATGGTAACCTCAGATCCTGCCTTCCAGCCAAACCCAGGCCGCACACTGCCAAATAAGCAAGGAGACTCAAGCCACAGCATGGAACCAGGAAGTCTGCAGAGACCTGACGTGCACTGGAAGAACTATAGGTTCTGCGCTGCTGCTAGCTTCCCAAAGTTCTGGGGCCTGACTGTGAGGAACAACACCAGCCAAGAACCAGATTAAAGCTGACACAAACACATGCACACACAGATCACATGCGCCCATGGCACTCGCGTTACATCCAGACAAGTTTGCTGCTGACAGGTCTCAACAACCCCATATCACAGCAGAGAAGTCTCATGACGGGTTCCTGAACTTCAAAGCGAACAAAAGCTGCTTAAATCACAGCATGGGGAACCAGACGGAAGAAAATCTGAGGGCCCTGCCAGTTTCCAGCTCGAGACAGACATCCTGTGGCAAAAAGCTGGAACTGCAGCCCCTTGGCGCTTGCAGGCTGCCTGCTTTTGAGTACATCGGAAAAAGGATCAGAGATCAAAACCTCGAGGGTCACCGTGCCCTGACAGCAGCAAGAAAACGGTCAACTTCCTCATCTTATCTTCAACTCACCGTAGAGATCAGGTCCGTGAGAGGTGAAGACATTGTATAAAACGATGTTGAGAGGCGCAACTACCAGCTTCCCGTAGTGATAGCTGTCCACAACTACCAGGGGCACCTGAAAGAAAGCATCTATTATTTGCAGAGTGCCAACAGCTTTTGGCTGGACTGCCCAACAGCTCTACGTGATTTTGTTAATGGAACCTGCTCCTTCTATTGCAAGCCCAATCCATTCCTTGTTTGTGCTGTTATAGGGACTCACCAAAAACAGGATCAACGACACCACACACCAGTTTAAGAAGCTTTTCCACCTCTGCTTCATTATTAACAAGTCAAAGGCAATAGGAAGCCTGAAAGAGAGACCAAGCATCAACTAGAGACTATCCTTCCCCGCCACAGGATTTTCTGCCGCAGAGCGAGTGAGGCAGTAGCTGGAAGCAAACCATCACAGGGGTCGGCTACTACGCCACATTCCCAACATCCAACCCAGGTCTTATCCTCAGTATATTAGAGCATGGAAATCTTCCCAAGCCAAGCTTTTCAAAAGCAAAGAAATCAGGTTGTGGAAGCCTGTCACAGTGATCCTGGACTATGCTGGCTGCTCAGCCCCCGCTAGTCTTCTCCTCCAGCTCTCCAGCCCCTACATTTTCCCCAAACAGGCAACAAACATAGTACATTTGGCAAAGTACAAAGTTCCTGAGCCTTCCTCTCCTTACCCAAGCGCCGCACTGAAGGGCCAGCCCACAAGGGCTCCAGCAGCTATGCCCAGCACTGCTACAGAGGTCTTGTCCATGTACCAGCCAGTCATGGCAATCACTGTGGTGTACATGCAGAAACTGCTGGGGAGGAAGGCTGCAACACAGAGAAAGAAAGGGCTTAGCACAGCTGCCCCACAGCTAGGGATCTGCAAAGGCCAAAATAAGGCTAATCGTCTCACTCATTCCATTGGATTTGGGATGCTATACAGCCAATTCTCTAGTCAGTGAAAACAGAAAAAGAAGGTTCTTGTTATTGTTCTGCCACGGCCAGAAATAATCCCTTTAGGTACAAAGGCCTCTTTGCCCCGCAGCACCCAGCAGTGGTAACCAGTTGACAGCATCCATGGTTGCAGGTAAACAACCACTTGCAACACTTGCTCTACCTTTTATACTCTCCTAGGAAAAAAAAACAAACAACTGGGTACAGCCTGGTGAGAAGGTAGTTAAGTATGAAGAGGCCTATTACCTTGCGAGAACAATTAAGGAAAAGTCCTTTCTCCACTCAGCATCAGCAAAAAAGAACAAAATAGGAAATATCAGCACACATAACCTGTGATATTTCTCTTTAGGTTTCTGTAATGCACACAATACAAAAAACCTTTCCTCAAAACCTGTCTTCACACTACACTCAACACCCACAGCAGGTGTTTTATCAGCCTTACAGTGGTGGGCTTGGCATAAGGGTACCAGTCAGGGAATAGGACTGAAAGGCAGACGACAATGCTAAAATACAAGAGGACCACGTCTGCTTCCTTCAAATAAAACACGTTCAAGGTAGGCTAGGCAACATCCTGTTCAAAAAGCATGGCCCACTGCAGAGACCGGAGAGAACAACAGAAATAAACATGCCCTGGAAATCGTTAGAGTGATGCCAGGAACATCACTTGAATCAACACTTTGTCACTACACCTGCCATGAGAAACACCTGCAAGAGAATACAACAAACTCTCCAGCACAGGGTGCTGATTGCCAGAGAGATTTCGGTGCTGCAGATTTTCTTCTCTGCAGCTGTCTTTGGCTTCTATGGCCAAGGTCATTGCCGCAGCAGCAGACCCACCTGCAGATGAGCAGAACATCCCCGTGCTGAGAACTAAGAAGGCCAACATCAGCCGACTCACATGTAGCCCAAACTTCTTGCACACAGCCCTAAGGAAACAAAAGAGAATTAGAAACTACTGAAATAACCTCAGCGTGTGAAATAATAGTACCCAATGCAGGCAGAGCCAGAAGCAATCCACAGAGCATCTCAAGAGCTTTAAGCTGAGCAATTCTCTTTACTCAGCTGCCAAAAGCAATCTGAAAGGCAAAGCCAGAGGTGGACTTAGGATCCTCCTAAGCCACACTAGTGCAAAACTCCAGAACAGACTTGGCTTCTACCAGTGTTAGTTGCACAAATTTCAAGGGAGTCTGTGCTGCTTTAGCGACATCAGTCTCAGATTCATACCCATCACAAAACCCCACTGTGCAAAAAGCCCCAGCTCACACTCTCAAAACCAGTCTGTTGCCAACAGAAAGTCAGGCACCGTAACGGTTTGAAAGCCACAAATGAAGAGGCAGCAGGCAAAAGTAAAAACCCAGATTAGGCAAGGTGATTGTATCTGCCAGGGGTGTTGACAGCCACTAAAGCATGAGCTTTAACATACATTACAGAGAGCAACTATCAATGCATTCCACTAAAATTCACTGTGATAAACAAGCACAGCACCAGTCTCTCCTCCAGCAGAGCTCAGTTTACATTCCCACACTGCTTGCTGGTATCAGTGAAAATAAACAAGTGTAATCAATGAAGTGCTGAAGAGAAGATGTGGGTGGCAGATCCAAGAATATAATTGTGTCCCGATAGTAGAATTCTCACCAGTATTTCATTAAGTTACCTTGAGAACATATATCTTGAAGTTTCACTGTGAAACAACCCAATTTACTCAGGCACATTTACACATCAGCCTCAGGATACATTTCTTGTGGTAATAACTGGATATGGTACTAACACTGCTGCAGAGCATTCACAGTAGACAGCTTCTAATACTCACTTATAGAAGTAGAGCTCACAAACACAGCTCAGGAACGCCAGGAAGCATCGGAGGAAATAGAAGATAAGAACCTAGGAGATGTATCCAAAATCAGAACAAGGTTTGCGATGAAGCTTATGAACCTACTGCTAACAAGCGAGTCCGAATTGCAAAATTTCTGAACAGCATGGAGCAACTCTGGCAGCAGCGAATGAGCCTACTCTTACAGGCCCTGATCTTGCACCAAGGGATGGCTGAAGCTCCAGCAGCTCAAGGCCTACCCTCTAACCCTAAAGTCCTTTACAGCAAAGAAAATTAACACAGTCCACTGAACTGATCAGAACTACTCCTCTTTTGTTTCATGCTATGCAGAAACACGTGAAGTATGGCAGAATGTGCACTTGGTAACTTTTTTTTTTTTTTTTTTTTTAAGTATTCCTGTGAGCTGTTTGCAATACAGCTTGCAAAATCTTAAATTTTTCTTTTATTTTTCTTTTCTTCCTTGGTTCTTCTTGAGTTAGCTCACATACCCTTGCAAATCCTTACAGGGATGTCAGCACTTGTAGACTTAGCGTTTCGTAACTCTGACAACAAACAAAGCAGCTGTTTAACTCAAACTAAAGGCACTTCAAAAAAATAATCAAAAAAGCAGTTTTGACGCATCTGATTTACCTTGTTAGTTTGTAGAACTCTAGCATGGAACAGCGCTGGTAAGGCATGAAGCCACAGGTAAGCATAGGAGCGGATGGCATAGGCTGGAGAGTATTCCCACGTCTGAAACCCCTTCCCATAAACGAGGTAGTGTGTCTAAAATGAAGATTAATGTATATTAGTGTATATATGAAGTGCATCACACCGTAGACAGTTTTGCATTTCCCACTTCTGAATTCTTAAGTACGTTTCTCCTTGAAAAATACAGATTAGCAAAAGGTTCTAAGAAAATCTGCATTTCTGCAGACTAACTACAAGCTCCCAAGTGCCTCCAAGGCCGGAGAGCCACTTACTGGTTCCCAGTAGTTAAACGTCTCATCGCAATCCGAGATGTTGCTCAGGAGAGCTGCACAGAACCTGGCTGAGATGAGACACTTGAACGCCGTCGACCCTTCAGGGGCCCACACCTGTCCTGCTTTGCTCCCAGATGGTCTAGTACAAAGAATACAAATATGCAGCAAGACAACTCAGTAAAAAGAACATAAATATGCACCAAGACGACTCATTAGCAGTATCAAGGCTAGCTAAGTGACAGCAGGCAAAGAACTGACAAGAACCTGCATGCAGAAAGTCACTGACTGCTATCCAAGGGGCCAAGAAATAATTTTATTTTGGAATCCCCCTTACTGCCTGAAAACATCCCTTGGGCAACACTTCCAAACCATCCTTTTCCACCTTATCACTGCAAGCAGCCCCTCTCCCCTCACACCTTGCACACAGAGGAGGCTCTCACACCCTCTGCCCTCCTCAGGGGACCCCCAACACCTCACGACCACCACCCTGGGGACCCCCAGCACCCCACCACCACCACCCTGGAGCAAAAACCCACAGCCCAAGGCCTCTGCCCCTGGTCGGGAGGAGCGGGGGCGCTGAGGGGAGCCCCCTGAAGCGGGACACACCAGCCCGGCCCGCAGCCACCCCGGGGGCCGCCGCTCCCCCTCAGCCGGGTCCCGCTCCCCCCCCCGCCGCCCCTCAGCCCGCCCCGCCGCCTACTCCAGGCGAGCCTCCTCCGCCTCCGAGCGCGGCCGGCCCGCCTCGCCGCCGCCTCCTCCTCCTCCTCCTGCCCGCGGCCGCTGCCGGGCCCCTTTGACCGCCATGCCGAGTGCGGGCAGCCGGCAGCCCGCTCCCTGCCTCCAGCGGACGAGACGGGAGCGGCGCCGAAGCCGCCGGCCGCCATGCCGGGTGCGGGCACGGCCCGGCACCGCCTCACGCCGCCTGCGCGGGCAGCCGGGGGAGCTCCGCCCGCTGCCGTGTCCCTTCGGCCCCGCCGTGTCCCCTGAGACTTTGTTATGTCCCTTCAGACCCTGTCACATCCCCTCAGCCTCGCCGTGTACCTTCAGCCCCTGTCATGTCCCCTCAGCCCCCACCGTGTCCCCTTAGCCCCCGCCAGCTGCCTGTGGTAGTTGCACCCCTTCAGGCGAGGCTGCTCCCCTCAGCCCCATGCCTGCAGTGCAGCGGAGCACATCCAGCGTACAATCACAGAATCATTAAACTTGGAAAAGACCTCTAAAATATCTGGTCCAACCATACCCTAACCAACAATGTCACCCACCAGTACTAGGACCACCTGGGGGCTGCAGCAGCCGCCAGTCACCCAGCACAGCCTGGGAATGCCTGCAGTGTCACCAGAAGTTGGTGGTGGTTACTTAGTTCTCTTAACAGTTGTGAGAAGAAAGAGCTTTTAGCGTCCACCACTGCTGTTGGTACTCAGTACAACCCATCAGGTTTCCTGTAACCCAGCCCGTTACTGCAGTTTTCTGTCAGCAGCCACATCTATTGCAGCTATAACACAGCGTTCATAGCACAGCTGTCTGTTAGATCAGTTTACCCTAGCAAAGAAAGGCTCCACTTTAAAAAACGAGGTTTCATTACACACACACAACACAAAAACGCTTGGTCTTTATTAACAAAATTCCCACATTTAAAGTGTGCGCCGGTGCCAGAGCCCACGCCGCTGGTGCGAGAGGCCCTGCAGCACATGGTATGGGGCCCAGCCAGGTGCAGCCCACGTTCTCCAGAGCAGCAGCGAGCCCAGGGCCGCCCGAGCCCCTGAAGGCAGCCATGGCCCTACCGGAGAGCTACGTGCAAGCGCTGCTTCAGTTCCTCCCGGCAGAGCAGCTGCATCGCCGCTACCTCCCGGCGGCTCAGGGCCTTGTCACAGGACTGAAAGGTCACTCGGTAGCAGAGGCTCTTCCGCCCCGTCTCTGACTGATGGAAGCTGTCGATTAACTGGATGGATGCGACCGTTTCGCCTGACACCTGCCTGGCAATGGTGTGAAAAGCAACCTCATCAAATTGTTCCCCGTCGGGAACCCAAAAGCTGACATCATGCACGTAGGAAGGTGGATAGAGAGAAAAACTCTTGAAAAGCCTTAGCTCTCCTCGAGGAAACTGACGGAGGAAGCGTGTGTCTGATGTCCAGAGCATTCGCCAGTCTTGTATTCCACAGAGCAGCATGGCTATGAGGTCAAGATTCAATGAAGCAGAGACAACAAACAAATCCCTGCTTGCTAGTTCATACGGAGCTGTCCTTATCACTCCCACACAGGAGCCCTTCTCAAAGGAGTCTAAAGTATCTACCTCCATGCAGAGGAAGTACTGAATTTTACTAAGCTGAGATTCAAAAGCAGCAAAGTCATTGAGCTCAGTTGTTTCAGAGCTCGTTGCTTCATGCAGACTGATGTTCAATTGAAATCCGGAGACAGTCTGGTGAAGAGAATGTATGCTGTTCTTAATTTTATCCACTAACATCTCTATACAGCTGTCCTCTGCACCTCTGTTAACTGCACATACAAAAACCATCTCATGAAAAACAGGCATAGAGTAAGGAGAGATAAGACACTTCCTGAAAACTGGGCCAGAAAAAACATAAAGTGTCCCAGGGACAAAGGCTGCACTTTTTATTACTGCCTGAGCATGAGGTAAAAGGGAAGGTCTAAGACAATACTGTTTTGAAGTTTGACATCCCTCTTGTACATTGTCATCTGTGCCCCTGTAAAAATCAATATGGGAAAATAAAATTGCATTTGCCTGCCCGCTAGCCATTTCTTCAGTGTCTGGAGTCTCCTCTGGGCTCAGAACAATCCAGAATATATTGGAGTGGCAAACACCATTGAGGTGACCTTGGAAGAGTAGAGAAAGGCAGTAGTCAATGCTTTGTAATGGAAAGGCATGGCTGAGCACTGCAGTGAGCTTCTCCTTTATTGTCTGCACTGGATGATTTGAATTTAGTTCTAAGAAACCCCTGTGAAAAGTAAAAGTACAAATTACAGACACCACTAGACAGACTTCTGTAAAGGGAGTAGATTCTGTAAAGGGAAAAGGAGGGAATGCGAAGCAATTCCATTTTATCAGAGACCCACACTGCTCATTCCCACTGAGAGTGCACGTGTGTTATTGCCAAACAGGTGGCAGTTATAAAACTTACCTGTTAATTTTATCCACAAGTACTTGTGGTACTTGAAAAGAAATTCTTCGCCTTTCCAGTTCTATCTCACAGATCATAGGTTTGAAATACGCAAGTGGCATGCTTCGTGTGAAAATGTGGTTTAAAGCACCTTCTATACAGAAAGATTTATCTTGACTCCTGGCAATACATAAAAACACAGACAAGTCATTGATTCTTTCCTGTGTTTAATGTTTCCTAAGTGAGCATGACATAGATAACTCAGTGTAACACTAACACACCTCTTGCTGAATGCTGGGTCTTGTTAGGAGACGACAAAAATGTAACACTAGCAGATTTTTACTGGGCAGATGGTCTGATATTGGAACAAGTTGCACACAAAGGTTGTGTAGTCTGCACCTGACTCTGAGCAACTCATTCCACTTGGCTCTGCCTTGAACTGTAGGGTCGGACTAGGTGATTGCTGGAGGTCCCTGCCAATGTCCACCACACTGTGAATCTCTGATTGTCTCGTAAACAGATACACACACCACAGTCCCTCTGTTGTCTTCAGGCTGGGATTAATATTTGTTCTGCAATGGGCCGTTTTGACCTTTAAAACATTAAGATAAGTTATCTTTTACAGAGTACTTTCTCAAAAAGCTTTCATGTTTCATCTTGGCTGTTCTGCTTACAGGCAAAAAAAAGAACTGCATCTATTTTATGGCAAATTAAAGGGAGTTTCTCTCTCTAAAACAACATATCATTGTGACAGGCATTGTAAGAGCACAAATATCAACTTCTCAGTTTTGTCACATCTTAGTTACCTGTAGCCTGTACATTTATATCCGTGGATAGTCTCTGCTTTGAAAGGATGAACATTACTCAGGATAAATCCGGCTCCTGCTGCCACAGCCACTATTTGCCAGCTGTTGTGCCATTCTCTCCTTGGCTGATCAGCAGGTGTCCCCCCTTGTCCATTGCAAAGAGCCACATGGACCTCTCCCTCCTCTGTCAGCACTTCTGCACAGCTGGAAGGAAAGGCAGGCAACAAGAAAAATTCTACTAGTGCACCCAGAAAGTATTTAATGCTTGCAAAACACCTGTAATATTGCTAGAAAGCTGTATCTCTGCAGTCAGTTAACACAGAACTGTTTTACTCACCTATGGAAAAAGTGAGCAAGAAGCTCCCTGTTCTTCACTACCCCAGCTTTCCTCCCACAGTGAGGGAAGTTGAAATAAATGCAGTCAAATTCTCTTTTTGCTGGTAAAAAATAGTCCTTCAGCTTGGTGCAGTCCACAGAAAACATAACTTCAGCTCCTTTAAAAGAAAGATGAAAACAAGACTCTTATTATGGAATATTTTAAACAAAGGCAGCAATTATACAGCCCTCTCTAGTCCATTTTAAAGCCTGTCACAGTGGCAGCTGACAGGCAGCTTCCCACCCTTGTGCACTAGGAAAATGAGAAACCCTAGGCTCCCTTTGCTCTGTTGCAGAGACTTCTGCTGGCTGTTTGCACTATGTCAGCCTGATTCGACTTTAGGGCACTTAGTCTCTCGGACAATTCCAACTCCTCGGGGACAAAAGTGATCTTGTAAGGCACCAGGAGCGGCGAGGGGCCGACAGGAGCCCTGCAGAAGCCTGGCACCCCCAGGCCCGTGCCCGCACGAAGGCACAGAGCCCCTCAGCCTCGCGTGCCCGCCGAGGCACAACACAACCCCAGGGCCCCACCACACCGCCCGGCGCCCACCCACCCCTCTCCCGCAGCCGCTCGATGTTCTCCGCGGCTCTGCCCTGCGCGGACACCTCCTCCTCGCTCTCGTAGCAAGTGGCCACGACGCTGGTCCCCGCATCCCCGCAGAGGGAGGCGGCGAAGGAGAAGTTGCCTTCTCCGAGCAGCAAGACCCGGCGCTGCGCCGCCATCTCATCTCCCCGCTCCCTGATGGCGACACTTCCGCGCGTCGCTCGCTGCTGACGCCGGGCTGCATCCTGGAGGGTTCTGCCAAGGCCCTGCTGATGAGCCTGGGTTTGGGCTTGGGACTGGGCCTAGCCGGGAGCCGTCAGCCATGGGCTGCTGTGGCTGAGCCCTGCGAGCATTCCCTGGCCCCGCGAGCTCCGGCTGAGGGAGAGGAGCGACGCTGTGAGGCCGCCTCTGCTCTTTGTGTGCCCTCAGCTGCTGCAAGGGGCTGGGAGAGTGTTTCACAGTCACGGGGTAATGACGCTGAGAGGCTTAAAACAGGAAAAGGCAGGCTCGGGCAGGGGACCTGGCTTGGCGTTTATGAGGTCTGGTCCCTGGGGCCTTGGGTGAATTACTTTGTGTGTTGCTAAGGGTGGGTAAAGTACCCTGAGAAGCCCCAGGTTACATGTGAAGCTGAGAAATTCGGTATCCCTATTTAACAGAATAGATGCTTACCATACTGCCGCCACCCCTTTCTCTCCCCACCCCACCCCCCAAAAAAAAAATACTTTTTCACATCAAAAATGAACACAACCCTCTGATGCCCTCCTCACAGCTGGAGGGGCAGGAGGATCTCCCTGTGCAGTCACCAGGGAGGAAGGGACAACATTCCAAGCCATCTTACACCCTGTTTCTATCCCAGCTGCTCACCTTGCTGGTTTCTATTCCCAGATCATGCCCAAGAACCGCTTTTACAAGTCCCTCTGTGGCTCCTTAAAGCATGCTGCTGGCCATGGGGAAAGGCAGACAGACAGGGACAGCACTTCTAAGTTTTTCCAGTATGGCTGGAGGTGCACCACCAATGAAAACGATTACTCAAACAAAACCCTTATGGGGAACTGGAATGAGGAGCGCTACGATATAGAGAAAATTGCACAGCCCAAGCCACTTCCTTCCCAGGTATGTGCTTCTGCTTTTCCACATTGTGGAGATAACAAATCTCTGCTGAGATGTTCTTTGGTCGCTTAATTTGTCACGCACACGGGGCATTATCCTTTCCCTCCCCAGCTCTGAACGTGATAGAGGTAAGCCTCCCATGAGTAGCTTCCCTTCTGCTGCCCTGCTCATAGTCTTTTATACTGGATTTTAAGGCAACAGCCATCACTTTTTCCTCTGCTGAGTGCCCTTAAAGCACTGTTCCACTGCAGGACAGAAGATGTGAGAAATGCTTTCTCATTTAATCTCAGTCTTACTCCTTCTACCAGAGGTCCCAGTCAAAATAACTTGCCTTTGCTGTTCCGTGTTTTGCCCTCAGATGGTGAATCAAAAGAAATCACCCAAGTTTTGTGATCTTACCTTAGACTGTCTTTAAAGCAGTAGTGTAATTGCAGGTACTTTGGTCTTCCTGTAAGATACAAAATGCTGGAGTTTTTAGCTTATATTTAGCCATGCTAAATGTGAGCTTTTCTTTTCAGTACTCTCACTGCTTTGAAACAACATACTCTTCGGATTACAACAAGGAAAAGCATCAGAGAACAAGAAGTACGTGCACAAAACTGAAACATAATCTGTTTGATCTGTAGCATGGCTAAAGAGGAGCTTCTGAATGACATTTTTACTTGGAGGTGACAGACCGGTGTGTTCTCATTGCTGAGTTATATTCCCGCACCACCACAGAGCAGGTCTTTCGAGTCATTCAGGGAGTGGCACTTTCATTTCAAGTGCTCTTGTCTAGCTACCTTCATCACATTTATCCCCAAGGAGTTTATGCTGAAAATTCCAGTTTCTTGCTTCTGAGCTTGAGCCTAACAAAATCCTGCTCTATAGAAAAGATTTATCCCAGCTGCACTTTCTGGGTATCTTCTTACTATTTTAGACTTACTTTCTTAAATTGGTTTTGTTCCTCCTTTTAGGATTTGAACGAGAACCTCACTGGTTTCCAGGCCATCAGCCTGAACTGGAACCTCCTTCATTCAAATCAACTGCACAGTCCTGCTACACAGTAGACTACAGGCCTCCATATGGCACCAATTTCTTTGCTCTTGTCCAAAATTCAGAGCAGAAGCAAGAAGGATACAACAGATGTGGAGGGACTATGCCTTCAGAATAACAGGAGGCCTGTCTGCTAGCAGTGCTACAAGGATATCCTTCAAGCAAAAAACAAAAGAAAACAAAACAAAAAACTATTACACATTAAAACTAAATATAGAATAATGTGAAATATGTTCTTCCTGCTTTCTAAGCTGTATTGTTTGTAACCTTTGAGTTTCCTGTGCAGAGGTCACACTACACCTTGTCAGTGAAACTCATCTAACTGGAACAGCTTTTTAGAATCAGCTGGTAGGAAAAACTAGAGCCTGGCATTTAGGTGTGATTTGGAGCGTTTGACAATGACCCCGCATCACTGAGTGCTTGTTTTGTTTCACTTAAAGCCACGGAAGAAGGCTGCCTGACAAGTTTGTGTGAGATTTAAATCGACCTCTTCTAACATAACTTTTATCTTAGAAGGTATAAGGAATGTAGAAAATAGGTCAGAGTGTGATGATCTGTGTGACAGATCCGTGGCATTCTGTTTTTTTTAGCAGGAATTACAGAAATTCAATTCCAGTAAAACAGACTTTCCTTTCTGCTCATATCTCTTTGAAGCTAAGCCGATGATGACAAATGAGAAAGACTCAGCAGTGTTTTGTACCACTCAACAATGTTAGCATAAATCAGATGAATACTGTAGACTTCAGATGCTATTTATTGTTTGAAGGGCACTGACAACATAGTTTCAAGGTGATGTGATTTGTGCCATGACAGCAGGGCATTTTCTCCTCTCTGGGTGTATCTGTGTTTACTGCAGCTTTGCAGTTGTCATCTGCAACTGCCCTAAACTGATTGCAGCACTTGGATGCTTCCACATAACATGAGTCATTCGAGAGATATAAGATACAGCTGTTCTCTGTTCAGTTGTTATCTAATACCTACACTTCGAATGGGTTTCGGTTGTCACAAAGTTGTCCTAACAACCTAATCTCCACTGGAGAAGCTCTTCTATTGCTTGTGAAACACTCAGAAATCCTCTGGAAACATTGAAGGAAAAGGCTCATGCAATTAGATGTTTGCAAAACATTAGAGAAAATGAAGTTAAGCTAGCGAAGTGTTTCTGAACACCGAGACAAGCTCTCCTGGACACGCCTGCCACTCAAGCTGTAAGCAAGAGTGATGCCAGGCATGTTTCCCTGCACAACAATCTTATGTGGCCTTCTTGAGCCAACGCTTCCCTTGTCCTGAGTGCTCAAAACCAAAAACTACAGACTGCTTATTCATGTTTTATTTGTTAGTAAACTTACTCAGCATAAATAAATAAGAGTGGCCATTCAGTACAGCTGGCATCTGATGAGAAGTGCTCTTGAATGGCCCTGGGGTGACTTTAGATAGCAGCCTACTTCCTCTGGGCTCCTGCAATGGCAGGTTTCTCTTCACGGGTGATGGGAATGCTGCGCTCGGGGACGTCGCTTTGCTTCCTCGGTGCGCTCACCGTCAGGACACCATCCAGAGAGAGAGATGAGGTTATGGTCAGGGGATCCACGTCAGCTGGAATCCTGTATTTCCTGTTGAACTCCCTGGCGATAAAGCCATGTTCATCCTGCAAAAGGAGAAGAGAAGGAACAGCCCTGATTGGAAGTGTTCACGCAGTTCCACCTAAACCTACGCGTAAAGTCTGAGTTTGGGAAGCCCCAGCTCTCAAAGGAAAACTTCTCGGAAATTGAAAAGAGTTTTTATTATGAGATGCTCTTTGTAAAGAGCTGAGACTGGCTGTAGCGAGAGCCTGCCCTGCCCATGCTACAGGTGCCTGCAGGCACACTGTTTGCAGGAGCAGACTTTATATTGCAGCTCTCGTGCCAGCCAGAGACTGGCTTCATTGCACAGCGCCGTGCTGTCACTGCTAAGGTGCAGGAGCTACATCCATGTCTGTTCCTGAGGGTCTCCAGGGCTCTCGTAACACAAATCCCCAGTGAGCTGATCTCAGCTGTAGTGCTGGAATATTTTCTCAGCCAAAAAGCTTTGCAGAAGCCATGTCAGACTTACAGGCTCCCACCAGCTACAAGTAGTGCTGGATTTTCTGATTGACCCATCTGGGCTCCCAGAAGCTCTCGGAGCTGACGGTTACCATGACATATCAACTTCATCATGAGGATTTGTTTCCTTCTGGGGTGGGCAATCCCTGTTACCTACAGCTTTGGACATGCCTTTTGACTTCTCTCTGCCCGATTGCCGCAGAGGTGCCCAGAGCCAGCGAGCAGTGGGGTGACTGACAGCAGAACGCAACCTTTAAGGGTTACAAAGTGCTAAATGGGCCTTTTTCAGGAAGAGATAGCCTCCTGCTAGTGGAACAGGGCAGTGCATTGATTCATTAAGTGGTTTAATTATTACAGTTCATTGTTAACTTATTGAGTGCCACCCTGCATTCTTGGCCACTACCCAGAAAGAGGGAGGCCCAGAAATGCCCATTTCAAAGCTGATTTCCCAGTTCAGTTCACAGCTCGTGTAACACAGCAATAAGCCACCCTGCTGCTGCCCAGGCTGGGGTCAGCACAGAGCATCTTCTGTTAGGACTGGATCAATAAAAGCCACTAGAAGTGTCTGAGACGAGCACAGGAGAGGACTGGTTTGCAGCCTCCTTGTTCAGCCACAGATGAGGAAGCTCACACCGGCTCTACCAGGGGCCCAGTTAAAGCAGAGGTACCTGGCGCTCCTCGTGTTTCCCGTGAATTTCTACCATGTCCCCGAGCACCTTCACTTTTAGCTCCTCCGGGGAGAAATGCTTCACATCAAGATTTACAGAAAATTTGTCCTTCTCCAGTCGCATCTGCAAAATAAAGAGATGGCTTCAGGAAAGAGCCGGCAAGGGTTTCAGCTTCAAAAGGCTCTCGGCATACAGCACTTCAAGGCTTAAGCTGGTATCTCCACATGCGCTGCCTGACCTCCTTCCTTCAGTCCTGGTGTTCTCATCTGGCCGGGTTTGTGCCTTGCTACATTAATGCCCATCACTACGGCACCTACAACGGGATGCTTTGGCTCAGTCACAGGGGATAAACATTTTCTGGGGTGTGAGGAAGAGACCCTCTCAACCTGTATTTGTTAAAGCTAACTCTTCTTACATCCGATTCCTTTCACAGAGTGTCTGGAGGTTTCCAGTCTCTGCGACTGGATGTTGCTAAGTCTTTCTGGAAAAAGAAACCCTGACAGTGCAGCTGACTGCAGCTCATCTGTGTCACTTGGAGGCTTCCCCCTGTATCGTCACCCTTTAGTAGCCAAAATAGCATGCCACAGGCGAGCTCTGCTGCCTCACTGCCCACCTCTCTCATCTGAGCAGCAGGACTTCTGCTGAAACCGAGTCACCTGCTGCTAATCCTACCTCCTTCCCTTCCATTTCGCACTTTATCACCTCCAGAACATGCTGCTTTTTGCTGGCTGCTGAGGTTGAATTTGCATTTATTGACTGTCTTGGACAAGTAAGCGGGAGTTTACAAAGTCTCTGCCTTCCTGCTGCATTCGTGGCCAGGAGCAGCCCCAGTGCCAGCTCTAGGCTTACTGCTTTCTGCAGTTTGACCTGGGAGGCTTCCTCCTCCTCCTGCTAGGCTACTTGTGAAGATTTCTCCACTGCGATAGTCGGATGCTGTTATCTGTGATGCTTATTGTGGCTGCTTCAGCACACAGCCAGACCCAGCTCACTAAACCGAGGGAAACATTAAGCAAGATTAAGAAAACACTTCCCCCTCGCTCCGGCTCTGAGTAGCTCTGTAAGTTACTTGTGAGCAGACAGCTGACCTGCAGCCAGGGCAAGGTCATCTGAGCTGTGTGCCTCTTGGCTCAGCCCCTGGAACAAGCAGAGGGCTGTTTTGGGATCCCTTGGATGCTGCGTCTTTCTGGAAATGCTGCTTTGCTCGGCGGCAGCTCTTTAACCAAGGCCCCTTTTCACCCCGCAGCCGCGGGCACCCACGCTGCCCGGCACCGGGGTCCTGCAGCCCATGTGCTGTTTGCTTCTCAGGAGGGAGCAGGAGTGAAAGTTTTGCAGGAAACTCGGCTTCTTCCTTGCTTCCATCAGCTCTTACGGTCATCTGCAGCACACACAGGGCTCAGTCTGTCTCCGTGCCCACAGCTACAGCGATGCTTGCTCCCGGTCACAAGTGATTAGCAGAGCGTGCAGAGGTTCTTGCCTAAAGCGGAGGAGCAGACAAACCCAGCACCCTTTTCCCCAGGGATTTCCTGTTAACCACCTACAAGCAGCTTCCCAGCTCTCAGCTCTCCCAGCTCCCCGGCTCCAGACCCGTCGGGATGCGCGCCCTGCGATAGCAAAGAGCAGTAAGAAGGGAAGATTACCTCCGAGAGGCCCGTCTCCAGCCAGCTGGGCATCCGAAAGATGGGGGATCTCATCAGGAAGGGGCTGAGGCTGGGGGAAGCGGGGAGCAGCTCAGACTCCTGCAGGTGCTCTCCAAAAATCTGGTCGAAGATACGACTCGGTGCCAACCAAGATAAGAGAGGTCTGCGGATCAGGGGGTTGTGAATGGTGATATCCATCGGAGCGCAGCGGAGGAGCGGAGCAGAGGACTGTGCTGCGGTGCTGTGCCCGGAGCAGGGGGCAGCTTTATACCCACACGGCTGGCGGGGCCTCTCCCCCCGCGGCCTCTCGAATAGTGGTGTCAGGGATTTTATTGTCCTGCTCCTGGGCTGGTCCCTCCAGCGGTGCCCAGGAGCTGTCTGGGGGATTTGAACGGGCTGCTAAGGAGGAGGGGGAAGGGGAGAAGAAGAAAAGGAGCCTAACGGGGCAGCAAGAAGCCCAACTGCCCAGCCGCCCGCCCCGCTCCCCACGTGCTGTTTATCTGCAGAGTCCCAGGCGGGCTTTGGCGGATGTTCCCGGCTGCTTTGGATGCCAGCAGGATCAATGCCGCTCCTATCTTTGGCTCACACGGAAAAGGACAAGGGGCCGTTGTTCCCGGTGACAGCACCGAGGCCGCAGCTCCCCACGGCACCCACGTGTCTAGGAAGAGCTCTGCCTCTCCCTGAGGCAAAGGGAGCCCCAGGCCCGGCTGAGCGGGAGGGCAGGATGGGCCTGGGGAGATCTTGGCCGAGATGCCACTGAGAGCGGCTCCGCAGCCCAGCCAGCATCGCTGCCCTAGCACTCGCGGGGGTGTGCGAGTGAAGGGTGATCTCCGCATCGCATCAGCCCGACACCTCTCCTCCTTTGCCCACTACAGAAACCACTTTGCTGGAGAGAGCAGAAGAGCCCAGCGCTCTGGGAGCGGAGATAAAGCGGGCACAGCAGCGGCCCCATGGAGCTGCACGGCTGCGTGCCCTCTGCGGGATGCAAACCGCCTCCGCCTGCGCCCCTGCAGCAAGCTCATTTCTTAAAATTAATGCTCCTAATACGCCTTAATTCACACGTTTACTTTGGTTCCGGCTTTGCCATTGAACCTAAATCATGAGACTGGGTTCAGCCTAGCAGCTGTCCTTAAGGGACAAGGACGTGTCTCCCTCTGAGAGCTTGCAGCTGAAATGCAAGCTTTTTGCATCGAGATTGCTGGCCCAAGGGCATGCCATGCTTACTGCCAACACCACCAAAAGGGGCTGACCCTCCTCCTCTCAGCTTGCCTGCAAGAACAGGGAGCAGAATTCGCTCCGTGCAACAGCCCAGCCATAAATACCTTCTCCAATTCATCAGCAGCAGTGCACCTGCTCTCGTACTGCAGGGACATGGGCTCACGGAAATCTCTGGTTTCAGGGTACGAGGAGCTTAACTGGGCACCAACCCCCCCAGTTCAACAACGTGGACCTAGGCCAGCTTTCGGATGCCTGCTTAAGTCATGTCTCCAGCACAGGCGTCCCTCTGGGTCCCACCACTCGGTGCTGAAGCCCTGGCCGGGGGACAGCCAGCTCGCAGCAGCACCGTTCGGGATGTGGGGTGATGACGGTGACTTTGCATGACCCGACTGAGCACCAGCCGCCACGAACCACTGCCCTGTCCCCGCGGGGTGCCTCAGGGGTGTCAGGACCAGCGTTTGGGGCTCTGAACCTGCCCCCTGTGCCCTGCTCGAGGAGGGGATCTCAGGGGAAGGGGTGCAGGATCCTCCCCACGGACAGGCAGAGCCTGCGCTGCCCGCAGGAATGCAGCGAGGAGCTTCCCTCGTCACCCTGGCGAGGCGACCCGGGGCCTGTGCGCGGGGCTATTTTGGTCCGTCTTTTTATCACACACTCCTCCCTGCGGAATTCACCCAACTAAAACCTTGCAATCTGCAGCCTTCACTCTCAGAGGCGGCGAGCGCGCGGACGGTCCCCTTCCCCGGCACGCCATGGCTGCACGGACCGTGCCCCACGCCTACCCCATGAGTTCCGAGTATGAGTTCGCCAACCCCAGCAAGATCTACGACCAGAACTTCGGAGAAGGTAAGGAGGGAGGTGGGGCCCCCCGGCACCTTTCTGTCCTCTGCTGGAGGAGGCTGCTGGAGTCTCTCTGGGGAGGCTGAGCTCCAGAGCGGGGCTCCTGGAGCCAAGGAAGCTTGAGCATGGGAACCCAGGTAAAATCAGGGAGCAGTACCCAGGGTGTTTCTCTTTAGGTCCATCCCCTCCATCCATGCCCAGTGCTGTCTCCCCTGTCCCTCCCTCATGCCCCCAGTGGTCTGTCACTCGTGCACACGTTGTGCCAGTGCAGAGCAAAACGCTCCTCCGCAGCCTGGCTACGGGTCAGGCTTTCCTCCGGCAGCCCCCCACACCTCCTGCCCCACGCACACGCCATGCACACCCAGAAGAGGCTGTGCAGGACACGTCCCTGCGCTCGCCTTCAGGCTGAGCGGGGAGCCCTGGCCTCGGGAGAGGTGGGCAGGCAGCGCTCCCACCCCTGCCCGCGGCAGGAGGGGTGAAAGTTTAGAAAGCTGCTCGTGCAAAGAGAGGGGGAGATTTTGTAGCCGGGGGCAGCGGAGAAAAGCTGAGCTGGGGTGTTGAGCACAAAGCCCAGCAGCGGCTGGCGGAGAGGAAGGAATGTGGGCAGCAGCAGAACCATTCAGTGCCTGCACAACAGCGTGAAAAGGCAAAAAGCTCCAAGGAAAGCCCCCCGGACAATGGCACACAAAAGGCCTTTTAGTTCTTCAAGGGCAGTTTCTTCACCATCAGCATTTTGCCTGCCAAGCCCTGGCCGTGGGCTTTGCACTGCCAAGCGCCCAGTGCACCCACCAGTCCCTCCCAGCGCACCCAGCAGGCACTCGTGGTGTGCGAGCGAGTAGCACCAAGCGTGGTTTTGGAGGCACAAGGGCAGGAGCCACCAGAGACTCCGTCCCCATCACGTAGACGATGTGGTGGCAAAGCCAAGGTGTTCGCTAGGTCCCAGCCTCCTCCTGTCCCCCTGCCAAGCTTCCTTCTCCAGCCCCTTGCCCGGGAAACCCTCACCGGGTCTCATTTTCAGGTGTGTCCCCATGTGAGATTCTAGCCCCTGCCCTGTACCACGGCTACTACATCAGGCCCCGCATCAACAAGCAGCTGGACCGAGGCACGTCCGAGGTCAGCCTCAACGAGCACAAGTTCCAGGTGTTCCTGGACGTCTGCCACTTCCTCCCCAGCGAGCTCACCGTCCGCACCGTGGACAACCTGCTGGAGGTGATGGGGCAGCACCCGCAGAAGGCTGACCGCCACGGCTTCATCTCCCGAGAGTTCACCAGGACCTACATCCTCCCGCTGGACGTCGACCCCTTGCTGGTGAGGGCCACCTTGTCCCACGACGGCATCTTAAGCATTGTGGCTCCCCGGACGGGGAAGGAGGTGAAGGCCAGGGTCAACGAGGTGAAGATAACCCACCAGGAGCAGCCGGTGGGGAAAGAAGAACAGTCTGAGGAGGGAAAAGGGAAGGAAGAGTCCTAAAGGCCCCAAAGCTGGGCTTGAGTGGGGGGGTTAGGGGGGGACAGGGTGGGGAGTCACAGTGCCAGACCCCGATTTCTCACCACCAGCGCCCAGCAGGGCTGGGAGGCAGCCGTGCAAACGCCAGACTTCTGCTTCTTACGGCTGATGGTTGGAAAAAGGGGCTTGGAATTGAAAAAAAAAAAGGGAACCGAAGTGTTTGTGTGAGGGACTGTAATGCAAGTTTTCTCCTGGGCCAAGCGCCCGCCGAGCACCATGCCCTTCCCTCACCCCGCATGGGAAGGGCGACTCTCACCCAGCGCCGGCCCAGAAGCTGCTCCTGCCCCAGGGAAGGAACGAGCCCAGCGCCTCGATTCGGAGCCGGCGGCTGACCTGTGTGCAGACACAGGGCTCTCGGTGGTCTGTAAAAGCGCCTGCAGCTCTCGGGAGGAAGGAGAAATAAACCTGCCTCCGGCCTGCTGTCGTTCGCCCTGGGTTTGCGTTGCTTCTGGCCACGCCATGCGGCGTGGGCTTGTGGAGGCTCACGGTGAGAGTCCAGAGCTGGAGCTGGAGTCAGCCCGAGTAAATAATCACCAAGCCATGGCCCTGCCTCAGACCACTCGTTTATGGGACGCGAGGCTTGTTCACACGCAGACCACTCAGCTCTTGTGAGGGGAGCAAACCCCAAAATGCCGAAGGGAAGGGCTCTGCTCAGGTCCCAAACGCCTTGCTGGCATCGCAGCACCCGCTGTGGAGCCACAGAGGGGAGAATTCTGCCCCTTTTGCAGACACGGTGATGCTACCGGCTACACGAGAAACCTATCCACGGCCGTGTGATGCTGGGCCAGGGATCGGGTGTGCTGCTACCGGCAGCAGCTGCTGCCTCGGCCGGCCCCAGGGCTCAGCAGGCGCCAGGCACAATCCTCGTCAGTGCCAATTAAAGCAGCCAAATTGCTGTGTCACTGGCCAAATATGGGGGTCCCTGGCAGGGCTCCGTGCAGCCCTCCCATAGGAGACAGAAAAGCTCCAGGGACCCATGGCCGGAGCCTCCTCCTGCCGGGACGTGGCTGTGGGTTTCTGCACGCTGCCTCCCTGCACGGACAGCACCAGAAAGGCCATGCTCAGGCTGCTCCTTCGCCCAGCAACCTCCGTGCTGCTGCTTTCTGCTCCTCGGGGCCCCTGCCAGCAGTGAGGCTCAGAGGGAAGCGGAGAGCTGCCCCGCTTGCCAGCACCATGGGAGCGAGCAGGAGGGCGACTGAGCATCCATCCTGCCCGGTGCACATCACCCACACCCGTGGTACGTGCCGCTGAGGGATGCCCTTACTACGTAGGACCAGATAAGCTGCTGCCAGAGAGCATTTCAGTTGCTGCCAAAATAAAAATCTTTACAAGAGGCTTTGTGTAGGTTATTGGTAATAATTGCAGAGATAACCCTCTGCTAGTGGCCAACAGTCACCTGAAGTGCCCGCTTGTAAGGGCAGGAACTTCCCAGCCCTCGACAAGCGACCGCTCTGTGTGCAACCCCCCTGCTCCTGGGCGCACGCAGCACCAGCCTCCAGCACCGCACACACCGCATCCCACTCGCAGCAGCACCCACCCGGTTCCCCAAAAACAGCCACGGGGCCTGGGCTGGGGCTACCAGGGAGCGGATCCTAAGGCAGAAGTGGCCAGATGAGTGCAGAGCTCTCCCATCTTCATTTTTTGGAGACGATGCCAGCTCGCTGTGTGCTGTACCACTCCCATCACAGTGTGCTCCCAGTCCCCCAGTGCCTGCAGTACCCCGACACTGCTGCAGTGCAAACACCCAGCATTAGCAGCCGCTACGCTGCCCTCTTCCCCCTCTGGCTTTTATTAGCCCTGCCTTTGCTCTCCACCAAGTTCATTCTCCTTCGCTGGCCGCTCGCAGGCTCGTCCTGTGCCAATTGCACAGCTCGCTACCCAGACGACGTCTCCGGGCGCACGAAGACGGCTGCCCCGGGCGGCGCGGGGCTGGCACTGCCTGGTGGCGGCCGGGGGCTGCTCCCCACCCCTGCGCACGCCGGAGCCCGGTGGGTTTGCTGGGCGCTGGAGGCCAGGGCTGCCTCCCAGCCCCGCAGACAGGGGCTGCGGAGGGAATGCAGAACGGCAGCCAAGTGCTCTCCAGCCCTGCCAATGTTTTCGATGCCTTTCTGTTTCGCCGGTGGAGCTCAAACCAGCAGCTCCAGCGCTTGTGTCAGGGGCTGCTGGGAACAGGCTCGCAGCCTTTTTATTTTCTTTCTCCACAAAGCAACAAAGCCCAAGTTATCCCAGAAATCAAAACAGGCACGGGCTCACTAAATCAACAGGGTCTGTGGCAAACCCAGAGACACGCAGTCTGCACTTTCCCAGGGGGACGCAGGCTCCTGAGACCACCCGGCCTTTGCAGGAGCCCGAGGACAGGGTCCTGTTGGGACAGGACCGAATCCCGACTCGGCCAGACCCTCAATCCTCCCTGGGGTGCTGGGGGTGCTGGGTGACCCCAGAGCATTTCAGTGCCAGAGCCGGGCTGTGCAGCTCACCCAGGACTCATCCGAGAGCAGCAGCGCCCCGTGGTCCGTGCACAGCAGAACCCTTCTCCTCCTGCCGCTCCTGGACAGCCCCAGGCTTTGCCCTGCGCTCGGGCACCCGACAAACGGTGCCGTGAGCCTGGCCGAGGGCAGGGGCACAGCCCGAGCGGGGGGCTAGGGCTGGCTCCCCGGCCAGAAGGGTGAATTAAAGCTCAGCCACCTGTGAGGCCAGCGCAGAGCCGCCAAACCTTGCCTGTGGAGCTCACGGGCTCTGCCCCAGGGTGCCACCAACACGGCGCCTTCAGCATTTAGCATCAGCTCAACGACCAGCTCCTGGGGGCACGGCCCGGGGGCGCAGGCCGGAGGGATCTCCCCGGGGGTACAGAGGATGGGTGAAAGGCACGGGGGTGAGCCCGGGGGCTGCGCTGCACACCCTTAACGCCGCGAGCTGGGCTTCTTACGCACTCACAAGCCCGAAGCTTCCCCTCGGACAGCTTTGTAAGGCCGGGGAACGGGCAGGATCCGGCCCGGGACCGCAGCCGGGAGCCCGGAGCCCCCCGGTAGATGGCACGCACGGCCCCGGCGCGGCGCTGGCGAGAAACCCGAGCCGGGCAGACACTCCCCGGGAGCTGCCGGGGGCCGGGAAGCAGGAAACACGGGCTGTGCCCGGCCACAAGCCGCTCCTGCCGCGCGGAGGAGGCAGCGACATGGGCAACCGCTGCAGCCGCGGCCGCCCGCGGTGAGTGGAGGAGGCGGCGGGCAGGGGGTGGGCATCTCCCCCCATACCGCCACCCCGACAAGTTTTTGGTGTTTTTTTTTTGGGGGGGGGGGGGGTTCCTCAGCCCGGCTTCCCCCTGCTCGGGGCTGAGAAGAGCCGAGGGACCAGCAATGGGATCCCCCCCAAAAGCAAACCAAGCGCCGGGAGGGGCGCCCTGAGGGCCGCGCACCCGTCGGGGACCCCCTGTCCGCCGCCGTCCCCGCTTGGGGAGCCCTGGCAGCTCCCCCTGGGGCTGTGGGTCCGTGTCCCCGGGGGGACACAGCCCTTTAATTCCCACCCCCCCCTCCCGGCCCACTCCTGCTTGATGAAACAGGGCGGAGGGGGGAGCGCCCTGCACCGGGGGGGTGCGAGGGGGGAGCGGCGGCTGGCGGCCGAAGCCCGGAGCACATTCCCTGCCTCCAGCGCCGGCTTCGCTGAAGTGTCCGAAAATCGCCGGCGCTTTTTAAATAATTAAAAGCGGCACAGCATCACCTAGCGGCTGCGGCAGAGGAAGGGGGGGGTCAGGGAGTTTGGGATTCGGGGCTCCAAGCGCAGGCGGGAGGCCGGTGGGTGACGTCTCGCCCACCAAAAGCCCCTCTTCCTCCATCCTCTGCCCCTGTGCCCGGGGGAAATGAGGCACCCGGGGCATCTGCTGGGGCACGGCTGGGGACGGTGAGAGCCGCGGGCGCGCGTCGTGGGGCGCTGCCGGGTCCAAGCGGTGCCAGGCCCTGTGCAAACACCGCTGCTCCCGAAGGAGGCACAGACCCGGATCTGGAGGTCACTCGCCCAGGCAGGGCCGAGCAGGAGAGAGGCTTTGTGCTCCGGCTGGGGAGCAGCGATGGCTCCTGCCGGCTCCTCTGGGGCAACGTCAAGTTCTGCTGTCCCAAGGGACCAGGGCTGCTGTGTCCTGCGTGATTTTATTCCCAGGGGCTGCGTGGAAAGCAAGAAGAAGAAACACCATGGTGTTTCTGCTGGCGGCAGCAGGGGACAGGGCTCTGGCCAAAGAGCCTTTTGCCCCCAGCACCCCTGTGGGACTTGGGTGCTACCACCTGCCTTAGGGGCTGTGTGGGGCCCTAAAAAAGCAGAGCTCTCTCCCCAGGAGCAGCTGTCCCTGCCCTGCACGGGGAAACGCCTGGGGGAAGGTGAATGGGGATGTGCTGTTGGTAACACGGGCTGTGGGACACCTACAGAGGACCGCGACCAAGCACAGCGAAGCCCCTCTGCAGCAGCTTGCGTGATTCATGGCTGCACCTTGGTGACAGAGGGGAAAAAAATGCCACTTAATTTTAGTTCAGGTGTTTCCAGGCGTCAGAACCGCTTGTATTTTCGGATATTTGCTCAGCACCACAGCTGCGTCAGCAAAGAGCTGGGCTTCCTAAAGAAAGCTGAGACTGACAAAAGGGCTCAGGGGAGGCAGGCACCCGCCTGCTGGATGGAAGATCCTTGTCATGATCACTGCCAAAGTGTGGGCCTTAAGGGGGGGCAAACGGCAAGAGACCGAGGAGGTTCCTGAAATCTTCAGACAAAAGCCATTACAGCAAACTTCTTCGCAGAGGAAAGCTGCTGATGGAGGAAAGCGTGCCCACGGGTCCGGGTACCTGTGCAGTACAGCCCTGGGGAGGATTCTTACTTCACCCAGTGTGCGTGGGCAGCAAAGGATGTCGAGGTTTGGGAACCACAGTGAAACAGGCTTGTGTAGGGCAGAGATCAGGATGCTGCTGACACGGGGAAAGGAGAAGCAGTGTATCGCTGCGCGCTGTCATGCAGAATACAGTCTAGCAGGCTGTGAGTTAGTTACAACACGTCTGACCTGGTTTTGAGAAGAGGAGGGGAGAGGTTTGCCCTGCTCTCGTTTCCCTTGCCACATCCTTTCTAATTACCGCAGATCTGAGGCAAGGAGATGCCATCTCCTGCCGGGCTGCGATTAGCCTGCAGACAGCCTCAGCGTACCTCCAGCCTACACGCTGCCTGCTAAGGCCTCTCTGCAAAGAAAGACAACCCAAACAAGACAGAGCGGCTTGGAAAGCTGGTTCAGGAACTCACCTCCCAGGAAAGAGGCTAGGGACCCTGCCAATTTTACTTGAAATGGCGTTATTTTAATTACAGTGCACAACCTGCCTGAATGCTGTGAGGAAGCCAAGGCTCGAGCACACAAGCCTTGCTAGGGAGGGCCCTGGAGACCCTGCGAGCTCACAGGGACAGTGGAGGGGGGGGGAGCCGCAAGTAAGAACCCCCCCAGGACAAAGCTGCCTTGCTGGCAGCCCCCAGATTTTGTCTGCCAGGGACTGGAGGGCTGGCAGGACACAGCAGAGGGACGAAAGGCAGCATTGGATCCTTTTGTACGGGCACGGCCCCCCTGCCCCCCCCAGGGCTGCCTTTGACTTCCCAGCTCCAGCAGGCCTGGTTAATCATTGCCGGCTGTTTCGGAGGTTTCCAGGTTCTTGGCCATTATTTTCCTTTTCTCCTTTTGCCATTAGAGCACCAAAGCTGGTACCACACGCGCCCAGCCCTGCTCGGCCACCTCCCCAGAATGCCTCTAAAAGCAGGCAGGGGCAGAGCTCTGCCTCAGGGGCTGCTTTGTGGCAGACGTGTCTGGTGAATGCGCACCCCGTGGGACACACGGCGCTCCTTGGTACCAGCTGGGAGCTCTCCAGCCCCATTCAGAGCACCGCCTGCCCGTTTTCAGCTGTGCTGCAGCCCACGGGGGGCTGGCACCTGCTCTCCTCCAGACATGCGAGTGTGCTGCAAGGATAACGTTCGCTTTGTGCTGCAGGGATAACATTTGCTTGGTGCATCTGGCACGGAATGTGACACGTCTCTGCTCGGCCAGGCGGACGGGCTGCCCGGCCAGCGCCAGCCCATGGGAGCTCGGCTCCCGGCTCTGTTGTTGCAGCAGGAACGAATTTGGCTCCCGTCCGCACCGTGGCTTGGGCCGTAGCTGTGTTTGGCTTGTCGCTCTCTGGTCACACAGGTACAGACAAGATTAGGGTTTGGCTTGGCTTGTATAGAGAGCGCAGCTTGTTTGGTTTGGTAGTGTTTTAGGTGGAAAACTGCGAACAGGAAAAACACAGTCTGAAACATTAAAATCAGCACGTGGGCTGTGCAGCTGTTCCTTGGGCACGGGGGCCAAAGCACAGGGCACGGGGCTATCAGAGCATCTGGCCCTAAGAGAAATGTTTCGTGCTAGCCGAGATCACGCTCAGCACCCCACATCTTTGGTCACGGAGCTGTGGAAACGCAGTTGCAAAACCACAGTGGAATCTGTTCCCACTCACACTGATGCATGTGCATAGGGGACAACCAGACAGGGCAGGATGGCAAGGAGCCTTGTGGGTGTCTGTAGGGCAAGGCAGATCAGCCACAAAAGAAGGAAATGCAGCCCCACGTCTCTCCCTTGGACCTTCTCCCTGCAAAAGCCACTCAGGTTCAGAGGGTGCCTCATTCCACCAGCGAGGCTGGAGCCCACGGAGCTGCTCAGGGGGTCCTGGCAGCCCCAGACACCCCGGGGTGGTTGCAGCAGGCTGGGATCTCAGACCTTCCCCACGGCGCTGATGCGGTACCCTGGGGCGGTACATTTGGGTTTGCATGTTATGAGAGCAGAGGCTGGGGCTTCTCCGGGCTGACATCTCTCTCTGATTTCAGGAACTGTCTTTCGCTTTTTAAAAGGAAGAAGGAAAAGCAAGGTAAGGATTTGTGAAGATGCTCTACAGCACAAGAACAGGGGGTGTAAATCAGCCCCTGGTTAGCTGGCGTTCATCAGCGCTGGCTGTGAGTGGATCCCTGAGGCTGAGACCCTCTCCCAAACTCTTCTGTACCTAACCTTTCCGAAGAGAAGAGGCAAGAGGCAAAATTTCATTAAAACTTACAGCGAGAGGGGTATGATATGCCATGGAGCTCGGCAAGGGGGAGGGAAGGGGCTTCAGCAGTATCTTTAAAATACCGGAGTCTCACATCGAAAAGCGTGTGAGTGCTCTCGAGTGGCAGCAAAGCAGAAGCTGCATCAAACACCCCTAAGAGCCGCAAACATCCGTCTGACATCAGTGCCCCAGGATAAAGGGGGGTCCTACGTAGCCCAGTCGTGTCCTGTGGCCTTTGGACCATGCTGGGCAAAATATGTTTGCAGGCAGCAGAGGAAATAACAAAGTTAAAACTGGATCTGACTTCTCCAAGGGCCTGACAAGGAAGCTCTCTGTGCTGTGTGCGTCCTCCTAGGTTCTGCCAAGAACATTGCGGTCCACAGCATGTTGTCATCCCAGGAAACCTTATTTTTTCCAAAGAAACAAGCCCAGGCTTTCTTCTCGGAGGCCGGCCTCAAAGACAGCGTTAGGGCTGAGGATGTCAGATGGGGTGGAAATTTGATTTGCGTCCAGTGGAGAGAGCCCATGTGCCAGATGCTGCATTTCTGAATTCAGAGATGGAACAATAAACAGTTGTGTTAACCTGATCCGCTGGTGTTTCTTTTTCAGGAACTAATGTGAGACATGAGAGCCAACAGCACCAGCCTGGCAGGAAGGTAAACAGCTTCCCAGAGTTGTTTTGCTGACGGGATACCGACAGGACGGAGCTGACCATCACCTCCCGGCCTTGAGGGGTCAGGGAGATGTGGGGCAGTTATCCACAGCTGTGAAATGCCTCGTCTCATGTAGGCTGTGGGAATGATGTGGGAACAATTTTTTCCCCTAGAAGTGCAGTGGAAGCAGTAGGATGAAACCTGTCTCTCTGAGCAGGAGGTGTCAGAGGGCTGGGGGTGCTGGGGGCAGCGTGCAGGCGTCTCTGCCTGGCCCGGGGAAGGCAGGTGTAGCAGTAGCCCAGAGCTGACCATCTGGAGCTTTTTCTCCCCAAAGGCTCCAACATACGAAAATGTCCCGGAGTCTCCTGTCTACGCCACTGTGAGTAAACCCAAGAACATGAAGCAGGACGACAGCATTCATTACGCAGACATCCAGGTGTTCACCAAGGTCCGGGAGCGCTCTGCGGAGGAGGTGAAGAACTTACAGATGCAGAATGCCACAGAGTATGCCACCCTCAACTTCCCCCGGCCCAGGCTGAAATATGACAGTAAGAACGGGACCCTGGTTTAAAAAGCTTGGTGCCCCTCTCCTCGTTCAGCAGCAAAAGGATTTCACAGACTTAGAGATGCTGTAGACTCGAGCTAACCTCATGGACACGTCGAGTCTGCCTGCGAAGCAGAGAGGCTGTGTCTTCCACCTGCGTGTGCCTTCAGAGGACAGAGGCGTATTTATTCTCACACGAGGAACAGTTACCTGTCTGGTTCTGCTGGCAAAAAAAGCCACCTCTTCCCCTTGGAAAATCTGCGTTGCCTCTGAAGCTGGCAACCCATCTCCTCTCAGCCCTGCGAGAAGGCAGAGCTGCTGCTCGGCTGGTGATGGTTAAAACCACAGCCCGGAGCTGCCGGGAGGATGCTCCAAGTGCGGCTCTGCCGGTGGATTTGGGAACACGGCAGAGAGGAGTCCATACTGGGACAAGGGAGATGTTGCCATGGGATTTTATGCTGATGTTAAGAAAATTCTGCACTGTGCAGAATGACATGGGGATGATATTGGGAGGAAATTGTATGGAAGTTTTAAGAGTACCTGCTGCAATGTTTTCCTCCAACACCAGCCACTGTACACTGCAATCATGCACTATGTGCATCCCTTTTCTCAAAAAGCAGTGTTTTACAGCCATGCACAGCACACTGAGACCAAGGCCAGAAATGCAGAATTAACGGAAGGGTACAGAACAATTTCACTGAAGGGCGGTACTGACAGGCATCCTTACCCCAAGGTGCACAGAAGTGAGCACTGAGCTCTTGGCTCAGACTGGCAATGAAAGAAGGCAAATTTGCAGGTTATCTGCAAGGCAGCCATTTAAAAACCACTGCCTATATTTAGGGCAGTTATCCGATCCTTAGAGTACAGTAGCTGTTTGCATGCCTGAGACACTAGGAATGAATCCTGGCCAACTTTAGAGAGGGCTTTGGACTTTTTCTCCACGTTTTCTTATTTTGTATTGTCAGCCTTAAGTTATAAAACCCTGTAACGCAGAGCACATACCACGTGGTGTTTTCTGCTAAAGCTCCCAAATACACATTTGAGAATTTATTGGTTTAAAATAATGTCTGCAGTACAGCAGCCGTCCAAAAGGCTTCTGCCACTGCACTGAAATTGACAGTGGCACCATTGGCAGTTGCAGAGTGCTCCCAAGCAGTGTCCTCAGGCCCTAAATCAATGGTTGGCACGTTCTGTTCCTCACTAATGGTCTGCATAGCCAAATGCAGGTCGTGGAACAACCTGTTTATTGCCAGTGTTGAAAAATGGACTTCATTGTACACTTTATAAACATGCATCATTTTGCATATTATGGCTTAGCTAAATGTAAGAAAAACATGAAGGAGTTCCTGCTCGTTACAAAAAAAATAAAGCTGGTACGGGTAGCGTGTACTAATTTGGAAGTGTTTAAGGACCAATCCTACAATTTTTCCGCTCTTTTTGCTTGCACTACCCAGTGGACCTCAGCAGGGCTATTATAAGGCCAGAGTAAGGTTTGCAGAAGGCCCTTTTTTAATAATGGAGACAGTTTTACTGCCTGAATGTTTTTTTTGCCCCTGCTATTGAGCTGACCTCTGCAGGGGCTATTGTAAGGCCTGCAGCAGAAGACCCTTCACTTACAATGGGTGCAGTATTATGCTGTTTAAGCAGTGTCTCTTCTGAGTGCCAAGGACAAAAACCTGTAGGGAGGAGGACTGAATGGGCGGGGGTTTAGCTTCGGGGGGCACAGGACTGCCCGAGCGCTCGGTCCTGCTTAGCCCAGCCATCGGAGGGGCTCCCAGGACACAGCCCCGGGCCCGGCTGGTGCTGAGCAGCAGCTGGGGACCTCCTCGCGCTGAGCTGCTGGCACCAGAACTGGAAAGGCACACTGGCTTCACTGGTCCAAGCCCTCCGCAACGTAGGAAGAAATATATGTATGTATTTTTAATACACGTTATTAAATATAGACTATAATTCACCAGAGGGGAGGTTTTCTAGAAGGTGCTGTCTCCAACAGGTCATTTTTAAAGACGATTTGACTGAAACTGCCTGCTACTGCAGTGTCAAGCAGAGTGAAGGACCCTTTTTGTGGTACTGGAGCTTTCCAGTACCAGTACTGTGGTACTGACTTGTACCAGTGCGGCGCTGGGAAAAGCAGGGCCTTGAACCTCTAAAATGTGAAAATCACGAATTTTGGAGGAAGGATTTTTCTAAAAGCCGTGGTTTTGCACTGAATATTAACAGATTGCAGGGGCCTGCCCAGTGTTACCCAAGGTTGCCTGTGTAGGGGTTAAACGTATCAAGTGTTCCTCGAACATTAAAGACTTGATTTTCGGCTAATTCGCACTTTATCCCCGCGCTGGGCCACGGCAGGGCGCTGCGGGGGCTGACAGGGGGCCTCGCCCCCATGGAAACGGCCTCGCCTTCGGGGGCCGAGCCCTCGGCCCGGCCCGCCCCGTTCCCGGCCCCGTTCCCGTCCCCATGGCAGCGGCGACGCGCGGGGGCCGGGCCCGCAGCCGGCCGGCCGCAGGCAGGGCCTCGGCTCCCGGTTCTCGGTGCCACCCCCGCCCCGGCGTTCCTCAGCCCCCGGGACCCTCCGTTCCCCGCAGCCCGGTGCCCCCGGGCCTGCCCCGCTCCTGCTCCAGCCCCCCCCCTCGGTTCTCCATCCTCGCTCCGGGCCCCCCTCGTCTCTCGCTGCCAGCACGGCGGACCCCAAAAGCCTCAGCCCGCAGCAGGGGCAGCAGCGGGCCTCGGCTCCGCCAGCCTTCGTACCCCTGACCTGCGGCCCTGGACACGCCAGAGACAGCAGCAGCCATCGACCTACAGGTTACACGCCCTTAAACCATCTTTAAATATCGCATTTCCCACTGCCGTTCCATTTCTTTCCCCGCAAGGGGTATTCCCAAGGAGTCCCACCATTTTCTATTCTATTAGCTCATCCAAATGCCCCCACCCTTCCTTTCACAAGATATTTCTCCAGAATCCTGAAAGAAGACAAAGCAAAAAAAAATACAGATTACCCCCAAATTCCCAAATATGAATGTCAATTTGTTGAATTGTTTCCTAAAGTTACTTATGAGTGTTTGCTGTCTGGGTCATTTAACACCAAATCAAATAATACCCTGACTATTTGACACCAAGGACCAGTACAGCTTTGTGTGGCATATTTTAACTTCTGCTGAATTTGATTCCCCTTGCACAAATGCGGAAGATAATTAGACCCTACGTGCACTATGAGCCAATGTAATCAGGAATCTTTTCTACATACGTTTCATAGGAATTCTGCCCGCTTTACATGTGGAACAAAATATAAAAATGTATAACTTTCCCTAAGATAGTAGCCCTTAAATATATATATTTTTTTCAGGCAATGATAAAAGGGGGCAACTTTCCTCCTTTCTGTTGGTTATATTCAGGCATTGCAAGCCTGTTTTCCCTCTAAGAAAATTCTTTCCTTTGTTTTTAATATGTTTGCTTCTTCCCCTCAGGCTTCAAGGGGGAAGGAGTGCTGGTGCGTTCCTCGTGGCGCTGAGCTGTGGCACCCAGCATGGGAACGCTAGTGGATGCGGTGCCCCGTCACACGTCGCAGCCTGCTGCATCTTCCGTGAGTCCCCTGGAGTGTTTTTTGTGTCTGAGCATTGTTTGGGATGCTTAAGGGGAGGCTGGGAGGGAGCACTCAGTGGCACGAAGGCATTAGTTGTTTTAGGCAGATTCCTGCAGTCGTGGCTGCACGAGCTTTGTCTACAATCACCCTCACTCTTATTTCCCCAACTAAATTATTATTAGCAAGAGCTCAGCTGTGGCTGTTGATTTCTCTCTTCTTCTCAAGTGCTGATAAGGTAAATAATCGGTGAACGTTGATAAAGTGCTTTAAAATCCTTGCATGGAGGGCTTGAAGGAAGGCTCAGGTGCTTGTACTGGTGTTGTGCTGCCACACGACGGCTGCCACCTCACAGCAACAGGAAATGGAGCAGGAACTGGGCTGTGTCGTGCACCTTGCCCAGGATTCAGCAGGGGGAAAGCCCAGAGGTTGTGCTGAAACCAGCCAGGAGAGGGCAGCGCCACCAACCAAACTGCCAGCCGCCGCGTTTGGTTTGAAGGTCACTCGCAGCAGGACGAGCAGGCGCCGAGATCCTTCTCGTTTCACTGCCCCCCTTTGCCTTCACCTTGGAATTATTTTCCGTGAGTGTTAAAAATCACTCTTGAAAGGAAGAACTATGAAGCATTAGTTTTTCTTCTTGCAAATACGACATTCAAAGGCATCCTTTGTGATGCTATACAACTTGTAGAAGGAATTATATTTTTCTTCCAGAAGCTTGAAATTTAAGAGTGAAACACAAAGAGGGGAGAACTGGGGTTTAATTTTTAAAAGGTACTTTCAGCACACACAGACATCCAAGATGCATTTATGTTACCACAATGAAGAGAAAAATGGCCCAGCACTCTCTACCACTCAGCCTAGCCATTAGAAATGGCCTAGTTTCTATTCTCTGAGGTCCATGATCAATTAACTCTTTTTCTCAATCTGTCAGCTTACGATGATTTAAGCAATATATTTTACAAATTAAATTGTATTTATACTTTGTACTTTTATGCTGTTTGAACAGATTATCTCTTTATTCTTATTTTTAATCCTGCAAATTTGGGTCATGTCTCCAGTATAAAGTCTGTGCCTCCCTATGGCTTATCTCCCCTTCAAAGGACGAGTGTAAATATCTAGAGCTTGTAGGGATTGTGAGCATACAACATTTAATCTGCTATTAAATTCACAAAACAAATTCTAAAAACAATCAGAGAACACCTGACAGCCATCTGCCACCTCCTCTGTGCTTCCTAAGTACATGTGATTTCACTTTAGTACATCTGCAGCTTATTTATTTTTTGTTCCAGAAATCACAGGGGTAGAGGGAAGGGATGACCTCAGCATTCCTACCTGTAAACTTCTGTGAATGTGTATTTACAATGAAGCATTGAAAAGACAGATAATATATTTTTTTCTTTGAGATTATTAGATACGAATATCGTAAAGCTCACAGAAAAGGCTCTGAATGTTTTGTTGTGTTTTTCAAATGAGGTCACTTCCTTTTTGATAGGGAAACCACTCATTCAGTTTTTCTATGAAATTTTACTGAAATGGCAAAGGCCCAACCTACTTGTTTGCATTGTACAAAATAGGGATAGATATTTCCTGTCATCTAATTAATCGCATTTTGAGTAATTTTGAGTCTCAAATGCAAACTGGATTGAGGTACTAACCACCAGCATCGCCACCTTTCAAGATTTTTTGCAAAGCCTCATCATAATTTACCGTTTTGCTTAATAGCTGTGATATTACAGTCAATGAAAAAAATCTCAGTCCCCACTGGATTATGAAAAGTAAGTAGGAAAGGCAAACAAGAATAAATAATTTAAAATTCAGCCTATGAGTGGGGTCTGACTCCTTTTTGAATGACTTGTGTTGGTTAGAAGGAAATTAGCTGCTGCTTGTCTTTCTGTATTTTACCTGCATCTCTCCGTATCTGACAGAAAACATTGGCGTGGTATAATTATGCAATTGCTTTTTCCTCTGGAACCTTCAATACTCAGGCAGGAAAACATGTTTTTTTTTAAATGTGTCTCTCGCTTAGAAATGCTTGGCCATGGTATTTTGAAACCTGAAGGCTCTGCCTGAATAGTGCTGAGCAGGACATGCTGTGTTGCTCTTGGGGGCTGGCAGAAGGTGGTTGCATCCATTCCGAGAGGTTTTCTGTGTATTTTCAGGGGATTTCTTGCAAGATGAGATGAAGTTTGAGAGATTGCCTAGAGATATCCGATCCTTTCTTTCTGGAATGAATGCGGTTATTGTTGATTTAGAGACTTTGCTGGGGATCGTATTTAATTCTAATTTGGAAGTTTTCTGTCTTATTTCTTCTCCGGACTCCATTGCCACAGCAGCTAGGGTAGAGCCCGGTGCTGTGAAAACGTTGCTAGCTGTCTTGTGGCCTGGTTTGCAGCTTCCTGCCTCTGCTGGGTTGCTGAAAACACCGCTGTTTCTTTGGGGCTGCAGACCGATTGCCGACAGCTAAATCTGGCAGCTCGTACAGCCTTTCCCCTTGCTTTTCTAGCTGAGCAAGACATCTGCTATTTGCTGACTCTCTCCCTGCCCCCACGCCGGACAGGGCTCGCAGTGTTTGCTGGGTTCGAAAAATCTCTTTTTACGCAGCAGGTTTCGCGTGAGCACGGCTGCTTGGAAATAGGTTTCAGATGTTTCCCCAACTCAGCGCAGGGCCTGCATCGTGTAAGCCGAAGCGTTTCTATAGGAACTGTGTGACATCTCTCCCGCTGCTCCCCAGCAGCTCTCTCGCGAGCATGCCCAGTGCAAGCCCCGACTTTGGCTCAACTCTCCGTGTGCAGTAACGGGCTGCACATATGGGACTGTGAATGCGGTTCCCGATGAGCTCCAACTCTTTGTCTTTGGGAGGAGGAGGAAGAGGTCGTGCCCGGAGCCCGAGGATCTGCCCCGTGTCCTCTGAGACCCTCGCCCGTCGGCGGGCTCGTGGAGAATGCTCGCCTGCTTGGCCAGGGGGAATTTGCTGGATATTCTGCAGGAGGGCTTCACGGAGGTAAATGCATGTCCCAGGTCTCGTGCAGACCTTCCCGGGGTAAGGCAGCGTGCTTTTGTGCAGCATCTCTTAAGGGCTGCTACGTCTCCCAGCGTTTTGTGGAGCGGAAAAGGAGAAAAATGAGCAAGATTTCGGGGCTGGGGAGGGGGCAGAGCTGTTTACTAACAGGAGGGAATAGGGGGCAGCTCAGCCGGGGGTCTGCAAAGCAGCAATAGTTTTGAAGAGTTTGTGGCTGGTTTACAGCTGGTGGTTTTAGCTTGGCGTTTTTATTTTCTTTGCAGAGCTTTTGCTTTTGTACCAGAAAATAATATAAATTGCAGCGAGTTATGGAGCATGGTTTATTTTACGTAACTGATTCCTTTCTTGAGTATCTGAAGTCTCTATGTCTGTGGACTCTTAAAAAGCCTGTAAATCTCCTAAGTGGGCACGCAGTTCTTGGGAGAGGCTGACAAAGAGCAGGATGTTTTTGGTTTTTTTTCCATCCTCTTCTGTAGGTTGTATTACTGGGGGACTGAAATTCGTCTTGGTCAAGAAAATACCATTTTTAAAGTGTTCTTTATTTGATTATTCTAGTGTCAGGGAGACAGATAAATCACAAGGAGTGAGAACTACCAAGAAATTCAAGAGATGGGAATCCTGTGACTACACGGGGAGGGCAGATTGCTGTCGGCTTCCTTCTTTAGGGTGCACAAGCAGTTAGTCCACAGAGAGTCCAACCAAACTCAGTGCTAAATGCCAGGTCTGCATTCATCATGCAGACCATGCTGGAGCACGACTGCCTGTCTGTAAACTGGGGAGGATCGAACATTGTGGGGGCTTGTGCTGAAACCCAACAGTGAGTGCTGTTTCCTCTCTTACCTGGTGCCAGGGATGGTCTCTTGGTGCGTTTTATTCTTTCCTAGAGTACATATCCTGTTTTGTTTCTGTGCTTAGTGGTTCCTCATCCTTCCAAGGCCCAGACCCCACCTCACTGTTCTGCCCCCATGCTCCGTTCTCTGCAGAAACTGCACATCCCTCCTGGGCTTAACACCGCCAGCCAGCAAGGGGAAAACAGACCGGGCGTGAAACTTGAGCTCCACGCCAGCCACAGGTCTCTGATTGCGCTGCCTGACCGTGTAAATACTCCATCCCCTCCTCCACAGAGTGTCTCAGTCTCGTTTTTAGCTAGCAAAGGTGTTATTTTAGCTCAAGTTGTTAAGCCTTACACTTCCTGTTCTCAAGGGCAGCAGATCCTTCCCTGGCCTAAGCTAATAGTAACCTGTATATTAATAATGGGAGTAAAGTACAATTTTACACACAATGCTAGCCCAGCTCAGACTGGTTTTACCCATAGGCCGCCCAGCTGTGGAAAAAAGTCCCTCTCCTACCATAAAAACCATATAAACTGACATTTACTCTCATGTCCAGACTTAATTTCACACAGCGAGGTATTGCAGGAATTGCCTCGCTAACTCGGTGCCTGTTCTTTTGATAGAACACCCTTTCTGGCCGGGGGGCTCTTTGGGTGGCCAGCTACCTTGAAATAAAAGGACGTATTTTCCAAATCTGTGCATAAGAGATGAACATACACGAGCGAGTAAGTAACTAGCAAGCTCATACATGTTTGTGCAGAGCTCAGCCCTGAACACGCTTAGGACCTAGAGGCTTAGTATAGTGCCAGTTTCTCCAGGGATATTGATTGCTTGTCTCTGTCTTGCACGTTCAGTCAATAATCCATGCCTGGAAAGTTCCCCAACAGCCAGGATGCGACAGGCAAGTTTCTGATTTCTTTGCACTCTTCCCTCTCCATCCATCCTGCTGGTTAGGAGCCTGATTATCACACGAGCAGGGAAGGAGAATGCAGCATAGCTGTCCCTTCTGCAGTTAATGCCTGTTCTGCTTCACAGGTCACTTGTTAGGCTGATGCTTTCTCCGTGATGAACATAGTCACAGATTGCTAACGGGCCCCTGTAAAGTGCAAGTTCAGGGCAGTGTATTTCCTTCCCTTTCAGAGTCCTTGTGCCAAAAACAGGTTGCAGAGAGTGTCATCTGCAGACGTCTAAAGAGAGATGAGTTCTGTTTAATATTGAAATGCAATGAACTCCCCTGAGGCGTCACACAGCTCCTGTCCCCCTCTCATTAACAGACTATCCTGCCTCAGAGGTGTTTCCCTGCTGTTTATAGAGACTTAACATTGCTCTGAGACAGCTAAATAATTCAATCCCACAGCTGGATGGTGTCATGGGAATGTATGGCTGCTAAAAGCTGCAGTTTATAATGAAAGGAAACCCCAGGAGGCAGGGTCTCCTCAGTGGTCACCGTGTCATTGCGGCCTCAGCTTGCTCTTGCTCATTGAGGAGACGCAGTTTGTTTGAGATACCTGCTCGCACTCCTGGCAGTTCATTAAGACAGATGGGGCACACAGAAACGTGTCAGAAACGGGCCTGACAGCTCCGAGATGTTAATGTGGCTGTATTTTAACAATTACCTGCCTTCTCTTTTTGAAGCTGGAAGGTCATTTCCTCTGGCGGATTTAGTCTGAAGCTGCTTGTGTGCCAGGAGTCGTTTGAAACGGGCATCTGTTCCCCCAGACTGCGCTGAGCACCAGGCCTGGGTCTGGCTCCCCAGAGGGTGAGATGGCAGTGAATTTTCGAGAGCCCAAGCAAGAGGTGATTTTGAACTCAGGGTTTCCCACCAGCAGCCAAGTGAAGTACAAGGTTGGCTCTGTCTACGTGGGAAATACCTGCGCGTCTTGCTCCAGGAGGACCGCTAGTCGCCAGCAGTACGAGCGCAGGAAGCGGTGCGGTGCGAGCAGGGCTCTGTGCTCGCTCCCAGGTAGGCTGCACAGGGCCTGGCCGCTCGCTAAGCGGTGGGTTTGCAGCTGAGCAGCCCCTGCAGCGGGTATTTCCTGCACTTCCTCCACATGCAGCCTCTCTCCTCGCTGTTCAGTTTACTTGAGGTGATTAGATAATGTCCTGCCTGTGAGACCGGAATCCTTGCTGTGAGAAGTGACCTGGGCTTTGCTGTGCTTTTCTGGTTGAAGTAATCTTCTGGCACTGTAGACTTGCTGCTGTCTTGTTCTGGCAGCCGTTCTGTTCTCCGTGGTGTAACATGCATGATCTCTGTTAAAAATGTCTCTGCTGCTGGGATCTTAGCAGTAGAAACTTGCACTCACCATCTCCTTGCAATGAGTGCTATTTTTAGCTAATAGGATTCACTCTGAAGAGAGCTGTTTGGACTCCTGTCTCACTCGTCCAGGTTGTCTGCAACAGGACTACCAACAGGGGAAAGATTTTTATCACCATTAGGGCTTGAGCAGTTAGGGTTCGGTCCCTGCCTGAGGTTCACTGTGTGTCTAAGCAGGGTTGTGCTTTGGGTGTGCAGCAGTGGCTGTCCTCTGGCAGGGTGTATTACTGCGCATTTGCACGGTAACAGTCAAAGATTTATTGTTATCACTGTAGATCGTAGCATTTTACGGGGAACATAAAACTGAGTACAGCTGCTTTATAGAGCTGCTCTGGAAATGGAGACACACAGGAGAAGTGGGCTGCCGAATTCACACCGAGTCGTCGGCAGAGTGAGGAACGGAGTCGGTGTCCCGAAGGTGCCTTAAGTGCCCTTTATCCTGGACCAGGCATCCTCACTGTGTGCCTCTTCCCCTTCTCTCCACATGAAAGGTTTCTGCCTGCAAAGAGCATCGCTCAGTCACGCTGCGTGCCCCGTCTCTTCACAAAGCTCCTTTCCCCTGTCTGTACGGGGTTGGTGACTGCACACAGCTAAATAAGGAACAATGCTCCTTTTTTTTTCCTGAAGAATCAGGGGATGTCTCAGTGCAGCTTGTTTTGACAAACCTTAGACTTTATTTGGGTGTAGTGGAACCATTTGATAATTCAGGGTGAATCATGTGCTCCGTGGTACTGGCAGTTTACAGTGAAGGATCTCATGTGGCTCAGCTCTTTGCACGTCTGCCTGATTGGAAACACCGCTTAAACAGAAAATGGCCTCAAAACACCATATTGGGGAAAATAGAGAGGCACTAAAACATCCTGCAAAAGTGCCAGAAATGGTCCCTAAAGCGGCAACTTGGCTTTGAATGGCAGTGCCATGTTGAGGTGTGGGTGGCTGGTTGTTGATTAAGAGGAATGCATCCTAGACAGATTCAATTTACAAGGCTTCCCACCCGGTAGACGTCTGGAGTAGCTGCTGCCTGCAGTGCTGGTGAATTTGTTTAAATGAACAGATACCATCTTCAGGTTTCTGAACAGAAAAAGAGTGCTCGGAATGGCCACTGCGGGTGTGGACGGTACAGTGAGTAATCCCAGGATTTTTATAAACAGGAGATTGGAGTTAAAGGACGTAAAAAACAGATTAGTTACAAGGAGAATGCTTGTGTGTGATGTTATGGAAGTGACAGGCAAAATTACTGCTTGAAGAAATCGCACTCAGATGCCACTCACAAAAATACCCCCTAGCTGGCGGATGGGTCACCCAAGTGAGATCACCGCGTGACGGCAAGAACACGGCTTGGCAAAAGATCAATGGAAGGAAAAGGTTGCTTACATTACAAGGGAAAATGGAGTCATCAGGCGTTTGTTCTGCACAAATTAAATAACTCTTTGGTTCTACAGAGATAAAAAGCTGTCAGACGTGCATTTCTCGCCGCTTGCCTGCCTAGGCTCAGTTTCCTGGGAGGAGACTCAAGGTGAGTTATTACTACCAGGTGCAACCAACTACGGAGCGTAACTGTCCTTCAGAGGTGAGCGGTGCTGCTGGCACCGGGAGCTCTTTAAAGAGATCTTCCATTTGCATCTACTAAGCTGTTTCCAAATGGATTCTAAAATGCAACATTAGCTGAATAAAATACCAGTATATATAGGCACTCGTAAGAATTACTTCATCCTGTACTGAAAATTATGTTTCTGAAGTGGAGCACGACAGCTGTGTGGCTGTGCAGTAAGAAAGACAGATCAAAACAGTATAAAGAATTAGGGTGTTAGAATGGAAATGGGCCTGGCTGTCTAACACCCAAGCTCTTCTTGTTAATGGGTAAAGGACAAGGAAAGGTCTGGAAAACTTCGCAGTCAAAAAATAATGTGTCCTGATGGATATCTGGGCTCTCTGGAAATTCTTGCTGTTGTTGGCACTTGGGCAACTCATGAAATACAGCTTCAGCTCAAAACTTCGCCGTTCACAGACCGTCAGTACTTGAGCTGGCATCTGAAAGCCTGCCAGTGAGCTTCTCTCCTAATAGCCCAGTCACTTATTCCCCTCCCAGGGTCAACAAGTGGTAGTTCAGTCAAGATGCCAAAGGCAGCTGTCATTTCAACCCAGCCGTACCGCCAGGCTTTGAGCAAAAACTCCTGCTTTCCTCCCTCTGGAGACGAAGACAGTGTTTTCTCAGTTCTGACATTCCGAATGAAGGGCAGAAGCAGTTCCTGTGCAAGATCAGTGTTCAGAGAGTGGGATTTAAAACTCCTTATATTTGTTCCAAACACGTAGGATGCCAGGAATATCTCTAAAGCATTTCTAAAGATGTGGCCAGAGGCTTCTATTTGCAGGCACTTGCTTTCTGAAGTGTTGAGCCCAACCTGAACAGCTGATGAATGGCAGTCAGAGGCACTGGTTTCAAAAATGTTGACTGGGCAAAGAGATCAGAGAGCAGAAGACTGGTCTTTGTGTTCTTGAGTCTGGCTCGAGAAACAGATGGCTGGTGCTTGAGGAAAATTCACTGACTTCACTGAACCAAAGAAATGGTTTTTGTTAAAACGAGGAAAATCCGACGGAGCGTGCCTAGAACATACCGGGGATTAAGGGCTTCGTTGGGCTGCTCCTCCCAAACGTTTGTGCTGCTGAGTGTTTGAAAATGACCTTTGAAGTTTTATAGGAAGCGTGCTGGCTAGAATTTCAGCAAGACTTCAGCATAATCTTTCTTTCTGGATCTCAGCAAATCTGTGAACAGCCCTTGTCCAGATGTTAGGATGTTGGAAACGTCCATGCCTTCACTCAGATGTGGGTGAAGGGTTAAGGAGCTCCTGGTCTTTTGCAGCTCACAAGCTGTCCTGTCTCCTGCTGTGCACCAGCCTGCATGGGTGCCTCTTTTTCCAAACTGTGTTGCCGTACTGAGGCGTCTTCTGTGCTCGAGACAGACTGTTCATAGAAGATTTGGAAAATGTGCATAGGGCCAAAAGTTATTTTGAAACATATTACATCTCCTGCTTTAAAGTGAGAGTTTTATGAAAGAGGAGTCCCGTTGGTACACACGGTCATTCTGGCATTACCCTGTCCATAACTGGGTGTGTTTCACCATTGGATTCATCATCTCAATACATTAAACAGCCTGAATCAAGCAGCAATTTTGAGGGGAAAAAAAAAAAATCTTCTGCTGGCTTTCAGAGCAGAGAGAAACATCGTTTTCTTTGCTTGTAAGTTTTTATTATCTGCTTCTACAAAGGCCTTCTCGAACCAAAGCTAAAAAAATCTTAAACTTGAGGGGCACTGGATGGCAAATTACAGGCCTCAATTAATTAAGATAATGTCAGAAAGCTTAGGAATTATACAAGGCCTTAAAATCACATCCTGATGTAATTAGGCCACCCCTTGAGCTCTGTTGTTGCAGACTTTTGGTTCAGCGCCCTAAACAGACAGGACACTAAATGCCTTTCATGCTGGGACCAACCTCATAGCACGGGGTCTGTTACTGACCTCGTCAGAGTTGGTGTTTGGGCAGCGTCCACAGGGCATAAAGGAAGAGCAGAGTAAAGGTTAAGAGAAACTTGATTCTTCCAGGCAGAGTCCCTAAATCCAACAATAAGGATTGATTCAGATTCATCAACTGTGTGCAGAAAAGGCGGCGTGTCTATTCTAGAAGCAGAGTGTCTTGGGGGTCTTCTCTAACGTGATAGCAAGGGTATCAGGCCCTCTGAAGGCATCTGCCCACTAAAGAATCATTTTGCCCAGGAAGAAGATTTGGACAACTTAAAAATGTGCAATCCCCTCATCTCAGAGGAGTTCATATTAATGAATTAACCTTATCCAGGGTCGTGTAGATGGCACTGAGAGCAAACGACAGAGCAGCATACCACGGCATCACGATCTACCTATATTTCATGGCAGGCAGACCGGGCTCATTTGTGGTTGAGGGGAGAGAAACCTGAGCCCCAAACAGCAGGTGCTGAATCCCACCGGTTAAATGAGAATAGCAAGGACACTTAGAGCTGCCAGGAGGTTTGCCATGGAGCTGCTGCTTTTCTTCCACCTGTGGACCGCATTGCTTAATGACACTTCACTGTAGCTATCAGCCAGGGCTCGCAGCTTGTTTGAAGAAGGGCTGACGCTGGAAGGGCATTTTCCTCCTGAAGGCAGCATTGTCGCTGGCTGTCGATAGAAAGCACGGAGATGTCTGCTCCTGACCTCAGCAGCTCCTTTCCCATAAGCACAGTAGGGCTGAGGCACTTCTTCAGGGTAGGGGCTGGGTAAGTGATCTGAAGTGGAATCCTGCTCTGAGAAGTGTTTGCTGAAAGGCACTACAGCACTAACCTGTAATTTGCTAGCAGAAGTACCTGCGAGTTGTTCCGTTCCTTACAACTGGGGGCGACCTCTAGTACCTTGCTTTAAAATCTCTCCTGCCCTAAGAATTCCCCTAGGGCTTGCAGCGGCTCAGATGCGAGCAGTGATCTGCCTGGGAGCTGAAGCAAAGCGGGCTCCGAGTTCCTTCAGGTAAGGAGTTGGTGAGGTGAGGAGCTGCTCTTCCAGCTGCATGGTACAGGCAAACCTGGCCTTTTTTTGGAGCACAAAGCTGTGTTAATATAAATAGGATTAAGCTTAACTCTGCCATAATCCTAATAACCTCTGCTCTGTATAGTAAATCTTAGACTAGGCTGATACGTTTTTCCTCTGAAAAGCCTGTTTTTGAAAGAAATATTGCTGTAGGGCCAGAGCTTAGTGTCTGCTCCGTTAAGTCCTGGATTTAGTTGAACAGAAGCTTAGTCCAAAATGCAGGGGAGTAGCAGAAAACTCCCGAGAGGTCAGTGGCTGAGGGAAGAATTATTCAGGGAAAGGTAAGGGACGAGCTAGGCAGAAAAATCATTTCCTCTCTGATTGCTTTTGGATGTAGCTGTCAGCCAGGCCTGAATATAACCTAGCAAGGGGAAGTTCTAGGGGTTGTTAAATCCTGTGCAGCGTGGAGCTTTGTAGGAAGCTGCATTCCACAGTCACAGCATCCCAGGAGTTGGTGTAATAGATCTGCAGGGCCTTTTCCCTCAACTAGAAAGGTAAAAGCTGAAGAGGAGCAGCGATAAGAACGTGAGCACCTGTTGGAGCAAGGCACCTGAGCAGCTCTGGGGGACTGGGTCCAGCCACAAAGGCTCACTCTGCATCCTTCACCTGGCCTGGGGCGTGCTCTGCTTGTCCTGCCTCTGGGATGAGCACCTCTTGCTGTTAATTACTCAGCACGCACAAAATATAACGGCCTGCTCTGTTGTCAGGAAGCAGTGTGAAAGCCTGGGTGGAGGAGCGGGGACCACAGTCTTGGAAAAAGAAAGGAGGAACGCTTTGAGGTGCGTTGTCCGCCTCCTTCTTCATTCCCAGCCTCGTTTCTCTTCCCCCTGGGAGTCCACGACTGAGGAGCCCAGACCCGTGTGAGGCTGGATGGGGCACGTGTCGCTTGAGCTGCAGCGCCTGCAGCAGCGAGGAGCGGTGGAGCATCTGCTTTGGGCGTGAGCGTCTGTGTGGGCAGCTGATGAGCGCAGCCTGGGGGGCATTTTGGGGAGGTGGAAGAGGCTGCGTAGGGCTGCTGTTCTCTTGGCACAACAGATCGTAGCAAATCTTGCTTTTCCTTATTATGTGCTGGAAGATAGCTGGAATACTTTCCAGAGTTGCTTTGCAGCAACCTAAGACTCTTGGTAAAGTCGTTAGCTTTTCTAGTTTTTGGACAGAAAATCAGGAAATGCTGCTCAGGCCAACTGTCTGAACTTACGCAGGAAAATCTTATGCGTTAGTGGAAAAAACAATTTACACCGCTAACAAAATGTAAGTCTACAGTATTATAGCAGCTACTGGTGTGAAATTCTCTCCTTTGTGACCGTGACATCCATATTCCATTGCCTCAAAATCCCCTTTTTAACAAGCGTTGTTTAAAGTGTAAATGCACTGGGCGTTAGGAGTGATTTTTTTTTTCCTTCTAATAATAACAATGTCATTCTTATGCTTTTAAGAAACGGAGACTGAAAGATTGCCAGAATGATTTTTTTTTTTTATGAGTATGCGAAGAATGCTGAGAGAAGATAAAAAGAAAGCCAACTGCTTAGTGAGTGAGGTTTTTTTCCCTTTGAGTGAAAAAGGAGGTGTCTGAATGGAAGAACCACATAGACTCTTACATAAAACTGCAAGCTTTCTGTAGGCTGGAAGGGCCTGTGCCCTTGTGGAATTACTACAGGATAACAGCCTAGTTCAGAACATTGTAAAATAATTTGATACATGACAGCAGGATGGTAAACAGTTGTGAGGGATTACTTCCCTAAATTACATAGACATCAGATGCAATTTTCATGCAACCTTATTTAATACATCGTTCTTATTGAATCTAGATGTTTTTGTAACGATGCTGTGTTACTGTAAGCAAACCCACCTTTTTTTTCTAGTGGCATTTCCTTGAATAAATTAAAGCTTTATTGAATATGTGTAATTGAAGGCTTGTGGTCTCTGGCTCTGGAATCAGGCCGTTGTGAGGCTGGATCTCAGTGCCCCCACCATCAGTTAAAATGTGGTTGCGAGAAGCAGAGATGCTTCTTGCAGTTCGGCAGGAGTTACCAGTGCAGTTCTGGAAATCAGTGCAGCATCGTGAGCTTGTGCGGGAGAGAGAAGCCACGACTTGTTGCTTCTTTGCAGTCCCCAGTTGCATTAAGCAGCAAATAAAAAAAAAAGGGGGGCAGGCAAAACTGACATGCATTGTTACCGTTACAGGCAAAGGAGAGCGCGCAGACCCCATCCATGTGACAGGCCAAGTCTGCTCCAGCAAGCTCTGCCACTTCTGCTTTTTTTTTTTTCCCCTTTTTTTCCAAAAGCCATCAGGCAGGCCCCCAAGCTCGTGTCCTGTGTCCTGCTTTGCAGCTCCGCTGAGTAAGCAGGACTGACTGAACGTCGGTCCAGGCGTCTTTCTGAACCAACAGACCGAACCGTGGCGCGGTTAACGTTGGATTTCCCATGTCAGGATAATTAGGAGTGAAGCTGTGATCAGACTGTGACTTTGATGGGCCGTAAAAGCATAAACTCTGACATTGCTGAGATAATATGGAATGAGGTCTTAAAACCTGCTGCATGGGCAGAATAATGGGAAGCTTAGTGAAACAGGAGGTAATCCCATAAATGGATCAGTTTGTTTACCTTCCTTGTGCCACACCAGCCCTGCCCAAAGGGATTTCAGTGTCACCAGGGCTCCTGCTGGCCATGGGAGTGCTAGGGGGTGGGGTGGAAAGGAAGAAATTGTGAATCTGCTCTATTTCTGTTCAGTTGCATGTGCCAGACGGGTCCTCACACTGACCAGCATCCTGAATTTCTTCCCCTTGTGGCAGCACTCACAGCTCTGTGAGGCTACGACCTGCTGCAAGGACGATGCTCTTTGCTGTCAGGTCCTGCAGGTGCTGAGACAAGTCATCTCCAGGGGTACAGGGCCCTGCGCAGAAATGGAGATCGGTCCATTAGAAACGCCCATGCAGCTCCGAGGCAATGGAGGAAGGGGGCTGTACAACAGGGTGACCCTTCCCTGCTGCATGGGTTTCTTCAAATGAGCCATGCTGGGTGTGCAGAGGAGGCAGACTCTCTTCCAGGAAATCTGTCCCAGTTGTTTCCTGTGATAGATGGCAGTTTAATGGGAAGTAGCACAGGTTTTCTTGCTTCTGCGTTGTGGGTTTTCTACTTTCTAGATATCTGGAGGGGGAAAAAAAATACAGGGGGTAGGACACTAAATGCTGTGAGCGACCCTGTTCTGGCACTGTCATGCTGCCTGCCTGCGCATCCTGTCTTGGCACGGAGCAAGCTGCACCACAGTGTGCAGTGATGTCAAGTCCGTGCTCAGCAGGCTTCAGGGATGAGACCATCCCTTTGTTTTCAAAGGCAAAAGACAGTGAGATCTGTGAAGAGAGAGAGAGAAAAGTAAGAGCTGTGCAACTGCCCCCTGAAAAGGCAATGATGTGCAAACATTTTGTTTTGTTTTCCATTTTCAGCAACAGCTACAGGCATATGTGGCCTGGGTGAATTCCCAGCTGAAGAAGAAGCCAACAATAAAGCCAGTCCAGGACTTGAGACAAGATCTCAGAGATGGAGTCATCCTTGCCTCGCTTATTGAGATTGTAGGTCAGTAATGCCATATGGCACTGTTTTTCATCTTGCAGTTTTAGATCTCGTGTAAAAGGCTGGCCTTGGCTCCGACATCTGTCAGGCAGACTGGCGGACGTTAATGAGCGTCAGAGCTTGGGGGAGGGCTCACGTTAAAACAATCATAAAGCAAATCATAAAGGCAATTCTATTAGGTCCATATGTGTTAGCAGTCAGTTACAACGCAGCCAAATCGCAGACCTTTTGAACTGTGTATGTGGTCTCTAAGGTAACCTGTGACAGAGACGCCAGAACTGATCAGGGACCATGTTAACTCACACAAGGCTGGAACGGAGTCATGAAAGGATTTGCCATGTCGAGGAATGGTGTTAGTGCATGGCATTTTTGGAAGAGTGAGCTGCTTGCTGAGATGCTGGTATTTATAAGAGAGAGCAGAAGCAGCTCTGGGGGATAATGCTGTCTGTCTCAGCAAAAGAGTCTACTATTTCCACACAGAAGCTCACAGTGACTCAGGAGTAATCGCAGAATAATGAAGTATGCTTAAAAATGCCCCTTTTCAGACAATATGCTGCAAGGTCTGCCTCCAGTGTACTTATTCCTAGTACTGGGTATCTTATAAGCAGGACAAGAAATCACGCATGTCTCCTCGCAGTCCAACAAGACATAAAGTTGGCCCCTACAGCTATAGCAATTCCCAAGGCAGCACTAAGCACTATCCCCTCTAATCAAGTTTTTTTCACTTCTTTAGCTGGTGAGAAGTTGAACGGAGTTCAGGTCAACCCTACCAGCCAGCAGGAGATGAGGGAAAATGTGGAGAAAGTCTTACAGTTCGTGGCATCAAAAAAGATCCGCATGCATCAGACATCAGCAAAAGGTACTTGCCCCTTGCAGTTGCCACATATGATTCTAGCTGTTGAACACCCAGTTCTATTTTTGCCTCATATCAAACAGAAACAGATAATGCGTCGTTTTGTGGGGGAGGTTGGTTTTTCCCTCCCTCCCCTGTGGCTTAGAAACAGGTTTTGGGTTGCATGATATCGTATTCTTGACTGTTTTTTTGTTCCTGTGCACTGTGCTGCTACCAAAGTGCCTTTTCTTCTTTCACTGAGCAATGAGAAGACCAAGTGATGGTGTAACGGGGAATTCAACTAAACCGTTTTAAAAATCTGAGTCTGACAGAACGGCTGATCTGTGCAGTGAGCCCAAGACCAAAATGCTTGAGCTAGCTTGTACACAGGAGGAAATGGCCTCGTGTGAGATAATTAAAACTGATTAGTTAACATTTGGAAGGTGCTACAAATAGTTTAAGGTACCCTATTACTAAAAAAAAATAGGGTATCTTATTCTCTGGTTCTCTGGTCTTTAGTTTTAAAAAAGAAATGCAAATCCCGTGTGCTCACTGAAGTGGCTGCCAATACAATGGTTGCCTTCAGTCACTGCTGTAGACATCCAGGGAGCTTTTGGTAATTACAATATGCTGTCATTTAACCTGCTGGACTATTAGCTGGAAATGGCCACAGAGGGAAGGCTCAAGTCTGTTCAAAGCATTTAAACTTGGAATCAGTTGGCAGCAGTCGGTTTGCTGCTCTGTGCAAAATGAGTAAAGTTAAGAATGAGTGCTGTAATTCAGTCTTTTTTGTGTAGTCCTTATTTACTGGCACGGTCCTGCTGGGTTTAATTACATTCACGCTTGTTGGTCAGAGGCAGCTCTGGTGGGACTTCACGTTAACGTTACCCTCCTTGGCTTTATTTGCCTTTTGCAGATATTGTCGATGGGAACTTGAAATCTATCATGAGGCTGATCCTCGCCTTAGCTGCTCATTTCAAGCCGGGCTCCGGAAGAGCAGTGAATCACAGCGCTGCTGGCATGACGGGGAAGAGCTCGTCGGCGTCATCTGCCAGCCACAGGCCTCGCTCAGCTGCTGCAGTGGCCCAAGGGGCGGTGGCTGCTCTGGCAGATGTTCGTCAAGATGTCTTGCAATCTGGCCGGGACGTTTTCCGGCACAGACAGAGGTAATGATTTCTTTTCTGATTATGAGAATTCAGGTTGTGTTAGCAGGTGGACACCGTTTCCTTTTTAAGTAGATGTCTCTTTATCCCGACAATTCCTGATGTGAGGTATTCCTGTTCAGTGAACATGTAGAGAAAAACCACTGCTGTCTCACTGAAACCTAGATTGGTGGTGCCCTAACAAAAGGGACAACTGATCTATGCTGGATGCCTCATAATGAAAACTGCAGGCATCCCAGGTCCTTTATGGATTTTCCAGCAAAACAACTGTTGGACCTGTGTTAGTTCACAGAAAAAGGACAGTTCTTTATGGCTGAGCCAGAGGGAGCTCTGCTGCCTCGTTTTTCCTAATTCATGCTGAGGATAGTGCCCTCTTGGTGTTGTTTACTTGCAGACATTCCCATTTCAAGTGAAACAAAACGAGGGTCTTAACTACAGGTGCTGCTTACAGCTCTGGGAGCAGTTGTTGCCAGAATTGTAGTGTTGGTCCTGTTGTGCAAAGTGGTTTTCTGCGTTGCTGTTCGCCCCAATTTTCCACTTGCTGCTACGTAGGCAGATGCAGTGTTGTGTGCTGTTAATCAGCTGAAGCATCCTTCTATGGAAGTGGAGGAGTTCTGGTGATAATGAGGGGAAATGATCCATGTACAGAAGGAATGTGTAATTCTGAAAAGCACATTTAACACTTGCAAAAGGTGCTATGTGGATTATAATAGTAATGACAGTTAAATGGAAACCAGATGGCTGTCTTTTGAGGGTTTCATTTACACAGCTGAAGGTCATTTGCCCATCTTATATTGGCTCAAGGGACTACCCATGAAGTAATTTGGAAATGAGGCCGAAATGGTATATTTTGTTGAAAAATTAAATATTAGAGGTTTCTCTTGCAAAGTCATTGGGTCAGGAGTTCTTCAGCAAAGCCAGTCCTCGTTCTCTTTGCAGATTCTGTCCTTTTCCTTGCCTTCACAGAGCTTTTCTGTTTTTCTAGTCACAGAATAAGGGATGAGTTTACAAGGAGAGCTTGTGTTTGCTTGCATTTCCCTCGCACCAAGAAGATGAGATGAAGCTCCCTGATGGGAGAACTTTCTTAATAGGAAGTTTTCTAATGGTTCCCCCCTTCCTGCCTTCTATTCATTAGCTTTTCTCCCCTCCTCCTTGGAGACCAGAAGCGTTTCTGCCCCTTCTTCATGAGGCTTCACTCATTTTGTGATTTTTATCTCCAGAAACAGCAGCATGGATGAGGAGATTGAAAACCCCTACTGGAGTGTCCGGGCACTGGTGCAGCAGTATGAAGGGCAGCAGAACATCGCCTTGGAGTCCCACTCCTCCAGGTAAGGAACTTCATTGCCCAGCTGTGTCCCATTGTGTTCCTTTGTCTGGCATTCCTTAAAATGCCCTTTGTCGTTGTGATCTGATTAGCTCTGAAAGAAAAGAGGATTCCCAACGTAGAGTCTCCTGTCTGATCTGGAGAATGAAACCTCGGGAACCAGCATGGAGAAGTGGTTTACTGTGGAAAAAATGACAGATGACATTGGTCTCATCCATGATGTGATCACATAGATAAGAGCTAGGAATTTCTGAGTTACCATTGCTCCGAGTGTCTCTCCCTGAGACCAGGGGAATAGGATCAGGAAAGACACAGCCGGAGGTGACAGGCGTGTGGATTTGAATAGTAGTTATGGGAATACACCAGTCTGTAAATCCAAGCCTACAGTCCCTGAGGGATCTGCAGCTGTGTCTTCATTGCCATCGTGCCCTCATCCATCACCTTTAATTGTCTCTAGATGTACGGGTATCTCACTTAGCCTTCCATCCCCCAGACTTGCACATTAAATTATGTTACTGAAAAATCTCCTGCACGCTGTTGTGAAGTCCCAAAAGTTCACTATGGTTTATGTTAGAGTTGGCTTTGCCCTTTAAAGCAGGACTTAGATCCTGAGAAGTATGTGGTCTGTGCTATAAACAGTCTGCCCAGAACCTGGGCAGCGTGTGCCAGTCATGACACATTACATTGATGCCTTACAGGCTCTTCTCACTCTCCTTTCCTTTGGGGCAGAAGTGATAACTCTTGTCCCTACTTATTTGAGCAGTGAGGAGAGAGGGAGGACACGTGGCTATGTTGTTTTATTTTCATGGGTATAGGAGAGAGTGTAGCTGAAGGGACAGTAGAAGAAAAACTGTGCTATGGTGGGGGAGCTGATTTACTGTGGGTAGATTCAGAGTAAAAGACAGCCTTTCCCTTTTTCCCCGGAGAACAAGAGACTAGTTTGCAAACAAAAGGCTGTATGACTGAACATATCTGCTCTCCCTCTGGGTATGCTGCTTTGCTCCATTTAAGCTCTTCTGGAACACAGTAAGAGCTGCATGGGCATGGCTGCAGCTCTTTGGTTCGGTTTCTTGTCCCCGGTGTAAGTACCAGCTCTCGTTCATTGCCTCTTTGTCCTGCCTGGGCCATCTGCCGAAAGTGCCTCAACTGGGTGCTTTTATTTTCCCTTCTTGTGCAGAAGTGAGGAGGTTGATTTTCTTGGGGCGGATTGGCTCTGACAGTTTCTCAGCAAGCAGGATTTCTCCACAAGATTTCTCGGGCCGCTTTTGATGCTCCCATAGTGCAAGGAGGCCTCTGAGTACCTAAGCATTAATGTCACTTAGTCCAAAAGAGAAGAGGGAAGGAAAAAAAAAACACACAATAGTTTGTACTTCTGCTCACAATTTGCTGTGTATCAGTGTGAGGTCTGCTTTAAATATGGACATAAACATTTGGATGGGTGTGGAAACTCCATGTGAGCCAGTACTGGACCACTGCCTCCACATGATGTCAGTAGAGAGTGGACTTGGAAGCTGTCATTTGAGGGAAGATGTAAAAATTCTGGTCCTGGCCACACGATTTCATGGCTAATGTCACAGGAATTGATGTTGATTCTTGAACTGTGATCTCAGTAGGACGGTGAGTGACGCATGCTGCCACCTTCCACTCCTTGTTCAGTTTAGGGCAGCCATAGTATTTTACAGGTACTCTCCTACCCTAACAGGTATTGTTGGACAACAGTTGTTTGTCTGTTTGTGGCTGTATTTTGCTGGTGAGTGAAACTTTATGTGCACATCCTACATTGCTTTGTTTTTTCCCATACAATGCCATTTCTCTTGCCATATGGTAATGGTGGTACTGTCCCTAATCGGGCATAACATGGTGAGAGCCTTTGTGTAATAATTAACTTCCACAATTTTCTATTTACTGTGGATTCAGAAAATGTTCCACCACGTAGACGAAAAATCTGCAGTGAGTTATCTTGATTTTTTTTTTTTCAGTAAGAATTCTTCTATTTTTTAGTCTGTTTCTTCTTGGAACTTATAAACCTGTTTTGTTTTCCAGGGTAAAATAGCACATCTCCACGCTGGAGCACAGTTCATATTGTAGGCGTTCCAGATGTGAGTTGGTGTGGGTGGATAGAGGCCCAGGGCTGAAACAGTGAGGGCTGATGTGTTTGGCAAAGCTTTACTGCGGTCTCATTCTAGAAAAGCTAAGTATGTGGGGCTCAGGGATAAGTAAGGAAAAAAGCAGAGAAATGCTCTCTACGTTGGTTAATTTCATTGGTAGGAGCTGCTTTTTATCTGGAATTAGAAAGCTTGAAAGCCCAAGACCGTTTTTGGTCCACTCCCTGCGCATACAGATCAGGAGCAGAAGGGAGCCCCAAGCCCTTGCAGCCTTCCCGGTGTTTTTCCTTTCCTAGAGCTCTGCTAATCCTGTGCTGTGGGGATGCACAGCCAGCCACTGAGAGCTCAACAGGAAATGATCAGAGATTGCATCAAGCTGGAGCTAAAACAATTTTAATTAAAGCTGGGAATATGCAGTGATACATAATTAAATTTTAACCGCGGTATCTCGAGAGTGGGAATATTCCCCATCCAGCGTGTGGGTTCGTCACCTCGGGGATGCAGGTCGGAAACCACATTGTGTCTAGCAGCAGCAAGGCCCAGGAGAGAGACTGGGAGGGGATGCACAAGGTGCTGGTTCTGTCCTCAAAGGGTGAGACCATAGCTTGGAGGACTGGGGAAAAAACAGGCAGGGTGATGATATTGGCTTTTTTTGCATGTGGGGCTCAGCTGGGGAGCAGCTCCGGGCTGCCGGGCAGGAAAACTTTTTCCGTAGCCTCCAGCACTGCCAGTTAGAGCACTTGTGTGTGAGCAAGGAGAGAACAGATTGGGGCTTTTCTGGTGAAAAAGCATCTGATGCTGTTAACCAGAGGCGCAGCAATTACAAACACAGAGGTTGGCTGCTGAACTGCGGGAGGAACTGCCAAGTGGGGAAGGATCTATTTATACTGAGCCTTATGAAATCGGGAATATGTTGCCCTGTTACAGGGCACCAGGCACTGCCTGGTGCTCAGAAATAAGGCTCAACAGTAGCAATATTCTGTATTTTTGCTTTGACTCTTTGGTGCTCACAAGGACTGGGCTTGCTGTTAGCTTTGGTCGGTGATCTGCCAAAAGAAACTGGGAGCAACCCGACCCCCAGCTCCTGGGGCTGTCCTCTGCTGACGCCAGGCGTGGCGATGAAAAGAAGGTGCTTGTTTCTCTTCCCTTACAGAGAGAAATGTACTAGCTTAGCTATGAGCCACAGAAGGAAGCCCCTTCTCTCCGGCAGCAGCAGCCACCCCCTGCGCCTCGTGGTGCTGCCGCCGGATCCGTCCCAGGGCAGCATCTCCCGCCTGGCACCGGCTCGTTCCTGCGGTAACTCTTCAGAGAGCTCGCAGCCTGAACAGCAGATTTCCAGGGACAGCAGCTCTAACAAGCAAAGGCGATAGAAATGATTCATGGAAAATTTCCCCAAATCAGCCTGATTCCCAGGCCAGCGAGCCCCTCACGCATCTCCCTCCTCCCTCTCCCCTCCCCTTCCACCAGCCTGCCTTCCCTCCCCCACGCCGAGCCGGGCTGCTCGGAGAAAAGGCTCTGCCTCGCACAGCCTGTGTGACAGCAGGAGGGAGAGGGAGCTGGAGATAGCAGCAAGGAGAAGCCGTGCACAGGGCTGGCAAGTGCTGCATGCCGTCTTCTGAGGCAGCATCCGAGCCTGGAAGAGCAGGGAACCGGCTGCTTGCAGCAGCACCGGCTCCCGGCGCTTCGTTGGCATCTGCAGCAGGTGCTGGGGGTCTGAGGAGAGCAGAATGGGCTGAGAAACGCCACCGGGAATCCAGATCAGTCCGGGTTATGCGAACAACCGGCTGTGCGGCTGACCAAAATGCAGCAGCAAGAGACAAATAACCCGAGAGGAAAATCAGCAGAAGCAAAACCCGGGCTGCAGGATTCCCCAGCTCTGGAAGCAAATCTGTGCGCAGGGGCTGCTGATCTGCCGTCAGATGGCTTCTTGCAAAGACCCTGAGTTTTTTCGCCTGTGAATCTTTCAAGCTAACGTGAAGAGGTCTGCCTTGCAAATATTTCTCCCGTAGTTTGACAGGAGCTGGCGTCTTCTGCACTGAATTCTGAGCTGGTGGAGGGACGAGGCATGTCTGTAGCCAGAACCCTGAGGCTCCCCAGGAAACGGATCCCGTGAGGCGAAAGGTTAAAGTGGGATCATGGGAGGGAAACAGGTCAAATGGTGAGCGATTGTTGCCGTTGTCATTTGAAACAGCAGGGGTGGGGTGTTTGTTAAAATTATGGGAGTTGGAGCTTATCATTGGGGCTGTTTCCCTAAAGCCTTGACTCTGCAGGCACTGACAGCTCTGGGACTCGGCTGAGCAAGGATATATGGGTTAAGAAGCCAAACAGTGGTAAAAGGAATAAAGTGGAACAGTTTGCATCATAAAACTTAAATAGCTTTAATTTCCCAGCACTTATTTCTGCATGTTTTAATCATGAATTATGGTGTACTTTAAAGAGAAAATCACGAGTGGATATTTCATACTCTAACGGGCTTGGTGACCAATACAAAAAGCGTAGAAGTGTTTTCAGCATTAACTCATTGATGGGGTAATGAGTGGGGCAACTGACCTGTGGTACTGCTTCATCGGGCTTCTGAGTGCATTTGAGGGGCTCTGCACCGTGCACCCACTCAGTGACAAGCAGGAGCAAGCGGCTGGTTACAAGTGGTGTGTACAACGTGTGCCTAGTGAAGGAGTGCTGTAATGGAGTTAGTCTTCCTGAAGATAAATCCTTGAGCAAAGCCAGGCGACTTGGAGCCCTTTAATGATCACGCACACCCTATTTGGGCAGGACGGGACAGGTACTGTGACTGTTAGAGATCCCCATTAGAAGATGGTTATTCTTTCACCTAGTAAGTTGTCTTCGTCTCTTCCTTGAACGTGGTGAATGTCCATTCAGTTTGGACATTTTAAACTAGATGGTTTAAAGCTCTGTAACATAAATGAGAACTAAGCTAGCACTGGCTGTGGGAGTGGACTAGACAGAGCTGCAAGCAAGTAGTTTCCATCTCTACTGCAAGGCTTTTCAGATTCTGGGAGAGCTGCAGAGTATGCAGCAGCAGTGCTGGGAAGATGTGGAGGGCAAGCTGCTGAAACCTCTTATTTTTCTGAACCTATCCTATTATTTTTCCACATTGTTTCCTTTTTGTTTTCTGCCCTTTGTTTCTGTGTTGCGGAGAATGAAAAATTAACTCCTGCTCACACTAGCGAGGATTAGTCCCTGAGACTTTGGAGGTATGTTGAATGGGTCAGTGAGCTTCAGCCACCTTTTCTTGTTGTCTGGGTGATGCATGTAAGAAGAATTTCAGAAAAAAAGATTGCGTTTGGACCTCACAGTCAGCTGAGATGACTCCACTGAAAATATTTGGGTACTTTAAAGAACTTTTAACCTAAGAACACAAATGAGTGTTATCTGACTAGAAAATCCAAGAACAAAATATTTTTAAGTTTGTTCTCTGATTGCAGGGGTGCTTTTGAAACCCAGGGGTGAGACATGAATAAAGCCAGGGTGGCTTTTTGTTCAGCTTCCAACGTGCATAGAAGGCTTGCAGCAAATTGTTTCTGAGCAAACCTTAAAGTGTGGTCTTTTCCCTGCGTGTTTGTAAGCTCTGTGGAAGCAGCAAACTTACTTTGTGTTAAGGAAAATGAAGAAACACGTTGGGTTGCGTAACAGTTAGCCTGCTGTCACACTGATGTAGAGTGATTGAAAAGTTACATGCCAAGTTTAGTTTGTTACTGGCTTCCCTGGTATGCAGATAATTCTGACAACAAGACTTCCTGCATATTCACTTTTATCTTGGATAAGGGTGATGTTGATCAGCACTCTGAAATAACTGTTTCCCATTTCCTTTGCAGTCTCGCATCACCCAGTCCTGTCCATAGCACAAAGAGCGAATCCACTGTAACCCCGTCAGAGGAGAAAGCAGGATATGTGATCATCCACACTGAAGAAACAGAAAGTAAAACAGGTAGCTTGCACAAAATGCTCCACAGCTCACACTTTTATTGCAATTTGTTTGCTTCACAAACTTGCTGAGAAGTTCCTCAGAGACTGAAATGAATGTAGAGAATAGGTTGCTGAGTATCTCTTCGTAAACCTAAATCTCAAAACTGTCAGCACTACAGTGATGCCATATCTGGCAACAGTTGTACAGTCAGTGTCTGTGAGGCTTGATAGCTAATGCGTGGAAAACAAAAAAGCTCTGGGGAAGGATTAGGGGTCATGTTTAACTTTCACGGTAGGGTGCTGCTTTCATCACAGCATCATTTGGCTGTATTGAGAGGAGGAAAAAAACCTCTCAAAATCTCCTTAAATATACAGTCCATGGGAAACTGTAAAGCCTGTAGCGCAGAACTTCACTTTGTGTAAGGGTCTCTGTGTACAGCGTGTCTGTACGTAGGTCGAGTGACTCTTTGCAAGGAATTGAACTATTGTTGTGGCATTTGCATTGAACTCACTGTTGTGTTGCCACAAGTGCCATCTGATACAGTTAGTTTGCACTTCAAATTTTCATACAGATTGAAGGAAATCTTTTAGAAGAAGTTCCTGAAATGATTTTTTTTTTTTTCAAAGAAAACTTAGCCTAATAATAGCCCTTCCTGGTTAGCTTCCATCCCAAGAACAAATGACAGAAGCTGTCCTAGGAAATGCTTTGCTGCCTCAGCCAGTATAGCCTACTTCAGTGCTCCTTTGAAAGTATTTGATGACCACCTCGGCAGGTGGGGTAGCTGGCAGGCTGGGGCTCTTCCTTATATTTTTAGCAGCAGCACTGTGTCTGCTTGCTGCCCTTGCAGCAGGGTACTGCAGCTGCATGTCTGTAGGTGCACAGCACTGGCCAGTTTCATCTTTTATCAACAAGGTAGCAGGTATTGCTGTGACTAGTCCTCATCAAAACTCATCAGATACAGCAAGTTAATGAAGGGGGAGGATGCCGATCATCTTTGATTTACGTGTGCTCAGGAAAGTTTCCTTTGTGTGAAGAATGAGGCATAAATAGCAGCTAGAAGACATGCTAGTTTGGCAGTGATTGACATTGTGGACAGCAGGCAATTACTGTGTTGTGCAAGTCTTTTTTGGATCTCTGTCTGTCATGACCGCATTCAGTTGGTCTCTCTTCCAGAAGAGACAGAATCTCACTTCCAGCCTGACTGGCAAGCAGGGAACCCTGTGTCACATTTGGAGAATTCATGGGAGGAACAGCTTTTGGAACAACAGGACCATTTGGAAAAGGAAATGGAGGAAGCGAAGAAGATGATATCAGGTTTGCAGGTAATAGATTTTCTTCTCAGCCAGATTTCCCCTACGTACTCTTTTTTTTTTTTTTTTTTTTTCCTACCAAATCGAGCTGGCAGATAGGTTATCTTGCAGCTGAGACACTGGCCTGGAACTCAACAGCTGAGTGAGAGTCCTGGCCCAGTAAGGTCGCCTTGCAGTGATTGTGCAGAAGTCAGTCAGTTAGTGGGGACAGTGGCTCTCCCCACGTCTTGCCCTGTGGGATGACTCCCTTTAGGGAATGCTTCCTTGGGAATAAGGGAGTATTTGATAGTGCTTTGTCATAAGCACCTAATACACACTCCAATACCTTCCTTGCCTGCAATGTTTAGGCTCTCTTGGCTTCCTGCACTTGTCATTTGGTCACCTTTTCCAGAAAGAGAAATGAAAAGACTGTCCTTCCCAACTTCCCAGATGCAATGCAGAAGATAGCAGGTTCTGGCTGCAGTCTTGCCTGGGGCAGGGTGTGCCTGTTCCCCATCATTATATACTGTGCTTAATCAAGAGAGACCAGGGAGGGAAGAAGCATGGCTGCGATTTGCCCAGTGCCTGCATATTTACCAGGGTTTCAAAGAATCTAACATCAGTCTGTGCCATTCGGACACAGCCTTTTCTGTTGGTTTTAGTTCAGGTTTCTCCAAAATTGTGTTGATGTAAGTTGACGCTTGTATTTGGTGAGGGGGGAAAAAAAGGGCTGTAAGAGAGAGTAAGCTATGGAGACTAAAGGTCAGGGGTCTTGACTAATGGTATCTAGGTAGATTTTAAGGGCACACCAAATGCAGGTAGGAAAGGAACCCCTGTGGAAAAGCCAGAACAAAGCGTGTGTTTAGAAGTTGATTATTTTCAGCTTGTATTTCAGTTGGAGTCCAGGTTCATTGGCCTGGTGCCCTGTCCTGTGATGCTATGCTAAGCCCTGAGTGCGCTATCACCCTGCAAAGCACATATGTTACTGTGCAGAATGGTAAAGATGCAGCAGTATTTTCCCATGGGCTGGGGCTCCCATTCTTCCCCAGGGCACTTAGCAGCCTGCAGGTTTTGTTAGCGGCCTGGAAGAATGGAGCAGTCATTCTGTGATTTGCGATCGGAAGTAATGCAGGGAGACAAGGAATGTTGGGAAATCAATCAAGATTCACAGAGCTGATCAGGGGTCACGCAGGCTTGCATCAGTCTTTCAGTGAGCTGAGCTGAATTATAATATTTGGCACGTTTTCCTCCCATGACCATTTATTTGCGGGACCTTTTTCTCACTGCCCTGTTCAGTCCCTCCTTGACCAAGTGACCCTCAGCCCAACGCGTTTGTGTGACTCTGCATGGGGAGTAGAGCCTCCGATCCATATGGTAAAGACCCTGAACTCTCTCAGGAATATTCCTTTCTGTTTGTGCTGGGAACCATACTGGCTTTCAATTGTAAATATTTATGTGCCAGTAAACAAAGCAGAGATTGTGTGAGAAGCATAGGCAGCCGGGAGGGTGCTTTCCCGGTGGACAATGGGAAGGAGACAAAAGACTCCAAAAGAAAATAGATGCTTGGTGCACTGGTAAAATCCGCTCGCATTATGTGCCCACTGGGAGCAGGGAGAGATAGCGCTGGAAGGACTGGCATGTCCTGCTCTTCCACCCTGGCCCCACGTTACAGGACTGAGGGCGAGCAGCTGGCATTGCTGCCCCCTTATTCCCTGGGAGCAGGAAGATGCAGCTGTTGTTGCAAGCCAAGAAATTGGATTTGATTAATTGATCTTTTTTTTTTTTTCTTTCCCCTTCTTGCTCAATATTTCACAGCCACCAGTTCATGAGAGTTTGATTGAAATATCAGGGACCTGATGGTTGTCTGCCCCGTAAGGAGCTAAAACCATGACAGTTTTTTCTGTTCCTGTCTGATCCCTGCTTGAGTGTCCTGCTGGGCAGGCTTTGGGATGCCCTCACAGGACACTTTCCCAAAGAGCCTTCGCATTGACTGAATACAGATTGCTGTCTGTCTGCTGTTCAGCAGCAGTTGCAGCTCTTTGGGAGATTCTGTCAGCAGGCAGAACGTGACCTGTCAGCCTCGACGTCTTTTGGAGCTGAGCTGGAATATTGCTGCAAATGGGATATTTTGTCTGTAGCCTTGAAGTTCAGATAGAAATAAAACAGAAAACTAACCGGAAAAAAAAAAAAAGACATTAGATTATTGACTGGTGCAACATCCTGGCAAATACCAAATGTCTTTGAGTCCTGGGAGTTAAAGAGACAGAAAGGTCAATGTAAATACCACCAGCTAGAGCAATCTGGTACGGCATACCCTGCTGGCTATCTGAGCAGTCCTGCCTGTCACACTTCCTACAGTGCAGGGTTTTCCCTTTTTCAGGCTGGATGCAGTTTACTGTGGAAATTCTGGCATCTTCCTGCAAACATGGGCTACCTTGGAGCTGCTGAAGGAGTTAAGGGCTGATAGAAGCACAGTATTAAGTACAGGGCCTAGCTTAAGATTCTCACTGTGTGGGCAAGGGCTCTTCCTTCACTTAGACAGCACCTCTGGAGGTGTCTCGGTCTTTTCTAGCACAGAACAAAATTAGGCTTCCCTGCACATCGCATTTCTGAAGTCTTTTATAAATGTGTGGTTAGAAAGGTGTCTTCCAGCAGGGGACAGACACTTCAGTCTCATTCCAGATCAGAAGCCTCACCATGTAAGCAGGGTTCAGTCTCTTTGCTATGGACTTCAAATCTGTTATTGCAGTTATTTTCCTTTGAATTGTCTGAAGAGATTTTTTTTCTTCATCTACCCAGGCTTTGCTGCTCAATGGATCTTTACCTGAGGATGAGCAGGAAGGATCCTTTGAACTTTGTGAGCACGGAGCCTGCCCTGAAGAGCAGCTGGTGAGCACGTTGCTATACTTCCATTTCTCTGATCGAGCAACCTCAGGTAATGTTATGCTACAGACAGGTGTTTCGCACAGTAATAACTATGGTGTTTTGTGTTCAGATCATAATCCGAAGTCGTCTGGACCAGAGTGTGGAAGAAAATCAAGACCTAAAGGTTAGAGGAGGGACAGATGAAGGGAAAAGAGGTTTGGGGTCGAGAGGAGGGGGGCGTGCAGGGGTGAGGTGTGTGTCCATGTTTTGTTAGAGTCCAGCTCTATTCCCATCTCCTGCTGTGTGGAATCTGTCCCTAAAAACCTGAAACCGTAATTCACTGACCTGGAGAGCACAGAAGATACTTGGCTAGGAGGTGTTTATTGTATCCATATACCCATTATACCCATATATCCGTTAACCACTAATATGGGTACAGTGGGGATTTGTGGGGATAGCATCAGAAAAATATCTGCTACCTCCCCGGTTTGCCTCAAGCTGCTGCTAGTATAGTCAGTTTCTAGGAAAACAAATATCGAAGTATTACCTGAATTTAAATGTACCCTGAAGTAGATTTGCCTGCATGTTCTTGAAGTTGGAGAGATCCAGGTTGTAGTAGCTTCTCAAAACTTTTTTTTTTCTGGACAGCTGTTAAATCTCTAGCCATATCTGAATATAAACAAGTAGCAGATAAATGTAGCAAAGAACCTGTCCTGTCAAACCTGCCTTAGTCAAATTTCTGCTGATGCTGGCTCAAGGCCCAGTTCTGATTCTGGGAGAGAAGTACTTGACATTGGCCTGAAGGACAGATTTGGGGAATGAGGAATTTTTTTTTTCCTCTCGTACATTTAATAACAGGAGCTTAGGGAGCTGCTCAGGTTTTTCTGTCGTGTCTGTAACTCATTAAGGGGGCTCAGGGCCTGCCATGCTCTTTGATCTGTGGGACAAGATGGGGTGTACTTTTGTCTGAAGCATGTATCTGGGGAGAGAGAGAGAACACTGAAAATTGAGTCGATTTTGAAGGGGTGACAAGATGCCATTTAATCAAATTCTTTTGGATTTACAGAAGGAGCTGTTGAAATACAAACAAGAAGCTCGAAACCTACAGGGGATAAAGGTGAGGAAAGAGACTGTTCGTGAAATACAAACAGTAAAGCTACGGGGACTGCTGCAGCCCAGGAGTAGGGCAAGCAGCAATCATACACCTCTGAGGAATCCCAGAGAGTGGAGGGAGCTGTATTAGGGGAGCTGGTGGTGGGGGATCCTATGTTCTGTTCCCTGCAGTTGAGACAGGCACAAGGAGTTAGGTCTCGTGGGTTCTGTCTCTGTAGGATTGTGGTCAAAAGTCACCTCTTTTTTCTTTTTCCCCTAAGGAAAATGTGAGGCACAGGATTCCTGGCTGCTTCTCATGACTTTGTTTTTCCACTGTCTTGGGGTGTGCACAGTAGGGTTGGCCCAGTGAACTCTTGACAAGAGGCGAAAGAGCTTGGGGGCATCCTTGTCCTCTTCAGCTGCAGCGTTTTTCACCTTTTTGGCTTGTTTGTTCAGTTTCTCCCTCTGGAGTTACAAACTCGCCATAGTTGACTCCTGAGAGGTATTTTTGGAGCTGCCTGTCAGGCTTCTGTGAAGGAAGACAGCAGCACCTGTCCCAGGTAGAGCTCTCAGCTTCTGGGTAATACTGAATGAAAGGTGCGGAATTAGACCTCACTCTGGCCTCTTCAGAGAGCATTTCATTGCACAATTAGGTCATGCTGAGAGCTTAAGTTTCCTTGTGTCCCTGGCTGACCTTGGCCTCCTACCCCGCTCTGGATGTTGCAGATGTGTGGCTGGAGGCACTAGCTGTAGGCCACTGAAAAGACCCTTGAAGACACTGCTATTTTCTTCCATAAGGGCACGTTGTCAGGACATTTCTGGAGCAAGAAGTTCAGGCAGCAGCACAGAAATCCCTCCATCAAAGATGGCTAAAATGTTGGTAGGGAAACCGCCACAGGGCAAGAGCAAGGCAGAAGGACTCTAAGAGCCTGTTGGGGCAGACATCTGTTTTATCTCCTGCTCTCTCAGGCCCTCAGCAACCCTTCAGCACTGCGCATAGCCCAACGTGCCATGCTACTGGTCTAGGTCACTTCCCGTGGAAGGGTCTCTGCCTTTACACCTTCCTATACACACTTTTCCTATAGATGATGTCTTTTCCTAGGATGCTCTCCAGCAAAGGCTGGCTCAACAGGATGCTTCAGTTCTTCAGCTAAAGCAGGAGCTGCTGAGAGCCAACATGGACAAGGAGGAGTTGCACAACCAGAATGTGAGTCACTGTGCTGCTGAGGTTATTTTGGAAAGAGGCTGGGGGCCCTGGGGGCTCCAGCAGCCAAAGGATGAAGTTGGTGGTTGCAGCATAGTTCCTGGGGTCATGGGAGATGGAATGACCGGTCAAAGGTCTCTGCACAGTAAACACTGCAGTCTGCTCGCCAGCTGTCCGACTCGCTGGAGTTCCCTGTTCTTCACTCCCGCTTCCTGTCCTCCCAGGCCTTCAGCTGAGACAGGGAGGGGCTTCCTGTGATGTTTTCAGTGCAGTTGGATTGTTCCTTCCTCATCGTGCTCCCTGCTTAGCAAGTGGCACTTCGACAGGTGGAGCTGTGATGCAGTGTCTGCCTGGAGAGGGCAGTGCAAGGAAGGAGCTGCCCTGTTCATGAGGTTGCTGTCCTTAAAAAACAGCTCCCTCAAACCCTGCAGCTGCTTGGTCTCCCTTTAGCAAAGGGCAAAGAGGTTGGCACTAACTCCCTAGGAATACAAGACCTCACACCTATTTGTTTTTCTCTGTAGGTTGACCTTCAGAGGAAGGTTGAAGAGAGAAACCGGCTGTTGGCAGAATACAAAGTAATGGAACCTCTCTTCTCCGGGAGCTTTGCTGGGGCAGCATCTGGTGGTTCTCCTGTGAACGTGACTGTTGTCTCCCTGGCACTCAGTCACCTCTGAGAATGGCACTGTGGGTGGTGAATGAATGGCAATAGCCATGGAAGTTTGTAATGAGGTGGAGGGATCAGATAGCTTTCGATAGTGGATTCTTCATTGTCATGTTTTTTCTGTGATGGCTTGCTGAATGTCTAATGTGTGCAGAAGCCTATCAGGTTAGGTTCTGTCATTTGCCTAATGATCCCTCAAGAATCTTTTCTTTGCATCAGTTGTCTGGCCTCAGTAGTGGATCTTTGCCACAAAGACCTGACAAACAAGGCTTTGAAACTAAGATCTAACGTCTAGCTAAAAGCAGACGAATTGTGTAGGTCAAGCTGTAGAGGAGCCTGGTGCTGGCAGAGTACATAATCCTCCCTGCCATAAGGAAGATGACTGTGAGCCTTACTCACTGTCCCATTGATTCCTGTGTTACAGAAGGAACTGGGCCAGAAGGATCGGCACTTACAGCAGCATCAAACCAAATTGGATGAAATGCTGAGGCAGCTTTCTGAGGCCAGCTACCAGCAGGTATGGAGCAGGTGGGCTGCACTGATGCCCTAAGAGGTGGCACGTAGCACGAAGATGAGCCAATAAGGTTAACTTCTGTTCCCTTTTCAGGTGGATTTGGAGCGGGAGCTGGAGCACAAAGAGGCCCTGCTAGCTCACTGCATGAAGAGAGAAGCTGAAGAGGTATGGGAAGCCTTGGTCTGCACATCAGACTGTCAGAATGACGTTTCTGTCTAGCACCCTCTAGCTACCTATCTCCAGAAATCGTCTCCTTTATCCCAGAGAGGCCAGGCTCAATGCAGTCTGTTTGTCTGTGCCCTAACCAAGGCAGGCAGACTCTACAAAGCATACAGCTTACCAGAGATCTCAGCAGTGAGCTCTGGCTTAGCCTCTTGTGTCAAAATCCTAAGGGAAATTTGCGCTCTGGCCCATAGGACTGCCTGCACACCCCTTAGTGTATTTACCTGGTAGAAGGTGCTGCTTGTACCACTCAGCGTGAAAAGTTTTCATTCCTTCTTGTCACTTTGAAGATGGCAAACTGGGATCTTTGGGGTATTCCTAACGCTAACATTCCTAGCACCACATCCATCTTCCACCGAACAGGTGATGGCCTACAGCAGTCACAGTGCTCAGAGCAATGGCTTCCTCCAGACAGCAGGAAAAGGAGCTGCTCCTGCAGCCCACCGAGGGGTAAGTGCACCTAAGGGATATTTTCCCAGCCAGATGTAGACGAAGGTTCCAGGTATCCTGGAAGCTGTTACCTTTGGTACCTTTTTAAGATTATTTTTTCCCCTTTCTAAGGCCTGTGGCTTTAGATGGGAAGAAAGCAGCCTGGAGATAATCTGATTAATTTGTGTTCTCTTGGCAAGACAAACGACTTGCAGCTCGTTCGTGACGCACTTCGTAGCCTGAGGAACAGTTTCAGTGGCCACGACCCACAGCACCACACTATTGACAGCCTGGAGCAGGGCATCTCCAGCCTGATGGAACGGTTACACCGCATGGAGACACAGAAGAGGCAAGAGAGAAGGGTAAAAGTTTCCTAGTGTTTGGCTCTTAATTTCTACCCCTCACGCACAACCCAGAGCTTACCAGCAATATGAGTCCCAACTGGGAAGTGACACTGTTCTCACTGTTTTGGCTTTACACCCTAGATCCGGGGGAAATCACCAGCAAGCAGAGCAACAAATGAGTGTAGAGACTCCTGGCCTCCAAACTCCAGTAAGTGCCTTTCAGCTCCTGCTCTCCCACTGCTCAATTCATTGCTCAGATTTCTTATCTAGAGTCGAGGACATAGCATCGCCTTGAAAATCTGCCACCCCCAAGCTTATTCCCTTCACCAGGGCTTACTTTCCTGTCTTTAGTCACTTGCTGTACAGGCTAGGCTTCACTGCAGGGGAAAAGGGCCAGAGGCAACCTACAGCTGCTTGTTTGTAAAGCGCCATTACAGTGGGAATCTCTGGGCCATCTGGGTAGCACTGCAGTAGAAATAATTATGACAAATAATTACCTCTGGGATGAGTGGGAAACGTAACGTTATTTCAGCTTCCCTGCTGGTTTGCACCATCTAGTGGACATGTAACTGTACAGTTGCCTCCTCCCCTGCTTCCCCCATCATGTCTGCCTCCTTTCATGTATGCGGAACAGCACAGCCCTTTGTGACACCAAGTTTCCTGGCTCCAGCTGCAGCAGCTCCAGTTAGCTTTTCACTATGAAGGCTGTTTTTTGTTTTGTTTTGTTTTGTTTTGTTTTTTTTTTGTTTTGTTTTGTTTTTGTTTTTTTTCCCCAGGGTTGGATTTAAATGTTGCCTAGGAAGTCTGTGAGGTTGCAGGGGACTCCAGGTGCTGGGGAAAGGTAGAGGCCACCTTTCGGCTGCATTACAGCATCCAGCAGCAGGGTAGTATGGATGTAATTGATGTGGAGGAATGCAGGAGAGGAACTTCAGAAGTCTGAAGTGGGGTTGGGGGAAGAGTTGATGGTTTTCCTTCTCCCATAAACTGCAGTTATTAGATCAACCACTGTCACTAGATCAACCCTGCATGCATGCTGTACCTCTCCCTTTCTCACTGAGCCTTAGCAGGCTTCATCGCCTCCACTGCAACAGGAAAATTGAGTCTTGCAGCTTCAAACCTAAATTCCCTCAGGTGTAAAGAGGTCTATGAGGTGGCTCCGAAGATTTGTTAAATTAGAAAGCCTTTGACTTGGTGTCCATACTGTTTTCTACATGCTAGGAAAGTTAAAACTGTAGAGTCACTTGATGTGAACCTTCCCCTGCTTCAGCTTTTGGCGCAGCACACTGCAGGGGCAGAGGAAACTAGGCAGTAGCCAGAGGGAGAGAAACACAAATGAGCAGAGAAAAATCTGTGCGCAAACACCTATCCTGGCCAAGCTGAATGTGCAGGTGGGAGGAGACAGATAACCGTTTGCCTTAATGATGGTGATCAGTCAGACCATTTTGCTGTACCCACCTGCAAGTGAAGGCGAGTGATAATGTGGTTGTGTGCCCAGCCAGTAGGATGGAGTCTGTTCAGTCTCCTCTCCCAGAAAGGTTCTCCTGTCACTGCTGAGGTAATGAACAGAGTGCCTGTGGAGTAGACGGTAGCAGCAAGCTGCTGGGACAGTAATCCTGGAGGGCAGTGCTAGGCAAATTGTCTAGGCTTACGCATATGGGTGTGTTGTTACCTTAAAATGCAAAGTTTTCCAGTAAGCATTGGAATACCTGATTCTTCCCAAGGGAAAATCCACCCTCATAAGAATATCTTCCCACCTCCAGGTTCTTCACTGTGATAAGTTTGATGCTGAGAGCACCGCTTGTCTCCTGTGGTGGCAGGAGGCAGGTTGTTCCCCAATGAGTGTGCTCTGTGCTCCTTTCGTTGTAGAACTGCCTCATTCTCACAGCACACCTGTGATGAGCACCAGTGCCTGCACCAAAGTGTTGTACTTCACTGACCGCTCCCTCACACCTTTCATGGTCAACATACCAAAGAGGTGAGATTTGGCTTGGCCTTGCTCACGTTGATTTGGGAGGTGCTTTTTTCCCTGAAAACATTAGTCTGATCTCTTCTGGGTATGGTCACCACTAGCATGGGTTCCCTGTGCGTTAACTTGGGGCTTGGATTTCATACCATTGGGGATTTCATACCATGGGGGAAATTGCCTAAAGCAATTCCCTAGCTGATACATTTGTTTTAGCCCTAAGAAATTATTTATTATTATTATTATTATTATTATTTATTATTATTAACTTCCAAGAGAAAGCAGCCAAGCAGATCTATCGTGGCTTGTACTGCAGGACTCTTGTGCCGAAACACCCATGTCAGTCAGTGCAAAAGGGAAAGGGAGAAAGGCTGTTTAGAGGTGGTTCCTGCAAATTATGAGGAAATTCTTCCTCTGAAGAGGACCTTGGGGTTGACAGGTGGGGCGTACTCTTCACATTCCTGTGGCTAGGGTGCTAGATCCCTAGTCAGACTTGTGCTGTGGTTCCACATGCCATGCAGGAACACTAGAGATAAAGCCTGTACAGTGTACTGTGGTTTAGTGCCAAACTCTTCCCTTGCAGGTTAGGGGAAGTGACTCTGAAGGATTTTAAGGTAGCTATTGATCGTGAAGGAGCCCACCGGTACCATTTCAAAGCCCTGGATCCCGAGTTTGGCACAGTCAAGGAGGAGGTAGGTGTGGAATTTAACTATCAGGCAGCGCTGGGTTCAGTGTTACAACACAGCCCTGGAGACCTTGGTCATACCACTTCTAAACTAATAAAATCTTTGAACTTGTCTCCAAACAGACTGCCGATTTTCACAGTTCTAGGTTAAGCTCCTCTTCTAAGGAGCTAAAATGGGATATTTTTATCTCCAGCCAGGACAATGATATGAATCTGATTGCAGCTGCCTGGCGTTTGCAGAGCCCCTTGGGCAAAGGCTATTGCCAAAAGCCATCTGTGACACAGCTCAGGGGATGCTGGGCAAAACCCAGGCTACACTTGTAGCTCTTTAAGTGTTTTTATGAAACCTGCTGCAATGAGATACGCGTTAGGCCAATGTGTTTTATTCAGAAAACATTCTCCTACTTTATTTTCAAGGTTTTTCAGAGGTAACAGTGTTTGTGGCATCTCTTCCTTTGTGTACTGCATTGTAGCCCTGTTTGAGCTCAGGCTGGTGTTGGTGTGTACTGGATCCGTTAAAGGTTATTGGAATGTTTCCTGTTTCACAAATTGATGAAGACAAGTGCAAGGGGATACCCTCTCTGGGAGCAGTCAGCTGACTAGTTCTGCAGAAACAGCTGGGGTTTGTAGTCCGATAGATTAGAAAAGGCATGTTTCCTGTCTTTATTTTACCTTTCCTGTCAAAGAATAAAAAGCCAAAAATCTTGACTGTTACCAGTTGAAGAAGGAGCCTAATTTGTTTTTTTAACTTAAAAACCTGAAAATACCAATGAGATGCATGTCAGTGATGGATGAGGAGTATGTTCAGTGAACTGCGCAGTAAAATCCTAGCTAGGCTCTCTTGCTCGATGCCTGCCTCTTAAGCTATGCACACATCCTGGAGCGGTGTCCAGACTCTAAACATGACTGGACTCTTTTCTCACAGGTATTCCATGATGATGACATCATTCCTGGCTGGGAGGGGAAAATTGTGGCCTGGGTGGAAGAAGACCACGGGGAGAATTAATCAAGCTTTTAGGTCTTGTCACTATGGAAACCTGTAACTGGCTGCTGAGCTCGGAGAATGACCAAAAAGCATGCGTGCTGGAAGGAGTCCAATTCAAGCTGCCAAAAGAAAGGGATTCTCTGCAAGCAACGGGTGATGCATGTTGTGTGCATGGATGCCTGGCGTGGATGCCTGACTTTCTGTGGCCAAATACAGACAGCGTTGTGGGACTGAAATGATTGTCTGTGGGAAAGAAACACCTTGCTTTGTCCTATCAACAGAACCCTGAAGGCCTTAACGATGCATTTCTCCTTTCCCCTGCTTCTCCATTCCTGCAGTATGTGCTGCAGCCTGTGATCTGGGCGTTTCAAGTCTCGTTTGTTGTACACAGTATTGCATAAGTCTGCACTGATGGCGAAAATGTGAAGCTTTGCCTTTGAGTCGGAAGAAGCCGCTGGAGTATGCGAGCAGAAGGTTTGACCAACTTTGGTCTCGGACTTGCATGTGCTGCAGGAGCAGAGGGAACTTCGTGGAAAGTCCAGACTGAGTATAGCAGTGTGACCTGGGGAAGGAAGACAGTCTTCTGAAGGTTTTCTGCATGATCTGAAGCAAAGATCACCAGCCCGGCAAAGCTTCCTTTTTCCCAAAATTTAGGCTTCCACTTCCTAGCCCTGCTTCTCCCCCTTGCCTTCCAAAGCTGTACTCACTTCTGAGGTCCTCTGGGTTTGCTTTGTTGCCATGGGGACTGTGGGATCTTGGTGCTTGCTTTTCATGCTGAAGGATTTCATTTGGGGAGGCAGGAGCTGGAATCAGCTGCTTCCCCGAGGTACTTATAGCCCCCCTCCTTGTTGAGCCCCTCTCTTTGCACTCCTGCCGTCTCCTCTGTCAGCACAGTGGACTGATTGTCACCTCCTGTGCACAGGCACCTCTGTGCTGCTGTCCACTGATTGCCAGGGCCACCAAACATAACCACACCGGTGGGATAAATCCTATCAGTAGCACCATCCGTTCCTTGGTAGGCCTGCTCCTGGGGTTTCTGAAGGAGCAGGAAATAGATGGCTGGCTGGGAGGGTGCGCGCCCTGAAAATCCCTGAGGCTTGTGGTTTTTGTGTTCTATTTTTGTTTGTTTGTTCTGTTTGTTTCTTTCCCCCTGCATTGCCTGCCTCTGTCCTTCTGCTGCCGGTCAGCTGTACTCGCACAGCACTGGCTCTGGTCTGCGGCAGACACTGTTGACTTAAAAGGTCAAATGGCAAGTCAAGGTTCTGCTCATTCTCGGTGCATGTGGCCCTTTCATGGACTACCCACGTGTCTGTGCTTTGGATGAGGCTGGGAGAGGGTGACCCTGGTTTTACTGTTTTATATTAACATGTCCTTTTGTAAATATGTTACTGTTTGGAATTATTTTGTACCAGTTTACATTGTCTGAGGACTGTGGATATTTTTATACCAGTGCAAGTGCTTTCTGTATATTTCTGCACGCATTATACTGTGTTTTACTCACTTTCTAGTGGATGCTGAGATGTTTTGTATGGTCTCTTGTTCACACAACACTGGGCTTGACCTTATTTTACTATGGAACTCCAGCTCGTTCCTACTGGGTTTTATATGCTGCCAGCTTGTACAGGCAGTAACAATGCTATTTCCTTCCACACTGCTTCACTGTCCAGGAAAGAGCTCAAGGCTTTTACCTGGCCCTGTGCCACACTGGCACACCACAACATGCCTGCGGTGCCCTACAGTTCGTTATGGTGACTTTCCTCGCAGACAGCAAGCAGCCAGTGTCAGTGGGACAGCTCGTCAATGGACAAGTTCATCAGTGGCTGCGGGGGGGCAGACGGGACACATCTCTTGAAAAAAACAGATTTTCTTTCTCCCTGGAAATTGTTTCAGTGTTGCATGATCTTTAGTAGGTTGTTAAAGAGAGCATGGGGTTGTTATACTGAAATCAATTGTTGTATTTCGATTGCAATTTTTTCCTCAAGTGTTGCTTCAAGTTTTGCTTCTCAATTTTATTTCAGCAAGAGCCACACACCCAGAGTAGAATTTTATGGAGATAGTTTGTAGTTGCCAGTTCAGTACTACTGCTTGGTTTTGGAGCACTGAAGACACAGAAGGCTGTTAATATGATCAGAGCTTCTGGTTCAATTTAGCCTTGTCCAGTAGGCATCCAATTTTCTCCTGGAAAATAAAACAGATGTTAGCTGATACAGGAGACAGTTAGGAGCCTCAGCCTTGTTCTTAGGCCAGTTCAGGCAGCTAATCATGGGCACGTTTAATATGCTTACTGCCCTTCCTACCCCTGAGTCAAAGACTGAACCAGATCTGACAGCCTTTCAGCAATGTGCTCTCCAGAACAGCACTGGGCTGTATCTGAGGAGCAAGACTGGACAAGACTTGCTTTTTGGGGTTGTCAGCAACAAACCTATCATCAGCGTTAATGTCATATGTAAGCTAAGATGCAAACGATATTCCCTGAGACAGGACGGGTAGCAGTGCTTTGTTCTTGGGGTCCCTATGTGCAGTTCCCTCGGTGACAGCAGAGGTGGGACTGCTAGCAGTGCTGTCACTGAAGCTGAAGGCCCCGCTTTGCCTCGTTCACTCCCAAAAGTACCGCTTCGGTGAGCTGTTTGGATTCAGCTTTGTTCCTGCAGTGACACCGCAGCCTTCACCAGCTGCTTTACCTTCTGTGATTTACAGGAAGGGGTCTGCAGCAGGTAAGACACAGGGATAAGAGGTATTGGATGGCAAGTCCTTGGACTGGATGGGTTTTGCTGATAAAACCAAAAGCTGTTGCTTTTAAATCAGTCTGACACTACTCTAACACTGACTGCAGTGAATTTATTCTGGGAATATGCTCTTAATATCATACCCAGGACTTGCATTTTTGCTGTGTTGAATGTTTATTTCTACCCAACTCTCTTCAAAGTTACTTTCCTGCTCCTATACTTGTAACTTGGCTGTGTAACACATGGTACGTGTAAAATTATATTTTCATAGAAACTCTACATAGAGTTTGCATTCATCATTTGAAACGGATGGTGGTTCTCAGGCATGTCCTCAAGGAAAGTGAAAACCTTATCTGTGTACCTAAGATCCTGACATCCCAGATGGATAAACGTTGGTTTTAGCGGACCAAGCCCTCATCTCAATAAAGCGGGGTTTGCAAACTGAGTCTGTTCAGTGCTTGCACAGGGAAAGATAGCTGTGAAAAGTAAAAGGTGTGCATAAATCACTGAGAGGAACAGGGCCTGTTTTAGGGCTAGCTTCATACTGGTCCCGAAAAAAAAGAAGTAAAGTTTCCATGGGTTTATTCGGTGAGGTGTGTGGGATGAGGGGCTTGGGGGGAGGAGGAGGATAGCAGTGGAGGGTAAATGGGAATTTTGCTAAGCTGAAACCCGAGTACCTCCCGCTACCCTGAGGATTACACACCTCAGGGTCTACACGGCGCGCTGACAGCCCCAGTTCCCTCAGCGCACGTCCTTCGGGGCCCCTCTCGCCCTCAGACGCCCCCCCCCCGCCCCAGGCCTGGGCCGTGCCCGGCCGCCATTCCGCGGCGGCCCCGCCCCGCGGCGCTTTGCGGCAGTGCCGCGCCGCGCCGTGCCGTGCCGTGCGGAGCCGTGCCGCGCCGAGCCGAGCCGGGCCGTGCCCGCAGCGGGAGGTCACCGAGCGCCGGGGCCCCGGCTCCAGCTCCGGCTCCATGTGGCGGGCGGTGGCCCGACGCCTCGTCCCGGCCGCCGGCCTGGCGCGGGGCTGCCGAGCGCTCAGCGCCGCCGCCGTCGGCCCCGGCGCGGCCGTGGGGGCCCGGGCGGGGGCTCCGGGACGCGGCCCGGCGCTGGGCGGCCCCGCCCGCAGGCCCCGGGGGCTCCTGCCCGCAGCCGGGCCCCGGGTCGTCCCCAGCCGCTGCTGCAGCCTGCCGGCACACCAGAAGGTGAGAGGCGGCCCCGCGACCTTCCCTTCCCCTTCCCCTTCCTTCCTTCTCCTTCCCTTCCTTTCCGCCGTTCCCTTCCTTCCTTTCCCTTCCCCTCCTCTTTTCCCTTCCCCTTCTCCCTTCCCCTTCTCCCTTCCCTTCCCTTCCTTTCATTCCTTCCCTTCCCTTTATCCCTTCCCTTTTTTCCTTCCCTTCCCTTTCTCCCTTCCCTTCCCAGCTGCCGCCCCCCAGCAGGCAGCCCTCCTCGCCCCAGAGGACGCCAGGCTCTCTCCCACTCCCTCAGCTCCCAAACCTCTGTGCCTCCCCCTGGCCCAGAGCCTCTCCTTCATTCCCCACCCCTGCACGCCAGGCCCTGGAACTGCCGCGCACCAGACCCTGGTACCACCATCGGCTTCCCCCCTCGCCATTATCCCCTTTTCCCTGTATTCTGGGTTCCCTGCTGCACCTGCTCCCCTGGCACCTCGGTGTTGGGATCTTTCCTGCAGGCTGGAGGCAGTCCTGACCCGCCAGGGGCTGCAGACAGCCTGTCCTCAGTGACCTGTCCCTGCCCTGTGAGCGGGGTCCCTACGGGCAGGGCTGCGCAGGTTGTAACGCTTCCCTTTTCCTCGCAGGTGGCCCTGCCGGCGCTGTCCCCCACGATGCAGATGGGCACCATCGCGCGCTGGGAGAAGAAGGAAGGTGACAGGATCGGTGAAGGAGAGCTCATTGCAGAGGTATTCTGAGGGCAGAAGCTGTGCTGCATTTTTACTGGGCAACTTGCGCGCTCTGGGTTCTGTCCCCGGCTGCCCTCACCTGAACCCACTTTTTGGAGATGCTGCTGGGAACGAGCGACCGGCAGCTTTACGGAGTTGGTTCCTGCTTTTTGTCTCTCTGAGCGAGAGGAGCGCTTACTGTGTTTGAGACCACGCTTTCCCAGAGCTGGTGGGACAGGGTGGTTTTGCCAGGACTGCGGGCATTACGACCCTACGCTGTCAGACTGCAGGGCTCACTAGTCTTCTGTTTTGCTCTAACAGTATCCTGTTCTTTTTCAAAGGTGGAGACAGACAAAGCAACAGTTGGCTTTGAGAGCCTGGAGGAATGCTACTTGGCCAAGATCCTGGTGCCAGAAGGAACAAGAGATGTTCCTATTGGGGCCATAATATGTATCACAGTAGAAAAGTAGGTATTTTGCTAACTCTTGAGTTGAATTTTCTCTCTTGGGACTTCTTGGCTGCCCTGTGTGAAAGGTTAAGGGACAGTCACCAGACTGGTTTTACCATTGTGTTTTTTGTGTTTGTTTTTTTGTGTTTGTTTTTTTTTCTAGGCCTGAACATGTTGATGCCTTTAAAAACTACACTCTGGATACTGCAGCGTCTGTGCCCCCTGCAGCCTCAGTGCCTCCCCCTCCAGCCGCAGCTCCCTCAGCCCCACCTCAGCCTTCTCCTCAGGCTCCTGGCAGCTCTTACCCTCCTCACATGCAGGTAAGAGAGCATTGCTGCTGATGCAAGGTTTGTTGCGCTCTGTCTGTCTTTGGCGTTGCCAGCTCTAGGGGACTCTGTCATAAACCCTGTCAGGAGTGGGAGGTTATGAGCTGTAAGTGCAGCAGTGCAAACCACTTGAATTGTTGCATGCTTTAAGCAGGTGTTTGGGGAGGTCCCAGAAAGTGTTGTGTTTTTTTTTTTTTTTCTGAAAATTGTTTTAGCATCCCAGCTGCCTGTAGGAGAGACTTATTTCTCCAGGATTATTGTGCAGGCTAGAAAAAGTTACATTTGTCTGAGCTGAACAGTTCTGGTGTATACAAACCTCGTACTACATGTGAATATGCTCTGAAGGCTCTGCTCGGGTCTTGGAGCAGAACTCCGTTCTCTGATACTCCAATGAACACACCAGATGTGGTTTTGAGTGACTGAAAATGATGTATTTGTGGATAATCTGTTTGCTTAGATGCTGAGGTGTACGTCCATTGCTGCATCTGAGCACTTGGTAACGGCATTTCTGTGACATTCCTCTGAAATAGAAAACTTGAAAATATTGACCTAGTTACACAGTTGAGACGTGGAAGTTGATTTGTCTGAGATGTTACGAAAAATCAGCAGTTGCATGTGGAACTAATTCAAGGCTTCTCGAGCTGACTTGAATTTCAGCTACTTAACTTGATTTCCTCTGCTTGCCTTACCTGTCCAGTTCTCCAAAGCTGTAATTACATGTGCCATGTTTGTTGCACTGCAAAATGCGCATGTAAACCTACAGCACCTTTAAATGCTTACTGGAGGACAAGTTTGTATAGCTTTTACAGGGGCCAAATGTGTTTGTCAAAGACAAAGCAGCTTGCTTCAGCCTTCCTTTCAGTCTCTTTGGACTCCCGATGGGATGGTGCTACAAATGACTTTGATATATAGATTTCTTCTTTTTTTTTTCTTTTGCTTGCTTTCTTTGCTTGATAAAAGAAGCCAAACTAGAGATACAGCACGTGACTGTGCTGTGCTGTAGTGGAGTCAGATCTGAGAGTGCATTAAAGGTTGGCTGCTCCTTTAGGTTGACATCATTTGGTCAGGAGTTACAATCGTGTTCCCGTTCCTTTTGCATTACCAGAATGTGATACGCTTGTGTTCTCTGGCTTCACAGGTCACTCTCCCTGCCCTGTCACCTACCATGACAATGGGCACGGTGCAGAGATGGGAGAAGAAAGTCGGGGAGAAACTGAACGAGGGAGACTTACTGGCAGAAATTGAGACAGACAAAGCCACAATAGGTGAGTCAACTCCAAAGCCAAGAATGGATGGTGCCCCCTTAAAAAGGGAGGATCCAGAGTAGCCTCTTTTACCTGTTCTCCTCCAGCTGCTCATGACATGAAGATGTGGGGCAACGGAAAAAAGTTGTGTTACTTTTCATGCTGCTTTTCATGCTCTTTCCCTTTCAGGCTTTGAAGTGCAGGAGGAAGGCTACTTGGCAAAAATCTTGGTGCCTGAAGGAACAAGAGACGTGCCATTAGGAACAACCCTCTGCATCATTGTGGAGAAGGAGTCTGATATTCCGGCCTTTGCTGACTACCAAGAGACTGCAGTAGCTGACATGAAGGCGCAAGTTCCTCCTCCTCCTCCTCCGCCTCCACCAGTAAGGGCCTTTCTTAGCCAGGGAGAGAAGTTATGGGCACTGTAAAGAGTTTCTGGTTGGATCTAAACTGTTCTGCTGGTTTGACTGTGAGAAGCCCTGACTCCAGTAATAATGTCTATAATCCTCTGAGTGCCAGGCTAACACATGCATTCAGAAGAGATCGCTTCTGAGGTCTCTACTTTGCCCTCTGAAAACTGGAGCAGGTTATTATTTGTTATGGTCTCTTCTCCAGCCTGTTCCTTGTACCAGTTCCTTCCTGAAAATTAGGACTATAAATTACTTATTTCACCATTTTGATATATAGTTCAACAGTTTAGTTGGTGTTCTGCATGGGAAAGTTTCTGATAGTATTTCTGGTGCTGGGAAACTTCTCTGAGTACTTCCAGGTTGGAGACTACTCTTGTTATTCCCTTGACTGGTAATTAGATGGTCCTGTTCTTTTATTGCACTGAAGTGAAACCTCCAAGGTGTTTGCAAAATAATCACAAAGCTAATGGCTTTGATTCTTCTGTTAAGGTGGCAACTCCTGCTGCAGCTGCTCCTCCTCCCCAGCCTGCTGTTCCTTCCACTCCAGTAGTCCCCGCAGCTGGGCCACCTCCCCGGAAAGGGAGGGTCCTCGTTAGTCCTCTGGCAAAGAAACTGGCGGCAGAAAAAGGAATTGACCTTGCCCAAGTGAAAGGTAAGGTGCCCTTTGCCTTCCTCGTTCTCTCTGTCAGGTATCAGTTCCTCCAGGTACGTTCTTGCCTGTTCTGTTCTTTTCTCCCTATCAGGATGATCCTCACGGTGCAGCTTTCCCCACCAGGGACTGTTAGTGACTTACATCTCTGTTGAACAGAGCTTCGTGATGCCCTGTTGCAACTAATTGAAATCCTCTTACGTTTTCCTTTGACGCTTTTAGGTACTGGACCAGAGGGTAGAATCACAAAGAAAGATGTGGAATCGTTTGTGCCGCCAAAGGTTGCTCCAGTGAGTAGACCTGAGATCTGTAAGAATGGGATGTGGAACCATCATCTAGCAGGACTTAGCACTTTGTGAACTTCAGAGCAGTGTGTAATATTTAATGTGTGATTTAATAATCAATTGTAGGGCTTATAATGAATTTAGTTGGCAATCAGAGAGGTGGGGCTAGAGAGTGGAAATACCTGCTGCTCACAAGGAAGAGGCAGCATGGCTTCAGCTCTTGTCCTACCTACTGAACTACTCTGCGGTTGGTGTTTGATGAGTCCTGTGAACTGTGCTGTCTTGCTCTGGTTGCAGGCTCCAGCAGCAGAAGCAGTACCTGCGGCTGCTGCAGTCGCAGCAGCACCAGTGGGGACCTTCACAGATATCCCTATCAGCAACATTCGGAGGGTGAGGAGATTTTACTTCCCTGACGTCATTATTTGCGATCATAAATTTTCTGAAATCATTTATTTTTGTTGTTTCTGTTGTGTACCCTCAGGTCATTGCTCAACGACTGATGCAATCTAAACAAACAATACCTCACTACTACCTTTCTATCGATGTGAACATGGGAGAAGTACTGGTGCTAAGGAAAGAACTCAATCAGGTCAAGTATTTGGGGGGTTGGGGGGAGACTGCATTCTCTCACAGGTTTGCCCACCCTGCTTTTTGGTGATATGCCAGTTTGGGTTGGAAAAAATACTCTTTTCAGTGCCTTTTCTAGCTGTTGTACATCAGTTCTGGACTGTCAGTGACAGAATGAGATTTTTTGCCAAGGTACTGTGTGCTAATATCTAATTTCCCTAAGAAGGCCACATAGTACCCTGCTTGAGGTTAAAAAAATAAAATAAAATGTTAATTCTAAGCCAAGTTTGGGGAAAAACAGACATAAAAAATGTGCCTTCTTAGATTATGAAGGATATATATTCACCTCCTAAATTATCTTGGCACTTCAAATATTAACGCTTACAGGTAGTGTGATTGTTTTCTCTCATTTTCTCTAAGCAAGGCTGCGTGGCAGTGACTACCCAAATTATTTTACACATAAGGGATAAACTGACACCTCAAATCTCTTCCTTTGCAGGAGGTCTCGGATAACATAAAGCTTTCAGTCAATGACTTCATAATTAAAGCTTCAGCTCTGGCGTGCTTGAAGGTGCCTGAGGCAAATTCTTCATGGATGGACACAGTTATTAGGCAGTAAGTTTATGGTACGGTCGAAGCCAGAAACTTTATTTGTTCAGTAGAGAGTTGATGGCAGAGTAGCAGATCTTCTGGCGGGATTTTGAGTAGGGAGGGGAGCAGGTATAATGCAACAGTTGAGGGGGTTTAATGGAAGTGCCAAGAATCTTGAGTCTGAGGCTAGTGTGAGGTGAAACGGTTGTTGCAGAACAAATATTAACTTAGAGTTGTCTTAACACCTGAAATTCCTTGTGTCTTGCTAGAGTAACTGGCATCTCTGTTGTGTCTTGCAGAAATCACGTAGTGGACGTTAGCGTTGCAGTGAGTACTCCTGCAGGCCTTATAACACCTATTGTGTTTAACGCACATATAAAGGGCCTGGCTTCCATCAGTAAGGACGTGGTTTCTTTGGCCACTAAAGCCCGAGAAGGTAAACTTCAGCCACATGAATTCCAGGTGAGGAACTCCAGCTGCTAGTAATAACTGCCGCCCTTGTCTTCTGTCCCTCTTCAGAATGAGCAGTCTGTTTCGTGACGTGTCAGCTGTGTTCATTAATATTCCACTTGAAACAGCTTTTCTGAGTTTTCTGTGAATGTGTTTGTCTTGTAGGGTGGCACTTTCACGATTTCCAATTTAGGAATGTATGGGATTAAGAATTTCTCTGCCATAATCAATCCACCTCAAGCCTGCATCCTCGCAGTTGGCTCCTCAGAGAAAAGGCTAGTGCCGGCTGATAATGAGAAAGGGTCAGTATTCATCTGGTTCTGCGTGTACTGAGCTTCTGAATTAAAACTCTGAAATAATGGCTAGTTTTCTAACACTTCCCCTAGATAGATTTTTTAAAAATAGTTATTACTTGTTGACATGCTGCTTTCAGCACCTTCTGAAGAAGAATAGGGAGATATATGTTTCTCCTGATGTTTGTGTGATCCTGTTGCAGTGACGGATGAATGACCTGCCATATGTTTATTCTTGCAACTTCCTTGCAAGTTAAGGAAAGGCTGGCCCTTTCTTTGAAGGGGGTGGGTTGGGGAATAAGGTATGGAAAAGCATAAGGGATACACAACAGTTTAGCCATCTGTTCCTGTTTAACTACTTGCTTAATTTTATATTTAAGGAATGCTCAAGGGGTGGATTATAATTCAAGTGTCCTGTGAGATATAGCTGGTTTGGCAGTGATTTGCAGAGGATCGTGTTAACTTTCTTTTTTTCTTTTTTCCAGATTTGATGTGGCCAGTGTGATGTCCGTTACACTTAGCTGTGATCATCGTGTTGTAGATGGAGCAGTTGGAGCACAGTGGCTTGCGGAATTCAAGAATTTCCTTGAGAAGCCAGTAACCATGCTGCTATAATTTAACCATGCAAGCAAAATTTTCCCGGGTCACACTGTTTTGTTTTAAACAAGCTATTTAGACTTTAGTGTTCAGACTTATTAAAGAGTTCCTTTTTTTTTTTTAATTTTAAATATGTATTATATTATCTGGTAATGTTATTACCAGTCTGTACAGAAACAAAAGTTTGCAAAAATGCTTTTCAAAGCAATATTACAGCTATACTGTATTTTTATACAGTTAGTTAACTTGCAAACTCTTCCAAAACAGAGTTAAGCATCCCGGATTTACAAATGATCCAGGCAGAATGCATACTGCCACCTGCTTCTACACTAGATTGAACGAGGAGGGGCGGGGTACATACCAGGTAATTTCATGACCTCAGTGTTCTCAGAAATTTGAATTACAAACATCTCTTCACAGGAGTTCAGATTAGATGGTAACTGAAACGTACAAGGTAGCAGGCGAATTCCCATATTATCCTGTTCTGCTGGGGTGGGTGACAATGACAGATGCACTAAGGGACTGAAGCCCCTGGGAATGGTTTCTCAAAGGCCAAGTGTTAGCATTCCAAAACTCTTGGAATTTGGCACTGGTTTGGACCTTCTCAGCTTTGGGATCCCTTTTGAGCACTTTAAAGGTGAAAGAGCACTGATACCTGCGGTGTCACAGCTCTCAGATGCCACAGGGAATGTGCTGTCTTTGTGTAGACTTTCACTTACATGTGCTTTTCATATGAAGACTCTTTAATTGCTTTTCCTCTTGCTAAGTTAGTATCAGGCTATGGTGCCATGGAAGTAACCATTTTGCAGAACATTCAAGAGACTTTGTGTGTTGGAACCCATATAGGCAAATCACACATGATAATAGTGCCACCAGTGGATGTTAATCATGTGGTGACTCAAATGTTTGAAATTTTTTTCAGGCATTCTAACATAGGAAGCTCTGCGTTAGTCACTGGTACTGCAGTTCTTCCCTGAATTGTCGATGTTGTCCCAGCCTCAGTAAACTGCAGAATGTGCTATCCATGTATATATTGTATGTAAAATGCTTAAGTAGTTTGTTGGACTTGTGTCCAGTTACCCCAGTCATTGTATCCTGGAAGGGATGCAGTGCTGAACATTCTTAAATTCCACTTTCCACTTGGAAATGTTCATGTAAAAAGGAGGGTTGTGCAGTAATTACAAAGTGACCGGGAGAATTCAACAGGGGGAGAAGTTAACAAAACAAAAAGTTAAAGCTAATCTGTTTTTCTGTATATTGCATTAAGTACTGTCTCCTGTAAAGTTCTGCTACAAAATTCACTAAAGATATTGGAAGAAAATACTGTGGAAATTAAATATTTTTGTGGGAACTATTTAATGTCTGGTTGCTGTGATAGCTGGTTTTCATGCCTGGCTTAAGCAAAAAAAAAAAAAAGTGCATTAAAGTTTGTTTTTTTTAAAAGATCTAAAATATCTTGGTTCCAGACTTGCTCTAGTGAACCTATGTTCTATTAAATGTTTGGAATTGACAACTACTAAAACATGTTCCAATGCTTTTCTCTTCAGTCGTTTGTGGCTTATCGTACTGCTGTGGCACAGTTAGAGCTGTTTAGCCTTTCAGTCTGATGGTGAAACTCACCCTATTAACCTTAAGTTGTGATCACAAGGATTCCAAGATAACACAGCAAACTTGGAATATTCCTAGCTTTCTTGCTCAGTGTTCACCGGTAGCTAAGGTTCTGGCTAAAGAAGGTGCTGATTTCTTCCTGTGTGAAGAACACTAGAGAGTTCACCTTATGGTTACACTCCCTGAATGACGGGGAACAGCCTTGCAGTCTCAAAGATCCTATTCAGGGTGCTTGCTTGGAGTGCTGATAGTGACTTCCAACACTGCTTACAGCCTTCCCAAGCCAGCTCAGCTCACGCAATGATAATATTTTAGCTTGTATTTGATTGAAAAGACTACAAAGCCTATTCCGGTTAAGTTCAGCAGGGATTGTCCTAAAGAAAACAGGAACAGCATGCAGGGCAACTGGTACAACTGCGTATGACACACCTCTGCTAGTCACTCCAGCATAGAATGCTTGCAAGAGCTGCTTTAACCACATAAATCCAGTAAGCAAAATAATTTATTTAACAACAAAAACACAGAAAAACAATGCAACTGCTACTGCCATGTATCTTAAGGCAAAATTAATGATACAGTAAGGCTCGTATGCATTTATGGTTCATTAGTACAGCTGTTAATATATTCAAGTATTCCTTGAGTATTTAGTCTCTGTTTTCCTAAGTTTGATGGTGCTGATTTTCCTCCTGCCTTCCTTTTCTACGTGTACTTTCTAAAGGCATTTTGAGGTATTCACCTTTGAAGATTAAGTCAATTAACTCATCACCAGCTGCAAGTCAGGGTTCTTGTTCTGGGCTTTTGTTTAGTTCTGTCATCTGTGAACAGGAACTGGACAGAATGTAGAATTCTTTAACACGCAGGCTTTGCAACTGACACTGTGATGAACAATACCCCTTTTTCTTTGTTAAATGTTGCTGTAGCTGTTTCCTCATCCACCAATTCTGGCAGATCTAGTTGTAATTTGTATTTTTCAGGGACATCGATGATTATGTCATCCTAAAACAATATTAAAATACGTGATTGGTTATTTGACAATGAATTAGCAGCAAGTATTTCTAGGAATTTGATACCAGACAAAACAAGGTTATTCTTTACGTTGCCTTACCTTTGAAATTCTCAGATCACACTCCGAAACAGAGCTAACTTTAGGCAATTCAACTTTCAGTTCAATTTGTAATGGCTTCTTGTTTGCATCCTTCACAGTGCTCATTTCATAGACAGGGGTGCTCAGCTCCTCCGGCACTTCTGTACTGCTAATTTCCTCTATCAGAGGCACTTTAGACTGTGTAACACTTCCTTTTTTCAGCAGGATAGGAGCATTGCTGTGGTCCTTAGCTTCTATTCTGTGTAGCAGCTGATCAAGTGTCAGTTCTTTCAAGAAAAGAAAGTTTTTCACATAACAGTCAGTTACTAAGAACTGTTACACCACTTGACAAACTTATCACTAAAGTTTTAGCTTTGTAATTAGCAATTTTGTCAGCTGAAGACTCCTATTTGCAGTTGCTCCTTCCCTCGTGATTTGTTTTTACTGCCAAGCTGTTAAATGTTGCTGTTTTCAGAGCACTGGTAACAGCAGCAACCTCTTCTACTCATGTCAGAGCAAAAGAAACTTGGTACGTCACAGGATCAGCCCCTATCACAGCTTCCCCATCTAGTGGTTATAGAAAAAAAGGGAATTTGCTGTAGCAGTGTCAATAGTTTTTTTAACTGTAAAATAAAGGAAAGTAGAAACAACACCGGAGATGAATGCAGACAGGCCAGCAGGGCTCAACTGTTGTCTGGTATGAATACTACTGCCTTACTCTGAACTTTTAGAGAAGTGCTTGGTTTGTGCTTAAGGCAAGAATTGGGGTTGGGGGAGTCTGATAGGCCTTCAAAGAAAACTGACAGCAGCTGCCTACATACCCTTTGTGTTCTGATTGAGACAGGGCATTGGCATCTGCCATCCTTGCAGACGTTGCTGCATCCTTTCCAGGCTGCCTTTCAGCTTGAATGGTTCAACAGTGTACGAAGGTGAAAGAATAACATCGCATCGTTCCTCAACGAATTTAAGGGTCATATGGATCAAATGTTTCATTTTTTCTGGGTTTTCTTCTCCCCTCCGAAGAATATCTGGGTTATATGCAATATCTATAATGCTGTAAAGATCTAAAAAAAATAAGCTGCATCAGAATTAGTGCTTCGGTATTATGTCCTGGTTGGCCAGGACTGAGCTTTCAGATTTTTTTATAATCAGTTTAGAAGCAAAGAAACTGAATGTGTGGCTGCCGGGCACTGATGGAATTCACCTTTCCAGCAGTGTGTTCGCGCTCTGGAAGCGGAAATGTGGCACACCTCACCGTGACCATATGTGGCTGGGGAGCCACCTGGTGCATAAACACCCTGCGGGATTTAGATGGGTGCCAGTTGTGAATCCCTTGGTGTGCCTGGGCAGAGGGAATCATAGGATGGGTCGGGTTGGAAGGGACCTCAAAGATCAGCCAGTTCCAAGCCCCTGCCATGGGCAGGGACACCATCCACTAGAGCAGGTTGCTCAGGGCCTCATCCAACCTGGCCTTGAACATCTCCAGGGATCATAGAATGATTAAGGTTGGAAGAGACCTCTAAGATCATCTGGTCCAACCATCCCCCCTACCACCAATGTCACCCACTAAGCCATGTCCCCAAGCCCCATGTCCAACCTTTCCTCAGACACCCCCAGGGACGGGGACTCCACCACCTCCCTGAGCAACCCATCTCAACGCCTGACTGCTCTTCCTGAGAAGAAATGTCTCCTAAATCCCAACCTAAACCTCCCCTGGCACAACTTGAGGCCATTCCCTGTAATCCTATCACCAGTTACCTGTGAGAAGAGGCCGACCCCCAGCTCCCCACACCTTCCTTTCAGGTAGCTGCAGAGAGCACTAAGGCCTCCCCTGAGCCTCCTCTTCTCCAGACTAAATCCCAGATGGGGCATCCACAGCTTCTTGGCAGCCTGTTCCAGTGTCACCACATTCTGAGTGAAGAATTTCCTCCTAATACCTAGTCTAAATCTCCCCTTTTTTAGATTAAGACCGTTCCCCCTCATCCTGTCATTATCTGACTGAGCAGAGTCCTCCATCCTTTTATAACCCCCTTTTAAGGCCGCAGCGGGGTCTCCCCTCAGCCTTCTCCCCCCGATGCCGCCCCCCAGCTCCCTCAGCCCCCGATTTATTCCCGCACCCCCGTCTCCGGCCGCCCTTTCCAGCGGCCCGGCCCTGACGGGCACGGGCGCCCCGGGGCCTCCGGGGGCCGGCACCGCGCCGCAGCCGCACACGTTGACGAAGAGCGGGGCGGCCCCGCGGGGCTGAGCCCTCAGGCAGAACCGGGGCTCCGCCGGGGCTCCGCACAGGCTCCGTAGGAGGCTCAGGCAGGCCGGGGGCTCGCCCTCCGCCATTTCCTCCGGCAGGGCCCCGTTGCCGTAGCGACAGGGCCCGGCCCCGTTCCGCCGCCGCCGCCGCCCGGGGGAGGCGCTCGGCCCGGCCGCGTCCGGAGGCCGGGGCCCGGCCGGGGCCGGAGGGGGCCGGAGGATGGCCCGGGTGCCGGTGGGGAAGGTGCTGCTGCGGAACCTCATGCGGCACACGGGAGCGCACAACAAGGTAGGGCCCGGCCCCGAGCCCCGCCGGGCCGCCGCCGGAGTTACCGGGGGACATGGAGGGGGGGGGGGGGAGAAGGCGCCGCCGGGTTTTTGTGAGCAGCGAGGCTCTAAAACAGCCGGGTTGGTTTCTTATCGCGCTCTGCGTGTGCTTTGGGTTGCCTCGAAGAAGTTTCGGTCGCTGGTATCGTGTACAGCGGGGTGTACGAGCTCGGTGGTCCTCAGCAAACCGCGACTTGAGTTCCTGCCGGCCCTGGCGAGGCGTTAATTTCACGTGTTAATGGAGGGGTTTGCTCCCCCTCTGAGCTGGGGACTGGGGTAACGCGCCCTGTGTTGGTAACCGTGCCCCGGCACTACGCTGCCTTCTTTTTTATGACTTTCAGATCCAGGAAGAGACAGAAATGTGGAAAATCAGGGAGTGGGAGAAGCAGACAGAAGAGACGTACTGGAGGAGGCAAAGCAGGATGCTGTCGGACACCTCCAGGTGGGTGCCGCTTGTGTGGAGGAAACAACTGCCTTGGCACAGTCACTGAACCCTTTTGCATTATAATGCTGTAAGAGCATTTTGTGCTGGCCATCCCCTAATAATGTAGGAATACCACATAGGTCACAGAGTCCCTGGAAAGAAGTCAGACCTGCACTTAAATCTGACTTTTTATCTTTCCATCTAGACGTATAGTCTTCAAAATACAACAGTAAGTAGGCCGGGCTCTGTGAAGGAGCTGGAATAAGAAGTGCTGAAGTCGTAGGTCAGAAGGGTGCGAGGGAAGTCTAAACATGTTGGCCTTCAAGTTACCAGTAACCAAAATTGTTGTAGGATGGGGGTCCTGCACTGGTACAACACTAGTATTGACCACCTCTTAAGCGGTATCTTTCAAACTGTTCTGGCCCACCTGAGGATCTCACAAGTTATGCGAAAACAAGCGGGTTTGGTGGGGTTTGCAAGTGGAGATTTTTTTTTTCTCCTTTTCTTTTTTTAACTACGATATGTCAGAAATGTAAATGCTGCAGGAAGTGGTTTTGGTATCTCAGGGGAGAACACCTTTCAGACTCGTGCCAAGTGCACAGGTGCTGCTTTGCTCAGGAAGTGTGGGAACGAACGAGCCGCCAACACGTGAGATCGCTCAGAGCTGTTGGTGCTTGTTGGTGGATTTGCAGTTTTAGTACTGGTACCTGATCAAACTGTAGTTCTAGTTAAGTCAGTTCTGCTTCCCGAGTTCCTCATTTGCCAACTTCTACTAGCAGCTACGTCTCACTGCATGTTGCTAGTCTGCTCTTGCAGAGTATTCTGAAGGAGGAGAACTGCATTTTTCATGGTAGGCAAGGTAACCCCTTCCTCTAATTTAGCGTGTCTGCTGAGAATTTTGCCGTGCACAGTAGGCAGTAGTAAGTGTGAAAACCAGCGTTAGCTATTGAACTGGTTTTGTGAGAGCTCTTAATGGTGACTGTCTGTTAAAATGATAGTTGGTCTTCTTGCATAGATGGACACTCAAGACTTGCTGGATTTTTGCTCCCCTCGCTGGACTAACCCCTTGCTCAGAAAGTTTCTCCATCAGAACTGACAGCTGAAGGACAACTGTTCTCTTTCTGCAGCAGTCGGATGCGCAGTGACGGCTTCGATGACGAGGGCCACAGGGCCGACTGGAAAACAAAGAACTCACAATTTCTTGACCCAGTCGAAGATGATTTTCTTAGAGCACGGTCCTGGAATAAAAAGCTCTATGAATGTGAAGCCAACATGCCAGACAGGTCTGTGGAGTGTTTTAATGTTCTCTGATTGTAACTGTAATTGGAGCACCTTTCTGGAGTCCTGTACTGAAATATTAGCGTGTTACTCTTGTCAATATGTACTCCTATAAAATAGCGTTTGATCTCGTTTTGAGAATAAGATGCACAAACTTTTGCACTGTCACAGAGAATCTGATTTGAGTTTGTCTACAGAGTTCCTAAGTCACAATAAGCCACAAAAGCTAAGCCCTAAGTTTACCACCTAAGCTTGGTATTTATTTCTTTGCCCAAGGAACTGAAAAAAAGTCTAAAGAAGTGCAACACAGTGCTCCTCAGAGTTCTTTTCAAGAAATGGAACTTGTATTATTAGAAATAGGAAAGAGCCTGAAAACATCAAGTGTCTTTAAATAGTACTAACCAAATCAGTTGTTTTTCCTTCCTTCTTTCCTTGTTGGGAAGGTTCCGATGTCCTTTCTTTCTTGTGTCTAAACTTGTGCTCATTCTGCAGCTCTGTCTTTTCAGAGCCTTTTTTCCTCTTGAACACTTCTCTGCTTCTAATACGTGTTTCTGCTTCTTACAGATGGGGTCACAGTGGCTATAAAGAGCTATACCCTGAAGAATTTGATACGGACAGGTAAGGCAAATAGATTCAGAAATGTATCCCAAGTCCGTCAGGATATTCAGGGAATTTTACAAACTGAATTATTATAAGTTTTGATTGTAGATCTACCTTTAATGGCAAAGCAACACTGTTTAGTTACAGATAACCACTGAAAAAAATTAGTCCATTAATGTGGTTTCCCCGTCTGAGTCTTAGGGGAGAATTGTGTCTCTTGTAGTAATTCAGCTTGAGCTTGAGTTGCTGAAATGTTGTGAATTGTGGTGGGTCTGCCTGAGCCAACAGGGAAATAGAGAAGTAGGCTGAATCCAAATCAGGTCAGCAGACACACTGTCAGATCCGGATTCCCCACTGCGTTGTAGTGGATCTGTGTTTTCTGTGTTAGCCCTTATTTGGAGAATATCAACCCTCCCAGACCCCTGGAAAGTGGGGACTTAGCTGTAAAATAAGATCTTAGAATTAATTATGTTAAGCTACACCTAGCAGTCATCGAGTACAAAATTTGTCAGGCTTACAGGTTTGAAATAACCTGCTAGAAATTATTTTCTCATCACTTGGTGGCTTTCAGTACATGTTGTCATTGGTTCTTCCTCAAATACCTTGATCAGGGGTATTAGTAAGGTGTGGACCAAGCTGTTAACAAGCATTTGAAACAAAAATGCAGCCACAACATCCACTCCCCTGCACTGATCAATTGAGTCAATGGACTTGCTAACAACTTTGAGATAGAAAAGGCTCAACTGCTGTGTGCCTGCCTGCCTGGTTTCTTCTGATGATCCTTTGTTCTTGCAGTGACCAGCAAGAAGGAGATGAACAAAACGCTGTCAATGGGAAGAAGAAATCTCATTTGAGAAAGCAAACAACCCACGGGTCGCACAAACGGAAAAAAACAAAGAAATCGCACAGGAAGAAGCAAAAAAAGCATTCGCACAAGAAGCGAAAGAAAAAGAAAAAGGAGCAGGGGAGAACGACGTCAGATTCTTCCCGGGAGAGCGAATGCTCCGAAGAGGAGACTTCAGGCACTCGCAAGGGGAAACACAAGCGCAAGAAAAAGACCAGGAAAGTGCCTGCCAGGGAACCTACCTCGTCTTCTGGGCAGGAAAGTGACTTTTCCCATGCAAGTAGCTCAACCACCAGCAGCTCTGAGGACAGTGAATCTGAGGAGAAAAAAGAGAAACGCCCCTCCAGAAAGAGAAAGAAACGTCACAATTCTGTGTCGGAGAGGCACACTGAAGTACCGGAGAAGAGGAGCAAGAGGAAGAACTGGAAGGTGGCTGCAGATGATAAATCTGAGGATAGCTCAGACGAGGACTGACGAGGAATTGCTGAGTCCAGGCTGCGGCTCAGGCAATACGGTAGAGGACAGAGGCAGGTATTTTTCTTTCAGCACTGCCCCATCTTTCAGCATTTTTCAGCACTGTGGTTTATCCTTCCTCCCAGACCGCAGGGGGGGAACTGAGCCTTGGCAGCCAGCAGGAGCTGCCCCCTTGCTTTTCCTTGACTCAGGAAGGCGGGGGAGCAGTTCCCTGCCTCACAGGTTGGCTCGTCCTGCCAGCTTCAGATTTGCTTTATGTGACCAGGTTGATCTTTGATGCACAGAAACGTGACAGGCTGTCTGCGGAGTGAAGCAGGCACGTTTGCACCATTTTTATTTGTTTTATTTAAGTTTTAACAGTTTGGGTTTTTTGGGTTACCCAATTAATGACCAAAACTTGCAATAAGAGACGGGAGAGACACGAAGTCCATCAGCTGAGCTGCTAACAAAGGAAGTGTCACTGGATTTACCCTCTGGTAACTGTGTCTTTCCCCCTCCAACAGCAGCAGACCTGTGTGGCACCACGCACAGGCTCAGCTGGACGCGGACGGGAGCATGAGGGAATGCTCCCGTTCCAGCAGGAGGTGCAGTGCAAGACACCCGTGCGGTTGCTTGATTTAGACGTCTCTCCACACCCTGGCACAGGCTGGAGATTGCCTTGCCTTCCTCCTCTCCAGAGGGCTGCTGCACCCCTTTGTGCCAGCAGAGAGCCCTCGGCGGGCGTCGTGTGCTCTCCAGCCTGCCTGATGTCTTAATGGAGAAGGGCAGAGGCCGGACCTCCGTGCCGTGCAGCAGCCAAGCCTTCTTCTCACGAGATAAATAAATCCGGAGCTGTTTGATGGCTTTGTGCTTGCTTTGGCAGAGAGCTGGGGGACGGGGCAGAGCCCGGAGAGACAGGGAGGGGGCTGGGGGCGAGATGGGACGGGGCCGCGGGGACCGGAGGGGCAGAGGCTGGGCCGGGCACGGCACCACACGAGCCCAGAGCCGTGCGGGTGCCCGCCGAGCCCCCGCCGAGCGGGGCCGGGCCCCGGGGAGCTCCGCACCGCCGCTGAGGGAGGCCGCGGAGGGCGGCGGCGGAACAGCGGGGGCCGCTCCCCTTCCGCTCCTTCCCGTTCCGGTGTCCTTGGGCTGCGAGAGGGAAGATGGCGGCGGCGGCGCTGCTGAGGGCTGGGCTGGGGGGGTCCCGCGGAGCCCGGGCGGGTGAGTGGCACGGCACGGCCCTGTCCTTGTCCCCTTGTCCCCTTGTCCCCGGCCTGTCCCGGCCCTGACCGCCGCCCCCCCACACACACACACCCCCCCCGTCTCTCCGCAGCTCTCCTCGCCAGGAGCCTCCTCCTCCGCCGCCCGGGGGTGCTGCCGGCCCTCGCCTCAGCCGCCGCTCCGGCCCGGGGGAGCCACGGCCAGCAGGGGCACGGTACGTCCCGGCGCGGTGGTGTCCGCGTGTCCGTGTGTCTGTCCGTGTGTCCGTCCGTGTGTCCGCCCGGGGGTGCCCCGCTCCCAGCCCCCTGCTGCTGCCCGACAGAGCGGCCGCGGGGCGCTGCGGGCGGTGTCGGAGCGGCAAAGCCGCTCCCTGAGGTCTTAACGCGGGTGTTACCGTGCTGAACGCCTCTTGACGCCCCCGGCACGGTTACCTAGCGGTGGATAGCAAGGGTGGAAGATTTAAGGCCGGCAGCGGGAGGCAGGGGGAGTGTTTCCGCGTGGCCCCGCCGAGGCTGCCCCGCTCCGCCCGCGGCACGGCGCTGAGAAGCGCGGCGAGGCCGAGGCTGCCGTGCTGCCGTTACAGCGCGACTTGGGAGTGCGAAGGGTGGAGAAACGTTGGGGAAAGCAGTGCCTTAACCACGGCTAGACGGCTTCCTTCCTTCTCGCTCAGGCTTTCAGACTAGACACGCTTCGTGCGCCTGCTGCGGAGCGTCCTTGGCCATGGGGTTCCCTAGGGCGGTTTATTAGTCCACACCCCAGATCCCTCCCGTGTTTTACTGCAGGTTCTTTCCTTTCTTTATCCTGTCACTTTGCTGTCCAGTTCGTTTTTATTTGCAAGAAGGAGCAAAAACATTTGGCTTCTGTTTTGAATATGCATGTGTGAGGCAAGCAGCCTGAGGGTATTGATTTCTGAAGGTAATTACACTCAGTCAATTCCGGATGTTTTTTTGCTTGGGCTGGTGCTGATCATTCTGGTTCAGGGTATCGCTTATGAAATTAGAGTTTTGGCTTCCTCCAGAACTGATTTTTTCCCCCTCCTTAACAGTATCCGCACGCTTCTAGAAAGCAAGAGTTAGTCACAGGGCTTCCTACCCAGCGTGTCCGTGCCTAGAGTCACCTGTTACACAGTCTGCATTGTACCCAGCTGAGCATCAGTGGAGGACTGAAGCCCTTTGGCCTCCAGGCTGCTTCTGGGTCACACACCACTGCGATGATCCCAGAATTTTACTCTGTGACTCGGGTCGTGAGGACCTGTGTTTGTTCTGACCTCACCCGTTGAGCTTCTGCTCCTTTTAATTTAAAGACACTGCTCTTCCTCAGTGGCAGCAAAGAGGAGTATTTAAAATAAACCTTCTAGGCACTGTAAAGTAGATATATTTTCTCTTCCAGTAATTCAGAGACGTCTTGCTCAGACGGAAGCGTAGTAGTCTGGTTGGAAAAAACAGGTCCTTGGGTGGCATCGATGGGAGGAGGCGTGTGTGAGGCTGCAGCACTCTGAGCAGGAATGTTGCACTCACAGTCCTTCTCCTTGCAGGCGGCTCCAAGGCTGCGTCCTTGCACTGGACAGGCGAGCGAGCTGTCAGTGTCCTCTTGCTGGGCCTCCTCCCCGCAGCCTACCTCTGCCCTGGACCAGCCGTGGACTATTCACTGGCTGCAGCCCTCACTCTCCACGGCCACTGGTAAGCTCAGTAGGTTCCTCAAAATTGTCAGTGAACTCTGATGGTCAGGACGGTTCTGAGCCTGAGGTCTTAAGGCAACACATGGCAGTAAGTCCACAGACTTCTTCCTGAGGAGTATAGAGCACCTGGAAAGTGCCAGCAAGCTCTCTGAGTTCTGGTGGCTGTCATGATCTTTAACAAGTCTCGTTGTACCTTGGTCTTTCTCTCTCACAATGTTCTGTACGTCAGAAGGCAGGACACACGTTGCTACTAAGCAGTCTGTAAACTCAACATTCTCTGGTGTTCTCCTGCACAATACGAAACCCGAAGTCCTGCCTTGGAGAACTGCCTTGGTACTAGCTGTGTAGAATCTTGGATGGTTTTGTCTTGTAGAAGAACTGATGTTTTATGAACAGAGGGAACAGGAACAGAGCAGATCTACATAAAACAACTTCTTCTTCTAAGGTTCTGTGCCGTGGGCTGCTTTGTCCATCGTAACGGTGATGAGATTCTGCCTAATGAAGAGTTCGTAACGAACACTGCAGTGAAGAAGCTGAGACCTTAGTCATTATTTTCTTGATTCTTGCAGAACAGGTGCTCGCTTACGTTCTGAAGTGCAGTTCTGCTTTGCTCTTTCATGTGAGTAGGCTGGCCTGGCCTTCTGTCCTTTACGAGTCTAGGAGTGGATCCAGCTGCGTGGTTGGCCCAACTGGCAGCAGTTACATTCTTGAGGTGACACTGCTCTGCAGTTCCTTGTGGCAGGGGTAAGGCAACTTCAATGGACTTAGAGGTGGCAGGTTTCTTAAATCTCAGTTTTGCCCTTAGGAAGTCGCAGCAGGGATTCTTGCACTTTCTGGCAGCTTCTTCCCAAAGCTCTCCAATCTAGCACAGAATTCATCAGAAATGTGGCTGTCCTTGAACTTGGTTGATGGAGCTCTTTCAAATATAAAACAGGTAAAGCAAATCCTGCCTGCTTTGGAGCACTTCTCTGCTTGCTGGGCCCGTGCATTTCAGTGCCGCGCTGAATGTGAACATGTGGCCAAGTTCCAGGCAGTGGGACAGGCTGTTGCAGGCCGATGTGTCGAAATGAGTTCCTGGAGTGACGCTTAGTGTTGATGCACACAGCTTTGATTCATCAGTGAGTGTCTTATCCAGCGTCAGGATTTTTCGTACTGGGAATCATTTGTAAGCGGCATGGGGATTCCCCTGTGAGAAAAATATCTTGCTGCTTTTGTGTAGCTCTGCAGTAGCTTTCAGCAGAGAGAATCCCTCCCCCACATCTTGCTTGTGTTGTTCCCTTTTTAAGCTGGGAAGTTGTTCCAGTACTAAACTCTTATTTTTGCAAAGTGTGGACGCAAAAATCTAAATCCTACACAGAGAAGTTCTCTAGTGCTTTCATATGTGTTCAATGCTAGAATATCTTTTAAAGAAAAAAGATGATTTGCTTGCCTTAAAAGTTTAGTTGATTGCCTGACAGATCAGATAAATCCTCTAATAGCTGATCAGAAACTACAGAGGAGTTTTTAATATATTTTTGAAGGGATTTCTTTCACCTTCTGCTGTGTTTTTCTATCAGAAATCTTGTTCTAAAATATCATTACACTTTGTCAAGACACCTGGGGCCATCTTGTACTGTTTTCACTGGCGTGTGATAAATATTTCTCTGCCCAGTGAAGCTGCTCTGTTTTGAACTAGGTCATGTGTCTACCACAGGCCAGCTGCTTCCCAGTAATTCCCTTCCTTGTTCTCAGGGCCACTTGTCTTTTCTCTTGAGGGCTTTGTGTGGTTTAATTAGTTTGTGGTCAAGTCACACAGTTATTTTCCTGAGAATTCTTAGCATGACTCAAGTTTATTTTGCTATGCAAAGTGAAGATCTATTGAAGGTCCTTTATCACCACTCCAGCTGAAGGACAGCCTGTGAATCCCATGCTGGGTATGCCTTGTCTGTTCTTAGAGCAGTCCATGGTGCAGGTGCTTGCACTTCTGACCTTACTCCACCATTCAGTGATAATTCAAGAATTAGTTGCCTTTCAGATAGCTTCTGCTTTCTGCTCCTCTTCCGTGTATCTAGGGCTTCTTTGCACCCCTTTTCTCACATTTGACATCATGAAGGTATCAGAGTCCCATCTGAGTGAAGCTGAGCTCTGTTCTCTTGGGGTAGAATCTGCTGCAGGACTTTGAAACTTGCCAGGCCACCAGCGTGGCTTAACTTGTGGGAGACAGGTCCTTCAGCTTCTTCACATTAGACCAAGGCGAAATTCTAGGAAGAAGATTGTTGCATTAAGTGTGCTTCTCTTTTTCACCAAGTTGCCATCTGTCATCACAGAAAGTAAATACAACTGCTTCTGGGAAGAGAACTACCGCAGCAGGGTGATAAGAGTCCTCTGTCTTCCTGTTGCTGAATGGTTTAAATCTGGACCACAGAGTTCAAGTAAAGTCTGACAGATGTAGGAAAAAAAACAGAGTATGCTAATCTCTATTTTCTAATCTCAATACACATCCTTGCGTCTTTTGTGCATTTGTGACAAGGGTTAGTCACAGAGTTTGGGCAAGAAATGCCCTTTGGTCTGTTTTGTTCAGTCCTTCAAAATCAGGTTAGCTGGAGGCAGATACCTATTGTTTGGAAGAGCTGTGCCCAGCACCTTCTTTCCTCAGTATTGTTAAGTAAACTCCGAGCCAGTATATCTGTATTTTAACAGAACATGTGAAATGTTTTTATATATTTTCACTACATGCATCTGCTTTTTGAGTGGGAACTAGACCTTTGGTAATAGTGGTTGATGATAGGTGGTGGAAAACCTGACAGGTTTGAGCCATTTTAGCAGTGCAGCCACAGTAGAACGCTTGCATAAACCAGGTGGATTTTCGTGAGGCATGCTCTTTCCTGATTTCAGCTTGTTGCTCTCATTCTTTAGGGGTCTTGGACAGGTTATAACTGACTACGTCCATGGAGAGACACCCATTAAAGTGGCCAATACAGGTCTGTACATTCTGTCAGCCGTGACCTTCGCTGGCCTCTGCTACTTTAACTATAACGACGTCGGTATCTGCAAGGCTGTTGCCATGCTGTGGAGCCTCTGAGATGTGACGGGTCCCTGACAAACACGATTGTTCATTGCTGCCTTTGCTTTACCATATTTTTACTGACGTGTTTGAGACGAGAAATGAAAAACCAAGAGTCCGTAGTATGTACATACTGCAGCCAGTTCATCATGCTTGTGATTTATTGCAAGAGCATTAAAAATCTTAGAAAGGAAGTAGAAGATACAAAGTGGATAATGTCCAGGTGAGAGTGTGTTGATTTAAGCTGCACTGCAAATTTGGAGTAATTAAGTACATCAAAGATGGAAAGTAAGCTGAAGATAACTTCCCTTGTAATGGCAACTTTCCATGAGTTGTTTTCTAAAATACAGTCTCCTGTTTTGTAAAGCAAACTTGGAAATTGAACTGTTATTTCTGACATCACAACTGAACTGTATGTGAGGCACTCCCTGTCATTCTTTTGATCCTGAGAGTTGATGTAGAAAAGGGAATACTTTTTTCTTAATCCATACAATAAAGAATTTACAGAAATTGCATGTGTTTCTGAATAATTTTTAATACTGCTATTTTTCTCTCCAGATCTTTTTTTCTAAAGTCACATTCAAATACTTATTCATGTTGCTATAGCTCTGCTTTATGTCATTTAGATGTTATAAAATAAATATTTTTATGAATATGTATTGTCCTTTTTCCTAAAGGGGTGACATACTCTTGACTTTATAGAAGAGTCATTTCCATAATAAAATAAAGCAATAACTGACTTAGACTTCTGCAGATTAATTTGAGGAGACATAAATAGTATATGGCTTTCAGAGTTTCCCTGCAACCCGTATGATCAGCTGCAGCATTTTTTGTTTTCTAAATAAACACAGCCACACTTTTTCCAGTGTGATTGAAAAGGGAAGGAATGTATACCCCGTATGTCATGGCTTGACTTGAGACTGAGCCAGCATTCTTTTCCATATCTTTAGGTTCCAGAGCATTTCAGGGGAAAAAATGAGACGACGGTTTTTAACTTTCTTCTCAGACTGCCGTAATAGTAAGGAGTGGTTGTTTCCACGTTCTGATGGTACTTTTGCGGTACTATTAATAGTAAGAGGAACAGAATTGTGTTACCATCAGTGTGGTTATGCAATAAACAGAATCGGTAAACTGCTGAATTTGACAAGATTTCCTGACTTGATTTTTGAATCTTTTGTTGAATCCATTGTTGGATAGTTCTGTAGAATCTGAGCAGTTATAGAAAGTGGTGGACATTTTCTCTTTTGAGACTGAACATACGCTGCATCTGTATGTGGTATTTGCTTAAGATACCTCGTGTGAGAAATGAGTTGTATCAGAGTTTTGGGAACGGAGTAGCCCAGACCAGCTATTGTAGGGGTTAGCAGCTCTGAGACCAGCTCGCTGAGTTTTTGAGGCCAGAATGGAAAGGTAAAAAGCACAGCTTTCTCCGAGTCTGATTGCCTCAGGTACTCCCGTAGCAGCTAGAGAGATGAAACCTTGGGGGCAGCATAGCATGAAAGCTGGTAGGCAGGGTTAGCACAGCACTTCCATGTCTCCACCTTCTATACTTTTTTAAAGACACTGACTTTAGTTTTTATACCAAAATTAGTGTCTTCTCCCTTCTGCAAGCTTGAGAATTTTCCTGTTTCATGACAGAAGCCTTCCTGTTTTCTCTGATTACTTCTGCCTGCATGGTAAATAACAGTTATACCCTCTTCTGCCTGGCAAGGTGATGACCGAGGACCCAGCTGCCACCCATGTTCAGGTAATCACTGCCTCCAGTTGGCTCAGAAGAGGAACAATGCCTGTCTCATACACAGAAGATGAGAATAATGTGTCATCAATTTCCTCAAGAGTGAATGTCCAAAGTATATTACACTAATCTTATTTTCATCAAATTCCTGTGTTTGCTGAACTGCCACCGTGAAATAGAGTTCACAGCTCACCCCCAACATGTGCTGCCTTGTATACTCAGAGTAAGGTTCCATGTGGAACCACATCTGCCTTTGTTGTTAATAGCATGTTAGATGTACAAATGTGTATGATCAATAATCTACAATTTACTATTAAATTTTAACCCCCCTTTTATTTTCTTAGTGGGCCCTCTGAAGACAAACGGCTTTATTAGAACTTGAATTGCGCAGGTTACCAGTTTTCTAATCAAAGACTCTGGTGAGTTTCCAGTAGAAACAGTCTGCTGTTTCTACTTCAGTTGAAAGTGAGAATGCCACCGTGTAACTGAAATCAGTGAAGACACTCGGGACATGATCATAGTTCAAAAAGACAACATGTTTATTTGGCCAGGTTCCTGGTCTGTGTAATAAACACGGGGGTTGTTTGTTATCTATTCTTATTTTTTTTAAGCTTTCTCTCTGTCCCCATAGTAGGTCTGCTTCACATATGAGACACCTACCTCACAAGCTGTTTGATCAACAAGCTCTGAAGACTTTAGGGATGAAACTATACAAGACCATAGAGGCACGCATATTTTTGTTCATTGTGTAATTCTCTTTGCTTCTGTCTTACTGGCATATTTCTTCTTTTCCCCAATAACATGCATTTATTTTCCTTTTGTAAGATGCTCATTTTTGTATTGCCTTATTCAAACTTATCAACCTGTTTTGCTTTAGATGAAGAATGAATTAGAGTTTTCTTTAAAAAGCCAAATTTTGTTTTAAGACTGTTTAAGTGATCACAGGTTGTGCCTTTCGTTATGACTTGTTAAAGTTATCTTTGTGGTTTCATCTACCTCATCTTCTCTTGGCAGTTTCTTTAAAATTAATTTTCTTAAGGAGTCTTCTTCCTCAAAGGCCAGGAACATCCCTCGTTCTAGTGAGTATTCAAACTTAAATGCCTTGGAGCTGTAAGATGTAAATGTCTTTTTGAAGAAGATGATGTTGCTTTCACCAGGAATGTCTTTGGGAACTTCTCCTTCCTGAGGAAAAAAGGGAACGGGGTCAGTCCTAGCACAAGACTCGAGCTGTTTTGTGTCAGCTCACGTATGTTTCAATGCTTAATGTTGCCTACCACTCACATACACATAGGGTATGAAAAGCAGATACGTACCCTAAATCGAACTATCATTTTCCCATGTTCTTCCTCACAACACATGTAGTAGCTTTTATCTTCTACCTGGACGCTGAACGCAACAGGCATCCCTGCTGAAGGGGTGGTAGTTTTGTAACAGTGCATGTAGAAGTTCATTCCGCTGCCTAAATATAGATGTTTTGAAACTATTAATAGCCTGCTTAGAAGAGAGCTGCAAAAACTTAGCCATAAGTATGTCATACCTCTCTTATCTGAATTTTATTCTTATAGATGAAATCTAAGTCTTTACTCTCGGTTTCACTATTTAGACTCAGTGATTACTAAGAACAAAAGCCCATCTAGAATAAAGAAACAGTACAATGGTTGTAAGACATGAAAAATAGCGTACCAGATTTCATCTCCTGATCTGTTACATCTTCAAAAGCTGCCAGGTTTAGATCTGGCTGGACCACAAGCACCTGGCTATTTACATTCCGAAGGAAGCGATGGAGGGTTTTTTCCTTAGAGAAGGCATCACATTCCAGCTCTGCATAAATATTAAGCAAAGGGGAATAAACTAATCTGCTTAGATCTTAACAGGTCACTACAGGTTTAATTTAAGATAGCATGCAAAATTAAAGATAGCATGCACAGTAAATTCTTAGAATAGCAATCTCAAACGGAGCAGAAGCTGTCTCGTTCTTTCCACCTCTACCTCAGCGATCCAGGCACGATAGAAGGATTTCCCAAAATACAAGGAGTCTGGAGAACAAGTGAGAGAAGCTACAAATTCTGTTAATGCAAGTACAGAAGCGACAGTTCTCTCTTCTGCCCAACAGTATAATTGCACGAAAAGCTCCCTGTGTTAGGGAAGCACTGTCTTGTTCCTTCAGGAGAAATAAAGCAACATCAACTGTAGAAAGAAGTGAGCTGTAGCTCTCTTTTTTAGAGTAGTCATTAATCAGTTTGAAAACTTGTTCTCAGGCACACAAAGCTTCTGAGTGTTAGTACACCTGAGCAGGTTAGTTTAGATACAATTGATTATGAAGTAATAAATGATGAGCTTTCAGCTTACCATCATCGTCTTGGTTCCAAGTGAGCAATTAAAAAAAAAAAGAAAAAAAAAAAGAAAAGTCAATCTCTGCCCTACAGAATAAACCGATTTCTAACTGATTTTGTACTTTAAGACTGGAAAACCTTCAGCCAGTCAGTCACCTGTGCATTTCCAACTGTACTCCCCAGTATCCCTAACCCACCAAACTGAGCTGTTCTCGCTTCATAGTGTTTCATTTGTGAGCATAACAAGCTCAACAGAATGGTGAGGCCAACTGTCGTTTGAGAAGTGAAGGTACCACCAAACCAAGAAGCATGCAAAATGTTTTCGGGTTAATTCAGTTTAAACCTACATTCAAGTAATAAATGGCATGCAAAATTCTGCATTCATCAGCACCTTTGTTCCAAGTGAGCAATTTCATTTCAGATTGCTTCCAAAGAAGAGGCCATTTTCGGACTGTAAGGCTGGAAGTTATTCAGTTATTCCAATTCCACCCACACGCCGAAAATCCTTCCAAGTTTCCTTTACCGGAATATTTTATATGAAGCAGTAACGATTTCACTGGCTCAGATACTTTGGCTACAATACTTCAAGCTGAGGCTTAGGGGAAAATTACTTGAAAGCAGAGTGATAAAGGAGTTGTTTTTCATCGGTGTTCAAACAGAGAAAATCAGTGAAAGCTTACGGTGTTCAGCAACAGTATGGTACTGACCTGTTTGTTACTACACTGGGACAGCCGTTACAAACTCAGATACTTTTTGCACTGAGCAGCCTGGCTGCATAATCTAAGAACAATAATTCTACTAAAGGGGTGGGAGTGGTACGAGCTTTGAGGATTGCTTAGGTGGTATGGGGGGGTTACAAACAGGCCCACAGAAGCAGGGATGCCTGCCCAAGGAAAGGATTGAATTGCTTAGCATCTTTGATCTTCTGTGCAGGTACCAGAAACACCGTGTCTCTTTAAGCAGGGGGTAATCATTACCAGCAAAATAGAGGCAGAGGTTTTCTCCAAGCTGTACTGCACACACAACCATCAGTTCACAGCTCATCTTCACCCTGCCAAAAAACACATGGACAGAACTCAGGGTTAAGAACAATGCTTACTTTGTGCGGTGAGGGAGTTCTTGGGCGAGTTTGCCCCTAGTGCACAGTACCACATTAGTGACAGCGTCTGGAAAAATAGTTTTTGAAGGACATTTGGTCTCCTTCTCTGTTGCCTTTTGCCATTATTTAGAATTACGTACAGCATCCTGAAAGTTCTTTTATTTTATAAAACTTTCCATTGACTTATGTGATGTTACACAAAAAAATCTGGTCCAGAGTACATTTCACTAAATAAATAATAGTTCCATATATATAACGTTATAAGAACTCATTTTCTGTTTCTGTGGGAATGCTAATTAAGTAGCTCCATAAACATATTTCATTAAATTAGTCCTGTTCTCTTTGGCCTGCAAAAATTTTCTTGCTGTCATGTGGCCGTTTCTTTTCCTATTTCTCATTTTTCAGTAAGGAAATGACTTTGAATGGTGACCAAGAACTTGCAGAATGCCCAAAACTTATTCCTGCTTCGACTGCCCCCTAGAACAGCCTGTATCTTTCCATTAGCTATAAAGACAGCCCAAAGAGTCTAAACTTTTTGCTGAAATTAGCTATTTAAGTGCATCTTGAGCTGGACTTGTACAGGTGCCTAGAGAAGCAGAGATGCATTCTATTTTGCAGTAGTGCAGATGTACTTATGGCATTTTAACCTGATTTTTACCAAGGCCAAATTCTGAGCTTGATTGCACAGCTATTCTCTTTTAAGACTGACACAGAGCAAAGTGAAGACGAAAAGGTATGCTTGCATTCAGAAAAAAACACCTGTCATTCACCAAAAACCTGAACTAATCATTAAAGTCCAGCCAGCTTCTGCACCTGGGAGGTTCCGCTCCCTGTTCTGCACACTTCGGGCTTGCACTGTCAAGACACAACCCCCTCCAGGAACTCCAGAAAAATAATTCGTTTTTGCTTTGTTCTTGTCCTTGACCTCCTGCCAGTAACAGCCAGCCAGACGTTATGTTCTTTAACTTTTTGACAGAGTGACTGAGAGCCGTTAGTGCGTAAAACAGCACGGCGATGGTCATAAATTTGCTCTACCCCTTCCACACTTACCTATGACTGCACTCACCCCTTTTCTTCTATCTAAAAGTTTCCAACTGTGCTGACAGAAAAGAGATACACCTAAACAGACTGTATTGCTTCACAGAGCACAGACACTTCCATGTCTTAATTCCAGCAGTGCACCAGGAGAAAAAAATCGAAAATAAGTGTGACCTGGAGTCACCTGATTGGGACTGTAAAGTCAAGCATTTCAGAAATTCTTCTGCTCTATTCTAGGGCTATTGGAAGCAATAATTCTAAGAAATAAACGCTAGAATGCATTTATTTAAATAAATAAATAAATAAAGATAATATCCTCTTCAAAATTAAAACAGCATCTACTACCCTTAAAGGAAAGGTTAAAAAGAGGTTATAGACAGCAGAGGAAGATACGACATCCTTTCACTTCTCTGGCAGTATAGTTTTAAAATGTCCTCTTCTATGCCACTGAATTTTGTGAAATGCAGGTTGCCACTTTCCTTCCTGTTTCGTTTTGGTCTGCATCTTAGGAAAATGAGCAAGAGATTTACTAAAAGGCTTTTTCGCTTTCAGAAAATAAGCGGCTCCCTTTGCTATCTGCAAGATCTGATTTGCTTGGCTTTGTGATAGGCGCCCAATGTTTGGCCAGCTGCACCCAGCAACATGCACAGTGACGTTCAGCAGCACAGCCTCTAACCGTCAGGAGCCCAGCGTCTGCAAGTCTTCAGCTGGAGCTGCGTGTCTCGCTGTGCACTATGCAGGGGAGAAGAGAGTCACAGCAGAGTGCACAGAATGCACATGGTTTTTCTAAGTAGCCTGGAACATGAAGGGCTCCATTCAAACCTACCAGTTCCCGTCCAGGCATTTTTTCCCTTGTTCTAGCTGCCGGAGTGACAAATGTAGCATTAAACCTGGGCAAACAATGGGAAGAACCGGCTCTTGCACCAACGTTTTATTGTGCAGTCAGAGCATCTGGCTTACTTCCAAGGCTCCTTTTCGCAACTTAGAAACAAAATTATAAAGCAAATATACTTGAGCAACTTAGTCAGCCTTAGGGATTGGTGGGGAGGAATCACGGTGACTTCCTTGTCCCTCCACAAAAAGCACGTTAAGGAATGTATTTGGGAGCCATTCTTCCCCTCATTTTTGTAGCCTATATAGTGCTAGCTGGTCGGGGTGGAAGAGACAGCCAGGTTCATGGCAGAGGACTGCATCCTCCTTTCCACACACGCACAACCAAGCCTTTGAAACGAAATACCACGCCACCAGCCAGCACGAGCCTCACGTAGCCAAGCGAGCCAAGAAGTCAAGGACTATTATCCTAAAGCAGTGGGGAAAGCGTAAGCGGGATTTATGGATAAAGGACTAAAGATGGCCCTCGTTTTGGCGGGTAAACCCAGCACGGGGACTCCCTGCCGAGCGGAGGGTGCAGGTCGGATCCCTGCTCACCCAGCACGGCCGAGGGGAGCAGAGGCAGGGGCAGGAGGGGCAGGGGCAGGGGCAGGAGGGGCAGGGGCAGAAGGAGCAGGGGCAGGAGGGGCAGGGGCAGGAGGGGCAGGGGCAGGAGGGATCAGGAGGACAGCAGCCATCCCCCGGATCTCGGGGTGCCCCACTCCCACGAGGCACCCACCGCCCCTTCCCCGGGCGGCAGCGCCCTTACCTCGGTGCTGGCTGCGGGGGAGCCGTGCGGAGGGGCTGCGGGACCCCCAGGGGAGCCGAGCCCTCGACCCCCGGGTCCAGGCGTGTCCGCGGGGGGCTGGAGCAGAGCCGGGAGCGCTGCCGGGGCTCGGGGCTGGCCGCGCTCCGTCCCGAGGCTCCTGGTGACAGCGGGAGGGGATTTTAGGGCGGGGGGCTCCGTTCCCGGGGCGTTTGTGCGCGTCGGCATGTAGGGGTGGCACTTCCCCTAAGAAGAAAGCCAATCACGCAAATTCGAGGTTACGAAGGAAACTTTTTTTTTTTTTTCTCTCTCTCTCTCTCTCTGTCTCTCTCTCTCGTCCCTCCACCTCACGCCGATGCTGTCAGAGGAGGGCTCGTTCCCACGGCAGCAAGTTGCCCTCCCCAGGCTCCCCAGGCACGATGCCGGCAGCACGCAGCCCTTCCTTCCCCCTCCGCACACTTGCCCCTAAAACGCTGACTGCTGTGGGGAAACCAGTCTCGGACCTAAGGCATGCTGCATGCCTCGGGCTCTTTAGTAAAGCAGCAGCAAGAAATACATCGCAGCTGTCTGCTGAGTCCTCCCTCCGATCACCCCCCGTAGATGTGTAACTACAGGGGAGAAATATTGGCAGGGGAGAAATATTCCCATCCTTAAGGGAAAAGGAAAGCCAGAAACATACAGCTGATAGTTAAAAACAGGTGAATCAGTAGCTCCTCATTTGCACCAGCACGTAAATTGCTTCGCAAGGGCTTGTTAATCGCAAATAAATAAATTGGTGCTGGCTGGAAGGGCTCTTCCAGCTGGCCCAGCCGCAGCCGGGCTGTTTCGCAGGGGGTGCGGCTGCCCTGGGGGCGGCGGGGGGGTGCGCAGCGCGGCGGGAGCTGCGGTACCTACAGCGGCAAGCACCGCGCGGCGACAGGACGTAGAGGCAGGAAAACGAAGCCGGGATTGAATAATTCGCCAGCGTTTTGCATAGTTTGTAGAATTCAATACAAGTTTTAGTACTGGGCTGTGGGAAGGAAAAATAAAGCGAAGCGGTAGAGCAGACCGCAAGGCAAGCGATGTCGTTGTTCCCCTGTCCCCGTGCCCGTCTGTTAGCGGGGCAGCTGCACCCGTCTGTAGGCGACGTGTTCCTGGCTATACCCTAAACCGAGGGAGATGTTTCTGAGGCCAAAGGGGGATCTTTCAATGTTCCTTTTGAGCTAATAATCCTGAAATATAAGTACTGTCCATTTTACTAATAACGACGGATCTTGTCTGCTCCGCTCACAGGGAGCAGCGTACCTCACAAACACGCTGAGGCGAAACCCGCGTGCTAGCTGCAGAAATGTATTGCTTCTTTGAAACTGTTGAAAGGAACCAGTGCAATTGATTTAGAATAAATTATGAAAAGCAGAGGAATGCAGGTGTTGCAGCGTATTTCTCCGGAGGCAAAATTTTTCTTTGCCTAGTCACTAGAATATACTTTCCACAGAGTAAAACTTCATGTTTCAGGCAGATAAAAATAATTTTTTGGTAGCTACTGCTTTCCGATAATAACTGTAAATATTTATAGGCACTCAATTACACTAAATTCAAATCAGAGAGCAATATTATATTATCCTCTTCCATTTTCTTGTTTTGTTATAAGGCATTCACAGTGTGTGTTGTTCACCTTAACCCATACCAAAGAGATCTCCAGATTTGATTTAAACAATTAGATCTAGATTATTTCAATATATAACAGCTGTAAATCTATCATTTCTCTTGGTACTCTGCTTGAATGGTTGGTTCTTGCAGTAATACACACACGTCTTTTAAAATATAACTGATTTCTGCTTCTGATTGTTGGTTCCTGTACGTTTTCCCGATAGCTATTATGTAACAGATAGTTCCTTCCTCTGAAGTTATAAAGTACGATCAAATTGACTCTTGGTTTCTTTCAATGAAAATAAAAAGTTTCAGTTCTTTAAGTATCTACCTCTGAATAATTTTCTTTTGGCTTAAAATAATACTCACGAATCTCGTCTTCCTTCTATTGACTTTTAACTGATTTTTAATGATTCAGAAACCAGAGCTTTTTTTCAGGAAAGCCCCCCATTTGGGTGATACTGCTTGTGCCTCTCTTTCCCAGATACCTAACTTTTTGTTTCATTAACGTATATATAAAATTAATGTTGTAATCATTATTTATTCTTTTGCATTTTTTCATTATTAAGTTTAAATTTACATGCAGATCACTAGTGAAACACTAAATAATATTGTACTTGGTACAGAAGGTTGTGCAAAAGCACCAAAAAAACGGTGCCAGTCAGTCAATATTGTTAATTTTGTATTAACCAAAATTGGTCTTTTGTTTCAACCTTTCAGATTGTAAAAATTCAGTTAGGTCATTTAGCAAATTGGAGTTTTTTTTCCTCTTAGTCTTTACATATATGTATTTTTAAGGACTAGGGTCTAACTCATAACAATCGTTTTTATTTTAAGCTTTCATTTCTCCTGCTATTTTAATATCTCTAATTTTAAGGGAACTGGAACTACTTTTATAGTAATTGCTTAGATTTCTTTTCTTTCTTTTTTTTTTTTGTCTGACCTCTTTCCATAGACTGTCACATCCATAAGATACTGAAAGTGGTTAAAAAAACCAAAAACACATAGTTCACTTATTTTAAGTCAGGTGGTCTGTTAATAGAAATGTTAATATATTAATGACAACTTAATATTTAATTAACATATTTATTTTGTATCTATTTTATAATGTTAGATAGCATTCTTCAACATTTTCGGAGAGTTTCACAAAGTGGGCCATGACAGTGAATTGAATATTGCTTCTATTTTGAGGAAGTGCTTAGTTCTTGTTCTTTCAGCAGTTTCACTTCTTACCCCGAGTTCTGACTTTCAGAGGATATATGGATAAAACGTGTAAGGTTAAGATCTGTTCTCTTAACCAGAAACGAAAGATGTATGAAAAGTCCCCTGTACTCCAACGTAACTTCACATTTTGTGACTATTTTCTTGGTTGTAGCTCATTGACCTGAGCTTTAGGAAGGCAGTAGCAGAATGGTGTTGAACATTTTGGGCTAAGAACATGAGGTGTAATGCTGAAGAAGATTTCCCGGATCGTGGTGGCCAGCCTCTTGCTGCTGTAAACCAGCCACCTCACAGCACCATCTGACTCAGACGCTTCCTAATGAAACCGTGCATAGTTTACCTACAGTGTAAGGAAAATGCAATGTTTCTTTCCATTTTCTAGAAAAGACTCGTTTGTCTTGGAAGTAGTCTAGTCTTATAAGTCTGATGTAATCGCTCAGATTTACGCGTTTGCGGGTTCTTCCAAATTTTTGAAGTGGGTCCATCTGGCCTAGTCACCCGCAAGCGGCCCCTGCTTCAGACTGCCATGCCACCTGTGACAGACAAAGCCAGCACCGTCCCAGTGCCTGGCACAACCACCCGGTGCCTACAGGTGAGCCCAGGGGATAACCCAGGCGTGTGGCCGGGCTGTGACACCCCTCCCTCGGCCACCTGAGCCGGTGGCACGGCTTCTTCTCGCCTGAGGAGCCAGCCCCCCTTCTCCTCCTCTCAGCCGCCGCCATTTCGCGACGGCCGTTAAGGGCCGCCAACGGCCGCCAGGCCCCTGAGCCGCCCTGAGGGGAGCTCGGGGGCGGGGGGGGGGGGCGGCAACTCCCTGACGAAGCCCCCGCTGCCCGCCCCGGGACGCGGAGCCCTCTCAGGGCTGTAGTCGGGGTGCTGTTTGTAAAGTGGTCGCAGTGGTGTTGGTCACGCATTTGTCAGGTGTCTGTGCAGGTTTATTTCCCAGTCACGCCCAGTAACTGCTCGCAAAATCTGAACGTTGTACTTTTTTTTTTTTTTTCCTTCTAATCAGGTAACAATGACAAGCAACACACAAAAATCTGATGAAAATAGAAGTAAGCGTAAAAAAGAGATGGAGGTGAGCAATTCTGTGTGAGGAAGGGTCTCTCCCTTGCAGCCCCAGTGGGGGATGAGCTCACTGGAAATGGGGATGTTCAGCCTACAGAAGAGAAGGCTCCCGGGTGACCTCGTTGCAGCTTTTCAGTACTTAAAGGGGGCTTAAAAAAAGATGAAGAGCTACTCTTTGCTCAATCAGATAATGACAGGATGAGGGGGAATGGTTTTAAACTCAAAGAGGGGAGATTTAGATTACATGTTAGGAGGAAATTCTTCACTCAGAGGGTGGTGAGGCACTGGAACAGGTTGCCCAGAGGGGTTGTGGATGCCCTATCCCTGGAGGTGTTCAAGGCCAGGCTGGATGAGGCCCGGGGCAACCTGATCTAGTGGGCGGTGTCCCTGAAAATGGCAGGGTGGTTGGAACTAGATGATATCTGAGGTCCCTTCCAACCCAGTTCATTCTATGATTCAGTGGAGCGCGGCACGTTGCGGCTGCTGCTCTGGTGTTGCTGCGAGTTCCTGTCACAGAGAGGGGCAGAGAGCCCCATGGCTCTCCGCGGTCCCTCACACAAGGTGCTCTGTCCTCTCTGCTGACAGGGGAACAAGGATGACTTCTGTGAGGAGCCTGCAAGACTTCTCCGACTCTTTTAAGATCAACAAAATGGGGTGTGCACTGCAACATGGTTATGCAGGGCCCCTGAGTGAACTGCTGAAGTGCACCAGCTTTTACTGATAGAGGCAAAAATCTTAGCATTTCCCAGCCACTCCCCTAGTGCGGTCATGCCGTGCCTGCTCCTAACAGAGGGTGTTGGCACAGGTGCCAGCACTTGGCTTTCTGTGAAAATGATTGAGATCTTTTTGAAACTTTTTGCTATTTTCAATTAAATTTGATTTGTGCTGAGCACATTTCAAGTCCTAGAATCTGTATTTTTATTTATTTATTTATTTATTTGATTTACTAGAATGAAGCTACAGAGAATCCTCAGTTGTCCTCCACTGACAAAACAGACGTGTCTTTTTCTGAGGGATCACAGTCCCTCTACAAACCTGAACCACTGGAAGAGGTTTTAAATGGTGATGTATTAAATATACTGAAAGTAACTACTGAATTAATTAATGGGATGTTGAGATGAAGATTCATTCAACTGTTAAAATAAAATTACTTTTTCCTTTTAACAGAGATGAACAAAGAAATTAAGAACTTGTTATCAAAATATGCCCACATTTTAAGGCAAGTTAACTTTGTCCTATTTATACAGCACTTCTTTCTAACTTTTCTTGGTATGATTGATTACGGTGGCTGTATTTAAAAACAAATGCTGAAAATTATAAACCATAGATCTTGAAATAAAAGTGCTTTTCTCTGTTACAATAGAGAACAGAGAAATAAATTGGTCAGAAACTGATTATTGGTAGACAGCACACTTAAGTAAAGCATAAAAGCAGTTGTGAGTAGTGAGAAAGTTACTGGCTATAGTATTGATTTTAACATCAGTTGTGGGTCGTTTTTATTTTGTTTTGTTTTCAATTAAGTGAGAGAGCAGCAATGGATGCTTCTTATGTCCAAGAACTTGATGGAATCTTGAAAGAAGCAAGGACCCTAGAAAACCACTTAAAACAGAAAAGGGAGAGTCTGAAACAGAGATTCACTGTGATTGCAAATACTCTGCAAAGCTGAATGGAGTCTGTTAGACTGCAGAAATACAGAGCAAAACCTTTGTAAAAACCATGGTGAATGTGATGATGAATGTTTCATAAATATCTTCTGTAAGTATTTCTAATTCAGGAAACTTTCAACAATTTAAACAGCATCTTATTTTTTAAATAAGTAAGCATATGCAATATATAGGGTAGTGACAGTAAACATAGCACTAAATATCCCTTTTAAATCCTACCACTCCAAGGGATTCTACAGATTAGAACATCTTTTCTTGTTGACCCATTGTGTAGGCTGTCCCTGTACTTCCATTCTTAGAAAACTAAATTTTGATGCTAAAATTGTAGTAGAATGTATCTGAAATTTTATTTTTATTTTTGTCTCTGAGCATAAATAGATTGAAGAGATCAGCTTAGAAACAGGAGAGTTCTATTAAGAGTATTACTTTGGGAAATGTATAAAGAAGTATAAAGTCTTAATTTGAATATATATTTCAATACCTACAGCTTTTCAAATGAAAAAAGGCCATTTTAATATAATCATAAAAGCGTATAATCAAAACTTTGCTGGTAATATCAATAAATGAAAGATAATGTTACCTCTATCTTGAATTACACAGTTCTTTTATTACTGTTATTATTTTGATACATCAATACTGTTTGCTGTATATCCAGTTTATTTAAGGGTGATTATAGAGGTTTTGAGCAATTTGTCTTTTCATTCAGTTAAAAGATGAAACATAAAATATATAAAGCATTATTTGTACTAATTGTGAGGCCAGTGTAATAAAGAAAAGTGCTAGATAATCCTGTTGCTAGCATAAGATAGATAAATATCTCTTTCTCTTAGTGCTGTGTGTTAATTTTCTCTTTAAATCTTTTCGGACTTAAAAGGCGGAAAGGAAGGTAGATACAAGTCCCGATTGAATGTGATGTCTGTCAAGCTAATACTAATAATCAAATTAAAACAAATGAGAGAAACTGGACACCTAGGAAGAGATTTTCCAAGGTATCTAAAGATGCAGATATGGACTTAGTAGGATTTTCGAAGTGCCTATGCATGTAAGCACCTTACACGCTTAGGAATTTCTTAAAATCCCATAAGATGACTATCTGCATATTTAGCATCTAAAGACTTTTAAAAATCTCACCACTAGTATACATCATATTTTACTAGACTGGTAGTTTTGTAATCGGTCTCTGCAATTCTGTTTAAATGCAAGAAAGTGGGAGAAAAAAATAAGTTTTTGGAAGGTAAATTTTCTAGAATATTGTACTCGGTGTCTCTAGAATAATTGATTATCTAAACAAAAATTATTAAAGGTGGAGTTTAAAATTGTCATCTGTGAAGTGTTTGAATTTGAAAATCTACCTGAAGTAACTTTTATATAAGCATTTAAATAAAATTATTGCAACTTTCATGACTGTTAAATATCTGTCTGTTTTGTCAAATTCAAAAGAGGCTTGCTGCGTTTTATCTGTTTGTGCTTAGGAAAATTGTGCAACTTTTTTAGATCAGCTGGATTCAGATCATTAGATTTAGTTTACATGGCTAATATATATAAGCTGTAAAGCTCTAGTATCAAGTATTAATAAGATGCACAACTCAAAAGTCCCGTTGGATCACATAGTGCAAGTTTGTTCCCTTAGGGGTTCAAAAGAGCACAGATATGTACTGTTACTCTTGTAGTGGTCTGCTCCATTTAAAAACTTCATAAAATCCAATAAAACTAGTCAATCTGCACCTCTTAGAATGGAGAACTGCTTAAATCTGACATTCAAGTGCAGTTAAATTCAATGTACCTCTCTCAAAGATGACTTGCTTTTTCTACGGTGACTTCTACAATTGGTTTTCATTAAGTTACACTGCTTGTTTGTAATGTGGTATAATTTGTGGTGGGATTTCTGTCGTAGTAAAAGGATTTTAGAGTCTGAAGAGACATTAAAAGTAAATTCGCTAGGCATGGCTACAGTAGACTAGGTGAACTTGTGAACAGTGTGACTATGCTTATTAAAAGGCAGTCATTCAAAGCTTTGTATGATTTTGAAACTGACGTTTTTAAAACTAATTACTGAATTGCTATGAGCAACAAAACTTGTTTTTTGCTGCACAAATCTATGTAAGAATATATAAAAAGAACCACTAACCAAGTAAAATAAATAAAATATGTAGTTTTATAGAGTTCTAGCTTGAAATGGTAAATTCAGGAAGCTTGATGTATCCATTCAAAAGAAATCTCTCTTCTCTTTTGAAGCTGAAATATTTCAGCAGTGGAAATAGCCACTTACTGCTTGCTTTTGTATATAATTCTCTTCCTGTTTAAAAGGGATTCTTTTATAATTACTTTAAAAATATAAACAAGGTTTTTTGCCCTCCCGTGTGCCATTCAATATCTGTTTATATGGGAATACTCATACATGGTTTATCTTCTTCTAAACCATTACAAAATATAATTTTGGTGTTTTCCTGTTTGCCTACATTGATAGTGATGTTTCTGCGCTTATTGTTTCTCTGGGGTATTTCAGTATTTATTGGGAGAAAAAACAAAGTTTTCTTACTCTCATCTTCTGAAATGAAGCTAAAAGTTCATTTTGTCTCTGAGGAATGAGCTTCATATGGAGTCCTCCTGGCACCTCTCCCATCACTATCCGCTTTCCAGTTTTACTGAAGGAGGTTTGAACTGAAAATTAATTGGCTTTAAAGCTGCCAAATCTGATCAGCAAAGCTCAGCTGGTAACTACGTTTTCTTTAAGCTTCTCCCCCTGTTGTTTAAGCTGCAGTGCCTTAGTAAATTACCAAGAAGGTCTAAGATGACAGATCAGTAACAGAATATAAATGGATTTTCTAGAAATTGTGGAAGCATCTGAGGCAAAGTTCTGACTCTCTTGAAGTCATGGGGATTTTCGACGGTGATTCTCTTGCATTTCTGAGCTTGCTGTGAGTACCTTCAGAATCCAGAAATTGTAAGTGATGAAAAACTAGTATTCAGTTTACCTTGTTGCTCTGCTATTATCTAGAAGCTGAAATGGAGAACAACAAATAATGCAGATGTGGCTGAGGTATTCAGGGATGAATCATCTTTACCCAGGAAAGGTTATTTTTGACTTTTCACTTAAAATGAAACTGCCTTGAAACAGCATAGATGTAGGTACCTGGATCATAATAGAAAAATACAAGATTGAATAGGTAATAGATGTATTTAAGGCATATGAAATTCAGCGTAGAACATGTAGAAAATTCAATTTTGCTAATCTAAAAAACCTCTAGATTTTTCTTTGAATTGTCTTTGAAAACCTGATGAAGGCAGTACTAGGAAAGACCAGAGTCTCTTACATTATCAGGGTGAATAGCTGGAAAAATGAGGACAAAGAATCAGAGATCGATCTGTCCAACTCTCATCCTGTGGAGATTCTGTACCAAATTTCTTAATCACTTCAAAAGCAGCAGTCCATAAAAACAAACAAACACTTTGATTGGAGTAGCAAACTTAATAGATATAGAAAAATGATAGGTGGGGTATACCTTGATATAAGGTAACTGCCGGTGTTGTGCATGATATATATGTATAGATAAGAACAGTCAGCAAGTAGGGGCTATATGAATCAGCTAAAAAGTCAATCAAAGGAATTATTCTCACTTTTCCTGAAAGTTCAGTTTAGCTGGCATCCTAAAGGGATCTGCTTCTAACCTGGCCTATTCCATATTATCCTGAATGATTTAGAAGGATGACATTAGAGAATACAGTTAATTTTCAAGTGTCAGCAAGCTATGCAGGGTTGCAGATGCTATCGGTAATGTACATTGAAAATTCACTGTCATCTCAATCAGATGGAGGACTGACATGAAATCAAGATCAATTAAAAAAAATAAAAAAAGGGGGGAGAAAAACACTAAGCTTAGCAAGGGGGATTGTGTGCTACTTACAAAGCAGAGCACTGGCTATAGTCAGTATGATGTGTGGGGAAAAAGAAGCTGAGATGTGTTAACTAAAGTTAGCGGATAAGACAAAAGCATAGTTCTGCCTTACTCCGTGCTGGTTAGCTCTTACCTGGAGAATTAAAAACAGCGGGCAGTCCAGAGTGGGAAACAGGAATAATAAAGGACAAAGAAAGCGTGATCTGTTAGGAAAGGCTGGAGTTAAATTTAGAGAAAGCAGAAAACGGGAAGGCATGATAGCATAAGTTATAAAAAGGACAGTAATCAGGTGTTTGCTGTGTCTTGTAGAAAGGACGAGAAGAAATCAGCTTAATTTGCAACAGAAGATTTAGGATGAGTAATAATCTGTCCCATCTTAAGGACAGTGGGATGGGTTACCTTGAGTGCTGCGTATGCTGCCTCGCTCTCCACCGAGGGACAGCTTCTGGGAGCCACTTGATAAAAAGAAACAGCCACAGTCATCGCAGTGCATGTGCCAAATGGTCGCCACTTGCTCCCTGCGTCCCCAGGGCAAGGGGAGAGGCTCCCCCCTGGTGTGACACCGCAGGCCGTGCCCCCCGCCGGGAGATGCTCGCTTCCCTGGCCGGGCAGGGGCCCGAGGCTGCCGCGCTGCTGCCGCTGCCCTGCTCCTGCTGCTGCTGCTGCTGCTGGCAGCCTCCCTGCTGGCTCTTATTCTGAAGCAGCTCTCCGCAGCCACCAGTGCTCTGCTGCACGCTGCTCGTCCTGGCAGCGGTGCCTTTCCAGACCATCTCCGACCTGATGCCTTCGGAGCAGAAAATGTTTTCCAAAATCCTGTCGTCGGCCGTCAGAATCCTTCTCGCTAACTTGCTGCATTTCCTCTCCTCCCTGATGCAATTTGTTCCAGGTAAAATGCATAAACAAACAAATCCTTCTATCCCATCATCTTGGAAGGGGTTTTCTGTCGACCTGCTGTTAAGTGCTGCTGCTAGCACAGGTCGGTCGGTAGAGCAAGCTTATTTCTAACGATCAGGAATTAGTAACTAAGCAAATTCAAAACGTTTGTTGGGAGCCAGCATTCTGTTATTTACAGGAAAGGTAAGCGGGAGAGGCAAGTACACTGCACAGATTCGCTCGGATTATTAGCAGATACGGATGGTTTAGAGCTGGAAAGCCAGTAGGCAGCAGATTCTCTCCGCAAGGGAGGCTGCTGTGAGATGTGTAAGTGGGTTGTGAGAGGGAGAGGATTGCTTAGGGCTGTGACATTACTGGAGCTTTGATTTGAACGTACAAGTGGGAAATTGTGCCATGGGATTTTGCCTCGCCACAGCACTCTGCAGTTTGTGCCGTCATTACACAATTCAATCTGTCTTTTGTTCTGACTAAGAGAGGGAGATCTGCCAGCATAAAATAGGAAAATAATACAATTCAGGTCAGTTCACCAGAATCTCTCCTTTCCTATTTGTTTTTATTTATGATGGTTTTCCTCCCCCCTTAGAATAAAAGGGTTGGTTCCCACAGCTTGGAAAGGTTCTCCGATCTGCCTTTGTGTGCCACCAGTGCACGTCGTCCATGGATGCAAGTTTAGGAACAGTCCAGGAGATTTTTTTTCCACTGCACGTGTAAATAATTTGGTGTGAGGCATATTGCCAGCAGCATCTGTGAGATGGAAAAGAATTTGGAGTCCAATTAATGCAAACTAAATGACCAAATAGAAAATCTAGCTTTGGGAATTTTATGTAGAATAACATACGGTGTTAGCATTTCAGGGCATGATAAAGTACTTTTCTGCTGTAAATAAAGCCTATATATGCATACATTTATGATGTTCTTTTGTTCTGCCAGCAGATTGCAATGACTGTAGAATCTAGTTTATATTGGGGTTCTTTGCTAAATTCTCCTGAACCCTGCTTCTTTCATTACGTTTGAAACTGGACTGCATAGGAATGTAAAGATTTGTGGTTTTTCTATTTGATTATCTGATTAACATGAAAAGCCTGAAATTTTCCTTGCCTCATTTCTTTTATCTTTTTGGAAATTACAATTTTTCACTGACTTTTAGTAAGGTCTTTTTGGAAAGGCTTGCTGATATAGTATTATCTCAACTTAGCTAGAAGGTAAGAATGTTGAATGATGAGACAGAACCCCTCCCCTTCTCTCCCCAGGATTACTTTGTTCAAGCATTTGAGTGAAAAAGTGATAATATCAGGAAAAAAGTGCGAATTAAGTTTGTTCCATCTGTTATATTTTCCATGACTGGCCAAAGTTGCTCTCTCTCCTTGTTCATGGTGTCTTTCTAGAGAAAGTGTTCCAAGGACTGGACTATGTAAATCAGTACTGAAGAAAGAAATTATTACACTTCCTTTATGTCATCGAAAAAAAAAAAAGACCCCTGAAGTATAGTATTTATAAGTATTTATTTCTATAGGTGTCTTTAGGGAATCAACAAGTATTTCATATGCAAGTATATGCACAGTTCACAGTTGCTCTTCTGCCTTACCTCTCCTTGACATGTCTTTCTCCCCTCCTTTTCACCATTTCTTTTCCCCTGTGTTTTCTATTACTTCTTTTATGTTCTTCTTTGCCTGTTAGCAAGGAAGTGGGTGGCTGAGTCCCTGACAATGGGAAACCTACAGGCTAGACGGAACGAGGAGTCACGTATGGGGACTTCCCAGCAGACACAAGGCAAGTGCAAGAACTTCAGTAATCAGTGTGGGACACTGGTGAGCTGAGTGTCAGCCCTGGTGATTCAGCATTGGCAGAGGCTGGAAATCAATAGCTACAGCAGCATCAGCTCCTTTTGATGTGGGGTGGGTTGGGTTTATGAAAGGCAAGTCCTGCTTGACGAACCTGATCTCCTTCTATAACAAAGTGATGCACTTGGTGGATGAGGGAAAGGCTGTGGATGTGATCTACCTTGACTTCAGTAAGGCTTTTGACACCGTTTCCCACAGTGCTGGGTCCTGCACCTGGGGCACAACAACCCCAAGCAGCGCTACAGGCTGGGAGATGAGTGGTTGGAAAGCTGCCTGGCAGAGAAGGACCTGGGAGTATTGGCTGATAGTCGGCTGAATATGAGCCAGCAGTGTGCTCAGGTGGCCAAGAAGGCCAACAGCATCCTGGCTTGTATAAGAAGCAGTGTGGCCAGCAGGTCTAGGGAAGTGATTGTCCCTCTGTATTCAGCTCTGGTGAGGCCGCACCTCGAGTACTGTGTTCAGTTTTGGGCCCCTCGCTACAGGAAGGACATGGAGGTGCTCGAGCAAGTCCAGAGAAGGGCGACGAAGCTGGTGAGGGGTCTGGAGAACAAGTCTTACGAGGAGCGGCTGAGGGAGCTGGGGTTGTTCAGCCTGGAGAAGAGGAGGCTCAGGGGAGACCTTATCGCTCTCTATAGGTACCTTAAAGGAGGCTGTAGCGAGGTGGGGGTCGGTCTGTTCTCCCACATGCCTGGTGACAGGACAAGGGGGAATGGGCTAAAGTTGCGCCAGGGGAGGTTTAGGTTGGATATTAGGAAGAACTTCTTTACTGAAAGGGTTGTTAGGCATTGGGATGGGCTGCCCAGGGAAGTGGTTGAGTCACCATGCCTGGAGGTCTTTAAAAGACATTTAGATTTTGAGCTTAATGATATGGTTTAGTGGAGGGCTTGCTAGTGTTGAGTCAGAGGTTGGACTCGGTGATCTTGGAGGTCTGTTCCAACCTAGATGATTCTGTGGCAAATTGGAAGGAGAAAGCTATTTTGCTTGCCTTATTGTTCCAATCTGTAATTTACAGGGATGATAACAAGGCCCACGTTTTGCGCCAGAAGATTTCCAGATCAGCTGTTACTCTTTATTCTGTGAGACCTCAGGGAGCTAGAGTTCCTCTGCTTGAGGAATCCCAACTGTGGGCATTCTTTTTACTGGTCTGCCATTCGGTCTGGTCCTACATGTCTTTCTGAGCCAGACTATGCAGTTGCATGTGGAGACAAATGCCCCTGTGCCTTGGATTTAAATATGTAGGTTAAAATAAAAGTGGGTTTGCTATATCCAGTGTGATTTCAATTTCACAGCTAGCAAACATTTTCTGTCCATTATTAAGATTTTCTGACCCAACCAGCACTGTTCAGGTGTAATTTATTGTCTGATTCATTGCTGCTCTACCCAAAACACATGGGTTACTTAATGTATAGAAACCTTTTTTTTTTTTTTTTTTTAAGATCCTTGTCCTTGGTTCCACAGCTTCTGGATGTAAATAATCCATGCTAGGATGTCAGTTTGTGACAGGCAGAGAAGTTGTGGCACACTTCTACTTGAATGGAAACAGCACATGAAAATGATAGGCTGTGATAATTATGCAGAAATAGCTTACAGTCTTTGGGAAATATCTGAGGAAAAAGTACAATGCTGTATTTGGCTCTGCCTCTGCTCTGATATGCCAAATTAAGTTTGGACACTAATCCTGTTTTTAAGGGTTTGAAGTAACATGGAAATTTGAGTTCAGAAAAAAAGATCTTTGAGCTGGCAGATTGAAATCTGGCACTGTTTTGCAGGTATTATGCTCAAACAAGTATATGAAGTCCCACTGAGAATTTAGTGCCTTTGATTTGTTGCTTATTTAAGTTCTCCCATCTTGGTCTGTAGCCTGAACAACTGTGGGTTTGTCTTTTAAAGGGCACACAAAAAGCTGTTTCTTAGTGCTAGCAGAGTCAGTTACTTCAGTTAACTGTTGCTCAACATTAAAAAACAGTCCGTCTTTTGTCTTTTACAGAGATTCGTGTCCTTTTGGGTAGCTAGATGTTAAACATTTAGAGCATTGAAGTTAAACATTTAGGAGTGACCCTATCTGATGGCAATATGCCTTTATAATAATAGCTCATGAACAGTGCTTTCAAATAGGAAGTGTTTGTACTCCATCTGCTCAGTGCATTTCAGAATAGGAGCAGTTTTTAATATTAAGCTATGATTAAATCTGGAGGGTAGACTTTAATCAGGTGGGGTTTATTCAGATTTATTTTTAATAGGGAAGAAACATAGGCTAGGCAGGTGTGGATTTGTGTTTTTGTGTGTGTTTTGTTTTTTTTACACAGCTGTAGTGACTTACAGATTAGCAACAAATCAATATCCTTTAAAGTACTTGTTTTGTATTGTATTGTGCTGTACTGTCTTGCCGTAGGTATTGTAGCAGCTTGTTTTGTTTTCTTTGAATGAATACCAGCCTTTCCAGTGCTGACAAGGAGAAATGTGTTGTACTAAGTCCTTCTGGTCTTGCTCCACATGCTAATTAGTCTGTGGCATTGTTTTCTGCTAGTGATCAAGTCTCAGTATATTGTAAAATAATGATACATCACAAAAGGAAAGAAACAGAAGGTAGGTTGCATTAAGTCCCTTCAAAGAAGCACCCATCCAGCTGCCCACTCAAGGTGCTTAAATGTTGCATTGCTTTGTAGGTGATGGTCACTGAGGAAATCTCCAGACAACCTTCTTGTTCCTAGATCTGACCAGGGGTCAGTAATAATGAGGTGGCTTACATAATGCAACTGAAAGAGACTTTTTTTTTGTGTTGTGCTGAATGTAGTGGAGGTAATTGCTTATTTTTGTCTTTTGTTTCTTGTCCTGAATCTTTTCATAACCAACTTAGCAGAGCAAACTTGCTTCCTTCCTGACCCCCCCCTTTTTGTTCCCTCCTTTTCAGAAATTTCCTAGAATGATTTATGTTTCTGAAAACTTCTGTTCTGATTCCTCTGGACATCATGACTTATTCGCATTTAGCATGCGTTACTATCAGGATCTTCATCTCCTTTGATTAGTTCCCAGAAGGAAAGATACTACATGATCTTGCTGTGCTTGTTTTCTCCGTGGTCTGATCGTACAGGGCAATAACGTACATGTTCTTGTTGTATATGGCCTGTTCTCAGACGCTTTCTAGAAATCTCTCAAACAGTTGGGTCTATCCAAGGTCAAGAAAGATGAATTCTAACCAGATGAGGTTTCAAGAAGGACTACTACGAATCATGTAAATGACAAGTTTGAAATAGGAGAAGGAAAGCTAAAAGAACGTTGTTTGCTTAGCTTAGGAAGTGATATAATTGCTCTCTCTAAATACAATATGTGATAAACACACGAGAGGGAGAAATACCAAAGCCACCTGACAGTGCTGACAGAATAATGAGGACGATGATCTGTCCTATTAATAACTTCTTTCTGTAAATTCATAGCATTTTTCTTATCACCTGGGCAGTGGGTTCTAAAGCAGTCTTCCAAACAGAGCTTAAGAGCCAGGAAACACAGTAACTTTTAAGACAGACCTCAGATAGAACTTTCTGGGACAGCAACTGGGATGAGAGATGACCAAGGAGGTGTTTGGCAGTCCTGTTCAGCCTTATTTGTGAAGTATATCTTCCTAAATTTCCATATGTAATAATGCTGCTCACCAGTATCTTTTTCTGTTGCTCCATCCTTGGTTATGCCATTGTTGCTTCTGCTTAGATGAAAAAATCTCTCTTTAGGAACATGTTGCTCTCATTTTTTTTTTTTTTTATTTTTACATATCTTACATCTTCACAAATTTTCTCTCAACCTACTGAAGCTGTATTTCTGCAAATACTGATGGCAGTCACTAAATCAAGTATCAGTTGATATGAAAAGCCTTCTGTTCCTTATATAAGGAAATACTATGGAGCACTCATGTTGGGATCAGATTGAGTGCTTCACATAGGATTTAATCAGAACTTAATTGAATTTTAAGAGGGAGAGGATGTTGGTGGTTTGAGGTTAATTGCTTTAGCCCTGCAGCCTGAATTCTTTATCTAGCTGACTTACCATATTAGAGATCTAAAGAAGGATTTGAGGATTGACAAGCCAGAGAACTACATTGAAGGGATCTTGCAATTCAATTTCCTGCATGCCTAACACCCATTCCGTCTCAAGCTGTCCTAAAGAAGCAAGCTCAGGCAAATGCTGTGTGCCAACACAGTTCTTATGCAGATACTCTCCTGCTCTGAAACAACACATTTCCTCTGTATGTGTGAATATGTGGTTTCAGAGGCTCACGGATAAATTGTGCAACCTGTGTAAATTCACTTATTTGGATTGAAGAAGGTAGGCTAGAACAAGCATCTGCGGTGGTGAAAGAGAGTGGTATAACCAGAACAAATCGCTACCTCAAAATTCAGGAGGAGTTTGATTATCTGACTGGAATCTGTTTAGTGTTTGGTTTTGGCTGTCCTAGAACTGGTTCAGGAATGGATTTCTGTATGCCAGGCTGTCCCTGTTTATCAGTGTTTCACTTGTACCTAAATCTTCATCGGTTCTGGTTTAGTTCAGGGCTAAATAGCCTAATGGTGAGGATGGAGCAGGGCAGCAGAGCAACTCCACCGACCTGTGGAAATGGAGCCTGTGCTAGACGAGGAGGTGGTAGCACCGGGAGGGAAAGCGACAGCCTGGACACTTTCTAGATAAATCCCCCTTTGCAGCTAAATGGATTGCCAAAACAATCCTTGTGTTGATGAGGCTTTGCAAGCCAGGCTACTGGAGCTAATAACTGTGTGCTGTTAGCACGCAGCATTCCCTTCTCTTCACGCTTCATTGATGCTTTTCTCCTAGTAAGGGGAGATATTGCAGCCAACGTGCAAAAAAGGGACTACATCAGAAATGATCTTTTCCTCCTATTGCTTATATCCTTGCAGGTAAATCTGTTTAATCTGCTTTGTCCTGCCCCGTCAGTGTATTTCAGCTCAGTTTCATGTGTGTTCTTCATCACTTCCTTTTTTTTTTTTCTTTTTCTTTTTTTTGGCAGGGAGGGGGGAGGTCTGCAGGGGGAAAAGCTAGTGATTACCTTCCTGAGCTTCTGAAATCGGATTGTCCTGGTGAGTTTGAGAACTGACCTGTGTACCTTTCAATAGTCTGAGCTTCTGGTTTATTGCATTTCAAATGCTGCCAACTTGGCAAAGTCCTCCGTGTGCAGTGTAGAGAGAAAACATGACAACCTATGTTTGATAGCCTGTATTCTTCCAAGATTTGGGGTTCTTTGAATTCATGCTTGTAACTATTATTTTCACAGATTCACAGATTTCTCTAGGTTGGAAGAGACCTCAAGATCGTCGAGTCCAACCTCCGACCTAACACTAAGTACTCCACTAAACCATATCCCTAAGCTCTACATCTAAACGTCTTTTAAAGACCTCCAGGGATAGTGACTCCACCACCTCCCTGGGCAGCCCGTTCCAATGCCTAATAACCCTTTCGGTAAAGAAGTACTTCCTAACATCCAACCTAAAACTCCCCTGTCGCAACTTTAGCCCATTCCCCCTCGTCCTGTCACCAGGCACGTGGGAGAATAGCCCAACCCCCACCTCTCTACAGCTTCCTTTCAGGTAACTGTAGAGAGCGATGAGGTCTCCCCTGAGCCTCCTCTTCTCCAGGCTGAACAAGCCCAGCTCCCTCAGCCGCTCCTCGTAAGACTTGTTCTCCAGACCCCTCACCAGCTTGGTCGCCCTTCTCTGGACTCGCTCGAGCACGTCCATGTCCTTCCTGTAGCGAGGGGCCCAAAACTGAACACAGTACTCGAGGTGCGGCCTCACCAGAGCCGAGTACAGGGGCACAATCACTTCCCTCGACCTGCTGGCCACACTGCTTCTTATACAGGCCAGGATGCCGTTGGCCTTCTTGGCCACCTGAGCACACTGCTGGCTCATATTCAGCCGACTATCCACCAATACTCCCAGGTCCTTCTCAAATTTTGTTGTTTGTGTAGCAAGCTATGGCTTGCCTGGATTTACAGTAGAGCACTGGGAATCCTCTGAGGTGTTCTCTGGGATGTTCTTTTTAGTGAGCTGCCTTGTTGGTATTTTTTTTTGTCTTTCTCTTGAAAAAGCCTTTGTACTATGGGTAGAAAGACTTTTTTTTTTTTTAAATTCAGTGGAGGATGTTTTAAAGTTTTGTTTAAGAATAGCTCATTGTTTTTAAGGAACCTAATGCCATGATGTATCCCCTCCTCTAAATTTCAGTGTTGGGAGATCTTGAATTTTGGCTAACTATTCAGGTTGAAAGGAATACTAGTAGTATAAAATTTCTTCACTGTGAAATGGCCAGCATTAGGAAAATCATGCATTACCTTTAGCTGCAAACAATGCTGTTGCTTGCTGTGAAGAACCTCATAGCACAGTTTTTCAGCACTGTTTCAGCAACCCTTGGTTAAATTCAGCTCAGATGAATTCCTAGATGGAGGTGTCTGAAGCAGTATTGAACATGATTGGACCTGGATAAGCCTTTCTGTTAAATTGTATGCTGCTGCACTGGTGACTTCATCTGTAAGTGACTTCATCTGTAAGCGACTTCATCTGTAAGCAAGCAGGGAGCAATTCTTTTAATACAGAATTAGTTCACAGCTGTTAATGCCAGAGAATATGGCCATGATGGCATAGTAAAGCATAGAGGCTATACATAGTAATCCTTGCATCCAGTCTGCTGGCATGGAGCTGAAGTGACCCATACATTTAATTATCATGTTCCAAACCTCAAAGCAATGGATGGTGCTAGTCCTTGTCCTCCGTCTTCTATGCTGTTTGCTCCGTGCTGTATTGGCCTTGCTTTCCTACACATGTTTTACACATACAAAAGCCTTTGCTGTCAAGGACTTTACAAAACACTTTTCTCATTTCACAAATAAAAAAAGGATAAAATCTGGGCATACAGCAGCATCAATAATGACTATAAAGCTTGATGGTCAACCACTAGTCACGGGACAGAAGAAAAACCCTAAGAAAACGGCCCATTTTATTACCTCCTTTTGACTGCAGAACAGGTGTCTCTAATGGATTAACTAGGTAAAGTTAACTCCACTGGATTTTCGTCTCTCTGTTGATGTGTGGGGTATTATGGGAGCAGAGCTTTAGTTCGAGTATCTGGTACAGACTGGCTTCTTGCAGGATGCTGAATGTTCTCCTAGATACCCAAACTCAAGCTCTAGCAACTGTCTGCTCATTCAAGTGAAAATCTTAGTTACTTGCTTTTTGTTGTCACTGCTTTCTTTGCAGGTTTAAAGAGATCCCTGCCCAGCCCATCAAAAGAGCAAACCACCTTGCCCACTTTGCAATGCATCTCGCCCTTACTGAAGACAGTAGAGGAGACCTCCCAGCCCATCCCAGCGAAGGTCAAAGGACATATTCCTGAATGGATAAATGGCAGTCTGCTGAGGAATGGTCCTGGGAGATTTGAGTTTGGTGAGGAGAAGTAAGTCTGGGTTTGGTGAATTTGTCAAATAATTCTGGCCTGAGCATTAGCTAAACCTAAAAGGGACCCCCCCCAAATGGCTTGCCACTGTTGGAGCACCTTGTAATTTCTTTTGAAATCAGGTGAGGGGGAAATCCTTGTGTTATCATTCTTTTAAGAACGGCTGCTCCCTCATCTAGAAACTCGTAGCGGGCTCTCTGAAATAGCTGTGTGGTTAACTTACTAAGGGTGGAGAAGCTGAGTCACAGAGAGGCTGTGTCCTACTCAGAATGGTATAATGACGGAACAGGGCTGGGGATTAAAACATACACACTCCCAGTCCTTTTTTATTAACGAAAGTCCATCCCGCTAGCTCTCTGAAATCCAGGGCGCAACTTCTGAAGTTGATTGTGCCAAATTGTGTGAGTTGCTTTAGAAGCAAGTCCATCTCACTTTAAAAATAAGATATCAAAACATTTTAAGAAGGCAACCCCTGGCTTTGGCTTGGGATCTGCCATTCTAGCAAACCGATGAACCTTGCTCTTCTTCCTGCAAAGCTAATGGCAGCAACTAGCCAAAGGTGATCATACGACGAAGCCATTCTGCGGTTGATTTTGTGATTGACATTATTTCCAGAGATTTCTTTAACAAAACAAACCCACATATTTCCAGATATTTCTTTGTCTCACAGATTTCTCCTTTTGGAGAGAACGACATCATGCCAACAGCTGAGAGCTAAAAGAAGCTCCTTGTGCGATTGGGCTTTCAGTAATGTTTTGCGTTCTTGTTGTGCAGTAATGCACAATTTCTTTTCCTTTTGCAGAAGTCTTCGAAGTGGCTGGTTTACTAGCATAAATTATTTCCCCCATACATAGCATTTTCAGAAATTCCTAAGGTCCATTTTCGGATGTGATACAGGGAGGCCCAATCTCTCTGAAAGTCAGTGCCTAACTTCAGGACCCTCACCCACAAATACATTTTATTTGTTTCACTCAGTTGAGACTCATCACAAGGCTGTACATATTTATTTGTTCGTGGGCTCTGGACATGAGTTTGTCACAGATGATAAGGCAAGAGGGAGCAGTGTAGCGGACCATAACGTAGTGTCCAACTCTTGTTCTCCTATTTATGTCTGCTTGTAGGTATAACCACTGGTTTGATGGCATGGCCCTGCTGCACCAGTTCCAGCTGAGGAATGGCACAGTGACGTACCGGAGCAAGTTTCTGCAGAGCAATTCGTACCTCACTAACAGGCAGCACAACCGCATCGTGGTCTCAGAATTTGGAACACTGGCAATGCCAGACCCATGCAAGAGTGTGTTTGAGCGCTTCATGTCACGCTTCGATACGCCAAGTAAGAGGGTTTCTAAGACATGGGAAATGTTCTGAGACTTTCTTGGGAAGCTCATGGTTAGGTTTGCAGGGATCTGTGAGGAAGTCTGGTGGAGGCCTATTCCGAGCCCATATTTTTCTTAGAATATGGCCTCTTGGAACAACACTAACTACTACAACTCGGTGTCTGATGTAGCTGGGAGATGCACATTCAGCTTAATGCTTTAGTGACACTTTGTCTCACTTGGTTCCTGAGTTTGTTGTAAATAGCCAACAGAATTCTTTCCAAAGAACACCCTGTACAGGTCTGATAATGAGCATTACACCCTTCAGTTCTCCCTGAGACACAGCTTTGCCCTTAAAACACCTTGCCTTGCTAAGCTTGTAGGGTAAGTGGGCTAATCCTTCCCTTCCTGTACTAAGGTGTAGGAGATGATACAAGCTAGGGTGAGAGAGTGTTTTGCACAGGAATGGAAGTACCATTGCCTATAGAGTTCTGCATAAATTAGGAAAGAAATAGGCTTAATTTCAACACAAGTGTCTTCCACTAAAACCAGAACAGACCTAAAGCGTGCAGCTTGTTGCATGTGTGTGTGACAACTTTCTGCTTCTTATCTTCCTGTGGTGAAGGATCTTGTTCTGACCTGTCCTATGGGCTTTCTCATGCCAGCCTTGGGCTCTGTGTCCTCTGTATGCACAATGCTCAGTCAGGGCAATCTTTTTTTCCTTGGCTCTTCTCAGCTACCTGGCTAGCGGGTCTCAGCCTCCTGTAGGAGTAGCAAGAACAGCTCTGACTGCTGTGCGTGTGTAGCTCTCAAAGGGCATCTCCCTGATTCAGTTTCAAAGAGAACGGGGAAGAGAAAGCAGTCCTTTCCCAAGCTCTGTCACGCAGATAGCATCCCTGCCATCCCCTTAGCCCAAGTTGTAGCCTCAAGTCTCGCCTCGTGTTTCCAATGGTGTAAATCAAACATGGGACTCCTCATGTGGCTGTCCGAGGAGAAAATTTTGGCTGGGGAGGAAGGGAAGAGAGATATGAAGAAATAAGTCAGAAACAAAGGGCATATGAAAGTATGAAGGTTATGCTGGCCTCACTGGAGTCATTTCCACACTTCCCTTACTAGAATGTTAACGTTTGTGTGTATTTGAAGAAGGCAAATTAAGACGTGGTAAGTGAAATGTGAAACAGAAATTGAGCCTCCTACTTGAAGGTAACACAGTTTTGTCTATGTTGCTCCTTGACAACATCTGAGCGATGCAATTGGTGCAGATGTGAGAAACGAAACCTGTTTAAGCCTCTAGGAGGTCAGTAGAATCACACGTCTTCCCAGAATGTATAAAGTGAACAGCTCAGTGTCTTTGTTTGGGTCCAACTCAAGCTCTTTTGCAGGAGGTTTCCAGATCTCGTAAGAAGCAACAGAGGGATCTCACCCTGGAGCCTTGTCGTGCACGTGAACAGTGCGACCTTAACTGGCAATGCTGACCAGGCTTAAGCATCCAAATTTAATAGCTGTTGAGATACATAAAACTCTCTGCTGGGTAGAAAAGCCTTCCGTCACTGCAGATACACAGTTAAGAGGTCAATTCAAAAAACTTACACTTCATAGCTTTTTAAATCAATGCTAGTTTCAATTCTTTAAATTATATTATTAATGATGTTACTGTCACTGACCTGTCTCATCAACAACCTGAGTCCTTGCTTTTTTGTGTTACTGTTGAGTATGTGGAGCTTTGTGTGGGGTCTTTCAATGAAAGATGCTTTAGCTTTCCCCAGCAACTGTTTCTCAAGATTTCTGCTGATGCAATCAATTCCCTTCAGTTCCAGGAAACAACACACCACCAGTAGGTTACTGGTATCTAGCACTGAGCTGAGAAAGATGTGCAGCAACTGCTAGTCCTTGGCTTTTTGTCCTGAACTCGTTTGTGCAGAGAATTTCTTGGGTATCTTTGTAGATTAGGGAGGTATTTCTGATCAACCACAGGGGGATCAATGTCACTGCAAATGGGTTTCTTTGTCTAAACATGTCCAACTCGATGTGATGTAAGCTTAAACCGAGCTTGGGTTTCGTTTCAGAGCCAAGTGACAATGCCAGTGTGAGCTACGTTGTGTATAAAGGAGACTACTATGTCAGCAGCGAGAACACCTTCATGTACAAAGTGGACCCAGAAACACTTGAAACAAAGGAAAAGGTGTGGGCAGGTGGGCTAAGGGGGTTGGCTTGTGGTACAGAAGAACCGGATTGCAAACCAAATGATCGGTGCAGCTGTAAGCCATAGTCAGAAGCATCTCTGCATTGTGTGCTTGAGTCCCTGAGAAATCTACCTAGCAGCAAGGCAGCTCTCACTCAGTCACTGCCCACTGCAGCGGGCCAGGAGAGAGACAGATGTAGACTCATTTCCGTTTGGCCTTTTTCCACCGAGCTGGCTGCTTGTCTGGACTTGTCTGTACTTGCCTGTGCATGAAGAATAGAAGTGCATACCGGAAGAAGTTAACATCACTGATCTCAGATCTCTATTCTTCCACTGTCACTTCGGTCTTCCCATCTGTTCCCTTTATCTCTTCACACGCCCCTGGCTCTAAACACTGCAGACCTGCAAAGCCTTGCCTAAAACCTCGTTGTTGCAACGGGGTGGTGAAGCCAACGTAAAGTCCAAGCGTAGCTGCCACTTCACTTTTGCCCATGCTAGCAAAAGAACCGAAAGTCAGAGCCGAAGGCTTCCCATATGTCCTCTGCACTGCCTCACAGGAGCGTGGCTGTCTTTGAGGGCAGAGCGTGGCTTGTGAGATGGCAGGGTGAGCTACGTGCCCCCCTGCAGGCTCCTTTAGAGGAGATATGGGTATTTGCTGGGCTGTGAGAAGGACTGAAGAAGGATTCTGCCCTTCCTGAGTATTAACTGCCCTCCCTGTATGTTACTGTGGACTGTTTAATACCGTAAGATAGCAGTCTCAGCACACCCTCAGGTCTCGAGGGAGGCATTCCAGCAGTCCCCAGGTCTCTGCAGGACCTGTTGTGCACCGTGAAGACGCTCTGTTTATGAGGTATTGCACGCTACTTGCGTGTTGAAATTGAGAGTTTGATTTGCTGTTTTCTGTTTCGCAAACCACAATTTAGCGATGAGAAGATGTGTAGGCATTTTTAGTATGAATGTTCAGCTCTGTTCAGCCAACCTGTCACTTGAAGAAAAAAAATCCCCATAAGCTGCGTTTTAGATGTAGACTGGCATTTTTGGGCTAAATGCAGGAATGGAAGGGATGACTTCACTTTTAAAATCTCCGATTCGAGATGTCTTAAAAGGGTGTGGTTTTGTGAGCTGCTGGTGGCCTGGGACTCTTTTCAAAGTGGGTCTTTCAAAGTCTCAGGCTGGATACATGAAAGCAATTTTTAAAAACCTTTTGGAAAAGCAGCAGATCTTCCATGCCTTAATGTTTCCATGCATATGTTGATCCCCCTCCATCTTTTTTCCTTCAAACTTCCTTCCCAGCACATCCCCTCTTCTGTCTGAGTCTAAACCACAGCTCAGCCCAGGAAGGGAGAGTACTTTTTTTTGTGTGTGTGTGTGTGTGAGACAATGACCATCGATTAGCTATATGTGCTTTCAAAAATGTATTTATTTTTTGGGTGGGGTGCGGGGTGGGTGGGGTGTGGGGTGGGCAGTGACTGTCTCTTTTTGCATGTCTGCAGTGCTTATTACATGGGGTCCTAGTCCAAACGCTCCTGTGGACAACGTTCCCACAATGTCAGCATTTCTGGCCATAGTAATGTCCCTGTCTCCCAGGGAAATGGCTACTGCTATTAGTCCCATTTTACTGGTGGGATGAATGCACCAAGAAACATGGTTAATTTTCAGGGATTCAGGAAGATTTCGGGCACAATAAAGGCTTAAATTCAGATCTCACAGTAGGGCCATAGTCACTAAGCTATTCTTCCTCAGACTTCACCAAAACTAACGTTTAGAAACACTGTGGCTTGCTAGAGAGCAACAGGAAACTTCTGCACTGACTGAAAATCTCTGGGGTTTGCAGGTAGACTGGAGTAAATTCGTTGCAGTGAACGGGGCCACTGCTCATCCTCATTATGCATCTGATGGGACGACATACAACATGGGCAATTCCTATGGGAAACATGGTAAGATTGGGTCTGACCAGGCCTGGCCGGTGGGCAGGCTGGACAGGCTGCTCCCTGCTGCTTCAAGGAGCAGTTACTGAAGAAATTGCAGTGTCTAGAGACCTTGAAATTGCTGTTTTTCTTGGTATCAAAATGATGGCAGATCAGGTTAGTTCTTATTTCAGGGTGTCAGCCTGCCCCAGAAAAATGTCTTCTCTCAGCAATTAGTTTCAGATGCTTCTGACTCTGGCCTGTGAATATCCAATGGATTCCCCACTTTTTCTGCCAAGGTTTTATGGAAAACAGGAGAATGATATTTAAAGTCCCATTCAGTGTTGAAGCGTCGTTGAAAGAATTTTGACATTAGACATGTTTTCCTCTTACATTAACTGGCTTTTGATAAGAATGATAACGGTGTATACAGGAAAGAAAATGGAAGTTATTACAGTGACTTGGCTATCTCACAGTGAACCTGAATTTTCTGGCATACATTTTCTTCTCAAATCCATGAGCATTACATCAAGTTGGGATCTAGTTACATCTGCATGGCTGCTCAGAGCTAGCAGGCACTGCTGAAAGCCCTCTTCTTCAGATGTCTGAGGCCTATGAAGACAGCCACTGCTGTTTATTATTATACCTCAGGCTAGTTCCAATTCACTGAGCAGTTGCCCAGTTTTGTTTTTCATTCTTGCTGTTTTCATTTCCTTTTGGCTTTAGCAGCATCTGGCATTACAGCACATGCTGTTTTCAGCTGGAGAGACTAAACCTTAGATGATTATTCAGATATGCCCTTCATAGCTGCCCACGTGCTCAGATTTAGTAAATGAGCTTCAGTCATCGCCAGAGTTCAAAGTTTTCATCAGTTTTGGTATATAATCTATGAACTTGGTTTCTTCCTGGTGCTTTTATTACCGGATACTCTGGGTTAAAATAGGGAATTCATTGCAAACAGAAAAACTAGATGGCAGTTAACCAGGCTGAGAAGATCCTTCTACTGCCTTTAAAATCTTTTTGTGGTAGTCATCTGCTGTTGATTGTTTTATTGACTTGCTAAATGTTTAGTTGTTTGTTCATTTGTTTTCTGCTTAGTTTACACATGACTGTGATTCCTAGTACACTAAGGAAACAGAAAGGAACAGAATCTGACTTTAGTTTCATGAATGTGGACAGTCTCACATCTCAGTGGTGTTGAATACCCATTCTCCTTTCCAGGGACAAGGTACAATATCATTGAGATCCCTCCACAAAAGTCAAACTGCAGTGACACGTTAGAGGGAGCAAAAGTGCTGTGCTCCATTGTTCCAATGGATAACATGAAACCCTCCTACTACCACAGCTTTGGTAAGAATGTTTCCTGTCTCATACTCTGTGGATTTTGCCTACTGTGAAGCAGATGGGGCTGTTTGCTGCCCTCTGCCCGTAGATTATTTTTTTTTTGCCTCATTTGCTAAATTCTCTGATGATACTTCCTTTGCTCCCTTTTCAGGGATGAGTGAAAACTATATCATTTTTATTGAGCAACCCATCAGGCTGAATCTGATGCGGATTATCACTTCCAAATTCCGTGGGAAGCCCATTTCCGAAGGGATAAACTGGGAGCCTCAGTACAGTACTCGCTTCCACGTGGTGAATAAGCACACTGGGGAGGTAGGTGGCTCCTTGGCCTTTTCAGCAGCTCTGCAACTGTAGCTGGAACTTTAGATCTCAGGAGAAGAGCTGGGTAGCAGCCCCAGATGGTTTTATGAATCAGTGCAGAAGTTACTGCAGCATAGACTTTGAAAGCACAGGTGCTGGTTTCTTAGAAATGGCGTGACTTCATGTATTTTCTGCTCTATTGATTCATCTTTTTGCCAGCCCTAAAAGAACAGGCAGAAATAAGAAATTTGGGGTTCCTATAGAGTACTATTGCATATAACAGGGTCAGGCAGAGCCTGGGAATGATGCCTATAGCATAATTCATGGATGGATGGAGCACATATGGACCCACGACAGCAAGGGACCTATCCTGGGCTGCTTTGTATTGGCTTTTCTTCACCTGGGTCTGCCTACTTCCTGGCTTAAAGCAGCCATTCCATAGCAACTCAAGGGCATAAGACAAATACTAAGGAATAAGTGGGAATGAAGTGAGAGCAAGAAGAGCAAGTCTCTGAGTCTTGTCTCCAATATTTAGAGAAGAAAAGTCAGTCTCTCTTACGGTCACTGTAGGTGCTGCCAGGACAATGGTATAGTAAACCCTTTGCTACTTTCCATCAAATCAATGCCTTTGAAGATCATGGTTGTCTGGTCCTTGACCTGTGCTGCCAGGATGATGGAAAAACTCTGGCTACCTACAAGCTTCAGAACATGCGGAGGAGTGGTGTAGATCTGTATCAGGTAAGATCTCTGCATTTGTGTTGCTTAGGATCTGCTGGGGCCCCATGCTCGTGGAGTTACTTTTCTGAAGCAAAACTCATGCTGGTAGAATGGAGAACGTTACAGGGAGACCACAAGGCAGAGGATATAGACTAGGCAAAGGAACTACGACTATATGGAAAAACTAAAATTATGATCTATTGGTATGTTGGTATTTTTCTTTCCTTTTAAATCTCTTAGCAGATAATCTCTATGGAGCATTTCCTTGAAACTTTTACAGACTGGTGTGTGATGTAGATCTCCACCAGACAGGCAGAATGTGCTTTTCTTTTAAAATTTCATTTTTAATGATACTCATTTTCCATATCCCCATGTAATAAAAGGAAATACTTTTCCCCCTAAGAAAGTATGCAAAATGAGATTTTGCCCTACATTTACATGGAAAAAGGAAAAAGAAAAAGAAACCCTGCTATTTAAAGGCATTACTTCATAAACCCAACCTTTATTATGTAAATCACAAAGCATAGATATTCAGGAAATCCCTACGTTGTTCTTCACGTTCTCTTGACAACAGCATGTACCCACACATAACCTACTATATCCAGCTCTGTCAAAAGGACTATATAATACCACATAAGACGCATTATTTTACATAGGTCATAGATGGGAAAAAATGGGGTTGCCTTGAGTTTCTTGTACTGCAGATGTGTTTACTGGAAACCCACCCATTGGGTGGAGGGTAAACATTTCTGCAACATGTTCAGACAAATCAGAACTTCCTCTATGGTCTGAGCTGTCTGAAAGCAATTCAGTTCTGATCTTAAAAGTGTACAGCTGTGTCCCCGAAGGGATGTTTTGCTTTGCTTTGGTTTTGTTGTTGTTGTTGTTGCTGTTTTTTTTATTTTTGCTGGTTTGTTTGTTCTTTCCCAAGATGCAATGAAAATTAATTCAAGTACAGCATAGTGTTGATATGGGCATTTGTTCTGCAAAAAGATTCTAGTTTTTTTTTCGGCCTTCTCTGAGCTCAAAAGAGATGTAATTTGACGTTTGAAGGTGTCCATATGTCAGCGTTAGATGCTCCAATACCCACGTTATTTAACTGACAAGTAGCTAAGCCATTAGATTGTACACAGACATGAGTGCAAGTCATCTCAAAATCGACTCTTAAAATTACCCTACACCCAAAGGCTAAGGCGTGCCTGAGCATGATTTGTCTATTTTCCTCAAGTAATGTTTAGTGCTTCTGTTTGCTGACTAGCTCGTATTTTGTTTGGTGGAGTTCCTCAACCAATCAGTTTTCTGTGGCTACCTGAAACACAAAAGCTTTGAAAATAGGGTTTCGGAATTAACATACGAAGTTTCACGTCCAACTGGTGAATTACAGGTTGGAGTAACTGAAAAACACCAACACAGAATCCCTGCCCAACCACCCTCTCAGTGAAGACCCTTTTCCGCATATCCAGTCTGAACCTCCCCTGATGCACCTTCATGCTCTTCCCTCTGATCTCTTCTGTTGTCTACCAGTGCCTCTAATGTCTTCTGTTCTCTGTCGTGTTGTTGTCTCTCAGAGATCTGAGACAGTCAAGCAGTTTTCCTCCTGAGGTTCATACACCTATAAAGCGCTTCTTCCCTGAGTGACTCATATTATTTAAAATAATGTGGAAGCTTCTCGGTGCTTTCTTTTGCATCAAGCTTCTGAAGAGGGACTCCCACTTTGTGCTCCGTGCTCCCACAAAGTGGGATCAGCAGTGGGGCTGTAGAAGACGAGTTTCCAACAGGGGTATTCCCTCGGCATGCTCAGTGCTGCTGAGCATTTTTTCTGTAATCCCCATTAGCTCATGACCTTGGTTGGGCAAGAAGGGCACAAGTCACACAAGCCAGTGGGACATATGTGGACAGGTTCTAAAAAGGTTTAGTGTAAGTCTGTTTTATCTGAATAAAACATCGTGCATCATATGTTCCAGGGCTGTGTCTGGAGAATAACTGGGTGATTTCCATACCCAGTTATGAAAGCAATGACGACTCTTGTTTTCTTTCTGTGCCTTTTTGTGTTCTACTGTAAAGTACTGCAACAAGCAGAGTCCTTGCCAGAACCTGGTAAAACATTTAATAGAAGGAAAAGATTTTAGGGGGTGATGTATGTCCAAAACTTCAGGTTTCCTCCAAAAAGGGGCACTTGGCCCAAAATGCCACTTTCCTCTACTCATCACTGTAACTTTCTGGTTTTGTAATAGGTTTATGACTCAGTAGCCCGAACTTTCCCCCGTCGCTTTGTTCTCCCACTGAACATGAGTTCAGACGCTCCTGTGGGGAAGAATCTGAACCCTTTGCCTTATACACTGGCAAAGGCTGTGAAAGATGCGGATGGCAAGGTATGTATTTGACTTGCAAAACTGCGTTTATAAGCTGTAGTGAGATTAAAGTTACCCTGTGCTTTTGTCTTCTCAGAGCTTGTCCACCAAGCAAGCAACATTTCTTCATTATTAAGCTGGGGCTTGGTGTTTTAATACAAACCCTACCACATTGCCTTATATGAGAGAGCAAGGACAGACTGTGGTTTACCAAAAATGCCCAAGTGGGTTACAAGCCTTTCTGAAAATTGGTTAAATGTGAAGTTCTTCATTGACAAAATCCCCTGTGCTGTCACCTGGGCACAGAACTGTTCTTGGCTTCTCGCTCTGAACGGTCTGATAGTGTGGCTTTAGGTGGTATAGAACATGTGTTGTCTGCTATGAGGGGAGCAGTCTCTGTGTGTATCTTGTACATCACATTCCTGAGTGCTGGAGCCGGGTTTTTTCTGAGCCAGGGGCGCAGGACTGCATGGACTCACTCCAGTTTCATTTTTTTACATTAGACTGACCTTGAAGTTTCCAGTGCCTGTGAAGATGAGTCAATTCTTTGAATGAAGCAGATAAGGGAGGTAGATTTGGTGTTCCTACCTGCTTCCGTGCAATGTCAGACTCTTCAAACATTTGCTGCAACAGCTGTGCAGTGGGTTGGTGGGACCAGTCAGCTCTTCTGCCCAGTCAAAGCTAAACTGATGCTCCTGTAATGCATACTTCTTCTAGGTCTGGTGCACGCATGAAAATCTCCACCCTGAGGGTTTTGAAAACTTTGGGGGTTTGGAGTTCCCCCAGATTAATTACTCTCAGTACAGTGGTAAGAAGTACCGTTATTTCTATGGATGTGGTTTTCGGCATTTCATTGGAGATTCCTTGATGAAGGTTGATGTGGAGACCAAGAATTTCAAGGTGAGGTGAAATAGGGTTCTCTAGGAGTCACTAGGGTTCTCTAGGGTTCACTAGGAGTCATTCCCCTGAACTGGCCTGTAAGTTCTGTCATCTCCCAGGCATTGTGTTCTTCAGTGCTTTTTTTTTTTTTTTTTTTTTTAATACGAGTCTGCAATGAGGTTCCTGATTTCATCTCCCACGTAGCACACTTACCAAACAGAAGATATCACTCCAGGTCTCTAGATAGATGAGGAAACAGGAAGGGTTGTGTAACATATGTCTCTCTCTTCCAGGCCAAAATAGTTATCTCTTACCAGATAGTGTAGAAAATACCCACGTAGCGTAGGCTGTTGGAGGTGCAAAGGCATTTTGCCAGAACACCTATAACACTGGTAACAAACAAGGTTTAGCATATCCCCACCTGCAAACACAAGCTGGGATTTATGCTGTCTCACCCATAAACAGGGAAATAATGATCTCCAAAGCTTTTAAGCTGTTAATATTAGACTTTCCCAGGGCCTAGAGGAATTTAGGAATCCTCAAAAAGAGATGCCCTATTTTTAATCGTTCTGCTCTGGATACTCATTTTGCAGTAAGAGTGCCCTTCTTCCACGCAGCACTGGGTGCTGTGGCTCTGTCTGCAATAAGAGCAGAAGCTATGCCTTCAGGCGGTGGTGCTGATAGATCTACGTGCTGGCAAGGCACCTCCATGCTGCCTGGGCACAGTGTGAGCTACACGAGGGAGGTGTGCAGCTGGCTGTGCCAGCTAGGATGATGATGTTTTCTGAGCCTGTACCTGTGCCAGTGTGAGCTGTTGGACGAAATGAGCAATGGGAACCCTTTTCACTGCCTGTTTACACAGTGCCTTGCACAATGGGTGTGCTGTCACAACACTGCCGTCATCACAGTAGAGGAACCAAAAGAATGACTTGAAAGGTTGAACTGTAGGTTCCTCGGGGCACAGAGTACGCCTGGGTAGCTCTGTGGGGAGCACTGTAACTTGCAACTCTACTAACTGTAGTAGACAAATGTTAATGAAATGAAACATGTCCGTATGTTACTGCACTTGCTAGATTTGGCAGGAGGAAGGATCCTACCCATCAGAGCCCGTGTTTGTGCCAGTGCCTAATGCCACGGCAGAAGACAATGGAGTCATCCTGTCTGTTGTGATATCCCCCAATGAGGTAACTTATTCCTACTAGTTCATCAAAGCCATGTAGTATTAGGTATGTTTTCTAAACCACGAAAAAAAAAAAGATTTAAGGCTCTCTGGCAGATAGTTCTAGCACCGTGCTTCCCTTGGTGTGTACTTCTGCAATTGTCAAGCACAGCTAGGTAAACTTCAAGTAGGAACATTGATGTTTCTTGGGTGGCCTCTGTGACTCTTGGTGCTCCTGGCTAACTGTCTTACGGGTTTAGTCGGTGAGGTCTGGTTGTGTGTTTGGGCTCCTTTGTGTTTGACAGATGTAGTGGATTGGGCTGTGGGATGAAGCTCACCTTGGCCATTCACTCTGTTCTTTTTTTTTCATCCTGCAGAACCAAAGTGCTTTCCTCCTTGTCCTGGATGCAGAAACCTTCAAAGAACTGGGGCGAGCAGAAGTCCCTGTGGAAATGCCTTATGGATTCCATGGCATCTTTAGGTCCCACTGACCTTGCCACTTCCTGTAACTCAGGGCGAGGTCAGGCTCAGAAAGAAACCTGTTTTCTTTTATTTACCAACACTGCATTATGCCAATGATGAAGGGAACTGTTTCTTCTCTATCATAACCTCTGAGTCACTGTTGCTTTCCTAACAGTTCACAGAAAAGAGAAGGCAGAAGCTCTGTTGCTCTAACAGCTCAATGCTTTACCTTAATTTTCCAGCTATCTTGCTAGAAGAGTTAGGAGCAGTTCACAGAGGCTGCCATGCATAAGGGTTGCAAGGGAGAAAATGGAAACTAAGATGATCATTACCTTCTCTGGGTAGCAAGTATGTGTGCTTAGGGCAGTGGCGTTGGCTGAAATTAAAGCAGAAGAGAGGAGTAAAACTAACTACTAACATGTAGGCCCGGTGATGGGATGTGATTTTGGCCCCACTGCATAAAGATTGCCTTCAGTGAAGCCCCAGAGAATAGACACAAATGCTCACAGAAGCTGTACTGGTAGTGCTTTTCTCCATACACTAACTGTGCCCTCAAATAAAAGCTTGTGAAGTTTCTTCCTTTCTTTTGCTGCACTCACTGGAACTACGGCCAACTTTGTGCTGTGCCACAGGAGGCAACGGCAGCAACTGTGACCCACCCTGTGATGTTAAATCATCTCGAAGATATGTAAGGTGTCTCCATTATACTCCTGCTAAAACAGCAGAGCTGGAGGTGGCTCTGATGGCTAACATTTCCTGCCTTCTTCCTAAAGCAACTGGTATGAAACGTGTAGCAGTCCATTATGGCTTTGATAGCCTTTTGTTCTGGCGTTGTGCAGATCCAACTCCAGCACCCTCCCTTACACTTGTTTCCTCATCCAGGCTCCTGCAGTTCCTGGACAGTCGCCTCCGAGGTTAGCTGACGGCTCGGTGGGGAGGCGCGTTGAGGGATGCCCTCCCAAGTAGTTCACTTGAAGGCTCTTCTTCTAAGGACTCTGAAAAGTGAAGGCGTTCTGGACAAGGGATTTTCTTCCTGGCTTGATGACTTTTTATATTGCTTCACTGCGAGAAGGCTGGGCCATGTTTTGAGCCCATTTCTTGAGCAAAGAGGGAACTTTACTCGTGCCACAGGGTTTGAAGGGAAACCCTGGCTTCCTATTTAAAAGTTTGCTCCGCTTTGACCCCTGCTGTTCTGGAAGCCAGCCCAAAGAGAGCAGGACCAAGTCAGAGCTGATTCACTCCACCCAAATGACCCGGCTTTATTTCCTCTCGGCCCTTTTTCACCTCCTTCCAGGTCGTGGGCAAAGGCAAGGGAGAGGCAGGAGGCTTGCACACGGGGGCTGCAGCGCTGCGGGAGGGCAGAGCCGCTCTCCCACGGCCACCAGATGGCAGCCAGCTCCCGCTGCTGGGGCTCCTGCTGCTGCCAGCCCTGCCGCAGGGGCTTCGCCCTCCTGTCGCCTGTCCCCCCCCCCAGGGGACAAACTCCAGCGAGGTCGCATCCCCACGGCGGGCAGCTGAATGATGGTAGGGGAGTGCTTAGTGGTGGTGGGTAGCGCTCTCTCACCCCCCTTTTTTATTTTTTATTTTTTTTTAATCTATTTTTTTCTTGGGGAGACGGGAAGGAGAAGCAGTGTCAGAAGTTCCCTGCGCTAACTGCAGCCCTCCGGAGTACTAAAGGCAGTGCTGCTGATCAATAGGGCAGGGGAAGGGAGATGCAGTGCAAAGGCCCTGCTCTGTTCAAAAAAGCCGGGCTGCAGCAGCACACACTCCCAGCCCCTGCCTACGTTGTGCGCTCACAAGCTGTCCCTGCTACGCTGCGAGCTGTGTTCTCACCTGTTCCTGTAACACAGAACTGAACATCCTGCCCTGAGGCTTGGAGTTGTCCCACTCCAGATGTGCTGTGTTGTCCCCGGGGCACCAGGAGGGTCCCGGAATGGGGCAATAAGCTGGTGTGGTTATCTCCATTCAAGGCCTTGCAGCACTGACAATTCCCAGTCCCACTCCTTCTCCCAAAACTTTCAGAAAATCACACACTTCATGGATTCCTCTGCTTGATCCCACGAACCTCATTACTGGAGCACGTGCCTGTAAGTCTGGCAGGCTTATAACCAGCCCAGAAGTCAAATCAGTTTGCCAGGCTAGAAAGGGAACAAGAATCTGGCAACCCCTCCTGGGAGTGGTGCGGGGAAGGACTGCTGTGTGCTTCCTTTACCTAAAGCATCTCAAATCAAGCAGATGAGCAGGGGGTGGGGAATTCACAGTTTAATAATCGCTCCTCAGGTCCCAGGGTGCTGCAGTTATTTTAGGGGGGTGGGAAGGAGATCTGTGAAGTTGTCCCAGTCCCTTCGGGCAGGTATTGCTTTGTGAGCACCTCCTGAGCACACTGAGAGCCTGACGGCTTTCCCCTGGCAGACCCACCCCTGTGCACTGATGCATTTGTAAACACGCTTCGGGGAGCTGTCATTGTTAAAGAAAACAAACCCCAGCCAGCCTGCTGGCCCGAAGGGCCACATCATTGCTGACATTGCCCCTGCGGGATGGACAGTCTTGAAAAAGGAAAGACAAAAGGCGCGACGCCCAAATCTGGGGTCTGGGGTCACATCCTGCAGCACCCCCTGGCCCTGTCCCGGTCTGCCCACAGCCCCCCTGCTGCTCGAGCTGGGCTCTTTCCCCGGGGGCCTCTTGGGCTGGGATCTGCAGCACCCGAAGCAGGCAGAAGCTGCAGCCGCTCGGGGGGCACGGCAGCAGCATCCCCTCGCCCCCGTGCCGGCATCGCACGGCGCCCCCCGAGCACCCACGGCACCGGCACCCGCGGAGCCCGGCCCTGCCCGGCACCGGGCGGCTGCGGGGCCGCGCTGCCCCCGCCGGGGGCGCTGCCGAGCTCCGGGGGCCCGGATGGAGCCGGCCCCGGCCCCGGCCCCATGGCACCGCCGGCAGCGCGCCTGGCGCGGCTCTCCCGGGCCGTGTCCTTCAGCGCCTGCCACCGGCTGCACAGGTCCGCGGCGGGGGGAGGAGGAAGAAGGGGAGGAAGAGGAGGAGGAGGAGGAGGAAGGGGAGGAAGAGGAGGAGGGAGCCCGGCCGGGGTTAGCGGGGGCTCGGTCCCGCGGGGGGCTCGGGGCGGCTGGAGGCCCGAGGGAGGATTTATTTCCCCCTCGTTTTCCGTGGGGCAGCGCCCTCGGCGTGCTGCTTAACGCTGGTTGTGCGCGGGGCTTGGCGCTGCCGCTTCCCGCTGCAGCCCCAGGGCTTTTGGCCCGGCCCCGGGCCAAACCCGGTGTTGGCGGCTCCTTTTCACGGGGCAAATGCTCCTCCGGTTGTGTGCGCGCCTGCTGAGTAGGGAGAGCGGGGTTAAACACGAGAGGATAAGCAGAGGGAAGAGGCGGAAAGCAGTCGCGGGGGGCAAAGCCACGAAAATCCGCGGTGGGTGCTGAAATGCCGCCTCTGCTTCCCGCAGTAAGTCCCTGAGTGACGAGGAGAACCTGAAGCTGTTTGGGAAGTGCAATAACCCGAATGGCCACGGGCACAACTATAAAGGTAAGGAGCTGGCTTCCACACCTGCCTGTGGGCACGGAGAGAGGCCGGCGTGAGCGCGCACAAACCCCGGGGAGGGCAGCGCCAGCCCTGTCCCAGCAGCCTGGCGTGGCTTTTAGTGCCCCGTTTGTTGTGGTTGTTTGCTTGTTTCAAGGAAAATTAGGGTGATTCCTCAGCAGCAAGGGGGTACGGCTATGCAGTGGCAGGGGAATGCAAGCCATTAAGTTAAATAAGTAATAAATAAATAGGTAATAAATACTTATCGCAATTCCCGTTCACCTAATGAATGATACTTAATCTGCAAAATCAGTGTTTTGAATGGAGGTTTTTCTAGTCAAAGTAGACGCAATTTAAACAGCCCAGAGACTTTATTTGAAAGTTGGCCTCACAAGTGCTTCTTGCATCTACACCCTACGCACGTAAAATCACATCTCCCCCCTTGACAGGCCGGGCGGGCTCTGTCTGTGCTGTAGCTGCCCTGAAACCCGTACTGCAGAGCTGCTGGCTGTACAGATGTCACGGGGAGCAGGTGCTTGAGATGTCAGCTAGTTTCATGCTGCCTGCCAGGAGGGGCTCTTCAGGGATGCTGGGGTGTCCCTGGGCATCAGACCTTGGAGGATGACCTCTGTGAGCTGGGGGAGTCACTAGTGCTAAAGCAGTGGATAACCATTTTATAGAAACAGTTGCGCTTTGAAGTGCTGGGAAGCCTGCATCAGTCCTGGTGAATTAGTGATGAATGGATGGTCTGCCTCGATCACTAGTGTAATTTGTTCTCAGGTTTGTGGTGGCACATACATGACCTGACAATTTATTTTTCTTTTTTTTTTCTCCAGTTATAGTCACTGTGCGTGGAGAGGTAAGTGTGATCAACGTTTTCTGCCATTCCTCGAGCAGCAGGGCAGTACTGAAGTTCCAGCTAATTGCTAGGTTTCCTGGGGTGTTTGTGGAAGCTCGCTCTGCACACATCACTGTAGAAGAAGGTTTTCCAAAGTCACTATCAGTCACCTTGCCTCTAACAAGGACTTGCAGGTAACCATGTTTAAGGCTTGTAATCATCCTCTGGGCACACAGCTTGTTCTGCCAGAGCCTCGCTGCAGCTGGTGCAGGCTCTGTGGGGCACCACTGGATGAATACGGAGCCGCAGGGAGGCACGGCGCTTCCAATGGGTGATTCTCTCTGCTACTTCTCAGGGTAGTTTGCAGTGAATATAAAAGAATTTTTCCTTCTGGAGTTGTTTTTCAGCTTTCATCTTGTCATTGTTCTGTGTATTCTGCACAGTGAGTTATTCTGATGTTTTCTAAGCAGCTTTCTGAGAATTTCCTGCTATCAGGAACCTGGAAGAGGGGAGGTTCTGTTCAGACCTGAAACTAGACTTGTAAAGCCTTCTACATTCCCCAAATATGCTGTGAAGTAGAGAACCTGCTTTGCCTTCTCCAGACTGGAGCTTTGCCTTAGCTCAGACCGGTCTTTGCTTTGTCCGTGACTCTTCAACCCAGCACTTTCAGTGCCTGTTTTCTGCCCATGGCCACGCTAACTTCTTGCACTGAAGACTCTTTCAAGCTTTTTTCCTCCCTGGTGTCAGGGAGTGGAGCCATTGGAGTTGTTTATGTGTTGTGTCTAGCCTTTGGGAACATCACAGGGGTAGAGCTGGAGCTCAGCATGTGAAGGTGAAGAGAGATTTTCCGTGTGGCTCGGATATTCACTGATTTGTACTGGCTCACAGCAGCCCTGGTAATAAGGACCCGTAGCTAGGCTACTAATCTGCCTTTTGTTTTCCCTGCAGATTGACCCAGTCTCGGGAATGGTTATAAACCTGACAGACCTGAAAGAATATATGCAGGTAATAGCCCTACTTTCCTAGACATCCCCTGTGAGAATTGGTTAGAGCCTAGCAATTTGTCTGGTGCCAGGGTGGAAACACGACGAGTTGATAATGGTAGGAAATAAAGAAGAAATTAAGGCGTGATTTAAGGCTGAAACGCTGGAGCACGGTGATGTGAGGCAGTACCATGTCTCCAGCTAGGAAGTTAACAGCTGGATGTAGGGCTCTTACCCTTTCTTTATGTGCTGGCGTCTTGTGTGTGGTAGCTGGAGCCCTGGGTCTGCTGAATCATGTGCAAGATGATGGCTAACGGCACTGATCTCTTCCTGCAGCAGGCTATCATGGAGCCGCTTGACCACAAAAACCTGGATAAGGACGTGCCCTACTTCGCCGAGGTTGTGAGGTGGGTGACGGGGTCTCCTCGGGGGGTGGTTGCAGGGAGGGCCAAGCAATGGTCTTCAGGGCTGGGTCCTGCAGCTGGGTGCAGCGTCCCTAAATGCCGCTGCCGTCGGTTCTGAGCCTGCTCCTGTTCCGCTCTCAGCACCACGGAGAACGTGGCAGTATTCATCTGGGAAAACCTCAAGAAGCTCCTGCCCATGGGAACTCTCTACAAAGTCAAAGTGTACGAAACGGACCAGAACATCGTTGTTTATAAGGGAGAAGAAGCAATCTCTGAGAAGTGAAATGAACTAACTCCGCTGGTCAGCAGCTCTGCTGCCTCATCACGTCAGTGATCACTTCGGCCCTGCTCCCTGTGCCTCTAAGGCCTAGATGTCCACTATGTATTACACAAGGACCAGTGTAGGTACTCGACAAAAATCCTTGCAGCAGTCTAGCAGTCTGGGCTCTCAGAATTTGTTGATTTGTCTGCCTTTTCCCAAGACATTCCTGCTTCATAAAACCAAAAAGCTGATGTGAAATTTGCAGTTGTACCACGTTAAATAAAGCAGCTTTCTAGCAAGGAGATGACTTGGCAAAGTGTACATCCCTAACAACCACCAAAGGCTTTGGTTTTTGTCTAATTAAACATTGGATTCATTTATGATTTTTAATAACCTGGGCTTTAGTGCTGTTTCCCTTATTTATTTATTCATTTGCTGTGCTTCAGTCTCACTTCTCCCTGTGGCTAGCAGGTCTTTCTCTGCCCGAGGAGGTGGCACCATGAGCAGTGCAGCTGTTTTCAAAGCACCCCCGGACAGCCTGCGGCTCCGAAGAGAAGGGTTCGTTGTTCAGACTCGGCGTGGGGAGCTGGGGAAATAAAAGCAGCTCATCCTTGTTCAGCAGGGCTGGCTCGTGGGCTGCTCCCACTCATGGGAGAGAGCTGGAGCACCATGGCCCAGCTTCAGGGTTCACTTCAGGGTTTATTCTCATCTGCTTCCCACAGGTGTCTGGGGGACATGGCTTGTGGGAAGCAGATGAGAATAAGCCCTGAAGTACTGGTTATCGAGCCAGTGTCCCAGTGATGCCGCTCTTGTGGAGGTTTGTGGAGAATGCTTTTCATCTTGGCAAATTCTAGCTGGTTTTGACTCCTTGTGGTGCAAGCACTCATTTCATGGGTATCCCGTGATGCTGTCTTAGCTCAGGGTCAGAACAGATGTACAGGCATAATCCTCAGCTTTCTGGACCTGCCTTTCTGCATCTGATTGTGGGCAGCTGAAACTGTAGCGGACAACCTGTGTGATACCTTGAGACCGTGGTCACTGCAGCCCTCTGGAAGCTTCTTTTTTTTTTTTTTTTAGGGAGGCTTTTATGAATTCTGTAGGAACAGGATTCAGCTCTCCCCTTTCTTTCTGGAGAGAGCAGTCAGCTTGTGTTACTGATCAGCAGTTATTTGGTATTTTCATCATCAGAATCCCTTGTAAAGGTCTTGTGGACAAAAGGAGTGCTTGGCATGCACCAGTCATCAGGGCTGCAGCTTCCTGCTGCCTCTCGCAGATCAGGAGAGGCAGCACCATTGTTGTTACAAAGGGTAAGGTTGTGAAATGTGCTTAAATGAACACTAACCAAGTTGTTCTGAAGATTCCTGAAACTGTAGGTATACAGTGAAAGCTCAGTGCTGCCAGAGGAATGCATGTAAAACCAGTCAGGGAACACTTACTGTACAACTCACACGGTTGTTTTAAGGGCCGTAAAATCAATCTGTCAGCCCAGGGCAGAAGCGATGGTACCATGTGTAATTCTCCATCACAAGAGCAATGTCCTGAGTAGCAGTCGGAGTAATTAGGAGGCATGGCCATTAAGAATAACTAAATGCGTATAATTTAAAAAGTGATATCCAGGGTAATAATTCCCTTGCTTTACAAGGAAATTATGTGGCTGAATAATGATAGCAAACAGCACCATTTAGAAAAGTTTAATGAAGCTTGCCTAATAGTTAACCTTGGCTTCATGTTACTACAGGCTGAAGGTAAAGTATCTCTCTCTTGCTACCGGCTCTGCTGTACAGTACTTTTTACAGCTCCAGAAAACACTTTGACTGCTTTCTTTTAAACTGTGACCACTTTGTAGGAGGATGGTTCTGTGCTGGCTCCTGTCTTCATCCATCTTTGCTCAAACTTTGTGGATCAGCTCCTAAGAGGGGCTAGGAGGAGATGAGGGATGTTCCTGCCAACCTTCCTGTCTGGCGGAGGAGCCCCAGCACTGCTTTTTTTGCCCTTAAAGGTAGTGCTTTGGGGAGCGGGTGGATGAAGGCTCACTCCAGTGTCACACGAGTGCTCAGTAGAGCAGATGAGGGGGGCACCACGCTGCTGGCAGTGTCACACCCCCACCATTTTCACCCCAGGTGTGGCACCAGTTGTTTTTTTTTTTCAGTGGGCTCTGGCCAGGAAGGCTTTGCACCTTAGCCGAATGCTCCTCCCATGTTGTAATTCACTAGCGTGATGCACTGTGCCTGTTTGCTAATGTTCCGTAAATCATACAGGTGATAGCTGCTGTGTCAGATTCGCAAAGCCTTTGATACGGTCAGGGCAGCATGGAGACTCAAAAATTTCACGTCGTGTCTTTCTCAGAAATGTAATGCAGCTGTTGACACTGATGACAAAAACAGGCAAACAAATGGATGTATCTATATAGCACGGCAATTTGCTACCCTTAACCAGAAATCAGGTAGCTGGGCCAGAAAGAACTGGCCCAAATTCCTGACCTTTTACTGCAGTGCAATATAACGCTGACAAAGTCCCGCATTAACTGGGGCACTTGTTCTTATTGCTGCATTGCGTGTTGGGGATGTCCTCGGGTCCTCCACTCTGATCCGTCAAGTTTAAGTCACAGCAGATCTGGAGCGATGGAAATGGCTTGGGGGAAGAGGGCTGGTGCTATCCAAGCTGGGATTGCAGTTGCCAGCGTCCCAAGAAGTTACGGTGTGTGCCGTCCCTTCTCCCAACTGCTTAGGGGGGTCTTGATCTTTGCAGGAGAATGTGAGCTCCACGTAGGGAAGTCTGTGGGAATCAGCCTCCAAATTCACGGGTTGCGGAGGGCTGGATAGAGAATGAACTCGCACCATTAAACATTCAGCATCTCTGTGCTGTAACTTAGTTACCGAGTGATGGAACTGGTCAAAGGAGAACTGCTCAGGTGATGGGGGGGGAGTCCAGGGAGGCAATTCGGAGGTGAAAACAGAAACGTAAATGGTAGCGTGATGATGGCAAGATCAGAAATGTGCTGTGTGGTATTTAGGGACCGAGTGGGAAGCCCCCTGTCTGCCTTCCCGTCCCCTGGAAGGGTCCTTAATCAGGCTGTACGCGCTGCACTTGTGCCGTGTTGTGCTTCAGCTGCGTTGACCCTGTGGTTCTGCCTAGCAGGGTGGCAAAGCAGAGTTCGAGGCTGCCGGGTGTCAAAGCAAAGCTGTTAAGCAGCAGCTCTGCTTTTTAATTAGTTGTTCCTTGGGAAAGTTTTCCCATCCTGCCTCATGGCGAGCAGAAAACGTCTTAGCCTCTTTTCTGGGCTTGAAACAAAATGACCACAGGACTGCGGGTTCATCCCCAGCTTTTGCAGCGTGGGGAGTGGGAACCAATCATTTTCCCATGATGTCTGAAACGTCGAACAGGGCAGAGCGCAAGGGACACCGCTACAGAAGGATCAGCAAAAGGAAAACACCATCGGGAGCGGAGCCAAGTCCTGCCACTCGGCGTTACGTGCCACTCCCTAGGCTGCTATTTATATTGCATTGTAGCCCCAACAATGACCACGTTAATAAATAATCTAGGCGCCGCTTCAGATGAGGGATGGGCAGCCCCCGCCAGGAGCTCTTCCTCCCAGATCTCGCCCCCGGAGCATGGCTCCTTTGGATGCACGGTGAAGGCTGGGGGGTGCTCGCAGCCCCTCTGCCCCAGGCTGGCAGTGCCGTGGGGAGGAAGAAGAGGCTGAACGAAGCCTCAGAGCCCGTGATTTTGGGAAAGGACACCGTAAGCTGTTGGGAGAGGAGCCGCTGCCCGTGAGCGCTGCGGTGTCGCCCAGAGGTGGCCCAAGCCCCTTGTCCTGCAGGCAGCCGTCCCTCAGGCCGCCCCGTAGTGCACCCAACTGTCCTTAAGAGACAGGGGGCTTGCTCCATCCTGGGCTCGGGGAGAGCAATGCCACCGTTCGGGAGCAGAGCATGAGGCCACAGGGAAGCAGTGCTGGAGAAAAGAGCAGGCGGGGAGGTCGAGGGACATGCCGTGCTCTCCTGCTGCGAGGAGCATCTCGTGTCCTGTGTACTCAGCGAGGCCGGGCCGGGGGGAGGGAACGCGTCATCGTACCTCGCACGCACAACGGGAGGTGTCCTGTGACAAAGCGAAGGCTTGGGCATTTTCTGATGTTTGCCATACCACCCCTGTCTTCTTTTAATTGCTGTGGGTGTGGGTGTCTCTAGGTACAATCAGGTCGTTAGGGTGGGAGGGTGAGCAGGCCTTTGGCTTTCCCTGTACCGGAGGTCGGGGTTTGTTCAGACACTGCCGGAGCACGGGGTTGGAGAACTGAATGTCTGCTCTAAAAGTGGTGTAGGAACGTCTGGGGATGGCACCTCTGAGTCAAGTGTTCCTGCCGCAGCTCTGTAGATGCCACCTGAGGCTCCTGTTATCCCCATCCCTCCCCGGAGGGTTACAAAGAGGGCAAACATCGCCGTGTTCCCATGCAAAAGCGATGGGTGCTCTCAGAAGAGCCAGGGCTAAAGCCACATCTTGTTCTGCAGCAGTAGGGTTCGGGAATGATGCAGATAGAGTCAGTATCTAATCCTAACGGCCGTGTTAAACTCAAAATGAGCGAGGCACTTCCTCCTGCTCTGTATAAGCAGGAGTAGGAAATGTCAGTGAGAAGTTGAGCCTTGCAGTCCAAGAAGTCGTTCTGCTGATTTCTTCAAAGCAGCGCGCTTCGCCTGGGGTGAGCGGTGGAAAGTTCAGGAGTACAGTAAGTCAGTGGAAGGGCAGGGAAATGTTTAATGGCGTTTTATCACTTAGATTAAGCCATTTGCCGTAGCCACTCTGATAATTATTAAACAGGATTTTAAAGCTAAACACTTCCAGTAGGAGCAGAGCACTTTACCACCGGCTGCTGTTTATGGGCGGCTCTCCGGCGAGTGTCAGAGATGGGCTGGGGAGACAGACGGTGTCATTTCCATGGACCTGACCCAAATCAGCCTACCTGGCCCTGCGGGAAAGCACTGGGGCTTTCTCAGAAGTGCAGACGGGATGGACAGCTAGAGAGAGACCTACCAGGCAGCATTTTTAGGAGAAAGGTTTGCCTTAAAGGCAACGACTGCTTCGCCCTCTATGTGCAGCCATGCAGCTGTAGGACCGGGTTGGTCTCTGCCACGGGCTCCTGCTACAGACCTCACAGGTTCCCCCAAATCCTTGGTGTCCTGACCCAGACCCTGCCGAGCAGTGGCTCTGTGGTTGCCCCCGGGGCAGAGAAGGCAGACACGGGCATCGTCCCGGCGGCAGGGCCAGGCAACGTGCGGCCTCCTCTCGTCCCTTGGGACTTTTAGCTCTGAGTCAAAGGAGGGCCTTTCTGCTCCTCTCCCCGCTCACGTCTGAGAAATTAATTTTATTGAGGAAATTTCGTAGGGATGGAAAAGGAAATGCTGGTGTTTACTGCTGAATAGTGCAAAAGTTCATGAGAGTGCATGGCTGAGGGTTGTCAGTGGGATGAACCCAGCAGGAACCCACCTCTGGAGCCAGAAGGCCCTGCTCTCAGAGTTAACAGGGAACCTGGGAGTTGCCCCAAGGTTACTTAGAAGGGAATTTATACCTGTTATCCAAGGCAAAGAGCTGTTATCTTACCAGATAGACGTATCAACAGTAAGATTACAATAGAACGGTCGTCTGCAGCACTAAGTAGTATTTTATTGAGTGCTATGTGCTGCAGTAGCGGAACATATAACATGGTCTTGGTTACTCAGGACCTGCTAATTACCCTGCCGTGAAACAGATGCCAATTTCAATAGCTGGGCCATAAAATGTATTTCTATAAAATTCTGCAGAAACATTCCACTAATGCATCACCCCATACACTGCACGGTCAAATTTTCATTCATAAAATTGTGTCTGAGACTTTATGGCTTCACAAACTGACCGCTGTACAACCCTCCAGAAAGCAGGGAAATAAATGGAAGCCAGTGTGAAATAACTGGAACTTTGTGCTTGCCCTGAGAAGCCTAACTGCATGGGAGGGAGGAATCTCTCTTCTTTGATGCAAACCATGGCTTTTTGAGACAGATAAATGGTGGATTTGAGCAAGACGCTCCCACTTGAAAGCAAAGCCAGCCTCAGCAGGGAGAAGGGCACTGCTCGTGCGGAGGAGACCGGTCTCTGGAGTCCGCAGTCACAAGCAAGGCTAAGTCACCTTGTGCTGGTCCAAGGACAGGTGAAGGCAAATTCCCCACTGCATGCTTCGCCCTCCTTAACCAGATGCACACGCTGCTAGTGCAGGTGGTGCTGCCTGGGCTGGCAGCCCTGCTCCGAACTGTGCTGCTGGTCCACGATGGGCAGCATCAGCTCACAACAGCCACGGAAACCAAAACGTGCTTCCTCTGCTCTTAAACACTTGCTTAAACCCATCATGTTATCAGAGAAGGGCAGGAGTGAAAGCACAGCTCCTTGATCCCATCCCCAGCGCTGTTTTTGGAGAGGAGGCAGTGCCAAAAGAGCAGAGAAACAAAAAGGGCAAAGGGCCGATGTTGGGAGCAGCCCCTGTGCTGGTGGTCCTGGGGCTCCGCTGGTGGCAGGGGAAGGTCGTGGAACATCTGCTGGAAAGTTTGGGTCAAAAAAAAAAAGATTTGAGAAGCAAAACAGGCTTGTTGTCATGGGTTGTGACAAACAGCAGCTGGGTAGTAATCGTAACTAACCAGTTTCTGCTGCTAATATGTCAGACCATTCTGGAGGAAGAGGAGCAGGAGGATGCACAGGGCAAGGACGCATTTCTGACCCTCCCCTCCACAGCCTTCTGCTTCCCCTGCACAGCCCTGCAGTGCCCAGACCTCACCTTTCTGCCCTCCTGTGCCCAGCTGGGGGTCAAAGCCAAATGTGTTACAGGATTCAGGATCATTTCAGCTCCCCCTGCCATGTCCCAGCCAAGCCAGCAAACACTGTTAGGTGCAAGAGCCAACTTTCATTCCTTAATTTATTTAGATTAATTTAAGATAAAATTACTTTCCAGGAGTTTTGAAAAATCCCTAAATAAACTCTATTCATATAAAAATACAAACAATAATAATAAAATCAAGACATTGAGCGGCCCACCCAATCTTACCCCGCAGCAAAATCAGTTGCTGATTAAAAAATGAGAATAAAAAATACCCACCCTCTCATTCCAGAAAGCCAGAACAAATCCAGGGGACCTTTACAGGTCATCCAGTGAAATAGAAAAATTCAGGGAATGTTGGGCTAGAGAATAACACAGTGTGAATGCCCAAGGCCTGGGGGCTCTGGGGAGGACACCCTGCCAGCAGGATCTCCAGCTTCTCTCCGGGAGGGGTCCCCTCCCCAGGTGGAGGCTCGGTGGGTGCCTTTGTCTTCTCTGTGCTTGTTCTGGAGGCTTTAAGCTGGCGGCAGACCTCTCCTTGAGCTTCTCAGCAGACCCCAATGCCACGACGAGAAGAGGGCCTTTGCCCTCTTGCGAGTGCTTTCATGCTTTTTTGTGCTTCACAGAACCCCAGGTGACGAGGAAGGGATGAACTCACCCAGTGCCCCTTGGTTGGACGGGGTCTGCTCCTAAATGACCTTGGCTGTGCTTTTCAGCTGTCCTAAGCGGAGTGAGGTCTGGCTTGCCACAAACATTTCACCTTGCTGAGAGTGCTGCTCCTGGGTGAGGGGATTAAGGGGAGCTCCGTAGTCATAGACCCTTATCATTTAATGTAGAAGTGCGGTTATCATCCGAATACACACAAGAAGTGAATATTTTTCCTGAGTAGGTCAGCTGCCTGCCCTGCCACGCGTGCTGTAGGCAAGGAGGGAAGGTGCAGCACAGCTGGGTCGTCTTCTCTCCCCGACGCCTAGGAGAGCAGTTTGCTTGTGGCGAGGAGCATCAGCAGCTGGATGGCGGCTACGAAGAAGGAGCTGCTCTGAACTGCGGAGACGGAGTTGGTGCTGCCGGTTGGCTTTGCTCCTGGAAATGGAAGAAACCCCCAGGGTGGGTTAGAAGTGCAGAGGACCAGCCGCAGACCTGCTCCAAGAGGCTGCCTTTAGCTGTCATCTCTCAGAAATGTGTCACAGCTACGGTAGGGGAGTGGGATGCTTGAATATATTCATTGCCATCAGTGGAGCATCATCGGGTTAGGCTCCTGGGTGGCAGGGGATTCCCTGGAGTACAGAATGTTACCTGTGAGGGCAAACCACCATTTCCACTTCACCTCTATATGACAAAGAGAATAGGGGGATAAAGCCTGTGCCAACACCTGCAGGAACAAATAACCTCCACTTGTTTGTGGCTGCTTAGTGTCCCTTAAAGACAAAAGGAACCTGCAAAATGTTTGAGTTCAGCATTAAACTTGAAAGCCCTCTCACTGGCTCTAGCACTCTGCTGTCTTTGCCTTGTCTCCCGACTACGAGACAGGTGAGAAATGTCAGCTGGGGGTGTGCTGAGACATCTTTCCCCTCGCCCGAATCGCCAGGGCACAAGCGAAGCCTGCCCTTGGCGTGCCGCTCGCCCTGCTGTTGGACCCGCCCCACCGAACCTTATTTACCTTGGGTCAGAGTCACAGTGCTGAACACGGTGGAGCTATTTTCAGAGACAATGTATGCCCTGTGGAGGGAAGGAAGAGAGAGGAGAAATAAAACAAGGGAAGCAGTGTGTCTCATAGACCCTGCCTAGTAATATAAAGGGGACATAAAGAGCAGATAAGGAGACAGGAACTATGAAGTCATCCTGCGCTCACTCACGCCAGATTATACTTTTTTTTTTTAAAATCTGAAACACTGATTCTTCATTTCTTTGCCACAGTCGGTCCTCTGCTGCTCGCTGCTTGCTGTTTCACTGCCCTGCTCCTGCCCAGGGTGGGATGCGGTGGAGCAGGGCGGCTGTGCTGCGACCACCCGGACCGTGTAAGAGACCCACCGTAGCAATGAAGTCCTGCATTCTTTCTCCTGGCAGATAAGGCCAATCGGGCTAATGGCTACGGTTTCCTTTGGCAAACATTTCCCGCTGATGCAACTCCATTAGTGTTAACGGAAACGAGGGGTGTTCAATCCCTTCCTTTCCATTGAACTAACCCACATTCCAGCTAAGGTGAGAAACCTTTAAACCACCGGGCTCACAGTGCAGTGACTTCTGGATCTGGCCTCGCAGAGAACATTTCCTTGGTAGGTATTTTCAAGCGAAAGTTTGGAGTGGGCACAAGAGGTTTGTTTCAGTGCCTGCCCAGGGTGGGCGCCTGATTCCAGGCACTGCCAAGAGCTTGCAGAGGCTTGCACTGTCCCACCTGAATGCTTAAAGGCGGGGTAGAGCATTACCTTATGTCCACAGAAGAATAGTTACTGGCTGGGGATGTCCAGTTTGCTGTTTTCTGAGTGTATGGTAACACCGCTGTGATAACAGCACTGCAGTTTTGCTTGTTTGTCACGTTCCATTCTCCAACAGAGACATTTTGGGGGGATATGGCCTGCAGTAAATACCTGGTCCCGTTTCTGGTGTTATTGCTGTCAACTATCGTAACTGGAAAGAGAGCAAGTGAAACAAAGTCAGTTGTCTGTCCTGTAAGACAGCAATCTCCAGGCCCCCTGCCTTCAGGGCTTTCAGCCCAGGAAGCGTTTGCTGGTGCAGTGCTCTCTGTGTGACACAGGGACACCAGCTGCCTGCAAAGAGAGGGGCATGTCCCCCTGCCAAAGCAAAAAGAGCCCTCACCTGCCCCCTCCCCACTTTGGGAACAGACCGGAGGAACTTCTCAGTCCCCACACTCAGCCCCTGCTGCTGGGGGAGACACATCCCCACCCCGAGCTCCTGTGCCTTTCTGCACCCCAGGCGGATCTCAGGGGTGGATAATCTGCGGGGGACAGGCTGGTGGGCAGCCCACGGCTGGCTGTGCCAGACCCCACCCTGTCTTTTTCCCCACGTCTCTGATTCACAGCTGGGATGAGCCTGTGCAATGCTGCAGTGCATCATGCCGCTGTTGCACACAGCAGGGCGACCCCCTTGCAGAAAGCAGCTCCCCAGCTGCGTGCAGCTGCGTGTGCCGCACGGCCGTAGCCCTTCTGGCCCTCAGCACCCTTTGGGTTCAGGCGGCTTCAAATGAACCCCCCCAGGACCATCAGCTGCTACAGGAGCTGATGTGAAACAGCAGCGAGCATTAAACTCAATTTCTATGCTCAAAAGAAAAAAAAAAAAAGGAAATAACAGCTGTGTACAAAATATCCCCCTGTAATAACCCAGCAAATTGCTGTGGTTGCTCCTTGGGGTAAGATCGGAAGAAATCTGTGCTCATTCACACCAGCAGACTGCTGGCCCCTTGCAGGAAGGGCTCAGGATGTCTTTCTTGCCCTGCCCTCAGCATCTGGGTTTTACTGAACCTCAAGGCAAAGGGACATTTGTCGTCAGGTCTGGGAAACAGGGCAAGGCTGCTATTTACTCTGGGACTAAATCTTTTGTAGGATTAAAAGCCATTTTCTATGGCAGATGTTGAACATGTGTCAGCATCAAAGCAACCTCTCCATCTTTGTCTCTATAGCCATTGCCACTGACAAGGGCAAATTCTCAGGGAGGAGGAAAGAAAAAACAAAGAGCAAAACAACTCCCCTCAGAATCCAGTGTTTCAAGAGCATTTGAGCCCTTCAGTAGAAGTTTAGGCAAAAAGGTTAAGGCCCCATAAGGAAGGAAAGAGAATATGGGGCTGACCCTTATGGGCATTAACATGGAATAGGAATAAAGAGGGAAGAAGTAAAAGAACTATCTCCTGCCTGAAATTAATAATAATAATAATAACAATAACAATAATAATAACAATAAATAACCATTAGGCTGCACAGATTTTAAGCACATCTATGATCACCACAAGACTGAAGAAAGCAGCTGGGGCAGGGGAAGAGGAGACGTGGTGCTGTGCGGTGTGGAAGCTCCGAGGTCTGGGCTTACCGAAGTAGGTGGTGTTTGGGCTGTAGTCCTGGGGTGTCACGGTTACAGAGAAATTGCCTGCGACTGCACTCTGAGTCGAATTGCATTCCGGCATCTGCAAATATGCAGGGACGATTAGCGTCCCAAAGAAGAGGAACTGCAGCAAAAAGAGGAGAGCCGCCATCATCCACCTTGATGTCCTCGCCTCACACGCCGGCACCTGGGGAATGAGACAGCCTCACGCTTCTCAGCCTATTTATACCGAGATTTTGATGAGGTAAATGCAAATATTTCCTTCTCCCCATCCAGCCTACATGTACACACCCCCAATGGGAGGTTTCACTCCTGGTTTTAGAGATTACTTCCTTCTAGCTGCTTGGCCTCTAGATGAACCGGTTAAAATAAAGAGATGATCGGCTGAGCGGGGGTAAAATTGACAGTGTGCATGTCACTCAGGAGGCCCTGGGCTGGAAAGCAAGTCTCTGCAAGCCTGTGTTCCTCGAGCTGCTTTTGTGTATGAGCATTGTGTCTTCTGCTTGCGTGCTGGTGGTCCCCGTGACCTCTTGCAGAAGGCCAGAGCCTGGGAAGGTGGAGGAGCATCGCAGTCCTGTTGCGAGCCCTGCTCCAGGCTTTCATTAAAGGCCAAACAAATCCAGAATGTATGGAAGGGTCCACCCTTGTGTTCACTTACAGTCTCTGCTCCTGCCTAGAGAAAGCTGTGGAGTGCAGGGCACAAGGACGGTCTTGGTGGCCCTGGCCATATTCCCTCTCGCAGCACGCTGCTGGTGAGCAGGGCGGGCTCTTGCTAGGGGTCGATCACCGCCGGGCATCTCCTTGGGAAGCACCACGACGAGGCAGTTCGGCTCTAGCCCCTCAGATAACGTTGCATGAATGAAACCCCAAGCTCTCTTCTCTCCTTCTCGCCTGCTTCCCCAACTTCCCCGCAGGCCATCGGCCGGGATTTGCAGATGCTGATGTTGCAAGTGCTCCCTGAGCCATCGGGGAGGTGCTGGCTTGGGCTGCCAGGCACCAGCAGGTTCCTCCCGAGCGCCCTCCGCCCCGCTGCCACCCGAGTGAAACCCAGGGCGTGCGACACCTGCTAATTAGAGGTGGTGGCAAGCCTGAATCAGAAGGGATTGCCCTTTCTTTCCCCCTGTCTGCCCCATGCTGGCAGCTCCTGGAGGCGTTTCCGATGCCCTTGCTCTGTGGTTTTCCAAGCTCACCTCCTGCACTTCAGCCCTGGCTCTGCTGATTCACCCCCAGGGCCGGGCAAGTGGGAGCTCTGGATTCCCCTCCCTGTGCTCCTCTCCCCCTTTTCCGACCCCAAAGCAGCTCGCCCGCGCTCCTCTTCCCCTTTTCCGACCCCAAAGCAGCTCGCCCAGGCTCTCCCCCTGAGCTGGGCAGCCCTCACTGCCCTGCCAGCAGTGTGTGGGTTGACCAAGAAGGCATTGTGTTAAACATTTCAAATAAAAGCTGAGCAAAGGTGGGAGAAAATGCCAGAAAAAAAAAGGATAGGTGGGTTCAGGACAAGCAGAGTGAAAGGGAAGCAGCAGGAAAGAGGCAGAAGAAAATGAAGATGTGGAGGAAGAGCTGGTGTATGCCCGTGATGTTAACGCGGGTCAGAGGTGAACTTTACCTCAATGCAAAGGGTGTGGAGAAGATGAGAGACCGAGCTTTTCTGGCTCATAAAATTGACTCAGAGGCTCCTGTGGGGCCTCATTTCCTCGTGGCTCCTTCTTGGCTTCTGCCCCACTGGGAGCTCCCCCGGGGATGTCCATGGCTCCGTCCATACCCAGCGCCATGCGCCCAGCAGCCCTCGAGTAGAGAAATGGGAGAACTGGGGGGGACGGGGGGCTGCGGGTCCCCTGCTTGCTGTCCTACCTCTTCTGCAAACACATGAAGGAACACGGAAAGTTAGGCAGGAAAACGAGAGGAGATGGAGAAGCAGAGGGTTTTGCAAGCACAACCTGACGCTATTTGCCCGTGGCGGTTTCACCCAGGCCCCTTGCAAAACCTCTGTGCCGTCTCCCAGCCAGAGGGATGACTCAGTGCAGTGTCATTGGAGTGAGCGGAGTTGAAAATAGATGCTTTTGCCTTTAGGAGAGAAATAAATTTTGGAGAAGAAAAGGCAGGATGTGATTGTGTCACATACATCGCAAGGAGGAGCCTGTTACGGCAACCTGCCCGAGACAAAGGAGATCTTTGTAAGTGGTGCTGGAAGTGTCAATGTTTATTGCGTGCATGTGCTCCATGGGGCTTTTCAGTTTTGTTTGCAGAGAGGTTGGATTTGCCACAGGACAGGGAAAGAAGAGACCTGTCTGTGGGAGCCAGAAAGCTCTGCCGGGAGGAGAGCTTGGGGAAGCAATACCGTGACGATTTTTAGATCAAAAGGTGGCTTCACATTTTAATTCATCTAGGGCTGAGCCCGTGCAATGAAGCAGATCCAGTGGCTGGTTCAGACCAAGCGGCCCAGCCGTGTGGCAGAGCAGCAGGAGGCAGCTGGCAGGGTGCAGAGCCCAGCACGCCGCTGGCTGCTCCGGCTGCAGCAGGGACGGAGCTGGGGGGAAGAGCAGGAGCTGGCCCCTCCCGGGCTGGCAGCAGAAAGTCTGGTTTTAGGGTGCCAAAGCAAATACAGCCCCTGGTAGCAAGCCCGGGGCTCGAAGGCGGTTGGGGAACAACTTGGGGCACTGCGTTTTCTCTCACCCCCACTGCAGGTGTGATGCCGTGCGGTGGGACGTGGGCTCTGCTCCCTCGTGGCGAGCACGCAGAGGTTGTTCTCCTGCCCTTCTTTCTCCTTGCAAGCACTCGTGGCGTGGCTCCTTCGTCTGCTGCGTTCCTGTATATTTGTGGGCAAAACTTCGGCTAGAGCCAGAGCTGCAATTTCCACAGGGCCTCTCTCAAGGTCAGCCCGTGGCCATTTCCCGGGATACGTGTGCTGTTCTCTGCTCGCTGTGGGAGGTGGTTTCTGCCTCCCAGAACTGGCGGGGACAGGCGCGGGGAGCAGCGCCCTTTGCCTTGCCTTTGGGGGGGCCCCACTCTGCGCGTCCCCAACAGGAACAGCGGGGAGCCCTGGGGCTGCGGCGCTCCCTTGCCACATACAGCCTGATTTTGGGGTCTGCCAGTCCCTGGGGGATTTCCACGGAGTCCTCTGAGCTTCTTCTTCTTCTGTACAGAGCTGGAGGTCCCGGAAGCCTGGTGCTGTCCCATCCCAGCAGTGGTGCTGAGCACCCCCAGGCACAGAAAGGGAAGCACCGCAGCCTGGCCTAGCTCAGAGCCTCCTGCACCAACTGGTACGAGGGGACGGTGTCTGGTCCCTGCTCCCTTTAGTGCAACAAATCCACTCCCTTTTGGTTTATCCAGCATTAAATGCGCCTTCCATGGGTGGAGGACAGGAGCACCCAGGCAGCGCTTTGGTTTCAGGGCTCTACCTCAGGCACGGACATGAAGCCCTGCAGCGTGTTGGCTGGGTTCGGGGAAGACCAGGAGCTACGAAAACAAAACCTTCTCCTCCTGGCAGGAGGAGCTGGCAGGTGACGGGGCATCTTTTTAGCAAAACCGCAGCAGTCTTGCAGGGAATAAACAACTGCACGCAACAACCTGCTTCTGAGGGTGGGAGCGTGAGTCACAGCGGGACTGGATCGGGCTGTTGCTCTCGTACAGCGGCTGCAGCAAGCGAAGCCATTTGGGTTGAGCAGGTCCTGAGCCAGGGCCGGGCAGGGTGCTGAGGCTCCCTCCTGCCCCTCCAGCATCCTCCCCTCCTGCCTGGCTGTCCCAGGAGGGAGCCTGCCCTGCTCCAGGCAGAGGGAGGTACATTTCCTCTGAACTCCTCTGCTCGGGTTTGTCGGACTGTTTGCTCTGGGTGAACGGCGGGTGGCCGAGCTTTACTGGCCTGTTTTGCAAACAGCGTGTTTGGTAACTGCAGGGTGGTTTTTTTACTGCTCGGGCTGCTCAGCTGGCTCTGAGAGATTTCCTGCCCCGCTCGTGGTGCGTGGCGAGTTACCACGGCTGCGCTCTGCTCCTCTCACCCGGCTGGGGCTCTGGGGCCACCACTGTCCCTGCAGCTCCCCACTGCTGGGGGGCAGGCAGATGGCCCTGCCATGCACCATCACCTGCCTCCGAATGGGAGATGAGAGGAAAACAGAGATGGGAGGGAGCAGGGCAGGGCCGGTGTCTCTCTGAGGCTGTGGCACGGGTGAGGAATGCGCTTTGCAGCAGGAGGGAGCTGGGAGGCTGCCAGTTCCCCCACGTGTCCCGGGCTTGCAGCAGGGAAACAACCCAGGGAAACATCCCGACCTCTGCCAGCTGCTCTCCCAGGGAGTCCCTGGCGTGGGATTTCCCACAGGCAAACAGCAGAAGGAGCCTTCAGGTCTAAAGCCTTTTAGTCTGTTAGCCCCGGAGGGGCTTTATCCAAGTGTGAGTAAGAAAAGGTGGATTGTTCGCCACATCTGCCCCTGGGGATAAAGTCCTGAAAACCTCCTTGTTATCTACATCAAAAGGGCTGCAGGGAGAGGGAGGGCAGGTTTGCTCTGGCAGTTTGCAAGGGAGGAATCTGGTTTGAAGGACACATTGCAAAAGGGCTCTTCCCTATACAGAGCGGTTTAACAGGGGAATTTTCCTGCCTGGCCTCCGTTGCTTCTTTGTACTTCCACAAGTCAACTTTGGGCCCTTTGTCCCCTCCTCTGGTGGCTTATATTGCAGCTTCCCATCGTGCTGACCTCCTGCCAGCCTGGCCACCTCCTCGGGATCCTCCTGCTCCTGCCCTCGACCCACCAAGGCAGGGGGCATGGCAGGGGCAGGCAGGGGGTGGCAGGCAGACATCCCACCCCGTTGCAAGGCAGGACCTGCTGCTGAAGGGCTGCACGTGGACGGGTCATTCTGGTAACAGCCTTATCAAATCCTCATGGAAACGTGGACTGTTTTCTCCTGCAAACCCGCCTGGAGTGAAAGGACAGCTCAAGTGCAAGCGTGCTCCTGGCAGGCTCGCAGAGGGCTCCACAAACCTCTTGTTTTGCATTGTGGCAGCCCGAGTGGTTTGGTTACCAAATGAGCCGTGCTCCCAGGAGCCAGGAGAAACTGCAGCCAGGAGCATGTTTTTTCTGGGACCCAAATGCCTACAGCACAGTGCCCGGGTCTACTCGCTTCCTCCAAGTGCAGAGGAGATCTCTGCTGTCACCTGCAGCCCTCCCAGGACCATGGTCACTTGTGTCCCTTTTTACATCTGCTGAGCCCTTTGGGGAGGAAAGCCCAGCTGGCTGTCCCAGCGCCGCAGCTGCACTCAGCGTTTGGGTGGTTTTCTGGGGTTTTCACCACGGTCCTTTCTTCCCCAAATTTGTCCATGGGAAAGGGAGAGCAGCGTGTCCAGAGCAGTGCAGGTGTTTGGTGCCATCCCTCGCAGATCTGGTGCAAGATACAGAGGCCGGGTGCATGCGCTACCGCCTTGTGGAAGGGAATCTGTCCGGGTGGGATCCGAGCCCTGCACATCCCAAAAGAGCAGAGCAGGTGCTCAGCTGGTGCCCTGTTACCGTGCCGCACGCTTTATTTGCCTTTGTAGGGCAGCGTGTTTGTCCACAGGCATTATCAGGCAGGCAGAGGCAGCACCCCTGTTTGCAGGAGGCTGACGGCTCCTGCCTGGGCACCACAGCTGGCGAAGGCTCCTGTGCTGGGGGGGGTGCAGGGAAAGCCCTGGGGTGGGGGACTTGGGACTGCAGGGAGCAACAGCCCCCAGGAGAAGCAGCTGATGGGAAGGGTGCTGGGCTGCCCAGGAGATGGCAGCAGGTTTCCACCAGCGTGGTTGTGGACGTGGACCTGGGCAGCCTGCTCTAGGTGGCCTTGCTTGAGCAGGGCTGGACCTGCTGACCTCCAGGGGTGCCTTTCAACCTCAGCCCCCCGTGATCTTGGGCAGTGCAGAAAGAGAGGATGCCCTGCAGATAGCTTGTGAGGGCAGCCCCCAGCCCCCACGTCGTCCACATTCACATTTCTGGCAATGGCCAGTGCCTAGGGTGCGAGGGGGGGGATCATCTTCCTATTCACTGCAGGCTCTGAAGGGTGCTGAGGTTGGGGGGGGGCTGGAAGGGTTAAGAGGGTTGGGGCTGCACCCACAGCTGTGGGTGCTGAGAGGGTATAAGTGGGGCTGGGGGCACACCTGGGCTGCTTTTGCCCCTGCAGCAATGGGAAGTGGTGCTTGTGCGTCGGTGTGGCAAAGGTAGGGGGGAAATCTGGGCTGGGGGAGAGGGGAGGAGGCAAGAGGGGCTTGTGTGAGACAGGAGGTGGCTGTGGTGGTCTAGGGGCTGCAGCCTTGGGCTGGAGCTCGCCTGGCTTACTCTCTGTCCATGCCACAGCCAGCTTTGCCTGGAGGAGAGCATCTCTGCCAGTAGCTGTGCCACCGCCCCCATCCTGGTGCCCCAGCCTCAGGGGGAAGGAGCCCAGAGGGGTGCACGCAGGGGAAGGGCTGGTCTGGAGGCTGTGCTCATCTGGCGTTTTTCTTTGGGAAGTATCTGTTTCTAGGGGTGGTAAGGAAGGGCCAGAACGTGCTGGCGGTGGCTCAGGGCACAGCGTCCGCCAGCGGAGGAGCTGTTTGCGATGGGAGGCTGCTGCCAGGCTGCAGGCTCTGCCTGGGAGACTGCTCGGGACCTCGGGGCCGTGCTGAGGCTGCAGGTGGGCAGCAGTGACCTCTGGTGAGAGCTGCGGGCGTTACAGCCCCGGAGAGACCGAGGGGGGGGCTGGAGACATCCTTGCAGCCTCTGCTGGGCTGTGCCAGGCTGGGGAGGGGCCCCCAGTGCTTGTGCGAGGGGGTCAGGGCCCGAGGAAGGTCCTGCTGCGGAGAGCACTGCTCAGCTGTGAGCCCCAGATTTGCCCCCGGTGGGCACAGGCGTTAAGCAAGTGAGAAGTTTTCTGCCTCGTTACTTTTCCGGGCAGCTGGGACACGGGGAATCAAAAGCCTGGTACCTGAGGCAGGAGGCAGCTGCTGGAAGAGTGCCTGGTGCTGCTGCTACAGCAGCCAAATCCAAGGTGGGCAATTCTGCTGGCTCCAGGTCAGCTCCAGCTGGGCTGCGGGGTCCAGGTTAAGGCATCTACAGCTTCATCCTGGAAATGCGGTTTCCAGCTCTCTGGTGAGATGGTTTATTTATCGCTGTTGCCTCCTCGTTATAGATTTGTCCTTCTGAACTTTATCAACAGGAAGGTGACCTCTGGTGAGTCTAGAAGGGAGAGGATGTGTCCAATCAGAGTGGTTTAATCATCGCTTTATAATGGCATTTGGAGATTTCCTATTTAATCAGTAATGAAAGTGCCTGGCAATTAATTCAGCAGGACTCCTGGTGCCCTGAGCACCGCAGTGTTGATTCTGAGCAGACCTTTCTTTCTTTTGTCCAATTCTGAGGAGTAATAAAGTCGTTGTAATGAATCACAAAAGGTACCAATTTCCTTCCTGGTTCCCTATGGCAAGTACAGCTCCTTAGTTTTAAACCTGGGCATGCACATTTAACTGTTTGGCAGGCAAGCTGCGAGGGGCCAGGCACTGCAGAGGAAGCAAGGGGGAGTCTCTTCCATTAGCAGAAGCTGCTCTGAGTGGATTTCATCTGACATCTCTCTCACCATGATGATCCTGTGTCCTTGAGGCACTTAAATAAGACTTTTTTCCCTGTTGTTTTCCTACCCTAAGCTGCTGTGAGCTGTACAAGGTGCTGCCTGTGCCGGGCTGGCTGCCCAGGCCATGCTCTGACCTTGCAAGTGCTGAGGCTGGCCGGTGCCTGGGTAGCAACTAATGAGTGACCCCATCTGCAGAGCTGGCTGCTAGCAGCCTTCACTAATAAGTAGGTTAACGGGCACTGAGGAGAGAGCCCATGGAAGAGAAGGGGCTGTGTAATGTGGGAAAGTGCACATGTACAGAAAAGTGCGGCAGAATTTAGCAGTTTTATTCCTGCTTTGATTAAATGCTTCCCTCTGTCTCAGAGCACCTTGACCTCAGCCGCTGGTGTATGTGGCTGGCGTGTTTGGCTGCACTGATTGGGGGGAGAAGAGGAAATAGGGGAGGAAAAATATTAAAAATGCTCTGCTAGAGTTAGAGATTCAGCTCTGCCTTGGCTTACTGCCGGCTTCAAACGCAGCAGCAGAACCTCTTGTGTTTAGCCCCAAAGGAGTCCCTAATTAGCGGAGAAACTGCAAAGCTCTGAACATGTTTGGGAATGCTTTAGTGCAGTGGCCTCCTGAGGTTCATTAAACAAATGAATTCAAAGCAGTCAAACAGCCGGGATCTTCAAAGTGACAAGGAGCTCGGTCCCGGAGAAAGCAGCACAGCCGTGAAAGCAAGCTGGCACTGCAACCGAAATGCTTTCCAAAATGGGTGAAATAAAGGCACCCACATCTCTGCGGCGCACCAGGGGCTCTGAACTCCCAGGCTTGCCACGCTGCTTGACATGAGAATGTACATCAAAAGCCCACTTAGAGGATGACTACTCAGTCTTTCCTTCTCCTCCTCCATCCTTCCTCCCCATGGGCTGGGGGCTGCCTGCCATGGAGCTGTTGGTGCTGTACGCGCACCCCTGCCCCGACACCGAGAACAGCAGGGTCACGGTGAGGCAGGAATGGGGTTCCCTGAGGGAGCAAAAGTGTGGGGTGCTGCTCATCTCAGGGCCAGCCTTTGTCAGGAACGCTTAAATGAGCTTAATTCTCATTTAATTTGCTTAATGGATGTAATAATTATCTGGCGCTGCAGTGATCCTTCTCATTTGGAGCTTGAGGTGCTTTGTGAAGCAGTGAGCTTGAGACTTCCCCTCTTACAGCTGAGGAAGTGGGGGCAGAGCCATGGGCAATTCCTTGCGGTGTAACAGATGGGTTTTTAAATGGCTCAGCCTCACCAGTCCATGGACAGGGCTGGGCTCAGAGTCCTGCTGGTGTATATTAGCAAAAAGATGCAAGAAGAAAAGAGGCCAGGATGAGAACAGCGAGCTGCAGGTCAGGATGTGGATTTACAGATATGCAGATCAAGTGTGAGACAAGCCCAGAAGTCTGTGCAAGCCTGGGTCTAGTAACGTGTGTGACAGTTATTAATGAACATGTCGCCAAACCCAAAGTCAAACCCGATGAGGAACTGCTCACACTGACATGCAAATGGAAAATAGAAAGGATGGAGCCAGAGGGAGACAGACAAAACAGATTGCCTGGGGCACAGCTTTGTTCATGGGGAGAGGCATCAGCATTTCAGGCCCTGGCTGCACCCTGGGCAGGGGATTTACATGTCCCGATGCTGGCTGAGGCAGTGCAAGATGAGGGAGGGCCAAGTCAGTGAAGTGAGGGGCTCAGGGAGGGCACGAGGAGCCTGTTCTGGGGGCAATTTGCCAGCAGGACCCCCTGGGGCCTTGGTGCAGGCCAGGCTGGGCAGATGTGTGGGGAGGGGATGGCCCCGGGGCTGCTCTGCCATCGGGGGGGGCTTTGTGGGAACCCTCCCCCCTGCTCTCTCTGACCATTCCTAACAAAACACCTTGCACAAGAGCCAATTATTTGGAAAATAGCCCGTTTTGTAGCACATGCCCATTTGCCAATGGCCTCATGTGGTTGAGGCTGGAGCAGGAGGAACCCTCCTGAGGTAAGGCCGCATCGCGAAGCGTTACCCAAACACCTCCAGCGCCCCCGAGACACAATTACTCTTTGAGTCCCTAGTCCCTACCAAGCTGGGACTTCTGTCGGTTGTGATTAAGGATCATTTAGATGGAGTTCAAGTTGATTTAGAATTGAGAAGAGCAGGAGGAGAGGGGAAGGGGAAAAAAGGCAAAAAGTAGAGAAGGAGCTTGCAAATGGTGGTTCAGCCTTGATGAGCTCTGAGGGTGCTGGTCTGCACGCCTGGTGCCGGGCTGGGGAATGGGTCAGCTACACGGGGACAGATGCTGAGCCCTCGGTGATGGATGCGGGTCTGGGCTGGGAGAGGCAGGGCAGGCAGAAAGCCCTCAGCGGGGGGGAATTGCAGAGCTGCTCCTGTCTTCAGTCAGGCTGTATCGATCCACGCCAGACTGTTCAATACCAGATGTCTGCCCCCAGGGATGTGTCTGTCCCCACAGCTGCTGTCCCAGTAATTTCCTGGGCCCTGATTTAAGGAGGGCAAGTGTTTCTTCTTTTCAGGGGAAAAAAAAAAAAGCAGCAGGTTTCTATCCTTGCTTTTTGCCTCCCCCTCTGACACAGGATTTCCCAGTATCTCTAACTATGCGAAACACGTCCCTTCTTCAGATAAAAAAAGCAATTTTCCACTCGGGCAGCAGGAAGCAAAGTGCAGATTACAATACCTGATGGTGTTTTGGAGGAATGCTAGCATGTCCCTTTCCCCGTATGACAAGGTCATTATTGGTGCCTGGCAAGGGCGAGCAGTCGGATGCCTGCAGGCAGTGGGCACACAGGCAAGCTTGGGCATCAGCTGCAGGGCACCAGAGGAGCTGGGGGCAATGCACAGAGCAGGGGTTAAGAAAGTCCAGGGTTGGATATAGGGGCCAGGGAGGCAGCTGAGCAAAAGGAAACGCTCCACTACTCCATCTCTGCCCTGTTTGGCCTTCTCAGGTGGCTCTGGTACAGCAGTAGAGAGTCCCAAAAGAACCACGCTGATCACTCAAAGTATATTAAGAGTGCCCAGGTTTATAAATATATGGATGGTGTTCACTTTTTCACTGTATACAGCAGCGTAAGCCCTTCAGGATACGCAAGAGCTAGCCTTAACCTCATTAGCCCAATCCTGGCAGTGTTAGCAAAGACTAATTTACTTCCCTGAGAACCCATGGCCTGTCTCTGAGTTGAATATGGTGCAAGATGGAATATGAGCCACGACGATGTGTCTTCCTTTATGGTTTGGCTAAACACATTCCAGCTGATGAAAGCACAGTCATTGCTTTAAATGACTTTTAACCATCAGCAGCAAATCAGTCTTCAACAATGGGAAGTCCAGCGTGGGGGCCTGATATCGCTGCAGCATTTCTCGAGCCTCCTGTCTTCCACAAGTCTCTCTTGTTTCCTGCCTGGGCACTGCAGAGCCTTTGACAATATTGATTGAGTAAATTGCTGGAGCAGAACAATGTGTGCTCCCTTTCCCAACCAGAAAACACCTCTGCTCACTGTTGATAAATTACATGTAAATTACCTGCCATTTCCTAGGTGCTAACAGTAAAAAAAGGTACAAAAATACTCTCCACCACCCTGCGAATATCAATGAGATTCTTTGTTTTCACGAGCTTTAAACAATGATGTTTGATGAAGGCTCATTTGAGAGAGATGCTGTGTTCCAGAGATACCTTCAAAGTTACACAAATGCGGCGAGGGCAGCCTAACACACTCATTGTCCCTCTCCTATTATTTTGCCTGCTGTATTTATGTGAATTGGGCACCAGTGGTGGCGAGGAGCAGTTTTGCTGGCTCGCAGTACAGCGCAAAGCTCTTGTCAGTACTAATCCCTGTGCTCTACCTGGGCCAGTGCTTTGGTAAGTGCTTTCCTCTGCATTCATTTATTTGCTCTTCCATCTATCCATTCTCCCTCCATCAGCACAGCCCAGTACTGGAGAAGAAAAGCAGCGAGGGAAGGTGAGGGTAAGTCCAAGAGCCCCCCAGGCGCTCAGCTGTGAGCAGTGGGGATGTTTTGTATCCACAAAGAAGTTCTGCCCCTGGTCTGTTGTTTTCAGGGAGCACCCTCCAAGCCCTGGGGTGCCTGAGCATGACACTGCTCCTTAAGCGAACCACTTGAGACATTTTGCAATGCCGTACCTTAATTTCAAGAGCCTACTGTGCGATTTAGGTTTAAGTCTTAAATATAAGATTTTTTAAAATGGCATGTGCTCTGATATTGTGCCTTCTGTGAATTTCTACTGTCATGGCAAAGCCTTTTTTCTGCAAGGCGTTTGTTCAGCAGCCCCCAGATCAATATGTTCTGCTCCAAGAGCTCTGCAAATGCCCAGAGTTGTGCCAGTGCCAGCGTATGAATGGAGGAGACAAACAGAACACAGCTGCCTTGTCCTGATCAGAGAAAATTAAGTTATTCTGTTTGCCCTTTATCATCACCTACCTGTATTATTATGGTAAACATGGAAAGTCTCTCCTGAAGTCATTGTGTTCGTTGCTGTCCAGAGAGAAATCAGGCTTGTCTTTTCCTTTTAGTGCTCCATCTGAATATAAAAGCGGAAGGAGGAGAACATTTTTGTTCTCACCTTGCCTGCAGAGGTGGAAGCATGGGGCTGACAGAGTAAGTGATGTGCCATGGCTTTAGAGAGGGTCTATAGCAGAGCCAAGAACAGCTTCCCAATCCCCAGTCCTGTGCTTTGACTGCATGGCCAGCTTTCAGCTGAGCTCTGAGCAGATGTAAACACAGCAGAGGCAGCTGGTGCGTGACCACGGTGGTACCAGCCATGAAAGAAAGGCAGGTCTGGTTCAGGAGGAACAACAGAACATAAAGCCAATAAATAATAAGTTTAAAAATGTTTTAAAATAAAAATAATTAAAAATATATATTTTTTTTAAGAAAAGCTGATCTCACTTGTGGACGCTGCCACTTCGAAACCAGGTGAGCAATTAGGGGAGGGTCTCCTGCTGCTCTGGGGCTGTGGCATCGCCCAGCTTGGGGAGCTGACCCGGGTCTCCCCCCGGTGCCTGGCAGTGGGCTCGTGCTAGCACAGCTCCGGCAGGAGGGAGTCGCTGGGGCTGGTCCTTCTCCCTCTGGGTAAGATTTAGCATCTCCTCTGTAATAGCAGCACCCAGGAATGACAAACTAACGAATGATGCTATTTGGAGAGCACGTGTGGGCACCAGTGCTCAATTTATCAAAGGTGAAGAGGGACCAGAGTTAATTATACACCACGAATTATATTAATATAACATGAAGGACTTCAGCTAAGCCTCTCTCAGCCTGGCTGTTCAGTGCACAGGTACTGGATCATGTTTGTTCCCGGGGATGCAAATCTTTCTGACTTGCTGTCATATCCTAGGGGAAAGTAAAGCACTCGTCTTGGCCTTGTCGCAGGCTTTCTTTCCTGTTTGCCAGAGCAAACATGTAGACCAGCTCTTTGTTCCTGGGCTTGCTTATTCACTGTTATTTCTTCCAGTTTCGGTGTTTGTTTCTCGTTGATCCTTCAGAAGGTTTTGTTGCCTCTGAGGGCAGTGACTTCCCCAGGTGAGGATCCTTCAGAGTCAAGGCCAGGAGATGCAGGCAGGGATGTCCAGCTGAGTGAGTGGAAACCCAGCTGGCACCCGGCATAAATCACTCATATTTTTACCCTAAATACACACGGTACTTAAATACTGCAAATCCCTGACAATCCTTCAATTTTATAAACTCTGTGGATTGATTTTCCAATGAAATCCTCCCACTGCAAGATCCAGGTTCATTTATATAAATTATACAGTGATTTATTTAATGACCTACTTTGAGCGCTATAAATTCCGCGACGTCCATGCAATTTATTATTTAAACGCTGTATAAATCATGCAGGACACAGAGAGGGGAGAACGTGTGTGGAAGGAGCAGCTGGCACGGTGCCTGACCGGGAGGAAAGTGAGGCGTGGAGTCTACCCGTGTGTGACGATGTGCTCCAGGCTCTGGGATTTGTGCAAGCATGGCTGGTCCCACTCATGGGCTTGGCACTCGGCCACTTGGGCTGAAACATGGATGGGGCTGAGCTCCAGGCCACTCACTCCTCCTTCTGTAGGGGCTTTCTGCATGGTCTCTGTGCTGTGCGTGATTTTTTCCTTTGTTGAAAAAGTCTTAATTCTCAAGTCAGGTAAAACTTGCTCACCTGTCCTATTTCTCCCCCCACACCTTGGTGACTTCTTATACACCTGTAATTATCCTGGACTACCTGCTAAGGCACACGGCATAGCCCCTGCTCTTTGCAGTGGTGGGAAGACTTGTATCCTAAAGCTGTTTTGCAGGAACAGATGCAATCTGGATCCCAGATAAGGTTTCCAAGGCAAGCTTCCTCCTCTCAAATGCTCTGCGGATCCAACGTGCTCCTTCCTCCCCGCCTGTCTGCACGTGTGGGCAGGCTGAAAGCAGAGGTAGGATCCTGCTCTGGTTGCGGGGTGCCAAGCAGGGTGCTCTCAGGAGCTACCAGAGAGTTTGGGGTTTCTCCTGTGTGCAGGAGGCTGTGGTGAAGGCATCTGACTCTTGGTAGCCTCCCTCTGGTAAGTAGAGAGGAGAGCGTGGGGAGAGCTTGTACTTGGAGGGTCTGTGCACGGGGAAGATGCTACTTGGATGTAATTATTCTTTCTTGGTTCAAGACTCTTCCCTAAAGTGGGAAGGGGCTGAAATCAGCATGCCTCTGTGCTTGTGCAGAGGGTGAGAGTCAACCCAGACTGGCAGAAAGCAGCCTGGCTTAGCTCCTCTTCCTTGGAACAGCTTCACGGGGAATTGTTTGGGAGATGTCTTCAGCTATGTACATTGCAAAGACATTGACTTACTCTACAGGGCCTTAACGGTCAGTGAGTGTGGAGCACGAGAGAGGAACCCAGAGAAGAACATGAAAAGGCAGCGTGGTGTCTCAGCTCAGCTGGGTCTGAGCCTGTTTGCTTCTGTTCTCTTTCTGTGTCGAAACGGGAAGGTGGTGGGAGCGCGTCCACGTGCGTGCAGACCGAGTGAGAAAGCTGTGTTGTGACATCTCCTGGTGGCAGTTGTGTGCTGAAGGAGTGACCTCCGTCTAAAGATGCTCTAAATTAAACAAAGGTTTCTACAGTGTTAATTAGTTAATGGTTGTGGAGAGCTCTGAAAATGCAAAGACCTTATGAGTGATAATTATTATTGTTGTTATTATCAGGTCTGCAGCAATGAAGCACATGTAATTGGTGGTTAAGCTCCCCAGACACCAACTAATCCAAAGGCACAACACAGCCCCTACCACCAAGTGCTATAAGCAGGATCAATTCAGCTCAGCCTGGGGGAGCAGTGGGAGGGCTGGAGCACGGAGATGTCAAAACACCGATGCTCTCTTAGGCCCATTTGGTACCGGGGGCTGTTCCTCGTGCTCCTGTGTGGCACATCATCTTCAGGATCATTAATTTTAATGTTATTTGTTGAGCTGCTTCCCATGTCAGGAAAGGCATCAGCTTCTCTTTTTTTTTTTATTCATGTATGTTTATCAAAGGAGGAACTTTATAACCTGGAAACCTTGTAATTTCAGTGGAAAAGATGGGTGGAGGAGAGCTCGGATGCATTAGCGAGGAACAGCTGGAACATTGCTTCCTGGTGACAAAGCCAGCAGCAACTATGTGAGGCGTTCTTGGATTGCCCCGAAACTCCGGGGGATGGAGTGGGGGACGGTAGAGCCCACTTCAGCTGCTGGAAGTCATCAGGTGTTAGTCACTGAAATAAATGGCATCATTAAAAAGGAGTACACTGATAACCACGATCCCCACCAAGCCGTGCAGTCCGTTTCTCTGCCCAGATGCAGTCTGAAGCTGTCCCTATCTGAACGAGAACCTCAGGGTGTGTTGGCAAAGGCCCATTTCATTAGAGACCTCGCGCCTGGTCCGTCTCAACAAGCTTTTGTGCTGCTCCTTGGCAGGGATTTCTTTCTTGTCGGCTCACAAAGGACTTAATGGCATGGGGAGGGATCTTCCTCTGCTAATTGTGTGCCTTGTGATCCTGCCAAATGCAAGGCACGATCGGCGTCCAGGCGTTACTGCGCCATGAAGATGCATTCACCCTGTTCAGGTAAGTAGGTTGCTGATAAATGTTTGCATTGCAGCTGTGCCAAATGTATTTTTTTTTGGGCTCTGAAGACAAAAATGAGCACCTCCATTCTTCAGCCAGGTCTTCTCTGCAGTAACTTCAGCGGGTGGCTGCTCACAAGGAGGTCAGGGCGGCAGGCAGACCTGTGCTTAAAAACCCAGAGAGGACCCAGAACCAGGCGGGGATTCTTCAGCCCTAATTGGCTTTTTATTTTTTTTTGTAGACCGATGCTCTGTTGTCAGCAGTGGGGGCTCTCCCTGCTGCCTCGGCATGAAAAACCTTTCAGCAACCACTGGACTTGAGCCGCCCCAGCCTGCCAGGAGCAGAAGCACAAACCGGGCAGCAGGAGGTGATTTCCCAGCTGGACGGCCGTGACTCAGGAGAACCCCTGCCTCCTCCTGCTGAGGCAGGATGGTAACAGCCTTCCCTCCTCCCAGAGCACCGGGAAAGCTTAGAAGTTGCTCTTTTTTCTTTTTGCCTTTCTAATAAGAGCTCCTGCGTGGGATCAGGTTGTTTTTACCTGCTCCCTGGAGCAGCCAGATAATGGCAGAGGTCTGTCTCTTCCCCCTGTCCCCCTCCCCTCCCAACTGCACCCACAAGTGACTGATTTTGACATAACAGTAAGGGTTTGCTCTAGGCAAGAGTGTTTTCAGGCCTGAAAGGCTAAAACAGGGTAATTTTTCTCCTCAGCAGCACATAATGGAGCTAGCTATTTTCCTGCAGCATTTAGCCTCGATTTCCAGGAGATAAGGCTGCTGGATGAACACCTAGAGCACTTTGCACCTCCAGCACAGGAGGGGAATCCTTGCCATGGGCCCTACCTGCCAGGTGAGCGCTCCAGCCGCTGCATCTGCTTGATTTAACGATTATAGCATTGCTTATTCCTAATTATGGTGTGTGTCATGTAACAGCCGGCTTGCCTGTGCCTAATCACAGCACACCTAACCACTTTGCTCCTTCTACGAAAGGGAAAGAAAATACAAAATGAGCACAAGTGAACGAATTCTCAATTACATTGCTGCGGGTCCAAAGCGATGCGGGTTTTCTGCCTCCATCACGGCTTGACGGGTGTGCAGAGCTGGGTGCAGCTTCAGAAATGAGGCAGGGAAGGGCACGGAGGAGCCTGTCGGGATGGGAAACCCCAGGTACAGGGGCAGCTGGAGATGCTATTCCTATTGCTAGGCTGCCTATTTAGTGCATGAGCTCCTCGGGGCAGGAACGGTCATTGTGGAGAGACGTCCCCTTCTCTTTTAAGTGTAGAAAAGGTAGATCTAGACCTGGGCTGTAGTCAGCGCTGTTTCTGTATTCTGCAGGCAGGTAGCTTGCAGGCAGCTCGTGATGTTCTTTTAAGCCTGGCAATATTTGTCTCTCTCTTGCTTCCCAAGTCAAGTTATTGCTGGAAAAATAGGGTTTTTACTTTAAAAAAAAAAAAAGGAAAGGTTTCTAGACCTTATGTCTGTAGAGAAAAGTAGAGAAGGACTTTCACGTGCAACTTAGGGGATCAGAAAAAACAAATGCAATTACCTTTAAATTCATCATGTGTGTTTTAAATCTCCTGCTATGACTCATGATGTTTGAACTCGAGGGTGATGCTTCCAAGTGCAAACACAAATATTCAGGCAGATATTTATCTTCAGCTAGGGGAACACCCCAGTAAAGGAGGAAAAAAGTACAGAAAACATGAGAAAGCGAAATGCTGCTCAAAACTTCCTTGCTGTGAGTTTCTTCCTTTTTATGCATTCAAAAGGAGGAAGATTCATTCCTCTGCTCAATGCTGGAATTGCATCATCTAATTTAACCCCTTAAGGACTGTGGTTACCTCAGTATCTCTGATCTTTGCTCCTTATCTTGTTGATTTTCCTGTGAAATCACTCTGCTTCCCTGTTACCAGTAAACACTGCATTGCGCCCAGCCTGGGCTAGTGACTGTGGTCACAAGAGACTGCAGCCTGGCAAATCAAGGAGCTGTTTGTTGCTTTTAAACCTTCTAAGGGAAAAACTAAACGAGGCAAAATTTGCTTAGTGCTCATATTCATTTCGGGCTACTCTAATAGCTGTTTCTTTTCCCTTCTGGTGCTGTCTTTTGGTGGCAATCACAGCCTCAGAGATGGAATTAGAAATGACTGAGGGACCAGGAGAAGTGCTTTGGAGGTGTCTGATGAAAATCGATGAAGCTGACCCATGCTGCTGATTAAATGAATTGCCATTTTCCCGCAAACTCTCTGGCAGAACTCTGAGCAGAAGTGGTTCTTAAATCTCCAGCTCTGCTCGGCTTTTTGTTTTCTTCTCCTTTCTGCCACACAACTAAGTTCAGCGTCACCCTTCTTCTCCAGCACATGGAGAAAGGACAGAACGAAGGAAGGTGAATTCCTCCAAAAGCTGTCACAGTCAGGTTTTGTTTTTTTTTTGGTGTCTGGCAGAACCTTGCAGCAGGAACCTGCACCCCGGGGAGGGGCTGATATTGTCACCCAGAGGCAATATCCCACCAGCTGCCCTAGGAAGCAGAGCCTGGAAAAGAAGGTGGCACTGAAGGAACATGCTAAATTCCAGCCTGGAATGGAGATATTTTCCTCTTCCTTTTGCAAAGAGGAAACAGGCTCTTCTCACCCCCCTCTACTCCCCTAAAGAGCTCTGCTTTGTTCTCTTTACTTAATCAGTGGATTTTCAGTGAAGTCAAATCACCCAATGGAAACATATTTCACCACTGACTAGGCTGGCCCTGCCTGCCAGGGATAGGTGTCTAAAACTATCAGGAGAAACAGGGATATCAAAGGTTAGATACCACGGCTGAGGTCATCCTGAGACCTTTGGGCAGAAATGGGAGCAGCTCTCTCCTGTCCTTGTTTAATGGTCTGTGCTCAAAGGTTACAAGGATCTTTTTTTTTGTTTACCTCTGCTGGCGTCATAATTTTTAGTGATATTTCTGCACTTCTGAAAACTGTTAATTAGCTCCCTTCAGAGCTTTGCTCATCACACTTGGTTTTTCCCGTTTTAGCACACTGATTATTATTTCAGGCCGGAGCAATGAGCAGGGGGAAGATGATGTCATTTTAATATAGGTTAAGTATTACAATGTCGATAGTTTTTTTATGTAATTACAGAATATAAAGAGGACAAATGGCTAATTGCAGAACATTAGGAGGACAAATGAGTTGAAGTAGCTGAAGTTTCTGATGACCTATGTGAACCTTATTTTTTTTAATAGAAAGTTACTTTCCTGAGGAAGCTTTCGGCACAAGGAACATTCTCCCATGACTGCTGGACCAGTGGGCAGAGCCAGCACAACAACCATGGATTTGGCCATTGATATCTTTTTGATCTCGTTGCAGTGAATGGAGGAATTAAGCCTTGGTGAGCAAAAAAAACAGAGCCTGGGGTGAGCGATGGCGGAGGATGCAGATCTTGCTGACAATGCTGAAGAGAAAACAATAGATGTGATCAAAGGAAAACTGGAGGAAGGGTTCAGTGCAAACGTGGATCCCTGTTCTGAACGCTTTACGCATCACCAGAAAACCTGCAAGCAACTGACCCAGATTTCTGGCATCACAAAACTCACGGGGCATGGGTATAGATACGTGCTTAGTGAGATCAAGTAAACAAAGGAAGGAGAGGAAAAAAACACAGGGGAGCTTCTTCCCCAGCAAGTGTTTTTTTTTCTTCCCTCCTTTAAAGCAATTAAAGTTTTTTTAGAGATAATTGTATTTTCAGGAAAATGTGTAATGAGCTGGATAAACAACAGGAGGAAGTGCAAAGCTAATAAATGTCCCGCTGTGATAAAACCCAGGGCTTGTGTGAGGTGAGGTCCCCCTGCCCCCAGGAGGTTGGGGGCCTTCACCTGGATCTGATGGGCTGGGTGCTGAGATGTGGGTCCTGGCATGTCCCAGCTGGGGTGGATTAGGTGCTAGGGCACCAGGCGGGTGCGTTCAGAGATTCTTCATGTCCACTTCCCAGAAAACCAGGCTTGTTTGGCACAGAGATGGGGAAAGGGTGTGGAGAGGAGCCCACGGAAAGAGGATGGCTCAGTGCAGGCTCCTGTGAGCATTTGGTTCAGAAAAGCTTCAGAAATGATCGATGGGTGAGTGTCACACTTGAACTCGCCTTCTGAGCCCTCTCTGTGCAAGATGCAGCTGGAGCTGCACAGTGGCTCGGGTGGCAGGCAATTTTTTTATAATGGAGGGGAAATGACTTTCCTTAATGGAGCATGGTAAGAAGCTCTCTTGTGATTCTCTTTTCCATCTGCATGGTTTCGTAATGGAGCAATGAAGTCCCTTGCAGCTTGCGGTCAGCTCGTGCTGAACAAAACGCCTCTGGATGCCCATGAGCTCTGCTGGGGAGCCACGGGGGCAGGCAGGAGAGGTGTGACTGATGCATGGGCAGATGCGATGGGATTATGTGGAACTTCCCTCGGGATCTTCCAGCCAAAGGGAGGTTTCTTTTACTTTAGCTGTGGAGGAGAAGGCATCATAGAAGGATTTTGTTCCCCAGCAAGCTCAGAGATGGGGGAGAAACAAATTATCTGATGTGTGATGGATGGATGAGAGCGGGTCGGGTCCATCCTGTGCCCCTCAGCTTGGTTTTATTTTTCTTTAATCTCTGGGAGTGCCTGGCCCAGCTGGTGCTTCGTCATACGGGGGCACCCTTGCAGCAGCAGCCTGTTCCTGACTGTGCTGATGCTCCTACCCCTCGGTTCAAGCTGTTGTCTGACAGAATTACACAGCACAGCTCCTGACACCGTTAGGTGTCTGTGGAGTGGGGTGATAAAACAGCCTGGCTGCTCAGTGCTGCTCGTTCCTGGGGACAGGACATGGGCTGCCAGCCCCAGCCTGATGCGGGCTTCCAAGACAGACCCTAAGCTACAGGAGATGGGTTCATCTTTTGGAGAAAACAGATGGTTTTGGGGCTGCTCCTGGCTGTAACCTGGATGAGGCAGCCAGCCCTGCATAGCCTGATGCGATTAAATTGTCACCTCCTCGCTTGAGTGCCTGGCCACAGAGGGATGGGCACAGCCATGTGTATTTTCTCTCTCCCTGCTCCTCTCTTGCACAAAACATATTAAATTTCAAGCTCTAGGTTTAATAACTGATCCTAAAGCTTTGGAAGCTAAACAGTCAGGCTATCTGTCGCTGGGGCAGTCCCGGTACTCTGAACTTCGGATTCATTACACTCAACAGACAGGCTTAACTTCAAGCCATCAGTTCAGCTCGGAGATGAGAAGCTGCTCAGAATCAGTATTCTGCGTGTAGCGGGTGTTACCTTTCCACAGATGCAGTAACAAATACACAGCCTGATTAATAGGATTAGGAGCTGCCTTGTCAATGACAGCGGGAACAAGCTGCCCGATAAGCCCTGGGTAGGAGCTGCCTGAAATCCAAGCCTTGGCTGAGACTTGCAAAGGAGGTTATTTTATAGAGGCGAAGGCAGGGGTAAGGGGCTGTTTAACAAAAACAAAACTAAAGCAGACACTACCTTTTTTTTGTCATCTAATTGTATGCCTCTTGGTAGAAGAATGTGAATTTTGTGACTTATCTTTCTGCTGTAAGGAAATGGGAGATTCGGCTTCACAGACATGATGCCCAAATCTCAAATTATTTTGTTTTCCACTTCCCAGTGGATGTTTTGACCCTCCAAAAAACCACCCTCCACTTTTTTTTTTTTTGGAAAACAAGCTATAGGATTTTTCAGTCTGCTTCTTGTGGACTAGACAGCAGCTGCCAACCACAGGCTGTAGTGCCCCGTGATTACGGTGCTCTTGTATGATTCTGATCAATCAGGAGCAGAGCTCCTTGGCCTTCTGCTGGTCTCAAGGTGTTTGATCTCTATTAACTATATTAGCAGAGCCCTCCTTTATGGAGGATGCTGCTACTGAAATATTGTTTGATGGAGATGGACCTCGGGGCCATTGCAAGCACAGGCAATGCCAGCCCTCATTTCTTTGTGCTTTTCACTAATTTAATCTCCTTGCAGCTCCTTCCACAGCCATCTCCATTTTTGGTAACGTCTGTGGAGTCTGCAGAAGGAGCTGGCCCTGATTGAAATGGAAAAACCTCCTTCCACTCCGGGAAGCTATGCTTATATTCCTCCAGGAGAAAACAGTGATCAAGCAGCGGCATGCAGCTGTGAGCCCCCCAGGACGTGCACTGCTGTAACTGCTCATTTTTTAGAAGCACCTGACAGTCGATGTGTGGCTGGGAATAGCACATGCCTCTGTTATGCTATGGGCTGGTCAAACATCTCAGAAGAAACAGTCTGCCTCAAATGGATGGTGCAGCTGAAGGCTGGGGCCTGAAAGCTGGCTGGAAATTGCTGCTTTCTTCCCGTACAGCTCTGCCCGGGTATCTGCCATCATTTACACCAGCTCTTCAAAAAGCCAGCCTCTAAAGCCCGTATTCGCTATGGATAGTGCTCCACAAAAGCTGCAGTGAAATTATCAGCACTGGTCTTGGCCAGGACTCTGCGCGCTGCAGCACGAGGTGATGGGAACCAGGCTGAAATTCTGGCTCGTTGGAGTCGGTGGGACTTTTGCCATCGATTTAATGGGAGCCAGAATTTCCTGCCACTGACAGTGTTAGAAGCAGGCATTGATCCAAGGACATGAATTCAGAAGTTTGCTACAGCCTTTATTTTAGCAGCACGGCCCAGGTTTGCTGCTGCAGGAGCGCACTTGGTGCTGGTGTGGCTTCCAGTTAGAGGAAGGGGCAGTGGCAGGAGCTGGTGGCCCTGCCCAGGAGGATGGCATAGCAGTGCCATTTACAAAGCTGTCTTCATATTTGGATTTGCAGCTGGAGGCTGTGTTTATTTGTGGTGGAGCTTTCTGCTCTTCGGAGATGGAGGGCCTCCGAACAGCAGCGTGCGTTGTATGCTCCTGACACCCTTTGACGAGAAACCATAACATATTAACTACAAATCTGCCTGCAGAATGTTTATTCATGTTAATAAATTATGCTGGAGAATAAATAGATGATAAATTATGTCCTGGCCTGGCCAGAACTTTTATCTTGCCTGTCAGGACTGTGCAATATTAATTATAGCCTGCCTTGGATCCCCTCCGGGAGGGCTGGCACATGGCTGTGGCAGTCAGCTGTGACTCTCCTCTTATTTGATTTTTCATTTAATCAATGCCCAATAAATCTGCAATCTCCTGAATCTGGACATCTGTGTTTAATGTAGCTGGGGAGTGACCTAATTAAATTTCAGTTTACCCCATCCCAGGGTGGGACTGGATGCTTGGGTTCCTGCTTTTCCAACAGCAGGGGAGTGGGGAAATGCCCTCACGCTTATCAGTGATCTCTGAAGCTCAGAGGGGCTCCAAAAAGAGGATTTGGGGAATAAAACAGGACAAATCTTTTTACAAGCATTTCAAGGGTGGTTTGCTGCCCATCGTGCACTCAAAGCCCTTTGCTTGGTTGTTGCAGCTGCAAAAACACCTCCGCTGAAACGTGCTTGGAGAAGAGCAGCTATTCAGCTGGGCACATCCACGATGGCAGCACCAAGCACAGCTCTTCCCTGCGAAACATGTCTGCTGGTTTTGCAGCAAGCACGTTTGTGTAGTGCGATGGACATAAAGCCACCCTGCTCTGCTTTTGGGCTAGGTGCTGTGCGAGGTCTGATGGCCACGCAACGAGCCTTGCCGAGCAGGTCTGACTGTGGGACCTCCAGATTGATGGCACGTGTCAGCAGGAGCCACCAGGAGCTGTTAATCGCTTTGAGGTGACCCTGGAAAAGTGATCACGACACACACTTCATTAACACAGCTTAGGGAAAGAAATGATGCTGTTAAATCCAGCGTAAAGGCCGGGGAATGGAGAGAGAACGTGTAGATCCTGTAGCAGGTTGGGTACCCTGGTCTTGGCAGTAGCAGGAGTGATATTTAGAGATGAATGATAAAGCATGGAGTATCCCTACTGCTACCATCAGACTTTTAGCATCTTAAGGACTTCCCATGCTGGAGGGCACCTCTACCCCATCGCATTTAATAGCTGCTGATGACTGATAGACTGGTGGATGGATTTCCTGCTCCTCGGTAATGCTTCATCAATCTGAGCCACAGCGATCTTTGCCTATGGCCATGAACCAAGGCATTTATCTGCAACTAACTTACTCCTCTCAGCTTCTTAATCTTCGGAAACACTTGCTCTGGGTGAAATGGATTAACTGGCCATAGTTTTCATTTCAGATGAACAATAAGGAATGAGATTTGCTGTTTGTATATGGTTGGTAATGCAGTTTATCCTTCCTGTGCACTCTTTTCTCCACGGAGCATTATTTGCATTAGAAAGAGCAGACTTCCTTATTTTATGGGTTAAAAATCCGATTTGTTTGCTTTGTTTCCTTCTTTCAATAAACTCAGTTTAGTAAACGCTAATTGTTCTTAATGCCTTAAATTAATTAGTCCTTTTTGCCGCCCCTCTCTATCTGTGCTGCATCACCCAAGGGTCGCCATGGCAACTCGCTCGCCAGGCTGGGGGTGCCGGCCCCAGTTTCCTGGGGTCTGGGACGTGCAGGGCTCCTGGTGGGTGCCTTGCAGGGTGAGGAGCCCGGGGACGAGGGGTTCTGGCTGGAGGATGTGAGCCAGGGGCAGCCCCAGGTCCATCCCTGTCCCTCCGGCTGAGCAACGCACCTCCCTCCCGGCCTCGGTTTCCCCTTGGGTAAAACAGGGAGGAACCCGGCCCCCTTGGCCATCCCAAACGCTTTGGGACCCACTGACGGAAAGAAAAACATTTTACACCTCTCCCCCTCCATTTGGGGATGGGGCTGACTCTGCACGAGCTCAGAGCCCCCAAATTTCCCCTGCCAGGGCCAGCACGGACACCCCAGGCCCCGGCAGCGGTGTGTGGGGGGGAGGCCGCGGCCCTCCCCGCGGTGCCACCAGGTGGCGACCCTCGACCGGGCTCCGAGCCGTGCCCCCGGTGGCAGCCCGCAGCTGGAGCCGGGGGTCGGCGGATCCAGGTGGTGAGGAGGGGGCCGCGAAGGGCAGGGGGGGGTGGGGGGGGGGCTGCGGGGATGCTGGGGGGGCTCCGCTGTGAGCCGTGCCCCGCTCCCCCCGCCGGCGCTGCCCGTCCCGCCCGCTTTACAGCCGTGCCGCGGTGGTGCCGAGTCAGTCGGCTTTGGAACAGTAACAGGGAGGGAAGAAAGGCGGATGTTTGTCGCTCCTCAGTGCTTTGGGCAGGAGCCTCAAAGGGACAGAAGTGGGGTTGATGAGAAGTGAAATGAAGCGCCAGGTTGAGCAGACTTTCCGCAGCAAAGCTCGCCGCTGGGGCGAGGAGCAGCCTAGGTGCAAGGGGGGGCTGCGGGTAGGATGGGGAACACGCCGCTTAGGGATATTTTTTTCAGCTTCTTGCTCTGACACAGCCTTCCTGCACGAGCTCGGTCACGTCCCTCAGCCTTCGTTGCCTCTGGTTCCTGAAGGAAGATTTCAGCAAACGCAGACCATGGCTTTTCTGCCAGGGAAACCCCCACCCGAGGGCACCGTGCTGGGGGGCACGCCAGGGCCTGCTGCTTCTTCTGTATGAATGGCACCTGTGGCCACAAGCAGGCGTGCTTTGGAAGAGGGCATTTTTTGTGGGCTACCAAGAGGCAGGGATGGGGCGGCTCCCTGCCATCTCTGATTAGACCCTATCCATTCCTGTGCTGCCCCTCGTCTGCCTTCCCCAGCACAGGTTTCTCAGATCAGCCATTCCAGGGCAGGGAGGAATGTATTCTGCTTCTCTTTCTTACAATTTTGTATTTCTTCATGGGCCAGTGGCTCTGATATTCAGTGCTGCTGTTGTTGGGAAAACTAAATGAAAACACAGAGCAACAAATCAAGGAGCAATTGCTTCAGTGGCTTTTGACGAACCCTTTGCAGTTGAGCGTGAATTTTTCCAATGACTATCGTGCGCTTGCATTTTCCTGTGACATTTGCTGCAAGAAGTTTGAAGTCTGAAGCCTTGCAATTATTTTGTCTCTGAAAATCTTACTTGAAGCAGAGTGGGTCTTCCTTTTCCTGATGGCCATACAGAGCTTGCTGGCCCAGCTGTCCACACACACAGCCTTGGTATTTAGGGCTACCCAGAGAATGGCCAGGGCATCACCTCCTCCATTGCTCATCCCGAAATATATCAGAAAAGGCAGATTCTGCAACCTTTCTTCCAGGGAAACCCACCTGCCCAGAGGCTCTTCTAGGGGCAAACAGGAGACTGAGATTGAGATCCCTGGAGGTTACCAGCACATACAGGAGAAGCAGCAGAAGCTTCTCTTTTAAACACCATTATTGGTGATGGGAACACAGCCTGGAAGCCTAATTGAGTCCAATGTATTGTTAGCTTCAGAAGAGGGATGAATTGTACCTTTTTCTCATATAAGCGTTTTCAGTTCTGGCTTATCTGGGTTTCTCCAGTCCTGTTTAAAATGGTCTCCATCACAGGGAGTGAGTCTTCGCTGCAAGCTCCATGCCAGGGAGTCTTTCCTTGCTATGAAAAGCAGTATGTTTTTAAATTGACTGAAAAGCCATTGGACTCTCTTTTATTTTTGTTCTGCCTCCGCCTCAAAAATACTTATGAAGGATAAATTGTTTACACTAACATCTTGATAGATTGCTTGTCTTGTTACATTAAAAACATTTTCCAGAGAATGTACAGGCTGTAGATCAAGCATTTCTGGCACCATTATAATTTAAAAGCAAGTAGGTAATGTATAATTGCAAATGTCTTGCACAACTTCCCTCTGACAAGAATTCTCTAAAGGCTTGTCTGTCCAAGTTTGGACAAATAGGATGGGATTTTTCTTTTGCCAGATTTCTCTTACAGACATTTTCAGTAGCATTTTGCATCTTGGGTCTTCTGTTTTTAGTACTGTGGATAGAATCTCCTGGGGTATTATTACGATTTGTACGCTAGACGTTTGAGTCAGACTTTGATCATTCTGTGTGGATGACTTGAAGAAGTGGGATCTTTTTTAATGGGTTGCAGAAGAATAACAAAGGCTTTAAGCTCTCAACCAAGCCCTCTGGAAGAAGAGGTGGTAAGTGTCTAGAGAAGGAACCAGAAGTAGCAAAAAGAGAAAAGTAGGAAATCTACAGAGCTGTCAGTGATTCTGTGACAGATCTGTCTCTAACTAGGTCCTTAGGAGTAAAGACACATCTCAGCAGCTGGGAGGAAAGTCAGCTCCAGCAAGTCAGCTGCTCCCAGCGTTGGATATGCATCTCTCCAGCTCATCAGTTTGCGAAGCTCTCTCATCAATACATCTGCATTTTAAAATAGGTATATAGCTGGGCCTCCTCAGAGCTCACTGAGGATGACTTCAAAAAAAAAAAAAAGTAACCAACATCTTTTTTCTTCCTGGTGAAACGAGTATGGGAAGGTTCTTCTTTCTTTTTTATTTAATCTTTAAGGCTGACCTCAAAACAGCTGAAATCCTTCATCAGCAAAGCAACCCTGGCCTCAGCTGGATGTGATCAGTATTTATTGCATTTATTGCTAGGGAGCCATTTCCCTGGTTTGTTTGGGAAATGTGACTGTTGGATCTCAGAGTCCTTGGATCGTGACTTGAACGCAGCACAGACATGGATGGTGAGTGGATGGTGTAGGGTTTTTATGCCGTTTATAAGGCTTTACTCATCAATCAGGATATTGAACAGGTTATTAGTGTTTTCCAGCATATAATTCTAGCTAAGGAATAGACAAAATAAAATCACAGGATCAAAGAGCTCAAAAATGAGCCAAGTTAAGGCATAAAAACATGTGACAGCTTCCCTGCAAAGCTGCTTTTTCTTATTGCTTGAGACTCATTTGACAGTGCTTTCCAGAACTGCATCTCCCTTAAATCCACCCCAGGAGGATCTGGTGCCTGGGCTGACCTGAACTGTGAGGCTGCTTCCCTGTTAGTCCCACGGAGCCCAGCTCCTTGCCTGTTCCTCTCTGTCCGTAGCTGATATAGGTGCTGTCATCAACCTGCATGCTCTGGTGCTGTCTTTCATAACAATTGGCCTATAGTACCAGACCAATATAAGCATAACCAGCACAACTGGAACAGCAAAGTGCATCAGAACTTGCATCTGTCCCAGTCATTACAGCTGCTTGCGTTTTCCTTCATAATCTACAACTTTGGAAAGCTCTTTTCCTCTTTTAATTCTGCTTGTTAAAATATAGCATTTTCTGTCTTAGAACCTGAAAAATGATCATCAGAAGGAATTTTTTATTCTTAAGAGCCTTATTTCATATTAATGTGTGTAATTAAATGGGTCTAGCTAAGCTGAAGATAGCAGGAACTCTAAGAGCGCATGTACACACATTTGCTGGTCTAAATACCCCACTCAGATTAATAAAGGAATTGATGCAGACAATGGCTTCGTGTCTGGGAAGAGCTCTTGAGGCTGTAATGTAGACGGTTGCCTCCCTGAAGCTTCCTTTTGCTATAATACAGCTAAAAATAGCCCCACTCCACACTTGCAATAGAGCAGCTGTTGTACAACAGCATGAGATGCCTCAGGAAGACCCAAAATAGATTAGGGGTGGAGGACCCTGGCTGGTATCCTGGGTGTCAGGAGCAGGAGAGGATTTGAAAAGGAAATAGAGTTTGTTAGAGCGATATTGCTGAGTGAATAACAAAAAAATCAAGCAAGGATTTCACAATAGTGACACTTTCCATGAAAGTCTCCAGGGTTTCCAAGCTTTTATAGACAAAAATGGCTTGGTGCTTGCCCAGAAGTCCAGGGATGTGGCCTAGGCCGGCCTCCTGCCCAGCACGCGGGACAGAGCAGGGCCTCTTCTGCTTGTGGAAGACGGGCCTTGGGAGAAAGGAATACAATGAGACGAGGCTGGGAGAAAGGAGTATTGGCATGACCTATGAGAAAATGTAGAGAGAAATTAAGGAGGACAGTAATTTCTCCTATATTGTGCATCGTGTGTTAGCTGAGTGTTGGGATGAAGTAGAAAATGCAGCCGCTGCGGAGATGACGCACCACAAGGCGTTGAACGGTGGCACAGCAAGGCTTCTTTACTGGCCCTCTAGGGTGAAAGGAAATGGAGCTATCGGTGTACTGACCCTGCACCTCCTTTTGCTGGGAAGATGTTGTGCTGATGTATTAATGTTTAACCCGGATGTAATCACAGGGAGGAAACCCCTATTTGAAGTTTAACCTCCATAATACCCCTGTGAATCAGAAGCACAATGCCTTGCGCTTCTGTTAGCCCCACACCAAAACTGCAATGGTCCTGGGATTAGGGTGGAAGGAAACCAGAACCAAATGAGCAATCGCTTACCTGGACAGCGTAAACTCCAGGATACAGAGTTAGGTCTTTCAGCTTGCCGAGCTGTTGCATTGTTTTGTTTCAAGTGAGACAAGACACGAGCAGGAGCTTGGCTGTAAAATGTGGATAGATGTATACAGAATGCTTTTTCTTTCTGCTTTAAAGTGAATTACGTGAACTAAATATGCTGCAGATTTTGTTGTATCCAAGTCTTGGCAATGTTGGCTTGAGTCTGCGTACTGATAGAGGTCACAGCAATGAGAAATGAAGAGGCTGCTGATCATGCACAGCTTTGCCTCTGGGGGTTTTGTGCCGACTAGACACAAAGACGAGCTACCAAAACCCCATGGAGGCAGCCGGAGGATGAGCAAGTAAGTGGGAAAGGCAGGCAATTAGATCAGGATTAAGGAGTCTTTCTGTGAGGCTGAACCCCTGTAAGAGCTTCTGAAGGGAAGAGAGACTGCTGTTCATAAAAATGAAAGAATTAGCGAAATGCTCTGGTAATCTCTAGCAGGTTTATGTTGCAACAATTTGTCTTATTCCAACAACCTGATTAATTGTTTTTTTTTTGTGCCATGATGCTGCGCGGTGGTGGAACCTGTCACTGGATGCACCTTATTGCTCCGCTATTCGGCATCAGAAACAAACAATGGAAACCAACCAACCACAAACTTGCACAAAATCCTAATAATGTGATAACGTGAGGGGCTGTAAACATTAAAATGTTTTAGGTAATATTAACGTTCAGTGACAGCTTGTTATTAGAAGGTACTGCACAGAGGTAAGAAGCAAGGCCACGCTTTTCTCTGTCAGCAGGGCTGTCCAATCTCTCAAGAAGTCCTGTTTCACTCCAGAATAAGGCTCACTGCAAAATGTGAAGGCTTTTCCAATTAGGCACATGCTGGCTGCCTGCATTTTCTTTCCTGCTGGCTGGCGAAAATAGGCCCTCTGCTATTATTGCTCCTTCCTGGTAGCTGCGTTACATTTTTCTGCCTTAGGTGGAACACGGTAATGGAAAAGTTTCTCTTTAAAAGCCTGAATGCAGCAAGGCCTGACCTAAATCCCATTTTAACCAGAGGGTCCCAGGATTACTTGGAGTCCTGTCCTGCACTGCTGAAATCTAAGGAGACCTTTGCCGGTGATCAGTGATGGGAGCAAGGCCAAAGAGCGTTGAAGGTGTGTGTTGTAAATCTCCTTCATTGAGCAATATTTCTATAGGTGTGTATATGAATGCTTATGAGAAATGTGTTATCATTCAGTCTTTGCGCAGCCACTGGGAGGGACGGAGAACACAATGATAATCCCATGGTGGCTTTAGAGTTGCTCTGCGATGATTCATGAGGGGCAAATGCTCTGTTTGCTGGGCTGCTTGGACACGTGCTGTAAGGCATGCGCTGAGCTGATGCACCGAGGGCAGTGGAGCGCCAAGCAAAACCCCTTGGGGCAGCAGGTCCGGGGGCAGCCTCTGCTGGTTGCCGTGAGGAGCCCATTTCCTCAGCCCCAGCCAAGATCTGTGGGGGGCTGACAAGGTGGGAGCATAAAATGTCAACAAGACAGATGTGCTGAAAGGCTCGCTGCCTTACAATAGGATGGATGTAGCAGAAGGATTTAATATTGGTTAAAAACCTTCCCCTATTTAGTTCTGTTTTGCTGACCTGTTGGTCCCAAAGCACAAGGAGGAAGAAAAAACTCGGAAGCCATGTGGCGGGTTGAAAGGAGAACTGGGCTCGATATCCACGTCCCTTTCTGGACAGGCACCCAGGGGTCTCACAGAGACATGCCTCCATCAAGCAGGCACAGCGTGCGGCCCCGCTCAGGTGGGAGCCGTGATTTATGGCCCAGGCTGGAGCTGAGCGGGGTGGGCTGTGCACAGCACCAGCAGAGGCTCCATACCAAGCACCTGTCAGCATGAGTTATTACCTGGCCAAGTGTAAACTTCCCAGTTAGTTTCTGATTTCCAAGAAAGGTGAGTGTTGCAGCAAGCAGAGCTTTTACAGCTTTTTTTTTTTCTACGCTACTTAGCGTGAAATGGCTGTAGAGGTCCTGCCTGAAGGATGCTGTCCCTGGAAGCAGAGCGCTGCAGGGGAAGGGGTGTGTGTTCTGGGCTCATTTGGCTTGTTTGGAAAATTCTCCATTTGTTGTTGATGATGTAGAAGCGTGTTGGTGAGGCAGGCAGCTGATACCCAGACATGCAATTACACTCAGCAAATCTGCCTTGTGATGGGTGCTCTTAAGTATATTAAAAAGCTGATCTCTGCTCTGTGGAAGGAAAGGGAAAATCCAGCTGTAATGACTGTTTGGTAATGCTGCTCATGAAGTAGTGATTAAGGGTCTGATTTATTTATTTTGACTTTTGCTTCTCTGTTGCCTAACCCCGAGGCAGCAGTGCCATTCCCTGAAGCCTCGGGGCTCAGCCAGGACACACAGGTGTGTGTGTGTGCCTCCAAGGGACAGGCACGGGTCTGCTCAGGAGCCAGATGTGCCAGCCAGGGACTTTATTTCATGCTGTATTTCAAGCAGAGAGGAGGCAAGGAAGAGGAGCAGGGAGAGGGGTGCCTGGGCAAGCAAGGTGTTGGAAGCTAGCTGGCTGCAGGGGCACGGGGAGGGCGGCAGTGTGGGGAAAACTTGGTAAAAGGACGATGGAAATGCGAAGCTCAGGTTCAACGGTGTTCTGTGCTGGTATAAAAGTCTGCATTAAAGAAATCTGACCTCTCTGCCCCTTCCTTCTCCTCCCTGGAACACCATAAGATACTGCACGCTTAGGCTGGTCATTTGAGTAATGTAAATGTGACCTCTAACAGTACCTGCACACAGTGGAGATCTGATCCTCTCCCTTTTTCTAGATTTTTCTGACCCTGAAGAGTGGCAGAAAGCCTTGTGCTCCCTCTGTCTTTTCCATTTCAACTCTCAGGAAATCCAAGATAAAATTCAGGTTCAACTTGATCAAAAAGGATTTTCACTGGGGGTGGGGGAAAAAATGTTTCTCTGCAGATGTCTGTCCTGATTGAGGTAAATAGCCAAGCATTATGTGGGGAATGAAAAACAGTTCCTAGATGCTTTAGCTCTTTCTTCCCCATCCCTTCCCTTCCCTGCAGTATTTGTCATGATTATTATTTATTTAGCACATCTGCTTTAGCCAAAAGCTGCTGGTCCCCACCAGCCCACGGTCAGCCCCAAACCCTCATGTGCCCAGGGCTGTTGTGCTCCTCCTGCAGACAGGACAACACAAATATCGCCCGTAGTGCTTGGTGCTCCCCTGAAACTTCAGCTCTGACCGAAGGCAGGCACAACAGCCCCTGAAGGATGGGAGCAGGGAGGTGCAGGTTGGATTGTCCTGATGCTGTGCTGCTGAGAAAGCTGCTGCAGATGGCTGATTTTAAACCAAGACAGGATTGCAGGGGAACCACAGCTGAGGCGTGCGAGGTGGTGTGAATGTGTGCTACGTAGGATGAACTTGCACAGGGATGTGTGAGCTCGGTGGTGCTGGGGCTGAAGGCTGGGGGTGCTGGGGGTACGTGGCTTCCTTTAGGTCACACAGAGGTAGGAAGCGACTGCTGTGCCCCTCAGCATCACATCTCCATCAGCCGAGCATCTGGCCCTGCTTGAGCCCCGCTGCACCTCCTCTCATCCGGCTGTGGTGCCAAGCTGCCCTCGCCCTCCCTCCAAGAGCAGAGGCGGAGGAAAGGAGCCCAGTTTCAGCCTGCAGGAGAGACGCTGAGCTGTAGGAGCTGCTGAGGGAGAGGAATTGTCGGGGCTCCTTGCAGGGTGGGAAGGCAGAGCAGGCAGGTGCTCCCCCAGAAGGTCTGTAGGGCAGGGACTCCTCCAGGGCTCCCCGTGGAGGTGGGGAACCGCAGCAGAAGATGCTCAGGTCCGTGGGAGAAGGGTGTAGGGAGGGCTCATTACTGGCTCATTCTCATGTATCAGTTGCTGTTACTTTGCTCGAGTGTGTTAATTAAAGGCATACCTCCTGCGTGCAGCTGTGTGCATTATTAAGGAGCTGGAGCTATAATAGTGTGTGAATTTGCGAGAAAACATCACCAGCTCTTTTGCATCTATTTACTTGGTTGCATCTTGGCTCTCAGCTCCTTGGGAAGCGGCTGGTGTGCTGCCTGCAGCAGCCCCTCCTCGGGGCCCAGTGGGAGCCCAAGTGGTGCAGATGAGGCCAGGAGAGCGTGGTCTCAGCAAACACCCTGCTTGCTGGAGACAAACACCTCTCCCTCCTCTTTCGGAGCGCTGGGGCTGGCTCTACGAGATCTAACTTAGCCAAGCCTTTGTCTAAAGTGTTTATAGCCCAATACACAAGGCAATGAAAACTGTGCCAATTGCTTTCTGGATAAGCGCTGTCTGTTAAGCGTGGAGCAGCACAGAAACACTGCTCTTATTGAGATTGAACGCTCGCATCTCTCTCTCCCCTCATAATTTTGTGCCATAATCCAGGAATGATTTTTGAGCCTCTGAGTGTTGTCGTCTCTGGTGCAGTGACTGATGAGACATCTGCTCTGTGACGTGCTCTGTAACAAACAATTCATTACTGCAAAATGGACTTGCGATCATTAGCCCAGGAGCTCCGGGTTTAATGTGGCATTCTGCGGTGTCACAAATCCTGCCCGGCTCTGGGGATTATGCATCATGTTTTATATCAGTTGTGAAACCTGAACTTCAAGACAATGGATATTTAACATGTTTGGCAATTCAGTTGACATATTTACTTTTCCTGAACGAGTCCATTTTGGAGATGAGCACTAAAGCACCCAGGCTCATTAGTGCAGAGCTGCTCTGCCTGAGGAAATCTTCCTCCCGGATGCCTCTGCTCTCCTGCCCTCATTTGAAATTGAGGGATTGGGCAGGGGTTGTGTGGGGCACACCGGTGTGTAGAGGTCACCTTTGGCCACAGATCTTATCAAAAGAGAAGGCAACCAGCGCTTGGAGGGGAAGTGGTCCTCATTGGAGAGGCATCATTGGGGTGCTGGTGAGCAAACCGGGATGGATTTTGCTTTCTCCTCCTTCTCCCTCCTTCCCCAGCCCCTCTTTTTCAGGCGGGCACCTCCCAAACCATGACCTGTCTCCACCAATGCTCAGGTAGCTTCCCTGGGGAGGGCTCCCTGCGCTGTGCACCCAAGGTTGTCCCATAGAAATGAGCTCTGTGATCATTTGTCCAAGCCCCACTAACTGTGGATTAAGCCCTGATTGTTCTGGGCTGCTCGGAGTAGGGTTTTACCACAGCCCTCAGAAAAAGGCAGCTTGGTTTTTGCTCTTTTTTTTTTTTCCTTGCCCTTTTGTGCTGCTTGTGCAATCTGCTCTAACAGGATTGCGTGGTGGTTTGTTTGCTTTGCTCGAGTGTCTCTGCTTGGCTGGAGCTTTGTGATAGCCCCCTGAATCCAAGCACATCGAAAGGCTCTAATACAATCACAGAGCTTTGTGCATTGTTCAAAATCTCGACTAATCTGTGTCATCATGAGATAGAGACAGTGCTGATTTCTAGAGGCTGTGGTTTAATGTGAAAATGGGGAACTGGAAGCACTAAACAATAGCTGTAGCTCAGTCTTAATGCAGCTCACTCGTTAGGAGAGTGGAAAATTACAGATAAACTCCCCATAATAGTAAAAAATATCTCCAATCCCAGGAGATTTCATTAGTTACAAGTAACTATTTATTGCAAGATTTTTCCCTTGCCACCTGTTTGTTGGTTAGTAAGCTTTTTGTTTGCTTTTAAATAAGGGGAATTATCCATATGACAAAAATAACAAGCCAAAACAAACCCCCTTGATGCCAGTCTAGGATTTCCATCTCACGTACCCGAATGGTTGCTCGATGAGGGATAGTCTCCCAGCTCAGTGGAGACTCTGGGCTTCTCTGCCCATCTCATGGCCAAGCGCCTAATCCTGTGCCTGCTCCTGAGCCATCAGAACCACAAAAAAGCCGCTGGGTCCCTCAGATCCTGGGGGCTAGGAGGTAGCTGGAGTGACCTGCGAGAGGCAAGCCAAGTGCCAGCTCCGTGACAACAGCTCCCAGATGGTGACAAAATGATTTCCGAGTCTCTGGCGCTGGAGCAAGTTGAGTGGCAGCTGCAGACATGGGAAGTGCGCTGCACAGATAGAGCTGACATTGATGCAGCCCGGTGTTATTAAACTCCCCTGACGTGCTCCGTTCCTCTACGGAAAGCATTCAGAGATGCTGGTGACATGGCATTGGGATGGAGCTGGTGCAGGATGGGGCCGCTATCACAGCAGGAGCGGTGGTGGCGTTCATTAAGCTGCTCCCGCGGCCGCTTCCAGCGCGACACAATTCCCTGCCTGCCTGCCAGGGCCAGCACGACACAAACTGGGTCTGTCAGGGGCTGTCACACCACAAAGGCGAGCACGGTGAACACACATTCAAGACAACACCAGGAGCAATGGGTGCTGGGCCCAATATGGCCATTCCTGCCGCGTTAGCACGGCTCGGATTGTAATAATTGCATCCAGTGCTTCGACAGCAGGTTGTGCTGCCAAGGATCCCCTTGGGCTTTGCAAAGAGAATCAGGCTGAATTTTCCAAATTGCCTGCCCCCCGCTGCAGAAGTGCTGGTGAAATACATACGCAGGCTCGCGGGCACAGCTTACTCTGCTGTTTGTAATTGCCTTAGCATCACCTAGGATGCCCTTACGCTGCTTGTCCCTTCCCCAGGGAGCCTCGTCTGTGTGTTTGTGCAGTGCCTCACACAGAGCCTGTGCTGTAGTCACAGGAGAGGAATAAAAAATGAAAAATAAGCCACTCAGGCAAGTATGGGAATAATTCCGGGCACAGAGAAACTGGTGGCACAGCCGCGGCTGGTGTCTGTGGGGTTAGGAGCAGTCTGCTCTGCAGCAGCGGGTGGTGAAAGGAGGTTTTGGTGTGCTTGCCATGGCTGAGAGGCAATGGGTGCTTGGTGTGTTGTCCTGTGTGTGGTTGTGAGCTCAGGGTGTGCTGTTGGAGGGTGTGTGAAAGACCTGACCGCACACAAGACCGCACACCCAGGCCTGAGTGTTTGGGGGCCTTGTCAGGCCTGGTGTATTTGTGCTGGCAGCCTTGCAGCCACACCTCCTGTGAGGATGGGACTTCTTTACAGGAATGGTGTAAAAACTGGGGGCCCAAAACTTCAGCCCCTACCAGTCCCCTTGCTCTAACAGCAAATGAAGGAAAACTACCAGTTCTCCACGGTCAGCTTTCAGAAGAAAGCCTTATCCTCCCTTTTTCAGGGAACAGAAGGCAGACAGGAAGAGTCAATACAGTGAACAAAAATACGGAGAGGGCTGGGGGTCAGCAGAGGTGAGCTCACATGGGGAAACAAACGATCTCTGTAGGACCTATGCTAGGCTCGCCGTTATTCTTGAAGTGTATCCGCTTAGACAGCCCTGCACAGAAGCAGTAATAACAGGAGAATTGAATAAAAAAACCCTACAGTATCTTCTTAACTGAGATAGCAAGCGACTGAGCCAGGATGTTGCTCTGCAGCATGCTCCCATGTGCCCTGGGACTGGCGGGCACTGGGAGCTGGCAGCAGCCTTGCAGCACGAGGCTGCAGGTGGGAACGCAGGCAGGAATGCAGGCATGCGTGCACAACTGACTGCAAGTGCATGCCAACAGGCTAATGGATGTATGGGAGCCTTTGGGGAGGTAAAATAGCAAAACCACAGGGAATTGGGTGTGCGGTGGGGGGCTTGAACCTCTGTGGCCAGCGCAAGGGTTGCTGTGTGGCAGTGTCTGGGTGTCGGAGTAAGCACTGGTGTGGGTTTAAGCATTAGTGAGTAAACAAATTTTTCCCCTGGCACAGTCTGAACTGCTTTCCTGAGCACCAGCCATGTTTGCTGGTTACCTTGCAGACCAGAAGGGGAATAGAAGTTCTTTTTTTGCCAGGAATGGTAATGCTGAAAGGCTCTGAAGGGCGTAAGGAACAATTTCCTGCACTAGGAAAGCGCTCCCTCCCTCTGCACAGGGTGCAGCCCCATGGCTCCAGTGCTGAGGTGGAGCAAGCCCCTGCGCCCTGCCCTGGTTAGCACAAGAACTGACTCCTGGATTTTTATTCAGAGGTATAAAGGTGGTTCTTCAGCTGGGGCACGGCTCTGTTCCAGCCCAGCATTGCACACGGGCTCTCCAATCTGTATTTGCAGAAGCGTGGCCATCCCCATGGAATTATCCTGAGGCTGTGTCAGCCCCATATGCCCTGGGCAGCCCTGGTGCTTTCCCTGGTGCCCGGAGCACCTCGTTCCTCCACACTGCTCACGGAGATGGTCTGGCTGCACGATCGATAGGTAGATGTTCCCTGCCGCGTGTTTATATTGGGGCTGAGAATAAATCTAACTCATCTGGGCGAGCACACAAGGGAAAGGGATTTGGAGAGGCAGAGATGCCGCGGTGATGCTCGGCTCGTTGCTACGCGACGTGCTGTAGCCATGGCGACTGCCGGAGGAGCACGGACCCTTCTTCTGATACGGGCTGCACCGAAAATCCATCAGAAATGCTGCTGCTGCTGCTCCTTGGCAGGGCTGCCCTGGGCTGAGAGCCCCAAATCCCCTCCAGCGTCCTGTGGGGTCACTTCTGCAGCTCGTGTGGCTGGGAGCGGTTATTTTCTGCAGCTATTGTCTCTCGGGTGGGCTGGGTTTCTGTGCTTTTCAGACTGGAAGCCTTCGCGTTAAAGGACAGCAATAAAACTTGCGCGAGGCCATCCAGCGGTAGCTGCACAGGGCTATGCTGTCCTGTAAACAAAGCCGCAAATTTGTTCTGTGTTCCTATTCCTGGCGAGGGAGAGGGAAACGTGCCCTTGCCTGAGACTGCAGCTGCTCCTGCAGGGTCAGAGGGATTGCATCTGCCAGAAATACACATCCCTTGGTCTCACTCGTATCCAATCCCTGTTGATTCTCGAGCGGAAATGGCCCCAAAAGCAAATGAAGGCAGGGAACATAATGGAAAATTGGGGGTGGGATTGAGATCCAAATGAGGTCTCCCTGGGCAGCTGCCCCAGCAGATCTCCCTTCTCCTGCTCCCTGCAGGCGTGGCTGGGCGAAGGAGGGCTGCTGAGTCAGCTCCAAGCGATGGTTCCCTTCAGGCCAGGAACAGCGAAACCTCCTTTGCATCTCTTTGAAGTGTGCTACCTGCCAGATGCAGCTCAGGGCATGCTGTGATGCCGAGGATGTCATAATTATCCTTTTCCCTGCACCAGGAGGGGAGAGTTCTTGCCCCAGAGGTCTGAGGCGTTTACTTGGGGGAACGCACGATGCGCAGGATAACGTAACAGAAGGTACCAGCTGGAGACGCTACTGCAGAAGATAATTGTAGGATGATTTTAAAGAAAAAGCAGCTTTTGGGAAGAATGAACAGGCGCAGAAGTAGGAGGCTTGGAGTGGAATATGATAAATGTTTGGGATTAAGCATTAAACCCAGAAGGGGAGAGTAATCTGTATCATTCCTGAGGAGTAGGAGTGACTGATTGTCCATCTGGAGCGTTTCGTGGCTATGTGGGTGAAATAAGCATGTTTCTGTCAGCAGCGCAGACGTGCTGATAGCATCCTGCAAGGAGGACGTGCATCCTCCAGCCACAGGCTCTCAGGGATCCCAAAACGTGCTGAACTTCAGCGGTGAAGAGCGCAGCGCTGGCTGCCGGGGCTGGCTTAACCGGGCAGACCTGCTGCTGAGGCTTACGGTAGCAAAGCAGAACAAGGTCCGTGAGCTTCAAAGCTCCTCGTGGGAGCTCAGCGCTGCAGGTGAGAGCAGTAATTGCCCTCCAGGGAGGAGAAGGAGCCTGAAGGGGAACTCCAGATTTAGGAGCGAGCAGGAGGTAGTGCTGCCCGGCTGCGGTCACTGCCTGGCCACAGGGCCATGGTGTTTTGCTCCGGCAGAGCCCAGAGCAGCTGTCAGGGCTGTGCTGGTCCCTGCGTGGCTTCCCCTCCACCCAGGGAGCCCCACGCTGCTGGGGCAGGGCTGGTACTTGGACAGGACCATGGCACCGCCGCTGCCTGCCAGGCAGGAGTCCTTCCAAGCGCAGCCTCATCATTGGGAGGCTCGGAGCATCCTAATTAAGCGTGCCGCAGGTGCCGAAGTTGCCAAGCAACCCCATCCTACTGCAGCAGCTCCCCCTGCTCCCAGCCCCTGCCTCTGCTCCAGCCGGGCCAAGGTGCCCCGTCCTGGTACAGGGAAATCACAGCAATGTGCAGGGGGCACGGGGAGCCAGGCAGGAAAGCTGCTCTGGGGCAGCTTGTAGGCGTCTGAGGACTGATGGGAGCCAGGCAGGCACGGGGTCGGGCTGGGAGATGAGCAAAAGCCGCTCATTTACTCAGCAGAAGTGGTGAGGTTTGTGCCCCGTGTCCCACACGTGAGGAGGAGCTTTGTGGCTGAGCACCTCCCGGTGTAGATGCAGCTGCTTCCAGCGCAGCCAAGCCCTATGAGATGCCTCATCTCCCGTGCCCCCTTCTTCCATCCAAGGACTCAGGATGGAAAAGCCAACAGTGGTGGTGCCCAGGTTCACAAGCTCACTGTTGGCTGATACGTAGCAAGTTCTGGCTCCCCTTTGAAGTGCTGCTGGGGTAGGTGGAAGTTCGGTGTTTCCTTCCCCAAACCAGGGTCCTCCACTGGTTCCCCAAGCATTTTTTTTTTCTGGCAGATATCTGGTCATTAACTTTTACTGCAATCATTTTTTTTTATTAACTTCGAGGAAAACCTGTTTCCTGGGCGATCACTCTTCCACGGGGTTGCAGACCAGCAGCGCACAGCATCGCTCGCTGGATTGAGCTTCCTAATGCCAATATTTCACTGGTAGTAAATCCATCCAGGCTACCTTGTCGTGCTTAAAAAGCCATGAAATTCTCATGCGTTACCCGTGGAATAACCACCGCTAAGAGATGTATTAAGCAGAGATTGAAATCCAGTCTGAGGCATTTGTGTAGCTTGGGTCTAGATGATCAGCTCTTGATATCAGAGGAATAAGATTTGAAGCTATCAGTGAATGGCTTGGCTCTGACAGCGAGCAGGCTGGAGAGAAAAGAAGCAGGTTGGTTGTGCTTCTCTGCTTTGGTATTTATCTACTATCTACAATGCTTTTCTCCTAAGTCGATCGCGTGGTGACTGTCCCTTCCTCCTCCCTTTCTTTCCCATGGGGAGAAGAGGGCAGTCGGCTCTGTTCACCAGCTGTTAGTGAAGGCGAGCATCCTTTCTGCTCTTGGTGGTTTGGTTTTTTTTTGGACACTGTAATTTGTTGGCAATGAGGAGCAGTCTGTTGTCCTCTAAACAGAGGTGGGGTTGTGTGCATGGGGGTTATTTCTTTGGAGGAGAAGTCTCAAAGGAAAGCAGGCACAGAAAACATTCCCTGCAGTCAAACCATTTGTTCTGTTTAAGCACTGTAATAACGAACACGATTATAACAGTAGCTCAGCCACCCCTGTTATTTGCATTATGGAATTATTTGTATTAGCAATGTGCCGTGATGTGTGCGAGCGTGCAAATGTCAGGCAGTGCACCCAGGAGGCCACGGGAGAGAAAACAGGGAAGGGGGCCCGGGCTCTGCAGGGTCGGCACCGGAGCTGAGGCTGCTCTGGACAAACTGCAACAAACTCAGCTCTCAGCTTTCTTGTCTGGAGCACAAAGCTGGCAGGAGACCGGCGGGCTCTTGTGCATTGCCTGGGTCCTTCCCGCATGTTTGTGCCTCACCGCACCTCCTTGCTAATTTGCGGTTTTGTGCTGGATAAATAGTGTCTGGGTATATTTGATTTATTTTTTAAACACATTTGTGATGACATTAAATCGCTTTGTGATGCTTGACAAATGTATTTTTTCTATTTTTCCTACCCACAGAGAAAGATTGCAAACTTAAAAAAAAAAAAAAAGAAAAAAAAACCTAAACCCACAAATGAACAAAAACTAAAAATGCCCTAATAAGAATAAAAAATAAAACCCACAAAACAAACAAAAAACCCATCAACTCCAGCATGCAAGGAAGTACGTGTGCATTTTATGAACAGAATGAAATTAGATACCTGTCAAAATACATTTGTCCTCAAAATAACTATTCATACATTTCATTTTCCTGCATAAATAGATATTCATCTGCTCTCTTCTGCCTGTCATTTGCTCCTCACATTCCAGCACTGACTGTGGGAGGGAAATATTTAAAGACGCTTCCAAAGCAATAAGCAGGCTGGGCTTATATCATTTCCTCTGGCTTTCTTAGCACCGCTCACTTTATTACCAATGAGAAGGGAAACATCTATTTAAAATCAGCCCAATAATACTGTGTTCCAAAACATTAATTCCGAGCTGCGAACCCTGTCTGGTTTCAAGCAAGCTCTGCCAGCGGAGCAGCTCCTGCAGGTTGGCTTCCCTGGTGGGGTGGGATGGGATGGGATGGGATGGGATGGGATGGGATGGGATGGGATGGAGCGGAGCAGCTGAGGAGCCTGGCCAGGTCTGGGTGCCCCTGGGTCTGCTGCTCGTGGTTTGTTTGTAGCTCGAGTGCTGTGAAAGGTGACAGAGCCTGGGAGTGATGGAGATGCTCCTCTGGCCAGTGGGATTTTGAATTCAATGTGGTTTGGATGCAGCCATTATAAAGCAACATTTTTGATTTTTTTTTTAAAAAAGGGAAAACTTCCATAGCCTGCTTTTGAAATTTGGTAGCTTCTCTCCCCTACTTTGTATGACACGGGCAGCTGCTCCCAGGCAAGCCTTGGAGGGAGCGGAGCAGATCGCTTACAAGTTTCTCTGAAGCATGCTGGCTGCATCTTAATGGGGCAGTTGCAGCCCATCGAGAAGGGCTGCCAATAAAATTTCAAATCTTGTTAAGTCTTCCAGTATGAGCAAAGCGCATCTGAAAATCTGGCAGATAAAAGAACCTTTTGACCAAAAGGAAAAAAACATGCATTTTAAACACTGCTGAACCAACAACACTTATTAGCATATGTTTTTCTTCGATAATGGTTCCCAGGAGTAGTGCAAACAGATTCGACACTGTGTGCATCAGAGGAGCTCGATAGGAGTTCAAGAAAAACATCGCTCTCGTGTCAAAGCCACAGTGTCACCAAACACCTTTCCTGGCAAGGCGGCACGAGCCTGCGTGTGCGCAGCCAGCCGCAGCTTTGTGGTGTTTGGGAAACTGCTCTGGGGAGCTGGAACCAGGAGATTTTTCACCTCCTGGTAGGTCTGAGAGAGCAGTCGGCTCGGCGAGGCTGCTTATCTGTTGCTTGGCACAACCGAGGGGTATATGACCACATGTGCAGAGTGATGGTAATGTTGATGCAGGACTCGGGATGTGAGGGAAGGAAACCACCAAAACAACACCGACCCAAGGCACACAGCTCCAAGCAGCAGAGCTGAGCTCTCTCCTCCAGAAAAAGCCTCCAAGCTCTGCCTAACGGAGGACAGGGAAGAGGGCTCGGAGCCAGGCACCCTCCTGCTCTGACACACCTGGAGCCATCCGTTGCTTTTGGCATCTTGTGTCCTTAGAAGTGTTTTGTCAAGGACCTCCAAAGGGTGAATTATTTTTTCTAGAAATCTCAGAGATCTTACTGAGACTGGAAATTGAGGAATTAATGAACTAGTGTGGATAATGATTGCAGTTCATTGAAAAACACATATTGCCATGCATTTCATGTCTAAACTGAGGGAAATACTGAGCTGTAGAACTTAATCTGAATTTTTTAAAAAACTGTTTACTTCTTTTTGTTTCTTTCTGCAGTTTGAGTTCTGGGGGCTCTATGCCTGAAACCCTTGGCAGCCTCTGGTGCAGCTCCCCTGGCATTTGAGAAATTTGCTCTTTGAGGCAGAGGCAGTTAACACGTGGGCAGCACTCACTAACCTCACTCCAGCTTCCCCCTTGACAATGGTTGTTCACATGCGAACAAAAACCTGTCTGAAGATTACAGGGAAACGTGGCAACTTTGTTTTCACAGGGAGGCTGTTCTGCTTCTCCATGCAGCAGAGACTGATTAAAATCAGTATAAAGCACAAGAAGCATGGATCTGAATCAAAAATCTACGCGCTACTAATACTGAAGGAAAGAGAATTTGTATCAAGGCACTTGAGGAACTCTGAAGATGAAAACCCCTAGACTGATTTGTTTATAGACTTTCTTTTGTTACTCGCTACTGCAATATCTGAGCATATAGGTAATAGTTATTATGATCATTTCATCTTTATCTATTGTTGAAGGAAGGAACAGATGTGACTACAAGCTTTGACTCCCACATGCTACTGCAGTAAAATGCAAGACAGGTAGGGATGGTGGTGGGTAAACAGAAAACCAGCCTGTCAAATCACTGGGGACACTTTTCAGTGCAGGTAGCCAGCCTTTTTAAAGGAGGTCAGGCACTAGGGGTGATGTAGTAGCGGTGGAAGCAGCATACCCTGGAAAATTTAGGGATTTAATTTCCATACCTAAGTGTCAACTGAATTTGCTGGAAAATCTAAAGGCAGCTGTAGAAGCTGAGCTATTTGGCAGGTTTAGTCATTTGGGAGAACATGGTCAATAAATTAGAGGCTGTTCTACATGTGAGGGTTACATCTGTTTGTGCTGTTCCTGACCTGCATAGCAGACATGGTTACAGCGGAAGTTTGGCTGTGTAAAGATAGTTACTCCTTTATGAAAAAGTAGATAAGATATACCGTATCTCTGCTGGTGCGTACAGAAACCTATACACAGGGCATCTTCATCTTGTTGTAGCCGTGACCACATGGTGGCATGTTCTGCTAAGGGTGAAGTATTTTATCCCCCAGCTGCAGAGGGGCAGGGGTGCAAACCTGGGATGGTCGAAGGCTGGTTCGGAGCCCCCCCGAGCACCCTTGCACGGGGTGCCTGCTGCCTGGGCTGCAGCTCGAGGCCCCCCCAGAGCCCCGCGTGTCCCCACAGCCCCGGGTGTCACCTGCTGGTTCCCAGGGACAGGGCCTTCAGGTGCTGCCACCGCGGCTGTTATCTTCCCAGTACTTCAAACAGTGATAAAGGAGGCTGCCAATCACTTTTACATTAATGTGTTTCAGAAGACGCCAAGGGGAGGATTAAACAGGCAGCAGAGCCCTTCCTGTGGCTTGTGTGCGGCCTTGCAGGCCCGGTTGGGTCTGGTGGAGGCAGGGGGGCTCCAGCACCAGGGGCTCCCTGGTTCTCTGAAAATCAGCACACCCACAGCCCTGCCCAGAGATTGCGGGGGTTAAGGGCCTAGGGTCTTGTCCAGGTGAAACCCGAGGGGGCAGCTGAGCTCTCCAGCTCTGGAGCAGGAATTAATTTGGGGAAATGGTCCACGTGACAAGCTCTGTTTGTTACCAGTGTGATGACAGCCTGACCTGACTGTGAATGGGGCAGACTGTCTGGAGGGACAGGAGAAAACAGGGAAAGGAAGAGGTGTTTTGTGCCTGCTGAGGTGCTTAGGGTGCTGTTCTCCTATGGGAACGAGTGAGGAGTGTAGGCACCAAGATGGGAACGAGGAACTTGCCTTCTGGGATTTCCCCAGGCTCATGGAGGACCTCCACAGCTGAAGTGTCTGTGCCAGGCAGGAGCCTTCACCACAGGCAGAGCTTCCTGAAAGAACATATGCGGAGAAGAGAAGATGCATGTAAAGAATCCTGCAGGAGACAAGTACGGGACCGTCACTTCTCCTGAACCAGGTCACCATTCTTTAAGCCTAAGGCTGTGCCCTCTGAAAGCAAGCGCCCGCTGCGGTCAGAGAGCCTCGTCTGTCTCTGCTGGCAGCGTGCTTACGGAGCGGTTATTTATTGCCGCCGTTTGTCCGTCAGTCCGGGAGAGGTGAGCGACTGGTGGGGAGCACAAGGCAGGGGGAGAACCTGACATGGGATAAAAACATTCGTTCTCAGTGACTGCACTGGGCTTTAAATCAGGCCTTGAGGACGTCTGTGAGGCCACAAAAGGATCATTTTGAGGCCTCCACGTAGAGCTGGACTCGCAGAGCCTGGACCTTCCCTGTCCCACGCGGTGCCGGGTACCTTGGGCCAGGCCCAAAATAGGGGGTGCATCTAGCTCGGCTCCAAATGTGTCATATCCACCCCTTCTCAGTAAAGTTAGACACAATGATTACCTGGAAAACTTTGCTACCCTGATATCTGCCCGAGCTTATTACTGTTCTTTATTTACTAGTTGTGGGGACTGTCATTTCACATGCCCGTGAGCTGTTACCTCTGCCCACAGTGCCACGTACAATAACAAACAGCTAGTTGGAGGGAAATCCAGCCTTTTTCCTCGAGCTTTTTTTTTATAGCAAAAACTGCTGTTTTGGCCCTGGTTGGAGATTATCTCCTACTTTTACTGCTGCAGGCACTTCAGAGTTTCAGTCCCACCCAGCCCTACTTCTGGATTTAATGGGCTGTCAGGTTTTCTCTTGTTATCTTTACTTCCAGCCGGAATAACTTGGCCATAAACATTCCCCCTAGACTAAAACTGTGTCCAGCAGGAAATGTAGAAGTTTTTCTCAGGTTTCCCATAAGTGTGTGAGCACTGCCAGAGCTTTTCAGCTGAAAGATGCTGAACAGCAGAACAGCTGCTTTGCATCGGTCAGAGAAATATTGGGAAGCAAAGGGCAGAAGCTTCTGCATGTGCACCAGCCACTCTGAACCCGCACTACTGCAGTATTGTCAGAACAATTTTCCTTTCCCCCAGTGCCATGTCAGACTCGGTGGTTGTTTGCATCCTGCTGAGCAGTGGAAGGGACTGAAGCAAAGGACTTAGAAGTCTTTTGCATCCCTGTGGTCGGGGCTGCAGCAGAGAGCAGCAGGCTGAACGTGTGGCCCACCGCTTGGGGCTCCATCCTTCCAAGCAGCCCAGGGCTTGTTGTCTCTCCCTCTCCCACCATCTTCTTGTTAAATGAATTGGGAATTCAAGCACAGGCAGTTAATTCCCCATGTGTTGCCTCAGACCATGTTCCAATTTTACTTCTCTGTAGCGTTTAATAGAGCTCTTGCATAAAAGAAACAAGTGCATAGATTGGGAGCTGGAGAGGCAGGATCCCATCGATCAGCTGTGCTGCCTGCATCACTGGATGCTTGTCTTGGTTTGAAAGCTTTCCTGGCTCCCTCCTTGCCAAAGTGTGCTGCTATTTATTTGGTCCCCTTGTGCTCTTGTTTGTTAGGCAGAGGCTTGCTTTCTCTCCATCTCCCTCTCCCTCTCTCTGCCCTCTCCGCCTGGTGTTCCAGTTCTGCACTGGCATTTAAATGAAGTGGGAAAGGGAAGCTGCGAACTGAATTTATGCCCAGCACAGGAGCAGCACAAGGAGATGTGCAGTCTGCCTGCGGAGGTCCCAGGCCAGAGGCAGCCTGGACGCTGCTCCAGCACCACGCTGCTGTCAGTGCTGCACTCCCCAGGGCAGCATGGTTCAGCAGCATCTCCCAGCCCTCCCCAGCAGTTTGCAAAGGAGATTTTAGTCCAGTTCCCACGCACTTCACAGTTCAGTCAGCTGGGCAGCCCCAGCAGCATGCAGGCGAGGAGCAGGAGAGGCTGCTCAGCACCTCGCTGTGATGTGGGGTGGGAGAGGGGGGCACCTCCCAGGCCACTCGGGTGGAATCAGCCGGCTGAGGACTGGGCCTTGCCCTGAAGACATGGAGCACTGCAGTGAAAACCCCATTAAATACTCAATTTGGAGCTGGAATATCCTTTATCAGAAATTTATAACCCATTTTAAATGAATCCATTCAGGGCCCAGTGAGGGTCCTGGCTGTGGGAGGAGATAATTCCCCAGGTTTATTTATACAGTTTGATAGTTTTTATGCTGGGCTAGTAAAAAAGAGTCTGTGCTGATAAAATACTTTTTCTGCTTATAAAATTGGAGAGTGTTTTATCTGCGATGCTGAAATTGCGCTGCCCTGGTAGCTGTGTGTGGGTGGGGGATGGCACTGCCGGTGAGTGCTCAGGGTCCCAAATGTCCCTTGGCAAGGGCTTTTCTGGTGTCTGAACCATCCTTGTCCTCCACAAGAGCTGCTTGTGTGGGGACAAAATGCAGCTGGGCCAATTAATGGAAGGAGAAGTGATTAAGGTGTAATCGTCTTCTGATTGATCAAGTATCCCTTCAGCTGGCCAGCACAAAAGTATCACCTGGAAGGCAGGCAGTAAAGGAGGTGAGATTCTGGGCTCTGGGCTGTCTTACCTTGTCTTTGCCCTTTACTGAGACCTGCCCCACAGAGGCAGGATGCTCAGCTACATGATATCATCACAGTTCTTCCACTCAGCTGCATGAAGCTCCGTGAGGTTTTGGTACTAGCTAAGAGGTAACAATCCCCAAGGGTGGTTCCTTTCCACTTGCTAACAGAAAGAAGAAGTGGTACAAAAGAACCTGGATTTCCAGTCCCCAAAGGGCAGATTTAGTATCGGCTCCTTATGCTAAACTCTCCCCAGCCTGAGTTTACTGCGGGTGTAATGAGCGCGGCTTTATCACTGCAGTGATCGTGGGATAATAACAGCTCTAACAACAGCAATTCTATTGTAATACAATTTCTGCTGCAAAAATATTGTTATTACGGAAATTGCTGTGACTGGTTGTAGCTGGGGAAACGTTGAATAATCCTCCACAAAGCAAGGGAGTGGGACGAGATGCTGGAGCTGCTCCTCGGCATGTGCCCACCCTGCCGCAGGGAGCACAGCCACACACCTGGCAGATGCTGCGGGCACTCGGGGCAGGGTCTTCCCCTTCTCCTCTTCTGAGAGTTCACATTCTCAGAAAGCGTTTTGGAAAATTCCCCCTCCGCCCCGAATTCAGGTCAGGTTTTCCCCAAGGAGCCTGAGAGGGGATGCCCCGCTCAGCCACTGCATCTTCTGCTCCTGTTTCTGGCTGGGGAAGCTGCTCTGGAAGAAGTCTCGAAGGCTCAGCACCAGAATTAGTTTAAGGAGATAAGGGAAGTCGGTGTGTTAACAGCGAAAGTACTGAAGAGAAGGGGTTACAGGGAAATCTGTAATTTGACATGCTGTTATGTAAGGAGTTTTATGCATGCTATACCCAGATACACCACTGAAAACAGACGGATTAATGGAGGAATTTATCATTTATACAGAGAAAAATAAGGTGATCAAATCAGAGCGAATTTTCCCTTCCTTAGAGATAGGAGAGCAATTACAGCACAATGCAGTCTGTGGGGAACAGAGAGGGGCTATTGTATCCACACAATGGAGAGCAGAGAGAAAACTGCAGGGGAAAAAAAAAGACAGAGAGGGAGACGGTGTGACAGAGAAAGCAACAGAATAAACTGTATTATCTGTGACAAGGACACGATGTAAACGTGCGACATCGAAGTGACAACAGAGGCGTCACGGCGAGGGAATTTCAGCTGCACTACCTGGTGCTGAGGGAAGGCTGGGGGCTGCCAGCAGCCTGCCCCGCATGGGGGCAGCCCCACGGAGGCAGAGCGAGCTGGATTTGGTGCTGGTGTGGGGTCTGAGGGCTGCTGGGGGGTACCTGTGATGGTACTGGGCAGGGCTGGAGGGCCGCTGCAAGGAGGGGGTGTGGGGGAAGCCCCTGGACCCCAGCAGTAGCAGGTTCCTGAGTATCCCCAAATCCCCTCGGGATCCTGCCTTTTCAAGTGTGCAGGAATTTCTAACTTCTCACTTTTTCCCCACTCCAGGCAGCCAGTTTTCTACATCCCGGGGAAGGATCCTGCATAATTAAACAGAAACTCTAGGAAATGCATGCATTTTTCCGTGGGGAGTAGAAGCTGAAATATGATGTGCTCCAACGCTGCTTTTTATTCCGTAAGTCGTTTCCCACCACTCATGCACCCCATCAAAGAATCCAGGAAAGCACAATTAATGTAATGAGCTACAATTTCAAGCCGTGGAAAGCCATCAAAAACAAAGCGAAACCTGGTGAAGCTCTGTGTTACTGCTATTTTGGCCAACACTTGAGCCCTTGAGCTCTGCGCACAGCAGTCCGTGCTTCAGGCTAACAGCTGGATGCAAATGCCCCAGTCATCTCACTTTCAGTGCTTCCTAATTGTATTTAGATCTATTTTACAGACTTCAGTGACATTCAGAGAGAACAAAGCAGGGTTTGCTGTGTGATGGGGAATTGGCCGCTGGGCTGGGTTATCTGCTCGGCGCTGCTCGTGGGGTTAACACCAGTCTGGCGTTACTTTTTTCTAACTTGATGCAAATTATTTTCAGCAGCCCAAATACAGACTTGTGTAATAAAAGCACGAAGGTAGTGCAAACATCCTGTTGACTCAAAGAAAGCGAGAAGCGGTCCCCAAAGGGAAGCAGGGCGAGGGTGCTGGAGACTTTTATTGCCCCACAAGGGCTGGCAGGTGGCTGGGCAGCAAGGACCAGCAGATGCATTGCCACGAGGATGTGTCCAGCCTCCATCACGACAGGCAGCTCACTTTAAAACTGTCCCGAGCTAAAATTCCACTTGGATATTGAGGAATAGCTGATGTGAACAGAGAGGGAAATGAGTCTGGAGCTCTCTGCAGTCCCTGGACAATGGCTTCCAGGATGGCAACTTTGCAGACACTGATAATGAAAAGGGGAAAATACAGCATACAGATAAAGCAGACATCTCCCGGAAGGTATTTAGAGAAGCAGTGACATTTAACAGAAGCAGTGGTGCCAGCAGAGCCATTACAAGTTGTTTATCATGCAAGCTCATCCAGTGCTCAGGAGATTTTGGGTCAGCCATTTCATTTCCATGAGAATTTGATTTCAGGGTGGTGAGTTCACCCTACAATAAGATTTGGCTGTGCTGGTTGTATGTTTTGTAATGGTTCTGAAAAAAAAAACAACTTGAAAAAGCAATCACTAAAATATCATCTTCCCATTCTGAGCTCAGCAGGAGCGAGAGGCCGACCGGCTCTTTTATTAATGATGAGAAGGGGAGCCATGCAGCAAAGCCCTCAGGAAGGGTGTGAAGGGCTTAATTTCTTCAGACACCCATGGCCTGCTCTGAGTGCAGCACATATATATTTATTTGGCTCATTTTCAGTGTCCTGATATGCAAATCCCCTTCACAGCCAGCAATAAGGACCCCAGTATGCCCGGTACCCTTGTTGATGCCCTGTGCTGGGTGAAGTTCCCCTCAGCTCTGCCTTGTTCCTTGTGACACAAAAACCCAACCTCCTGGTCTTCTAAAATAGGCAGAAACAGGAGTATTTTAATCATGAACCATGGCCTTAAGCTTAATAAATAGCTGTGCTTCTCTATTGAATACCTGGCTGAAGTCTTTAGCATTTCATGTTTCCTATCTATATAAGCATAAGCCAAGCGATTTCCTAGGGAGCAAAGACCAGGAACATGATAGCTCATCGGGAATTCCTCCTGGCTGTTTGCCTCCTCTTGTGCTGCTGCAGAAGAGGATGCTGAATTCTCTGGCTCACCTTGTCCCCTACTCCCCGCTGTTCTCTGCAGGGAACCTCGGGGGACACTGCCTTGGGTAGAGCAGTCCCTTTGCCTGATGGGCAGGTAAGGAGGAGAACTCGCTGATGACCCCTATTTCCAACCAGTGCACCAGCAGGACACGATAGAAAGGAGAGAAAAGATTTCTTTCCCCAAGCCCCAGTCTAAGCTCAGGGACTGGCAAAGCTGCAGCGATTCCCTTGCCCTGCTGCTTGGCTGTTGTGGGAAAAACAACTAATCATCCTAATCTGATTCTGTTCTGGGAAAAAAAATATTAAAAATCTATTACAATCCCAAGGCAGTGCTCAGAAATGGACAATTTAAATACATTACCAAGCTGTTTGTGTTTTATAATGAGCTTTCTAGAAAATATGATATTGTTTTTCTGATAATCCCTTTACTGAAGTGTTATTGATTTGCAGAAAAGAAAGCTAGCGCGTATTCTTCTCGGGCCTCTGGAAGAGGATGGATTGTGTCAGCTAGCTCCTCTTAAGAGGTTTAGCTGTGCATGGGGTTGCTGTTCAGAAAGCTTTAATGTCTCATTCGGGATACGAGTGACCTCCGCATCTGCACATGAATAGCACTCTTCCAGCCTCAACCATTTTGTGATCTGCGATTCTGTTCTCTCTAGCCAAAAAGCCAAGGGATAATTATTTAGGATGAAAGATTTCTCTTTTCCAGTAGTGTCACAGAGCTGCCAAAGCCCGCTCCTTCCCCTTCAGCAGCTGGGCACAGCTGCCTGGGGAGGAGCAGCTCCTGAAGCGTCGCAGCAGACGGGGCGAGGACGAGGAGCACTGGGGCTCCCCGCTGAGCCCTCGGGTGCTGCACCAGGAGCTTGGCATCACCAAGTGCGTGGGGACACAGCTGCAATGCTCCAGCCACAGACAGCAAACAGCCTGGTCCTGCTCCACAGGGGCTCAGCAGGTCTCTTCTTGTCCCCGTAGGCAAATCAGCAGTGCTGCAGAGACCCCATATCCCCTCGCTGCCGGACAGATCCTTCTGTGCCGCTGCTGAAGCCTCCCGTAATCAACGGCGTGGCAGCAGGCTCTGTAAACTTGGCCACGGTGTTTTGGGTAAACAAGGTGTTCACGGCTCACATTACCCTCTGGTAAACCTCCAGGGCTGTTTTTCTGCATGTCTTGAAGCTGGTCGGCGGAACACAGCGAGCTTTTCTCCGAGTGACCTCTAATTACAAGTCTTGTTATTAATGGATGTTATTATTCAGCCTCTTCCCATTATACTGCTCCTCAATTACACAGGCTCCCTCTTAGCTTCTGTGTCCTTTGCATTTGCTTACTGCCATTTACCAAGTATTTTCAGGTGTGAAAAATACACGGAGCCCCAGATGGGTAGATATTTTCTTTCCTAATTTCAGCCGCATGCAATTCCATTCTTTTTCAGACCAAAGTTGCAGGCAGGTCTGGAGAACAATGACTGCAGGGAAGGAGCACCAAGAGTCAATTAAAAAGCCTGGAAGACCATTTTTGTTAATAGCATGCCAAGACAGAAACCCTGCTGCAGACAAGTGGGCAGGAGTTCATACTTGGGTTGCAATGATAGAATTTCAGAGAATTCCCCACTAAATCAGAAAAAAAAAAAGGGGAATACGTTGGTCTTACCCACCTATACACTTATATTATAAGCCAGGTGCCCTTGAAATCAATGCCAAATACATGTTGTTTGTTTTTTTTATTGACATATTACAATTATGCTTAGCAGTCTTGAGCTCAGAGAGAGACATCCTCATCCTTCCTGGGCAAAAAGCAGAGACAGCCCCAGCTCTGAAAGCTATAACCCATGTAGAAGAGAGAGAAACAGGAAAATTATCCATATTTTACCAATGAAGAATTGAGGCACAAAGAGACAAAGACGTGAACTGGTGGAAAATTGTAGTCAAATCTCTCCTTGACTGAAGACTGGTGTTTGACTTTATTGAAACGTTTTGAAAATGCATGTGAATTTCATCTATTTTTGTTCATAATGCGGCATAAAATAAAAGCACTTTGTTTCATCTTTTACAAAATGAATCACTACTTTTCAAATTTTGAAATGGTGTTTCATTTCAAAGTTAATTTTGGTTGTATTAAAAAAAAAGTGCTCTGAAAAATGAAACTTTTATTTCCAGATTGAACATATTTTGAGTTAGTTTTCTGACAGTTTTTCCTTTGCTGCTGATGAACAGAGGATCAGGTATCTGCATAGCTCCAAAAGATTTGCCTTCACTGGTATGGAGGCTGTGGCGAGGCAGGGAATCAGGCTTTGGTGCCCTTCAGCATACTTGGGCAGCGCCTCTTGTCACTCCATGGGCATTGGATGAAGTCCACCAGGATGCAGAAGTTAATTGAAAAGTTGCAGCCACACCAGGAACATAAGGGTGGCTGAGACCTGGGAATCTGGAAACGTTGCGTGCAGTGCTTGTGTTAAACAAGCTCTTCCAAAGCGATAAATGAAAGCTGCCTGGTGTGCAAGGGATGTGCATCGTGAAATCGCTTTCATGATGCTGAGCACGAGAGATCCTCTAGCCATCTTCTGCTATTACCTGAGCAAATGGACTGGCATCTCTTTCCTGCCCTGTTCTCTTCCCTGCTGCAGGGTAAATGGCAGTGTGTGGTGGATGGAGACCACAGGTAGACTCCGGCAATTTAGAGAATGCGGTGCTTTCTGTAACACAGCTCTGGGGGCTAAATGGTTCTAATGACTGTGTGTGAAAGCACAAGGCAAGTCAGCATGGGTCTCAAACACACTGTTTGTTATAAAAATCTTTTTTATAACTATTAAAGTAATAACTATAATCAATCTACTCATTGCCGAAGAACAAGGATCCCCGTAAAACCAATTCTCAGCAAGTAGGTGCCAAATAACTTCTGTCAATAGGGTAAATATTGCTTTAAATTGCTCCTAATGATAATGACTAATGACAGGGTACGCACGTATTAGAAGACTGTTTGTATTTACAGCTCTCATGGGAATGAAGTGTGCACGCATCTGACCCTTCCCCAGGCAGAGGAAGGAGCTGCGGGCAGCACTGCGTGGGGGCTGCAGCGAGGTGCTCGTGGGCAGCTCGGTCATCACGCAGGCACAGAGGTGACAGAGCTGGCTCTTGCAGCACGGCAGGTTGCTAGTTTTAGCTGAGCAACCATCAGGAGAAAACCCATTTCTATCTCCTTTCTGTCCTTAGACACATTTTCAAAGTGAACTCCTTGGGCAGTGCCTAGAAATTAGTACGTGCATTAAAATTGCATTTCTGTCCAGCTGCCCCCAGCTCAGGGCACTGGGGTGCAGGATCCAGGAGAGCAGATTTATCTGCCGGGCCCACCCTGCAGACTGCCTGCCAATATTTTGCAGGTTATTGTGCTGAGGAGACGGGGATGCACCAGCAGAGTTCCCTCTCTCAGGCCCATGTTCCTGCGGTTGGTGCCGCAGTCCTGATGCTCTCCGGTGGCTTTGCTTCCTTGCTGGAGCCCGGGATCCTGTTGATGTCAGAACTGACCTGCACATCCCTTTGGGGGGAAGTTTGCATCCGTTTTCCAAACAGATGGCTGTTACAAGGCAAAAAAAAAAAACACAAAAATTCTGTTGCTGTCACCCATGTTAGCTTCAATGAGCATGTAATTGGACACTAAGATGCTAATTGGACTCTGCAACGAGTATTTACCGATTATAGTTCGCCTGATTCTCTCCACTGCTTCCTAGTTGTGAGCACAATGCTCACAATCTCGCATGTGTTTTAATTGCCTGGTGTTGTTGCCATCTCTAGCTGTCTTTGATCTGAATCCCCTTGTCAAAGACATTATTTATTGATATGAATGACTCATCCCCCTTTCTATGTATTTAAACTTTCTGTGAGAAATAGGAAACTTTCTTATAAAACCAGTTCAGTATTGACCATGTTATAGCAATGCCAAACGTGGATGCCTAAAGCACTATTTAAGTTACAGCCTCTTCAGGGAAGAATTTCCTGCTGCGTTGCTGCTGGCAGCCTGCAGGAGATGCATCAGCTGCTGCTCTCCATCCCCAGCCTCTGATACCTGCTAACCCACTAAGAGGTAAGGGCTTGTCAGACTCCCATGCTCATCATTCAGCCATCCCATCTTACCACCAAAGTACCACATTGTGTCTTCCTTAGCACAAATATCGGCTGTAGCCCCCTGTTTTACTGCTGCTTTGTTTTGTGGAATTGGGCAAGCAGTTTGACCTCTCTTTCCCACCTTCTGAACGTTGCCAGTGCAATTCTATTGCCAATTCAGAAGCGATCCCTCTGCCTCCTGAATAATTCATTAGCTAATGTTTGCAAAATGCATCAGACAAATAAATTCTAACTCCACTTGCACTAGTTCATCACATTGGCTTTCATCAAAATAATTAGTTCTTGCATGGTTAATGTCACCTTCCCTGAATGAATTTTTGCATTTTACTGATCCACGATCTTACACCTACAGTAGTCCATGAGCTTTCCCTTAATTTCCTATGTCCACTCTGCAAAAGGTTTGATTTTTCTGACAGGTTCTCAGTTGATCCCATTAGAGTTTGAGTTACCTTCCAGAACGGGTTAGGGAGAAGGTGGGAGAGAGTCTGGGAGCTGTTTGTTGTGGCCAAAACGGTCCTGACTCGGGAAATTTTACTTTATTTCCTTCCACCAATTATTTCCTCCCTTCTCGCTAAAGAAAAGAGGGCACTTTCTCTTTTTTTTTCAGATGGGGAAAAAAAATAAGGCAAATCTGCAGAAGTTCAACCTTTCCACTCCAGACTGTTGTGTGCGGATCCTCCATTTGGTGCTGGTGGCAGCAGCTCCTTGGCGTGCCTCACCACTTGTCTCTTGCAGCGCATTGAGCTGGCACCGAACCCTTTCTGCAGGCAGTGCTCAGCACCAGCGTGTGATGGGACTGAGAGAAGAGCACTGAGAGCTGTTCTGCCACTTCTGCTTTCTTAGGATGTGTGACTTATTTTGTCTGCTGGCTTCCCTAAGCCTGGACACAGCGACTCAAGCAGGTCCCAGATAAATGGGTCCACCCTGAGTGGGCACAGCAGTGCTCCCACGATGGCCATCATCGAAGCCACCAGGAGCGGGGTCAGCCCACCCCCTCTGCAGCCCCCCAGCACGCTGCCTTACAGCAGCACGGCGGCTGCCCTGACACGGAGTGATGTGAGCTGAGGTTCTGTGCCCGGCGTCTCCATCCTGAGCCTCAGAGCAAGGAGCGAGTGACGCCGAAATGATCTCTCTTTGGCGCAGCTTGTGCCAGCTTTGCTTTGATTTCTGGGCTCGTCTAGCTGGGTGACATTTACTGATGGACGTGACATTCATGTCAGGCCTGCTTGTGCCTGCAGAGGTGAAAACCACAAGCCATAGGTGAACAGATGCATCTACCCAGTCCTGACAAACTCCAAGTTTACTTGTTCCTGGGAGTGAGCCGGCACTTCATTTTCTTCAGCCAGCTGGAACTGCTGCTAGGGCTGTGATTTTCTGCTGAGGCTCTTTCCGTGTCTGAACTAATAGAAGCAGGAGAGAGACAATCAATACTTTGGAAATAGCCTATTTCTTCATGTGCTGTTTGAGCAGCAGTGAGACTTCTGCCCCCCTCCCAGTCTTGATTCAGCATCTGCAGCACGCGCACGCTCTGCATGGGGATGGCGAGCACGAGTGATCGCTCGCAGATGAAGGTGTAGGTTACTGCGTGTTTCTCAAAGCCAAGCACATTTGCACTTGGCTCGGGCGAGGCTCACATGCTTAGTGGCATGATGCATCTTATTGGGAATGAGGTCTGGACTGTATTTCAGAATAAACGCAGTAATTACAATTGGCATTTCTGAGTCTCCTGCTGGCAGCAGCCAGCCGTCTCGCTGACAAAACGCTGTTATTTGTGGTGCTGGCCGTGTGGGGGATCCAGGGAAGTGATGCTCAACCAGATGCACCTGTTTACACAACATTAAACCAGCTGTTAGCAAGAATTCATGCTCTCATTCCTATGCCCTCTACCATGATGAGGGAGGGAAGGAGAGAACCCCGTCCTTGCCCGTTTATCCTCCTTTAAAGCCTGTGGTGTGGACCATGGCCTCAGCAGACGGTGCTGGGGTGCTGCTGAAGCCTGGGGGTGGATTTGACGTGGTAGCCTAGTGTAGAACCCAGATGTACCCTGGATTTTCCAGGGCTGAGAACTGCTGCAAGCTCTCCTGAGGCTCAACCTCGCCCTGCTTCTGGTGGCCAGGAGCCCCTGGATGCAAGGTGCAGTGATGCAACACCCACTGCCAGCTTCATCAGCGTGGGGATGCATCTTCTGCTTTGAGGCTACAGGAACACGAGCTGGAGTATGGAAGTGCTTGTCACTCCCTGCAGCCATCTGTCCCCAAGGGCAGCCCCTTTCCTGCTCCCTTGCACAGCCAGTGGCAGCAGGTGTCCTGAAGGCAAGTGCCCTCCAGCCAAGGCAGAGATCGATGGCTAACCTCCAAGGGAAGGGCAGCAGAGGAAACTCTCCAGCTGGTGAGGCCACAGGGGACATTTGCAGTCACCCTGCATCCTTCTGCTCTGCCTGTTGGATGTCTGGCTGGTATTTATGGCACACCCACAGGTGGGGGAGCAGACACTTTACCCTTTAGCATCCTTGGTTTTATGTAAGCACCTTTGCTCTGAATCCTGCGCAGGTCATCCCCGCTGCAGGGACAGAAATCTTAATGCTGTAGGGCCAGGGTGGACCAAGTGGCATCTTCAGTGGTGGAGAAAAGCAGCGAGCCAGGCCCAGCAGCATCCCTTTGGAGATCTCCAGCAGGATCCAGCCCTGCCGTGCCATGTGGAGGGCTCAGAGCATCCAGCACGGCCCCTGATCGGGGCAGCAGCTCCCCCGGCGGTGCTGCTGGCAGGTGGAGGTGCCACGATGAGATCGACTCGCTGCTGTGTTTACATCTAAAATTAGAAGTGAAATGAGAGAGCATTATGCTTGCAATTTCCGGACGATTAAATTTAAATATAGCCACTCGCCACGGTGTTGTGCGAGGTGCAGCTCGGCGCCGCGCTGCTGAGCAAGCAGGGGCATCCTCGTCCTGCGGCAGGGTGAGGCAGGCATCGTGCAGCCGAGGAGCTGCCTGGCTCTGGGGATTAATGACCTTATGTAGTCTGAAAGCCGAGCTGGGAGAAGAGAGAAAAAGCATTGTTTTCTCGCCCTTTCTTTTATTAGACTCTAAATAATTATCAGGCGAATCCTGCTCTGCAGCTTGCCGCTGCTCTGCAGCCCAGGCGGCCCTGGAGCACTGAAACCCATGACTTGCCTTTCTCAGTTCCCTAGCAACGAGCCAAAGCAGCGAAATGGGCTTGGCCTTATCACAACAAGATGTTAAAGCAATTAATATTCATCACCAGCGGCTCCCTGTGCTGGAAGCGCAGCCCTCTGCCCAGAGAGAGCAAGCAGGGGTAGCCCTGGTTGCAGAGAGAAAAAATTTGAGACAGAATTTTGTTGGGCTGAGAGTGAGGGTGCATGTGCCTGCATGAAGGGGAATGTCCAAAAATGAGAGTGCTCACACACTTGCCTGTGTGACCATGTGGCTGCGAGCACCCCCAAAATAAGGGATCCCTACTACAAGTGAGTGAGTGGTGCTGTCGCCTTTGAGAAAAGAGACACATTTTAGGGTTAAATCTTGTGGTTCAGCATGCTTCTGCCAAGCACAGCACCTGCTAGCTTGTCTTTGCAGTTTAAACCAAGCTCAGAGAACAGATTTCTTAAGAAACTGCCACTTTCTTAAAATCCCACTGGGAGCTGCTGGCCCGGCTGGTGCCCGAGCTGCTCCGCGCTGCAGCTCCAAGGGGAGACGGACACAGACGTGGGAGAGGAGCAGCGCCGAGCTTTGGTACTGGAAACCACAGCAGCAGCTGCTCCCCTCTGCAGGCCAGGGCAGGTGGGAAGGGGGCGATGCTGCAGGGAACCATCCTGACGTGTGCCTCGACACATCTGTTTCGGCCGTGGCTGTGTTACAGTGGAGGTGGCTGGGTGACCCTGCGCATTAATTCTGGGCTGCTGCAGTGAAAGCTCATTTCTTACCCTGCTCCGAGATGGGCAGGCAGCTCCAGGGGGAGATGGATAACCTGACTGAGAAATGCATTTTGCTTTCCTACGAAAGCTCGGAGCAAATAATGGTATCTTTTTTTTTTTTTTTTTTTATCAGAATTCCAGGAGAAAACTGGGGCACGAGAATGTTATTAAAGAGGAAAATAAATAAATAAACAACCATAAGCCACCTGCTCCAATTTCTTTCTCTCTCTTGTTGCTCTAGCTCCGGGTTTGCCTATATGTCACCCTCGTGGCTGTAGCAGGAGGTATTTCTAATAATACAATAAGAGCCCTCAGCAGCAGAGCTGCACAAGCCCCAGCCTGTTCGTAGCCCCACGTTTCGGTGATGTTTCCCCTTGGGTGACCACTGAAGACCTGAAGAGAAGAGTGGGAGATCGGTGACAAGTCCCTGCCTCCCATTTTTTATTTGACAGTGTCATTTTCCAGATCCCTTTTCAACCAAACCCGCAGAAGGACCCCGAGGCTCACTAACACATCCTAAACTTTTCCACGTCCCTCATGGAGAATGGGTTCTGTCATCACGCTGAAGCCAAGCAGGGTCTTTGTAACGGGGCAGAGGGCTGCAAATCCCCGCTGAGCCCCAGTTGGCTGCTCCTGCTTCCAGTCCCAGCCCAGGTGCCCGCAGCAGCTGGGCTGGCTCCTGCAACACACCCGGGCACCCAGGAGTCCCCCATTGCTCATTGGTTTAATTGCTACAAACGCGATGTGCTTGGTCCTGTACTCTGCAGGCAGTGCTGGGTTAGGGGAAACAGCCGTCAGCTGATAGTGGTCAAAAACGGGCTGATGGCACTTTGGGTTTGGTTTGCTTTTGATATAATAAACGTCTTCATCCTCATCGTGCCAGCAGACTAGGATCCAGGTTAACACACACTTAATTGACCCTGGCTCATTACCTGCTTACATGGGGAAGTAGCAGCAGATTTAGAATATGTAATTAAATACTGAAATTTGGTAGCAAGTTAATTAACATATAACGTTTCCTTCCCTAACAAACACTTCTTAAGACAGGGTAGGCAAGGCAACATTAATTGTAACAATTATTTAGGATTTAAACAGATAATAGGTACAGCTACTAACAATTAAGACACGATTATGCCAAGCACTTTAACTATGTAAGACAAAAATTATGGGGGGTGGGAGATGCAATGTGGGAGAGTGGCTTCAGCCTCCCTGGGACCTTTATAAGGAACCAGTCCCAAGGGTGATTGTGATGCTGCCTCACTTTGCTTGCATGGAGGATGGCTGTTGGGTCTTCATGTGGTCACTGCAAGAGAAGGAGATCTACTAAAGGTAGGATTTAAGTGTTTTTCTTATGTCTGTGTTGTTGTCCATGCAATATTTTTCAGTATCTGTGCTGTTCAGGTATATTAGGTGGTGTACAGCCCTGCTCCCAAAATGTGGGACTGTGGGGACATCTCTCCTGTGTGTTGAATCTGTGGGAGTGTGGTGGGATTGCAGAGCTCTTGTGTTGTTGGGTCTGTGTGGGGCTTGGTCGGGTATGTTTAGGGCATCTGGGATGCACCCTAGGGCTTTGTACTATGGGAGGTTGGGATCCTTAGGAGCTCTCCCTAATGCAGTGTGGCCTTGCTGCTAGGACAGGCCCCTGTGCTCTGCCCTTGGTCTCCTTTCCTCAAGGACTTGGGAAATGTGTCATCTTTTTGATCTATGTTTGGAAGGCTTTCAAGGCCCCAGGTTTTAGAGATGCATCATGTTTTTTTATTTGATTTTAATGGGAACAAACATTCCTGAGAGGCTTCGTTCTCTGAAAAAGCTGCCATTTGGAAAAACAATAACTTCACGTTTTAAATTCCTCAAGACTGTACTTGTTTCTAAGTCCTAAAGTCAGTATTTGTACCTGGCCCTAAAAAAGGCAGGAATACTTTATGTGTAAGGAAAGCAAAAGATCCTGTTGCTGCTGAGACTGACATTTCCACCACAGAGGGCCAGCTTCTACCTGTTCCCCTCCCTCTGACTTCCATTACAGTGGGTGAAAATCCATCTACTTCTGGTCTTCTAGCCATGGCAGGGCAGGGCTCTCCTGGTAATTCTTCCCCAGCAGAGCTCCAGTGGTTTTAGCTTTCAGGAGAGTCCCTACCCCAGGCCTGGATGTACCGGGGATGCTCTAAATCTGTGCCTAAATCTACTTATGCTCTTGAAAAGCACGATGGCAAAGAAAATAACACAGCACAAGATTTTAATGTGTTATTAAGGGCTGGTATAAATTACAGAGTATCATTGAGACAAAACATTAAATAATAGATATAATGCAGTGGCAGCTTTAGGAAGACAAATTGTCACAGAAGCTATAAATAAAAGGAGTTTGTGGTGTGCTGGCACTGTCCCAAGGAGTGGCTCTGCTGCTCAGCCGTGGAACAGCAATATTTATGTCCCTCAGTCTGTGGATTGGGAGCTCTTCTGGAGGAAGCCTGCTCCCTGCCAGACAGGGTGGTGGCATTGAGAGAGAGGAAGGAGCAGGCAGCAGCTCCCGAACTGGTGCTTGGCTGTGCCCTGGAGATAGCCCTGTCTCCTTGGGAGTGGCGACAAAGGGGACCAGAGGGTGGAAAAGCTGCTTGCACGCTGTCTCTGCCCTGGCTGACAACACTTTGCTATTCCTTGATGGGGAAAAAAAAAAAACAGCTGGGGTCTGTGAGCAGTCCTCACAGCTTGTACTGAAGGCGTTACATGGCAGCAAACAAAGCAGCACGCCATCGATTCCCAGCCCTACCTAAACGTGTGGCTGCTGCTCTGTTGATCTTGTATCTTGTACAACCAGAGGCGAAAGCAGGGCTGTGCAGGGGTATCTAAAGCAGTTGATTCTTGTCAGTGCATTAGGATACTTGTGTTTGTGTTACCTGCTTGCTGCCCATCTTGCTCAGGCACTGAGGAGCTGCGTGAGCTCCAAGTTCCTGTTCCCTGTATAAATAAATGCTGCTTTCTCCAGGCTGCTGGCATCAGTGGTCCTGTGCTAAGGATCAGGTTGGACAGGGCGTGCAGGTATTTCTGCACCAGAGTCGCAGCTTGGCACACACTTTGCCTGTGTGACTTGAAGTGGTTTCTGTGTTGTGCCTTATTTTGAGCTAGTTAAGCAGTCACAGCTGAGGTATTTGGCTGTGAAGTGGGTGTATGAACAGCCCGTGTCTTGCACATATGCACGGGAGCCATGTGGCTGTGGCAGCCCTGAGTTCAGGAGGCTTCTCAGAGCTGCTGCTGTACTCCTGTGCCTTGTTCTTGTCATAAATTCCTGGTGGTGCTTGATGTTAAATGTGAACAGGCCCTGAACACGTGCACTGGCCTGCAGACCCAAACCCTGCTTCATTCCTGTGTTGATGGGACAGAAGAAAATGTTGCTGAGTGTTTACCAGAGCTGACGTTGTTTTGGAGCAGCTTTGCTTCTGTGTAGAGGACTGCTTCTACAGCCTTGTCAGCCCCTCTTTTTTTTTTTTTAACTGAAAGTGCTATAAAAGTGGATCTGTTAGATATTAAGAGAACTTTGTGAGTACCTCCTGCTGGTCTGGACAGCCTTTCCCTGTATCACCATTGACTTGACAAGGCTTTCTCTGTTTCTTGGAAACATCTAGGGAAGGCAGCTAACCTAGGCAACTGGTCCAGTGAAGAAAATTAAACCTCATGGTTTCACGCTTACCCACCTTGCTGCTCCTGGGCAAGGCAGGTGCCAGGAGCAAAAAGCTGAGGCACTCTGCCCCAAAGAAAAAGGGCAGACTGGATGAGCACAAAAGAATATTTTGACTAGCCTGGACCCCGGGCTGACTTTAGAGCGTTGTCCTCTCTGTCCAATAGGATGCCCCCCCAATGTGGTTGCCCACTAGCTTTTCTCTTGTAAAAAAAAACAGCCCATCAGGAACCTCTGGTTGTTTTTTTGTATCATAATGAAGCTTGGACTTTGCCCATGCAAGACAATGAAGTGCAATAATTCAGGCTGTAAAATCCATCTGTTTGAGCACACTGAGTCTTTCCATGGCGTGGAATTGCTTGTGCTTTCCATTTATATTTAAATTCATGCCTGTGGAGATCCTTCCTTTGCCAAAGCAGCAGAGCCTCTAGCTGCTGGAATGAGGAAATAGCTGCGTGCAAGCACTTTTCAGAGCTGAGATCAGTGGTATAGATGATGGATGCATCAAGCTTGTTCTGCACCTGGAGGAATGCAGATAGTTTAGTCACTGCTGTCACTTTCAAGGCCTGCACCAAATCTTGCAAAATCCTTGTAAGACTGCAGGAAATTTAGGGGCAAAACACTGGTATAAGTGGTCATCGCAAGGTGCTCATGGAAGTTGCTGTGAGTTGACCTGGGAGTGACATGTGCTTTTTCTGTTCTTGTTGTATTAATGTTTGGGATGTTACCACGAGGCAACAGAAGCAGATTAATTCACAGCCACTGTATATAGGCAGCCTTGGTTTGACATCTTCAACTTGTCAGCAGAGCATACTACAGATAAAGGGCGCTGAGCCACACCAGCTGTAGGACTTTGCCAGGAGGGACCCAGTGATGTGTTCAGTGAAATATAGAGTAAATAGGATGGACTTGTTGGGAATAGGGTATACAGAGTCTTGGACCACAGCTCATATGACGGTTCATGCTTTAGCTTCTTTATTGGTGATAGCCCCCTTCCATGCCACACCGATTTTCCTTTGAGCAGTGGTTTGTTGTGTGTTTACCTCTAAGGCAAACACACTGAAAAATTGTCCTTAATGCTGCTTCATCTGAAGTCTTCTGCATTACCAACGTGTTAGGGAAACTTGTGTCTATAGCTCACAGTGGTGCGTGCAGGCTGGTATTTGACTCGCCATAGGTGGCTGGTTAAATTCAGATCTTTTATGTTTTTGTCAAAAACAACCAAGGCCTTTCTATTGTGCAGGAAAGACAGATTCATCAACAGGTAGACAAGTAGGAAAGGCAAATGTGTGGATGTTTTCACATGTGCAGAAGCAATCAGCAAGAAAAGATTCTAAGAGCTGTAAAGTACTTAAAGGAGCAAACTCAGAGGGAACAAACTGAAAATCCCCGTGCGGCCATCAGATTGGCATGACAGCGTGAAAAACAAAACCACACTTCGCAGCAGTGTTTTATGAGCTAGAGGCTGCAAGAGAAAGCGGGAAAACACCAATGCTGGTTCAAGCTGCTTTCACGTTTGCAGAACTGTGCTGTTCACAGTGACATTTCTTGTGGGTTCTGCATGGGTGCAGGAATGGAAGGAGGCATGGGAGTGGCCTTGAAGTAAAACCTTCCTTTGGCTTGGTGAGAAAGGGAGGCTCAGCCTGCCAGTGTGGGGTGCGTGGCTGTTTTACCCCTGGTATGGTGCATCTGAACCCCTTGGTGCACTTCTTCAGCCGATGCTTTGGTGGCTCTTCCGTCTCCCATGATGTTGCCATAGGATGTTAAATCTGCCCTTAGAACCCCACCAGTGACCGGGGGATTGGAGCCTGCAGGGTGACTAGGTGTGAGTTCAGGAGGGCTGGGGTCTGGAGGGTGAAAAATCAATTGAGCTGCTTTAATGCAACAGAACACGCACAGCTCTCCCTGAAGCAGGAAGGTAGCATCGTGGGGAGACTCCTCTCCTTAGCAATTACTTGGTTCTGATGATCTGTTAGGGCTACAAAGCAAAGCCCTGAACACATCACTTCTCAGTCCTTGCCTGTAATTATCTCTTGGAAGCACTGAAGTGGTGGAGGAGCACTTAGAACAGAGCAAGGAGAACAGCTTTCACTTGCTCTTTTGATCTTCTGGTCAGAGATGGACTGGCTGCCAGGCAGGAGGGGCTGGAGGCAGCTTACAGCGCTGACGCTAGGGGTAGGCCTCAAGAGGAGCAGCTTCTGTGTGAAGAAGCTCAATTCGATTTTTTTGAATCGATCAAGATTAGAATAACAAATTTTTGTTCAGTGTCAGAGTACAAGAAGTGTGGTTTGCATCCAGTGCTCAAATGGAGGCACAGTTCAAGCTGTGATACGCAGCCGGGGAGGTAGGAGACCCTTCAGTTACAGCTTGGAGCAGGGGATGAGGCTCCTTCAGGCAATGAAATGGAAGCCTTGTCTTGTCCCATTCTGCCCCATATGACACTCACAAGCCCTGTGCAAGGAGCAGTTTGTGGGTGACCTGGTTTAGTGTCAGTGAGGCTGATAGCAAAGCTCATTTGGGCACCTGGGGCCACGTTGCCTTGAGGTCTGGGCCTCCTGCCCTGCTGCCTGGGTGCAGTGTGCTCTCCTGCCAGGCTGGGGTGGGACTCCTCAAGCAGAGGTTCCTCCGGCTCTTGCCAAGGCAGGAAATACTCCTCAGCTTCTCTCAAGCTGAAGTAACCACAGGAAAAATAAAACCAGAAGACAGTATTTCTAAACCCTTCATTTTGCTAGGATAGCACAAGACAGATGTGTCTGGGTGCATTCTGGTTGCTGTTACTCTTTTCCATCCTCAATGGTTTGCAGTGGGGGTGTTTTAGAGAAACCCATCCAGCTCCTGCTCCCAGCTCAACGTGTTCTGGGAGCGGGAAAGTATCTTCTCTTCTGGGGCAAAAGCATAGGGAAATAGGGAATTTCAGTGGGCAGAACTCCTTAAAAGTAGTTTGACTTCCCTGCTCATACTTCCAACTGTTTAGATCTGTGGAGTATGAGGATGCTTTTAGTGGGAGGTCTGGTTTCTCCTGCTAGATCCCACAACAGTACCTCATTTTTAATGAGGGACTGCCACTGCCTGTATAGCACCCAACATAGCACAGGCTGTCTCGAAACTACTGCAATATTGAAATGAAATAACATCATTGGTAAAGGACAGTTTACTCATGTCAATTAAATTTAGTCCTATTTACTCTAATGAGTTTAACCTAATGGTGAATGTCATGTGTTTCCATTTGTGGGTAATGTGTCCTATAGGGAAGAGGAGATTTGCTCGTTGTGAGCCAGAGTGCCAAATGATTCATGGCACCTGATAAGCACAAATTATGCAACTGGCTTATGAGACTAATCAGGTGCTTCACAAGAGCTGCTGGCAAAAGTTGATGTGGGTTTGGATACTTATTCATAAGTCAGCACTGATAACTGTCATGAAACAGATGCAATCAGTAAAGGAGAAGAAATTTAATTGCTGCTTAATTTAGTGTTCGAGGCTTAAAGTAGCATTTGCGGAAGAGTGTGGAGGAGAATATTGCCCTGTGGATTGCAGCAGCAGCACCAAATTGGTGCCAGTGTTAGCAGTCAGATGTAAAATAGGAACACACGTACCTCAGATGGCTGGGGCTGCTCTCACTGCACAAATGGCAGAGCAGTCCTTGAGAAATTAGGAGAGAGGTGCCAATGTCAGGGGGTGTGTAACCCAGCCGAGAGGCAAGTCTGAGATAGAAATTGCTCTGATTTCCCACTCTAATCTTCGGAGGACAAAAAATACAAAATCCCCCTGGCAAAGCTGCAAATGCTCACAAAATGAAGTGACTTCAGTAAGGACCTCTCAGGCTCAATGAGAGATAGTTGGGTGCAAACACTGATGCCTACTTAAAGCTTCCCGTCTTCAAAAGGTTCCTTGCAAAAGCTTCTCCATTACCGGTTGTGTGGTTGCAGAACTCTGCTGGAGTCACCCGAGTGTGAAATAAACAGCCAAGTGTTGGCAAAACAGCACAACGCACGAGCTTCGGGGATGTCACATTCACCCTGACACACGTGCTGACAGCCTCCTGTCACTGCCTGCTGACAAGTTGTCTCTTGTGGCTCCACGTACTGAAGCTCCTTGGATCAGACCAAACGGGGATCTACAAAGAGCTTTCTCAAGAGAAAATCCTTGTTGCAAGCCCCGTGTTCTCTTCTCACGTTGCCTCTTTCAGTCATCGGTGGCAAGTCAGCTTTCTGCAGGAGCTAAGAGCTGTGATCAAAGGGGCCTGAGCTGGGGGAGGCACCTCGTGCTTGGGTGGCAGATCAGAGGGCCCTGCCACCTGGCGCCCAGCTCCCTTTGTGTCCCGTCTCCTGTTTATTTAGGGGAAAAGAGATGTGGAATGGGAAGGCTCAGAAGGCAAAAGAAGTGGAACAGAGCCTCAGACGAAGCTGTAGTTAAACTTTGTGCTTGTGGAGAGGAGGCAGGTGTTTTCCCCTCTATCTGCAGGCGGTTCAGGCAGGAATCATCGTGACTCATCCTGCTCACAGGGCAGCAGCAATAGCTTGTGACTGGCTGGGTGGAGGAAGGACGTATTTAAATGTTTGGTTAAGGAAGGCATTGAGGAAGGGACACTTTGATTTATTGCTGATTGAGCAAGAGATAAAAATCAGGCCTTTCCTGTTATAGATGCTTCCAAACCTCTGGCCGTGAGGCTACTAACTCATGTTTCTTGATTCTTCTGCAAATATTCTGCATTTATCTTTACCTTTAGTATTTCTCTTGTCTAAAGACAGCTGATCTGATGGCACAGAGAACATCCTTAACTCTTTCCTATGAAATATGTACAATACATTGGTACTGAAATACTTGCAGACAAATTTAATGTATTTTTGGTCAGAATTTTTGTGTTTCTAAAGTTATTTTCAATATTCAGTTAGTGAAATGCTTAACTTTTCATCTTGAAATGACTTTGTCTCAAAATTGTGCAACTTTCTTCTAAAAATTAGAAGCCTAAAATCATTTGGCTGTGTCTTTTACAAAGGTATGTTCCTTTTGATCATTAACTTCTGATTCTATGGATGACTTTAAAGTTGATCCTTTCTTTCCAGATCATGATTCATTTTATTTCAAAATTCTTAAAGCCTGGAATGATAACTAATGCTTTTGGACAATTCTCACAAAGCACAGAGATGCTTCGCAAATGCGTGCAGAGGCCATCAAGGGGGCAGACAAGCAGGAAGAAAATGGGGTGAATGATGGGGAGGCATAGGGCTGCACGCAGCCTTTTGAACACGCGGTGATTTCCTTCTCAGAACTGACGGCTGAATCATTTCAGGCCTGATCTGATGTTCTGTAGCAGCCGAGCGTTGCAGTTTTATGTAAGCATCTTGAAAATAACGCAGTGCTTGTGTTCCTAGGATGTGAGAGCACTAGGATGTGATGTACCTGGGCTGTAAGCACCCCTGTGGGCTCAGTGCTGCTGGGAGCGGGCTGGGGGGTGCAGGTCTGCCTGTCCCAGGAGGTGCAGAAGTGGGGGACAGCATTTTTGGTGGCTTTTTCCTCTGTGATGCCCACTTTCCCTGAGCAGGAAGCAAGCTCTCCTGTCCAGAGGATTGCTTCCCCTTGGTGCTCGGTCTGGGCCCCTCTTGCTGCTTTTCACAGTGTCCTTGTAGGGCTGCTCAAACTGAAGCCACTCACTGGGATGGATTCAGAGCTTGTGCTGATGCACATGGGTTTATTTTTAAAGCCATGGATGTTTGTAATTATCCTGAGTGTGAACACATGCTTTCTCCTTGTGAAAGGAAAGCACTAGCCCTTAATGAGATTTATTCTTTCAAGCCTGAAATAAATTAAACATGGCAGCATGAGGTTTTTCTGCAGCAATGCAGTGAAGCTGTAAATATTTCTAAAATGATCTAATTCTCTTATACTTTTCTCCAGGCAGTAGCGCTTACAAGCATTTCCCTTAAAGGCTCCTTCTCCACCCAAATTCCTTTCCCGTGTTGTCACCTGTGTATTCCGGTCATCTGTTAGCAAAAATCAGAGTTGTTCCCCCCTGCCCCAGAAATTTGATAAAGCAAGATAAGGGGGAAACCCGAGGCCAGAGCCAAGACAGGAGCTGCATGATGGCTTTGGGGGTGGCAGTTGATTGCAACCTCAAACTGCTCTTGTGTACACACAGTCCCTGGGAGCATGTTCTGGAGACTGAGCAGTGCTGGTTTTTTTTGCCTGCATTTTCAGGATTTCATGTTGTGGAGGGCCTCGTGTTGCTGCTGCAACTCCCATCAAGCTAGAGGTGGCGTGGTGGTGGAGGGGCTCAGGCAGGGGGCTGAGTGCTGGCCGTGTCCAGTGTCCCACCTCCAGGGACTCCTGTGCCAGCCTGGGCAAATCAGGCGTCAAACTGGTGCGGTTTCTGGTCAGCAAAGTGGTTAAATGCTCTCCTCTCCCCCCGCTTCAGACTGCTCTGGCTGTAAGCTCCTGGGGGAAGGGCCTGGTACCGCAAACCAGTGACTTGCTGGGAAGGTGACAGGGAAGATGAATGCAGGGCCGTGAGGCTCTGAGAGCTGGGCTCGGATTTCCCCTCCAAGCCCGGAAGGTGCCCAGCTGTTGGCACATCTGGGGGCCGTGTATGTGGTTAGATGGGATGTTCCTTCTTGTACATGAAATAGCTGGGAGATAATTGGTTCTGCTCTAGCGATCTCCACCTTCCTGCTAAAAAATCCCATGTGCTGTAGTGTCCTTAGGCCTAGGCTCTAGTTAAGGAAAGCTTGTGTTGTCTGAGAAATAGCCTTAACCCAGGGCTTGAGTGCTCACCATGGCTTCGAAGGGCAGAGATGCTTCTTGTGAGCAGCAGAAATGGTAGAGGTCCAAAGCAGCCAGCAGACTTCTTGTTGTGAGGAAAAAAATAATTAGGAACCACACTCTGAGGAACCTCACAGGCCTTTTTTAAAAACAAGTGACTAATTATAGGTTGTAGGAACTATTTGCATCCTAGTGTTGGCTTTGATTTTTCCTTATTCAACTGATTTAGAGGTCAAAGCAAAAAAGCAACAACAACAAAACAAAAAAAACAACCTTTCCTCTCTTGTGTTACTTTGGTACCAAATGTCAGTGTTAAGTGGAGTCATGGTTCCTGTCATTTTCTAAGCAGCCTTACTTCAAAAGAATTTGAAGAAAAGTTTGGGGTCAATATTGCCTTTATGGTGTTCACTGCAGTGTTGCAAAGCAAGACCCACTGGTGGTGGCAAGCTGGGGTCAGACTTTGCAGCTGGGCTGGTGTCCGGCAGCCTGGGGACAGGCGGGGGCTCTGTCCTTCTGTGGCCAGCCAGAGCCCACCTCTCCTGTATTAGTTGGATGGATCATCACATGTAGCTGGGTACTGCATCAGTTAACAGCTTTTCATCTGTGTTTTGTTGTAAGAACATATTTTTTTTAATATAAGGCTAGCTTTCTTCCTTTTAGGCACCCCAAACTCCCTGTGAGCCTTTTCAATTAGGCTTGTCCCTGCTCGCTCACAGCCCTTCTCCTGGCTGAGCTCTTTTCTGCCCAGCTCAGGGCTCACCTCATATCCGATTTGGCTTCTTCCTCCAGGCCAGGTGAAATCCTCCAGGGCTGCCACTCGCAGGGATTTGTGGCTTTTTGGAGACAGCCCTGCTGACTGTCGGCCAGGTCTACCTGGGTCCCTCCAAAGCGGGGTTGAGCTGCGGTAAGGGGAAGGCTTGCTGGGAGCTGCACTGTGCTGACAAAGAATCTTTATAATTTGTTGGGGGCTTTTTTTTTTTTGCAAACAGTTGCTAATAATCTGGCAGTCAATTTCCATTTAAATGGAGGCATTAACCTCGGGAGCCCCACAGAGGCTGGCTGGAGTGGGAAGTTAAATACCAGCCTTACCGTGCACTGTTTTAACCTGCTGTGTAGCTGGAGGTAAATAAATTCTGATACCTCTTAATGAGTCATTTTCCTCTGTGATGCCGTTGTCCTGCTCCCCTCTCAAACAGGAGAGGAGAAGGGCTTAGCGTGCCCTCGGTGCCCTTATTTCCTTGTACTTTCTTCACCCTGGGCCTCAAAACTTCAGCCAGCAGTGCCACAGGCAGCGATGCTGCAGCGGTGGCATCCCAGAGCAGGGGAGTTGCAGTGCCAAAACCTGGCAAAACACCACAAGCATCCTGGGATAATCAGTGCTCAAATGCAGCAAAAGCAAGACAAGCACAGATGTGGAGCAAATGGTATCAAAGGAAGGGAACTGCAGGAGCTGCCTTGCTCTTGTTGTCTTTCCTTTCCCACCCGAGATGCTCTTGCTCTGTAGGCTGGGGCATGCTGGTGGTCTGGCTGACCCTGGTAATCCCTCCCAGCCCTGTCTCCTGGGGCTCTGAGATCCTGCCAGCCCAGCACCCCTCTGCCATGAGGAGCTTGTCCCACAGAGACATCTGATGTGGCTCTGTGGGGCTGCAGCATCTGCAAGGGGCAGGCTGCGCTCGGTGTGTGCTGACAGCTCCCTAATGGCAAATCCCACATCACCAAGTAACGCAGACCAGTGTCTCCACTTGGGCTCATCTGTGCTCAAGGGAGCTTGCCAGTCTCCTTTGAATCCTTTGACAGATGTTTTCTAAAAATAAGGCCCTAACTGGAGCCAGCTGCTTGCCCTTTTCATTGGTTTTCTCATTCTGATCAGATTTGTTTTCCTTTGGCACAAGCTTGCATCCCATAACCACTGGCTTCCCTGCCACAGAGGCCATGTAAGGAGCTAGCAGACCGCTGAGAAGATGACTCCAAGCTACGTGGTTGCTTCCAACTGCAAAGTTAGCTTGGGGGTGTTCGGGGTCTTGGCTAAAGGGATGAGTTTTTTCCTTTGTCTTGTAGTTGTTGCCTGCCTTGGCCATAGGGGAGCAGTGTCTCCAGGGTGAGACAGCCTTCAGGCTGCCAAGGTAGCAGTGCAAGCCCTCTTCTCATCCCTGCAGCCCCAAGACAAACCGCGTGGGGGGAGTGAAGCTGCTCCAGCTGCTTCACTGCTTATGGATTCTTGGCATGGCCGTGTAGTCTGCAGAGGTTTGAGACTGCCCTTTCCAAAATCTCTGCTCTTAAACCCAAAAGAGCTGGAGCCAGGGTCCTGAGGAGGTGGTGCCAGACCCTTGGTGGTTTTCTCTGGTTGCCTGCTTTATTTGTGGTGGTTGGCTGCCTGCAATGGATGGCATCTCAATGTGGGCTTGAGGGCTGGCAGGCAGGGAAACGCATGCTCTGCTGGGACAGCCCAGGGAGGAGCATGCCCCTGAGTCCACAGAGAGGGCAGTGCAGAAAAGTTCCTCTTGTGAGATGTGAGCGATGCATTTGTGAACTCATGGGATGTTCTTGCTGCGGGGAGCTGAGCTGCCCATTGTTTTTTTTTTGATGTGAAGAGAAGTGACTAGGTTAAATATAGTCAGGGGAGCCATTGCTGTAATTACGGCATTACTTGAGTCAGTAAGACGCAATGATCTGCTTACCTGGGAAGTTATGATGGCCATTATTTTTACTGCAGGAGTGCTCAGAGGCCCTGATGCATGAGGAGTTATGCGGAGCCAAAAGACAGTCAGCCTCCAGGAACTGGTGGTCTCTCCTCATAAATGCTGTTGGGTGCCTCTGCTTGCTGCCGTGTGGCCCTTGCATGCTTGTGCTCCAGGCTGGAGAGCAGGAATGTGAGACTGGTGATGCTCTAACCGTTGGCTGTTACACCCTGGCTTCCTCTGCCTGCACCTTGCATCCTGAGGTGTAAAGGCTGTGGAGTGGAAGTGTGCTTCTAGGACCCCAAATATTGAGAAATATCAGGTCCCAGGTTATTTTCATCTGGTCTTCAGGGGGCTGCTCAGGTTGGATCCTCTGGGTCTGAACTGTCTCAGGCTTCTGTCTGCACCTGGCAAGGCTTTCCTGCTCCGTTAGCACAAATGATCAGCTAGGTATTGGCACATTGCCCCTGTGGACTGTAATGCCGATTTTTATTGGGTTTATAGATTGCTAATTATTTGCTCATTGTTATAGAGATGAAAATTTTTCTTTCAGCACCTGTCCTTGTTGACTCAGCTTGCTTGAAATCAGTGTGCATCAGCTTAGCAGATGGGCTGCCTTTTGATATGAGCAGGACTCCCTTGTCACCCACCTTGCAGACCTTCAGCCAGGGATGGCTGGGGGGAGCCTGGGGGGTGTGTGGGCACCCTTGTGGGCTGCTCTTTGCCATGGCACTGTCACACAGGTGTCACAAAGCGTAGGGAAGTAAGGAGGAGGGAAACTGGGATTTTAGTCTCTTCTTGAAAGAATTTATTTTAGAAGCAAGTTCTTGAGCCTTCAAGAGAGAATCTGTTTTCAGCATATGGGAAATGGTCTGGGACTAGGTTGTGTTTAAAGAGCCAGGCTGCACAGAGGGGAAGGTACAGAAGCTTTCTTATCCTTGCGTGATGCTGGTAAAAGGCCTTTTACTAAGACATTCTGGGGTTGAAAGCTCACTTAGGGACAAAACTAAAACTTCAGTAGAAAACTTTTTTCCACAAGTCTTAAAAGTATTATTTGAGAATCTCAATCTTGTAGAGGGCCATACAGCTAAATATCAGCTTTTCCCTTCCCAGTTTTTGAAAATGATTTTCTGCTTGTGCTCACCATGCAGGCTGTGCAAGCCTCCAGGTCTCCATCTTGGCAGCAGTCCTTCCCTGCACAGGAGGGTCAGAAGGACTTGCTTCGTGGTCCTCATCAGTCAGAAATTATTTCATCCTGTCATCTCTGGTCACTTCTGTTCATCCCTACAAACCAGTAAATAAGCAGATATCTAATAGAAGCCTTCCCTTGCATCAGAGAAGTGCTCTCGTCTAAATAGGAAAGGATCTTCGGGGCTACAATTAAGTGTGAAGGAAGGGAGGCAGAGGGAAATCTCCAGGAGAGCAGAGCCAGCATTGTGTGCTGACATCTACTGTATTGATCTTTTTAAGTGGGGCACTGTCAAGTCTTCATTTTCAAACAAATATTCATTGGTTCAGTTAAAGCCTTGGGAACTCAGCATGCAGCGTTGTCTGTGGCATTGTAAACTGCCAAAATCTTTCTACCTGATGGAGGAAACCTTTTAAAAAACCAAAACTCCTGAACTGAAATTCTCAGAGGCAGGATTTTTTTAAATTTTCCCAGAACAAAAAGACGCTTTGATGTTGGAGCTGAGGACAAAACAAGCAGGAATGTGTGAAGAATTAACTGTCTTGCCAGTGCTCCTGTCTCTCCCAGCTGCAGATTTCAGTGCTCTTCTGCCTTTTAAACCTTTACAGCCACTGTGGATGGGGACAAATTAAAGCCATTTGGATCTGAGGCCGGCAGTCACAGGAGCTGTTGTACCACATGCTTACCTCAAGAGATTCCTTCCTGTCTCTCATGTTCTTGTTGTGCCCATTTCAGAGAAAATCAGGGCAATGCAAACTCAAGTGGGACATGAGGAGACCTCTTACAGCTCTGGGGGGCTCAGGGATGTAGCTGGGGCCTTCTCCCACGGGACTGAGCTCTGCTGATGGATTTAACCACTTGTTTCCAAATGCTGTGGTAGCAGGTAGGTGGGTTGAAGCAAGTCATGTGTGCAAATGGTTGGTCTCACTCTGGTTTCAAAACAAATCCATCAGTCCCAGAGACCCTTTTTTGTGCTCCTTGTGGTCACCTCATTATTACAAATGCCCACTCAGTGGCTGGCTCAAAACCAATATTACATGAGCAAACAGATTGTTTTCTGCTAACAATCCCTGAAACAAACTACTTGCTACTCTCAGCCCCAAGCCTACATGATGCAATTAAATGGGACTGTGGCAGTTGGTCTCGTATACAAGTCGCATTCATCCTCTGGGACTGGGAAGATCTGATTTTATTAGATTCATTATGCTTTCTTTAGGAGTTAATAGCTCCTGAGACTGTTGGCCTAATGTGCTTGATTTTATTTTGTAATTCAGTGGCGTCAAGAAAACTGCTGGTTTGATCCACACAATGCACTACCCCTTCTCACCTGGTAGTGAGGATGCTGTGTGTGCGTCCAGAGCTGCCCTGTAGCTGCTCTGGGGTGCTGCTCTTGCCCAGATTCAGCACAGACCTGTCTTGTTGGGTAGCACATTGAGCTTTTTTTCAGTGCCCTGTGGGACAGCATGCTTTGCAACTAAAGAAATCAGGGCAGATGAAAAGGCTGTCGTGCTTTGCATGGAGGACACAAGAGGAGCCAGTTTCCTTATGAATTTCCAGGCTGTTGAATGATGTGAAGGAGATGTCTGTGGCTGCTAAATGATACGATGTTTGCTGGCTACTGATAAAACACGAGCTGATTTCACCATTTGTGGGAGTTAATCTGGGCTGAAACTGCACTGACAATCTTCTGGAGCTTTCTTTTCCCTCACTGAAGATGCATGGGAGGGCACTTGTTATCTAACTGCATGTTTTAGGGGTGTATTTACATTGTTTCCTACACTGTTTACTTTCTTTTGAAATGGGGGGAGGAATTTGTTATTGATCATGGAATCCCAGTTCTAAATAAAGAATTAAATTTGTAACTTCTGTAGCCTTTGTAATTGGCTTCCAGACAAAGCAGGGTCAGGGTGAGAGCACCTTTGCTGGGGGGAAGGAAGGACATGTGGACAAACAGCTCTTCCTCTTAAGTGAGACTACACAAACTGAGCGCTAGGGAACATGATCTGGGACAGGAGGACTGCCTTGGGGCTTGGTTTGTTCCAGGGGAAGGGTCTCTGCCTCTGGGCATCTGCAGTAGCAGCACTGAAGCCTGCCTGTGGCTGGGATGAGTTCTTGGTCCAGGCCTGCCAAAAGGTAACTGATGCTCATCTGTGGTGAGCTGCTCTTGCTGACCTCCACTTCCCGTGCATTTCACAGCCACTGTATTTAAAATAAGCACTCAGCTAGTGATACAGATTTAAACTGAAAGATGCTTTTCAGGGATGACTGCATCCCTGCCTGGCCATTAGGAGAGAGCTGTCCCCATGTGCACATCTTGTTGTGGGTGGAGGAGGAGGAACCTTCTCCATGAGGGGTTGCCAGCACCTGTGGGGAGCAGGCAACTGTGCTGAGAGGAGACATCAAGGGCTTCTGTGTTATTTGGGGCTGATTTTCAGCAAGTTCTCTTGCTGTTTTAGAGCAATGGCACCTGAGACACAGCACTGGTGAACAAAGATCCTGTTGTGCAAAGGATGAAGAGGCAGCTCTGCCCCCAATCAAAGTGGCATTCATGCTATAGGATGATGAGTCCAGGCCAGAGGTGTCAGGTCACAGCTGGCATTCAGCTAAGTGTCCACAGAAACACATCTGTTTTGTGTGTATGGGCTTTGTCAAAAGCTCTTCTCTGTTTCCGTATGTTGTTTCCAATGCCTCTGCAAAGGAGCAAGTGGAAGGGGAAGGTCTTGCTGTGCCCTGGATCTGTGGTGGTCTCCGCTTGGTGCAGCTTCCTTGGCCATGGTACGAACTGGGAGCCCAATGGGTCTGCTGGCTGGTGTAAGACAAGGTCTTGTGGTGGTTGCCTGAGATGGTAGAGGGAAGGAGCACCTTCCCCAACCAGGGAGCTGTGCCTGATGAGTCACAGGCCAGGGGAGCAAGGCTTTAAGGCAGAGTAATGCAATGAAGTGATTAAAAAGAAACAGCAGAAATAACCATCAGCGAAGATTAATCAATTTTAATGTCTGAAAGGACTGTTACATCATCTAGGCTGCTCTGTGTCACGTGGGCTATATAGCATGAGATGTGAGCCCTGTCCTGAGCTCAGTGCAGGTCTTTGCATCCAGGTCGCAGCAGCAGAACCCATGGCTTCTTTGGGCAGCCTCTTCCATGGGCTGAGTGCCCTGGTGAAAATGGGTCCCTTGCTCTCTTCTGAGCTTGTCTAATTCTGCTCTCCAGCCACTGTTTTTTCTTCTGAGCGATGAGCAACCTGTACAGTGCCTGAAACATGGCCTTGCCATGCTGCAGTGGGGAGACGGCTTAGCACTGCTGCCTTAAAATGCTTCCCTAAATTTAATTACGCAACGTGAGGGGATGCCGTGCAGGCAACGAGTGGCTGTGTTGGAGAACCCAAAGTTATTGCAATAACGCCTGCCTGCACCCGTGCTACTGCCCAAGTAGCGGTACTGGCGGCCCTGCAGCATTCAGCAGCCGGCTCGGGGGGGAATTGCCGAGCTGCGCCGGGGGGCTCCGGGCTGATGTGCCCCGGGGTGGGGGCTGCAGCCGCCGGGTGGCACTGCTGCCTCGCTCAGCCGCTGGCGGGGCTGCAGGGATCCGGGAGGTAAAAAAAAAAAAAGGGATGGAGCCTGACATGGCGCTCCTGCTGGCTTCTTGCTGCTCTTGTCCCGGTCTCCTCCAGCCTTTAGAGGCGTTCGTGCTTGTGGGTGTCCTCTAGCAAAGAATGGCACAGGGCGCCTTCATCCCTGGCACGGTCCCTACGACGAGGAGGCTGCACCGCTTTCCCGGCCTCTCTGATAAAAAGGAGATGGGCCACCCTGCAAGGTACGGGCCAAGGTTGAGAGCAGGAGGTGCCCTCATCCAAAGTCTACTTTGGATGTTTGGATGTTCTGTTCGTATTTTTTAAGATCTCATGATAGAGTGGGACTGGAGTGCTGATTTCTCGAGCCCTTTGGGGGGGACAAGTCCCTTTCTTATCGAGGCTTCACAGAAGCACGCTGAAGCAGTTGATGGCTGCTTTTTCTCCAGCCTCATCTCACCCTTCTTTGGGAGACTTCTTTGGGGATCTTGCTGCAAAGATGCCAACGTGCTGTTCCTACCAGCATCTCTCAGCAGTGGAGGGAGAGCACAGGGAACAGCCCAGGCAAGGCGGGGGTGCTGTGGGAGGAAAATCTCTCTGAGCTGTCTTGGCACAGGGAAGAGGTTGGCTGGGATAATGAAATTCCAGCTGGAGTTGTGAGAAATCGGTGTTCTTTGGGGATATAGGTCTAATTTCAGATTCTTGGGTTTAATTGCATTATTTCCATTACATCTTCAACCTCTCTGTGGTGAGCAAGCACACCAGCGCTTCAGGTTTGTCTCTGCCACATATAAACTGAGGATTGCCATTGCTGCTGTCCCTGTGCCTGCACTGTGCTGCCCTGCACGTGGTCTGCCACCTTGTAGACAAGCTGAATGGTCACTTCTGCTGCCAGCCCTTGTGGTCTTGGGTGAACTGAGGTGGCCTCAGACCCTGCCACTTGTTTTGCTTTGTGCCGGGTGGTCAGGAAAGAGATCTGCAAGGGCTGGGCTTTGCTTTTTGCTCCCCTTTGGAATCTGAGCTGATAAATGTGAAATGGTGAAGGGAGAAACACTGTGCGGAAGATCTCCTGCAAGGAGAATGGGAAATGATGCCTCCATGGAGTGTGCTCAGAACGTTTTCAGGTTTCCCCCCTCCTGGGTTCAGTTTTGGATCTCTTCCACAGCACAGATGCAGCTGGGGGAGCTTAGGCCTGGGAGAGAGAACAGTGCTGACAAGAGGCCAGAGACAGTTCACAAGGAGAGAGAAATGGATAGAAAAACTTTGTGTGAGATCAGCAAATGAAAAGTCAACCACTTGACCTTCTCTGAACTTATTTTAAATCCATCAGGCATGGAGAAAATTGAGACCATAACTCAGGTTGCTCCTGTTGGTCCCATTACCATTTCCATTACGCTGGGCTGTTTGTCTTAATTGAGATGGAGCCTATCCTATGACTAATTGCCAGGTCATGTTGGCCCTAAATTAAAGAATATATTTTTACTTTTTAACAACTTGAAAGTCCAGTTACTGGCACTTTTCCTCTAAAAGTCTGTCCTTTTCCAGGCAAGCTAACTACGGTGTCCAAGTTCAGACTAACCTATATTTTTTATTATAAGGCTGATTATGTTCCTGTAGTGCCTACACATGAAATGGCATGAGTGGGTGCCCGCAGGTTTTTTTTTTTTGCCTTGGGAGTTCACAGTATGGATAAAGGCAAGAAAACTGCTTCCTGCTCAAACAAGCTCACATAGATTCATCAGGAACAGGCCACGCCAGCCCAACCAGTTTGCTTCTTTGTGGGTGAACTGGAGGATGCTTTGGGAGAAAATGTGGAGGGATTGTAGCAGAGAAAAGTGTCTAATTGCCAGAAGGGGAAGGAGTGACAGGGCAGCAGGGGAGTGGTGGGGCTGCAGCAGCTCCTGTGCCCTGTGAGGCAGCCAGGTGATGGTACAGAGGCCAGAAGCAGATTTGGAGAGGTATGGGCTTATCCTTCCATGCTGGTCAGCACTTCTGGTGTCTGCATGGCCACACTCACCTGATTAATGGGGGAGAGCTACAGGAATGCTCAGAGGACTGGAAAGTATGAGGGGAGATTGAGTGCTACGTGCTTGTTTAGTCTAGAGAAGACAGTAGATATGATAGTTTTTTACATATCTGAAGGCTACTTCAAAGGAGGAATGAGGTTTTCAATGCTTGTGGTGGTCAGCACCAAGCTCTCTCTGTGGGGCACTAGTACAGCCTCATGGCTCTGATGGCTTTCTTGACAGTTGTATGAATTGAAGGAAAAAATAAGTCATTTCAGTCCAACTAAAGTGTGGGACAGTGGAGTGGAGTATATTTTCTTAGAAACTTGGCTATAAATGTAACTTCAGTTCAGCCTGTGTCACCATGGATCTGCTGGGTGTTTGTGCCTAGGACATTGCTGTGAGGCTTGGAGCGCAAAGCGTGTCTCAGTCCCAGTGACACTACTTATTAGCTACCTCATTAATCAAGTGAGCCTGCCATCCCAGGGCTGCAGGGAGTTCTTGTCACACGGGATGCTGTCAGGGGCTTTGTCATCTCCAGGCACCTATGAAACACAACTCCCTCAGCCTCTCTTGTTCCAGCACCAACTGATGAGTGGCCTCCTGGCCCCATCTGGGCTGGAGGAGCTGTGGGAGCACGGCCTGAGCCTGCTGGGGCTCCCATGTCCTTCTCCTGGCAGGTATCACCACACAGAGGTTATTCCTCACCTGGTGAGATGCTGGGGTGGGAAACCCGCTGAGAGAGGTCCCAGAACTTGTTGGGGTTGCAGCCGTATGGAAGATACGAGCACAGTAGCTGTACATCAACATCTCCATGGTGAAATGAAAGCAATGAAAGAGCAGAGCTCCATCGTCAGTAGCAGGCAGGGCAGCAAGGTGGGAATGCAGCACGTGTGCCAGTTATGTGCAGCAACACTAAGTGCTCCTGTAAGTTTCCTAGCTGGGCTTTCACAGTAAGCAGCTTCTAAAGGGGGGGGAAAAAAAAGTGAAGATGTCAGATCATGTTCATAAACTAAGTTTGGGCGTCAGGGTGTCTTTAAAAAGACCAGTGAGTAGAAGTCCAGTCAGACAAAGGGCAGTGGACAGGGAAAATCTGCTTAGAATGGAGAGGGACCGGTTAATCCAGTGATATGGATTATTCAGTTCAGTAAACAAATATAAGGGCCTCTCAGTTCCTGTGGTGGCATCCTCATGCCTCTGTGGATTTGTCCTCCACACTGCTTGCTGGGGTGTCAGAGAAAACCAGAGCAGGGCTGAGCAGTGGGCGGCAGTTAGCGTAGAGGGGGTGTGAGCCAAGCTACAGGAGAAAAGGTGCTTCCTTCCCGTGTTTTATTATGTACGTGTGCTCTGGGGTAGCCCTCCAGTAAAGCAATACTCCAGATCCTCTTCATCTGCAACTGAAAGCCTGCAGGCATCTGGCTTGCTAAGGGGCGTTCAGTTAGTGCTTGGCAGGAGGTGAGCTGGGCAGGAGCTGGAGCACCGAGATCTCCAAACCTCTCAGAAATAGGCGAAGGAATTCCCCTGCAGAAAGGTTGCCAGAGAGCCTGCACTGCATAACTGGGAATGTTTTCCAGCCCTCTGATTTGTGTTACTGTCCGACCACACTGCTCGGGGTGTCTCAGGAGCTGTCAGTGTGCTTGCAACACCAAGATCCTGCGAGGCAGAGCTCCGGGATCTGTGCCTGCACTTTTTCTCAGATTTCAGCTCACTCTTGACCCACTCAAACAGCTGAAAGTTCCTTGCTGCCTCTTTGTAGGACCACTTCAAATAAATTTCTTTTTCAGTGCTGGTCTCCCTGTGATCTCTCTGATGCAGAAATGGCTATTATAAGTCACAGCGAGCTCTACCCTGCTGCTAAATCTGCCCACAGCAAACCCTGCAGCCTCCCCCGGGAGCTGGCAGCCTGTGCTTTGACCCCTGACTGCTGCCACAACCGGCTGTGGTCAGCCCAGCAGCAGCCAGATTCTCTCACCCTTGAAATTCTCCCTTTGATGCTCCACCCCAAAGCTGGGGAGGATTCTTTTTTTCTCCTTGCCCTTATCCTGAGCCCTTGGCACTGAGATGCGTTGGACTGCACTTCCAGTTTACAGTACAGGGGGTTTTGCACCCTGAGAATGTGGCAGCCCAAGTAAGGGGCTGGGATATTTTGCTAAAGGGTGCCTTGGAAGTGACTGAGGGGGGAAAAAAGACAATTACACCTCATCAAGACCTTGCAAAGGCATGTTGACAAAATTGCCTCTTTTCTGTTTGAGCAGCCAATTTGCAGGAGCAATCACTGCCACAGCAGGGAGTAAATTAGGTGAGCAATTGTGCCCTTGTGTTCTTAACATATTATCCGTATGGTTCTCACCTCTCTTCCCTGACATCCGTTATCTGTACTACCAGCAACCCATCCATACTCCAGCAAGCTTGGCTGATGTATCACGGAGCCATTACAGTGGCTCCCAAGTACAAGTACCTTGTGCAGGCTTTGATGGAGGCCGTGCTGGTGAACTTGGTGCCTTGGCAGTAAAACTAACAAATGGTGCTGTCAGATTTGGGGTCTTGGCTTGATGAGGAAAATAATGCTGCAGCGCTATCTCCGCTAATAAAATTGCTCCTGCTGAGCTGTGCTGCAATAGCAGTGTTCTGATAAGTGGCTGCGTGTGTTTAGCTTGATGCATCATTATTGATACTTGTTAGCATGATGAAAGCTCAAACACCGTCATTGCTCAACCACTCCACGTTGTGAAGGGGCAGCCTCGAAGCCTATCTGCAGAGCTGATGGATGTGAGGCTGCCTGACTGATTGTGATGAGTTCTGAGCTGCATGCGGGGGAGAATAAGGCAATGGTTGCCAGTAGTATCACCTTAATTTGGAGTTCAAGTTCACAGTGTGACTGCTTGACCATCAATGCTGTTCGCATGTTGGTGTGGAGTGGGACTGGTGGCTGCTGGTTAAGGGATGGAGGGGGATGGTTTTCACCCAGCTCATGCCCCTGGGCTCTGACTCAGACTCCCAGTGCAGCTTAAATGCAGATTAGGGTTAGCTATCTGCTCTTGTCATGGGGTTTCGTCTGAAGCCTGCAAAGACGTGTGTTATGGCGTAGGTAGCTGTTGGAAATTCTCTTCCCAGTCCCATCCCGTAACTGCTTGGATGCTGCTGATGGGGGAGAGCTGTGTCATTCCTACGTTGGCTATAGGTAAGCAGGAATCAGTTTTTTGAGTTCCTGTTGCATGGGAGCTCCGATAGCACTTGGTGGTGTTATTACTGTTGCTCAATTGTCCAATGCATTCACTTCCCAAATGTCTCTGGGATGAGCTGATCCCTGCTGCTTTGAGACTCCGCAGACCTGTTTATTATCTGGGAAAGCCTGGTGTTATGTTTGGCCTCAGCCTTGCTATCCTTAGCTCTCCATTGGGAGCAGAAGGGAAGAAATGTGCAACAGAAGATAGAAAAAGGAAAACTTCCTGGCAGATTAGATGCTGGGGAACTGCCTGAGCTGGGCATTTCCATGGGGAGTTGCTACACTCCGCAGCAACAGCTGCTGCTTCCAAACTGGCCAGGCTGGGAGTCAGGTTATTAGCCTGACTTCAGGAAAGTAGCTCAGAAATGGAAGATTAAGTCTGGAATAGTTTTCCTCTTGCCAGCATCAAGGCAAGCTGCTGGCCACTGTGAACAATGATACGACAGCTGTTGCATGAGACAGAGGTCCTCTGTTCCTTCTGTCATTGGCTCCATTAGATGTCATTAGGTAGTCTCTCTCTGGGATGTAGCTCGATGCAAGAGCCGCTGCTGTGCCCAGAGAAATCACTGGCTGCAGGTAGGAGCTTGCATGGGTGCAGCACAGGCGAACAAAGGAATTTCACCTGATGTAAGCTTATAACCTTCTGCCTCTCAAGTACCCTTGCTAAAGTTGCTGGTGAGCTCTAGGCTCCTGGACACCTGGCCTCATTATTTTCCATGCACCATCAACTATGAATGGGATTTGGTCTCTTATTCCAGAGGAAAACACAGGCTTCCCCCAGGCAGGTCTGAGCCTACAGGAGCCAGCATTATCTGAGCACATTCATTATGGTTAAAGGGCCTTGTCTCATAATTATTCTCTATAAATTACACATTCATTTAAAATTATTATTACAAGATGGCTGGCTAATGATTCTTCCCCTTTGATTATTTATAGGGCATTTACTCCGCGTTAGCTGTGGCCGCTAGGATGGGTTCCAGGCTTGGCAGGGCTGGTGAGCCCTTGCTCGGTCCCTTTCCATTCAGGGGGTGTCACAGCACTGCGGTGGGAGCTGAGGAGGGCAGGGGCTGTGCCCAGATCCTGCTTTGCTGCTGACCGCTGATCTAAAGGCCAGCAGTGCGCCTGCAAGGAGTGGGGTAGGACCCAGTCCCTCTAGGGGAGGCTGAGGTGTCTGCTTCTCTTCTGACCTTGTTGCACGGGGCCAGAAACACCAATGGGGCTAGCCAGAGCCAGGGAAAGAGCAAACTTCACCATCAGTGTCCCTCCCTTGCAGGGATCAGGGTATGGTTCCCCAAAGCCCTGCCTTGTGGTCACAGCATCTTCCTGAAGGTCTTGTGTCCTGCCAGCAGCCTCCTGTGGGATCTCATGCAAATTATTTTATTTCATAGCACCTTTATTCCCAATTTGTGAAATGGGGATAAAACTCTGCCCTACTTTGCAGAGGTGTTGCAAGGAGTCTAATTAATAAAGATGAGGGAAGCAGTGGTTGGGAGCAGCAGGGAGGGCTGTGTTTGCCTTGCCTGGAGAACATCTGTCATCTCCAGCGCTGGGAAAGGCAGCAGTCAAATAAAAGCGAGCTCCTAATGCATACCTAGGTACTTAAGGAGCTATCTACCTATTCACACAAAACAAATTAACACCTGCTGTGTGAAGAGTGGGGACATTCATTCTGACAAACAGATTTTTTCATAAAGGATATTGCTTAATAGACGGGTACAGTCATTTTCACAATTAGACAATTAACTCTGCCATTAAAAGTGAGCGAGTTCATTGAGCCAAAATGAAGAGCACCAAAAAATATTCAAGTTTGATGTCGCAGACAGGCAGCCCAAGGCGAGGTACAGGCTTTTCATCCTGAATGCTGATCACTGGAGCTTGATATGTGACAAAACTCCTGACTCTCTCCAACTTCTTGGCACGATGTCAGCGCTGGTACCGCTGCAGATTTAGCTGCCGAGACGTCTGCTGTTTTCTTGCACTTCACTCTCAGTGGCAAACACTTGAGGTAGGGGGGGAGAAAAAAGCACAGCCAGATACTGGATAATGCCTGTTTAGGCAACTTTCAATGTCAAGTATACTTCCAAGCTCTGCACTGTGTTTAGGCCAGGAAAATCATCGAGCCTTTATCAGGGTGACGTGGGCAACCTGTGTTTGCTGTGCTCTAAATGGAGCTGTAATGGAGCCGTGCAGGTCGCTGTCTCTGAAATGATCCTCCTTCAAAAAGGCCTTGACCCCATCTCAGTGAGATGAAATAGCTGTGGCTAAATGCATCCAGCCTGGACCTTATTCCCTGCTGTCAGGGTGCTGTACCCAGGAACAGGGTGCTGAGACGCTCCCCCCTGCTTCTCCTTCTCTCGCTTCTGGCTGGAGCGAGGCTGCTCACAGGCAGGCTGCAGGGCGTGCAAGATAAATGGGGTGCATTTTGGTGGTGTCAGTGTAGGTATCAACCTCACCTCTCAGGATTGATGGCATGGGTCTTGCTCTTCAACCCACTCTACCTCCTCCTAATGCATTACCCGTCTCTCCAGCGTGTCCTGCTCTGGGATCTGATTCTATCCACGCTTTCTGGAACTGCTCTTTTTTCTCCTCTTCCTGCTTGTCTGATGAGGTGACATATCTCCCTCTCCAGCCACTTCCCAGAGCAAAGAAAATTTCTGGGAGCTCACTTAAATTGGAAGTGAGACCAGATTTGGCCAGACATTCCCCTGGCGGTGATCTTTTCTAATTTTAGCTGCTGGGATGACAAACTCTATCAGAATGGACTTTCTACGGAGTTGTGATGATTTACACTGGCTGTGGATCTTGTTCCGTGAAGATATCCTGAGTACATATCGATTAACATAATCAGTCTGCAAGCTCCTCAGCACCAACTCCTTTTTTCATGTTTTATTAATATTCACCTGAAGGAAGATAGGCCCTTGAAAAGGAACAAAACTAGGAATAGCTTGCTGCAGAAGTTTTGTGCAAGCCACTTTGCCCTTCATTGTTCCCCAGACTTGTGATCTCAGCCTCACAAAGCTCCCCACTTGTTTCCCATCACCAAAACCATCCAGGAGCCAAGTGCAGTGCTTCAAAACAAGAGCATGGTCCGTTGAAAGTGAATGTGAGGGAGCAAAATCCTCTGCAAGGAAAAAAAAGGTCAAGAAATTACCAATAGAAAAGTCTGTCAAGGTGGCAGCTTCCTCATGTTTGATTTCTATGAATATGTCTTATCTGATTAGCTTTACATCTTCCATCTATTATAGAAGTGTATTGTGTTGGAAACCATTCTCCAAACTGAGAAAATGCCTTATTACTTCTCAGGCCCTTTGTGAGAGCCAGGGAGTGGGAATGTTTTGTGTCTGGGGTGAACCATGGCCCCTGTTCCCTTCCTGATGCTCGCCAGATTGTTCTCTGATTTGGACACACTTCAATGGACACTTTTTAATCATCTTTCTTGCTGTCCTTAGGTCTTTTCATACATATTCTTTTTTTTTTCCTTTTCAAGCATTAAAGATAGCTAAGCATGAAAGATAGTTTTGAAGATAAGTCCCTTTTGTCTCCTGGTTTTTGAAACGTATATATCAATTTTAGGTTTATTTCCCTAGGCAGCTCACTTTGCACCTGAAGTCAACTGGACAGACTAATAAGGCCAGAGAGGGAGACTGACAGATGACCAAAGAGAAAGATGGGCTAGAAAGCAGCTGAGACTCCCAGAAGACTTGGTTTCAGCTCTTCCACCCCTTTGTGCGTAGCATGAGCAAGTTGGAACAGGTGCTAGAGGCTGCTGCTGGCTTCCCACAGAGCAGTCAATGTGTTGTCAATACTGGCAGGTAGAGCTGATGCTATTTATACTTCTTACTGCCTTTCTTCCCCAACTAGGTTTATGTTAATTCAGCTCAAGTATATTCCTTTTGCACGTATATGATGGGGGATATTCTGGTGGTGCGAATAATATGCAATTGCCTTTTTACTTCCTAACATAAGCAGAGAAGCAAGGAAAAAATATGAATCACAAAATGATAATCAGGACATGCTAAATGCCATTATTTCTGCATGCCTGTTATGCTTGGACTACTCCTGTCCATGTGCAGTTGTTCCAGAGGAGTAAATAATCAGACTTTTTCATACTGGATTTTGCATCTACACTTACCAGTCTGGAAGTGTAAAGTTCTGAGCTGAGTACAGCCGGGGCTGCCGCACAGGCTGCGATGCTTAGGTGAGCCTTTCTTTTTCTTGAGCCTTTCTTTTTCTGTTAGGTGACTTTAGCAGCTCCTTTATGTAATGTTTACAGTGGGTTAAAAGCATCTTTCTGATACGGATCACTTCACAGGTGGAGATGTTATAGGTTACAGCGGCAAAACGTGCTTTCAGATCAGTGTATCTTTGTTAGCGGTGTTTCTCTGCTTAAGACATCCAATACATCTTTTGGGGTGGGTTTGCCTTGCAACGTTTGAATCTCCATCTCAGCATTTGGGCCTTTGAGAATTTTCCAAAGACGTTTTCCTCTGAGAGACAGGGGAGATGATCTGCACATCGGGTGAAACCTGCCTTCTCCAGCAGAATTGTTGCAATTTTGAGGTGAGAGGAGGCAAGCTGTCACATCGTACCAGCATTGTCTTGGATATGACACTTTAACAAAGCCATTGCAGGCTCTGTGTATGTGTTTTTGTAACAAACTGTGACGAGCATGTTAATTAGATGTAAATTGTGTCTAAATATTTAAACTAAAATCGAAACAAGCCACTTCCCCTGTTCCATACCAAACATCCAGCTTAACGGTGACACAATAAACATCTCCAGGAGGCTTGAGGGGGGTGATGTGTCAGAAGGGATGTGAAAGGGTGTAGGGAACATTGCTTTCAACGTGACCTTTAAAGATTAAAAGCATTTGTTCAGCACATCATTTGAATGTACAAAGCAGATTTGACAGCTCTATTATTGAATTTTAACAAACTGTTGCTCCATATTGAAATCTTATGGCTTTATTGTGTGGTGCCTTGTGTGCACGTTTATTTGGAGCTTGTTACACAGAGAGGGAAGATGGGAGGTGAGGAGGAGCAGACTGGTGGGTAACTGGAGTTAACTGGTCAGGATGACGCATGCTGGCCCTGCTCAGGGGAGGGTGCTGACAGGAGCCCACCCAAGTCAAGTCACAGCCATCTTAGGACCTTCCTTCCAGAGAGGTTTTTATATTATTTCCAAGGAAGAGTTTTTTTTTTTAACAAAGGTGATAAACATTTTATGTCGTAATAAAAAGTTGTTCTCTCCATATCTAAATAAAAAAAATAGTGTGAGGAGCCTTTTCAGTTCCGCATCAGGCGGTTATACAAGGCACTTTTTTTATTTTTGCAAGACTGCCAAAGAAAGGCACTTAGCTCTTAGGTAAATTATGTACGAGCTTTGATTTTATCTGAGGGGAAACATTCTTTATCACTTCAGTTTCCCAGTGGCTGCAGCAGGGAAGAGCTGTGTCTTGCTCACATTGCACATGCCTCTGCATTCACAAATGTAGCTGGGATGGACGTGGCTGATTGCATCCATTTTCCAACATTTGCCTCTGCTGACAAGAAGTCTGATGGGGAGAGAGGAAAACCTCTGCTCCTATTTCTGATATTTCATGGCTTTATTCTATCAGGCCTGCAGCCCTGGTTGCTACAGGCATGGGTCTCCAGGGCCTACCTGTGCTGCTCCAGCTCTTATCTCGCACTCAGGTATTTGCCCCAGCCATGCATCAGGCTCTCCCACAGCAGTGTCCTCCCAGCTGCTGCTCCACAAAGCCCACTTGCCTGGACTGCTGCTTATCTGGCTGGGGACAAACACTGTGCCACTTCCAACTTTTGCTTTAAACACTGACTTGGTTGTACACAAGCCCTGCTCACATCCTCTGCCCTCAGCTGGTGAAATGAACACCACCACCAGCACCTGGGGACCTCACCATGGGGCTCGGGCTCCTTGCAGCTGCTGCTGCTGCAGCAGTTCCTCTCCCTGGTGTTTGTGCCCCAGGAGTTCAGGTTGCACACCCTGCAGCTGCTGGGTGCATGGCAGGCTCTGGGGGTCTTGTGGAAGGAGGGTGGGAAGGGCTCTGCACCCTCACATCCACGGAAATGCAACAACAGCTTTGATTTCTTCAGGACGAGTCAAATTTAATTAATTTTGACCTCCAGTTCTTGTACAAACTCTATCAATTTATCTGCAATTAACTCATGACTCTTGCAGAACTAATGATTTTTTTTTTCTTGGGAGAAGAAGAGAGGAAAAAGCAGCAGTTCATGGAGTCTTGCTTATTTAATTCCACAGCTCAGCAAACTGACAGCTCTGACTCTTTCTTCTCTTGCCTGCTAGCAACAAGATCTTTTCCTTTGTTACTTTTCTTATTGTTTATGCTGGATTGAACAACAACAAAGATGTTGGTGTTAAGGCTGCAGGTGCATGATCAAGTTATTGCCACTTAATGAGTAACCATGTGTCAGATGAGATGCGGTGACTGCATGGGTCATAACCTCAGACAAATGCAAGGAAATGTGTGTGAATCTAGCTGATGAGAAGAAAGGTTTAAGTTAAGCTCAATTACCTTTCCTTTGCCATGGACTAGCAGGGTACATGTCGACAGGTACTGCAGTTTAGCTGGGATATGCTAATTTGTTTAGCTGGGTGCCTGCCTGACTTGTGGGCTCTCATATTGCAGGGGTTATTTCTGGGGTAGGATCCAGGCTCTAATTGATGGAGAGAGGAAAAAGCGCTGCTTTGGATAAGCTCGCGTCTCCTGTATATGTAAGGCACCAAGGTTCCCAGTTTAGACATCTGAGTTAAGCGTTGATAAGGAAATAATAAAATTCCTTCCAGTGAAACATGGGTATTGCCTTTTGTACTTTTGAAAAGTCTCCAGCTCCAACAGTGGACTTCTAACATGTGAATATCCCTGTTGGAATCTGTCCTCACTGGAGGCTCATAAGAGCGGACTGGTTTTTAAAAAATTTATGGTGAAATTAAAGGGTTGGGTTTCTTTGCTTATCTATAAAAATGGGCTGCCAAATAAGGTCAGCCAACTGGACACAATTCATGCAGCTAGAGTAAGGCAATGCTTCATGAACTAGGTCACTCAGTTTTAATTATTCCACAGGAGAGGAAAAAAAATCAAGAGCAGCTCTCACCCCAGCCCAACATGTCCAGAAAAGCACAGCTCTGTACAATGACTCCTGCTGTCCTCGCTGAGACATGAAAGAGCCGTTTGGGAGTTGGTCCTGGGAAGGAAGAAGGAATTCCTATACTGGATTTTCATGGGACAAACTAGGTGCATGTTTTCCATATAGCTCAGCAGCTAGTAAGCAGCATTCCCATAAAAAGCTGTCCCAGTTCACGGTAATAGGATTCTTCTATTTCAGTCTGAAATGCTTCCCCTTCTTTCAAAGCTATTCCCTTTGTAGCTAGTAACCTAAAATGATAACAAATGTTCTTTGTGCATGGTACCTATTCAATGTGTTGTGACTGCAAAGGAATAGCAAAGAAGCCAGCGAACACCCTTCAGAACAAAAAGACTGATTCCCCACAGGTCGTGCAGGATGAGCTAACAGCAGTCTGAATCCCAGAACCCATCTTCCTTTCCCATTTTATCTTCCTTTCTCACTACACTCTGGTCAGAAGCTGAAAAAATCAGAATTGCTTAGCAGCTTTGAGATTCTCAAGCCTGACTGTGTTTAACATTATTTTTCCTTTAAAAGCTATTTTGTATTTAACTTTCCTATATCGAATCAAAAAAAGGAACATTTTAGCAGTGTGCAGGTCTTATGTGCATCTCTTCTAATCCCTTAATCTTTAATTATATTTAAAACTTTAATTACTATTTAGCTACATTATGATCTCACTGTTGCTTCTGCCCTTTCTCTGATGCTGTGACAATTCCTCACCAGCTAAGAGGGTCATGAGCCAAGTTCTCTGATCCTGACACATGTTCACCTTGCTTGTACGCCTTCTGATGGGTGAAAGTGGAGATCACGCTGGGTAGGAATACACGCAGGAGAGCAGTTTTTCCACTGACAGCTGCTAATTCTGCAGCCACGTTCCCAGTGTGCCTCTTAAGATGCATGTTGTTTGAGTTTGTCTTGGAATGGGATATTTTCTTGGCTGGTTCAACCTCCTTGTACATTTTATCACCTGAGAGGAAGAAAAAATACATATCCAAATGTAAAAACTTCAGCTTCTCCAAACTCCTTTGTTCAGAAGGATTTGGCTAAGGAACTTTCAGCTCTTAAAGTGTGGGTGTGAACTGAGGCTGAGTTTGAGATGGTGCTTTCCTGTCATTAACTGGTGAGATAGATCAGTGCATTACTTGTGTGGGTTATACAGTGCAAACTCCCATAGAGGATTTTGGGATCACCCATTCCTGCAGGAGTGACCAGATGACCTTAGTCCCCAGACTCTCACAGCAGAATCTAGGTTTCATTGCTCATTGTTTGGCTAGGTCATGCTGTACCTAATACCAGCCGCTGCTCCTAGGTGGTGAGAACTTTTTTCTGCCCTTTTTCCTGTAGGCCTGAGCAGTCCCTAAGGCATTACTACGTGCCTTACGATTTTTCAGAAGAGGCCAGCATGCTGCACACAGATAAAGGGGCTGCATAGGAGGTGCCTGGTGCTGAGCCCTGCAGGACACTTGTCCTCTGGCCTTAATTGCACAAGAGGTGACAGTGGTAGGGAAGGAGGGAGGTAGCAGGACAGGGTAAACATGAGATGGGATGTGTGCAGGGGTAACTGAGACAGGGTCAGGTGTCAGGCTCCATTTATTTCCCTGGGGCAGATGGTTTTTCCTGCAGTACATACCATAGTGCTAGCTTATTGTTCTTTCTCAGTACTAATGGAAATAACTTCGTCCTAAAGATGATGATAATGAGCAGGAAGAAGCTTTTACCACTTGGCTGTAACACTGAAGTGCTTCCCTGTGGCAAGAGTCTTCACAAATCACAAGGAAGGTCCTTTTATCCTTCATCCACCTTCACATCTCTGTCCAGCCACTTCACTGTGCTGTGTGGAGTAGCCTCTTTACACTGTGCCAAGCTCCAAGATTTCAAGCAGTTTATTCCTTCTATTCTGACTGCCCCCAACCCTTTTAAAGACTCCACCATACTCCTTCAAAGCCCATGGAGCTGCCCCAAGCCAGAGCTGTCCCAGCTCAAAACATCTCAAATAATTCACACGAGAATGGCAGCACAGCAGGGGGAAGTTTTCATGAAGTTCAATTTAGAGCCCCCCATCCAACAACTGATAATGTAAATAAATGAGATTGCAGTTGTGTTAAGAAGATCTGGAGCTCTGGATTGAACTCAGCCAGGGAGTTTCTTCCATGTGATAATTTTTTCCACTGCTGTCTAGCCAGGTCTTCTGCCTGCTGCAGATCACCCTGTGTCTCCAATTTCTTACTACAAGCAACCCGATCGTGGTGGCTATCGGTGTTTCACAACAATCAGAGCACCATTTTGTGAGCACACAGATACCAACTGGAAAGCAGGCAAACTTTCTGTGATTACCATCTGCTCGCCTTGTCTCTTACTTCGTGCTACTGCATCAGCTTTGCTCTTTTTGAATTCTGGCACTATTCAGTGGCCGGGGATTGATTGTTTGTTTATTTTTGCCTTCACATTTAGTATTGATTAAATATTTATCAGTGTTAAGAGATTCTGCACTGAAAAAAAAAAAAGAAATCCTGTCTTCCTTGTGACTCTTACAAAGGCTACAGAGGGGATAATGTATATAAATAGCTCGTGGGCCTGGCAGGCTTCCCCACAAGGCGGATGGTGGTCAGCCACGGGCGCAGGCTTTGGGCTCTATCAGTTAAGCCATTTGTATGGAGGATGGGCTCGTGCCAAGGTGTCTAGAAGTAAGGATGGGATGCATATGGTGCTGGCCACGCAAATCATACCCTGAGCTGCACTGTTTACTGAAGAAAATGTAGGTTTTCGATGCTATTATTTATGCAATTAGCCAGACAAGAAACCCAAACACAGGCTCTGTTCCTAGCAAAGTGGCTGTGGCTCCAGCCGAGATGCTTGCAAGTGTCAGATAGAAGACATTGTGTTTTGGCTGGCCTGCTGCCATCTCTGGGGCTGCCTGTCTCTGTAGGCAGGTCTCCGCAGGCACCAGTTCTGCTGTTAAGCATTTTTCAGTGTTGGGTGCTTTGTGCCTTAGCAGCAAGTTACCCTTGCGAGTTTCACAGCTTTAAAAACCTGTGAAGGGAAGGGGACACAGCTCCTCAGAGGAGCAGTGAGGTCCTTTACTTTCGAAGCACGCTTCTGTTTTGGAAGGGACAGTTTGCAGGCTGCTCCCAGAAGCTGTGCAAGGCTCAGCCCCTGGGGCTGCTGCATCACCCCAACAGGAGGATTTATCTGTCTACACCAAGCAGGTGCCTGGGATGAGGGCAAACAGTGTGGGCAGCAGCTGGGGGAGCTCTCTGTATGGTCAGGAGACTCAGCAGCATCTGCCCTGCCACAGCAGCTGAAAGGGGCTGCTCTGGGCTGGCAAATTCAGTCTGGCTGCAGCTCGCACTTATCCACCTGCATCTGCTGCAGGTAAAGGCTCGGTCCCTCTTTCTGTGGCTTGGGGGTGGTTTTCTTTGTCTCTTTTTCCCCTCCTGCCTTTGCAGTTTGATTTTATTTGAAGTAGAAACATCCGTGGCTGGTCTCTCTCCAGAGAACCAAGACTGTTTATTCTCTTTCTGGGCTGGATTGAGCAATCGCTGCTTGTGCCAGGCATGTAGCTCCTCGGCTGAGTCCTGACTCCACAGGCATCAGATTTCTCAGTGACTTCAGTGGCACAAATGTTCTCTGAGTGTTTGGGTACCTTGCCTAATTTGTACTTCTCTAGTGGAGAGAATAAGGCAAGAGATGTAGGAAAAGAAACTCTGCCAAAGGGTCATGCAGAGTATCGGTGTTAGGTGCCTGCTCGGTCCTGCTGCCTGCAGGAGCTCGTTCAGTGCTGTTTCTAGCTGTTCAGCTTAAGCTGTGAAAAGAATTATCTAATGGGTAGGGGTACAAAACCCACCCCACTCTGTTTGTGTCTGCATTTTGCAGAAATGTAGCTTTTGGCCTGCTATTTATTGATTTTGGTCTGACGAAAAGAAAGAAGAGGAAGAAATAGAAATTGGCTGGGTACTTTTTCTTTTTGGGGTTCATTGTTCTACCACCTTGTTAGGAAAAGTTTATACCTAGAAGGAGATTGTGCTGCTCTTTCCTTGACAGCTCTTCCCTCCCCTCCACATCTCCTCCACCCTTCCCCCTGCTTCATATCAAAACCTCCCGGGGAGCTCAAGCCAAGCAAATATTGTTTCCAGAGGATTAGATTAGTTATGTCATTCCTGCGTGTCATGGGTCAATTCTTTCTGAAAGGTCAGCCCAGGAGTTGTTTGTGGAAGCCAGAGATAACGGAAAGCATCATGCTGTGAGTTTGCACAGGCTCCTGCGTGGTGGTGACAGGGCCAAACAGCCCCACATCACTGTGAACCCTGGAAAAATCAAAGGAGACATGCTCCTAATATCGCCGTGCCTCCGATGCTTCCCTTACGGGTGGTGAATGGCCACTCTGAAGCCAGTCTAAGTGCCGTCTTGGCCTTGAAAAAGTGGGAATGACATAAATTTTGTATGAATACTTGTGCTAATGGGAATGAGTTTAAGTATTCCCAGGCAATGAATTTACATATAGTCCTCTAATGTCTTTATGGTAGTGAAAGTAGTGTCCTTTGCTTCAGGACATCCTGGTTCTGTGTGGGATGCTGCTGCCAATAAACACATAAATCAGGAAGGCTAATAAGGCAAAGCTTGAAATTTAAGGGGAGATTTGTAGGAACAATTAGCAATGTTAGGTTTCTTATGCTGACCCATCACACAAAGGACAGCACAACAAATGGCTGAATAAATAAAGCTGATGTCTATCTTGGGTCACCTGGACTCTGAAAATCCTGGGTGACACCTCCATGAAAGGGGGAGAAATTGTCAGCTCAGCTGAATAACAGAGAATCATGGTCATATGAGTTAATTCTGGAAGTCTCAAGATGTCTAATGCTAAGGAAATGATGCTTCATTCTCGAATAAAAACCCTTTCATTCCAAGATCACGGATAGCCTTCAGAGAGGAGCAGTGTGCCTTCTTGCTGCTCTGGCATAGGGCTGTGTGAGACCAGTCACCCATATGCGTTTTTTGAGGTATTTCCTGAGGTACACAAGCTCTCCGGGGCTGATTTACAAACCCGGTGAGCATCTGGGTCTCCAGTGGGCTCAGCAGGAGCTCTTGAAGGGAGACCGAATGAATATTCAAACCCTGCAAAGCGTTTTTCGCTTTCTTTAATTACTGGAAGTGACAAAATCTACGTGGTGTGACAAGGGACGGGCAATTCTTCCTACTTGGTAATTAGAAGCACTGGGTAATTAGGGTGTAAATAAGGGGTCTCGTGCTGACAGTCACCGACCTGACTTCAAGCGCGGCGTTTAGCAGCGCCTCCTCCCCGCATTGTTAACAGCTTTTGCATGCAAATGCACCCAACTGCACTTGAATTGAGCATCGCTTTGCGCTGGCTTCAAGTCAGAGAATTTCATTTCAATATCCAAGGTTGTAAGGGCTTTGCAGATCGGCTAACGGGGAATTAGAAAGAAATGCAAATGCAACACTGGAAGGAACCCCGCGTGAGGAAGGGGAGGCGTTTGTCATGCTTCCCCCAGGGGAGGTACTTTTGGGAGGAAGCCGGGGCGATGCACCACCTCTCAGCCCACCCAGGCAGCTGCTCCCTGACCCAGCCTTTGCCTTATCGATGCTCCGAGGAGAGCCACGTGTGAGCACTGAAGGCTGCTCACAGGAGGGGAGGAACAGCACACCCAGGCAAATAAGCTCCGTGGGGTCACTGCAGAGGAGGGGAGCACCCGCAGCTGGGGGCGATTACCACAGACTTGGCCTAAGGTACCAGAGGGAGGCCCACTGGGGCTGTGGGTCTACAGCATCGTCTGTGCACCCTGGTCAAAGCTGGTTCAAAATCTGATTGAGTCTCTGCTCCAGTACTGTCTCTTGTGCTTTTCAGAATTAAACATTTCAGCATTAGCTTCCTACCTGCCTCTGTATAGTCACCATTTAGCCATGAGTTATGATGCTTTGGTACATTTTTTTTTTTAGCTACAAGAGTCTCCAGTCATTGCATTCCTGTTCTTACCCTCAGATTGTAGCAGTTCATTCCTCCTAGCAGGCCATTTAGACTGAAGTTTGAAGTCTCTCAAGGTAAAGCGAGTTATCTATGAGGAGACGGCGAGAAGAGTGGAAATGCATCAGATTGGGAGAGCAGAAGCCAGGCCTAGAAGCCAGGCCTTCGACTTCGCATTATGAGGCGAAGCAGATGCTCAGCCCTTCAGCTACGTGTGTTTCTTCGGAGTGCGGATTTTAGAGAACATCAGTTTTTCTTTCAGTCATCAAAGCTATGAATATAAATTTCTGAATAATCTTGAATCTTCCTCGTGTTTTTTTAATTGATTGATTTACTGGAGGCTGCTGCCCTAAAGGCCGGTGAGGCAGCAGGGAGACTTACAGATGATATTTTCTAAGCTCTGATGGGGCTTTTAAAAATGCTTAATTAACTTTTTATCAAGGCATTCAAATCTTCCTGAAATCTGAGCTGTTGAGAATTCAGTTCATTTATACTTGGGACCTATGAAAATGAGTCTTTTCCAAACTTCTGCACTCCCAATTGTCCTGGTAAAGCTCAGGGAGACCACCAGCATCACTGGCCCTAGGGCTTTGCCTTTTGTAGGCAAAGATCTGGGGCTCTCTGTACTCGATGTCATCTTATGATGAAGTGTTGAGAAAAAGGGTGAAAAATGAAATTGGTTGTGTGGCTGGGATGAAGGACAAACACGTGGCTGCTTGATAGAGTATGCATCTTGCCTCCTTTAGATAGTGCAGGGCTGGGGGTCTATGACTGAGTCAAATATAAACAGCTTTGGGAAGCCGGAAACACTTTCAAGACCATGAAAAGAACAATATTTGTGGAGAAGTTGGATAGTTTATACATAGACTGGGGCTATGTGCCCTACCATCTCCAGAGGAACAACACAAGCATCTCCAAACAGTTTGTTTTTATACAAAAGCCACCCGGAGATGTGAATGATGGTTTGTGGCTTTGGCTTTTCTGATGGAATGTGTCTGTTTCAAAGTAAGATGGTTTCAAAGCATTCTCGGGAGATAAAGGCCTGCGGGCTTTGAAGCTGATACTGCAATTAGGACCATATTTATATAAAAGTAAACACTGGTGATGAGAACTCAGAGCTTCCTCCTTTCCTACTGTTGATGTATAGGGCTGTGGTACAGTAACAAGCATTTTGCTTTTTAGGTCTGAACTTGGTGATGGAGAGAGTTCTTGTTAGAGGCAAACACTCTTGGTTCGTACAGATCCTGATTGTTCACTAGAATTGCGGCTGCCGAAGTGGTTGCTTCTGTGGCTTGAGGCATCGCTCCTGGCAAATACCACAATGCTCCTAGGATGCTTGGGAGTGGGCTCCAAGAGTTCAAGCTCAGGGCACTTCTCCTAAAAATTTAGAAGCTGTATGACAGTAGCAGCTACAAATATATGCTAAAGAAACAGAACAAGGGACAGGCTCTTGCCAAAAACATTTGAACCTTATGTAAGTGGGAGGGAGGAGTAAAATGAGTGGGGCTCTCAGGAGGAGAGTTGAGGTGCTGACTTCATGAGCCTTAATCTCGTGTTCCAGCCACAGCTGCTGTACACTGTCCTTTGGACTCTGCTTGAGATTCAGGACAACACGAAGATGATCTGATCCTCAGTTTCTAAAAACAGGCAATCTGCACTTGCCCAGACACCCTGGATATACCTAGTTGGTGTTCAGTTTGAACTCATCCAAGGAACACTTTCTGCTTCTCTTCGAGTACTTAAAATGTATTGCCTCTTGTGACTATCAGAAAATAGTGTACCATGCTAATAAGCTCTTTCTGCAAGCACCATTTATTTGCCTTCACTTCAAGTGGTTATGTATTTCTCAGGTCGTAGCTCAGCTCTCTGTCGCATGAGGAAATGAGAGGTAAGCATTTCAAGTAGCTCGATTCTTTTTGGCAGGGGAAGAGAAGGAGAGTAGTCCCCAGATCTTCATAGAAATTGTGTGGAAGTGGCACTCCAGTGCTGGGGTCACTGCACCAGATGAACCCCGGAGCAAAGTGTCAAGGGTGGGAGAAGCATGGACCCCTGTAGTGCAGGCTGCAGCATTTTATGAGCGTGCTGCCTTCCTGTGAGCAGGAATGGGTGTCAGCTCACCCCTAGACCTTGGCAGGCATGTTTTACTTCTCCTTTCAGCCCTGAGGGCATTGTAAAATATTCCCCTACCTTTTGCCTGTATCTTCTCCTCTGCTGAGGAGGGAAGCTCTAAACACTGGGTAAGAACTAACAGTTGATTCTCTTGCACTATGAAGAAGAAGCAGAGCATCAATCAGCTGCTGTCAGTATGACCTAGGGGTACACTGCTTAGTGATTCAACTTAGGCTGTGATGCAGGTGTATATTTTTCATAAATTCAGGATTTCAAAAAATAGGAAATCATCTCTCGTTATAGCTCAGTAGTCACAGGATACCCAATTCCCTCAGTGCCTGTGTACGTCCCAGCCTCTGGGACTTGTGTGTTTTGCATGATGCCTTCTCTGTGCATCGCCAAGAAGCTGAACTGTGGTGACTCTGAGCTCCAGAAGTAAAGTTTTTCAAGGATTAAAAATCATACAGGGTTATTAGTTCAATACAAACTTCCCAGAGTTGTGTGAACCCACAGAGGAGAACCAGGCAGCCTGGGCTAGGTCTGCCCAGTGTCTGTGCGAGAACCTGCAGGGAACTGCAGCTGGACCATTTTTCTAGAGCTCCGTGTGAGCGTGTTTTGGGGAAAAAATTGTTTCCTGTTGATGTGACCTTCAATAGATGGGAGGGAATTGAAGGCTGGAGTACAGGCTGGGATGACAACTTCCTTTCATGTCTGCTCTCACGAAAGAGACACAGGAAAAGTTGAATTAAATGATGTATAATTCCCTAGGGGAGTAGAATTTTATTAGAGGAAGTGACTGCCAAAAAAATCTTAAAATAATTAATACCAGCACTTCCAGTTTTTAAGTGCTATGAAAGATAGAAAAGGAGGAGAATTTATAATCCAGAGCGCGGGAGCCGAATTCAGGGGGCTGTGTGTTTTATTCAAGGTATTGAACAAGCTGATTCTGAGAAGTGCATATTTTACTGTTTCAATTAGCACAGATTACTTTTTTACTTTCTAGGCCACCAGGCAGTAATTATTTCTGTGATGAGAAAGCTTTGCAGGTTTTCTAATTTGCACTGTACATACTGAATGAAATACAATAATAAACTATAATGAAATAGAGGCAGATCTTTTAAGAGCTCGGTCTCTCAGAATGGATGGATGGTTCAAGAATACGTTGTTGAAAATTAACAGCATGCTAATGTTGTAAACGTATCATCAGGCAAATTAATAAAGTGTTTATAAGCAAATAGGAAGAGAGCATTTCTAAATTCCTTTCATTAGGGGGTGTGGTTGGAGAATCAGTGAGCAGTGTGTGATACAGCCCTTGTTAGAATGCCTTTTGGAAAGGAACCAGCACGAGTTGCAGGATTAATGAATCTGTGTTTCAGGCGCTTGTGCCTGAACTCAACCTACCTAATTGCAGACATTTAAATGAGGCATTTAAACTGGGGTGTAGTGGCTTCAGGCCTCCTTAATAGGCTCATGTTTATCTTTGGCAAGGGTGGGAATGTCCTGAGCCTAAATGTTGGCTCTGTGCTTCCTCCTCCATCGGAAGACTTAGCTGTGGTGTTGGAAGGGGAAGCTTTGAGACACCAAATGTGCACCTGCTGGCACAGGCACCTTGGTGAGGCTGCTGGGCTGTGATCAGCTGAGCCTTGTCCTGCTCAATCTTCCAGGCAGGGCAGTGCTCACAGCACAGATGGTAGATGCTTCTAAGGATTAATGACTTTAAATCCATTTCCTCTGTCTTTTGGGGCAGCCTGAAGACTTTTTTTCCTCTGTCTGCCCAGTTAAAAGTGAGAAGAAAAACTGTCTGCCACGCATGCTGTATGCTATGTGCTTAACGAGAACAGAAAATTAAATCTTAATTATTAGGATCTTGCCTGTGTTACCACAGCTGTATAGAAACTCTAAGACCAGCCTCCCGTTGTGCTAGATATCACATATATTGTGTGTATACAGCATATGTACACTTGCATATTTTTCTTTTTCTGTGCCTAACATTACATATGTAAGAAGTGTAGAAGATGAGAGTACCAGATGACTGGCTGAGAGTGATCTCTGGTCATCCCTCCTAACCTCCTGGAAGCAGGATTATTGCAGTTGCTGCCAGGATTGGGAGATCTGAAGCATCTTAATAGCAGATCCTGACTTCAGAGCTGCTCTTCCAAGCTGTAAAAGCAGGAAGCGTGCAAGTCATGAGGTTTGGTTGGCTGGCTGGTTGTGTGGGTTTTGTTTTGCTAATGGTGGTAGTAGAGAAAGCAGCTAATGGTCCTGGGCAACCTGCCTTACTTGAGCAGGGCTTGGAGCAGATGACCTCCAGAGGTCCCTTCCAGCTTCTGTGATTCTGAGCTCAGAAAACTAGCTGAGGAAATGAAAGCTTTCTGCTTGCTTGAGGAAGAAGAGATGCAGCTCTTTGAATGTACCTGTCCGTTCTGCAAAGGCTAACTTTGCAATAGAGAGGTAATTCTCAAGATTTCTTTCCACCTTATGCGGTCTGTGACCAAGTCCACAACAACTGTTAGTCACGTCTAGCAGAAGGTGACCCAAGTGTCAGTGGATAAGGGATGCCACTACCTCAAAACAAGTGTTTTTCCCTAGTTTCAGGGACTGGGATAAGCAGTGGGACCCTCCTGGCTGTGATGGCACTTGGAGCAGGAAAGCCCTTGCTTGTGCGCTCTGCTTTGCCCGGTGCTGGGAAGGGGATGAGAAGGAGCTGAGCGGGGATCCTGCCTGGATGAGTTGGTGCGAAGTGACCCCCATCCTGATGGCATGCTGTGATCTGGCCTGCTTTCGTGCTGCCTGGCAGGCATAAGTATACCGGCGGGGCTGGCAATGAAAAAACAGTTTCAGTCAGTGACATTTTCCTAAAAGAGCAATTAGAATAAAAACCTCTTTAGTATTGTTCTCCACCCATCTAAGTTGCCTTTGAAAAGAGGTTGGAAGTGTAAAGCTGCTACACTTTGCTACAGAGAAAGCAAACTAATTTAAAGCAAGATGATGAAAGAAAACAATTCTGCTCTAATTTTTTTTTGCATCCCCTTGGAAGCTTTTATCTTTGGAGCAATCTCTGTTTCCCTTTCCAGTTGCATAATCAGGATTCAGTTGGGTTTAACAAGCTCATGCTGTGGCATTGTCAGTGAATTCATAATACTATGTGTTGCAGGGTGCTATTTTCAAGACTAATTGATAATAGTTTCATACACGTAAAGGATGTCAGACACCAGTGCCCATCAAACAGCAGCAGATTTTCCACTTCAACCTCTTAGGGTTGCCTTCAACAGGAAGAGCTTCTCCCTCCTGCCCGAATGAGAAGGGGACTGCTGCTTTGTATATCCACCTCTGCAAAGGACCTCGAGTCCTTCAAAAAGAAGAAAATTCAAGGATATAAAGTATTATTTATTTTGGTATTATTACAGTCAACGAGGGCGGTAAATGATTTAAACAAAATGGGCAGATGAAAGTGATCTCTCCAAATTATCACTTCAGGACTGAATGCCTTGTGGGAAGATCTGCTCTGGCCCAATGCAATTTGTCAGGCTCTGTAAAGAAGTAGCAAGGAATTATTTGTCCTGTATTAGATGGGAGGTCAGTTTAAATGATCTGATAGTGCCTTCCGGCCTCAAAATCGCTGACTTGTGTTCATAAAGCATAGAGCAGCAGCAGACACGTACACGAAAACAGCTGCAACTTAAAAACAGCATTTGGGGATGTTTCCAGCAATTATTCTCTTTTTTCCCCATATCTGTATGACCTTACTCTTGGAGTGGAGTTTGACTTGCTTTGCACTGGTGTGGCCGTGGCGGAAATTGGTTGTGTACCTCGGTCCTGATGCAAGGAAGATGAACCTGATTTTTTTTCAGCTCACTAAGGGGCGTTGACAGCGCAGCCTTGCTGATGCGCTGAGATGTCTTTCGTTACCACTGAGGTCTGTAACTCACTGATTTGATTATGAGGGAAACAACAGATGATTGGGAATGCTGAATGTAAATCGCAAACCATATCCGTGCCCATTCTCTCAGACATCCTAATGGGCTGTTGGAAATAACTCACATTGGAGGGTACAGAAAATGCATAGAAGTGTATAGATGTGCAAAAACCCCTCCTCCTTGCAACTAAATAAAGCACAGAAGTGAGGAACCCGAGGACTGTCCGTCACTTTGGTCCCAACAGGTAGTAAAATAAATAAAGCCCAGTGACATCTTCATAGCCCTGACAGAAAATGGTTTGATCTGGAGAGTGTGTGTGTACAGTGCTCTTAGCATGGCTGTGTGTTTATGAACACAGATAATTTTTCTAGAGAAATTTAATGAAATGGATTAGACGTTTCTGTTCCACCAACTTCGTTTTCTTCTTGGAGAGACTTCGGTTAAGAAGAGAGGTGTTATCTCAAAAACAAAACAAACAAACAAAAAAAAAACAACAAAGACACCACAACCCAAACCCAAAACCCAGGCCTGCAAATAGTACCAGACATTATGGCTGAAATGCGGCTGCTCTGTCCCTGCCCTATTTTCTATGCTCAGGCAGAACTGAGGTTTTATTTTGCTCTAATACCAATCCATAAAACTGTGATTAGGACGTCTGGCTTCAACGCTGCTATTCAGCAGATGTGCCCATTGTAAAATTAGATCTTTTTTTGTTTATTCTTGCCCGTTGTTTCCTTTCAAGCATATCCGCTGCCCATTGCCACAAAGCAAACACGCACGTGGCACAGCGGGCACGTTGTAAGCACCTGGGAAGAATGGATCGGCTCTTTCTGGTGGCGGAGAACAGAGCCAGAACAAGTTTATCTGCTCTTCTGGTACCTTGTGCAGAGCTGCCATTCTTCTCCAAGTAAACATAACTGAGCGGAGTGTGAGTAATAAGTCTCTGATTCTACAAGGCAATTGTGCGCATCCTTATCAGCCCCGCTGCAGTGGCTGTTCTGGCTCAGAGCGTCGTGACTTGGGCCTCATGAAAATCCTGCAAGGAAGGCATCTCTTCTTTGGCTGCCTGCCTCAGCCGTGTGACTGCACCCTTCTGCACAAACAGGAAGAAATAAACAGTCTGAACGTTAACTCTGTGTCGTGCAGGGGTGTAAACCGGTGTGGTTCCACTTGCTTCGTAAGCTGTGGTGATCTGCCCTACCTGGTATTTCTGGTGGGGTTTTAGTCCCTAAACAAAATAATGGAAAACAAACTGTTTTCATCATGTATGGGACAGATGTGCTGGCAGTGAGTGATCTGGCCCATGATGACATTCTTTTCTAGCTGTTATTTCTTTTATTTATGAAACAGCTGAATTAGCAAATAGTTCTGATCCCCCTAAACCTCCCTTGCTTGGCAGAAGCACAGCTTCTTAAAAGAAAAGGAGGTTCCCAGTGATAGATACCATGCGGGCCTGGACCGTGGATCAGGCTGCGAAGTGCTGCTGCAGTGGAAAACCTAAAAATCACTTGTCAATATTAAGCTCCCCCATCAAGGCTGCACTTGCGAGCCGAGCTAATGAAGCTGTCCATGAAATGATAGCAGCAGGGAGCAGATAATTTATCCTCATCATTGCTCTGCAGCTGGCAGCATGTCAAATAGGCTCTTCCAGCCTTTGCCTGGGAATGTGGCTGCTGATGGGAGGAAAGGTTCGTCCAGCCCTGGGGGGCGAGGCATGAACTGTGGTTTTGTTGGGCACGGGGCCATGAGCAGGCTCGCAGGTAGTGGCTCTGCAGGGGCAGTGTGACGTGGGGAGCTATGGGCTGGGTGTGCTAGGCTGAGCTGTAATATTTAGCCTAAAAGACAAAGCTTTATGTTTTTCCAGACCCTGGAGCAGATTCTTTGCAAAATGAGCCCTGTTGGTCCTTGGCTGTTTTCTCAGCCCTAGTTGCAGGGGACAAAGCATCCAGGTGTGGGATGGCAGCAGGCGCTCCTCCTCGCTTTTCTTGGTGGGCAGAGCTCTTTGAATTTCAGCCCTCTGGAAGTCAGCTGCCCTGTAATTAAAGCTTTCAGCTATTTTTGTTTTGCCTTCCCTTTTTGAGGCCATGTTTACCCGGAGAAAAATAAGAATCCTCCCAAGATCAATTTTAAAATTGCATCCTTAGAAAATGCTGGGTTAGAGATGACTGTGGTCCTGCCCTCTTCCCCAGGCCCTGCCTTGGTTTCCATTAAGGGCAGCACTATAAATAAGTAGAAATCACGATGAATCTCCAAGTCATGGTGCTATTGCAATGTTTAGGCTCTGAAAAAAAAAAAAAAAGCCCAGCCCTATGGCTGACCCTGTGACCTGGATTTTCAGGACAGCAGTGGGACAAGGGCATTCGGAAGGGGACAGGGGTGGACGCTTCGTATCCTCTCTGCCTGCTACGTGGCAAGGAGCGCTCCTTGCCTGGGAATTCAAAGTGCTGCATCAAGTATGCTAAGAGCTAAACCATGTAGTAGCTAGAGGTAGCCATACCCTGCAGCTCCGAGTTTAATCTACAGATGCACATTCTGTGCCATGAGTAATAATTTATTACTGTAAATTACCAAAATAGATGATTAATTGCCTTGCATTAGCACCGCTTTCTCTAGTGAAATTAGCACTTCAGCCATGGAGTAAAAACATATTTCATCTCTTCTTCCAAAAATGAAAACAGTAGCACCTTCTTATCTGTTAATCAAGCCCTTCATTAATCAGGATAACACGCCATAATTGTGATTACAGTTAGAAATCAATTAATGCTCACCTTAAAATAAAGTGTAGAGAGGGAAGCAATTAACATAATAGAGCCAGCGCATCCGAAAGAGACATATTATTGACAATACCAAAAGTGCATTTTCCACTTCTATGGGTCTCTAAAACTGCTCAGAGGCTGTGGAGGAGAGAGGCTGGGACTTCCCAAATTTTGCACTCACAAGTCCTCTGTGACAGTGTTTTTGGGAGCTCCTGCTCTGTGAATGGTGCTCTCACCGGGCGCTGGCTGCAGCCTTTGGCAGGCATCTGCTCGTGCGCCCTTAAAGCCCGTAGTATCTCCTCAAGCTCTGTCTTGCTTTGTTATCGAATGGACTTCTTTGTTGTCCTTTCATTTCCCTGTTTCAAAACATTCTGGCACTGCTTCTAGAGCAAACATTTCCGTAACTCAGGGACATAAACATTCCTCAGCGGCAGAGAGATTAGCTGCTGCAGCCGCTGGACTGAAATGTTAAATGTGCTTTTTCCTCCCCTGATCCCTGAAACTAATTCTGGTTTTTGGCATCCTGCTTCTCTGGTCGGTGCTTTTGCCGGTCGATTTCTGCAGCCTGATTAATGTTCTGACTGCCCAGGCTCCAAATCCAGCTGAATCTCTCAGTGCAATGTAAACATTTGCAGCAAGAGGGAGAGGGGCTGGTGCTGAGCCATCGGCAGCACCAGTTGGGTGACTTAGGCCAGGCTCGAGTAGATGTTTATGCATGTTGCAAAACCCCTACGTCTGTGAGATGCTGTGATCTCACCAAAGGTCCTAGACCACCGCAGACACCCATCCTCGTGTGTGTGCTCAGAAGAGACGGGAACTCGCTGGAGTTGGCAGCAAAAGGCTGTGAGCCCCCTTCTGCTGCGGGATGTTACTTGCTGGTCTGAAATGGACTGGCAGAGATAGTAACCACAATGACCTCCTTTGGACATGTGATTGTCCGCTAGTAATTAGGAGATAGGACATGATAGCAGGTTCTTGGAGCAAGGAATGCTCATCCTCTCTCTGCCTGTTTTCAGCATCTTACTTTTTTGTCATCGAGCTTGCAACAGGCACCACAGCCCGCACCTGACCACAAAACACAGAGCCCAGGACAAGGGGAGCTGGTAATGAGGCTGATGCAGGAAGAAACGATTTGAGACAAATTCTACAAGGTTCAAGTCAGCTGCCATATGCAAATCCAGTCTGATCTGCAAATCAAGATCTGATGAGCAAACTCCTGTCTTTTCCTCTTTAATGTCTCTCGTTTTCAAATATCGCTCGCTTCAGTTTGTACTGCTGTTGCGTGGATGATTTCCCCCAAGAAAACTGCCAGTTAGCCTCTGGGAAGTGCTAATGAGCAGCGACTGCCAGACCAGCAGAGCTGGCACCTTCGTGCCCTGCCAAGGAGCCAGATGGAGGTGGGCAGCGAGCCGGCCCTGTAAGAAAAGGGGCAGCTGAAAGACTTGGAGGAGGCAAGGACTGGGAAAGGCTATCACAGCTATTTCTGATCCTTAAAGAGAAAGGTTAGCTCTTCTGGTGTACACAAGGAAAAAAACTGTGTGAAAAGAAAAGGGTGCTGCTCTGGCTGTCGTTACAGCCTTCTTCACCGACTGTGCCAAGGGAAAGAGAAGGCAAACTGCTCCTGAGCCCCCACCTTCCAAACAAACAGCTCCAGACCCTGGGCTTTGTTCAACCCAAAAGGGAAGGAACACGCTCCTTGGACGTGGCAGAGGCAGATATAAGTGCGATACCAAATGTGATTGATTAGGACAGATTAAAATTAGGTTGCCTTGAAAAATAGCAGTGCTGACTCACTGTAAAAATCAGTGATGCATTGTTACATCATTCTAGAATAAAAAGTAATATTCCAAGGTTTAAAATTGTGAGTCAAGTAATAGGCTTTCAGGCCGTACTCTCTCACTCTTAGCCAGGGTACCTGTAAAGGAAAGTTTATCAACCTCTCTGCTGAAGAACCAACCACCCAAACGTTGGGAGCTCCATTTTGGCTGGTGGGAGCTGATAAACGGTGCCAGGGGTAGTGATGTGACGGAAGGGAGCGCTGCCAGCTAGAACTGCAGCACTGCAGTGGTGGGATGGCGTGGGGAAAAGCAGAGTGTGTGTACAAGGAAGCAAGACTGAGATAGGTTTGCATGATGGGAGAGAAGTACGATATCAGAGAGTAAGGTGTGTTTCCAGACCTCTTTATGCATGTGACATCCCCTTTTCTATCCTGCAGGTTGTCATCTTACAGCTCCTGGGTCTCCCTTGGCAGTCCTTGTGTTGTGCTTTCTGTAACACCGGAGGAGACTCCACCCTATTCTCAGCTGGATGGGGAAAGAGGAGCAGAGCGTGGAATACGAAGTGCATTTTTTTTCTGAATTAAAACCCACCCAAAAGCAAAGCAGATTTTATTTATACATAAAAGAGCTTTTAGTGTGTAAAGCTGTGGGGGTGGTAAAAGCTATGCTTTAAGAAGGCAATTAACATTTGACAAAATAGAATGGATGTGCAGTTTTCATGGCAACGATGGGAATTTGCAGGGCTTGTCTGAGAGCATCACCTTCTCTGGAGACTTGTCCTACTTGCACAGACAGGGAAGCCCAGTTTTCAAAGCTATTTTTGAACAAGAAGGCTGGCTAGTGTGGGGACTGAGTCCCCAAAAGCTCTGCTTCCAGGGCTCGGCAGTCTAGAGGCACAGAGTCTGTGTGAATCTTGCACGGACTCTTTCCTGATGTGTTTATATTAGATTTTAACACAGATTGCCCATATGTCCTACAGGAGGGGTTGGTGTAGAGTAGATGGACTTAGGACGTCCTTCCAAGTCCTGTGACAGCCATCTCCATAGAGAGTCCCATGTCACGGCTTGATAAAGAGACCTGACACTGTGTCTGTAACATCACCTGAAAACCAAGAATTTGGACAAGATGAACAAGGAAAACGGGAGCTGATGTTTGCAAGAATAAAGTGGAGTCAGTAGAATGAAAAGGACAGGGAGAATGACCGAAAGGAATGAAGACGGAATGAAAGCACGAAGGCCAATAGGCTCAACAGGACCAGGAATGCTGCACTGAACTGTTCAGTAAGCTAGGGGAAAAAAAATCCTATGATTTTGGTGATCTGTTTTTTTCCCCTCGTAAAAAATTGAATCCAAGAACGTAGATTTAAGACCAAAAGTACCCTAGGTTTGCAACGAAAAGCATTTCAGCAATTCTGATATCATCCCATGTTCATATCCCATATCCCATTCAGATATCATCCCGTTTCATAGCTTGAGGGAGTTCAGAATAATCCTAGTCATTGTAAGAGCGAGTCAGCTGGGGGAGTTGGAGCGTTGGGTGGCAAGTACACTGTGCCAACCCTCGTATCTTTCTTCTGCTGGTTCTCTTGTTCCTTTTCTCCCACATTAGGTACTTTTACTTCTCTGACAATTGGTAATGGAGCCCTGAGTTTGATGAAATGCTGAATGAATGGAAACTGCTAAAAATAGAAGTTGAAATGTACCAAATAGATTATGGCGAGGTCGGGACTATTCATAAACTATTTCCAGGAGTTACTGGGCTACTCCTGCTCCTCAGTTCGTCACGTAGGGCTTGGCAATCCCACGTTGTTGTGACAAACACGTTCCCTCTGACACAAATACTATAAATGAACTGAAAACTGACTAAAATAGACTGGGAGAGGCAAAGTGTTGTACTGTAAATGAATTGAGGGAGTACCTTTTCTCTCGGAGCAGTGAGAGACAAGATAAGATAATGCAGAAGGGTATTGAACTAACCTTTCCCCCCGGTATTTAAGTTTAGCTCACCCTCTGACCAAAACGACTGCAAATCAATTAGATCTGACAAGTCCAACTTTATGCGCATCAGCAGGGCAAATGGTAATGTCTCAACATCAAGGAAAACTCCTCACCTAGAACAATTTTCTGACCTTGGATGAAGTAAAACCTGTACCTGCAGAACTGCCTGTGTGCGCGATACCCGCTGGTTATGTAGCACAAGCAAAATGGGGGGGGAGGGAATATTTATTAGTGTGCATCAGAGGTGGAAAACATTTAGTCTTGCTAAAGGCTTTTTTTTCTTTGAGAGCTGCTGGATTGCTTTGGCTGAGACATGGCCACTTATAAACCATTTGGAGAAAGAAACTCAATTTATGATACTGCTCATCTCCGTCCTTCCTATAAGAAGAAACATAGATTTTCTCTGATATGGGCAAATTTAGATCTCTTTCCTCCCTAGGAAAATGATATTTGGTCAAGATGTCAAATGTTGATGTGCCAAGGCATTTGAAGAATAAATAAAAATTTGGTCTCTCACTCTTTGGAAAGCATTAACTATAGTGCTAGGGAAACTCAATCCAATATTCCTTCTTTTGCAGATTTTTATTCCTGGAGCTGTTATTAGTGGAGGAGGAACAGGGCAGTAGGGGACTGAATCATAGAGATGAGCGCTGAAAGAGTGGTTAGGATCATTTATTTATATTTCTGAGGATGGGTTAGCAGTAGACTTTTTTTCTCAGCATCTTAGGCAATAGCTGTTCTTCCTAACATCTCATTTGAGGAAACAGATCCATTTTATTTTATGAATATCATTCTTCTGTACAGGGTGAGGGCTAGGCTGTGTAATTCCCACTTTGACATCCACAGAAACCTTCCTGAAGTGCTTGAATATGCACGAACATGGGTCTTTCAGCATAACCAGAGACCATCATTTAGCTCTGGACACGCTGTGTCAAAGTAACTCATCAGCACTCTCCGGTGCCGTCCCCTCCAAGTGTTCTCCCAGGCTTCTTTCCATCCCAGCCTGCTTTATCTTCTCCCCTCTGTCCAGCCTAATCCATTTCTCTTTCTTTTGGTGTCTAGGCCTTGCACATTTTTCAGGTTTGCTGCTGTTTGTTGGTTGCAGTGCGAGGTTGAATTTCCCTAATAGGAGGCAGCCTCACGGGTGAGCTTGCTGTGTTTTATTTGCCGGACTTTTGGACTGGATTCACCCCATCCTTGCAGAACCGGAGTGGTTAAACCCAGCCTTTTTTTTTGATTAGGAGTCAGAGAAAAGTCACAGAAGGGTGCTCAAAGCCAGCATGGTCCTGCACAAAGCTGAGGCTCCTGCAGGACACCCCTGAGCAGCCGCGTCCCTCCCAGCCGCGTGTTCCTGTGCTGTGCCAGAGCTGCTCGCTGAGGGCAGGGCGATGGTTTCAGCTCTCTAGTTCTGACAAATTGCTGCTCATTGGTATCACTCCGATGAAATAAGGAAAGCCTCGAAGAACCCCAAACTTCTATTACTTTTTAATACGAGTAACTTTAATAGAAAGGCTTAAGTGTTTCTTTATATTGCGGTGCCTCAGCATTTCTACGGTCATAAATTCTTCTCTCACCAGTCTGCTATTACTGACATATCAATCCTTTCTACTTCTTTGAACACTGAAATTGAAAGAAAACAAGGTTTAGGCTTTATGTATTTTTAATTTAATGGAATTCAGCTTAAAGTTGTTGAAAAGCAGTTCTTGGCATGGAGTACCGCGGCCTTTAGAAAGCCCTCAATAACCCAGAGCAGCAGGATGGTCAGATGCAGGATTGCTCATCCTCCAGAAATCTGCAGGACTATCTTTCCAATTTTCTCTCTGGTTTTGTCACCTGGTCTCTCCAGGGTGCGATTATCACCAAAGCACAGTGAGCAAAGCACCTCGTAGCTCTCCTGCTATAGGGAACTTGTACTGGAAGACCTAAAAATTAGCATTTCTAAACAGAGGCAGACACCCAGCTCCCATTCATTTTAATTTTTGGAAATGGTTCTCTAAAGCCTGTAAGTGGCCTGGAAAATCTAAATCTTAATCTCCAGGTATGTTAGTTGTTATAGTAATAAGGAAGGCTTAACAGTAGTGGGGTCACAGTATAATTGCAGCCTATGTGCTCTGTGGTTGGGAGCAGAAATCACCGTACTTACAACAGTAATGACGGTTGTCCTTTCTTCTCTTTAGTTAAGAATAATAAGTTAAACGTTCTGCTCTCAGTAAGTAAGGTATTCTAGCAGTTTGTTCAGCTAGTTTTCACAGTTGTAGCTTGTCTCAGCTATTCCAAAAACGAGGAGACAAATGTATATTTTAACAAGACTTCTTTCCAAAGACAGTTCAAGCTGAAAATCAGATTTAAAAGTGAAAAATAAAATGTTTTAGATCAACCTGAAATGGTATGACTCCAAAATGATATGTGTTTTGCCTAATTTGGACATTCTTTAATAATTTCTGCTTTGACTCAGGCCAGTAAATACTTGAGATATGGCAAATTCTCCCCGGAGGACTTTTAAGAAAACAGTAGACAAAACACTTTTAGGAGTGGTTCAGATATTACTGATCTTTCCTTAAAGCACAGGACTGTACAAGAGTGGGATCCCAGCATGGTCTGCATCTGCTAGAGGTCATAAAATACCTGGGAAGGATCACCAAAGTGTTTTCAGTGCCGATGAGCCATGCATGCTAATACAGGTAGGAGAAAACAGTGTAAGATGGGCTGTGAGTTTTATCAGGAAGATTAACCGGGCCTTAGATTTTCTTTTTTTAATTATTTTTTTTAAAGAGTTTTATGGCCTTTTGATTAACAAGAGAAGTAAGGAATGAGCTGACCTCCCAAGATCTTTTCCAGCCCTCCTGGTGCTTCTAAATCTGATTTTAAGCATCTTTATTCAGATATCACACATCCCCTTCGTGTGTCCGTGTGTGAAAGTGCCAATTGCTTCCGAGACTCTGCAGAGTAGCTAGAAGACTAAGGGGGGGAAAAGAAACGTATATACCCTAACACAACATGCTAACAAGTAGTCTACAGGAAAAATCCTGCATCCAAATGACAAAAGCAGCACAGAAGCAGCTCGCAGCGAGCTGCTGCTGAGAGCAATGTTCTTTCTAATGATGCTGGAGATCCAAACTCGGAATTCGTGTGGCGTGTTTGTGAAGGACACCCAAATGTTAATTAGCACATGCGACGGCATCATTACCAGTTTAACCAGAGTCACACGAATCATGGGCCTTTCCGTCTGCCTGTTAGAAGCAGCAATCAGGCAAATTAAATCATCATGAGGACAGTGAGCTATCAGGTAATGGTGGATGCAAAATACGAGTCATTAGCAGTGGCCATCTGGAGGCAGGGAACGAGGGCAGAGGATGAGGACAGCACCTGGGAGGAGGAAGGGAGGCCAGCACGGAGGCTGGTCGCTCTGGTGGCACCTGGAGACCTGCCCAGGTCTTGTTTCTGAGCTGGCTCCCTCTCCCATACTCACACTCACTCCCGTTTGCTCAGCCCCTTTTTTGTCGCTGATTAAAATTTCCAGGATGATTTATGAGAAAGCAGGCAAGACTCAATTCTCATCCAAAAAATAGTAGCAAAAATACCGCCTGTACCAAGGCGGGAGCATTGTGTGTTATTGGGAGTGTTGTGAAAACTCTTCTGCTCTACGAGGTTTGAACTGGAAGGCACTGAGGTGCCTCCTGCAGTCGCATCCATTCAGTCATCCAGTCATTCTCTGGCCTCCCAAAACACCATATCTCACCCATATCTCTGTCCCTCTGCTCCGTATCTCACGATCCGTAACATTTGTTCATCCAGAAGGAAAAGCAAACCTTTGGTGCTTCCAAGCCTGCACTTCAAAGTGTTTCTCTGCACACACAAATGCTCTGCCCTTTAAATTGATAGTCAGCAGCTTAGCATCCCCTGCTCCGATGTGATGTAAATCTACCAGCTCAAACAATCAAATTACGGAGGCTCAGCATAAAAAAATTACTGCTATTCTGAAGCCACCGTGACCCTTGATGCATCAAGCTTTGGCAGGGGGCCAGCCTACCACTTAGCGTGACATTTCTGGAAAAAAAAAAAGGGGGCTAAATAACATTTTTCATATTACATCTAATCCTTCCCCTTGCCCCAGCATGTTAAATTCAGCTTTGCTCTAGGCGTGCCAATCCAGGCCTCTTTCCAATTCTAGCTGAGTTTTGGAATGGTATCAAAAGAAAAAAGAGCCATGAATATATTAATCCAGAAACAATTAAATGAAGTCCCAGTGCTATCTGTTAATTATAGGGAAATGGGGAGTTATTTCAGTAATCCTACTATTGTGTTCGGGTTTTGCAGCTTCTTTCTAATGCGGTTGTGGTGCAGGAGATGGGGCGCGGGAGAGCCGTGGATGTTGTTTATCACTTCGGAGTACTCCGGGTGCTTAATAAATGAGTCAGAGGAGTTAGCCTGATAGGATCGTGGGCAGGACTGGCAGCAGCTAGCTCTGAGCACTGCACAAAATGCCCTCGGTGCCCTGCGAATGCACTTGGGCAGTGCCCGTGCCTCTGTCCGTGGAGCCAGGCATGTGCTGATGCCCCCGGTCCTGCCCCTGGCACCTGCTGCTCCTCCGTGCTGGGGCGTTTGTGAGACCTGGGCTGCTGCTGCCTGCTGTGGGATCTGCTCTGGATGTGCAAAAACAGACCCCAAAGGCAAAAGGGGAAAAAAAAAAATCTTTTCCCTTGTAAGGAGTTTGGAGAGCTGAGCGTTTGGCAGACGCTGAGGTGTGAGGAGAAGGAAGGAGGATCCAAGGGAAGTCCCTAGTGAGGTGGGCACATCGAAACACAAGTGCCAGACTCTACTCCTCAAAACCGTCCCTGCTTTGATCTCTGACCAAAGAAATGTTTGCTCTGATACAGCGTTAGTGCTCACTAATAAGCATAAACATACGTAGATGTTTTTCTCAGACAGGAACAGGCAATGAAAAGCTTTGGAAGGAACCACAGCACGCAGGAGCTTCCAAACCTGCCTGCCTCTTTTCCTTTAAGACTTAACCTAAAAATTGTATTTTAAAATAGTGCTGGCTGTGCGGTGCCTTTTTGAGCGTCTGTTCTATTTGGCAAGTTTAGCAGCTCATTAGGGTCTCTTTTTGCTTTTATTTTGACTTGGGTGATGAACACTGCAAAGAATTGCGAGCCTGTGTTGGTGCTGACAAACATCACAGTGCAAAGGCCGGAGGAGATGTCCTCAGCTGAGGATTTGGCTCCAAGCTCCATCGTGGCGTGCCCAGCTTTGTCAGTGATGCCCTGTCTCTGGCCCAGCGTAGCAGGGTATAAAACCGAGCAGGGCAGATTTGTTGGCTGGTGCTCGGCGTGCCGGGTGGGGGCTGCGGTGTTGGCCCCCCCTCCATCTCGTGCTGTGCCGTGCTGCTTGTGAGCAGCAGGTAGGGGCAGTTTGTCCCCGCTCCAAGCAGATGGCACGGCTATTCGTGTACCGGCAGTCTTTTACCTTGACTCAGTGCTTTTTTCAGGGTGAATCGGGGACAAGGAAGAAAATCTCCCCCCCCATCCTTCTGTTCCACCCTGGCGCATCGCAGCAAGGTTCCTCTTGCTCTGACTTAACCGGGGGGGATTTCACGGCATTGCTGTGGGGTTGTTGCAAGGAGCAGAAGTTGCAAGCGCATTTTCGAGCTCTCTGTCGTCACCTGCTCTCTCTACGCAGCATCCGAGCGAGCGTGGCTGCTTTTCCTGCTGTCCCTGCACATAAATATTTAATGCCCGCAACGATGCAGTGGTAAGAATCTGTTTAATTAGTCTAAATGCCACCGTCCCTCCAGCACGTAGGTGGATTTGCAGGACTAAATGAGGTCTTGTACGCTGATGGCTGTGATAAGCAGGGTCTCTGATCGCTTCACGGCCACGCAGGGAGGAGAAGCCCCTGGGTCACGCTGGGGCTGTCACTGCCCCAGGTCACCCCAGTGCCGGCTGTGCGAAGTGAGCCACTGCTCATCCTCCTGCCAAGGGACAAGACAAGTTCATGAAGATCCTCTTGAAAACGCAAAGGTTACCATTTTCTGGGGAACTGCAGAGTGATATTTTTCAGATTCTGAATTTCAGAAGCAGGTAGGATCTGCAAATGAAACCAGATTTTATTCCCTAAATCGTAGACCTAAGCTGGGTCAAACAAGGTCACAAAGATGCATTGTGACCAAGCTATGCACAATTATAAACACATTTTCCTGCATCCAGAGGAATTTGCAGAAGGGGAAGAAGGAGTCTGCCCTGCCTTGCACAGCCCAGACTGTCACGTTCGGAGGAGTTACCCGCTGCCATTTAGGCTTCTGCTGGCTTCGCTGCAGCTTTTAAGCCCTGTGGGAAGCCATGGCAAGCTGTTACAGAGGGTACAGAGTAGCTTTGGCAGGGTGCTGCTTTTCTCATCGTTTCGTTTTCGAATTGTGCTCTCACCCCTCAGAGGAATGAACGAGAGGGCAAGTTCGCTGTGCGTGGCTGCCCCTAATGTTTTGGGTCTGGTCTGGGTCCGTGGGGGCTGGGCTCACTCCTCTCCGGTTATACACACAGCAGGATGTGTGCCGGCTGCCCCGGCATTCACCGAACAGGGTGAGGACATCACCAAAACGGACGTAATGCTTGGAAATGCCTGGCAGAGCTCCTCCAGGGATGCCGCAGCACGGCTGCGTGACAAATGCTGTAACACGCACGTGCGCTGGTGGCTGGGGCTTCTGTGAGCTCTGCCCCTGCTCGTCAGGCTGCGGTGCTCAGCGCCTCTGAAGCATCCCTCGTCAGGGCCGAGATGCTGCCGGCAGGCCGAGGCCTCCTCTCGTTCCTATGGTAACGGGATGCAGGTCTCCCTTATCCAGGGACTTGCTTCAATTTGGGAACGCAACAAAAGCAGGGGTGCTCTTAATGAGGCAGGCTAATTTTGGAGACATGCTGAACGTGCTCACATTTAACTAACGTGTGCTGTGGTTAACGATAACCTAAGTCATCTGGGCTGCCACGATAGCAGATGAATTTGGTGAGTGTCACCAAAAAAGGAAGGAGTTTTGGCAAATTGTTTCTGTTGCAGACATGAGGCGTCCAGGTAACCGGGGCTGGGAAACAGGGCAGAGGCTGTCCTGGCGTTCCCCAGGACTGTTCGGACTGACCCTGCTGATGCTGTACATTTGATTCACTGTAATGGCACCGAGTGTGCCAGAACACCAATGACACCTTCCTTGTGAGGAGAGAACCTGTAGGCTGTGGGACTTGCCACCAGGCATCCCCAAACTGTGCAGAAATTCCAGACCAAGGAAGAAATCTGCTGAGGAGAAGTGGTAAAAGGGAGTCAGCTGTGAAGATAACCAGGAACTTGAAATGAATGAGACGTTCAAAACCTATTGGTGTATCATGGCCCAAGCTCTGATGGAATGACAGCCTCTGGAAAAAAAATTACCTTAATCTTCTGAGCTCATAAAATAAATGGCTTTCTGAGGCTAGGAAGGATAATGCTGAGGCTCTAATGTGACTCCAGGAGAAGAGGTCTGAATGCAATTTGAATAAAGAAAGGAGAAATCCAGTCTGTGCCAGAACTGTAGTCGCTGGAGTGACAGGCAGGTTCTTCCCACCAGCATTTTTTTTTTTTTTTTAAGTGAAACTGAGAATGAGAAGCAAAGGAAGATTTCAAGTGATGGGAATTTTGTTTCACTTTTAGCACATAGTCTGTGCCTCTTAGAACAGGACATCTGAAAAATATATTTTGGTTTTCCAGAGGGGTTACCAGAACTTCCCACATCTCACCTTGGTTTTAGGGAAGAAAGGACTTTATGGGAAAACAAAGAAATGTATAAACTTTGTTCATCTTCCTAGTTCATTGTCATGGAGATACTGGGTGAAATATCTAAGTAGTGTAAATGAATGTGATCTAATAATGCTTTTAGTAGATCTGGGTCACTCTGCACCTCTTCAGGATCTGGCCTGTTATATGACACTTTTTAATCTCCCCCAAACGTGCTGTGAAAGCAAACATCTGTTTAGAGCTGCTCTGTTCTAACGAGCTTCCATAACCCCCCAACTTCATAGTTTTAGAGACCAAATGGATTTTATCTCCTGTTATATTTACATTCAATCATGTTTAAAGCATTAATACCCTGGGTATTTAACTGGTTATGATTCCTCTAAAAAGCATTAAACAAACCCGGCTGTGTAAATGTGCTCAGCTCCCTCGTTGTCCTGGGTAAATGTGTTTGAGCTGCAGCACAACTGCAGAGAGGTTTTCCCGGCTGTTTAACTCCTTGCCTCCTGCCCCACAGCCTCCCCAGCCCTCACCGATAACGTGCTGCTGCTGCTGCCAGGAAAGGGGAGGTGAAAGCAGAGGGACGCAGCAGTCACGGCTCCCCGAGGGCACTCTGCTGGCTCCCAGCTGATGGTGTTAGAGCAGCATCTTGAGCCCGTGTGCCAAGAACGCCCCGGTTATTTTGGCAATCAGACGTCATGCGTGCGGCTCAGGCTGCTGTTCCTGGAGTGCTGCTCTCTGATGCAATGGTGAGCGAGGCTGCAGGGAGCTCTTCGTGTTTGCAGTCCCTCACTGCCTGCTGGTGCTTACCAAGGGGCACACGGCGCTAAGCTGCAGCAGGCCCTGGGACGTCCAGAGGTGTGCATGCAGCTGACACGTGGGAGGCTCACATTCAAGACCCTGTTCTGGCTCACATAAATGCTGTGACTAACTGTATAATTGCATACCCTGGAAAAAAAATAATGACCAAAACCGTTTTTTCTCCACGGACTGTCACAACAAGTAAGTGACTATGCAGAAAGCTGGTAGTAGAGGTATGTAAGAAGGACAAAAGATGGGCAAGAGGAAGGATTCTGTATCCCCCTATTCTATAAAGCAGGCTGTTTTTCTGTTCTGCTGCATGAAGCCTATGGCTGAAGTACAGCTTAGCCCTCACTTTCTGAAATCCTCGTACCAGATATGCGGGCCACCAACCAGCTGCGTTATTCCAAACATCCCACCTAGACACTTGCAACACTTACAATAAGGAAACACATTTCTCCTGGCTTGCTGGTAGGATTTGCGTTGCTGCAAAGGAGGGATGCAGGGTCCTGGATGACCTGTAACTTGTGCTCACATATGTTGCTTAAACTTCCTTGCAAGTGTGAGTCCTTAGAGCAGCGTGTCCTTTGCACGCAGTGCTCAGCTGCACCAGCATCTCGGCAAGGGAGTACCTCTCATCCTGACCCCGAAGCGCTAACTAAGCCAAGGACGTAGCCAGCGATTAGGATGCTGACAGCTCATTTGGAGGCAAGAGGGTGTTGAGCTGGGAGGAGATTCTTTGCCCTTCCAAGGTTTTGTGAAAAAACAGTGGCAATAATCCATGCCTAATTGCGCCTGTCGCTGCAGCGCTGAGGGGGTTTAATTGTTGTTATTTATACGTGGTGGGAGGTACCTGCAATATGCTAGCTGTTTTCCAGTGGGCTGTCTGCAGTGGTGGTGTTCCTCCTGAAGGCAGGGAGCAGATCGCAGCCAGGTCCTGCTCCAGCTCACGCCGAAACCCCCCCGACGCCCTCACGGTGGAGGGAGGGGGACCAGAAGCAAGCTCTTGGCCAGGAACAGAAGGCTGGCCCCCGCTGTGCCCCTGTAGCGTAACTGGGATTATGGTGGCATAAAAATGGACCTGTGTCAGGGGTGCTGATGCCTGGCCCTGCAGCTGCAGCCCGGGGAAGCAGCTCCCCACCTCGCAAGCCGAGGCTTGGAGCTGTGGCTGCGAGAAAACCCAGTGGTGGCAGCTCCTGGGCTGGAGATGGTCCCCAGCCAGGCAGCCCCAGTGGTGGCGGGTGAGGCTTCTAGACTAAAGCAAGTTCCTAGGGAGGCTTTTAAAAAGAAAGGGCAATCTGAATTTAAGAGATCCCACGCCATAAGGGAGGCAGTGGCAACCTGGCTTTGGGGCAGCGTCTCCCTTCAGGGCGCACTGACTGCTGGGCAGGGTGCAAGGCATTTTTGGGGAGAAACTCTTAATCACTTTTAAATGGGCTGGTCTTAATTGCTATAACTGCGCTCGGTTGTGCTCCCGTCCAAGTGCCACCATGAGACATCTGAGGGCAGAAGGGGCAGGGCACAAGGACAGTCTGGATGCTATCGCAGAGAGAGGCCCTTTTTTGGAGCTGTTCTTACCTTGCCCTTCAGACAAACACGGTGGGCTGACAATTAGGAGGCCCTGGGAAAGTGCAGGTAGTTCAGCAAATATGAAAGGTTGTTATTCTCATGGCTTTGTGAGCCTTATCTGCCCACCCTCTGCAGTTCTCACAGGCCTGCATCTGTCATGTCGTTCCTCTCTCCATCTTTGGCACTGACCTTGATGCTAGGCATCTGTTCAGTCTCTGGGACATGAAACACATTGATGTGGCTTTTGCCAAGCTGGAGTCGGTTCTGAACCTCCAAACTCATCTCTGTACCTGCGCTGCTTCCAGCTTCTGCTGTCTCTGTCAAGTCTGGTCCCCTTGCCCTTGTGATGTTCGGAACAGCGCTTGCTGCCTTAGTCAGTCCCAGTCCGGAATTAGCAACCGATGCTGCTTTCTCTTGCTTCTGCTTCTCCCGTAGCAGAGTATTTCTCCAGGAGAAACCTCCTAAAGGAGAAATCCTTTGCAGCCCAGCTGCAGATCTGGCCAGGCCCCAGCGCTGTGTCCTGTGGATGAAATAGGTCAGCCAATTTCGGGGGGCGGTGGGGGTGGGGAGCCTGCCCCGTAGCTGTGCGTGGAAGGGGATTTCTGATAACAGAGGGGTCTTTCATGTTCGCAGCGGAAAAATGGGGTGAAGAGGCTATAACGTAAGATAGACAAATTCCAGCTGGAACTCAGGCAAATGTTTCTCGTGCTCATGTTTCTCATCTTGTGCTATGGAGATTTTCAGTTATGTGAAGTCACTGCATGGAAACCTAGGGTCTGACCAGCGGGAGCTCCTTCCACTGGGAGCCACGGGGGTCTTGCTGGGATTGCAGGACAGGTTTGAGCAAGCTGCATTATGCGGGAGGTCAGACCAAGTGATCGCAATGATCCTTCCTGGCCTTAAAATCTGTGAATTTGCATCAGCACAGACACATCACGGGTGCTCTGGCTCTACCCTGATTTTTCAGAAAGGCTTTTTTGTTCTGGCTAGGATTTTTATTCAAGACTGATTTCTGTTTTGCTCCGCCTACCTACCTGAGCTTCCCTTTTGGCATTACATAACGGGCAGCGATGTTGTCTGGTATTGTTCAAAGCCAGGGCTTGTTCATTCCTTCCCAGGAGTTTCTATGACATCTCCGCAGTGTCAGGGAGATATTTTTACAATGGCTGTGCTCTCTCCTCTCTCTACCGGTTGATCTAATCTATCAGAAGTTTTTTAATCTTTTGTTGGAAAAAAAATTAATTCTCTCTGCATTTTCTGTCTTCTTTAAAGATGGGGAATGGGCTATTATCACGGAATTGTAATAACCAATCTCTTCTTGTTCCCTTTGTGCTAGGTATTATTATTAATACTTATCAGTCCATTGTGCCTAGGAAATTAAAAGGCCTGAAGTAGCCTGATGGAACTGAATGTGTTTTATACACATTAGAAACTCAGCTTGTGGAAACGTGTGTCTTGGGCGCAAGTGTTAGAAGCTGGGAGTGATTACACATAAGTTTGAGACCGACATTTCAAACCGATTTCTTGTCTTGGAAATAAGCAGTGCGGAGCCCTCGGGGAAACAAACAAACAAAGGGAGCTGCTGACGGAGCCTGAAACGTGACCCGAGCATTTTTTGCTGTTATAACTGTAGTGCACGACTCATGAAAACTGTGGTTCAGTTTCAGCATTTGACCTAAGGGCTAGGGGAGCATTCGTCCCCAAATGCGAAAGGTGAGGAGGAGGGTTTTGGCGGAGGCTCTGTCTCTCTCACTTGCCATCAAGGACCAGTTCCAGAGAAAATCACCAGCCTCTTCTCATTGCTTGCATCTTCACCTTGTCTGTGGTGTCATCTTAAGCGGAGCCTCTTCTCGTTTACTTGCGTTTCTTTTCACGTGACCCTTGGGCCTCTGACTAGTTCTTGGCTGCTGCCACGGAGGGCAGGCTTTTTGGCAGAAAAAATTCAGAACCTCCTTCCTCATTTTCACTACAGCTGGCAAATCCCCTGCTGGCTCAGAGGGCTTGGTCTCTTCCCAGGGGTATAACTTCTTCTTCCATTCGTGTGTGGTTTGCAGAAAGAAGCTGTTGGACATTACAGTGATTAAATAATATATTTCAGACTTCATCAGCAACTAATTTTCCTTCACAAAAAATACCCAGAGCACATGTTACTCTGAAATTGTTTAATTACTATTTCTTATTCTGAATTATTTGTAATGAACTTTGTCTTTCAGCATCGTCTCCTGTTAGATTAATCTCATTTTCCCACTCAAATATTGTATCTCTGTCTGAAATAAATGGGATCAGCACTTCTGTATTTAGAATGAATCATTTCTTTCCCTTTATTAAAGTGTGATAAAATAGGAAAAAATGTTTCTCAGGAATCCTGCAACATGTTTGAATTTTCTGTTTCTTGTTTACAAAGGCCATAAATGCTTCTTGATTTAGACCTATGCAAACACAGCAATCGAGCTAAAATTATTCTCCAGCTGCAGAAAATAAAAGAAAAAAAGAAAAAAAAGAAAAGTTGCCTCAGTGCCACGCCTGAGCTGGCCCTCCATAACCTTGTGCAGCCGGCCCAAGGCAACAGCTACTCGTAATATGAAATATATTGAGTCTGCAATATTCTAGGCTTCGACCTAAAAGGTTAATATTAACAAAAGTGACCAATTACCTTGAGGGGAATGTATTGGAACATAAATAGAAATCAATGTGAAATACCCATTACTGTTTTAGTGGGCGTATAAACGTAAATTACCAGGAACAAGAGAACAAAGAAGTAACAAGTCCGGGTCTGGTTTCACTGGCTCGCAGGGTTTTGATCTGTCTTTGCTGACCAAACCACTTTCTGCAGTTGTGAAAAACAAACCTTTTTTGAACAGGATTTCTTCTGCGGGGTTCTGATCTCTAGACAGAGGAAGCAACGCTTTACTTTCAGAAGCAAGCCCGGCTTCTCCCCTTTCTGCCTTGCATGCTGAGAGCCAGGGATGCTGGTTGTCAGCCTAGCACATCCTTCATGCTCGTAATGAAATGCGTGGGCTGTGGGAAGAGAAATCCTGTCTCCAAAAGGCTAGGTTTGAAGATGAGAAGGAAGGGCTTAATAGTACTTCTCCTGTGACGAGGATTCAGTTCTCATTCCTGGCTGTCAGAACCTCCCTAAAGGAAGGGTCAGGTAACCCCTGAACAAGCCATGTGTTACAGTAGGATAATGAATCCCAACTTCCCTCTACGCTTTGACAATCTCACTTTTAATTTTACCGGTGCAGGAACTGTCCCACGTGAAGTATTTAGAGACAGAAACTCCTCTTTCAGTTACAGCTTCTGGATATTACTTGCACATAGAGAGCCATCGTTGTCTGGAAAACCAGTAGAAAAAAAAAGTAAGTAATCCTCTTCCACGAGAACGAGTTAAAAGCTCTTTTCTTCCATGAGGAAAGATAGCTTTTAGCTGTCCCCTACTAAGCCAATGGCTTCCAGATATGGCCTTATTCCAGATACCAAACAGAAGTGGAAAATTTTCCACCCTTTCAATGAGAGCCAAACCAGTAGAGATCTCAGCAGCTTGCTGCAAAGCCGGGTCCATTAACTTCTATCAGCCGAAGATCTTGTCTCTTACTGCACTACAGAAACCCAGGCCTGCAGCTCTCGGTGCTTAGCTGAAGGGCCCTAGCTGGAGGGGTTTATTTTTTCAGTGGTGAAACAAGCTGTCTCGCAGACGTGCTGTCTGACATTGATTAGACGATAGTTGTGCTGAAGCCAGGACATTCTATCAAAGGTTCTGTGCCTTCCAGTAGAGCAGGAAATGTAAAGCACTTTATGTGTAAAGAGAAATATTAATATTTAAGCTAAAAGTCACAGGAAAAAAAAATCTAATAACCAGAAACCGCTTTAGATGCATATTCTTTTTTCCTGAACTTGCAGAAAGTTTAGGAGCTCCGTGTGCATCTTGCAGTTATTAAAAGAAAAACAGTTAAAGCTCCCTAATGGAGCCCAGACTCTGTTGTGTTTGGAGATGAGGAATGTTTGCTCACTGCTGTGGGAAAGGCTTTGTCCTGGCTGCCCCGTGCCAGGCTGGTATTAGAGCTGGGCTTGCTTTGCTTTGCTTGCACACGGTGAATTGGGCGACTTGTCTGTGTGAGAGCTTCCCTGAGCAGCCACATTTCGTGGCTGGCGTTCGGTTTGGTGCTTCTTACAGCGGATGCGCGCTCCAGTCAGCTGCATCCTGCCTTCCGTGGGGTCTCGGGGGGCTTTCCTGCTGCATGATTCAAAGGTGTTAAAAAAACAAACCAGATCCATGGTAAAAATCAGTGTTCCTCTCAGTTGTCCTCACCCTGAAAGCGTCTCAAAGTCCTTAGCAAAACTTCAGGCTGCACCTAGGACTGAGAAAGCGCCCTAGGGTCTGCTCCCTCTGTGGTCATCAAAGGCTGAGGCTTGGTCCTGTCTGTGCCATCACCCTGTGGCAAGAACTCCAGACTCACATTAGCACACATTTGGCACCTAATCCTACCAGGTTCTGTATTAGAGAAAAATATTTGTCCCTGAGATATATTTTGCTATTCCGAATGATTTTGAATTAGCAAAAAGCATTCACATGCACGCATAAAAACGATTGTGCTTTTTTGCAGGCCTTATTACCACGAATAGGCTCAGCAGGGAGGAGGGATGTATGTGAGCTACTGCTTGAAAAGCACGGGGAGATTGCCTGATTTGCATTTGGTTTTACAGTAGGATTGCAAGGGACCCTTACTGGGGCTTGAGCCATAGGATCAGCACAAGCTTTCCGATGGACTTCACTGAGTTTCAGGGGAAACTAGCAGAGAATAATGAGAAAAAATTTGTTTTCCTAAAGGCAGTTTCAACGGTTCTGAACAATTGCAATGATAAGAGCTTAGATAGCATCCATCAAATCTGATCACTGCATCAGGAGAACCAGGCAGAGCTTAGGTATTTTATATCCCTCCTCATTTTTTTAAGTTCCTTCCTGAGAAGACGAATTCCCTTAACAAGAATAGAGGTTTGGGGTATATCCAGAAAAGAAGTTCCAGCTACAAAGCAAAGGACTTCATAAAAATACCGTGCTGGTTTCTGCACCGGTCTCCTGAGGTCTGTTGTTACTGCCACTGTGCTGCACTGTTAAATTACAGCACGGGTCTACGAGGAGTCCACTAAGAGGCAGAAATCAAGATGTGGCCGTCAAGTTATAGAGAGACCATGACAAAGAGACAGAGACCTAGCTGAGAAAACAGAGTTAAACTGACATCTAATTCCAAGCAGAGACCCAGAGACACAGGTGGAAGGTATACAAATGCAGTAAAGTCTAAAGTGAAGCAGGTGCAAAATGTGTCTGGATAAGACCCCTTGACCCAGGCACTTTCCATGTATGCATTTTCCGAGAAGGATTATATCCAAGCATGACAGTTTGGCTTCATGACTAATATAGGATTTTTTTAGAGGTACTTGTTTCGTCTCAGCCGCGTTTGCACCTTCAGCAATTGCAGAAAAGGGTCTGTACCTTGCAGAGAATGCTGTATCAGCTTGGTTATTTATGCCCCAATTTTTACTGCAACTATCTGATAGCTTACCCCAGGGAGTTCTTGGTGCTCGCCATCGTGTTATGCACATCCCCACCAAAGGAGATGCGTGACATCTGCAGAGGGACTTTGCAGAACTGGAGGAGAACTTCTCTGCTGGACTTGTATTTTCTTTCTCCACTGAGCAGCCAAATGTTGGCATAAGGATGTTTTTTTTTTTCTCTTTGCTGCTTGCAGTGTGTGCACATAGTCTGTAAGTGGCAGGTCCTTTACTGGCGTGGACTCTTGCTAATGAAGAAAAACGTAATAATCATCTTCCCACCTTTCAGAATTACCCCAGCAATTGGACGTTTTGTTACTAGCTTTCACCAAACTTCTCAAGGGATCCTATAATAATCTGCCTGATTGCAAATACGTGCATTTATTAACATGAATTAGAATTAAAGAGTACTTCTTGTCACTCGTACAGCACTGAACATGCACAGGACTTGCCTCAGAACCTGTAAGGGAAGGCACCGATTTCCTGGGGAAATCAGAACTGCCTGGCGTTGGTAAATGTGAGAAACTTGTCTGCATGACCATGCACCTCCAAAATGCACAGCCGATATCCTTCTTACCCAGAAACTGGTGTTCCCTTCACCTGCTGAGCCACCAGCAGGCCTTGTAGAGGGCCAGGCAGCCCTCCTGTTAGGGCATGGGAAGGGGACTTTGAACAATCAGTTCTGTGAAAGGCAGAGCAACGAAGGCAAGAAGCCCCTGTTTCAGCTGCTGAAAACATGCATTTTTCCTCTGCAGTTTCATTTTCCCATCCCCTCCCCTTTCTCTGTTGCCACTGACAGTCTTCACACACTGCATCTGTGACGGCAAATACTAAATTACCTGGTAGCAAATCTTCATTAACCCTGCTGTTAAACATTCCTTTTGTTAATATAAATTCAGCCTGGTAAACAGATTAAAGCACTGTAAAATGCCATATCAAGCATATAATAAAAAGAGAAGAGAAGGGAGTGAGTAAGCCTGTCCCTGCAAACAAGTATTTGATCATCGCTTGTGTGTCGTCACAGCAAACACACTTTAAAATAATAATAATAATAATAAATGATCATTTTGTTCTTTTTCATCAGCTTTATCTAGCAGAGCTGTGTTTGTGGTGTTGCTTCGTAAGGCACTATCACTGTGTCTTGCAAATTTTAGGTCTATGGCTCATCTGTGACCTATTTGATGTAAGCCCCTCCATGCCTAGCAGGTGTATATAGGTCTTCTGAAGGCTTTCTGCACAGGGACAGGGGCTGTGAGCACAGAAATACGTCCACAGCAGCAGCGTCTGCGACGCCAAACCTCAGCTTCCAGCTTGAGCCTTCGACAGCGCGAGAACAGGCTGCTGCTGGCCCAGGTGAGCCCCCGAGCGCAGAGATGAAGTCCCATCCCCCTGAAAGGAAACCCCTCTGTAAATGATCACACAGGCCAGGGAAAGGGCTGCTGCTGAGGATGGCTTAATATCTTTCCCTGTTAACACACCCACTGAACGTACAGTTCTTCCAGCACTCAGGCAGATCTCTCCGTCACCGAGCGTTTTCCTCCTGGCTGCGCTTCAGTCTGCAGCTGGAGGTGGGAAGTTCGGGTGGTCTCCGTGCAGGAGGAGCTCTGCAGGACAAACCCTGCCACAGATCCCGACTCCCCACACCTCCTGCTGCTGCCTTCACCTCCAGTTCCCTTCCCCAGTGGTGATGTGCATGGATCACACCAAGCAGACAGCTTTCCAGCCAGGCTCGGGGAGCTGGGAAGCAGAGTTATTGATCCGTCGATGGTTGTTTAGTTGGAACACGTCCATGGAACAAGAATAACCGCGGACGATAAAAGTCCCGGTGAACAGCTAGGCGGATGCATTTGTCATAATGAGGAACTTAGTTAATGTGGAAATCTATAGGAGAAATCTGTAGGGGAAATTAAGGTTATTAAAATGAGAAACAAACAGCCTTGCTCTGATTTGCACGCGACGCAAGTAGGGTGAGCACCTCCTGCGTCTGCTCTGTGACATGTGCCTGTTCCTCAGGCCCTGACAGCTTCTGCACCTAAACCTGCAGTGGCAAAGAGCAGGAGGCTGGGGAAGGATGCTCTGTGTCAAGAGCAGAAATGTTCTTCCCGTGCTATGACTTAGGGATTTCCCAAGATTTGCAGTCAAAATAGATTCCGTAAAAACGTAAGTTGTTCATCTCGATGATAGAGGCAGGTGACGTGTGGGTGGTCCTGCCCCAGCCCTCTGCTGAGCCATGGGAACTGTCTGCTCGCTCCAGCTGGCTGCAGATAACCTGTCGGACCCCAAAACCTTCGTCCCCACTCGCTTTTGTTTCTGGGTAATTACATCTGACAGCAAATGAAAACACGTTGCACATGGTGAGCTGCTGCCTTTGCAGGGGTTAAGCAGACATTATTCCCACCTCTCTTGTGTGACCTAACAGGGAGGTTTCACACACAGCAAGCCGGGTTTATTTTCCTATGGCTTAGAGCTGTGTCAGGTGGCAGAAACGTGCTTTCCAGCAGCACTCGTGGCATTCAGCTGGCCACCCTGCTCTTACTTCTATTTTGAACAAATGTTACTCACAGGTCAGCTTTGTTAGCAAAATGATTTGCCTAGAAGCCCAGGGAGCCAAAAGCCAGTCAGGCTTAGGAAAAACAAAGATGGGAAAATCCAGAAATGGTTGTCTTGTGCACCGTGTTTCTAACAGAACCACCTCTGTATCTGTCCAGCTGCACAAGTGAAGCAGTACTTCTCATTCATTCAGTAGTAGGAACCAAATCATATCCTCAGTGAATAAATTTGGATTTTTTTCCATATATCATTGCCTCTTATTAGTTCCCATTCACTGCGTGGGTTAGACTTCAGCATTCACTGATAGAAGTTGCCAAAACTTGAGAGCACAACAAGGCGCTAATCAACACGTCAGAATTAAAATCGCTTGTCTTGACCAGAGGCAGAATATCCTGTCCCAAATTTCAGCGTGCTTATAGCAGAGGAGAGGGCTTTGCTGAGCGCCAGGGCTTCCTGCTTGATTCAAGGAGCAGTTTCAGAGTAAGAACACAGAAAAAGTGTGTGCACATATTGTAGTTGCTCTTAGGTGATAGCCCAGGCTGTTTTAACCAGTATCCTACACTAGTAAAGAGCACCTCAAAACTGTGTCTTGTTAATTTTTCTGAGGCTTTGGGAATTCTGAAGCATCTGGCATCTCAAGTGTTAAGGCACTAGATCTGCCTAGACCAAATACGCTGGCCATTTAGAAAATGGGATTAAAGCAAAACAGAACACGATGCAGGAAGAATCCTGAGGGATTTCACCTAACCTGCACTCCCCAATTTCCCTGGCGTTGATGCCCACTTATTTTAGGGTGGCACGCTGCTGAGAGCAGCCCCCTCGTGCCTGCACAACCCTGTGTGCTCTGGTCCCCCTCTGCCCAGGGCCGAGATGTCTCCAGGCGGAGACCCAGCCCAGGTTCTTGCAAAATTTTGTTGTTGGCTGAGTGCTCGGGGGCTGGCATGGCTAATGAGTTGGGATCTAACAGATCCTATAGCATAAAGAAACAGAGAGGATAGGATTGCAGCTCCCTGTTAAAAAGGCAACACCAGCCTCTTTTATGAACTTTTATCTCATTGAGCTGAAGGCTGCTTCTAAGGGGCTGTTGGTGCAGACATCGTGGCGACAATTAGCAAACAGCCGTGTAGACAACAAGCCATTGTCTGTGGCCTCTCTATAATGAGATTTAACAAAACAGCCAGCAACTTAAAATCAATGCAACTGAGTGCAACTTTACTCATTACAAAAGGATTAGAATATCATTAATAGCATTAAATATTTAAACAATATCTGTATGAAAGAATTATGAGCCTTCAAAACTTGACTGTGGTTGTGGCCATGTTAAAGCAGTTGTAATGACATTTTCTATGCTGAGGCTAGGATTTTTTTTTAAATAGACAATGACCATACCCACAGCCACTGCTCTACCCAAAAGTTATGGTTTCCCTGTCTTTGCTAGTCAGGTTTCACTCAAGCTGATGTGTCGGGTTAGATGAGGCAAGGGTTGACCCATGCATTGCTGTGAACGTGCCCGCACCTCCTGAAAGGCGGCCAGAACAACCAGCAGGAGCTGTCAAGGCTCAGCCTGCCACCAGCTCCTAGAGTCAGAGATCAGCCGTGCACGTGCTCGATGCATATTGCACGACTCAGCCTGCTGGAGAGCCGATGGATCTTGCCTGGCTACAGCAAACCCTCTCCACATACAGTCTGAAGACCTTTCGTGTCCTGTGCAAGCCTCCTCAAGCCCTGGTTTCAGCTGTCTTCCTCTGCTTTGCAAACAGCTGCTCAGGTTGTGCTCGGTCTCCAGAGGATATCTTCAACTGGAGCTTTGCACAGGCAGAGGTGAATTTAGTGCCAGCTGCTGGTGCAGCCAGGCAGTAAGAAGGCTTGTTCAGTCTGGGGATTCCTTACTCATATAGTTAGTCTCATCATGCTAGATTTACACGTCCGATTCTCTGCCCGAGCTGTGTCTGATATCAGGCCTTGCTGTCTAAGCCAGGTTTAAGCTAGGTGGTCCAGCTATCGGTATAGTACACACGCTACAACCTGCTAAAACTAAGTGAAAGGTTTTCATTTTTGGAAACGCTCCAGATGAGCCTGGTGGAAATGAGGCCTTCCCCCTCTTAGCCCCTCTGAATGTCTTCCCACATTCAGTCACGAATGCCAGGAGGGCGAATTCCTGACTCCCGAACAGGAGGGTTGTGAGAATGTCTCAGCTGATGGAACGCTGCGCAGAGAAAAGCTGTCCATGATCAGTCCCCAAGACAGCTGGAGCTCATGCTAGTTATTTAAATGGCGTATGTAAAATTAACAGGAACTTTGAAGATATTTTTAGCCTGAGAAGTTCATTTGAAAAACTTTCCCTGCTTTGCATAAGCACCATAGTCTGGGAAAACATATCTCCTGGTTATATACATTTGACTTAATTAAGTCAGTTATTTTGTTTGGTTGGAATATTTTTGTTTTAAATTCCCGAGGCAAAACCTTTTCGATTGGTTTAAGTCTCTTCCTGAGAATCCTGACAGCGCGAGAAAGGACGGAGCCACCCCAGGGCTGCTTGTGTAAGACGCCTTTTCTGCGGTGACTCGTGAAGTCCCCAAATGGCTCCGTGTCCCTCAGAAGGCACGGGGCAGCTGTTGGGAACATGGCAGCCCTACCTCTGCCTCCCCCCCCAGTTCCTAAGAGCTCACCACAGGCTCACTTTTTATTCTCTAGGCACTGTGAGATCTGAAAGGGATGCCTAACGGATCACTTGAAATAGCTGGGGTTGTCCCACCTCCTGCTACGGCGTTTCTAAACCTAAGAGGGTCGTGATGTGGAAGTCCACAATGGGATCTGGTCACAGCTTTCCGCTCTCCTTTGCTGCATCCTTGTCATTTCAGGCAAAGCCCTGCATGTCTAACAAATGAAATGAATAAATACATTAAAAAAAAAAAAAACTACAAAGTGGATCTAGACAGCAGTGATAAGAATGAACTGAATTATTCCTCGCAGGGAGAGGAGTGCAGAAGCCACTTGTGCAGCTTAATGCAGTTTCAAGGAGCTCTGATACTAAAGTGGGGAGGGTTGGGAGGGGGAGTCCCGAGGAGGCACAGATCTGATGCCTGTTAAGTCGGTGGCAAGATTTTTATTGATGTGAGTGAATTGCTATCGAGGCCCTTGAATCTTTGCTGGCAAGCCACTTCACTCTGCAAAGTGCTGAGCGCGCCGCGGTGGGAAGCGCAGAAAGACACGGTGGGCTGGGATTGTTTCGGGAGCAACTGAACACGTTCTGCCTTCTGTGCTTCAAACCTTTGTTTCTCACGGGGTTCTGACAGCTTGTTTTAAGTGCTTAAAATAAACCGGTCCTGGAGCTGTGGCTTGATTAAGGCAATTGCCACCGAAACGAGGCAGGTGAGTAGGATGTCGGAGCTCCCTCGAGATCTGCTCAGCCCAGCTTTACGGGGATCTAATGCGAGGGAGCTGAGGGCTTGGCAGATGTGATAGCAGCCCGTGATTGCTGTTTTTCAAGAAGGGTGCCTCGCTCTGCTCAGCAGCTGCAGATGACAGGAAGTATTGCGACTGCAAAGTGCTGACTTTAATGCCAACTTTGTCTCCTGTGCGTCATCGCTGCCTCTGTGCTTGGGGCGAGTGGCTTTGCTGCCTTCCCCTGGGGACCTGGCACTCTGTCTGGTTCCAGGACACGCACAAGGTGTGGGAGGAACCGGCAGTGAGTGGAAGAGTGGGGTGAGAGCGGTAGGAATCTGCTCTGAAAGCAGGGGCTGGGTCGTTAGCATCTCTGCACGGACTTTGTAAACCATCCTCTTCAGAAGCGCATCGTGGCATTGTGATAAAAAAGGCAGTGTGTGAAGGACGAGACCCCCACACCCCAAAACAAAGGCAGTTCAGACTGCTCGAACATGACTATTATAAACGGGTGAGCTGCAGGCTGGCATTTCATGGGTGCTAAAGAATTTCCTTAGGGTAGAAAGGGATTGAGACATTGCTGGGTTCCATTTTTTTTTTCCATGCCTGCACAAAACAGGACAAGATACAGAGTGGCACAATTTGTCCAAGCCTTTTGCTGCCTTTTTTTTAACTTGTTTGAAAATGGTCAGATGCTATCAAAATCAATTATGTGACTAATCTCATCAATTTCTGAATGTATTCCTTTCCATCAGCAGTCTGTTTTCTGGAGCTACAAGAACCGCTAAGTGACCAGCACACAATATAATTAAATACAACGTATTAATGATTCCCTACATCAATTTGTGATCCTTTAATGAACGGTGGAACTGCATCGCAGCTCTGCTTGAGTTGGTGGTGTTTGGGATTTAAAAAATATTTTATCTGTTACATGGTGAAATGATTAATGATGAATCAGTGCATGACACTCCTGTTAAAAACTTGATAAAATCTGCTACAGTGCCTGAGAAGGACATCAACGCAGCTCAGCTGAGGTGCCAGAAATTATAATTATATCCTTGCATGAATTGGAGTTGCAGAGACGGCGAGGTATAGATTTCTGTTCTCACTTTGCCAGCTCTAGGTCTCCTGTTCGTTAGCATATCCACGAGTACAGACAGCAACGGGGAGCTGGGGGATGAGGCAGCAATGAGATCTGAAAGCTGGGGAGTTGTTTACCGAAACGTCAGCTCTGAGATTTTATGGGAGCTGCTGAAATCCTTGCGCTGGAGAAAGAAAACTCTAAGGTTAGAAACAAAGCTTGATGGAACTTGTGTGAAACGATCACATAAATATTTATTTATGCACAGCTGCTCCTCGGGTGGGTGGCGTGCAGATGTGTCCATCGGCTGTCCCCCATCAGTGGCCATTGCTCTTCCCCCCCTGCTCAGTCTGAGTGCCAGAGCTCGTCACTTTTCTGACCACTGCTTTTATTTTATTTTTTTTAATATTTCAAATTCGGCAGCATTTGGTTTCAAGATAGACGTTAGGAAAAGGTTTCTAGCTGTAGGATAGTTCAAGGAACAAACTCTTTGATGAATTGGTAGGATCATTATCACGTGAGGTAATAGACTTCGGTTCAGGCAAGGCTGATCCTGCCTTGGGGCACCGGAGTCCAGATAAGCTCTCACAGCTCCTTTTTGCCCTAGTTGGTAGGAATTTGTCAAATGTTTGTTGAATTTTCTCAGTTGTACATGTAAACTTGAAAAATCCTGTTCTGGATCTCGATAAATAGTGCGCTGTCCCACCAAAGGCTCTGGGTGACACCCAGAAAAAATGAGCCTGAAAATTTATGACCGCTAGTTGAGTGCGCTGATCACAATTTTAGGCACAGTTGAGCCAGGAGGCATATTTGGTAGATATTTGTTTGCACTCTGTAAGGTCTGTTGATTTAATTGGCTTGAATTATTTATTTCTATTGGGTCATCCTACTGCGGAAAGTCTTGCTGCAAAATCCTTGCTGCTAATCCCTTGCCTTCTGAAATCTGGATCCCAGAATGCGAAGTGAGCTGCGTTTTGCTGGTCCCCATGTGCCAGCCAGGCGATGACTGCTAATGCAGCTGTGAAACAAACCCAAGTGCAAGTCAGCAAAACGTCGCTCCTGTACTTGGAGGGGAAGCTGCTCGGATGACTCCCCTCAATGAATCTGTCTCAAGTTGTTCTGCGTGTCCCAGAGGGGAACTGCTGGTGGCTTTCAGGTTTTCCCAGCTGAGGCGAGAAGAAGAACAGATGATGAGATCGATTTCCTCTCCCTGGATAGGCAGCCAAATTTCCATCAGAAAGGTTTTTTTGGTGAGTGTGCAGAGAACTTGCACAGGCTCAGCTGATGATCCTGATTTCCTGTGCTCTGAAACCTCGAGTGGCTCAGCCCCTGCTCAGCACAGCTCCTTGCACTCATCATCCTCAGCATCCCAGACACGGGGCTGGGGGGGAAAACCTTTGCTTTGGGAACCATCACCCGTGCGTGACCTCTGCTGCCAAGGGAGGGCATGCCTTGGATGCTGTGCAGCAGCACGGGGACCAGAGCAATGTGGGTTTGGGCCAAGGAGGGTGTGAGCCCTTGGGTGAGCACTCTGCATTAGGATTTTGTAGCTGAAAATCGTGTGGGCACCTCTGCAGAAGCTGCAGGCAGTACAACGGTGCCTCTCCCAGGGACAAGCCTTCCCATGCATCTGCGAGCCCTGGCCCATTTCTAAGGTCTCCTCTGAGCATTTGCAGAGGAGCACATCGAGGTTCTTCAGGCCTTCTAGCCTCCTGGTTACTGTTCCCCCCTCCTCCCCTGACTGCTGCAGGTCAGTCTGTTGATTTACAAGTAATTAAATGGTTCTTCCAGGAGCTGTGCTGCTCGGGGAGTTGCGTTCAGCAAAACAACTTTAAAAAACCCTTTCTGTGCTAGCACAGCAGAATGCTGCAATATAAGAAGGCTGGAAACGGGTAGGATTTCCAGTAGGATGTGACTTCAGGAGCACTTTCTCGTTATGCAGCCTGTATTGCTGTTTTCCTTTCGCAACTAAGGTAATTGTGCTCTGCCATGATGAGAGGGCTTTTTTATGCTATTCTAAAAAAAAATGTTAAGCACCACTGATGTCCGGTGGAAAAGCTGCTGTGAGAGCTGTCTAGGGATTTTTTTTTGCCTTTTTTTTCCCCTCTCATTGCAAAGCCCTGCCATGAATGGGAGCCTCGCACCTGAGAGCATCTCAACAACAAAGACATCCGAGGCAAACCAGCTGCCCTTGCGCCCAGTTTGCTGGGCACCGAGGAACTGGTCTGGTTTGCTGATTTCCTTTAATGTAGCTGAGGGATGCTGCTGGCTGGGTGAGCAGCAGCAGCTCTTGGCCACCCACAGCCACCTTTCTAACTCCTCAGTTCTCTCTATCTGACTTGTTTGTTTGGAGCACAGCATCCAAGGCAGGGAGCATGTCTTTAAGCGTGTTTTTGCATCACCTAGCAGATGGGAGGCAGCTCTTGGCCAGGACCATGTATCGCAGCATAAAAAGTGCTGGTAATGAACAGCAGCAAGCACTTCAAAACACAGGAGACATAAAGGCTTCTTTTCCTTTGAGGCTAGTAATGCCATTTTATACTAAATTTACTGTGCTTTATTTCTTCCTTCATTTGCACTCCTTCTTCAAGGAGAGAAGCCTCTCTCTTTTGTCTTTTTGTATGTACACAAGGACTAAGGAAAAAAACCATGAAGGATTTGGGTTGCAAAAGGGTGGGGAAAATTAGATATGAGTGATTTGCAGTACAGCATAATCTCTCACTCTACCTTGCCTTTAAAAGCCTTTCCAGAATTTGCCTTACAGTGAAGTAAAGCTGTTGGGAGCATCAGGAGACGAAACGTTCCCTAATAAGGGATCCGTGGTGGAGGCATTTATACACGCTTCAGCTTGATTGCATATCATCAGCAACCACACAGAACTCCAGCCGACAAGTTACACAGCTTATCAGCAGAAGCCAGAATTTGGGTTCATTTACCAGCCATAAGTCGTGTCCTTCTCAGGGGTAACCCCTGAGCCCGGGGAAGTCATTCTGATGGAGGAGATGGGTAAGGCTTGTATGCTGTGCATGATAGATACTGCCGTGCTATAACTCAGAGCGTGAGTGACTATTGCAAAAGTATCCCACGCAAATCCGAGCTCAGCACAGATGCCCGGGTATATCTGCAGGTCTCTGGGTCGTTTTACAGCCTCCTCCTGTGAAGCCTGGGCTGTTGTAAGTGAAACCCAGCCCAGCTAGTTTAAAGTCAGCTCGGTTCTGGTTGCAGCATGGAGGACATAGTCCTTTAATGGGATAGAAGCAGGTCCTGATGCCCGATTTCTGCCTGGAAATTGAATCAGATGGATGGAAAGAAATTGAATCAAAATCCTGAGGATCCAGGTCCTACAACCATACCAAGTCAGTTGACTTCCCAGCCCCCAGTAGCTCAGAGGAAATGTCCAAACCTTTGTGATGTGTGAAACTGGGTCCTACCGAGTGAGCACAAACAGGGCTGTACACAGTGGGGAGGTCAGCAGCTTCTTGGTACTGAGAGCTATGCTGTCTTTCTTACTGGTTTCTTTGCTTTCCTACTGATACAAACTTAATTTGCTTTCCATAGTTCTATATGCATGAATATATATAGGAAGAGAAATCAGGACACTACACGCTGCCTTTCCTTTGCTTTGATCGGGATGTAGTTTCTCCGGAGGTGTCCTGATTAAATCAGAACGGTGACAAATTGAAAGGGCTGGTGTCTGATTTGTAAGACTTCTTTAGGTGTTAGAGAAGTGGAAGAAAGAAACATCAGAAAAAATCCAGCTCTGTTTTCAGACTAGCAAATGCATCAAGTGCTTAAAAACAGCCAATGTCATCGTTGTGCCCCCACCCCAAGAACAGTGTTTTTCTCACTTATTCATCCTCGTTTTGACTAATGTCACATCAAAGCGTTCAGCCATTCAAAGAAGCGGGCAAAAATGGCTTGCTACTTCATCACCAAATAATACTTGCTCATACAGAGAGGACAACGCCTTTAGGGACAGCTGCCAGTCCTTCATCCTTACCCAGCTGCTTCCTGAGCCAGGGATTTCACAGCAAAACACCTCTGTGCTGCGGGGCTTGGGGCTGCTCCCACCAGCGGCCGCTGCCCCTGTCCCTTCCCTAGGAGAAGGGTTTTTTGTCCCCAGCATTGCTGAGCACAGGCGTTGGGAAGGCTCAGCGATGTGGGGGATAATTTCTTTGCAGAGACGTTACGGCATCTTTCTGAGTGTCCTTGACACCCCCACACACTCGGCTTCCAGGGGATGCGAGACAGAGGTGGCTTTGTGTCAGGAAGAACTTGTCAGGAGAGAAGCTGAGGGCTTAAGCAAGTAGGAGAAATCAGCTCAAGTCAGAGGCGTAATCTCTGCAACAGCTGCCAGAGTACCCCGGCTGTTCCTATTAATAACCGCTGCATCTGCGGGAGGAGGGAGATAAATCTGATCCCACAGAGGTTTTTGGTGCTGTAAACATCAGGCTTCTGCTCTCGCTCACGTCTGCAGTGCAAGCAGTAACCGTGGCAGGCGAAGCTGCCAGGCTGGCTGCTCCCACCCCACAGTCACGGCGCTGGGTCTGCTGGGCCCTGTGTGCCCGTGGGGGTCCCAGCAGGGACCTGTCCTGCAGGTGGTGAGCTGCAGCCCACCCCTGGCGTTTGTTTCCAGTGGGAAATTCAGGGAGACATCCGTACACAAGCTGTGTCTAATGAGAGGACCGCAATGCAGAACGGTGTGCGTGTGTAGATACGTCATTAACATATATAAGTACCCAGTGAATAAGCACTGTATAAACCCAGTGTGATAGGCAAAGATACCCCAAACAGAGCTTGTTACACATGGGGTTTTGCATGTGCTTTGGGTGCACTTTGCTCCTTTGGGTGCCTGGCAGCTTGGGGCAGCTCTCCTCGGGGTGGGCAGCCAGCCTCGGTCCTATATGAGCTAACTGGTGTGCAGGTGCACCTTGCTGCCGCTGTTCTGATGAATGATTTTGGGCCTGTGTCTTATCCTCTGTATTTCATAAGAAGCCTGATTAATATCTCCTCTGTAAATATTTGCTATCTCGAATCTTCTCTAGCATAAACCTGTCAAGACAAGGGAAAGCTCTTCAACTCCATGCTTCAAAAGCTGCATCGCTAGGACAGTGCTGAAGCAATTCATCCAGGCTTTAATATCTGGGACCTCTGCAATGCACAGGTTGTGGACAAGATCCTGTATAACTAGTACTAGACATGCTATAATAGAAAGAAAACCAACACCCTGTATGACAGATTTTTAAATTATCATCAGAGATATAACTAACGCTGCCCCCAAACTCGTCAGCCTGAGATTTCCATCCAGATGTTTGCAGCAACAAAACCGGTCCCTGGATTAAATCTCACCACTTCGCTAATGTTCACCATTACTCTGGGATGGAAGATTAGTCTCAAATTCATCATTCTGTATTTTGCAGAAAGAGCCCAAGGAATGTATATTCAGCCCAAATGAAATTCTCTTTGAAACTAATGAGCTTTGCTAATTAATTTTATCCTCATAAACTGGCAAGCACCCCAGCAAATCCAAGCTTAATGTATATTTCTCTGTGTGTTACCTGCTGTGCAAGGTCCTGAGCAACACTTGTGCGGGCTTGGTTGGGAAAGGCATATTGTCTGCCTGTAACTCCCACTGGGATAATCCGCAGCGAGCTGGTTTCTCAGTCTACAACACTGATAGTCTGGAACTGGGCACACCTATATGTCAGGAAATGGTGCTGGGCTGAGCACAGTCCTGGCACCCACGTTTGGAGCATCGTCTTCCAGAATACCCTGCAGAGGCCACCCTGGAGCATCACGGAAAGCAGTATTAAATCCTGCACGGTGCTCAGGTGTGCTTGTGCACAGCCCAGGCAGCCTCCCGACTTGCAGCCTGTAAAAGGAGCTCTCCGAGATGAGCAGACAATGATTTGTCTTGCAGCCTTTTCAGGTGGCCAGATTTTAGCTGCTAATGGTAAGTGGTGTTCAGAAAACCTCTTGATATGAATATAAATATTGACCTTGGAAGCTTTCCCAGAAAAAAAAAAAAGAAAAAAAAGCTGAGGATGAGGCTTCCCACAGTGCACGTGTAAGCCTCCTGCATTTCTAGCCAGCACTGCTTCCACGTCCCAGTCTCATTTCTTCTCCTACCACCTAGTTTCGCATCCCATTCCTTAGGGAAGAGCCTGCGGGGCTGTGGGGGGCACCCAGCGCCGAGGAGGGGCAGCAGCCTGTCCTCCCGTGAGAGCCTGATCCTGCGGCACTGGAGCACAACTCAGAATTGTTTTTTGGGGACAGCTTGTCCTTTACTCGGTGGGAAGGAGGGGAAACCAGTAGCTCAGGCCCTTGGGTCTGTGCAGAAGCAGCTTGCCGCTCACTCCCACAGACACAGTGCTGTAGCTTTTGGGGAAAAAGACTTGTCACTCCTGGCTTTAATTGTATTTCCTTTACTTGAGCAAGAGCCAAAGGCACTGAGTTACAGATGCTTTTAGCAGCAGCCAGCGGCTACTGTCCCGTCGGCTGAGTGACGTGACCCGGGCAGGATGAGGCCCTGCTGCTCCCTGTCATCACAGCACTGGAAGGAGCAGCACCAGTAACAAATCTCCATCCGTGCAGGCTGAGACGTGGCTCCTGCACTGCCCTCCGTGGGTGCTGGTGCTCCAGCCTCTGGCCTGGTTAGAGCTGGGGGAACGAGGAGCTGTCATTTTTTTTCTGTTGTGGCTCTCCTAAAAATGACCTGCCTCATTTGTACCTGCCTCATTTGTACCTGCCCGTTAGCTGATTAGAGAGGGTAACTAGGACCATTTGCTGACCAGAAGGGCTCAGCCTGCTCTGGAACCGCTGCAGGCACTGCTCCAGCCAGGGGACAGTGACAGAGGTGTTACAAATCCCAGGTACAGCTCTCGGTCACCAATCTTAGTTCCAATATCGGCCGTGGCTCTGCGCAGGTAATTATGCCTTTTGGCCAAGATTCTGGCAGGCAGAAAAATGCTACCGTTCCTCTGCTGCTACATGAAAAGTGAAATTATCTGAAAAAATCTAAATGGAATCACTTCAACTGGAAAAAAAAAAAAAGTTTCCTAGAAAGGTTTATCTGATGCGGAATGGAGGAGCAGGAATGGCACAGGAGAAGGCTGACCAGAAAGGCACATTTACTCTGCTTGTTTTGGAGAGGGAGAACAAATGCAACAAAAAGATCAGCTTGAGTCAAAACAAGAGGGTGTTTGTCAGCATGTTTCAAAATATTGATCTAAACTTCAGAGTTTTGTGTCAACCCCACTGCAGAGAAATAGAGTATGTTCACCAGAGCTTGTGTTTCCCTAGAATTAGTTCTATTTCAGAAACAGAAACAACATTTTAACGCAGGAGCCTATTTTCTCTGACCTTTCGGGCATCTCCAGGGCTTTGTGCTGGCGTTTTGCTGCAGGTGCAGGAGCTCTTGGACCCCAGGCTGAGGCTTCCCTGCCCGCTTGGGCTGCAGCCTGGTGCCCAGTGCCTGCTGCAGTGAGCTGTCACTCTCATCTGTTACCTGACCGTCTCACCAGGTTATTTTCTTCTGGTTTTAATGCTTTTCTTCCCACTTCTGCTAAGAGGTTGTCCATTTTAATGCAGCATGGATGAGATGAGGGGTGGCGGTAAGCTTTTGACAAAGTAATGGAGATCTGGGGTGGTTTTCTGTATGTGGCTGCTGGAAGTTTGTACTTCTAAAGAAAATGATTGCTGTGTAAAGGGGGCTTTGACTTTGCCCCAGGACATCTGCTGATTGCTGGAGTTTTCCCTGCATTGCTAATTTGGCCTACTTTCCACTCACCTGTCCTTTGCTCCTCTCTCACTTTCTCCAGTCTTGCTTTGATTCATCTTCTCACAGATTAAAGTGCTCCTACCTGGGCAGGTACATCGTGCTCCCTTTGCGGTTTGTATCATTAATGAAGCCCTTGTGTGATTTGTGCATGTGCAAATGCACAGCTCTCTGTGGCTGCTTTAGGTTTTTTTTTTTTTTCTTTTTTTTTTCTTTTTTCTTTTTCCTTTCTCTCCTCTCAGCATCATTGATTCAGCTGAATTGATTTCTTGCAGGAGCGGCAACCCTCAGTGACGACAATGCTCTCATTTCCCTGATAGGGGGTTACATTATGCCTGTTCCCACCCCTCACCTTCCCCAGGGCAGCCTCTGATTTGTTTTATGTTCAGCTCTGCACAGCAAACGGCAGGGACAAAGCCAAAATACCTCTGGGACAAGCGGGCTTCTCCCAGCAGCGAGGGGTTGCAGAGCCAGCCCAGGGACAGCACAGCCAGCTCTGCTCTTCCAAACGGGTCCAGAACCTTTAATAACAGTCCCGTTTGATGAATAACTACTCTTTGTCAAATAAATTATATGACTGTCAGCTCCCCACAGCACCTCTGTCTAGGATTCTTTCTGTTCCTCTATCTAAACACCCTATGCTATTAATAGAAAGGAAATCTGCAAATTTTTCAACATTTCTGTTTATTTCTGTCCCTTAAATCCCAGGCCTTTTACAAATTATAAGCAAACCCCAAACTCTGGCTAGCAGCCTTTGTAAAGTCTCCATTCTTATATCAAGCTCTGGACAAAGTTAAATACTTTGTCAAATCTTTGAGCAAAACCTGCCTTTTTTTTTTTTTTTTTTTTAAGTCCTTGTTTGCACAGTGCTTAGCAGAGGAATTTTTAGGACCACTGAGAGCTTCCAGGTGCTCCCACTGCACATGGAAATGAATGAAGGCTGGTGTTCAGGTAGCAAGGAGTTACTGTGCTCCAGAAAGCAATTTGATTCGTCAAGGAGGAGCCAGAGGAAAGGTAAAAACCCTGGCAGGTGAAGGAGTAGGAAGGGTGTGGATCAGAAAAGATGGGAGAGGAGCTCTGTTTGTTTCTTGGTGCCCCAAGGGTGAAATTAGCCCAGCCAGAGAGATCCCCGGAGCACTGCAAGATCTCGTGCTGAGGCTTGGCTGAGATACTTGCTCTTTGGACTGGCCTTCAAGAGGAGGTGAAGCCCAAGGTCCAGAGAGGTGGGCCAAGCCTCATACAGGTGCACAGCCTGATGCTTCCACATCTGGACTGCAAAACACGGCAGTATTCAAAAGCAGTGCTGCAAGTACTGGAACAGCAGTGATATTATGCATGAGAAATGGGGGAAGCAAGGAAAGAGCAAAGCAATTTTACCTTTCCCACACAATTGAGCTCTCCCAGCTTAGACTTCAAGAACCAGAGGTGGAGTTAATCAGCGATGTTACAACATGATGCTGTAGGTCACTCCATCAGCATTAGCACATTTACCCACAACATGAATATTGAAATCGCTGGGGCCACTCAGAGTCATTAATCTCACTTCCCCATTGCGGACAAAAGATGTTCTATTCCCAGCCACAAAAAGGCTCTGCAGGGATGATTGAGTTACCAGAGTCGCTTAAAAGCTGCCTGCATCAGTGGAAGCCGACTGACAGGCGGGGAGGGGAGGTCAGAGGTGGAGTTCATCACCTCTCTAACAAAATTAATCAAGGGGAGAAAATCAGAACACGTTTGCTATTGAACGCTCAGTCAATGCTCACCGTGTACAGCGTCTTGGTGTGGTCCCGATTTAGAATCAGATGGGAATGAGGAAGGCTGAGGAGAAGTCCAAGGAGGGAGGAAAAAACCTTTGTTTTGAGGGAGGGAGGGGAAAGAGAGAGGGGTTGGTTTGGAAAAGCCTCTGTGCCCTAGCTGCCTGCCCCAGCCCCTTCCCATGCCCGTCTGAGAGAGGCAGGACCTGACTTTGCCTTGGGAGAGGCAAGGACCCTTCAGAGGGTCTCTCCTCTGGGGGATTTTCTTCATCAAGACATTTGTTTTTTACTGCGAAATGGAGGAGTAAAACATCAAATTCAACCTTTCAGTGAACCTTGCTCCTGAAGCGCTGTGCCGTGCTGAGAGCCCTGCTCTCTGCACAGCTATCCTATCCCTTTCTGCATCCTGCCGTTATTTGTGCCCCAGATTTGCTTGTTCTCAGTGGGTTTCCCTGGATAAAAACAGTGCGTTTGTAAAGAAAAATATTAGAAGAAGTGTGTCTCTGCTTTGTAAGCATTCATGCTCCCTTGAAAGTCTATTTTTTTTTAAACGAGAAGCCTACATGCTGCCTGCCTGGTCCTCAGCTTAGATTGTTTAATTCCCAAAAGCTACTTGTCAAAATTAGCAAGACAAGGGCAGCAGGCCAAGTTACAGTTAATTTGATTATTAGAGGAGCATGCTAAATTCTCATTTCTTTTCCTTCCCTTTTTAAAAATAATTGTGCGTGAACCTTTTACTACTGCGTTCAAGAAACTGCATTCAGCGAACTTTTGCTAAGCTCCAAGGTTCTGCTTTCAAGACAGCATAGTTTCGAGAGCAGTGCAGCAGGAGGCAGAGCTTTTTAGGTTTCCTTTGGTAGCCAGCCATAAAACAGACTTGTTGCAGAAAAGCAAAGGCAAAGTAACAGCAGAGCAACAAGCACTTCCTTGCTCTTCGAGGAAAAGCAGCCTTTGAAATGAGGCCACATCTGCTGATTGCACCCGGCGGCTGAAGGGAAATAAACTTGGACAAAGGCTCCGTCTGGGGGCTGCTCAGGTTGGATTTTCAGGCAGGCTGCACATTGCTTGAATTTCTTCTTCATTCCCCTCTTGACTCCCGCCATGAAACCTGACAGGGCTGCTTATGGGATTAGCATGGAATGGAGCCTCCAGCCTGAAAAAGCTCCTAAAACAACGCTTGTAGGAGCAGAAGGGAAATTACTAGACTCTCAGGTCTTGAGAGGGTTTGCATTCAAGTAACCTACCACAATAATAATAGTATTTAGCAGATCTGCTGGAGTAGTGAGAAGCCAGTGGAAGACCAAGACTTCACTGTTGGTTTTTAAGCAGATGAGGCCAACGTTTGTGAGAGGTGGCAGAGCAGGGTTTGTCACAGGGGCAAGGAGGACGGGGGACCTGGAGGGAGGTAATGCCCAGCTGGATGGTGCTCCAGAGCCGAGGGCTCCTGTCTCATTCCGCAGAGAAGCACACGCCGTGGGGGTGTGCAGGAAGGGATTCTGTTTCATCTACACGTGTACCTGCAGCACTGGACAACAGTTACAGGATTCAGCCTCCTGCTCCTGAACTGCCCAGAGCTGCATTCGCTCTACACCTGGGGTCAGCTTTACTGCTTTTCTGGTGTTATTTTTTGCAATGCAACCAGCAGGGAGGAGAGGTGGGGAGCAGTAAAATGGTAAAATGTATTCTTCAGCATCTACGCTGAGGAAAGACATAGAGGGCTGTGCTATAACATCTGGAGCCAATCCTTTGCAGAAGTGTGAAGTCTCCTGTTTTTTCTGCTAATGGCTTGCAGCACAGCTGGGCAGCAGGCAGGGAGCAGGGACCAAAACCTCCTCCCAGCTCCCAAGTCTGGGCAGGACCAAGCCCTAACCTTGCCGATGAAGGCTTTTCTGCCTGCCTGGGCTTTTCTTCCCAGAGCTGCAGGAGCAGCTCTGGCATCGATGGCAGGCTCTTGGCCCCCATGCCGAGACCCCAGCGAGAGGACCGACCTCGCCACCAAGCCTCCCGGGAGGCTGGGCTGTTGGCAGAGCTGCCGGGTTTGTTTTCCCACAAGGAGTCCCTGGACCACGGGCTGTAATTTCTGCATCGAGGCCTGGTAACTCTGCTCAGTGCTCAGCCAGTGGGTTTGGCCCTTAGTGATAACAGTGTAATAATATATTGTGCTGGGTCTCGGCGCAAACATGCTATTTAATAACGTAATAAATGGGAGTCCAGAGAATATGTTTACCAGACATACAGTCCCTGAGACGTTTGCTCCTCTGGTTGCCATGGCTACTGTAGTTGTCTGACAATATTAGGAGGAAAATGTTCACATCATTTTTTTTTTTTTTTTCCTCCTCCTAGAATAAAATATGATACCTGAGAACTAAATTCTCCCCTGGTATTGCTGCAGCTTTGTTTCCGTTATCACACCCAGGATGTGTGTATACATGGAGGTGTTTTTCCTCTTTGGACTCACCCAGCTCCAAGGGTTACCCCGAATTACCTACACATCCCCCCTCCTCCCTTAACCCTTTGGCTGCTGCTCTGTGTTCTGTAAGAAGGATCGTGCCAGGTGTAGGGGAAGAAAGATTATCTCAGCGATTGATTTTTCTTGTGTACAAGACGGTCAGCATGATTTATTTAAAGGCAAAATTTTAAAACAGTGTTGCTTCACTGGTGCTAAGAGGAGTGTGGGTGCTCTCGTTTCATTTTATACCTCCAATTCAGACCAAGTCAGCTGGGAATCAATTTAAGAAAACAAACAAACAAGCAAACATAAAGCTGAGCTGCCCTGTTGTAAAGACAAGCGCAGCCATAGTAAATGGAGCTGACTCTTTCTGACCTGGATAAGGTAATACTCGTGCTTCTTATGCTCCAGACGAAGAGCATCCCATTTTTCAGTCACTCTTCCATCCTCTGGGCCCACCTGGCCTCTGTCACCAGTGCAACCTGAATCAGCCTGAAAACAGGGCCGCAGGCCACACACGCAGAATGGGCCCGGATATCTTAAAGGAAATTCCTTATCCTGCTACTGGTGTGTTTCTCTTGCTCTTTGTATCCTGGCTAGCTCACCCCTCACTTCTGCGTTTGGGGACTGAACTTTCCCCAAACCAAACCCTCTCCTCCCGTAATAAGCTCCCCGTGAGCTCTGCTCCTGGCCCCGGTCAGCCCAAGGCTCGCTCGCCCGTTCCCCTCCTGGCGAGTCAATCAGCCTTTCCTTTTCCTCTTGGAGTCTGGTAATCCCGAAAGCTCCAGGCATTGAACGTCAAGAAGGAAAGCCTGTTGGCTGCAAAAGGCTATTACTTCCGATCCATCCCACCAGCTGCCACTTTGCAGCCCCCCTTTAAAAGCAGACAACAGATGACAAAATTAACATTTCTGCTTCCTTCATCCCCTTCCCGAAATTGGGAGTTTCATTTCTGCAGCTTACTTCTGAAATTAACAGGCCACAGAGCTGCGGATGGGGTTGCTTAGCAATGCAGCACAAAGATGTCTTTGAGGCAGTGCTTAGCTCCAGCACTTCAGCTCAGATGAACCTAATGTTCCTGTCACAAATCGGCACGTAACTCCTTAAAGCATCACTTTATTGTAAAATTTAAATGTTAAACATTTAGATACAAGCATCTCATACTTAAAATGACCAGTCAATTTTTTCTTTAATCTTTGTCCTTTAACACCGTAAGAGACTGCTCCACAATTTATTCCTTCCACACACATTAAATAACTAAGGCAGCGACACAAGATTACAAATGTATTGACATCATTTTTACCTTTGCTGACCACTGCAGCAAATTAAAATCACCTGCTGGTTATAATCCTCCAAACTCAAGGTTTAATAATTCCATGAATTCTGCAACTGGGGTTTTTGGTGGTTGATCCAATTATCCACTGGTAAGCTGATTCAGGAAAGAAAGAAAAAGAAAAGCAATGTCACTGAAGATACAGGAAGGTAAAAAACATTAAAAACTATTAAGCTGTTGTTCCCTCTCATAATCCTTGAATTGATATCTGCCTATGTGGTCAAAATTAGGTTGTTAAAGATAACAAGTAAAGCAGCCACCCCAAGCGGTTCGCTTTTTTGTGGTCATGGAGAAAGCACCAAGACTGAGCAAGCTGTACGGTCCGACATCCAAGTTACGAAGACAGGACATCAATGCAAACTGAAAACAAACCGCCCCTGGACCAAGGTATTGTACAACAGCATGCAGCGACACGAGATCCGTGGCGAATGCTTTTTTCAAATGGAGCCATCACAGAGAGCTTTAGAAGAACAGAACGGGGCCTTGTGACTTGTAATCTAAGCCTAGACAGACAAGACTGAGGGTTGGAGAAAGAAGTTTTCATTCCCTCAGCTTACCAATGAAAAAAAAAAAGCACGCTAATGCACAAGGACCTTTAAAACCACTCCAGGGGCAAACCCACCTGGAGGACTCTGGGATGGCTGATTTCAGTCCTGCTTGCTGAGAGATGCTTTCCACTGTCTCAGTGGCTTCTGCTCTTTCATTTTGCTTTTAATTTACATTGCACAATTTAACCATTATTATAGCCCCTTCAGGCTATTTATTCTTTGAGGATAAAAGATGAATGGAAGCAGTGTGCGCTGGAGCCGTGACAGCTCGTGAACACTCCCTACTGTTCCTGCTGCTGTACAACAAAGTTAAAGACTTCTCCGGCATTTGAGGCCATATCTAGAGGTAGTCCAGCACCTGGAGAGGAGCACAGGCACTCAGACACCAGCCTGTTCTGCCACTGTCCTTCTTATCCCACCTGTTCTTTATCCATCGTGTCAGGTTAGCAAACTTATCTAACCTTGTAGTTGGCCCTGCTCGGAGCAGGGGTTGGACTAAAGACCTCCAGAGATCCCATCCAGTCTGAACTGTGGTGTGATACAAGAGAGCATTTAGCCTAGGGCACCTCCAGGCCAGAGGAAGCCTTCTGCAGGTCTGTCTGCACAGGCCCATGCCGTCAGCAGCTCTCTCCAGGTGCCTCAGATATAACCCCAACCCCTCGGTCCCTCCACAACCAGGAGGCCACTCAGGTCCCCACAGCTTGTTCCTCTGTCAGTTCACAGGAGATCAGGCCTCCAGGGACCTGGTCATCCCTCTTATGGCTTTGCTTCGCTGGTCCCCTCCAACTTTTTTAGCTGTTCTCCGAAGGGGAAGAAAGCCAAGCCAATGCCAAGGGCACTTCCTTGACAGGTCTGCTTTCAGTGCCAAGTCCCGCTTAGGATACCGGCTCTAACGGGAAAAAGCACCCCAAGAGAGAAGAGCTGTTTGCCATTTCCCCTTCCAATGTATCTGAGAAGCATTAATATGAAAACCCGTTGTGTTTTCCTCCCCCCTTCCTGTGATATTTAAGCTAATAATATTTCTTGAAGCAAAGAGAAAGGTATTTTAATGGAACATGCTCAGCAGATGGGATTGCAGTGGCTCTAGCTGATCTAATTACTCTCCATCTCTGCCATAGTTCTATGGCATACTTCATAGACTTACGTATTTCTTATAAATCTTGTGATTTTACAGCCCTAAGAAATGAAACAATAACATTAATTGATTTGGAAAGTTGCCCACCAACTGCACTAATAAAGGTAGCAAGCGGCTAGTTGTGTCAGTAAATGAATGCTAAGAGGAACAGAAAATTAAAGCCCATAATTCCAACAAGAGCCACTTAACTCTTACAAATCAGCACTATCCCCACTGCTTCTGGCCAGAAGACATCCTCAGAAATCAGGCTCAAATGCTCTAGATGGTTAATTTCAGGAGGGATTTCTAAACCAGGGAATTTTTGTACGAGCACTTCTGCCCCTGAAAACAACAGATGCAAGTGAAGAATACAAAGGGGAAAAAAAAATGAAATAAAAAGGCTGTTTTGATGAGTAGTCCTCAGAAAACTAAGAGCAAATTTCTGAGTGGGATCACTTGGCCCATGTGCTCAGCGCAGAGCATCACTTGATGCCTGGGCTGACTGTACATCCCACAAGACTCTTATGCTATCAGCTTTGCCTTTTCTTCTCAATTAAACAGGCACATACACTGTATGTCCATGCCACTACTGCAGGAACCCAGGTGCTTGCTTTGCGAGCAGACAGCCCCCAAGCTGTGCTTTGCCCAGCACCCAGCCAGCCCCAGGAGGGTGAGGGGCAGCTGGGGGCCGGGATCCATTTTTCAGGGGAAAAACACCTCTGCATCGCTCAGCCCCACAGCGCCGAGGCTTTCTGCTCCAGGGGAGGCTGTCAGCACTGAGCCAGAAGTGTTGTCCCATCCGTCTGGGGCAGCTGCTGTGAAGCAGATCGCAGTTGCTGGGCCCCGTAATTGATTTATTTCTCCTCAGCGTGTCTCAGGGAGGCTGACAGTGAAGTTCTGGGCTGCGAGGGGAATCTGCTGTCCCCCCTTGACAACTGATATGATGGAGAAAATTGCCATGTCACCACTTATTAGGAACAGCATATTTAATCACCGCGAGGAAGGACTCAGATGGGCCCTGGGCAGGTCCCAGGCCGATGACCAGAGGAGCTGGGACTCCCCTGGAGCTGGTGGCCACAGGCTGGGCTTTTGGAGAGAGAAGCTGAGCACCCAGGGGGTCTGCTGGGCCCCATGGGCTGCCCCAGCCCATCCTCATGCTTGACCTGTGCCTCACCTCCCCTTGCCAAGAGACACAAGGAACAATGCGCTCCTTTCTGTGACGGTGCCTTAACATTCCTGCCTGTGCACAAGGGGTGAGATCACAGGGGGGACTAGTGGACAACAATTCCTTTTCTTCCTAATTAGAAAGCATCCCCGTCTCTCACTCCAACTGGCTGTTGCTGTAGGTCTATTCAAAACCGCTTGCTGGTGCTTGCAAAGCCCCTTTCACAAGTCGTTTTTAGGGCTGCTTGCAGCACTGAGGTAAGCTGCCTTCACCCAGCCTTTGAGTGACCATGAGGGCATTGCCCCTCTGTTCATCAGGCCCTGTCACCCGCCACCACCCTCTTCCACTAGCGTGGACTCCAGTGCCTCCATGTGCTATCTCTTCTCTTTATTAGACAATCGGCACTTTGGAGACAGGGCTGTTTTTTCGCTAAGGAGCCAAATAGCACACTGAAGTCTGCAGCTCAATTAGGGCGAGGAAGTGTTGCTGCAGCAATATGTTAACTTCCCACCTGGTTGCTACTGTGGGCATCTGCAATACTGATCAGTAACAGCACAGAAATCTGTATTGGCCACAGAGACCCTCAACAGAGGAGCAACAGGGAAGTGTTTGCACTGTCGGAGACAGCTGTCAACGAGATACCTGGTTTTACTTTCCCTGCCTCTTGTACCTTATCTCCTTTTGCTTGTGCCGCAGGACTCCCCAGGACAATGCGTCCAATTTTCTTTTTCCTTCAGACCCAGCCTGCAGAAAGGAATAATCACCAGCAACAGACCAAACAAATTCAGGGGAACCTTTAGTACTGGCAAGTGACACTAACAATCTTTGCCATTAGCAGCGGATGACTCCTCTAGGAAGACCAGCAGCAGGCTCAGTGCTGACAGTCAGACATTATATCTGTGGCGAGGAGAGAGCTTTAAAAATACAGATTGCTCTGGGAAGAAATATTTGCATAAATATTTTACTTCTAGCTGATATCACATCTCCCCAAATCCAGCCCTGCCTGGGAAATGAAACGAGCTTTTTTGTATGCTCTGCACAGCCAAGGTAATGGGAGATTTTCTGCTCTAAATGGAGATAGTAGAACCGTATTCGGCAGCTGAAAAATTGCCTCTCACTTTCCTGCAGCCAGTTTCACTATCACAGTTCTCATACGGGGAGGGTGTGTTTGTACAGGGAAATAATCTCTCTCACCAGAAAAGTGTGACAGCACTTTAAGTGTCAGGCCTGCAAGGACAGTAATCTCATAGGTAGGAGAAGTGCAATACAACATCGTAAATGCAGATTCATATTAAGAAGCAGCAACTAATCCAACAAGCTCTAACGCTGTATTTTTACCCAGAACATCCTTTTTTCTAGTTTATTTTTCTTTTCTTTTCCTTCGGCTCAGTTTGAATCCTTTGAAAAGAGCTTAGATGGTTGCAGGTGATTCTCTGCTGACAAAAGAAATGATAGACTTCTTGGTACTTATATTTTTACATGTACAACTGACAGAGCAGATTGTCCTGTTGTAACACCTATAGTTCTAAAATCCTTCCAGGTATTGTGTTTTTGAAGAAGCCATTACAAAATTTGTCGTTTGTATTTCATATTTGTTTGGGTTTCAGTTCTTTCCTTTCTCAGGATTTTGGATGGATTTTTTTTAGCCATTTCAATTTTTGTTTTGTTTTGAACTTGCATATATTTTAATTAAAGTAAAAATGTTAATGCCACACAAGTGTTCACACCAACAGCTGCTAACCAGCGTGGAGCAATAACTCCCCCAGTGATCCCCCTAGAAGGAAAATTCAGTAGGTTGCGGGTTGTGCCTTTACACTGAAATATGATGAAAGCTGTGTCTAATGTCCTCCCGTTTTATTTCTTCAGTCCAGCCTGGTATTCACACCCTTAGGATGTGCTGGGGCTGAATGTTATCCTCACAGAGAAACCTCACTTGTCACAGCCCGTTATCTGGGAAACAAAGAGGCCAATAACTGTAAGTTCTGCACCACCACGTTAAATTACTCAGTGCTATATAAATATGACAAGGGAAATGCAAGGGAATTATAATCAATATGCCAACATACCTACTGTCATTTGAGGCTGCTTGGGCTGGCTTTATATCTTTTGCTACAGTCACTCTGAAGTCTTCTCTCAGTGCAAGAGTATAATCGCATGGCATCAATAACATATTAATATATTCCTGTGTACAAAGCAGCTCTTAATAATTACCCCAAACCTTAATTTGCTGAGACTCAATTACACTAGCAGCTCATTGACATTGTTAAGGTTAATAACTCAGTGATTCATAAGACAGGACACATTACAAATCAAATTGATTGTAGTAATTGCGGCATTGAACCATATGAACAACAGGCGACGTGTTATTTAGCAACACTGAAGCGACAACATTCTCTGACACCCAAGTCTTGTGGGAGAACTGCAGTGGTCCACAGCACGCTGCTTTAAGCAGGCTCTCTTACAGTAAAGTTGCAGCAGCTTTGAACATGGGATTCTTTCCTACACGGCAAATTTCTCTGCCTGGCTCCTATCTCTGTGCAGGGAGACCTGGATCCTGAATCTCAGCTGTACTCTCCCAGGGAATTAGAATCTAGACCCTAAGAATATGTATAAAGACCTGTCTGCTGTGCTGTAATCGCAGAGCTTAGGAGAACCCAGGTAGATATCTCTGGTGGGCTGGTAAGAAATGGTGACTTCTCTCCTGCCTTGCCCAGTTGTGTTAGGGACCTGTTGCAACAGATTGCTCGGTGGGAGAATCCTCTGATTACCAGTGGAGTTACCCTGGCACTGGCTTGACCTTTTGCTCTTAGAGTGCCCTTCTCAAACATTTCTGCTTTTCCTTTGCATAGTTGGAGTGAGACAGGACCTCTCTTCCTCGCCATCATCATCACAGAGTAAAGGAGTGATGGTTTTATGTATGTGTTGAAGTGACTTCTCAAATGAATCTTAATCACATGGGCTAATTAGAGTCTGTGTTTGTTAATCAAATGTGAATAGCAGTCTGATTTCTCTATTTAGATAAATGTCGGCTGGAAAACCTCTTGGCAGATGGGCAAATGTTTGCTACCCAGAAGTCTAAGTGGGCATTTTAGCAGGTTGCAAACATAATTTCACAGCTAATTGGGAAAAAAATGAAAACAGCAATTCTAGTGTCCACCATAGGATCCCAGACACTTTCCCAAGCACAATGGGAGCCAGTGAAGTATTGTACGTTAGGGGCTGCATTTGGTAGTCCTGATTTCTCCTTGGACCGGCTGGCAAGAACTGTGCTAAGCCAACACATGACTGCCCGGCTCTCTCTCCCCCACAAAGTAAATCAGAGTGAGATTTCGTTGTCTCAGTGTAACCCAGCCTGTTCCCCTCTCAAGTTGATAAGATCCAAGTTAGACACCAAAAGCCTTTGCTTGGGAAAGCAGCTGCAAACAGAAGCTGATGTTGTGTCCAACCAAACTTTTATCCAAGTTTATAATCCACAAGGAATCGAAGTAAGAAGCAGGTATGTTTATCCTTAGCAGGTCCTCAGGACTCTTCCAGCAAATGATGACAGTGCTTTCTCTTCTGCCAAGCTGTCCCTTCCCCCTCGACTTTGTGGATCTCATCTGGTGCACTGCAGCACAGCACCACGCAGGGACGGCACCATCCTGCTGGCTCCTACAGCGAAGAGTTGGCAGCTGAAACTAGAATGCGATTTGGAGTGTGTTTGGGTTCCCTTCCGCTGTCAAGAATTACCCTGAAGAGTACTTAAATATCTCTCTTAATGATTGCTCTAAGTTACATGCTACCAATATTCCTAGCACTTCCTCTGCCAGCTAAAGTGCTAAATATCCTGATTTTATCGTGCATACCTGTGGATTACGAATAGATCTTATTAACTGCTCAGAACTGACACATCTATTTGAATAAAGGGGCTCATTTCTTTGCAGGCAGTAGAACAATCTTCCTGTTATGCTAATAAATATAGGCATTTGCATAAATGTAATCAGATGTTGAGTCTTACTGCATATGTAGCCCTGCATTATGTGCTCGGCTCTTGCGTGCTTGAAAGATCTGCGTCTGCACTGAGGCTGCAAGGCCAGGAAACAGCTACTGAATGCTTGGATGGGGCAGGCTCTGGGAAAGAAAGAGGTGAGAGTTTGTCCTTCCAGAAGTCAGTCTCCACTGTATCATAGATTGTATATAATATTATATATTGTATTGCAGATAATAAGAGAATTCTCTCGGTGTTGCCTGGAAGAGCTCTGATTATGCTAGACTAGCCCTTTTGATGAATAATGTACCAAGGCGTATTGCAGCTTTGTACTTTGTTAAAATATGTGAATGCAGCACCCCCAAAAACGTGTGGCATCTGGCACTGCCACGTGCTGTTGCTCTAAGTGCAGGAGAAAACAGGAAGGGAAAGTTCCAGCCTCTGTGTAACTGACGGTGAATAACTGTTTCCTTCACCTTCAGCTAGATAAAGAAACAAACAAAACATTCTGCAAACTGGGAGAGAAACAGCCTAAATGCTGGAGGGACTTGGTGACCATGCCCCCTGATCTTCTGCACAACACAAAGGGATTTTGTGTCTCGAAGAGCTTTGCACAAGGTTGAGCTGAAGCAGGGTTTTTTCAGCGCAGGAAAGGACAGAGTTCTTGCAGCCTCCCTTCTTAAGCTGACTTATTGCTGTAATTGCTAGAAAGGTGCAGCTTCTTTCCCAGCTGCAAGAGTATTAATGGCAACCACGTATATCCCTGCTTATCTGCACACTATTGCTGCTTCCCTCCCATTCCACTGTGTTCTTTACCCTCCAACGGTACTGAATTCGCTTTTGGAGGGCAGAAAAGTGCTGTCTTCCCTTTTTAACACATGTGCAAATGCTCAGCAGATGTCTGCTTCCCTGTGTGAAGCCTTATTTGGACTGAAAACTAGGATACATTGCGCTTTGATAAGGGGAAGCTCTCGTTTAGTTTGAGATGCATGCAGTTGGCAGGTGAAGTCAAGGTATACCTTCAAGACAAAAACAGATGCACCCTTCATGCAGACTGAACCGTAAGCCAAATCCCCCACATTCCTTAGCTTCAGCTCCCATCTGGACTTCTGGCTCGGAGCTCTGATAATGAGTCCTTTCTCTCCTGCTCTTCCCTCCTTGCTCACCGAGGAGGGGCTTGGAACACCAGGCTGTGAATGCAAGGGCTTATGCAAAGTATATGCAGGTCTTCAGGCAAAACAGTCTGAGAGCTATTATTTATTCATTTGAATAACACTCTCCATACATTTCTAAATGCTTTAGAGGCAAAATATCACTACAGGTTCACTGGGGCGCTAGCTAGGGACTCTTCATGCATTTTCAAACCATTATTTCTAACTACAGTTTATAAAAGTCTCTTCAAAGAAAAACGACTTCAGGTTCCCCCTCGCTTCCCCTTTCCCTTCACCGTTGAGCACCTGGCACTGACGGTGTGCTGCTGTAGGGTTGCACAGACAGTCTTTGCTACTGGGATTGATTAGTTCTCTGTGGAACAAGGAAGAGACTATTTATCTCTGGCAAGGCTTTCTCCTTCTCGTTACAAGGTAAGGAAGCTCCCAGGGCAGTCAGTAAGTTTGTGCAGGTCGCATTAGCACCAGAAACCCAGCGGGGATCAGGCCACACAAGCACCCGTCAACCTCCCTGTGTGGTGTAGCCTCTGCTCCCCGCCCAGCTCATCGTGTCGCAGCTGGGGCTCTTCCTGGGGCTTAGGAGAGAGGAACCTTCCTAGCAGGAGCGTGTGCTGGGCAGCCCTGGGCAGCCCCCAGGAGCTTGGGTTTTCTGGAGGAGAGCAATGGTGCTCGCAGGAAGCGAGCACCAGGAAATAATGTCAGTAGTGCTACGGGAGTGTGAATAATGGGAAGAAATCACACTTCTCTTTGGAGAAGGAGAAATGCTTTTCTATCAGCTTCTCTTTCTGGACACGGTACTGCTCCCAGCTAATAAATATTTCCACTTGCTTCCCCCAAAGTAACTTGGCTACAGACTCTTGCTTCCCCTCATGTCACTGGGAGGTTTTCTAGTTAGTGCATTTCTTTCCACCTGGGTTCCTTCCCCTGGTATTGGTACCTTTCCGTTTGTATTGAATTCCCCCCTTTATCCCCTTGGGGACTGTTTAACTAAGGTGCTCTGATAACAGCAGGCTGTCCTGCTTAACTAGAGGTTGCTTTTTTTCCTCCACAGCTGAGCCCTCTTAGATGCCAGGAACTTCCCTGAGTGTCTCTTTGCCTGACACCTAAAAATAGCTAAAAGCAGCTCCAGAGCAGAAGCAGCCGTTGCTAGATGCTGCTCCAAACTCTCTGGCACCCAGAAGAGCAGGCAGTGCCTCCACCGAGGGCCGTGGCTCACCACTGTGCCTGAAAATCCTGAAGGTGCCCCTGCCTGCCTGATGGATTGCCTTTGGTTCATAGCTCTGCTTCGCTGCAGTCCTCTGCCTCTGCTCCCAAAGCAGAGCGAAGCGGGGGAACGTGCCAACAGTGGGCTTCCGTGTGTTGCAAAACTGTGTAACAAAGCTCAGTGTGAGATCTTATGAAAGGGGAGATTTAATTTTTTATTGAAAAATATTTCTGAGCACGTTGACCCACTTGCATTCACACCTCCATGCTTTTAAAGCAAAGTCTGTGCGTCCAAGAGGCCCAGGCAGCATCACCCGTGTGTAGCACAGAGCACGGGATGCAGGCTGCTAGGTCCACGCTGTTTCTCCTGGGTTCCTCTTGTCTGATAACAACAGTGTAATTTTTGGGTGGGTTTTATGCCCTTTTTCTCTAGTCTCTTACACTGGGCTAACACAAAAAAGCAGCAGCACTAGCAATATGATTGCCTTCCTTTTGCTGTCAGAGTGCAGGGTCTGCTGCTGGCAGTCACCTGTGCTGTTGCAGTAGCTGGGGACAGGTCTCCGGGGCTTTTTGACTGAATGGAAGCAGTGTCCTTGGTTATCATTCTTGAAATGCTCACAGCCACACCTCCGCTCACGCTTCGTTCATCCCAGCCTGGGTGCTTGTGCCTCACTCCCTGCACACGTTCTGTACCAAAGGCTGGAGCTGGAGGTGGCCACCTGCCAGCAGCGTGAGTCAGGGAACAGGGCTGGCAGAAAGCCGCCTGCTGCCGCTCCTCGCTTCTCCATAAGTTGGCGAGGCAGCTCCAGGAGATGACAGAACTTGTGCACAGCAAACAGAGCCCACAGAGCCGTCTCATCAAGCTTGCTGTCTCACTAGGGCAGGAAAAGAGACACCTGGCAACCCAGTTTGCCCAGCATGCCAAGGTTCAGCCCAGTAGCACAGGCTCCTCTTGATTACAGGTACAATTAAAGCCTGCTGCTGCTTTCGTTCCTTGCCGTCACGGCCCCAGCACAAGCAAGCCAAGTTCAACGTCAGCAGTACCCCCAATCACCCTACCATACCCCCTCCCAGGCTCTGTTAATTTGCCTCATTATCAGTTGTTTCCCAAATTAAGGTTTCCATGGACATGCCCTTCTGTAGCCAACCCCTTATAATGACCACAGATGAGGGCCTAAGGCTCTTAGGCACATCCAAGCCTGTGAAGCATTTGCTGACTTTTTTCCATCTGCAGCTTTTGCTCTTGTTCTTCCTTTTGATGGAGGATGACTGTGGCTGGGTTCTCCTTATTCCTCATGGTGGAGAGGAGCTTCCTTCACCTAAACAGCTGGTGAGCTCCTGTTTAGTATAGCACTGTAAGAGGAAAGAGGGTGCTTGCTATTAGGATGTGACCTAGGCCGCCTGAGTCTAGGCACTCCATGTGGTGTTGGTGGCTGAGGTACCTCATAAAAGGGGTTATGGAAGGCTGTTTGAATCCCACGTCAGTAGGGGAGAAGGTTCAAATAAATATGTTCCAGGGGAAAGCTCTTGCGATCAGCAGGTCTCACTCAGAAGAACTAATAGGGGACTTTGTGTTCTTGGATCTGCCCAAGTGATCTGTGGGTGGGCACCAGAAGTATTAGGTGAGGGGAAAAAAATCTGTCCTGAGTCTAAAGTCTTGTTTATTTTTAAAGGGCTGTAAATCACCAGGGATGCTGAGATGTGGCAGTGGTTTGACACTGGGAAACAAGAAGCATCAGGTAAGGAGAAAATCTGTTTTATGTTTGAGCTCTTTTTTTTAAGAGACTGCAAATCACCAGGGATGCTCAGATGTGGCAGTGGGTTGACCTCATGAGAGTGCTGTTTGCTTTTAGGTGCTTGAGATGACTCTCGGTGGGAACGTGCATTACTGCTTTTAACTCTTCCTCCTGGTAGGAGGGATGGGGAAGCATGGTTTAGCGTGAGGCACCTCTTGCCATCAGTTGTGAAACCTAGCTGGCCTTAGGACATGCTTTTTGTTGGTGAGGATTCAATATTTTGTGATTGATATGGTCTTAGCTTGGCTGTCTCTATAAATGCTTGCTCTGGTTAGCTGAGGATGTGTCTGCAGCCTTTTCTGCAAGCTGCTGCTGGGAAGGGCAGGCTGGGCTGCTGTCCCTGGGCTCTCCCCAGGACACCTGCCTTGCCTTGCTGGTTGAGGACTGATGTGTAACCATGCCTGTTTCCGAGATGTCAAGTAGATTTATTTATGGGCTCTGTCTTCCTTTGCTTTTTATGTTGTAGAGAACTCGTGGGATTTTTTCACAAAAGAGTTGGAGTTTGCTTTCTCAGCCAATGTGTTTTCCTACTGCACAAAACCTCTCACTTTAACTGGCCCCCAGATGCAGCTTTTCTTCTTTTTACAAACTGTAGTGGAGGATGATGTTGTCACAGGCCCCATCTCTGATATATGTCACAGATTTCAAAGCACTTTATGAATCAGATGAGTAGCTTTCTTCCAATTTTGCAATTAGTGAAAGAGTAACAAGATGAGCTCCTCGTTTCCCTTCCCTGCACCACTTGCAATGAATCCAGGTCTTCAGTGATTCTATTCAAGCTCCCTCTAGGACAGCTGGAGCAAGCCAAGAATGAGTGCTGTAAAATGATCTGCTTTCAAGCACCTTTGGAGCTTTTTTATTTCCCAAATATAAATTTCTGTTTCCTTACCATCAAAAAATAAATAAAATAGCAGAGTCAGAAGTATCCTTGTACCCTAAACATAAGCCTTGCTTGAAGATCTCCATGAATCTTTACTCAAAAGTGATGACAGCCTGGAGACTTTTTATTTGGTGCTGGGAAGCTTTTATTTTTCTGCTAAGTAGCAGCTCTGCATTTGTGTGCTATATGAAGAAGGGGGGAGAACTGCATTTCTTACACAGCACATGATAATTTAGGAGGGAAAGCCACAGAAAATAAATGAGTTACTAAAAACAAATTCAGGAATGCGATGGGAAGGCTTCTTACCCCAAACACACTTGGGATGTTCCTGCTGCTGGCCTGTAGGGTCACCTTGTCCAGAGAGGGCTGAAATGTGATGGTGGAAAGGTGCTGAGGAGGTGGTGCCTTGACCAGGGGGTAAATGTGGCTGTCAGCTCTCAGATCCCCTCCATCAGTCTCCACTGCTAAGTGGATTGCTGGAGAAATAGATCAGAGGCAGGGAAATCCTTCGAGAAAGAACGAGGAGGATTTAATGGACTTGAACTACTGCAGAGCAGCGCCGGCAGGGTGCTGTGGGGAAGGGTTGCTGCAGGGAAGCCTGCTCCCAGCCCGCTCCTTGGGGCTGCCGCTTGCTGCAGAACCTCCTGGGTGGCGAGCAGGGAGCGCTGCCAGGCTGGTGGGCGAGGAACCTTCCTCCCGCAAACAAGAGCGTGGTACCAACCCAAGCTGCGACTGTCAGCGTGCATGTGTTACGGGGGACAGAAGGCGAGGAGAGGAAACCTGCTCCACAGCCCTCCTACGGTGAAGTCTATTCACTCTCTCAAGCCTGTGCTCTGCAGGCCTGCTGTAGGGCCGCCGAGAGGTTCAGGGGATGTCCCCCTATGGATAGAGCCCAGGGCAGACCTGGCCTCGCTTCCCCAAGAGCTGAATTTCCAGCTGCTGCACTGAAGCCACTGCAGCCTGCGGTAATACCGGGTCCTTTCAGGGGAGCCCAAGCACCAAGGAGTGGTTCTGCTTCCAGGGCCCCTCCAGCCCTGACAAACGAGCTTATTGCAGAACTGGGTAGCTCCAAAGTCTGTCTCTATCAGTGTCTTATGCGTAAATGTGCTGCTGAAATTGCTGCCTGCCACTGACACCGCTGTGCCTTGTTGGCTGAGTTTGGGATCTTAAAAGCATTTAGTTCCCCATCGCTCCCCACCACAACAACTCTTCCTGTAGCTGCTAAAGGTCAAACAGTAAGTGCAGCGCTAATGTATATGAAATAAAAGTAGTCCTGGTCCCCGTGTCCCTACAGAATTCATTTAATACCCAGCCTGATGGAGAGGTAATTTATCCCAGGAATGATGACTGAAAGTTTGGCCATTTGGTACAGTTCCAAGACGCACACAGTACATTTGGCTTGGAATTAATGTAGGAAAGGACTTCTAGACACTTTAACAGGGCAGAACACTTGGAGGAACTGGAAAGTATTCTTGAGAACATTCAATGTCGCCCTAAATTAGACCATAAAAAGTAAGTGCTTTTTAAAAGCAATCTTGCACAGTAGGGTCTGCATTGTCAGAGCTTCCTGGTGATTTAGAAGTTCTCCTTCCTTGCAACTCCTGTGAAAATATAAGAAATGGGAGTCTGACTGCTGTGAAAAATACTCTTGTCTTTAAATTTTGAGGTAAAGGTTTATATATATATAAATATGATAAACATCTCTAAACCAAGGCCCATAAAACCGGCAGTCTGACAGCAGAGGTGCAGTTAGTGAAGCACTGTCATGCGAGAGCTAACCTGGATTTTAAACCTTGTCGTTTCCAGTGATACTGAGTAGGAAGCTTGCTAGTGCTCTGCTAGTTTCCCCTGCTCATGGTCACGGTGCTTGCATCAGAGAATTGCGATGAACAAGGGACATAGCACAGAAGCAGCTTATTTGTTACTTTTTCTTGTTCTTTCTATAACATTATTTGAGTCACCCTCATATTTGCCACTTGGTTGTTTCCAGTGTTTCCTGAGCACTTGTTTAAAACAAGTGTGCCAACACGTGGCAGGCCATTTCACTGAAATCCGATGAAACAGGGAGAGACCCCAAGAGAAGTGGTGGAGAGCCCTGCCCAAAGACAGCTGAAAGCTGTGGCTTGGGTCATCCAGAGGCAGATCTCTCTGTAAAGATGCTCAGACTCGATGAGCAAAGCAGCCTGCTCCCAGCTGAGGACCCTTGCTGTGGTGGGGCACAGGGAGCAGCACTCCGAGGATGCCCAGAACAAGCAGAAATAAAACAGGGCAGCAAAGTGGATCTGATGAAACTGCATAAAACCAATGAAGTGACAGGCATCCAACTGCAATTATTTTTGCTCCATAAACTCCACATAAGCTGTGAATGGTTATGAATGGAAAGAACAATCTCCTGTGTCTGGTCTAAAAGACCTGAAGAGCGCAACAGACTTGTCTCCCAGTCAGCACGTCCTGTGCCAGAATACTGGGGCACTAAGTGCCATCTGTGACGCTGTTCATCTCTGAAGAACTGCAGCTTTATCACCACTCTGTGCTTGCTGCTGAATCACAAAATGAAAGGGAATGGCCAGGAGCTGTGGTTTTTTTGAATGCATACAAATTCTGTGCCTGTTTTCTGTGCGTTCTTTGTGACCTATTACGTTCTGGATATGAGTGGAGAGATGCAAAACACACTTCAGCGAGTCCCTTCATTAGCTCTCCTCTTCTCACACAAGGTAGATGAAAGACTTGTAATCCTGTCTGGACCCCTCTTATTAGGAGATGGGGGGCGGGGGGGAGGAAGGAAAGGCGAGCTCGGTTTCTCACTGTTTTAAATGATCTGGGAGCTGGAGTAAGTGTACATACACAGCCTACAGTAAGATCCTGCAATTATCTATCTGTTGGAAATCAGGCTAAAAACACAGCCAGGCTCTTTTAACTGTCCTGCTACCATTCATCTATTCAGACTAATCAGGATCAATTCTCTTCTGTATTTCTGATAGCACTGCATTTATATTTTCTTGATAAAACAATTACTGACCCGGTAGATGTATCCTGATAGCGTATGTCCTCATCTTCTTTCCAGTCTTTCCTCATCTCTCTTGCCTCTAGGCACTTTTCGCTATATCTTTCTCAGGTGTTTTACTTATTCCACCCTCCAACTCCTTCACACACACTGGCTGGCTTGTTTGATCAGACATGCACAGCAAAAGCAATCAACATTTCCCTGACAGCCCAAGAAAATTGTAACCATAACTGCAGATGGAGCCTGCTATTGCTGCCTGGCAGGGGCTCTGCTGCACCCAGGTATTCAGGGCAGGAGCCCTGGGCCTCCCTTTCTTCCCCCTCTATCACTACTTCAGTTGTCTCCCGAATCAAAGGCAATCATCAGTAACTATTTATGTGGCCTAACTTCAGCTCAACATGTCCTGTTTCTCTGCAGAAATAAATGGTGAGCACTGCAGCCACCCGTCCTCATGCTTTGATGTCAAACAGCAGTTTGTCCTCCACAGTGGCAGGGCTTTCTTGCAATATATTATTACAAGCACGTAACTTGTCCTACTGGATGCGGTCACAGCTGCCTAAAGCACCCTCCCTGGCCAGCATCTCCCCCCTCAGTGCCACTTACGGGGTCCTCATTCCCTTTCCTGGGCTCTGTCCCTACTCTGCTCCCGTGTCCCTGCCTCCGGGTCAGCCCCTGCCAGCTGTGGTGCTGCTGCTCCCGGGACGCCAGCGTGACTGGGGGCTGGCTGCAGGGACGGTGCCGGGGCAGAGCTCAGCAGAGGCTCTGGGGGGTTAAGAAAACCATGTGGAGAGGAATTAGTGCAGGGCAGGGAGGCGCTGGCCTTTCCCTGAGCCTCAGTGAAAAGCCCTTTCAGAACCGTTTAGCCTCCTGTCAGCAGAGGGCTGGGTGACCCAGGACAAGAGCCCTCCAGTTTTCATCAGCACCTGATTGCTGTGGGTCAGCTTATGGTTTGCAAACTTTTCTGAGAATGCGTGAACAGAAAAAAAGGAAAAACTCAGCCTGGTAAATAACATTGCCTTCCCCACCAAGTGCTTGACAGGGAAGGGGAGGACACAAACACTGCTCAGACAGACTTATTCTAATCCATAATGACATATCAAGCTAGCAGAAAGCAGAGGAGGAGCTCTTAAACAACAGCCAAGAGCAAAAGAGAACGGTCATTTTCCATCTCTGTAGTATTTTTGTCATGTCTATTAGGTGACTCTTAATTGTTCCAGCAGCCTTACAGCTCTTGCTGGGTTGAGATCTTTCCTGGCTCAACCTGCAAGTCCCGCTATGGTCTGCACGGGGGCTTTGTGGCAGCACAGCTGGCGGGTGAACACTTAAGCTTTACTTGACGTTGGGGAATCTGCAGATACTGGTGGTATTTGAATGTTTTCCCAAGTGCTGCCTCCTTGCTTGCCTTCTCCCTGTGCCAAGAGAGCAGCAGTGTCAGTACTGTGCAAACCAGGCTGCGCTGGCAGAGCCCTGCTGGTCCGTGCTGTAAATGCACCCCGAGAGGAGGGTGTCCTGGGTCCAGCCTCACTGTTGCTGCTCTAGGAAGCCAGTATCGGGGGCACCTTGCATGAACTCTTGCACTTGGAGGGAAAAGTTTCTGGCAGCGTGCTGCTGGGTTAGGAAGGGTCCCCGCTGAGGAGGAATTTCCCAGCTTTGTTTAACCACACATTGCTGAACTCCATCGGGAAAATCAGTGGGTAAAATCTCCTGACCTGAGCTACTGTAGGTCAGGAGATCAGAACAAAATGATTGCACTGGCTCTTCTAGCTCAGGGAAAATGGCAAAGCAAGAAAGCATCCGACCTCCGCTTTGAGAGCGAGCCAGGGAGGGCTGTGAATACATGCAGGGAAGGACTGCTGTGAGTCCTGGCGTGCAGCAAAGCCCTACCACTGACAAGTGGTTTTAACAAGGTGGTGAAGGGTAGGCAGGAACACAGCAATTTGCATACCAAGTATCGGGATCATGAAAAAGTCAAATTAAAAGCATAAATTGAGTCCCTCATGGTTTAATCATGAGGGCTGGCAGGACTACAGTATCCCTTACAACAGCAGATATCTCCCACGGCAGGGCCTTGAAGGGTTTCTCCATCGGAGGGATGAAGATGAGTTCTGACATCTCAGACAAATCTAGACAGGGTTTTTCCTTTTCCTGCTCCTATTGGCTTTTGCGAACATCTTAAATTAGAATCAGCACTTGTTTCCGTATCAGGAATGAGTCCAAGGATGAAGTCAGTGCTTTGTGCCAGCTTCACAATGTCTCGACTGCAAAAGCTACTCCTTCCAGGCTTTCTAGATTTCTGGCTCTGGAGCTTTAAAATGGAGGTGAGTGCAGCAATCCTGTGCGTAATAATCCTTTCTCTATCTATCTAGCCAAAAAGCCAAAAAAAAATAAATGAAGCACATAGGAAAAATGAACAAGAGATGGCAGGAGATGGACCTGGCAGGACCCCCCTGCTCTGTGTCCCCCACGGGGCTGTGTTTGGTTGAAACCTGTGGGAGGGAGACAAAGGTCAGGCTCCTGGAGGCTGTCCTCAGAAACCACTCCAGAGGAGAGCTCTGCAGACAAATCCCTCTGCTGAAAGGCGGTGATGAGGAGCACGTGCGGTGTTCGTGCAGGAGAAAGGCGCGGGAGCGTGTTCTGAATGGAGGGAAAATGAGCCCCACTTGGGGCTGGATGAGAACAGGAGTTCAGGTCCAATTGAGAGACCTATAAAGAGCGATTGGCTCTTCAGAAACAAAATCAATCCACACATTGATGAGAGCTTTGAAATTGAGATCTTCACAAAACTGGGCCTCTATTCCAATGGCACAGAATGCAAATTTGATTAAAAACTGTCTGCTTGAAAGTGGTACAGCACCAATTCATGGCTTTCTTTTTCCTGCAGTGTTATCTTTTTTAACACGAAATAAAGAGTACAGCCCTCAGCAAGGCTTGGTGGGCGAGAGCACTAGACGCAGGTCTATTAATTTTGCTCCCCAAAGAATGATGTGGGTTCAAATCTTTCTTTTGCCACAGTCTAAAATTACCAGGAAGGTGATGTTCCCTGGCCCGTGCTATGCATCACACCCATCCCTGCTGGCACCACCATCCGTTATTCAGCCGTGCCTGTCACGCAGGACTCCTGAAGCTGATTCTGCCTTGAGATTTCTCAGCCTGGTGAAGGACATAAACCTCAGGCCTGAAATACTATTGCAGCACACCTGCGCACTCCCTGCACCCACTCACCCCCACGATGGGGATGAGGTTCTTTGATTTTGTAACCTACAATGTTAGAACATAATGCTGACTTGTTTTACAACCTTTTTGTCACTCGAGTAAATGAAGTCTCCAATTTTAAAGGGATCACTTCTATTTTTTATTGGATTTTTGTTCAGCGTGCGGAACTCTTCCCTGTTATGGATCTGGGTTTAATTGAAGTTCCATTATCTTGATCTTTTCCGGTTTAATTTTGGTCTGACCTTGATGTTCTTGGGATGCCGCATCTCAGCCGCAGCTTGGGCCAGTGCTGTGAGCTGCACCTACAGAAGCACCTTTCTTCTTAACACAGGGACGCTTGCAGATTAGTTTGTGTTCTTTCTGTTTATTCTTTATAGCTGGGCAGGATCTAAGCTGTCCCGTTATGTTGTAGACACCTACACTGCAATCATCTGTGGGGTCTGCAGGGTTTGTGGACAGGGTAGGTGGAGGAGCTGCAGTTCTGAGGTCAGTTGGGTTGCTGGGCTCAGAGGAGGCACAGACAACCCGCTTTGGGGAGAGAACCAGAATCCTTCAAACAGCTCCTGGTGATGTGTGGCTCCTAAAATACAGCCCAAGTCACTAAACCTGCCCCCTCAGCATGCTTAGCATCTGCAAGTGTTTCGGTGGCATTACCACAGTTAGGCTGTAAGTGATAAACATCCTGGATGAGGTTCCTCCCCCCTCATCAGAGCCTCATAAAGCACGTCAGAACGATAACATTTAATGCCTCGTGCCCTGTGGTGAGGTGTTGTGAAGAGCTGTTCGTGGAGAACTCCCTCCCATCCTTCACCTCTGTTACGGTCCCTGGGGGAGACACTGCTGGTCTGTATGTCCCCATAGGGCCCAGGAGATGCTTCAATACCTGGGAAACCCCGAGCTGCAGGTTCAGACACTTCTGGCACCACAATGAGGTGAGTGCTGAGGTATCAGCAGGGACCCCTGTGCTCTGCAGGGGCCCTCTCCTCCCTCCCTCCAAACCCCTGCTTGCACCCAGCTCCACGGGGGTAAGCCAGGGAGGAGCTTTCTCCCGCAGCTGCCCTTTTAGCAGATCTTTTATATTATTTATCATATGATTTAATGTGAAAGGCCACTTCGGCTCTGGGCTCTGGCAATTAGCGCTAATAGATGATTACACAGCAGAGGCAGTGCATGAAGGCAGCGTTCGTTATTTGCGGACACGTGCACCGGGAGATTTATCTGCTGTCTGCCAACCTGCTGCTGCTGACGAATGGCCGGGGCCAGCAGGCAGCTCCAGCTCTGCTCGGCGCTTTGTGCAGCCCTTTCACAATGCAGCTGCCTTTCACCTGTTACACACATGTGCACGCACACAGCAACGGGAAGCCTTCACCCAGTCAGAGCAGGCTTGCAGATATTTATTCTATACAATGAGTGAGGCTACCACTGGCGGTTCGATTTCTGCTCAGTCCTTGCCTGGAGGAGGAGAAGCTGGATTTTCATTTCCTAATGCCTCCTTGCATGTCCCCTTGCCTTCACATCTGTGCTGCTTCTGGCTGTGTGTAAGCTGCTCTGCTGCGCTGGTGGGCAGACACCTCCAGCAAGCATCCAGTTGCATGGCTGGGGTGGCGAGGGGCATCCACTGTGCATCCATCCGTAGGAACCACCAAGTTCCCACTTTTACCAGCGAGCGTAAAATAAATGCGATGCTACACATCCTTCCTGCCCCAGAGAAATATGGCGCCAAGCAGGGAAGCAGCTTGCATGTGCTCTCAGGATAAAAATAGCCTTCTGCTGGCAATATTCATCAGTCAGACATTCCTTGGCAACCCAGAATTAAGTCATAAATAACTGAGCCAAATGAAACAAGGCTGTTTATGGCATAGGGTAACTCAGGAAGCACCGAGGGAGAACTTCTCTCTGACAAATTCACTGGGAATGGGATTCCTCTCGTTTCCTTCCTGCAGGCAGGTGCGTTGCTGGAGATCACAGGCTCTCCTGCTGTGGTTCTGCTTTGGACATTAATACATTATGGCTACAGCAGCAACTGGGAAGAGGATGTCCTGGAGTGGCTATGAGGTTAGGAATGCAAAGGTAGAGTTTACAGTAGGAAATTCAGAGTCCTTCTCTTTCCCATCAGTTTTTCATGCACACCTTTTGATGCTGCCAAAATAGACTGAGTTCGTGGATCATCCTTCAGAATATATTGTGTGTACAAAGATGAGCAGAAGCGGCATTGTTCGTTCTCCAGTTGGCCATAATCCCTCTGCTCCCATTTTTCCTACAGAGAAAAGTGTCCAGCAAAGGTAGTCCCTCATAAGAACTCTGACTCTGAAGGTGACAAACGTGAGCAGAGGTGGCAGCCTGACAGCGCCGAGCAGACCCTGGAGCAGCCTTTCTAAGACAAAAACATCCCGTGCTCAGGACTCTGCCCCTGGATGGGGTGAGGAGGCAAAAATCTAACTCCAGCTGAGCCGGTGCCATGGGACTGGCCTCATCTGGGCTGTATCTGTCTCTGGAACCCAAAGCACCCGGAGTAAGATTCCCCTCTGCCTGCTTTCATGCCCCAGTGGGGCCGCTCTGCCTTCAGAGTCTTTCCTTCTTGCCCATGGTTCAGGGAACGTCAGCAGGAGCAGAAGCTGCATTTCATCCAGGTCAGCCAGGTTCAGCCCTTGATAAGAATACTTCTTGTTTTAACCAAATCTCTGTTCGGTATTACTCCCTTATCAGCTGTTCTGGTAACTGTCAGGATACCCTGGTCCCAATGTGTGCCTTATCAACCGCCCACACTCCAACATTTAACCATTCTAGAATGGCCATGTCCCCTTCCTAAAGAGAGGAGATAAGCACTTTTCATCTTTATAGCCATTCAAATGGGGCTGTATGAGGACGTGGAATCAATGCCTGTCCCGGTTTTCCGAAGATAATGTGGTTTATTTCTTATAGGAAGTCATTTGGGAGTTTGCACGGATCATTTAATTTTCTTTCTTGATGTTTTGTCCAGGATCTACTCTCCTCTTTGCTGTTACACACACCCCTCTATGGAGAAAACATAATAGAAAGCAGCCTAAGAAACAAGCAGAACATTAAGTGATTCAGGAATCCTCAGGGGATGTCTCTGCTTTAACTGCAGAGTCATCACCAGAAAAAATTGTAAATCATTTATTCTCTTCCTTCCTCTCAATGTCTTCCCATTTAAAAATGTAATTAGATCTGCATGTTCCTTGTTTTTAATTTTACTTTTAATTAGGTGTCTGGCACTGCATTGTTAAGGTCGTTTGATGTCAATTTCTAGATGAAAATAACTCTGTTCTATCCTGAATATCACTGCACTTTATTCCATTTTAGCTTAGGGAAATGCATTTTTATTAAAAAAAATTTTTTTTGAAGACCTTTTTTCCTAGATTTTTTTTCTAGGGTTTTCTACATAGACTAAAACATTTTATATTATACACACAGTTTAATAGCCAGAAATTACAATCCTTAAAATGTCCTGTGTATAGAAAGAATGGAAGGCACCAAAGTTGAGCAAAACATTTTTATTTGCTAATTTACTTATCTGCTATGTAGCAGGACCTCACACCAGCAGCTCTGACCTGAGAGTGCGTGGTATGAGCAGCTTCCTAAACACAAAAGGAAAAGAAGTGAAGTTCCTGCCCCCTGTAAAGTGACTAACAAGCTATAGATATTATAGGTATATTCAGAGATACCTCTGTAAAAAAAAAAAAAAAAAAAAAAACTGTCTTGCTGGCTTGGTTTGCTTGTTTGTTTAGGTGTGTTGGTGTGGTAGAAGCTTCTCTAAGTGTATTAGGCAATGGCAAAGCTGTGATACCAAAAAGCAAGAGCCCAAGGAGGAAAAGCTGTCAGTGTTTTGCAGATGTCGTGCCAGAAGCAGCTTTTAAGGAGGAGCAAGGGAGGCTCTTTCCTATCTCTGTGTTTTTTGGCTATGCAGGGCAGGGGTGCATGGCTCAGGGCATGGAGGCAAGCAGAGGAGGTGGGTGGTAGAGCTGGTGACCAAGGGAGCTCCACCATCTTCTTATTTCACTTCACTCCAGTTCTTAAATCCCCTGCCTGTCTCCACTCCCAGCGCTATCACTTTCTCCTCCAGCGCTCCCTGAAACAAGTAACGCCAGGCTCCAGGCTTGTCTGTCTGCTGTCTGAGACGCTCCGTGATTCAGCGGACCTTGGCCTCCGAGTTCGGCACTGTACTTAATTTGTTTTATGCTCCCTAATGGAGTTCAAGCCAGGTCAGCAGCTACGCCCAGAATTAAATGCGACACACTTCATGTCGCCGCAGGGACTTCTAATTCTTTATGAAATACCACTCGGTGCAGGGCCCTCTGGAAGCGGCACACTCCACTTCCTGGCCATCTGGCCACTGCTGAATAATAAATATAATCTGCACATTTGTTTTAAAAACCGCAGGCGCACATGACCACATATATAACTGCAGGTCCCCGAGGAGCAGAGGCACAGCCTGAGACAGGGCTGGTGGCTCCGTGCCCTCCAGGCCCCGCTGCCACACACCAGCAGGAGCCAGGTCTTACAGGTTTGCTGCTCGGGGCATCTGCAGACCAGCAGCCATCGCATCCCCCTTGCACCCCTGTGGATAAAAAGCATGGCAGGAATGCTGGATTGCTCTGACTTCTTAAAACAGGTTTTCCTTTACTTGCATGCAGAAGAAAAATAGAGCTACTCTATTCTCTAAAAAAAAAAGTGGGCTTGGATCAACTGCAATGGGGAAAATTGCCAGGGCCTTCAGTGCATGAAATATAAACACGTGGCAAAATACTGTTCTTGCTCCTGAGGACTTTGGCTGGAACATCCGAATATATTCAAAGGAGTTACAAACTTGATGACTGCAAGCGAGCAGGGCAGGGAACTCCTCTGACACCCTGGGCTCTTGGAAAACCACGGTGTCAGGATATTAATCTCAGAGCTCAGTGCCAGCTGAAACACATTTAACTCTAAGTGCAGTGAGAGGGCTAAAAGATAATCACTTTAACAACAATTAGGCTGATGAATTAAGCCTGCAGACCTGCCTGATAAATACTGCATCCCAGTACTGGAGTCCTGCCCTTGCCAGCCCCCTTGCAGCCAGTCACTTCACAGGTCCCCATGCTCATGCAGCCCCCTCTGGCATGCAGCTGGCACATCCAGCCTTGTCAGTGGAGAAGTGCTTTATTCCTTTGGATGAGAGCTGCTCCACCTGCTCATTGGCAGGAGTTTCCCTGCGGAAGCACATTCATAGTTTGAAGAGAGGTAGATGGCACTTTGTGGCTATTAATTTAATTAGCTTATTCCAGCATCATCCGAGCAAGGTAAAATTTACATCGCTTATCGTCTGATAGCCTGAGGAAGCCGAGGTGATGAGGGCTTCAGCTCAGCAAAGGTGCTTAAACATGGGGCTGACTTGGAGAGATTTCAAGAGACTGCTTTAAAACAAGGAAGGAGATAAACAGGCTGTAGAGGAGTAACGCTGCACGCTCAAAGATCCTTTATTCCTTTCTGCTGCTGGAAATGGTGTAGTGCTTTTAAAAAATAAATAGTGAAATAGGAAATTGTCAGAAAAATTGATATAGGCCATCAACTGGAAAAGTTATGCTAACCGTTGGATACTGTTTGGTCCCCAAGGGGTGTGTTCTGCTCCTGTTGGTCTCTACTAGAAGAAGTAGTAATGCTGGTCATGAACCACTAGATTTCAGGACCCAAGCAAACCTGTTGGTAGCTTACTGTTCAGTCCTGTTGGGGAAAAAACCTCAGGATCTGGTGTGATCTTTCTGCATAGTTTCAAATTTGGGACCACTTTCACGTTAAGCAGCTTCACTGACTTCTAAGTTACAGGACCAAGCTGTGCTCTGGAGAGGCTGAAGGAAAGCTCCTTTCTCACCTTCACAGCTTCAGCCTCTTCCTCTTTCCTTGTTATTTTGATCTAAGCCCTTCTATTCACAGCAATCAGTGCTCTGATGCAGCTCCCCGGTCCCCTTCTTTGTTCTGCTGTGTGTCTGCCTTCTGCTAGTTTTCCCAGCAAGCTGTCTTAAGCATATGCATCTTAATGTTTCCCTCTGTGTGACCCTAGTGTTGTCTCAAATCTTCTTCTTGCCCTGTGATGCTGGGTATATGCAAAGCCCTTTCTTAATCCTTGTAGCTTTTGGAGCTTGGTGAGACTTCTGCATTTATCTGTAGGATAACACAGGAAGGTACATCTGCTGACTCACTTCCCCTTTTCCTCTTCAATCCTCTCTTTACAGGTAAAGAATATTCTTATCCCGCAGAAAAAACGACCTAGGAGATGTAATGGTAGAATCACAGAAACAAAGAGGAACAGAAAGTGAAGGTCCTCAGCAGAAGTCCAATGACCGCTTGCCTCTGGGATGTTTCTAGTTCGGAGCGGTGCTGATACCTAGGGGTTACTCCTTGGAGCTTGCTCGAAGTCTTTTCCTGGGGCTGGACCTAAAATCAGGATCTTAACAGAGGTCTGTGTTGAGTTTGTAGAGTTCAGCACATGCACTGAGCATTGCATGTGGCTGCGGGAGTATACCAGGTCCTGAATCTGTGTTACCCCATGTAGCCCAGCACCAGAAGAGAGATGTGCTGTGCAGTACAGGGGGACTGCTCAGCCTGCTCGTAGCTCCCTCAGGAACTTTTGATTCCTCCCCTCCCCACTTAGCATCTGTCTGCCTGGATCTCTGTCACAGCGGCTGAGCCCATGGAGATGTATAAATGGGAAGGTGGGAGGGAGAGGGGTGAAAAGGAAAATCATTTATCTTAATCTCTTCTCATCATGCTTACAGGTGAGGGCTTTGCTTTGGGGCCAGGTTCAGGTGTCAGACATTCCTAGCGAATGTGAAACTTTAATAAGTCAACGTAAGCAAGTGTGAGGTATTTGCAGGGCTACTTTCCTTCTAGAAAAGTGAAATTTTCATAATTGACAGTTAATGTAAATTATCTGATATTTTTCTCTGCAGAATGACACACGTGGAGTTTTCAATCAGTCAGGCCAGGAAACTTCCACTTTCCCCTCTGGCCATGTCACAGCAGCTGAATAATTTGGTTTGTCTTTTGTAACAATTCTTTCCTAGTTTATTCTTCCTTCTCCTCTTAATGCCCAAGTACCGAAGGCAAGTTTTAGCCCTTCTTGTAATGAAAATAGTTGGGAATGAAATTTAAAGAAGAAAAATTCCAAGCTTTTCTGAAGAAAGCCAACTTATTGAAGCAAGGGAATTTGCCCTTAGAAGGAAAGATCCTTTGAGAGCCAGGTAACTCCAGCTTCATACATTTCACTTAGACATGAAAGTTTGAGCCCATACAGGATATAATGGTTGGAGAGTTGTAAATGCTTCTGCAATTTCCATTCATCTGTCACCAAAAGTTAACCAGAGAATTGCTCTTTTCTGCTTCTATTCACCTCAAGTCCAAATGCTTGGGAAGGAAGAGACTAAATCTTCTTATGGAAAGAGATTACAGTCCTGCCACTGGAATTTTGAGCTCCAGCTTTACCCTGGAACAGAGCTGCAGCATACCAAGGCAGAACGTGCAGCTCCACGAGGCAGCCGCTGCTTTGCGTTACGAAGAGTCTGGTAATCATTAGTGTACACGACAGAGCTTCAGGACCCGAGTCCTGCTTGCAAGTCCTTCCCCACCCCCTCTTGCTGTAAGGAATTCATTCTACGCAGCTTCTTGTGTTACAGATGGAAGTGTATTTCCTTGTATTCCCCTGGCTTCGTGGGGGGGATCAGCCACCCCATCCAGAGATGCTGCGGCCCTTTGGAGCTCAGCCGAGCTTCCCAAGGGAGGAGGACGTGGCCGGGTGTCCTGCAGTCGGTGTGCCAGGCTGAGAGAACGGCCTCCAAGTCCTGCTGATGGCCATTGCTTTGAATAATGGTGATGTGAACTTTATCTGCTGCAGAATGTCTGGAGTTAGTGTCCTGTGACATCCCTAGCTAATATAAAGGGAAGGGGAAAATCTCTTCTTTCCACTATTGTGATCCTCTTCTGAGCAAGAAAGCACCAGACTTGGTTCTCTGGCCCTGGAAACAACGCAGAAAGTTTCCTTTTGCCCCTTCTCCCCTAAACACTGGCTGAGCTTAAAGATCTCATTCAGCGTGACTTGCCTTGCCACCACAGCCACATCAAGTATATTTTCTTTCCATCACCCTTTTTGCGATGCTTTGTTTCCACCAGCTCTTCTCTGCTTTCAGAGCAGAGAAATATTAACATCCCCTGCAATGCATAAAAAGTCTGAACTTCAGCAGAAAATCAACCACTCTTCTCTACAGTGCTACCACCATTGCTCTAAAGGAGTTTCCATTTCCTGATGTTCTCAAATTGCACTGAGTAGCTCGAGTAATACAGAGTAGGTTCAAATCTGTTTTTATCTCCTAGTTACAATACTGTGCTATAAAGGATGTCACAGGTAAAGTGTAACAAAATCTCGAGGAAAAAATCTGCAAATTTCAAGGTTTAAGGGTACGTTAACGGTGTAGCAGCTGGAGAAATGCCTTTTTTTTATCCGTGCCTATTAGGGACAGCATACAGCATGAGTGCTTCATAATAAAGGCACTGAACATCTGGCAGAAAAGGGAAGTAGATGTCCAGTACATTCCGTGGGGCTTGTGTAGCAGGTCTGTGGAGGGCAGACGAGGCTGAGCAGGATCTGTTGGGTGAGGTTTCTGCCTCCTGCTGCACCTGCTGGAGCCTGCATATGCTAAAGGGGAACATCCCACCTGCTTTATACATTCCTCCCAGTTTTCTGCAGCGCAAGGGCAGGAAAGAAGGGGATCCAAGATGTTCATGCCTATCTGCACACTGTATATTACTGACTTCTTTATCTACCTATTTACATTATGGCTTTATTTTAGTTTACCTAATATTGCTTGGGGGCTCTGATTTATCAGCTGAATCTTAGTGGCAAAGGGAGCTGGCGAAGGCCTTATCATTTAATTTCTCTAACATCCTTCACTTCTAATTTATACACCCAGCTCTGTGACAAATTGAATTTGTATAACACAGTAAACAAAAGGGCTCCTAACTCTAGTTTTCTGTAATGGAATAACATTGTTGGAAACAGACATTAAGTGGAACAGACAGACCTGGGGAAAGGGCTCGGCTTCCCAGATGTAATTCACGTAGGGTCCAGCCTGGTTGTTTTGCAATAAAGCTAATAGGAATTTGCACTCAGCGTGATTATTCCTAATGATATTAGCTCCTTCCCAAGCCCTGGGCAGCCTCCTGGAAGGAAAGGGAAAATGAGCTGCGTAGTGGCAAACAAACAGGAGAGTCAGTGTTATTCTGGGCACCACTGCATGGCAAGGCAGCGACAGGGAGTAGCTGTACTTGTCTGAAACCCAGCGGCTAAGACTCCCCCAGTCAGCCAGGCTGCCTGTCATCAGGGATGGACATTTTCCCTAAATGAAAAATTCCCAGCCAGTGAGCACTCTCTTCTTGCTGGGCTCCTTCCCCACTCTTTCCCCGGCAGCAATTCTTGCTGCAGCTCCATTTCTCTCTCCTCACCAGCGTGTTTTCACCCTCCCCTGTTCTCAGCATTTTTTCACTCCCTGCTGATTGTTATTCTCTCCCATGGGAACGGGCTGATGGTGGCTCGGGTTCCTGTGAGTGGATGGGGGAGATCCACAGGCTTCTTGCTGCAGCACCTGGAAGCAGGGGCTGGCTGAAATCCCAACCCGGAGCCCCTCTGCCTGTCACAGCCCTGCTGCTGCTGGAGCTGGCAACTGTGACCCTAGGAAGCATTTTTTTTTCCCCCTCCATCTTCCGCCCATTCCTGTCAAAAATCCGAACTGCTCCCACCCTCTGCATGTAGATTAGAGAGAAAAGAGAGAGGAGTGCTTGTCACTTCTTTGCATCCAAATACAGAATCCAGGGAGACCAAGTCTAAAATTAGAGTGCATCACAAACAGCCGCATCTGAGTAAATTCATTTAATGTCACTCCAGCAATGGCCCCTGGGGAGGCTGCAAATATACCTGGAAGCAAGTGATAATAAATAACATATGAAACAGAAACAAAAATAAATGGAAGATTCTTTTCTGTGTGTGCCCGGTAGCAGCTTTCTCCCGAGGCAGTGGCGTCTGCAGGTTTTTTGGTGGTTGAGGACGGAGCACAGCTTATGCTCTTGAAGGGATATTTAAAGAAACAAAACCATGTGTTGCCTGCAAATGGCAATGATTTTGCCAGTCCATTTCTGCGTCAGATCAGGAGAGCCGCACAAAATAGACTACCCCTGAATTCCGATGGTTTTCGTCTGCATTTGAGGTGTTGATTTCAAAGGGAAGGTGGGGAAGAAAAAAATAGAGAATGGACAAGAGACATTTCCAGCCTTTCCAGATATCTGAAAAGCAAGAGTTTCTTCCCAGAATTGACACACATGAACATTTTATATAAGAGCTTCCTTTCCAGACAGCTGGGCAAGTGAAACCTTTGCTTTGCCCCCCCCTGGTTTGTCCCTCCGAGAGGGGCAGCAGCACCCCGGGGGGACGATGCTGCAGCAGCCCCCTGGCAATGTCAGCCCTCTGAGAGCCCAGGAAAATCTTTCTGACCATCAGTTCCAAAACAGAACAAACGATCTCTCCTTTTTCCTACTTTCTCACGTAGTTTTCTGCTTAAATTGCCGAGAAGCTTTGCCCTGGCCTTTCCTGGGTTGGTTGGACACCGATTATTACCCCAGTGTCCTGCTCCAAGTCGAGGCTTTAAATCACCACTGCAATACTGAGTAAAAGCTCCCCCAGTCTAGCCAATGTATCAAGGCAAATACAGCAAGGCAGGAGGGAGGGACGAGTGAGCCAAGGAGAGAAGGAAAAGGAACCAAATCCATCGATGCCGGTAGGGAGTCTTGAATCTGGTCCAGAGGCAACAAGAAAGAAAAAGGTTCTCCAAGAAGTTTCCTTTATTAAACCAGTTTGTCTTCTGTCTGCTTTATCACGGCCGATAGCTACCATTCAAGAGAAAACAGTATTGACAAGAAGCTGCTTGCAGCCTTAAGTCAGTTAGGAGCCAAGCTATCTCTCTTTTGTTTTCTTCTTTCTTCCTTTTCAAGCTGCAAGCTGAATGCGGTTACAAACAACTTCAAAGCAATTGACCAAAAGGGCTAAAAGATTGTTCAGAAAGACTGCTTTGTTTGGTAAAACACAACCTGGGCAGGGGCTGGAGCACCGGGGGAGGCTTAGTACAGGGGGGAAAGAGGGAAACAAAAGCGTGGGACAGCAGGAGGCACATCTCCATCCTCTGCAAAGGGCTAACTGGCTGAGAAAAGTTACACCTGAATGGTTGGACTGGGGGAAGCGAGGATGTAAATCCCCAGCTGGAAAAATGGTTTGGCAGTCAGGCTTCTGTCCCCTTGCCTTGGCTACTCCTCATGCAGCAACCCAAAACCCAAAGCTCTCGATGCAAAGAGCGGCAGGTGGGAAGCAGTGGAGTGTATCGACCTTGTCTGTAGCCCAGAAGCTCGAGCGACGGCTCGCTGACTTCTGCAAAAGTAGTTGGGCAGCAGCAAACAAAGGGAGAGAAAAATCTCTGGCCAGCCGTCTGTGGTGAGACGATTAATGCAGAAAGAAAGGCTGGGCAATCCTCTGAAAAGCTCCTTTGGGTAGCAGAGCTAGCGCAGAGCTTGTGTTCTCAGCACCTTAACCACAGCCTTGCTGGACACAGTCCATGACACGACAATTCCCGACCTCCCTGTCTGGGAGGCTCTGTGCAAGCCAGCTTTCCTCTTCTCCATTCCCGTGCACAGATCGTGGCAGAGAAAGCCCAGAGGCAAAGCGTCTGGTTTCTGGGATGAGAGCGCTGCACAGAAACCAGCCCACACCTGGAGAGTGAACCCGAGGAATGTCAGGGTTAAAAACACTTCTGACCAACAGAAACTGTATCTGAAATACTGGCCTCCAGTGCTTTGCAGTGCAAACATAAGAAATTCTATGAAAATGTACAAAAAAAAATGCCTCTAAACTTTCAAAGTAAAGTAATACTCCAGTTTTTGTAACATTCCAGCTCTATTGGTGTCTCACTGTGTGTATCAGGTACATGTGGATCTTGATTCAGTAATATTGACCATGTCACAAACCAGGATTAGCTGATCATCATAAATCCAATGCTAGCTTGTTTTATGGGCCTCAGAGAGTCTGCAGGAACAATAAGGTCAAGAGACGTTATTCTCTCAAGGATATTCCTAGAACAGAGTCTGAAACTAGAACCTTTGCTACCAAATTATTTCTATGTGACTGCTATCTTCCAAATGAGATACCTTGGTTAAACTTCAAAGCAGAGTCGGATTTTGGCTGGATAAGTCTCTATGGGCAACAGAACCTCTCCTTCCTCTGCAGAAGGCTGTGAGCGCTGCAGACAGTGACTTTGGAAGAGTGATAATGTACCATCCTTGGGCTGGAAATGCACCTGGTATTTGTAGTGCCTACGCACTTCTGAGGAATCTCTGAATATTGAATATTCTAAATTCTGAGCTTTACAGTTTGGACAAAACAAGGAGGAAAGGGATATCTGAGAAGACAGCAACTGACATAGCTAGGTAAATAAGGAACAAAGAAAGAGAAATGCACAGAAGATTTGAATGCACTTCTCTAGTTTACTGTAGCTGTAAAACAACATAAAAAGGTTTTCAGCAGCTGTCAGTGCAAGAGGGACAGACAGGGCCTGCCAGGCAGCCTGGGAGAGCTGCAGGTGTGTCTCACTTGATTCAGAGACCTCCTGGTCCAAGAGGTCCAATGTTACACCGCGATGCCAGCTTCTGCCTCCAGCTACAGGCAGGGGATGGATTCATGATGCCCTGGGGGGTTACCAGCTGATGGCCAGTACTCCCAACAATTTATCCAGGCTTATATCTAATCTCAGACAGAAACTGAACTGTCTTTATTCCAGTCCATGCCTCAACCTGTTTTTTGTGCAGTTTACAAAGCAAGAACAATATCATATTTAAGTACAAGAGATGATGCAGTAAAACCCCTTCTTATCTCAAACCAGACAGGAAATTTACAGGAATTGCAAGGAAAGCAGAAAGTGTGGCAGCCTGGAAATCGCTTTTGTCTCAGCTCACAGCCGCTCCCTCTTGCATTATTTACCACTTCTCACCATTTCGTAATTACCTGTTTGCACTAATGGAAATATCAGAGGTATCCAAATGACACAGCTGAGCATTTCTCCCACATCCACATGGGGTCAGGGCACTGTTACCAGCAAGCGAGGTCTGGGGACAGAGCAAACCTGGGGGAAATTGTTTTTTTACGCAGGGTCCCTGCTCCAGCCCCCCGAGATTGAAAGCAGACCCTCCGCTGCTTTGAAGTTGAGCTTTGCTCTCTGTGCAGCTGTTTCAGAGCCAAACCGGGCTTTGAACGGTTACAAATATATCTTTAGGACTCAAAGAAGACATTTACCGCAAATTCTATTTAATGCTTTTCATATGCTATTAGGTTTCCATTGCATGGGTAAATGAAGTCTACACCAAATTTCATAGTTTCAGTAGGAAAACAGTCTATAGGTCTGACTTCTTGTTAATGTGTTGTCAGCATACAAAAGGGGATATTTAATGCCAGTGTTGGCAGATTAACAAATTGCCTTGTCTAGTATTACATGGGATGCCACAAAACAGTCAGGGAAATGCTAAAGCTGTTATCTTTAACAGAAGCTGAAAATGAGTTGGCCTTTGGATTATGGGGCAATTTAAGACATGTAGGGTGTGTGATTTTTCTTCCAGGTGACAAACAGCTCCCTTACAGCAGCAGCAAAATTGGTAGGGGTGGCAGCAGCTGGCTGCACCTGCCACCACGAGTCTTCTTTGGGGCATTTAAGAGGCAAATCGGGCCTCTTCTTGGTTTCCTTTAGTGGGATTTCTACCAGTAATGTCTACTAATTGCTCTGACCCATCATGCAGACATGGATCTGGACCATTCTGTTTTATCTTCATCACTTGAAAAATGAAATAAATTTCAGCTTCGCCCATTTCCTTTATTTACATTTATTTTAAAGGTGGCTGCACACAGAAACCATGTTACAGCATCTTCTGTAATTTATGTTTCTTCCAGTGGATCATTTTCCCACTGCTATCCTTTTATTAAACAGTAATCCCTAAGAAACTGTTTGCTTGGAGCAATGGTTTGTTAGTTAATTGCTGGAGAGTAAATGTAGGAAGAGTTTCATTTTTATCGCCTATTGACAAGACTAGCTTGCTAGGCTGTTTTTTCAGGAAGAGTATTTCCTAAAAACTGTAGCTGCTGGTCTGGAGCAACAGCAAGACTGTGGAGGAGGGTGGTTGACTCCTTTTGGCAATTGCTTTCAGCTAATCTAACTGCTGCAAAACATGCAGACTTTTATTTTTTAATAAGGCAGCAAACTGCAAGTACAATGCACACCCTGACTAGGAAAGTAAATACCCAGGGCATGTCATCCTGCAAAAATCACGGGGGAGAAGGGAGGATGGGGGGTGTACAGCGTGATTTACTGACAACTCAGTCAGAAAGGCACAGACGTGATCACGCTTCTGCAAATCTAATTCTTACTGCCTAGCACAGGTGGTTTAAAGCCTCTTGTCTGCACCCCAAATCCACGTCGTTCCTCGTAAATGGACTGAGATCACCCCATAATCAAATCTCCGCCCGCCCAACGCAGTCTGTTACCGTAGTCGTTACAGAGAAGATAAGGTTCTAACCGAGTTATGCTGGAAAGCTACATGATGTAATTACCGATGTAGCATCACTTCTCGAAGCAAGGGAGAGAGATCGTTTTCCCTCCCCTCCTTCCTCTGGGATTCGCAGCAGCCATCTCCTTGCCGCAGACACGGGGGCCTTCAGACTGCGAAGCGAACCGGGGCTGGGCTGCAGCTGGCACAGGCTCGCTGCTCACAGCTTCATCCACAAGTTTGTCCCAGCCCGTGACATCTCCTCTGTCACGTATACTCAGGTTTGTTGTGGCTGCGGATTACGCAGGTCAATTACCACGATGGAAATCAGGAGCTGGCTGAGCCATTCTTACAACCTTTGTCATTCTGCTTCCAAACTCTTTCTTCCCAGGAGTTACCCAGGCAGCTCTCACCCAGAGGAAACCCGGTGCAGGGACAGCAGCAAAACTGCAGGACGAGGCTGAGACTGGAGCTGTTAAGACTGCAGCCGTGAGGGTATAATTTATGTACGGAGAGCAACGTGAGAGTTTGCTGCAGCCCGAGTGGATGTGAAGCAGCTTATAGCTGCATGCCAGCAGAGCCCCCGTGCTGCAGGGTGCTCGGTCCTCGCTGGTGGAGCTGGCTCCTGGCACCAGGAGCTCTGCAGCCCCGTCCTCTGCCCACCGCTGTGGGACAGCTCCTGGGGCTGTTAGAGCCAGCACAAGGCGGATTGCAGTGAGGCGATGACACACTGCTCGTACCTGCAGCAAGAGACAGTTATAGCCAAATCCAAATGTCAAGTCAAATGCTAGCTTCAGAAAAAAACCCTAGCAGGAGCATTAGGTATGATGGGTAATTTAAAACAGGATTGGATTATTATCTGTATTATTATCTCTCTGGATGGCACTTGGAAGGAGATGACATTTCTACTCTCCTCAGAGTGAGGTTTTGCTCTTAAGAGAGGTAGGAGTTTCCATTTTGGGGCTCATAAATAAATCTGTTGGTTTAAACGAAGCCGGCGGAGCTGGTGCAGCTGGGCTGCAGGCACTGCGTTCTGCTGCTACAGGGACGGCAGGGGCTTTCAGCACACTCCCTGCAAAAAATGTCTTATTGCTGTCAGCTGAGCACAGAAAATCTTCAGTGTTAATAAACTTTTATCACCACCAACCTGGAAATTGGGGAGATTAGCCCCACACAAGGGTTTCCTGGGACTGCGTACACAAGGAACGCTTTCATGGCGTGCACGTGTGTGCACGCCCCACGGAGACACGTGCACGGACACACGGCTCTGGCACCACCGGTGCTTTCACAGGGGCTCTTGTCAGCAGCCAGCTTCCCAGTGCCAAACTGCCAGCCTCCACGAAATCAGACCCTTGCAGCATTAATTCCCTGGTTTTGCAGAGCTCTCCGCGATTCCTCAAGGCTTCGCGTCTTTCCAAGCCTGGTTCTGTGATGTGGGCCAAGGTAACCATGAGATTTATGGCAGGCCACAAGCGCTGGGAAGCAAAACCAATTTGGAGAATTGTTTTAAGTACGTGTGGGGATTTAGGCAGAGGCCTGTTTAAAGATCCTCCAGTGCCCCTCAGTTGCTGTGAGCTGCACACCTACCACAACAGCTGGAAGCTGTAATGCTGTCTGACATATCTGCTGCCGAAATAATCACAAGATTAATGAACCTACTGCAGTTGTTTGATATTATTTCTGCCAGAGGATGCTCTTGCAGTTGCAGTGCTGGATTATCCCCTTCCTCATCTCTGTCATTTTAAGACGTCCACATCTCAGTTTAAGGGCTGCCTGGGTTTATGAACACCTCTGATTGTTTCAGCTAAAAGTAAAATTGATAGGGAGCTGTTAGAAATGTCAGAGGACGAGCTCACTGCCCTGGCCAGTATTTCCTCTCCAGAACCTGGAAATGGCTGTAGCTCTGCACAAGGCAGGATGAATCCCCCTTTAAATATCTTGTGTTTCACTAAATGCTCTGGGGAAGCAGGATAGACAGAAGCGGGATGTTCCTCATCTGCCTAGGAGCCAGAGACCTCCCTAGACCCATGCAGACACTTCCTGAGTGTGCTGATTCCCCACCAGACTCCCCAAGACCCTCTAAACTGCAGGTAATAAAGCTGAGCAACATTTTCACTGGAAACCACAGTCAGTCAGGTGCTGGGATGGGAGATTTATTTCCATAATGCTTTTTGTCCTTTCTTCTGTATATCAAGAAATACAATTTTTTTTTTTTTTTGATACCTTGCTTGAGTTCAGATGCCCACAGGCTGTGGGCCAGATGTTTTTGTGCAGTCCCACGTGTGTGCCCTTGTTGCAGGGCACTGCTCGCTACCATCTGTCCGTCAGCACCAGCCACTTGCTTCTCTCCTTTCTTTTTCTGCCTTCTACCACCCGTGGCAAAACCACGGAGCCTGCCCGCAGTTGCCTGTGGTCTAACACAAGATTATGAGGAGGGCTCACTCCTCTCCACTGCCATCACTGCTCACCTATTCCCATCACAGACATGGTTTAAATAGGCAGCTTGTGTCCAGTGTGTTTCTGCCTGGCTAAGCAGCGCGTTCTGTGCATCACAAGAGCTGCTGGGATAACTGACAGAGGAGCTGCTTCTCTGAAAGCATCTGCCATTGAAGCCTGGTAAAAGAGCAGGGGAGGGGAAGAGGTGAGCTGAGATGGATGTGCGAGGAATCCCGACCCACTGCTTCCTTCTCTGCTTGGCATCTCTTTATTCTCTGGTGAAAGCTGTGGAAGGGAAACCTGAGCTGAATGCATCAGCGCTATTTATTCAGGAGGAGGAGTTTCAAGGCTAGCCGGGGCTCACCGCATACTATAAGATTTCCATTCTCTGTATTTACATCTTTGTTGGCAGCCACTAACAAATCCCAGTGCTGCAGTAACTCACTTCTGAAGAGCGCTGAGCTCCAAGTGGTGCTGCCAGGTACCACGCAGCTGGACAGAGGCTTTCGCTTCAGGGTTTCAGTAGCTGCTGTCCCATGGCCTGGTACCGTTGCCCAGTGAAGGCTGCTAAGGAAAAGCAAAGTGAAACAAGCCCTTTGCTCTTTCTTTGAGCAAATCGATTGACAGGGATTTGTGCAGACCCCGAGTTACTGAATATGATGCTGACGCTGGTGCTCAAAGGTGACGTTTTTTGGTCCTGCCCTGCAGAATGACCTGTCCCCGTCCTCAGCACGTAAAGCATTCAGGTGGTCTGCATGCAAATGCTGTGTCCCCTCGCCAAAAGCAATCAGCAGCTCTCCAGGAGCCAGCTGTAGATCAGGAGCCCATATGGGCTCTATCATCAGGTTTCGGGCAGACAAAAATCTTAAGGAGAAACACATGGTTATTGTACAAGCCAAGGAGCTGCAGCTCTTTGTCCAGCCCTTCCCAAAGCAGTCTGTGTATAACGAGTCCAAACACAAAAGCAATAACGTGAGCAGATTCAGTCCTGCTAGCCCTTTGCTATTGCACTGCTGGAGAAGCACTGCTCAGAGGGATCCTTGCAGGGAGCAGCAGGGGACTTCAGCCTACTTCTTGCATTAGAGGTGGGCACAAGACATGGGTGCTTGGCCCAAATGTCACCTGCTTTATGGAGGAAATGGCTGTTTTGTCTTGGAAAGACATCTAGCCCTGATGGGTATACTCCAGGAGACAGGGACCACATCCCTTGATGAGTTACTACTGCTTAATTACTCTTACACTTGAAAATTCTTGTGCCTCCATCTATTAAACTTCAAAGGTTTCTTGTATCTGAGATCTTCTGCTCCAGCACTTACAGGCTGTGGTCAAACCACCTTTTCCCTTTCCTGTTGTGTTTGCACCGTGTTAAGCCCAGACGAGGACTATTTCTATGCCATGATTTGGCCTTGGCATTTTCACAAGCCCACCCCATTTTACATGAATTTTTGAAATAATGCATGAATACCGGGACAGGCATGAGTTTCCAGAAATGGCTTTGTGAAAAGGGTAGTGCCATCTACTCCTCCTTTTCTTTTCCTGGAGTACCCGTTTTAACCAGGGGAGTGCTGAGACATCTCAGCCAGGGCCATCTTACCTAGGCTTTTCAAGGGTCTCCAAACACTCTGGGGAGTAGAAAAATAATGCTCCTGGCAAGTTCGGGGAAGTTCTGCTGAGTATCAAGAAACAAAAGAGAAGTAATGGCTAATGCCTCGTGGCTCATTTTCCATCTATAACAACATAGGAGGGCAAAGGGTTAGTGGGAACTGCTTGTAATTGCAGGTTTCAAAGGGTGTGATTACAATTTGTCGCTATTGTGAAAGCTCAAGTTTGGAAATAATTGCTTTGTTTAACTTCAGCTTTCTTCGTTTTGCACTGCATTAAAAAACACTCGAGAATATCTCCAGAGCTGCACTTTCATCAGGAGCGGGCAGAACGGCTCCAGCAGCGTGGGACTGGCACCCTGAGCTTAGGCTGCTTTCCCTGAGCCAGGCAGGGACAGCACCTTAGGGACAGTGGTGGCACCTGAAGCCCAGGGACAGCAGAGCCCCTCCACAGCAGCACAGGGTGGCTGGGATAAGGACATGCATGGAATTAACAGCCCCGGCGCAGCATTGTGACTGATGAGCTCTCCTTCCCTATTTGCCCTCATTTAGGAAGGCAAATTGTTCTGATGTGTAGAAGAGACTTGCCATGGCTCTTTTTGAGAGATGCCTGAGAAATTTCCTGCAAAGGAAAGCAGCACAATTTCTGTGGAGTACAATTATTCGGGCTTTAGAAAAACTAGAGACAAGTTGTTCTTGCTCTAAACCTCTGCTTGTGTTCCCTTTCCACTAGAGCAATAAAGTAAATACATCATTTGCTGATTAATTGGGCTACTCCGGCTACTGACTGAATACTCCCATGTGAATTATGCTTTCTCCCTTCGCAATTTACCATTTTGCTGTATGCAACAAACCAGCTCACTCCAAGCGAGACTCGCTCCTGTTCATCGCACAGGAGCCCAGTCCATAAAAACCCAGTACAACTAATTTAATGTAGGATTTTCTAGCTGAAACAACACAGAGATACTCTTAAACCTCCAAGTTTCATTTCCCTGTCAGAAAAATAAAAATAGAGAGATTGCTGCCACTCAGTTTTCAAAGAGCCAGGGCAAAGCCTTGCGCTGCAGGTGATCCAGGAGCCATCCCAACATGCAGCCAAATTCTGATCCCACAGGGATTTCAGATGGGTTTGTAAGCTGTGTCTGCACCTACTTCATACAGGCCTCTGGAAGCCCAGAGTCTGTTTAACATCCCAGCCTAAGCTACCATTAGAATTTGCAGTCCTGCTAATCACTTTTATTCCCTCTCTGTTTTTCATCACACACCTGGGAACCGGGATTTTATTGTTATTGTCTGCTACATGCCAGCGTCTCCCGACTCCTTGGTGCTTTGGCCCTTTACCCATCCGGCTGCCTTTCGGCTCTGTGCAAGAGATACTGCTCGGGGGCACGGCAGCCAGCTGCAAATGACTGCAGCCCCAGCAGCTGGCTCGGTGGATTTATCTGTTTTCTTTGCTATCGGGCTTGTTCCCGTCACCAGGGGCTCCTTGGTGCCGAGGCTGCAGCACTCGCTTTTGCACATTTAAATCCCATTTCCCAGCTGAGTGTCCAAGAGCAACAAAAGCCGGAGGCATCAAAAACGATTAGGCACCTTTCTGCAGAATGAGCTCCGGTTGCGTAGCAAAGGTGCAGAACGAATGTCAAAGGCAGGGATTGAGCCCCAGCAGCAGCCACCAGGGTGTCCCCACCAAGGGGCTGGGCACCCAGGGGGCTGCTGCTGGCATCTGGGGCCACAAAGAGCTTTAGTGCCAGGCGCTCTGCAGCACGGCGCACCGGGCACCTCAAAGTACTCCTGCAAGTATTAATGAAGGCTCGGGACACCCCTCGTTTATCTTGGTTTTGCAGATGGGTAGGATAGAGCGAGACCTTTCGGGGACTCCCTCGGGGCTGCACCGTGGCTCAGCAGCGTAATCAAGATTAAAACACTCGCAGCCTTTGTTTCAGTTGGGAACTGCACTGCCCTGCTGGAGCAGGGAGCAGAACTAAGGAGGGTAGGTTTTCAGCCCTGAGCTTGTCAGGGCTCACTAGGCACCCTTGCTTATAATCAAGGGTAATTGTCTGTTAGTCAAAGTTGTAATTTACTGCTTCTCAGAGAGGGGACACTTACAGAGACTGTCTCATCCACAGTGTTTATGCCATCCTCCAAAGCCAAACTGGAAGCCCGTCCCTGTGTTGCTTCCACTCTTTATCATCCATGCCAGGGAATCTTTTAACACTCTTTTTTTTTTGAGGTCAGCATTTTTCTCCCTTCTCTCTTTGTGTTTGGAGGGAAAAGAAATGCTTCTTCAGGGTCTGCGCAAAGGAAATCTGTGCATTTCCAGCACCTAGGAATCCACGGTCCCTGGGGAGCTGCCTAATTAACGGAGAGCTCGCTCACTCACCCGAGCTCCGTGGCTCAGTTACTGTCACCCTGCTGTAGCCCCCAGCCAGCGCCTGCCGCATCTCAGAGCAGCTAGTTAGAGATGAAGAAAGGAGGCTTTGCTGCCTTTGATGTTCGCACATCACAGCTGCTACTCTTAGACCACTTAATAATTATTTTTCTTTTTTTTGTGAATTAGGACTATCAGGGCAATGCTGTTTCTTTACATCTTTTCCTCTGCATGGCCTGATTGCATTTGAGGAATATGATGGAAGTGGCTCCGTGTAAAGCATAGATGCTGAAGACAACCAGAATTAAATTGGTAGAGCAGGGGACATACTTCCAGTAGGGCACGCAGCCAGATGCTCTCATTGCAAGGTCAACAACGTCAGAGGAGTCAGGAGGTCAGGCTGCTACAGAACCCATTTCTCCCATCCACCCAGTGTCTAGCTGCTGTCATTTATCACGTTTCTGCTGTTGCTTCCTCTCTGGTCTTCAACCGCTCTGAATGTAATGAAATAGCTTTTGAAAAATGAAGTTCTTGCTGTATAAAACTTTCACAAAAACACATCCAGCCACCAGTCTCCCATCTTTTACAATCATTCCTTACCACAGGCAAGCATTTAGAAAGCTGCTACAAGCTGGCAAGCTGAGCTTGTTCAGGAGATAATATTTTACTGCCCTTCTCTTTTGCCCCAGAAGCAATCCTTTAAGGAGGAAAAAAAATAAATACAGATTGCAATCTGTTTAATACAGCTGCTCTGTGAAGTGCTTTACGGAGTTGCCTACAAGAAAAAGATGATGCCAGGGATGCAGGTGAGCAGACAGTGAGCACACACACAATGCTCTCACTAACACAGCAGGATGTTCAAGGCAAACCCCAAACCCTCATGTGCAGTAACAGAGACAAGCAGCGTGCCTCGTGGGCGGGCTGGCAGCACCCAAGGTAGTCCCGAAAGGGTCTGGATTAAGTGCAGCAGGTCACCCATCTCAGCCTGGCTCTGGGGACAATGCGGTGCCTGTCAGCCATGCACGGTGACCTGCCGGCCCTGCAGCTCCTCATCGCTGGAAACATCTGTCTCAGTCACAAGGAGGAGCACTTGGCCTCGCTTTAGCTAATGGAGATGCTGCAGCACCCAGCGAGGGATGTTAGCCGGCGTCTTCCTTCCCGAGGCCTTGCTCTTGGTTTGTGCAGTGCTGATAAGAAGCAGATTTCATCAGAGCACCGCGGGCTGGCCAGCTCGCTGCTGGGAACCAGTACCTGGAATAAAGGTTGCGGCTGCCTACCTAAGGGTAGCTGAGATGCTGTAAAGCATCTTGCAGCACACTGCGGGAGGAGCATGCAGTCATCCTCGGGAAACCCCAGTGAGCCAGAGAGCCTGGAAATACATCAAGAGAAACAAACTACCAGAGGCATGAATGAAAACCAGGGAGCGAAAGCGGCTGGAGCGCTGGAGGTCGGCCAGCAAACGCTGACGGGCAGTTAGATCCATCCAAGAGGGAGATGACCTTTGTCCCTGCCACATATAAACTTATGTTTATTTTTGTTAGTCAAAATCGGCTTTGTTTTGATTTGATCGTAGGAAGTTTTAAGTGAAAAGGCAAAAAATGTTTGCAAAAAGAAAAAGAGATGGCAATTAAAAACGTCAGTTTTCATCTGAATGTTCCACAGGAACTAACACACATTTAGTGACCGCTCCTGGGGGTTTGCTGGAGCCAGTTCTGCCTGCCCAGAGCACATAATTACAGTAATATCTGGACTGAAAGGCAAGAGGGGAAAAAAAAAAGAAAGAAGAAGAAGAAACAGTCTGTGCTTCTTGCCTACACTTTGAATTTTGGCCAAGAACAGCTCTGTTTTATTTACACGTGCTGTTAAACAAGCAATACCTTCCTTCAGTGTATTGAATTTTTCTATAGGGCCCGTACGGAAGTATTTAGAGAGTGAAGAGTTCAGTGCTGTTTTCTGGTCCCCTTTCCTGCCACCGCCGCCCCGCACTGCCCTCTTTCTCCCAGTGCACGTTCCAGCCAGGTACTGGTCTGAGTAACTGGGGAGAGGTCCTGTGAACGCTGTAATCCTGACCTCACTCATCCTCTGCCTGTGTGTGCATGAAGCTTACAGCAAGGGGATCTAGATGTCTAGCTGGGACCTTACAAGAATAAATAGCAAAAAGACCCATTCTCTGTCTTTTTGCCATCTTTCATTCTTGCCCATGGTTTGCTGCTTTTCTCTAACTCTCATTTTTATTTTTTTCCCCCTATAGAATCCAATATACTTGTTCAGATGGGCTTGTCCAAGCTGAGTTATAAAATCCTCAACTGCTTTAGGGTTCACGAGTGTTTGTAGGCTATGAGCTGTATAACATTTTCTGCTCCATTTGCCAAGGGCTGCAAAACCCTGGTACACACTGTTAAGACTTACCCGTACAGAGCAATTTCTCAAAATATTAAATTAATCCAATGTTTATTTCCGTGCCCCTTTTGTTCTGCCCTCTTAATCCTTAGATAGCAAGATGGTTTACAAGAAAAGTGTACTTTCTGCACTCTATTAAATCTATTTGGAGTAGAATAGTAATGAAGCACTGCAGCCATATCATAAGCCACAGGGAATTATATCTGAAACATGCAAAGATGCATTCTGAAGTAAATGGTCTATTGATCTTAAGATTTTTCAGTTCTTTTCAAGAAATCTCTCCTGACTTCTTCCAGTTGTTATAGGTGTACCTTTCAGTTTATTATCACAGATCTTAACCCCATTCTAGAGCCCTTTCTGCCACTTCTTCCCGTCCCCTGTACAACAAGGGAGCCCCTTCCTTGAAACAAAAGCAGGGAAATCCTTCCGAATCCTCTGCAGGCTTCTCTATGATGCCTGAAGCATGTAGTCCCCATCAAGCTCCAGGAAGGTTTGTGGCAAACAACACTGGAGGTTTCCAGTGCTGGATCTCACCATTACGTTGTGAGGTCTGCTCAATGGCTTTGGAGGACCTAGCCTAAAATCCTTAGGGTTTTTTATGTTGTTGTTGTTGTTATTGTTGTTGTTGTTGTTATTATTATTATTATTATTGTTATTATTATTATTATTATTCCCCCCATTCTTCACCCCCTGTGCAGCTCTATGTGCCCATCACTGGCAGGTTCAGCAGACAGAGAATGGAAGAGACATTTAAAACTTCCTCAGCTAAAGGTAAAACTTACTTTCACGGCAGGTAAACCCAGTAAGCATCACGGTCTGCGTGCCTTGAAGAAATACGTGCTGCATTTGCCTACATTCATCTTATCCGGGGTCAAGCAAAACATTTTAATCTCTAAGACTGATTAATCCATCACAAAATTCCTTGAGAATATGTAATGAAAGAATATCCAAGGAGCAAGTAAACAGCAGAAGAGCACCGAGACAGGTGCAAAAACAGTAACTACCTTTTGACACGCTAATCAAATTATGAGGCATGAGTTTCTGTTTGAACTAAGCAAAATAAATACTCTTAACCCAGAAACACTTAGGGAAAAAAATGCCAAGGGACTCATAAAACCATCGCTGCAGTATTTGCATTGATAATTTTAACTGGCACTTTACAGTGTGGCATTTCATTCATGCTCTCAAGGCAAAAACCTATCCTCAAGTCAAAAACATTAAAGTAAAAAATGGATTTCAATAAAACAGGATATAAAAACAAGAAATAACTGTAAATGGAATTGAAAGCAAACTGCATAAAACTCCAGCCTTTCATTTCTATTCCAGAAACTTTACCTCTTGCAGCTGCAATGTGATCAGTATTCATGCCCACTTTCCTAAGAATTTACTGCTTATGGTAATATTCAATGGTCCTTCAATCACAAGCATTTGTCTGTTCATTTCCATAGCTCCTGAAAATTAAGCAAGAACAGGTATTAAGCCTTCCTCTTCTCCCCCTCTGATCTACCAGTGCTGGAATGAACAGAACAACAATTTCTAGATTGAACAAATGATGAATGTGGGAAGCGCTATCAGAGCAGCAGAACAGGTAAGGGAGAAGAAAAAAAAAAATCTCTTTGAAGACAGAAAATGTGAAACGATTTTCATTCCAGCCATGACTTTTCTCCCCGCAGACACAAATGCTGGAGTTCACATGAGTGCAAAACCGCTACTGCCGTGTAAAAGTCGGTTCTGCTGCAAAAAATGTGAAGTGACTTTTCAGTAGGAATTCACAGCATCGCCGAGGGGGAAAGCCCTGTCTTTTAAGGGTTTGAAAAAGGCAAAAAGAAAATGGCCAATTTCACCCAGAGTCAAAGAACTATTTATTTTCACATGTGAATCTCTCAGAGCTGGCAGACTCGGGTGGTTTCGTACTCTGGCCATCAGCGTTAGCGATGCCGCTGCTCCCTCCTTCGCAGCTCAGGGCACGGGAACTGAGCTTTGCCAGGAGAAATTCCCCCAGCCGTCAGTCGGTGGCACAGAAAACTACTTCTCTGTCCTTCTGGACAAAGCAGTTAGCAGAGTGGGACAGACAAGGGTGTCATCTAGCCCATCAGGTCTTTCCTTTGCTGTCACATACCCGTCTCTGCAAAGCCCAGGATCCTGCTGCGCACTGACCCCTCTCTGGGCCAGCACCATCCCTAGCAGCCAGCTGCTGCCTAAAGCTGCCCCCAGAGCCGCTGGGCTCCCTGCTCCACATGGCTGAGCTCTGTTCCCTGGCAGGTGGGCATCGCACCAGCCTGCACAGGCTCTCTTAGGGAATGGTGATTCTCCTCTCTTCATTTTAAGCCAGGAAATCCAGCCTCTTCCTTTGCTACAGTTCCCTCCATGCTGCAGTTTTGCTTTCGCCTTTTAAAGAGACTTTTCCAAGGCCCGTTACATCAATGGCTGAATAGATCCCTTAATTTCTAAGCTTGAATATAAACTATTTCCAAATAGAGATAGCGCATAATAAGCCTTAATATGAATGATTGCTTAGCTGGAAAGGGAGGTGTGAGTGTAATGACAGTGGAGGAGAGAGCAGTAAATGAGTATCACACACAGGGAGAAAACAGCCCTGATTTCTATTATCTCAGTAATAAATGGCTGTTTGACATTCTTCGGTGTTACTATATATGGCTGGATATTACAATACACACTGTATAACTCAGTTACTCAATGCAAGAGGCTGTGGCATCCTTCCAAATTCCAACATATGTGAAAGAATAGTTTCTGCGAGGAACTCGTCTCTGTCGCTGTCATGGGTTTGCTGAAGAAACTGATTGGCAACCGGTTATCTGGGGGGAATTTTTAAAGAGTATACGTTTAATATTTCATCATTTTACATGGATCAAATAGCATGCTGAGTGTAAAGTCACCGCTATTCTTAGCCTGTGAAAAGGAACAGAATTTACTGAGAGAATACGTTAGATCTTGAATTAAAAGAAGAGGCTGCTTTGCTAGGAAAGAATTGCTTTTCAAGTTGACTCTCTATTTTACTTTCTTTCTTTCCCATCCAAAGGTGGTCTAAAAGCCAGAAATGAGAGGCAAGAATTAAATGCAGTCTATTAGCAGATGCCTGGGACATTGTGTATTTCTTAATTGCAATATAGGCTCTTGCATTGGATATGACATTTGAAAGCAATAGTAGATCCTGTGTAAAAGAAAGGTGATAGATGAAGCATGGAAATCTTCTGTAATTAGTACAAGTTTTATAAACAGCCTGCTGCAGCCTCCGGTTTGTTGAGGAGTGATGCTGTAGGATAGTCCCTTCGGACTGATGTTCTGCCATTCGTCACGTCAGCCACATCCCTCTTCTTGTGTCATCCCCCCTGGTCTTGCATCATCCTCATCTTTGCTGTGGATATATGTTCTGTGCCATCATCCAGGTCTCTGGTGGAAGTGTTGGACGATGTGGGCCTTAATATGGATTCCCAGACATCAGTCATTCTACTTTATCCTCTGAGCTTGGTGAGCCAGGACACTTTTGACCCACATAATAGCCTGTACATGGGACTCATCCTTCCCTAGCTTCAAGATACAAGTGCTGCAGGGGACAGTGTAAAAAGACTTGCTAAATTTAATCTACGTCTCTTTATCCTTAATATCACACTGGCCGATTTCCTCAGAGCCCGTGGCCTGGTCATGCTTGGGCAAGGGTTTGGGTTGCACAGAGGGCTCTGGGGTCAGGTCACAGAGCCATCCCAGACACATTTCGCAGAGGAATAGTCTTCATGCTGTCTTCCACCTGCCATTATATGTATAACTTCCCAAGGTTCATTAAACACAAGCCTCTACCTTGTTACCACATCAAGTCAGTGGAGTTATTTTTCCGCTGCAGTTATGCTTCAATTTGGAGTATTAATTTCCTTTAACACTTGCCCTATTAATCACTTTAACAATCAAATTAAGACAATTATTTTAATGATCTAATGTATTATAAAGAGCAGATGATACACATTTATAACCACTTATGCCAGAGCACTTTTATAAAAGTCAGCCTAGTCAAAAATATATTAGACCATAAAGGTACTCCTATAGGGTCAGGGAAAGGGATGAGGAAATGTTCTGTTTGATTGATTTAAGTATGTCTGCCTCATCCCTGGGAGAACTTTTATGGGCTCTGGCCCTATAAAAATCAGGTGCCAGCCACTTAAAAGGATGAGCAGTTTTTTATTTTTTTTTATTTTTTTTTTTAATCTTCTGGGATATTAGCACTAGAGGACAGGGTATTCTCTTTTAGATTACCCCTATTCTGACTATTATGCACGTCATCAAAACGAATCTCTTTTTACCATTTTTTGTATTATTGAGTTTTCAGGTAGGTGCTGCATTACCAAAATCCACCATGTCCCCCTTGTTTCACAGGTCTTTATGTTTTGTGTGGAAATTCTGGCCTGAGGAAGTGTCACTGAGTCCTGACACCTTTCATATTTCTCTGACTCAAAGTATGGTTTCTTGTGAGATTCTGCCTTACCGGGGCTGTTCAGATTGACATCTACAAGAGATGGAAAGATAACAAGGTTAAGAGTAGTGGGACCAAGCCCACCCTCTGCAAGCAGATAAGGACGTGCTGTCATCCCACGAGTCGGAGTGGGTTGTTATGACCTCTGTCATCTTACTGCTCCCAAAGCTGGAACTGAGTGCTGAGCACCAGCATCTACCGGGTAGCTGAAACACAATGAATGAACTCATACATAAGCACTTTATTTCCTTTGAACCAATTTCTGGGCCTAACTCTCTTACCCACAAGGGACAGCTGCCTGAATAACTCTTTCTAGCAGAAAATAAACTTTTCTGTGTCGTGCACGTTTGCATAGGGAGCCCTACCCCACCTCAGAAAATGGTGTCCTCATCAGAGTAAGTCTTCATCAGCCGTCATCTGGCTGGACTAGGAAAGCGCTTGCATCAGGATTTCCAGACTCATGACAGTCAAGATAGAAAGCAACTGTTTAAAACGTCTTTCTAATGGCAGAGATACATCAACAAGGCTTTGCTTTCTGCAGCTGAATCCTATGATTGATCATACAATTTCATTGCGCAAAAATCCATCTATGTACCTGAAGCAGTTTCTGCTAAGATAATACTTCAGTTATGTGGCCATCTATACCAATAAACTCTGGAGCTTACAAATCTATTGGAATCTTTACAAGGAATACGCCGCAATGCTGTCTAGATAAATGACATCTTTCCAGTTTAAAGCATCGATTTCCAGAACCAACGTATGTACTTGTGTGTGGGATGGACGAATAAACCTCAGAAAGACTAAATCAAAATGACCAGGCTGACCTGGGGGGGAGCTGAAATATGTGACTGTATTTATTGTGACCATAGTTAGGGAGGGTTTTCTTTTCGTGGCGGCTGTATTTAGGGTGTACGTGGGGAAGATTCAGTTGACTGTCCTTCAGAGGCAGTAGGCAGCAGGAAACTGCCTGATTATGGACACCCGGTGTGTAAGGACCCAGGGACCCTCTCCTAGCTGATCGTTGCCAGCCTGGGAAAGGTTAATACATTATGGGAGTGCCCCGAGCCCGTTTTCCTGTTCAGTTTCCTCTGAAAGGAGCCCAGGTTATGCCCTCTGTGACAATGGGGGCATGTGCTTCAGAAGCCTACTGCTGTTCCGAATTAAGATGCTGGCTGAGCTGCACCTTCCATTTGAGGGTGGGAGCAAAAGAGCTAAGGACCCACTCTTGCACCAAATGGCAAGGATTTTAAAGGTAGTGGCTTTGCACTTCTTATAGTTCTTCAGCTTGCTAAATGGAATCTGAACAGCAGAAAAAAAAAGAAAAAAAAAAGAAACAAAAAAACCACTCATCCAAATAAAGCATTTAGCAAGAAAAGGACATCCCTTTCCTTCTTAGCACACCCCAGTGGGGTCACTAAAGATCCATTCCCTTAAAACATTTTGATGTCCTTGGTGAAAGGTGCATTATAAATGCATAATTTCCACCCACAACCCATTAATCTATGTGCAAAAACAAACTCGTAAATGTGAAGTATTTATTATTTGCCAACAATACATTTTTCCTGTTAACATCAGCAAGAGTAAGTGATGTTATTCTCTTCCTGGTTTGCTGGGCAGTTAGGGAGTTAATGGGGTGAGGCAAGCAAATAGTCAGTCCATGAATCTTTCTTTTTTAAAAAGAAAAAAAAAAAAGGAATAGGCAATGTCGGTCTCATGGCATTTACACTCCTCCAGCTACGTCACAGACAATGCAGTGGTTGCTCCCATGAGCTGACCAAGAAACAACCTCCAAAGCAAGGGAGGGGAATTTCTGAAACCAAACCAAAACAAATCAGTTTCTGGCTCCTGCATGGCCCTGTGTGAGTCTGCCTAATTCCCACTTCCCTCCCTGTGAGCCCGTGCACCCCGGGTGCTGTGCACAGCCTGGCCTTCCACCTCACCTTTGGACCGTGTGGGTTTCAGGAACTGCAGCACGAGCCCTGTTTGCCCTCAGGCGTATGTGGCTCTTCCCAGAAGTGATTTGTGTCCTCTAGAGTTTTATTAGCATTCATTTTAAATTAATACCGGGAAGATGTTGTGTCCTAGATTTTAGGTGTCAGCTTATGAGTACAGAAGTTCCTCGCCGCTAAGGTAGTTCATTAAATACCATGCTCCGAGACACCGGTGCTTTTCAGGGTGAGGATTGGGAAGTACTTCTTTCAAAGCTGCTGTATTCAACACATAATTTAAGTTCTAATAGAAAATCATAATATGATTATGTTCAAATACATTTTATTTTCTCCTTTGGTCTTTCACACCTATTACTGTTTCAAATCCTAGTTACTTTAGAGTAACTTTTTAATAGCAAAATCAATTTTCCCCAAGCAAAATTTCATTATCACAGAATTCTCATTAAAAAGGTGTCTGATACAAAAAGCAGAGGATGAGAATGAATGAAGTGCAAATTATTACAGTATTTTCCTTCCAAACTGGTTTGCATTCTGAAGAGAAATCCAGTACTTGTACTGGTACAATAAATAGGGACCAGCAGCACATTATGGAAAATTTGGAGAATCTAATTTATAGATCCTTTCTCCGTGTCACATACTTCCTTGGCACACAACAGAGAGCCAGAAGGGGCCTTCTATACCATTAAGTCCAGTCCTCTGCAAAATAAATAAATAAATAAATAGATTTTTTTTTTTTTTAATGGAAACACCGGCAATTCACGGAGAGTCTTCCACCTTTCTACCTGACAGTTTCGGTGTTAAGATTGTACTTTAGGGCATTCTGGGTGCACAAGCAATACTCCAGTGGGTTTCCTTGCCCCCCCTCCCAGCTGTAGATACCAATAACGTTTTCCTCATAGGTGGAAGTTCTGGGTCAGCAAGGAGTGAAGACACTTGACCAGTCCCACACTAGCAGCACCATTAAAAAGTAAGAAAACAAATCCTAGAAGTTCTCAAAGGGAGGACCATTAATTTTGTAACTAGAAAAATCTGCAGGATGGAGGATGTGACTGTATTTTTAAACGGAGACTCAAAGTCTAGAGTTACAAACCATACATCTATAGACCTATAGTTAGATCTGCAGATACAAAAGAACACTCTAGAAGTGATTTTCCTGCATTGCTGGTGCTAAATGGGGCACAGAAATGTTATTTTCAAAATCACCATTTACTGCTTCGATGAAATTAAGATCTTGGGGTACATCTGTCTGAACTCAGATCTGGGTTACATATCACTTTAGCGTGGGGCTGTTGTGTGTGGAATTCAGTGTAGTGCTTGGAAGGCCATATCAGCATTAAAAATTTAGGCACAGAACCAAATTAAAATGAGAAGGGCAAAGCCATGTGCTAGGAATCCAGAAATGCTATTAGAAAGCCAAGTGCTTTAAGTGTTTGTTGCCTCTTTACTTTCTGTCCCAGATTCTTCCTTCTTTCCTACCATGCACATCTGCTCAAAGACATTAGTTCCATGATTTATATATATATATTTATTTTTATTGACACTTGTGCAGAGCTCCTCACTGAAATAAAGAAGATTATAAAAAATATTGCCATGTTTATCACAGGTGTAAGAGTAAAACCGAGTCGTGACATATTTCCCGCTACCCAGGAAAGTCAAGCTGATGTTTTCTCATTCTTGGAGTTTATTTCCATGCTGCTGGATGCTCTGAAGACAATTAAAAATAGCCTGGCTCTTCTGCCAAATATTTGCAGTCTAGGTAGAGGACAGCATAGCGGGACATGACTCTGTTCCTGTCACAGCTTATTCACTCACTGCTTTTATGCAGGTAGTTGATGCTAATCCCTGAGAAAACTTTTGAAGAAACCTTCCACCCTGCTAGGAAAGGATGCAGTGAACAGCGGCATGAGGTGAGGGATGAAGTTCCCAGTCAGTATTGTTTTCTTCAGTTCCCCCTAAGGAGAAGATGAGGTCAAAATAAATCCTCCTGCCTTTAATGCTTTAATTTCAGCATTGTCTTGTTGGAGTGAAACATGCAAAAGCAGATGCTATGGTCTCATGATTTTACTTTATTTAGAAGACAAGGGGAAAGAAATTAAATGAAGATCACAGCCATTTTTTAAAAGGACAACCAACAGCTATATATAATTACAGGGATATCATGTCAGATCAGAATCATATGGCATAAAACATTGCATATAGATGCAGTAAAGGTGTCAGGAGAAGCCCTAGAAGACCTTTGGGTGATGGCAGGGGTCTGCACAGTAACAAGGTGGGAGAAAAGCTGTCATTTCCAGTGGAAAAGCTGAGGAATGATGCATAACGACCTCAGTTTGTTTTAGTGTTTTGAAGACTGAAACTCCAAGTGGTTATATAGAGCTGGTCTACAGGGAATAATCAGAGCTACAAGCTTCATAGCATGAAACAGAATTACTGGCAGACATTATCTGTGAGTAAAAGCAAGGCGAATACATGGCACCTCTAATGCACCCTTCATTTTGAGCATGATGCATTTAGGTATCTCCAGGAAGAGTGTTTCTGCTTGTACCTCTGAATTTTTCTAACTGACAACAGCAAGTAGGCAGATTCAGTGAAACAAAATCTTTCACACGTTCGTGAATAATTTTCCACCCAGCTTGAGTCACCCTCGAGAATCTGCGTCCCCATCCCCACCCAAGATCCTCACAGTGCCCAAACCACCGTTTAAATGTTCGAGTGACTTCTTCTAGTGCTGTCATAGCGGCAGATGGATCAGTGACCAAGCTAAGCCCATGATATAACCTAGCCTGCTCGTCCCACGGTGTGATCAGTGCGGCCCCAAAAGACCCGTGGCCTGAGCTGAGAGGGTGAGCTCAGGCAGAGGAGGGCTGTTGGACATCTACAGGAAGAAGTTTGCTAACAAATGCGTTCTTCCCACACTGCAGAAGCTGGCTGCCATGCCAAGAGGCTTCCTAGCAGCACCTCCCACACTCTTTCCAACTGTGATTCAGATGGTGGGTAATTAAAGCGAAAATTCAGGCGGAATTTCTTGGAAATAGGTGAAGCATTTCACCAGTACTATTCAGCTTCAAATCAGCATTAAACAAAAGTAGCCAGGTATTCTAAGTTTTTGCTGGCTTTTGTTTGATTTTATTTTTTTCTGGGTGGATTCTGGATGAACTCTTTCTTACTTGGCTAAGGGTGCCTAGGAAACAAACAGTCTGTTTCATGACAGGACACAGCACTGAGTAAGGAAAAACGGAAAAGCAAGGAGGGAAAATTTGCACGTGACCAGGCAATGGAGAAATTTTGAAATTTTGAAATTTTGAATTGTAGTTGTTCCCAGCAGGTTATCCTGGTCTTCTCATTTCCAAGTTAAGACTGGATAGAGGCTGATGCAGAAGCGATGCGTAGTGAAAGAAGTATCACAGATTCTGCACCTGTAATTCCCATTCTCATTTCTGTGCACAACACGCCCTGAGCACTGGGCCCAGGAGCCAAGGGAATGGGCACATCTCTACCTGCTGGCTCTGGAGCAGGGAGGGTGCCAGGCTGTGCATGTGGGGCAGGTCTGGCTGGCAAATCTCGAGGTCTCCTTTCTTTTCAGGCACAGATCGTGCGCCAGGGGTCAGGGGTCTCGCTAGACAAACTGTATTTCATCGAAAGATATTTTTAATCGGTTCCTGTAAAACCTTCCCAAATCCCAGGGAGAGCAGCAAAAGAACTGTGTAAGTTTCAAAGACTTTGGACAATCTCATTAAAGAAAAGAGATAAAATACAAAGATGAAGGTAAAGCTGCTTAGAAGGGACAAAGATCCCAGACATCAAAGGGTCCTTCCCCCTCTTGCTTTACCCTAAAGCTCAGAAGAGACATCCGATATTGCACCTCTTTATCTCTCTTTGTATATCATCCATCAGCGCTAAAAATCTCTCAAAGATGTCTTCAACTTGTTGCCAAAGTTGTCATCCAGTTGTTGTACTAAGGAATAACCTGAAGTAGTCTCCTAAGTTTTGGGGACCAAAAGCTACTACCAACCTTTACCAGGTCACACAGACCACCTCAGAGTCTTGGTGCCAAAATGTTACTGGACAGTGCAGTAGAAGTGATCTGAATCTGAGTGCTTGGTGTAGCTTCTGGGGACCACAGCTTGGGATCCATTCAGACAGACAACCCAGGTTCCCTGCTGTGGTGGGATCAGTGCCTTTAATACGGTTCCCTGGTAAATGGTGCCTCTAAGGAGAGCAGTGATATTTCTTCACAAATGGCCCACAGCCATGTACCTTTCCTGCCCTACAGGGAGCAATGTACAGAGCCAACACAGAAATTCCCTGGAGCATGGAGACAAGGGAAAGAAGAAAAACCCCTCGGGAGGAAGGGAGGATGTTGTGGTGGGTTGCAGTCAAATTTACAAGCCAGGAGAAAAAAATGGTGTGGAGCCCTTGCTCTTCGTGTCAGTTTGTATGAGGCTGAGTGAGTGAGGACCAGCGATGCCGAGGCTCTAGGGCAGTGATAGGGCCATGCTTCAAACATTAACTGTTCTCCGTTTATGTTACAGCCATTTGATGTAGACCTGGGTTAAGTGGCAACAAATGGAAGGGCAATGAATGTAAAAGCAAAAGCATTACCCAGGGTGTGAAACTGGTGTCAGAGAGTGGGAGCAGAGCAGAGGGAGAGGAAACCACTGGTCACAAGGATGACCTGGATGAGCAGGAAAACCACTTTCCTAGGAAGAAAAGTCCTTCAACACTTGAGATGAGCTATATTTCCTTCCCAGAGGGATTAATTTTATCTTGAAGAGTCCTGTTTCCTTTCATGTTTAGTAATGGAAACTTTAAAGCCTTTTAGAGTAGCATTATTTGGTGGCACCATCAGAAATCCTTAAATATAGCCCATACTACTAAAATAAATTATTAGCTAACTCTCTTTTGCTCCTCCCACTTGAAGTGCTCTATTAAGCAAATGAAATAGAGGCATTCAGGCCCTCTCCCTTTTTATTCTTCCTTGTGATTAACTGCATAATAAAAACGATATTAAGTGGGTATAAATTTTAAACAGGCCCATCTAAATGACAAGCCATTATAACTACAACAATAAACAAGGGCCATATTTTTTGCGGAGCCTTTAAAAGTAGCATGCATATGCACCGCGGCTGCTCCAGCTCCGCTGCTCGTAGCCAAGGCGAGGAGCTGCCAGGAGAAGCGGCCACCCAGCGCCCAGCCTCCGTGTGCACCAGCTCGTGGTCCCTCTCGTTCCTCGTTTGCAGGCTTCAGCATTCTCAGGGATCAAAATTAAAAGCGGCCCCGTAAAGAAAGCTTTGGCCGGGGAATTTGGTTCCTAGATCTTGCTACAGAACGGGGGTGGTTTTTTATTACGGGTATCACTTCTGCTCCTGTGATCTGGTTCAGTTTTTCAGGAAACCAGGCCAATACAGCAAACTGAACAACATTGCCAAGGCTTAATATTCTTGCAGTTCAGGCAGCACAGAGCACTACTGAAAAATAACTGATGAATGCAGAAACAGAGGGTTCCCTGTGTCCAAGGTCCAAAGGTTCAAGCAGGCATCTGTCCCAGTGTGCCTGCCACCAAACACATTTGCATTAAAACAAAAAAAAAGGCATCTTATAGCCATGTATTTATGAGGGCACATCACAGTTCATTTCATCTTATTCACATACCATCTCTATCTTGCTGGGTGACTGGGAACCCTTAATACGATCGGATGGACTCTGTTCACAACATTCACAGCTCCAACAGCTGGTGTTACTGAAAGTCTTTGAGCATTTTGGTGTTTCTATAAAACATTTCCTTCATAAAACTATTAATATAATCTAATAATAAATTATTATCAGACTCCGGCTAGGTAAGATTGACTTCTTTGTAAATACAGGCCTCACGGGGATTTTACAGTAACAGATTGAATCCAGCAATAAATTTTGGAGGGAGAAGTTGGTGACCTTTTGGGTAAAATCCAACTCCTGTACATCTCAGGAACCCCACTGCTGCAGCAGGTGGGTCAGGCTGCTCTCTGAGCGCTGCTGAACTTGGAAGATTTTGCTCCTAAGCCCACTCACATAAACACTCCTGGTTGTGTCTCACAGCCAAGGCAACAAAGCTGGAGAACTACTCTAGCCAGTACATCAAATGCTGGATTCGTCCTCTCATCTCTTTTCACTAAGAACATGTCTTTTATACTGTTGCAGATACAAATCAATTGCAGAAATAATGCCTCTGCCTATGTAATGGGCTTATGGAAAGTTAGCAGAATGGAAAAGTTTTATTGAGCTGATGAGCAACATACATCTGTCCCTGCTTGCATACAGAGATTAGCATGCAGGAAACAACAGTGGATATATGGGCACGTTCATCCAGACATTCTCCTCCAAAACAAAAGTAACTCTTCCTATCATTCCTGTTGTTATTATAGTCTGCATGTGCGCTGCTGACCCCTACTAACCATCTCATAAAAATAAACTTGTGGTCTGCAAATATGCAAAGTCACCTTCTCACCCTGCTTTGGAGAAGACCTCGGCTGTTATGCTTGGAGACGCATGTATAGATCACTTGTAATTTCATTAAGGCTGCAAAGTCTTATTATCAGTTCCTCATTTAGCGCAATTTACAGAAAAACAGCGGTTACCATAAACTCAGAAGAACATTTTTCTCTGTTCTTTTTATTGGTCGCTTTCCAATCGGAGTTCACAGTTCAGCTCAAGCTGTTTGACGGAGTGCTTGTTCATCTGTAACAGATCAGCCTGGCGAGGAGCGCATCCCCACTGGGGACAGAGCTTCCCAGAAAGGCACTGCAGGAGACGAGTCATTCATAGAAATGACTCTAAAAGGTCATTTTGGCTAAATACCATCCCATAAACTAAATTGTAATTGTCCCCCACTACTCCTATATATGGTCTTAGGGACCCAGCCTCCTCTAAACAAGGAGGTATCTTTCCTATTCTTTCATGAGCTCTGCCCGAGGCTCTTAATACAGAGTTTAGTAGCTAATAGCTTTTCGGGGAATCGTGTAATAGTTCAGATCCTCTTGGAAAGGGCCTACCTGTGACTATAGGCAAAGGTTAATTGTATCCTTGAGGTGTAAGGTAGAGGAAAAGAAGAAAATCAAGCAAACAAATTAGGCTGATTAACAGTCTCAGTTCACCCAGCGTTTACAGGAGATAGTGTACAGCCTGCTTAGACAAACGTTTATAGTCTAAGGAATAAGGCATGGCAGCTCTTTAGTATGCTGCTGCTGCTGGCTCCCGATACTTCTTACGTGGCTCACAGGAACCTCCGCTTGTCTTCATATACCTCCCGCTGTCTGCAGATTGCTCGTCCTGCTGATTTGACCTAGGTGAAAGCTCAGGCCTTTAAAAAGCGAATTTCTCCCAAGGCTAGGATCAAAAATGGGCTTGGAACATAGGATCCCATGGATCTGAAGGACACAGGGAAGTTTACTCTTATGAAAAGACAGAGACAGAGCACTTGAAGCTCCCGTTACCGTCCCTTGAAGAACCGTGGACAGTTTCTATGTTTAGCAGCAGAGGAAATGAGGCTTCGAGCTGTGGATTAGGTCTAGAAATCTCTGGCTTGCAGCCAGCAGCACAGGGAGCCAAGGAGCGCACTTGAAAGAGAGTCTTGACGAGGAGCCAGAAGGATTGGCCTAGATTCCCCAGATAAGGCATTTCTTTCTTTCTGGATGGCTTCTGGATGAAGGTGCTGACAGACAGGCTAACAAGGACTCCAGTTCCTCCGGATCATAATACACGCTCACGTCACATTTTTTCTTTTGTCCTTTTTATTGTCCTGACTGTATTGATTCCTCTGAGGGAGGAAGGGCGTGCTGAGTTCAGCCGTGGGCTGTTCAGCTGCGTATTTCCAGAGAGGAGCCAGCATCACAGAAATCTGTAGGGAGGGCAGCCCTATAAATTCTGGGTGCACTTGTCATTGGTCCCTGCGTTACCTACATGTAGCATGTTTTCCCCTTTTTTTCTCCACTGCTATTGAAAGGTGTGTTAAGACAAGCAGAGACAAACAACAGAGGCTGAGTCTGGGGCAGGATTCTCCTGATTTTATTGCTCTAAGTGCAAGTCCACACAGTATTTCTGTCAAGCGCACAAATACCTTTAAATAACTGCACCTTCATCCTCCAGGGTGAGTTCGCCATCAGCTTACGGTTCCTGTGGCCAGGTTTTCTTGAGGACGGGGAGCTGAAGGTCGTGTCCAGTGTGAACGTGCTCCCCAAACCTTGGGTGAGCATCAGAGAGGATGCAAGAAGCAGGGGCATTAGCATTGCTCCTAGTGCTCTGCGTATCTTTGCAGTATCTTCGCAAAGCACCTAAGAACTGAAATACAACTACCAGATCGTTCCTGTGTTAGGAGTCAGGTGTTAAATTTTAGCAGTGAATCCTCCTTTTTGTATAACCTAGATTTTGTCTATTTCTAGCAAAATCACTGAAGAGCTACTCCAGAAAAAGAGCCTGACTAAGCAAATCTTCTCCCTGGTGTGAGGGCAGCATCCACAACAAATTTGACCAAAAAATCACAAGGAATGCAAACTCCAGAGTCTCTACAAAAGCTGTTTTCTAATAAAACATTATCCACTCAGGAAATTAATTCATGTGCCTGATTGGTTCAGAGAAATAATCTTCAACACGATCCCTTAAGGACTTTGCCATAATCTTTCTTATTATCCCATGCTTGCTGTTAAGGCCTGCAGTATTTTGCCACTTTTGGGATCAATATGTATTTTTTTGTTTCTTTTGGATAAAATTGCCACAGAGTCAAAGGTGATGCATTGGTCAGCAATGATTGTTTCAGCTAAGTCAGCAGAAACATGGCCAGGAGGAATGTGGGGTGGGATGAGGGAGGCTGAGGGGGTCCTGGCTTTGCTTTTGCCCCTGACTGCTGGAGGTGTCCCAGACAAGGCACCCTCTCCCTGTTCACATCTGCTAAGAAAGGGTCACAATTCTGGGTGCAGCTCACTTCTGGCAAGGAGCTCCCACAAACCTGGGCACCCGTTTAAGCTCTCCCATACATTCATGTACTGTCTCCCTGTCCCAAAGAGAGTTTCATCCCCTGAATCCACTTCCCAGGATGCTGTGAGATGCGGGAATTTGCCATCGTGTGGCAGCCACGCTGTTTTAATTAAACAGAAAATATTAAGTGAGCTCAACTTGTGGACAGCACTGACATTGGCTTAAACTTGGCTTATGTTGTTTTGCAAAGCAAGACAACAGTCAGACCCCTTCAGAGAGACCCTGCAAGCACGTTCCCTTCGCACGTGCCCAGCACCGGCTATGTCAGAGGTTAAGCACCTCATATTTGCAGGCAAAGCAGTATTTGCCAGCCCCCCAACCCAATTCAGAAGAAATCAGCAGCTGAGCTCAGGTGGCCTCAGTTTAATCAGATGAAGCCACACCAGCTGAAGTCACCTGTAGCAGCACAGGCAAGGCTACATAAACCGCCCCGCTGCAGCCACCAGGCTGTTGCCTTTAGCAGGGTGCTGCTGGCGAAGTGTGGAGCAAGGAAATTTTCTAAGGGGCAACAAGGTTTGTAGAGTATCTGTCTGGCAGCATTTGATGTTGTTTGAAATTGCATTTGATGCTAATTTACCTTGAGTTTGTTTGAATAAGCTGAGATGATATCAAATGGGTTTAAGTCTCTGCAGAATTTTCATAGGCACAGAGTTGTTTCCACCTGACTAAACGGCAGAGATATTCGGATAACAGAGCCCCATTTGTGCGTGTAATCCAGATCTTGCTTTTGATTTCTAAGGGGCTTTGAGATCTGATTTAAGAAGCACTAGATGTGTGAAAAAACTTATCAGAGGTACAAGCTAATTTTATTTTATTGAGGAGCATAATTGGATGTATTTACTTTGCAGTATCTTGTTACTTAGCAGTTCAAAGCAATAAAAGAATGAATTCTCCAGAGAGGGTTAAAATTCAGAAAGCCAGTTCCATGAGTGGACCTGCATTGTCAAACACAACTTTAAATATATTTTTTTCTCTGGATGATGATATGGAAATTAAAACATTACTCATGCTCTGTTCTAACCAAACCAATAATCTACGCACCAGATGCATAGCCCACTGGTTACTTTGTACACTGCCAAAAAGGCTTCTCTAGTAATTTGTTTAAAAACTGTTTTTTGGCATTTGCATACATAAATGGGGTTTGGTTTACCTTCCCGTGTTTAATAAAAAACAGCTGTAGAGAACATTAAGTGTAATTTCAAGGAAAATCATCTCAGAACAGATTGGAGTCTATAGCTTTGTATTTACTGAGTAACACTTATTTTCTGAAATAAGCTCAGCAAATTCATTTCCTGTTGTTTTTATTATTGCACCGAAACCTGGGGGCATGAGCTGGGGATTAAGGCTTCATTGTGCAAGGTGCTGTACAAACACACATAATGAGGAGGTAATAAACAGAGGGCAATTCTGTTATCAACCAGCCAAAGACGTCTAAGAACATTAGCAGGGCCATGCATCTCCTGTTGTCTAGAGCTGATGAAAACCTGGAACTTATATTCACCAAAAAAAAAAAAAAGGAAAATGTATCTTTTATTTTTTTAAAAAGCAAAGAAAACTTTATGCCAAAATGGAAAGAAGCTTATTCTACAAGCATTTTGGAGCAACTATATTTGTAATTTTGCAGCTGCCAGCAGTGCAATAGGTGCTTGCACCATCCCACTTCAGAGAGTTTTGCTCTTAAATTTTCATGCAGCAAAGCCAAAGATAAAATAAAGAAAAATTCTGTAGATGAATCTGTAAGGCTCTTATCTTCAAGGATTAAAGTTTTCAGCAAAGAACGGAAAAGGGATCGATGATGTGTTTGAGCCCGAGAGGATTACTAGTCTTTGAGAGGCATGAGTGAGGGCATGAGAGCACACAGAAAATGAGCTCCTTTGACCAAGCCACAGCTCCTAGAGCAGAGCTTGCCCGCACGTGTGCAAATGCTGCTTCCAGCTGGGGGCTGAGGGAGCGCTGCTGCAGCTAGCGATCGACAGGAGGGCAGGGGAAGCAGAAAAGAACCAATTTCGTTATGAAGCTCAAAAGCATTTTGCCAGACAAACCCCAGCAGCAGGTCTGTAGGCTGCCAAGCCTTCTCCCATTTGATGAAGGCACTGGAAACCAGCTGACTATAATTTGTGAAAATTAGGACGTTGATCCAAGAGGGTTTATGCAGTTTTTTGGTTTTTTTTGTTTTTTTCCCTCTGGAAGAGCGTAATTGTGTGTCTGATCTCCTGAAAGCGTTGTGGAATCACTGCACTGCTCATGGTTGCCCTTTTGAGGGAAGGCAAACCCTCCCTGGACATCAGAGCAGCCCTGTTCCCCTAGGGATTGCCAGGGGCTTGGTCCTTCCTGCGGAGCCTGAGCAGGTTTGTGGCATTACACGTCTCTGGTTGCAGCTGGGAGCAGAAGTAGCCAAGCTGTTGTGCTCTCTTTCCCTCTTGCCAGGGGAATGTCAGGCTGCTGATGGCACCATCTATAGAAACAGCTCAGAATCAATCTCTGCCTGCCTTTACATCTGGAACAATGGGGATGCTTCGCTGTATTTATCTCGAGCTCTCCGGTTAGGTATCAGAAAACTTCCAAAAGCTGCTGTAGCTCCTACAGCTGGACATATTCTCTGGATAAAGCCCATCCCAGTCCACAAATCCTTGAATTACACAGCTCCAGCTCGGCTCTGAGGAGCTCTCCCAGGAGAGGTAGAGGGCATGGGTTAAGCACCATGTATCAGATGATTTGTGAGGGGTAATACTTCTCCGTTCCTTTGGGGTTCTTGAGGCTTAGATCACATTAGATGAGCCTTTATGCCAAAGTCCTTTATTTTTCCAAGGTCTGCCTGTATTCGAAATTTTATTTCCAATCTCAGAACAGCAAGGCACAAAAAACAAGTTTTGTTGCAAACCTCCATGCAAGTTTATTCTGAATCACTTCATGCTAACACCAAAACAATTCACTTCTTACTAACTTTAGATCCGACTCAAGTGGTCCTACTTAGGCTCAGTGTTTGCTTACTCTCTTCTGATGAAACTACAGGATACAGCTCCACTGCACATGAATCAGAAAAGCAAGTCCTGCTTTCATTATGTTGCATCAAAACAAGAAACTTTAGAGGATTTCACTAGCTCAGGATTGGTTTCTAAAGGCACCTTGGTGTTTGAGAGACTCAGATTTCATTAATATTCTGTGTTTGCTTCTCTGCAGCTCCTTTGAAAATCTGGGCTAAATATCCTGAAATCAAGTTTGTATTAAAATATCATTTGTAAAGGAATGTAAAAAGGTGGTTTGAAGATATTTTAAGATTTTTTTTAAATCTTCTAGTAAGTGGTTCAATACATCTTTCCATCATTTATAAGAATCTTTCCATCATTTATCGGCAGTCCTGGCTATCGGGGGAGGTCCCGGTTGACTGGCAGCTAGCCAATGTGACGCCCATCTATAAGAAGGGCCGCAGGGCAGACCTGGGGAACTACAGGCCTGTCAGTTTGACCTCAGTGCCAGGAAAGCTCATGGAGCAGATTATCTTGAGGGTCATCACGCGGCACTTGCAGGGCAAGCAGGCGATCAGGCCCAGTCAGCATGGGTTTATGAAAGGCAGGTCCTGCTTGACGAACCTGATCTCCTTCTATGACAAAGTGACGCGCTTGGTGGATGAGGGAAAGGCTGTGGATGTGGTTTACCTTGACCTCAGTAAGGCTTTTGACACCGTTCCCCACAACATTCTCCTCAAGAAACTGGCTGCTCGGGGCTTGGACTGGTGTAAGCTTCGCTGGGTTAGAAACTGGCTGGATAGCCGGGCCCAGAGAGTTGTGGTGAATGGAGTCAAATCTGGTTGGAGGCTGGTCACTAGTGGTGTCCCCCAGGGCTCGGTACTGGGGCCGGTCCTCTTTAATATCTTTATCGATGATCTGGATGAGGGCGTCCAGTGCACCCTCAGTAAGTTTGCAGACGACACCAAGCTAAGTGCGTGTGTCGATCTGCTCGAGGGCAGGAAGGCTCTGCAGGAGGATCTGGATAGGCTGGAGCGATGGGCTGAGGTCAACTGTATGAAGTTCAACAAGGCCAAGTGCCGGGTCCTGCACCTGGGGCGCAACAACCCCAAGCAGAGCTACAGGCTGGGAGATGAGTGGCTGGAAAGCTGCCTGGCAGAGAAGGACCTGGGAGTATTGGTTGATAGTCGGCTGAATATGAGCCAGCAGTGTGCTCAGGTGGCCAAGAAGGCCAACAGCATCCTGGCTTGTATAAGAAGCAGTGTGGCCAGCAGGTCTAGGGAAGTGATTGTGCCCCTGTACTCAGCTCTGGTGAGGCCGCACCTCAAGTACTGTGTTCAGTTTTGGGCCCCTCGCTACAGGAAGGACATGGAGGTGCTCGAGCGAGTCCAGAGAAGGGCGACCAAGCTTGTGAGGGGTCTGGAGAACAAGTCTTACGAGGAGCGGCTGAGGGAGCTGGGCTTGTTCAGCCTGGAGAAGAGGAGGCTCAGGGGAGACCTTATCGCTCTCTACAGTTACCTTAAAGGAGGCTGTAGAGAGGTGGGGGTTGGTCTGTTCTCCCACGTACCTGGTGACAGGATGAGGGGGAATGGGCGAAAGTTGCGACAGGGGAGTTTTAGGTTGGATGTTAGGAAGTACTTCTTTACCGAAAGGGTTATTAAGCATTGGAACGGGCTGCCCAGGGAGGTGGTGGAGTCACCATCCCTGGAGGTCTTTAAAAGACGTTTAGATGTAGAGCTTAGCGATATGGTTTAGTGGAGTACTTAGTGTTAGGTCGGAGGTTGGACTCGATGATCTTGAGGTCTCTTCCAACCTAGAAATCTGTGATACTGTGATCATAGCATGGAATGGAAATGCTCTGGAGGACTCCTCTTACAGGTGAAATGTAATCTGAGGAAATCATGGCATTTGGGGAGGATGGCTTGGCGTTGTTGGGCTGGTTCACCTGCCACATCCCTTAGCAGTCTAAGAGCCTGGTAGATGGGTGCTCTACAGATCAGAGAACAAAGCATTTAGAGATGTTTTCTTCTCAGTGCAAATCAGAACAAAATGTTGGTCTGGAATGTCACAGTTGTACTCAATGTATCCTTGTCTGTCCCTCCTGGGTAAGGGGGCTCCTGCTACCTGTATGGAAAAACTCCTAGTCATGCACCTACAGAGACAAGGGGATGGTAAAGCCATGTCTATAGCATCCGTATTAATTCCTTATTGAGCATTTATAAGTGAGAGCAGGCAGTATGATTTGTGTAACACTCTGTGATGTAAATGCTAACAGCAAGTGCTGGAAATACTTGATTAAGGCCATGGCAGAAGAGATAAGGAGAGGAGTGCTCAGCCAGAGATGCTGAGATGCGGTGTACAATATTGTTCTTCCCCAAATGACACAGAAGGCGATTGAACAGCCTATTCCCAGTGTTACCCGTTGGAAGAAAGGAGTCTCCTGTGAAAGATGTGCTTGAAGGCTCATCAGCTGAGTCCTGCTTGTTCCCCTGATCCCAGGGAGCTGTGCTCTCCAGCACCACTGCTGCGGATTGCTCAACACTCCACAGCTCTGTTTGTTATCTTGCCAAAGCTAATTAAAATCAAGGTTAACGGGTCGGCTGCAGGCAACCTGCTTGCTCCTTCCCTCTGCCACCGTAAGTCATTAATGAGCAGTGCAGCGAGCAAATGAGCAAACACACTCCTGCCTTTGAAAGCTTAAGGACTAGCCTGGCTGTTACACAGGCACACAGTAAGTCACAAAGATGCCAAGCAAAAGCTTTAAAAAGTCTCTTTTTTTGCTTTGCTCTGAGGGTTTCTTTGCTGTTCCCTACCATGATAAACAATCCTTCCCCCGACAGGGAGCAAATCCCCAGGGGAGAACGGCCTTCTGCCTTGGCTGCCCCTGCCTCACCTTTGTTATACTACTTCTTGTTTCTAATTGTAGCTAATTATATTTGCATAAAGGTTAATTGTTCCCAGGAGTTGAAGGAGAGTCAGCAAACACCCATGGGAAAGTAAGTGCTGAACGCAGGGCTGTTGGGAGGCGGCTGGGACAGAGCGGTGATCGCACCGAGATCTGATGGAGCTGCACGGAGACCTTGGTGCTGCTCCCTCTGCACTGCCCTGGGCTCCTGCTTGTCTCTTTGCTCAAGTTTCCCTCTTGTTTTAATTCTTAATTTTCCAATCCCAAGGCCCTACCCCACCCTTGATCTCAGCAGGCAATTTTCCCTGGGTTTCCTTCCTTGCACTCTGGACATGGTGCCCATCCATTTTCTAAAATTAGCCAACTTAAAATCTCTGTCTTTTGAAATGGCCATTTCTCAAAGACGGGGGACAAAGAAAGGGCTGAGAGAAGTGGGATTCAGAGCCTAACTTTACTAATTAAAAAGAGCAAGGGAGAAATGAAGTGACTGCTCCCAAATGGTGCAGAAATCTTGTGGCCAGCAACTGAACCTAGGTCCCTGAGTCCCCTCCCAGTGACTTTCCCACAAAACTGTCTTTTATTTTGAGGCAGATGTGTTTCCATCTGAGGAGGCGCAGGTTTCCTCAAACAGTGGCAAGATAATTAGCCCTTTACATGGATGTTTTTCTGATCTCCATGGCAAGTACAGCGACTACTGGAGCAGAAATCACAGCTTTCCAGACCTTTCAGCAACAGTATCCATGTGGAGGGAAAGGCATCCTTCAGGCATCTGCAGGAGTGGGATTATGATTTAGATGCACATACAGCAGGGTTTTATTTTTAAACCATTTATGCTGAACTTTAAAAAAGACACTTTTAAAACAGCTTTGAGCTATGGGAGATGTACAGTTAGAGGCAGCCATGAAGGAGTGGTGACGGGCAGGGAACAACAAGAAAGGAAAAATACCCCAAGAAGTCCAACTTCTATTAACATTTAGAGCCATATGTAAATGAATGATTACTTGAAAGCTTGTTAGACATTTCTCAGAATAGTTTAAATTTCCTACTGTCTCCATGGCAAATGCTGTGTGCCTGACAGAAAGCAGCGCGGCCGCTTGTTTTCTCTGTACAAAAGGGAGATAGAGCAAGTCCATTAGTGAAATGAGCAGGGATTTTGGGGCTCTCATCTCACCTTGGCTGCTAACTCCTTGTCTGGGCTGTCCTTGGGGAATTCAGCTGACTCTGACCAAGGGTCCCCTCCTTGAAGGTATGGCTCATTGCCCTTCTGAGCAGCTTTGCTAGGAGGTGCATTCAGCCCACCAGGACACTTCTTACCAAGGCTTGTTCCATCAGAACTTCCCCTGTTTAACTATTTTTAGGGATTGTTTCACTTTGATTAAGTGATAAAAATGAAGCAGGGCTGGAAAGAAAGATAATCTTGTTTCCTGTGAGTAATCCACAGTTTAGGCAGGGATAGGAGCCTGGAAACTCCAGGAATTCA